>NC_058094.1:37767500-39017500 GCF_020171115.1 Neogale vison
GGAGAGGGGTGCCTGGCTGGCTCAGTCAGGAGAATGTGAGACTCTTGATATCAGAGTCATGAATTCAAGCCCCATGTCAGCTGTAGAGATTACTTTAAAAAACTCATTAAAAAAAAAAGTCAAAGGAGATTATATCACTGACCATAATCTGACTGCTGGCACCTGGCTCGAGTTCTGGGGACCCCTGGACAGTATCACTAACAATCTGCTTATTGGTGCTATCCAGCAAAAAGAGCACAGTTAACTCTGTGCAGAGTTGTCACCCAAGAGTTTTGTCCTATCCCTGACACTGCCCAGGAGTATAAGAAACATGGCATCAGACAGGCTGTGATCAGATATGATAACCATGGTGAGAGAATAAACTGCAATATGTTCATAAGAAAGATTACCACGTAAATGACTGAATAAGAGTTCAAGGAATAAAAAACTTAAAATTGAATAAAAAAGCAATTTTCAAAAAGAATACAAATGAAGAAATCACGACATGCCAAACAATATGAAATTTCAGTATTTTAAAATCATACATTTAATAGACTAAAAGTATAAATGTATACATAGGCACAGGAATAATGACTGCTAACTTTAGAACCACGGCCAATTCTAATAGGGTAAAGAGGGAGAAGAATATGACTGGGGAAGAAAAAAGAGAGACCCAAAATATATTTGTAATGATTTTCTTTTCAAGCTGAGATATTTATTATATCATTCTCTATTTTTATATCTATTTCAAAATAAAAAAGGGCCCCTGGCTGGCTCAGTTAGAAGAGCATGCAACTCTTGATCTCTGGGTTATAAGTTCAAGCCCCACATGCTGGTTATAGAGATTACTTAAAAATAAGATCTTTAAAAAAATTAAAAGAAAAAGAAAGAAAAGAGGAATAATCATTAATCTACCATAGACAGAGTAGGATAATATGCCTTCCTATCATGGGTCTCATTATTAATCACAGGTATTAAAATGTCATGGTAACAATCTCCATCAATTGTTCAGAAGTGTTATAATGTCTTAGCTTCAAAAGTAACAGAATTCTGCAACATACAGTTTTCAAAATCACTACCATGAGACACTGGATTTCAAAATAATGTTTCTATGGGATACTATAAACATCATAATGTAACAAAATAATTTGGTACATTACTATTTTCATTAACTAGCTCTAAAAGTTACCTCATTCTTATATTCTAAGCAAAAGCAAACACTTAAATATAAAGTGCATAAAATAGGTATTCTTTTTTTTTTTTTTAAGATTTTTATTTGTCAGAAAGAGAGAGAGAGAAAGCACACAAGCAGGCAGAGAGGCAGGCAGAGGCGGAGAGAGAGGCAGGCTCCCTGCTGAGCAAGAAGCCCGATGCGGGACTCGATCCCAGGACCCTGAGATCATGACCTGAGCCAAAGGCAGCGACTTAACCCACTGAGCCACCCAGGTGTCCCTAAAATAGGTATTCTTAATACACAATCAGGTATCTTCAAAACTGCTGATTATAACTAAAATATTTTTCTAATTATAATTACATAAATTTGAAACATAAATATATCTTAGCAGAAGAAATATTCTGTAGGTACTCTAACAGATTAAGAAATGAATGATGGGGAGAGGAAAAAAATACAATGCAGTAGGCTAGAAATAAGTAAACAACTCACTAAGAAAAATTACAGCAGGCCTAAATAAACAGAGACAGTTACCATGTTCAGGATTTGAAAGACTCAATACTGGCAAAATATCAGTTTCTCCCTAAGTTCTTACACAAATTCAATGAAATCCCAAATAAAACTCAAACGGGACTTTAAATAGAAATTGACAAGTTGATGCTAAAAGTTACAAGGCAAACAAAGAACTTAAAATAACCTAAACAATCTTTAAAAAAGATGAAGTTAGAGGACTCACACTACCTAATGTCAAGATTCAGGATACAAGGGTGCCTGGGTGGCTCAATGGGTTAAGCCTCTACCTTCAGCTTGGGTCATGATCTCAGAGTCCTGGGATGCTCAGCAGGGAGACTGTTTCCCCCTCTCTCTCTGCCTGCCTCTCTGCCCACTTGTGATCTCTCTCTCTTACTCTCTCTGCCAAATAAATAAATAAAATCTTAAAAAAAAAAAAAAGATTCAGGATACAGATACAGCAGAGACCATGGATATTGGTACAAACATAAATAGATTAATGAAATAGACATTCCAGAAATAGACCTACAAATATACTGTCAATTGATTTTTGACAAAGATGTCAATGCAATTCAATGAGGAATGAAAAGGCTTTTCAATAGACAGTGTTTTAAAAACTGAATAAACAAATAGGGAAAAATAATACCGAAAACCTTAATCCCAACCAAACACTATTCACAAAAAACTGATTTAAGATATATCACAGACCTAAAAATAAATCTGAACTATAAAGTTTTCGGGAAAAAAATTTCATAAGACTATCAGATTTCTTAGAAAAAAATCTAAAACACAAAAAGCATTAATCATAGAAAACTTGATAAAATTTGACTACATCAAAATTCTTAAATTTTGGACTTTCGTAGGACTGCCAGACTAGGAAAAAAAATCCTCCACACATATGAAAATATATCAGGAACCCTAACAACTCAGTAAAACAAACTACCAATAGAAAACAACCAACTTCACAAAAGAAGGTATCAAGTACCAACAAGCAAATGAAAAGATTAAAACTATTAGTCATCAGATAAAAACAAATTAATATCAGCATGGGATGCCTTTTCATGCTTTGTAGAAAAGATAAAATCAAAATGGATACACCAAATATTGACAAAGACAAACACACATTGTTGGTGGGGATGTTAAATCACACAACTCCTTGGGTAGAAGGTTTAGCATTTTGTTATAAACTTACACCTAGGGGCGCCTGGGTGGCTCCGTGGGTTAAAGCCTCTGCTTCTGGCTCAGGTTGTGATCCCAGGGTCCTGGGATCGAGGCCCACATCAGGCTCCCTGCTTGGCGGGGAGCCTGCTTCCCTTCCTCTCTCTCTGCCTGCCTCTCTGCCTACTTGTGGTCTCTATCAAAAAACGAAAACAAAAACAAAAAGACTTACACCTACCCTATATTAGCAACTCCACTCCTAAATATACATGCAACACAAATGAAAATGTATGTCTACAAAAGATCTGTACAAGAATGTCAAAGCAGCTTTAATCACAATGACCCCAAACTGGAAACAACCCAAATGTCCATCAAAAACTGTATCATATCTGTAAACCGGAATAATACTTGACAATAAAAAATAATAATAATAATGCTTGACAATAAAAAATAATAACTGACACACAAATCACTCATAATTTCAAAAACATTATGTTGAGCAAAAATCTGACAACAATATAGATCGATTGATCGATCGATTGATCAATCAACACATCTCCAGAGAATTATGCTGGATGAAAAAAGCCATTCCTAAAAGGTTACACACTACATACATGACTCCATTTATATCCATTTTATAATCTTTAACAAGATTATAAAAATGGAGAACGGAGGGGTGCCTGGGTGGCTCAGTTGTTAAGCGTCTACCTTCAGCTCAGTCATGATCCCAGGGTCCTGGAATCCAGCCCCACTTCAGACACCCTGCTCAGCAGGGAGTCTGCTTCTCCCTCTCCCATTCCCCCTGCTTGTGTTCCCTCTCTCACTGTGTCTCTCTGTGTCAAATAAATAAATAAAATCTTTTTAAAAATAAAAATAAATAAAAAATAAAAATGGAGAATGGATTAGTGGTTGCCAGTGGTTAAGATGTGGGGCTGGAGGGTGCCTGGGTGGCTCAGTGGGTTAAAGCCTCTGCCTTCGGCTCAGGTCATGATCTCAGGGTCCTGGGATTGAGCCCCGCATCGGGCTCTCTGCTAAGTAGGGAGCCTGCTTCCTCCTCTCTCTCTGTGCCTGCCTGCCTCTCTGCCTACTTGTGGTCTCTGTCTGTCAAATAAATAAATAAAATCTTAAAAAAAAAAATAAAAGATGTGGGGCAAGAGTAGGCTGGAAGGAGAAAACAGGAGTGAAGTGGGTATGGTTATAAAATGTGAAAGAAGGGATCCTGGTAATGGAACTGCTCTGCACTTTTCAGCAGTAGATACATAAATCTAAGAAACCTAAACATGTAAAATAATTACACAGAATACACACACAGGAAGACAAATAAAATGAAAGAAAACTGAGTAAGATTAGTGAACTCCCGATATCCTGATTGGGATACTGTATTATAGTTTTGAAAGATGTTATTATTGAGAGAAAATGGGTACAGGGTATGTATGATCCCTCTCTAGTATTTCTTAGAACTACGTGTGAATCTATGGTTATCTCTAATAAAAGGATTAATTTTAAAAATTTTAAAAACATATGTATGCCCTCTATTTCCTTGTACATCTTTCCTTGCACATCTTTCTCCAAAAAACAGATTCTCTGGGCACTAATTTTATGTCTCTCTGATGTCCCTAAGAAAGTAGTAATTTAAAGCTATAAGACCATAGGAAAGTTACAAGTTTAAACATCTCATTCTTTTCTAAAATATATGAACTCTACAACCTTCCAAACCCTCCTTACCAAGTTGCCATGGAAGTGGTAGTATTTAAAGAGACAAAGCACTATTATTTAAAGAGATTCTGATACAGATATATCTAAACAATTATGATTCCTTCATATATGCATTAAATGATAAACCACTATTAGAGGGCTAAATCCTTCTCTAAATGGCCCTGGAATTATTTGACGGCTTCTTATTAAGGAAATTACACAATGTTGTTACCTTTGACTACCCTGCTACAGAAAACATGTGACTCCATTTTTTTCTTTCCTTTACTACCAAAATGAGGTTAATGCAATACCAGTACAATTGAAAGACAAATAAATGGACACAAAAATGAAAGTTATTGAAGCCTAATATTTAAAATTTTATAATTCACACATGAAATTTTTTTCCTTTTTTTCACATTGGAAATTCAAAGAAGAATCTTTATTGTGGGGACTACAGAAAGGAATGGATAAAATCTTTTAATCTACATCTTTTATCTTGAATCCCACACTGTGCATTTAAGAATGTTTTGAAGGATAACCTAACTCAATGTACATAAAGCACTGAAGTTAAGTAAGGATTTGTGTAAGTGTAACATTCACTTTGAACTTGTAAACATCCTTTCCACACTGAGCCCCTTGGGATACTTAAAGAATTTACTGAATGAATTCCTCAGAATATATCATAGAATATTTAATTTGGCCTAAAACACTTGAATTGATTTAAAAAAAAATAGTTACCTGATCTCTCACTTGCATAAAATGGCCATTTAATGAAAAGACTAATGTGGTAACTGTAAATGTTAGCCTTACTGATTCTTGATTTTTCTATTACCTTACAAATATTTAAGATCTGTTAAAAAATATTTTAATCCAATGATTCTGAATTTAAAATTCAGCCATTTCCACTGTGAACTGAAAGACAAAGAATAGAAAATGGGTAAGTCACAGGCTATTATTTAAATGATCCAATAAGTCTTTACACGATGTTTAACTGACAGAGTTTCACACATCAGGATACCAGACAGGACAAATCTCTTCTGCTTCATTTATCAATATTGTTGAAACTCAATTAAATTAAAAAAATTTGCATAGATTTAGATAAGAAACAAACCTCTATGCTAATATAGGTTGTGAAAATAATGCTACAACGATTCCCAAACTTTTGAAAAACTGACTTTGTAATTAGGTTTCAAATACTTAATAGATACTGTTAATTGATATTGTTTTATTTAGCCCTCCCCCAAAGAGGCAAAAATATACTAAGAAATAAATGAAGACATTAGCAAAGATTTGGGGACAAAAGGTAAGATACTCTAATTCTACTTTTTAGTAACCTAATTATAGAGCACAAAAGAAATTTTATCACTGGTTATTTCATACTTAATTGTAAGATGACTTAACAAAATCTCACCTAGAGGCCTGAGCATGTTAACCATTTTTGTCCTAAAAAATTATTTTAAATTAACAAAATATCTTTTGAACAAAATGGAATTTAAACTAAATATGGTGTTAATGATTCATTTCCTTTAAATTCTTAAAGTTATCCTGTAGTTACAATGCGGAGCTCAAAATATTGACAATTTCTTCTGTCAAGTATCTATAAAATATAAGACCAAGGTATTCTTCTGCCTCATGTGCACAGGTAATAAAGTTCTGTTTTTCTGTAGCAGCTTTCAGATTTCACTTTTAGCCTTGATTTTTACAATTTTATCTACACCAAACTCCAATAAAGTCAAGACACACTGAAAAGTTTATTGTGTTAGGGCACTGGGGTGGCGTAATGGGTCAAGCGTCCAACTCCTGACTCTTGAGTTGACTCTCGGCTTAGGTTATAATCTAGGGTTGTGAGATGGAGCCCCGCGTCAGGCTTCTCTGTGCTGGCATGGAGCCTGCTTAAGATTCTCTTTCTCCTTCTACCCCTCCCCAAAAATAAAAAAATAAAATAATAAAAAATAAAGGTGCACTGTGTTGATTTGTACAAAAATGCATAAATACAACCCAGATGTTTTAACATAATCAGCTGCCCTTCTTCAAATTAAAATTATCCTTAATTTGCTAGTGAAAATAAATTACCCATTAGACATGACTAGATCAATTAACTTCTTAATGTAGCCCCTCCTACTGCTCTGATTTCCTTCTAACTACTTCACTTTTCAACCCAGCACTCCATTTTCCCACAATGTGGAAGGTAGGAGACAATCACAAATTAAAATATAGATGACAACTCTTGGATATTAAAAAAAATGAAGGGCACAGGAGAGAACATTCAGGAGATACAATTAATTCTGACTAAGGGTTGGGGTAAGGGAATCAAGAAGAACCCAGGAGGAATAAGTAGAAACCTGAGTCCAGGGTTAAGAACCAAGTATCTTTTTTTTTTTTTTTTAAAGATTTTATTTATTTATTTGACAGAGAGAGATCACAGTAGTCAGAGAGGCAGGCAGAGAGAGAGGAAGGGAAGCCGGTCCCCCGCTGAGCAGAGAGCCCGATGCGGGACTCGATCCCAGGACCCTGGGATCATGACCCGAGCCGAAGGCAGCGGCTTAACCCACTGAGCCACCCAGGCGCCCAAGAACCAAGTATCTTAAATGATGTTTTGAAAGAGCAATCCTATTCTTTCACTCTGTTTACTCAGTACTTGATTAAGTTCCCAAATTATCCTTTCTCTTCTAAAATCCCACCCTTCAAATAAGAAAGGTGATTAAACACACACAAACCAACCCCATCACTGGCCCCTGACTAGTACATCATATTTTCTACTAATGGCAATAACAACAGAATGAGGACCATACTATTTGTTTAGTATCACATATGTGTTCAAAAGTTCTGATAAGAAATATTTTAACTTTTATAAAACAATTCTACTACAGTGCATTCTGAATTAAAAGCTCAAGATAGCTACTCTAAATATGCCCATATTTTAAGCTCTCTTCTAAAATTCTAGGCAAACCCTTCTGAATTGGCATCTCTGTTGGCTAAAAAATACATTACAGAATAAAACATGAATGCTAAAGAAGTGGTTCTCAAACAGTGGCAGTTTCCCTGGCACATTTTTGGTTATAACAACTTGGAAGGTACGACTACTATCTAGAGATTAAAGACGTTGCAAAATCATCCTAAAATGTACTAGACAGTCCCCACAACAAAGAATTATCTAGTCCAAAATGTCAATAGAGCCACTATCAAAACATTTTTTTTTTGCTCTAAAAGAACACTGAAGTAACCTGAAATAATCAGTAAGTTTATTTACTGTTAGAATTTCTGTGCTGTAGTCTATTTCTAGAATCTGTCAAGATGATAAGAAAGGTACTATTTAGTGAAATCCCAGAGAGAATATTGTCATGGCATAGAACAGGAAGGTAAAGACTGCTAGGAAGGCTTAGTGGTTATGTTTAATGTAATCCACTGCAGCTGATGGCTCAGAAAGAAATCAGCTGCTTCAAAACTGAAATTGGCAGTCATGCTGCAAAAAGCTAAATTTTATTTCTAATTTAGAGCTAACAGGGGTTTTTTCCCCTTGATGCAGATGGATTTCCTTGAGCTGCTAACACCACACACTGACATCAGGGCAAAAATGTAGATGAAAAATTTTGATTCAGCATTCCCTACAGTGATTTTGTCAAATAAGATATATAGATCACACTCTCCTTCCAAAATACCTTCAAAATGTATCTTTTCAATATTATTCATTTTACTAAAACATATGCTTTGAAATAGTGTAGATGCTAATCACAATAGCTGCTTACCTTAATATTTATTGAAGTGAATGGAGTTTAGAATAAGATGCGCAAAACTAAAATACAGGGTTCTAGATCTCTCAAAAAATGCCCAGAGAATTAAAATTTCACTCAGTATGTTTCACATAAAAACTGGTAAGATAATACTTCACAAGTAGAAAAATCCTTCTACAGTCCAAGAACAGCCAAACTAAGGGAACTTTAGAAGCCATCCTGAGCAGGACTTCTCAAAGGAGGGTATTTATACTCCTAGGCATACACAGTGTAAGCCAAGGAGTATTCCAAGTGACAAAATAAGCACAGTAGGTCTTAGCTGAGGAGCAGCCTAACCTAGACACTAAATAAAAGAGCAATGTATGAAATTCTTTGCAGTAATCTACCACCTACTAGTGCCACTCCACTAAGGTTGCACATGAACCTTTCCATCCCTCAAAGGCTCTACACTACCTAAAAATTAAAACTTGGCTTCCCTGGTGGAATGCTATACCAACCCATCCTCATTGACATGCACCCCCCCCCCTTGTTTGCAGTCTATATCTGGTTAAAAGCAAAAGACTGCTATTAAACTTCCTGAGATTTAATGCTTTCATCCATTACTGAGAGCTGTACCTCAACCTCAGGTAAATTAATGAACCTTCACCATGGTTTCCTCACATGTTGAAAAAAAAAAGAAGGGGCGCCTGGGTGGCTCAGTTGTTAAGCATCTGCCTTCGGCTCAGGTCATGATCCTAGTGTCCTGGGATGGAGCCCCGCATCAGGCTCCCTGCTCAGCAGGAAGCCTGCTTCTCCCTCTCCCACTTCCCCTGCTTGTATTCCCTTTCACACTGTCTCTGTCAAGTAAATAAATAAAATCTTTAAAAAAGAGAGAGAGAGAGAGAGAGAGAGAGAGAGAGAGAAAGAGAGAGAAGAGTAAATATACCTCACAGGATCATTGTGACATTTAAGTAATCTAATGTACGCACAGAGCATGGGATGGTGTCTGGCACACAGTAAGCTCTCAATGATTACTGTGTACTCATAAAGGAGTTCAATCAATTCAGAAAAATTTAAATTCAAACAGAACATATGGTATATCTAAATATACCAACTTGACTAAAAACTAGAAGTATACTTCTTACAATACTCTTCTATAGACAGCTCGAAATTAGTGCACGCTACCAAGATGTTTTCAGGGGCACCTGGGTGGTTCAGTCTGTTAAGCGCCTGCCTTCGGCTCAAGTCATGATCCCAGGGTCCTGGAATCCATCCCGAGTCAGGTTCCCTGCTCAACGGGGGTCTCCTTCTCCCTCTGCCTTTCCCTCTCCCCCAGTCACATACATACAAGTGCACGTGCTCTCTCTCTTTCTCTCTCAAATAAATGAATAAAATCTTTCCTAAAAAATATTCAGCAAGATTTGGAAGGCAGAAATGAAGTAACCGCCATATTTCACACTCAGAATTCCAGCACACCAAGAGGTGGTATTGCTGCTCACACAGGTTTCTGCTAATCTCTGGTCACCTAGTTGGCACAGGTTGCAGGAATCCCCATGGCAACTCCAGCTTTTGCCAAACCTCCCTCTTCAACTTACCTGACTCAGAACTAGGAGCACTGTTCTTGTTAGCTATGTAATAAAGGATACCATATTCTCTCACAAGATACTTGTATCATCAAAGTTGGAAATATTAAGAGACCTAGAGCCACAGATGCTCACAGGTTCCCATTTTATCTTTGCTTCCCCTTAATTCATGTCTGCCTTCCCTTCTTGACTTTCTGCCTTGCTGATTTCACGTAACAGCACCAAACAGGAAGGAAAAAACTTCCACAGACCATTTAAACAGTTCTCACAGTTGCGTATGGAGCAATCTTTTTTCTTTCCAATTTATTTATTTTCAGAAAAACGGTATTCATTTTTTTTATTTTTTTTATTTTTTTATTATTTTTTCACCACTGGAGCAATCTTTTTAATAAAACCCTTACATGTGTATCTCCTGAAGTGCTCTACTTCTCTGATTAAACCTTGACTGAAGCACAATTTCTACAAAGTGCACATTATGTATTGGTTAAGAATATTCAATTACATTATAAATTTTTTTAAAAAGATGATAAAATTCCTAAGAAATGTCAGCCATAGACAGTAAATTAATATCTTATGAGATATAGGTAGGTAGAACTCATAAAATGTGTAAGCAAGCAGCTTCTTATAAGACACAGGTAGAATTCACAAGACATATTAAATATATATCATCAACTAATAGTCTATAAGCGTCAAAGGAGAGAAAGCATAAACACCGCTTGCCACAGGATGTTGGTAGCATGGTCTGTCCCACTAGCATCCTATTCTAAATGTGCTGACTGCCTTCTCCCTACCCTCTTGCTTCTCACTTGTGTTCTGATCTTGATCTCTGATGCAATTTTTTTGCATACATCTGACTTGCAACCTGCTTTATAGAGTTAGTGATTTATTGACTATTTTGGAAACAAGTCCATTACAGACAGTATCTTAAGCTGAAATTCCTGTGTCAGCATTTTGTTAACCTGACACTGTAAAAAAAAAAAAATTAAACATACACTGTAAGTAATTTAGAGTGTAAAATATATAATAGGTGATCAAAAAAAGTTTTGGTAAGAGGTACTTCAACTTTTATCAAACAATTCTAGTACAGTGCGTTCTGAAATAACAGTCCCACGAGAACTGCTCCAAAATGTCCACATAAAACAGCCTAAAATCTGCACAACATTAAATTTGTTATCTTATTGACAGATTGGGATACCCAACTAAAACAAGAATCCTGAAAAGCTGAATGGAATTTTTAAAAAGGCTAATATTTGGTGAGAGGAAATAGGTACTCAATAATTATTTACTTCAATAGCTTGAGAAAGTGAAAACTATCAAAAGAGATTGCACTTGCTTAACTTTAATTGCTTTCCCATGTTCATACCATTGCTTGGCTTCTAAGTTTCAGAAAAAGAGTTTGATCAACTGCTGAGTTAAAAAGATTTCCTACTGCTTTTATCTTTTAGAAAAGCTACTGTCTACAAAGACCTCCCCCAAGAAGCATGCAGTACTCACTCTAGGACTCCTCATGTCTGGTTGCTTGTACCCCAGCCTGCATTCATTACTTCACCCCATTAACATTCCACGCTAAGAGTCTTTTGCCAGTTTTATGAGGCGAAACCACAAAATGTCAGGTTAACAAAATCCTCACCCAGCAATTTCACCTTAAAATACTGCCTGTCAAGGACCTGCCTCCAAGATATTCAATAAATCACTAACTCTATAAAGCAGGTTGCAAGTCAAATAAAGGAAAAAATTTGCATCAGAGCAAATCAACATTAATCAGAACACAAGCTGATTGTTTAGAACTACAACTTTATGGAGAAGAGTACGGCGGTATGATTTCAAATGTATCTGGTAGCCTATCCCAGTTTTTAATTATGCATACAGTTATACATTTATATTTTCATAATTTGTAAATTTATAACTCTCATACAACCAGTTCCAATCATTCAGACACCTGATCTGAGTCAGCATGATATAGAGCACTTGGAGACATCAACATACTAGTTCAATTCCTGGTTCTGCCACTTATTAACTCTGTGTCTTTGAGATGGTTAATAACTTCCCTAAATAAGAAACCTCATCTCTGCATGTATAGTCATGGAGTTAAGAAAGTCAGGGTGAGCATGAAAGGGAAAAAGTTAGTAAAAGGAACAGTTTGTGGCATAAGCATAAGTGAAAATACGCCTATTAAATGCATCCGCTTGCACTTTTTCCTTTGTTCAACAGGAATGACAGAATATGAAATGGCCAATTGGCCAGGCCTATGTATTGTATGGTGACCCTCCAAGTTAATAGTCACTAGCATTGCTAGTATTTGGCTTTCACGACAATTATTAAACCATGTTGGATAACTATGCTATAAGCAAGTATCTTTAAGTGGAATAGGCCCATGCTTGAATATATATCTTCACACTCCTTGCTGACCATGCTACAGACCTCTGAAGAAGCTTCGCAGTGGACTTTATCCACTCTTAAACTACCAAAACGGACAGAAATTCATCCCAAAGAAACTTGAAACCTTCATTATACCCTAGACTGGAGTTCCTTCATGAAATATTTATTGGACAACTATGAAGTACCAGGCATTACAGCTTTCTCAGAACTGTCATCAGGTCCTGGAAAGGATCATCACTTTTCCAGGCCTTAACTGTCTCTACCAGAAAAATGGGTAGGAAAGATGAGGGCCCCAAATTGAGTAATATATATCGCCTAGGGAACTGACATGAAAGCAGGTCACATTTGCTGTCCCACACTAGTTTCCCAAAGGAAAGTAAATCATACTCTGATTCTGTTCAATACTTCTCTGATAAAAATGTATTTATATAGGTCATACTAATGACCTTTGTGATTTAGTATAGGGTGCGGAGAATAACATACATCGGAGTGAACTATAAAGGACTTAAGAATGTTTAGAACCATTGCTGTACGTTTTCCACATATCTTTGTTTCCATATGAATAATGACTATTCCTCTTCTTTTAATCCATTCCAACTTCTCCAAATTCCTTTGAGAATTCAGATAAAATAGAACAGGAAAAGAAACCAACATGCAACTCTTACAACAGCTAAGGCTTTGTATATTAATGCCTCCCACCTCTAATAAAAAATATACACAAATCTTTGATACAAACATGTGGACTATATTCCTACTAAATTCCTAATTCAACAATTTAGTGACCATTCATGCTCGCAATCTTTTATTTTTAATTAATTTTTTTTTAATTTTTTTATAAACCTATAATGTATTTTTAGCCCCAGGAGTACAGGTCTGTGAATCGCCAGGTTTACACACTTCACAGCACTCACCACAGCATACCCCCCCCAATGTCTATAACCCCACCACCCTCTCCCGAACCCCCTCCCCCAGCAACCCTCAGTCTGTTCTGCGGGATTAAGACTCTTATGGTTTGTCTCCCCTGATCCCATCTTGTTTCATTTATTCTTTTCCTACCCCCCAAGCCCCCCATGTTGCATCTCCACTTCCTCATATCAGGGAGATCATATGACAGTTGTCTTTCTCCGATTGACCTATTTCGCTAATCATGCTTGCAATCTTATAAGCAAACAAATTTAAAAGAAAACTTATTATATTAAAAACTCAAATAAAACACTGTAATCATTGTTCACATTAGACTAATAGGACCAAAAACCATGAACACTCCTCAAATTAAAAATTTATTTTTATCTTTCTCTACTGTTCTCCTAAGTAAGGTTTGGAGACTACTTCTATATGCAAAGTTAGCTTTATACATCCAGAGCAACATAAAGTTCAGCAACATAGTCTTGGTTCCATAAAACCTTGGAGAACAGAGTCTATACTTGAGAATAAACTGTCAGCTGCAATTAAGTGAAAACACTGGTGATCTAGTAGAACCCTAAATCTTAATTATTTAACCTGGTCTTACTAAATGAATACATTTTAATAGAGTACCTATACATTTTAGTGGGGCAGGAGATCTTAAGTACCTTATGAAAAATATAACTATTTAGCCATATACTGTTAGTAAAGAGCAGTCAATAATAAATGACTCTAAGAATGAAATTATATAAATAAAGACAAAAGCAAGCAAACCCACAACTGGGGTTCTCACTAGAATGATACAACTAAGGAGCACACCACTTTGGACACAGGCAAAGAGGCCATGATTTTACTGTGTTCTCTAACACTTAAAAGCAACCTTTCGACTTCTTACAATAAATTATGACACAAAAGGCAAAAAGAGACTTAGGAATTTACACTTTGATCAGTAATTCAAAGGACACAAAATCCCACCTTCTTTCCTGCATATACACACAAGAAATCTAAGAAGTCTTATTTTGCAACATAACCCCTTATTTTGCAAACATATAGAAATGAGATTGAATATAATCAATTATGTGTTATGGCTAAATCTTAATCCTCAAGATATCTCGTATCACATTTCCTGTACTACAGGAGTTAAATAAATGCTCCATAAGCTTACCAAGCAAAACAATGTCATTTGCAAGTAAAGTGAAATTATAAATGCTACTCAAATGCACATTTAAAATTCACAGTCTCAGCAGTGCAAACAAATAAAATTATATCTGATTTAAGTGTAAAAACTAAGAATAAAGATTTATTTATTTGAGAGAAAGTAACAGAGAGGGATGCCTGGGTGGCTCAGTTGGTTGGGCATCAGCCTTCAGCTGCGGTCATGATCCTGGGGTCCTGTGATGGAGTCCCATATCCGCTCCCTGCTCAGCGGGGAGCCTGCTTCTCCCTCTGCCTGCTGCTCCCCCTGCTTGTGCTCACTCATTCTCTCTCTTGCACTCTCTCTCTCTAACAAATAAATAAATAAATAAAATCTTTAAAAGGAAGGAAGGAAGAAACAGAGAGAGAAGCAGGATTTCTGCTGAGCATGGAGCCCAACAAGGGGCTTGATTTCAGCAGCCTGAGATCACGACCTGAGCCAAAATCAAGTCAGACACTTAACCAAAGGAGCCACCCAGGCGCCCCAAAACTGAGAATAAAGTATTTTTAAGTTTTTAACAGGTAAAAAAAAAAAATTCATTATCTGAAATACTCATGAACTTATTTAAACTGATTCAGAAAATTGTACATAAAAGAATCTTCAGGTTTTAAAACAACCTAACACAGTGTGAACCAATATGAATTATAGTCAGATAGATTTTCAGTCATTTTATAGAATACTCCAGAATCAGACTTTGGTAACAGAATCTGCAACTGACAATATAGCCACTTTTCTTATAGAAAAGTGACCCAATGTTTAACAATAATTGGTTAAATCATATGAATGCTAAAGATTTGTTTAGCTTTAAAGACTGCAGCAATCACCAACTTAAAACCAAACTTAAACTTTTAGTAACCAAAGGGCAAGCAAGGGCAAGCAGATTTGCAAAAGCAAAACAATAAAATGCCTGACCCAAAAGCAACCTGGAAGAAAAAACAGAAGAGAAAAGAAAAAATTTTAGCTTTTTCACGCTGCAAATATCAAAGCAAAACGACTGCTTTAAAAACTCTTGTTCGGTACAAAAACAATGAATACTGTTAAGCTGAAAATAAATTTAAAAAAATTAAAAAACAAAACTAAACAAACTCTTGTTCGTGATGATCAAATATTTATGTGAGTTAAAATTTTAATAAACATTTGAGGAAAACCGCGGTATTTGTAAGGATCACCATTCTGTAAAATGCAGAGTAGCATTTACAGATTAAATGCTTCCTCTTTTAAATAAATAGGATGGCAATTTAAAAAGGAAGACTATGAGTTCCTTCCAACATATTCAAAGTAATTAGTCTCATTAAAACTGCCAGAAGTACTATTTCCTCTTGGTCTGTGAGTAAGTAGTTTGAATTAAGTCGGATAAAAGTTAAACAAGTCAAATAGCAGACAAAAATAGCAAATATTTGCGCAGGAAGCACAATACATAAACTTCAGTTGGCCAAAATCACAGGAAAAAGAAAAAGAGCTAAAAAGGAGGAAGAAATTATTTGTACATTATTTTTAAAAATCCATGTAACAAAGATCAGGATTAACAAAGGAGGGAAGGTCCTGAACCTTTTACCACAGCCTCTACCATCACCCTGACATTAGTAAAACAACATAAGCAAGTAAGAAAAACATTAAGATTCTGGGAAACTAATGTACTTAGAGGTAGACCCTTACCCACAGGTCTCTTTTAAACTGAAAGCAAACCACCATATTTTGAATTTAATGTTCTCTGGGAAACTGGAGGTCATAATCCTGAAGAGAGAGCATCCTCGATTAAGACTCATAAGTTCCACAACACAAGAAGACACAGATGATAGGTCTGGAGCCTACTATAAGCACTCATTTCCTCACGTACTTTCAATACTGGAACACAGTGTGACACAGGAGTTTTTAAATAACAATAACAGTAAGCAAGTATTTATCAAGTGCCTATTAGTACTGAAAAAACAGCATGGTGATTAAAAGAGACAAAGTCATATCCACATGAAGCACATGTCAGGTACCTAAAATAAAACATCTTCTCCACTTAATTCTGTAAGATATTATCTTCCCAGTTTTCCAGAAAGGAAACCAGGGCCAAGAGAGGTTGACTACCTTGCCCAATATCACAAAGTCAATAGGAAGTCAGTAAGTAGAAGAACTTAAATTCAAATCCAATACTATGACTCTTGCCTGCAGCCTGTACCATTTATTCTATAGTCAGTATATTCTATATGAGGATTGTATCACCCTCTAGGGGAATTTTTTGAAATTGGTGTTTCTGGTTGTGACAATCACTAGGAGACACTACAGACATCAGATATCAACCAAGATTGTTAAAAGCTGTTCAGAGCTCAATACAACAAAGAATGGTCCTGCATCCTCCACAGTTTTCAAACATCCTGCCAGGCACTCGTATGAATGAAAAATTTGTTCATGATTACTTGAACCTAGAATTTAACACCGTTTTTACATCAAAATCGAGAGTGGTTTTCACCCACTTTTAAAAAACCCCAAGAGTTCCAGAAATTTCACTCTATGGAGAAAAAATATCAATCACTGAGAATTTGACCAAGACACATTACCATTTCAGAAAATCACTCATGACTATTTCATTTGAGTGTTTGCACTGCAAATTTATCAAACATGTAGGCAAGCAGCACTTGTAAATGTCCCAATGTAACACACATGGCAGACAAAATGTCTTATCATGTCTTCTAGTTACATTCTAAATATTAAAAATATATATGTTACTTTCCTCTTATTTCTCCCTTAATAGGATTACAGTATTATATTGATTCCCCCATAAGTTATCAGCTTAAAAAGGTACATTAACTATGAATTTTACATCAAGATAGTAAAAAGCCTTAGAAAATACCAGTCATAAAAAGGGGCATTAGATATGATAGGGTTGACAACCACAACACTGTATCATTGAGTGCCTAACTGTGACACAATTAGGCTATATTCTTGGCCTCACACAATCAGAACTATCCCAATTAAAAGAATCAACTCTACTCATGAAGATTTTTTGTATGTTACCCTCAATGGCAAAATAGTTCCTTATATTGAACTAAAGTCCCTTATTCTAGAATTCAAATATGTTTATTCTCTCTCAAGATGAGATGTGTGCAGGACAGGAATAGCTAAACTAAAGGTACTATATAGAAGCTATATTTTGTCACTGGAGTAGGTAGGTATCTCTTTTGTTTATTGTATTTCCTGGTTAACTGTCCAATGAATGTTCACAGAATGGTAACTGATTCCACAGCATTCTTATTTAACATCAGTATGTTTGTGAACCGAATAATACAATACAACTGCTTTATAAATGTTTTCTCACAATTTTTTGATTGAGTATGTAGACCCGAATATTACTCCTATCCAATATGAAAATTCACAAAAAATCGTCTTAATTTGCAGAGATAGTAAATTAGAGTAGGCATACAGTAGCAATAGCTTAATATCTGAGTTTGGAACCTAAAGTCAAGGTTTAAAGTATTAATTATAAATTAAATTTTCCAAGGGTCCCCTAATTTTCCTAAGACAAAATACAATAGTTGTTTAGAAATATATGTATGTCTAAAGGAAACAAGTGTCCTCTACTAGCTTATGGATTTTACATAGCTGTGGTACATACACCTAGATTATGATAAAACTTCATAGATTTTTATTTCTTTTTTTTAAAAAGAGGGAAGGAGGACAGAGGGAGAAGGAGTGAGAGAAATTTAAGTAGGCTCCACACCCAGCCCAGAGCCCGATGCACAGCTTAATCTTACAATCCAGAGTTCATGACCTGAGCTGAAATCACAAAATGGACCCTTAATCGACTGAGCCACACAGATGTCCCAAAATATTTTAAACAGAAGTAGTTAAAAATTTGCCCCATTGCAAATCCTTGTTTTACAGAAGCCTTCCAATACTTATACTTCACAGATAAGACTAAGGTGCCACTGGTCATATAATGATTTAGTGGTTCAGCTTCTCTAGACTTTTTTCCTAAAGTTCAGGTCAAAGGCTTCTCACTCAATGACTGTGCAAGATAAGCTATGTTTTATTCCAGATCTGGGATCACAATCAAAAAGGTCTTGCTTATAAATATGGCAAGCAATACAACAGATGGAGCCATTAATACTTTTAGCCACAAAAGATAACCTTCAAAGTTCATTCTATGCCACCAGTGAAGTTGCTCCAAGGCCATGAACCATTTCCTATTGCCTCCATGCAGCTGCTTTTTGGTCACATCACTGCCCCTATATTTTATTATATCTAAGATATTATTAATTATCTGATGAAGTATAATAGAAAAGTCTTGCATAAAGTTGATACATCAAAGCTGCCGGTGTAACAGGAAATAAGAAATAAAGCCACCAAGCAGAAAGATAGTTTGACTTAAGTTGTACATTGGGCAGAGATCCAAAGATCTTTGGGAATTTGAACCATAAACTAGTATTCATGTAGATTTGCAGTCTGAATCTACACTACAAGTGAAGTCCAAAAAATCCTCAAGCAGACAACTTACGGTGGTCTCAAGTTGGTAGTGCCACCAGATTAGTAGCAGAAGCAAACTTATATCTTCTCTGGCAGAACTTGACCTCAACTAAGGCTGTTAGCAATAGCTAGAAAAAACAGATTATACAAGGACTCCTCTAAATTTAAGAGATGTTAAGATATAGAAAATTGTAAAACTAATAAGCAGTCATTACAGTATATAAGTGTTTTCAGAATTAACAGGAACAAATGAAATTATAGTTAGGGAGACAGTATCTCAACATTCAGGGCTTTCAAAAAAGAAAAAGAAAAAGGTTCTAGCTCAGAAATTATATTTTCTTGTTCATAAACTGGAAGCATGTCTTTCTTAAGAAGTAAACTAAGATGGAAAGTTTCAAAACCTTTCTTTGCCTTTATGTGCGTCATTTCCTGTAAAATTATATAACTACACAAGCTATAAAGCCCAAGGATAGTAATTTTTAACAATTTTTAAAAGTCAAACTGACAGGTTAACATTTTAAAATATAGTTAAAAAGGAAATTAAAGCTTAATCCCATTATTTCTAACTCAAATGAATATGCAAACCTATCCATACAAGAAAAAATATAGAATACATATATGAAACTCTGAATTATTGTTGCTCTCTATCAAAAGATTAAAGATGACAGGTGAATTTTTGGTGCCCTTTAATGTTAACCAGATTCAGATGCACAATTTTATCAGTACTGAACCCATTAGTACCTCTTTGACAGATCCAAAAGAGAGTGTTCTTTTACTCATGTACTAATACTTGTTTAATTGAGTTAATTAATCACAGCCTAACCGAAGTATCTCAAACAGACCTCACACAGCATTCAAAGTGTAGCTTGAAATCTAACCCTCCCTCCCTTTTCTTTAAACTGGCCCGGGGGATGAAGTCAATAAATTGTCAATTAATAACATACTTGCTTTGATGATGCTTCTGTAATTTACTGTCATCCCACTTCATAAATTTTTTAGTAAAAGTTCTGGGATTTCAAGTAAGATACTTCTTCCATGGGAAAACTCAGTTTAAGAGTTTTCTGCTGCCAATAAGCCAATAAGACAAACTGGCTGATAATCCTCCCACACTATACGTGTATGTGTAAGCACTCAACCAGTGAAAGTTTAATTTGTTCCGCCAATGGCACAGAAAACTACTCATATTTATTCACTTAATAGATCTGAACATTAGTCTCTTACTTCCAGTTAAGGCCTAGGTTAAACTAGGTTATTCACAGGCAAAAACAGTCTTGAGCCAAGTAGTGTCAGTAAAATAAACATAACTATATCCCATCCACTACCAGAGCTAAGGTGCTCCAGTATTCTTAAGCTCTTATCAACTTCTAACAAGAATTCATTGCTACCCAAGGCCAGCCTCCCCTAAACAACATTCTCTTCCCACTGAAGTCAGATAACCCTAAATAAAAATGAAGACATATACTCCCTACCACATTAGCCTTTCTTGCACTCTAGATACCACTTTTACCTTTTGTCCAAAAAGCCCTGACCTCTGTACTCTGATTCTCAGCCTTACCCATTCCCAGGGAAAACTCCCAAACTAACGTATTTATCCTGTCTGTCCAACCTCTTATCCTGTAAATTCCAATCGCTGACTTCATGTCTTCCAAGGACTAGACTTCTAACCAATTTGCCAAATGACTTTAAATCAGCTCAAGGAACCATCTTCGCATTTATTACAATGAAAATGCAACATCTGGAGGGAAACTTTTATTTTTCTAGTCATCTGATAAAACAAAATCAACAATATGTATTATTAAAATAAAAAAGTCAAGAATTAAACAGAGTGATGCTCTAAAGTAGGCTAAATGAGAGACACTTTAAGCAAGCTCTACGCCCATGATGGGGCTCGAACTCATGACCCTGAGATCGAGTTCCATGTTCTACTGAGCTAGCCAAGCACACAGAGAGACACTTTTGACAGTGACTAGTACTCATGAGAACAGACAAGAAAAAATTGTTATTGTCAAAGTGGTAAATAAATAATGGGAAGAAATGCACAGAATGACTAATATCAAATGGGCAAAAAACTGGGCTTTCGGTCCATTTCCTTATCTTTGCCTCTTGAGAATAACTATTAGCAATTAATTCTCATTATCCCCCAATAAGGACAATCTTCCCACGTGACCATTATCAAAGATGTTACTCTCATTCAAAACTATTTTGTAATTGAACAAACTTTTATTGACCATAAACCATATACCTAAACCTAAATATTAAACTTTAAGAAATAAATAAGAGGGGGACTTGGCTGGCTCAATCTGCATGTGACTCTTGATCTTAGGGTCTTGAATAAAAGCCCCAGGTTCAGTGTACAGCCTACTTTAAAAAAAAAATTAAAAAAATAAATAAGACAGAGTCCCTGTACTTAGGTTGCTCATAATTTAGTGAAAGGCTGTGACAAAAATTAGTCATAATTTTGGTAACTGCTTTAATAAAATATTCAGAAGAGGTTACAGAATGCAAAGAAGAAGCAAACGTGAGGGGCACCTAGCTTGCCTTAGGTGCCTTATTTATTTGCAAAATAAATTTGCAAATCAGTTTTCAATGGAAGTAGTGCTTCAGTTGAAGTACAGGGAAGAGAAAAGGAAGGGTAGGGAAGAGAAAAGCAGGGAGAGCTTCCCATGCACTGGAATTGTATACAAAAATGAAAATGGCATTTTGTGGAACTGAAAATGGATCCACATAGTGGGAGAACAGTGTGCATATGAAAACACTATACAATATTAGAGTTGTAAATACTGCTAAAAAGTCTGTGAACTTTATCCAGAAAGCAGTGAGGGAGTCATTGAAGAATATTTTCAAAGGAAGTGAAAGGATCGGATTTCTCTCCCAGGAAGTTTTACAGAGAAGCCTTGGGATTTGGTGACTGCACAAACAGGAAAGATGAGAAATGAAGGAAGGGAAAAGTTTAGAGCAATCCCTAGGTGTCTGATTGGACTGGCAATACCATCACTCAACAATATAGAAGAATACAGGTCAAAGTGCAAGCTTGAAGTAAAATGGGAGAAATGAAGTTAGAAGTGCTGAGTCTAACATGCCTGTGAATCATCCAAGAGAAATTTTTTCACAGATAACCAAAGAATCATTTCCTGCTCAAGAAAAATGTTGGCACTATGAATGTTAGAAGACAGTACAAATTTAACATTGGCTCAGTGGGTTAAGACGCTGCCTTCGGCTCAGGTCATGATCTCAGGGTCCTGGGATCGAGTCCCGCATCGGGTTCTCTGCTCGGCAGGGAGCCTGCTTCCCTCTCTCTCTCTGCCTGCCTCTCCATCTACTTGTGATTTCTCTCTGTAGATAAATAAATAAAATCTTTAAAAAAAAAAAATTTAACATTTTATCTTTATAGAACTGATTGGAACAATCCATTGCTGAACACATAGTATCAACTCCTTTTAGCCACTAGAATCAATGCTTTATTCTAGGGGAACGAAATGGTCTTCTTTTAAGGCAATTATATATGCCAACAAAATATGAGCTTCATTAAAATTGTCCTTCTTTCCTCCTACCTGAATATCCTCTCATAGCAAGTGATTTCAGATAAACCAGGAAATAGGGACTACTTTTTGGGGTTTTTTGAGTTCCAGATATACTTCCGTCATTACAAATAACTACTGACATTTGTATGTACCAAGTCTTATTCTAAATGCTTAACTTACATGAGTTCACTTAATCTTCATGACAAGCCTATCTCATAGATACTATTATTATTCCCATCTTACCAATGAGGAAAAAAAGTTACTGAAGAGTCGAGAAATTTGCCAGTGAACATAGAGATAGGATAGTGGAACCAGGACTCAGTCTTGGTTTCAAAGCTCATACTTTTAACCACTACACTATGCCATATGTCATAAATGATATTACTCTAATAAATTAGGATTATGCAAACACCAAAATTTACTCAGAGGCTATGGAGAACTACAGATAGAAACAAGTAAGTAGGTATGAGCATTAATGGAAAAGCGGATCTTCCTAGTGAGAAATCCCTACCATATCTTTACTTAATGAGAATCTTTAAGGCACTGAGCCACACTCAGCACCAAGTGATCACACAGAAGTGCTCGCAAGCTGCACTGTGTGGGAGGCTACACACAGAATTTCTGTAGCTGCTTCAAAATCTTATTACTACTAGAGTTTCACTTTTGGATTCACTGATCCTAGAATGCAAGAGATTTCAAAATATTTAAAATATTCTTCATTCTTAATGACACTTCAATTTCTTTAATGGTGGTATTGCTACAGAGAAAATTCAGGGAGTGATGAAGTTAAAGAGCAGTATGAATTACAAGGAAATCTGAACCAGATTGGAGATGTGTGCCCATTGTCCCTAGCATCAATTTTGCGAAATAATCAGGCTTTCTCTATCTCTTCTCTTTCTTAGCTGCTTTTACATGACAAATTAAGATCTTTTCATCGTGTTATTCAAATGGCTTAATTTTTACTGGTACTCGGCATCAAAATACTAAAATGCTAATATGAAGCACCAGGAATGACTAAAATTTTGTAGCTGGGGCTGGGGACTATGGAGCAATAGCCAGATAAGGATACTAATGGGCAGAAAATTCACTCTTTTTAAACCCCTGAATGGTATCGTGATAGCAGTCTTGGTTCAGCAGAAAATCTGGATGACCCTACCTTCTTAGACTGAGCTCCCTCAGATACAGCTGAAGTAAGGAGTCACAGAGAGAGAACTACAGCTCTGCTTGATACTATGAGTAGTATTTTAGTAGATGGGAAAATATAATCAGTTAAATTGAGAAGTCATAACTATACCTTAAACATTTTATTTAAACATAAAACATAAATGTACATTCTCTCACAAATCTTTAGAGGTAGATAAAGCTGAGAACTTCAAATTCAAGTTCTGCTTCATCTTACATATGTGTTATGGATCACATAACAATTACTACTTTCAACTTTTTTAAAAAACAAAGTTCCTGTTTCATAATGGAGTTACTATGCTAAAATGATACACCACCCTTAAAACAGTGCCTGACACTAATGAGCACCCAATAAAAGCATTTAATATTTTAATTATATGCAGAGAAATTCATTTATGAAAAATGACCTCTATATTATCATAGCTGATCTTTTCAATAACCCTATGAAGTAGGTTAGTATTTATTAATATTCCCATTTCCCTGTTAAGAATACATGAGGTACACACACACACACACACACACACACAGAGAATACTTGAGGTACACAGCACATAGTGACAAATAGCCAATAAATGATAGAGGTTTGAGACCAGCACTAGGGCAATTGCCCTTGAACAGGTAGGTAAAGGAAAAGGAGAACTAGTAAGGAAATACAGAAAAAGCCATCATATCTGCAAGCCAACTCCCTTTCGTAACCCTTAGGCAGGAAAGAGCAATGCACTTAGGATCTGGAAACCTGTACTGTTATTCAAACATCTACCAGAGTTGGTCACAAACTGATTTGTGGGTACAGCAACAACTTTAAGTTACCACTCACTGTGTTGGATAAAGTCTAAGCAGATTTCAAAGAATCATTTGTTGGGGATACAGAAGACACCCAACATAACAATACTACCATGCTACAGTCACACGCTGCTACAGTATTAATTCTATAGCCAACACTGAGATTTTTAACTGACAAATTATTTTTCAAAAGTTGACAGAAAATTAATTAGAATCAGTGACCTGTTTACCAAAGAGCAGATTAATGGCCCATGTGCTATTCACTGAAGTATAGCCAGAGATAGGGGAGCTTGGATAGTATTTTGGAACTGGAGTTAAAAGAGAGATTATCAAACAAGAGCGCATGAACTTATGGAATCCTGCATAACTGTGTTTACCCTTGGCTTTACACACAACACACAATACACACACACACACACACACACTTTGCTTAGAGATCTAAAATAAGACAGCTGCAGGGAAGGATATCAAAGGACAGGACTCCAAAGGAGATTTAAAGATTTATAAACATACAAGTCTGATCTTGTAAATAAAACTTTTCTTTGTGGCACACGCTCCTTCTAGATCAGTTTATATATAGTTACACAATCATGTATCAAAACAGCAAAGCAGGGGCAACTGGAGGGTTCAGTGGGTTAAAGCCTCTGCTTTTGGCTCAGGTCATGATCCCAGGGTCCTGGGATCAAGCCCCACATCGGGCTCTCTGCTTAGCAGGGAGCCTGCTTCCTCCTCTCTCTCTCTCTCTGCCTGCCTCTCTGCCTACTTATGATCTCTGTCTGTCAAATAAATAAATAAATAAATAAATCTTTAAAAAAAAAAAAAAACAGCAAAGCAAACTACTTAGCTAATGTTAATTCCAATTTTTTTTTAATGTTAAGGATAGACTAAGAATCTACAAATTTAGCAGCATAAACAACTAAAAACAAATTCTCATTAAATGTGGAATCATTCTGTTAATGAAAATTTAAAAAACACTAGTAATAAAAAAAATTGCCAAAACTGCATAAAGTACTTCACATAAGTAAGTTTTTGGAAGGCTTAGTTAAAATTAAGTAGTAGGTGCTAGCTCTTTATATTTACTACTTTTAATCTTCAAAACAAACCCTACAAGTGAGTGAATTTGTTTTAGATACTTGACATATGGGAAAATGAACTCAGGGAGATTTAAGTATATTTTCCAAATATGAGAAGAGTAAAAGCAAATACATATTTGACAACAAGTTTGCCCGATTCTAAAGTCCAATCTCCTCCTAAGTGATGCTGCAAATGAAATTGAAGAAAAGATTTACTAAATAATTCTGAGGAAAGTATTAAAACCTTCTAGAAAAAAATAATTTACATGTCAATGACTGAGTTATTTGCATGACCTCTCAGAAGTTTCAAAAAAAAAAAGAATCTTACTGTTAATAATGAATTAAGACAGACAAGAAAAACTCACTTGAATTCTCTGCAAAACTTAACCATCTGCATTTTAAAATTTGTGGTTAGAATTTTTTAGTACTAATTAAGTATTTGAAAAATAAACTTATGTCATTTTCAAGTGCAAAATAATACACCAAAATATGCTTTTAATAATTACTTTGTTAGGCAAGTTCACAAAGATGAATGTTAACAAAATTATTCCTATCATCTTTTTTTATTAGTATAAAATTAGAAAAATTCAAACACCCACCAATCATACTATATGCCATGAGGAAATTAATTATATATAGTGGCATATAACAGAATGCTACAATGTCATGTAAAATTAGGATGAAAAGCTGTACTTATCATAGAAAGATGGCTTTAAAACACGGGAGAGTGAAAAAGCAGATACAGAGAGAATATATGGTATGAAAATTATTCATGCAGGATTATGTATTTATACATGTAGTCATATAAAAAGTATCTAAAAGCATGTGTGTCAAAATATCAACACTAGTTAATCTTTAGGTCACAGTATTTCAGATAATTGCTAATAATTCTATGCATTTTTCTATTGTGGTTGAATTTTCACATTAAACAGCATAATAAAAGAGCATTTTCATTTTGAGAAAAAGAATGAATTAGCACATGATTTTACATATTATTCAATATGAACATGGTGAATAATGGTATCTGTTAGAGAAGCCCTTAGAAACATAATCAATCCATACAATTTTTTTCAAAAAACCCATTTGTTAGTGTTATAACAACAAAAATAGCTACACAAGTTTTCAAATTTTACCCCAAAAAAAAAGTTTAAACACAATTACAAGTTTATTAAAAATGTATGGGTACTAGAACAACACATGCTCTTCCTATCTTTGACCTGGTCTGGCACAGAAATGCCATCTAAGTACAGATGTAGTACCTGAAAACAAAATTAAAAGAACTACAAAGAAGTAAGTGACTCAATTCTAAACCCCTCTTTAGTGTTAACACTTATTTATATTATACACCTATATACATATTTTGTTGCTTTGATTTTGACATGATTTATGACCACTTGGATTCATTCTTCCAAATTCAGAACAGGACCCTTCTGACCAAAAAAACTAATATTTAACCTTTTTAATAACACATTCCAAAATATGCATCTCTCATTACTTCTTTTCCAACTATATTGATCAGAAGCATATCATTAACCTGTACATAAAGTTATTACTTAAGTAAATAACTATTATATGTATTAACAATCAATTACTTTCTGATAGATCTCCCTTTTTTCTACTGCTTAGTTATTATTTTTGCAAACTCTTCCCAGTATAGCACTAGCATAATGCCTCTAAATATATGAACATCAATTGTCTGTCAATGAGGATATCTCACACTTTTTAATCATGACAAATATTTTAACACATCAACTTAAATATACAAACTAGTCAAACATGGTATCTTCAATATTGTTTTATAACCATCAACTTAGCCAAAGGGTGTTTTTCTCATTTTTACATCTATCTGTTGAATACTGTCATAACACAATTTTGTTAGAAAGATTTTACTATCATCTACCTAAAAAACACTGTAATAAATAACAATAACAAGCAAATTCCCTTGGTTTGTAACATGAATGGTGACCTTTTTAAAGGAGTGACTTTATACAAGGGACAGTCAACACAAAGTTATTTACTGCAATCATTTAATGGACTAAGAAACAGTCAACGTGAGACCAAGTGATTTATATAAAGAATGAGTTCCAGAGTTAGAACTGGAATTCACAAGTAATAGCCTCAATGTTAGAGCTACATTTCTTCATATAATATTAATTTCTCTTAGTAATGCTCTATCACCCCATGATATTTTCTAAAAATCCCCCTTGGACTTGGCATCACAATGGTAGTGAAAAGAAGATAAACAAAAAGCATAAATAATTATTAACAGTTTTGTTTATAAATAATTGTGATTAAAAATAACCCAGACTGTATTTTAGGAAATGTAAAAATTTTGTGTACAAATGGATATAATATATAAAATTTACCCCAGAACAGCAAATATGTGGAGCGTATTTTGTTACTCTTAATCCCAAACACATTTTTTACTTCACTTAAAGTAAATAAGCTACTTCTATTAATATATTTAAATTATTTTTTATTTTTAGGGATCTGAGTACATATGTCAAACATATAAGCAAAGTATAATTATCTAGGTCTATGTGTTTAATTTTTATAAATTTTAAATGTACAATATCTAAATATGATCATTTAAGCTACAAACTTCAGAGGCTTACTTCAGAGGCTACAGTCATTAAAAGTAATGGATAAAGCTGGTCGGTAATTAAATTGATCACATCTCCCTGAAGGCCAAAAACCTAATGGATGACAACAGAGCTCAACATTTTCCAGCTGCCGAGGAGTAAAGGCTTTCAACATTTGGATGTATGTAGGCATCTTATTTTCCCAGGATTTCAAAGTCCACATGCAGGCTGCTGTTCAGCTATAATAAATGAGTAATTCAAGTAGGGCATGACTGCTTCTTGTATTAACTTGATAAAGATGTTTCACTCCAAATGCATCAACAGTTGTGTTAAGTCATCCTTTTCACAGGCTGACTGAGACTTACTTATGCTATGCTTTGTTAACAATGAATCCAATAAAAAAGGGGAGGGGGCTTATTAACTTCTGCATTTGTTTTTCCAAGGCTAAAAATCAAGTTCTACTTAATAATTAACTCCAAACTAAACCGCATAAAAACTAAATACAATCAAATTGTCCCAATACTTATTTTAACTTTAAAAATTTGTCTGAGAAAACAAAAAACAGTAATAATATCCTAAATACTTTATATTTTATAATTACATTATGAAATAAAAAATTTTAAATACAATTTTTATTATAGTTGTCTGAACATACTGAAATACTTAAAAAGAATACTACTTCACCATAAATATATAATAAATACTTTTTTAACAATTACACATTTTACACTTTCACAAAAATACAGCCTTAAATAATTACCAAACATCTAAAACTAAACAGTATAGGACAATTAAAAGTACTTATAATGCTTAAACAATAAATTTTCATCTCATATGCATTCTATCATTCCAGCAAACCCTCTTTGAAAAACCTTTGCTAATATCATTAAATCCTCCCTTCTTGATTCAAATTAACCTTTCTTCTCTATTTTCAAATAATAAGCTCCTCCCAACCAATTGCAGTATTTGGTAAGCTTGTTCTTAGAATTAGCTGTATGTGTATACAACTTAATGGGGCTCTGTACTGAATATCTTTTTTTATCAGTCGCTAGCAGTGTTGTGCATGCAGCTAGCAGCCAATAAATAAAACTAAATAGAACTCAATAAACTGAATAATCAATGACTTAGGGTCTGAATTTCTCCATAGTCTTTACTCTTTGGTGTAATGGTTAAGAATATAACTACTAAAGTCAAACTGCTTGGGCTCTTAGTTAAAATGCTTGGAATAATTCCTTCGACACAGGAAGAACTAAAAAAAAAATCAGTATTATACAATAGCTGCTACGACCTAAATAAAACTTTATTCCTGTTCCTTTGTTCCTCATCTCAGTGAAAGGGGCCCTACTGTGTACCCAGCTCTTCAAACTAGGACCCTCGGTTTACCTACTGTGCCCTTTCCCTTAGCCATCATCTTGGATTAACCATCAACACCTACTGATTCCAACACATTACAATCCCACAAAAGTGTGTAACTCTCTTCAGTAACATTACCCTTTTCTTCATTGCAACATTGCAACATTCTCCTACCTGCCCTGCCTCCTCTCTTTTACCCTCAACCACCCTGCTCCTTAAATTGGTTTCGGAAGTAGAAATATGATAAAAAGTTCCAAATGCTCTCTTTAGCACTCAGTCCAAAACTTTTAAAATGGCTTTCAAGGCCTTTCATAGTCCAGAGATTGCTGATCTCATCAGGCATTAACTCTTACACACTCCTGTTCCATTCTGCCATTCCAGTGAACTTAGTTGCAGATTCCCCAAACCTGACCCATAGTTTCTCCTCTAGCTCATAATTAAGCTCTTAATCTTAGACGCAGACTGATTCCAGGAAACTTTTCCCAAGTCCCAAGTCTGAGTAAAAGCTTCCTTCAATGTGGATTCATACTACCTTGTTTTATAATGATGTTTTAATACCTTTTAGTTATATGCATATGCACATATGTGTGTGTGTATGTAAAGCATATAACTAAAAACACACACACGTGTGTGTGTGTGTGTGTGTGTATCTCTTCAATGAACTATAAGCTCATGAATAAGTGAAAAGGGTTTTTTCATCTTTATATCCTACAGTTCTAGTACAAAGTAAATTGTGCTGAAAGAATGAAGATCACTACCTGGTTACCTGAAAGGGTCCTTTAAATGAATATACATAATAAAAAGAACATCAGACAGGAGTCAGACCTCTTGACCCTGAGGACATTTGACTACTCCAAAAAGTTTACTTTATTCTTTTCTTCTCTCCCTGAAAATTTATGTATTCTACACAAGATTAGTAATTATAACAAAATCTTATTTTAAGGATAACAGGCAATTAATAATTTAACAATATCAAATTGATTTAAGGGGGGGGAAACACCTCTTACCTAGTAACTGCTAGTTTAAAGTTGCATATTTTTCCTTCCCCCTCCATTCATTGGTTGCCCATCACTTCCTTTCTTCCCCCAAAGATTATTCACTAAATTCTGCCTGCCTTTCATCAACTGTAACTCATTATATCAGAAAATTTCATGCTCATATTTGGGGGAACTTTAAATTCTTGACTTTTCTTTTTCCTGTTCCTCTCCTACTTCCTATCCAGTCACTCCAAGAAAATGTTTTATTTCTCAACTGCAGTCCAGAATTAACCCCAATCATAGCTAGTAATCATACGTAATACATGAGTGAAGGAAAGAAAAAAAAAAAAACAACTACAGTTTAACCCCTGAACACAGGTTTGAACTGTGTGAGTCCACTTACATGTAAATTTTTTCAATAAATATAATACAGTTTATAAATGTATTTTCTCTTCCTTATGATCTTCTTAATAACGTTTTCTTTTTCTAGTCTTCTTTATTGTCAGAACACAATATATAATGTAAAGGCTCCTTCTGGGCAACAGGCTTAAACAATGGATTATAGAACAAGGCAAAAGGGCCAACAGTGACCCCAATCCCCTGGCTGATACAGACAGGCCCAGGAAGGGACCTACTTCAAAATATCCAGAGGCCCTTGCGCTTGCTTCGGTAGCACATATACTAAAATCGGAACGATACAGAGAAGATTAACATGGTCCCTGTGCAAGAACGACACTCAAATTCATGAAATATTTAAAAAAAAAAAAAAGGTATTTTTCAAAAAGGCCCTAACTAACCAATGGGCTACTTAACAATCAGACACAATTAACAAAATAATAATAATAATAATAATAATAATAAAGAAAGAAAAAAGAAAATTCCATATATACCCATAGGTCCTTCTCTCTAAATACAGTCCCCATCTACCGCATCCTGGCAGAGAGTCTCTCCTCTGCTGTCCTGCCCACCACTCCCCCTGAGGTGCATTCAATAAACTTCCATCTCCTTTGTTGGACCTCAGGTGAGTTGTTTCACCACCTGGACTGCTGGCTTCCACCCAATTAGGCTGCTCCATTCCATCAGGAGAGATACCACATTATAATACATCCAACATACAAAATATGTGTTAACTCTTTATTGTATCAGTAAGGTTCCTGGTGAACCTAGCTAAATTTTAAGGGAGCCAAGTTACATATGGATTTACTATGTGGGGAATCAACGCCCCAAAACCCTGTGTTCAATGGTCAGTTACAAAATCAGAGTAAAACTTAAAATCAGACTAAAAACCACACAAAGCAGCACTGTTATCAATCTCTGATGTCCATGAAATGCCAATAAATATCTTTAAATGTCTCTCTGAAAGTATCTTTTTACTATTCCATTCTCCTAAGTCTTCTTTTATCTTAAATACAAAGACTTCAGATATGTTTATTCTTAAATAAAGTACTATTTCTAATTCCTTCTAGTTTTCATTAAAAATTTAGAGTATCTCAACTTCATTGTTGAGTTTAACAAAAAATTTGAGTTGGCCTTGGATTTCACCTATGACAATTCTTTGTTCCTATGTAAGAAATGCATTCAAATATTTTAAGGAGCTAACTTTCAAGTGAACACTTATATCAAATTAATTGAAGGTTTTGTTTTGTACTATCCCAGAGAGCTAACGATAAAATAAAATTTCAATTATATTTAAAGAAAAAATATATTTTAATCATAAATGAAAATAAATTATAGAAAAAATAAAGTGATTTTAAACATTTTACTCACTGGACTAAAACTACTTAAGAAGAAATCCAAATTATGCTGACTTGAAATCTGGTATTTTATTCAGATATACACTAAGACCCTCAAAACCCCTGTAAAAACTAAACTGTACACTCTGTGGCTTTCAGGGCACATATGTGCTTTCAAATTGAAATTTTATTTAAATATTAAGGATTATATAAGAATTAAGAATTAATGTGTACGAATGCCTACTTATAAGGAAAATAATCATAATAACCCATGAACAACTTAGTTGTAAATAAGTATTTTGGGAAAAAAAGCTACTCAAAAATATTTATGCTTGCAGAAAACATCAAATACTACAGGAGAGTAAAAATATGAATGAGAAATGACTCATAATCCCTTCAAGCACTGATAGTCACAAAATTCAGTAATTTTTCTATTAACATTAATACATGAGTATATGTAAACATGTATTCGTATGCTTAAAAATTTTAAAGCTACATATAACTTTATCAGAGGTAGGTTTATATTTTTATTTTCTACATAAGCTTTTAATATGAATATTTTGGGACAACTGGGTGACGCAGTCAGTTAAGCATCTGCCTTGGGCTCAGGTCACAATCCCAGGGTCCTGGGATCCCAACCCGCATCTGTCTCCTTGCTCAGTGGGGAGTCTGCTTCTCCCTCTGCCTGCTCTGACTGTTCGGCCTAAAGCACTCCCTGCTTCCGCACTCTCTCTGACCAATAAATATATAAAGTCTTTTAAAAAATGAATATTTTCTATAATACAGATTTTCTATTGGCTGATATAAAAGATGTCCTTCTATGGATATACTCTATTTTATAATTTGCCTACTAGTAGACCACAAGGATAACTTATGATTATTGTAACTAAACTGATGTGAATACCCTTGTGCCTTAGATTCAAGTCTTTAAATGGATCTTAGATTACTCCATTAGAATATAGTCTGAAAATGGGATTATAAAGGATGCCCACTCTTAAGGTCCTTAATAATTTTTTTAATTGATTTTTGGAGAATTTGTACCAATTCATGGTCCTACCAGACATTTATGAAAGTGCTCATCTCAGAAATTTCTCAGCTTTCAGCTTTATAATTTATTACATATCAATTTGACAGGCAAAAGTGTTCTTTATTATTGTTTTAACATCCATTTCTTTCACTAGTTATCAGTTTGAGTTTTTTTTAATGTGTTTTTAATCATTTGTTTCTTATTTTTGGCTCCTTTGGACATTTTGCTGTGATGCATTTATATTTTTGTTTTTGGTATTTATCTGTAACTGAGTTCTGTAGAACTTCAGTATACTCTTGCACTTACTTTCATATTATTTCAGAATTCTATATTTTCAGCAGAAAAAAATCAGATAACACATAATTTTTACATTTGAAGAAGGTCTCTTCTAATTTAGCTAACATGACATAAAAGATTTAATTCTCATGGCACCTTGGTGGCTCAGTCGGTTAAGCATCAACCTTCGGCTCAGGTCATGATCCCAGTGTCCTGGGACTGAGCCCCGCGTCAGGCTCCCTGTTCAGAGAGGAATGCACTTCTCCCTCCCTCTGCTTCTTCCCCAGCTTGTGTGCTCTCTCTCACTCACTCTCCCTCTCAAATAAATAAAATCTTTACCCCCCCCAAAAAAAAGATTTAATTCTCAAAAGAAAAAATTCAATATAATAAATAACCAACTAAAATAAAAATGTTACAATCAAGAGAACGTTACCTCTGTGACTTTTGGGAACTCCTCTCTCTTGTATACACACACCCCTTCCCCTCCTCTTTCTAATACCTATAGCAGTCCCTGACACACAGTACATATTCAAATATTTGTTTTATGAATCCTTTCCATGGGAAAGCTTTTTAATAAATTAGAACACATTATATACTTAAAAGTCAGGTTAGAACATTTTATTTATTTAATTAATACAAAACAAAACCAAAACAACTTTTTGCCTGGTAAGTGGTAGGTACTGACAAAACACCTGGCTGAAGAGAACTTAATATGACAAGGTTTCAAAAGTTAACTCAAGTTACAGTCTACAGAATTAGCCCACAATTACTCAACAATCAATACCTCCTTTGAACATGAGGAAACTGTTACTTCATCACTGCCCTCTGCCGGTGGCATTATTTCCCTTTAATTTTCTCTCCATATACTGAATCTTTGCCTCACAAAATTACTTTTGACCTGACTCTATATTTAAACCACCCACAGCTAAAAATAGCCTAGCCATCTGGAATTTAGTAAGGCTTGAAAGAAAAAAATTGTGCTTCAATGAAAAGCTCTGCATTGTTTTGAGTACACTCCAGGTTATCGGAGTTTGAATCTATAGACTCTGCACCTTTCACTGCCTTTGAGCTTTCTTAAAAACTATTAACATTGTAGATAACTGAGAGCAATGCAAAGCAATTCTTGACTAGAGATGTAAATAAACTGTCACGTAGAAGTTCAACTGACTGTCTTTCCCCACTATGGAAGAAGCTAGTTTTGTGTCCCTTTCCAATTTATTACAGTATTACTGATTTCTGTTTCTTATTTTTAGTTCTCCTTGATCTGGTTGTAACATGTGCTTGGTTCTTTCATTGATAATGATGCTAATAATCTTTAACATCTGTCCATTTTATATCTACACAAGAGTCATAATGTACTTTTTTTTTTAAATTATTCTTTAACACACTGGAGCCAAACTATATTTCCCCCCACAGGCCAATTTAGAAATAAAATGATGTGGGCCTGTAGACAACAAGGCTATACCCAAAGGGCAAAAAATCATTTCCTTTGGACCATCCTGTATGTACCAAATACCCATTATGTACATGTCATGATCCCTTAAGAACTCAGTTTCTCAAGAGGAAGAAATCTTATAGTTGGGTCTGTCATGTGGTATGGTCCAAGTACTGTGGTGCTGCTTAGAAGGGAGTTACTGACTGGGAAGGGAGAAAGTAAATGAGGAGGAAGAGTAAGGACTAAAGTCAGAGGAAGGTGAAAATAAAAGAAACAAGAAGACTCCCAAAGAAGTGCTTAAACTCTCCCACATTAATGGAGAGCTGACTCTATCATGTATTCACAAAACAAAGCAATGGCATAAGGATGATTCCTATGTATACTGTATTGGCAAAAGAAATGTAAAAGCAACAGAATCAAGTTTTTCCTACAAAGGATGAGACAAATGCGGAAGAGTTAAGTGGCAAAGTCTGGTATGAATTTCACTTCTAAGTGTTTCATAAATCAATTCCTACTGGTTCAATAAGACCACTACTTTTCTTTTGGCCTACATGACAGCTACTATACAGCCAACTTCAAAACTGGATGGGAAAGGCAAAGCCAAAAACTTGCTTTGAAAATATAACATTTTCTAAAATGTAAATTGAAATAATAATGCTATCTTGTTTATTTATAAAAATATATAAAACATTACACATTTTCTGGTAGTATTCACTTGAAGTCCATTACAACCTGAAACACTTCTTATAATTTATTATTTACAAATGAAGCCTCTACTTATTTACTTTGAATGCCAGTTTTTTATTATAGAGGCAATAAAAAATGCAAAATTTTGACCTTGCTCTATAAATGAAGGAAACAACTGGTCACCCACAAGTCTCAAGGGATATCTCCCCCTGGCTTCCCTCCAGAATCTGGGACCTTTCAAAGGAGCAAAGTAATTTCCTGTTGCTATTGAGCCTGTTCCTGACTTCTAGCATCATGGCATCCAGGAGATATTTCAATCACAAACATTCTGGGACAAGGTAAAGGATTCAGTCCTAGCTTCAAAACTGCATACACAGGTTTATAGAACTTGAAGAAAAATTTTAATAGGGATCAGTTGAGTGTAGAGAACAAGGTAGGAAATGAGAAGACTCAAGAGAAAAACTTAAAGTTTTAAAGGAAAACATGATTAATATAGAGTAATTTCTAGACAGAGTAACTAATACTATCGAATACATATCAGCTTTAATATAGGTATATTTTAAATATATCTGTAAATTCCCTTTATTATCTGAGATGGAAATTTACACTTATATTCAACTTGAAAACATTGAGTTTTCAAGATATTAAACATTGTGTTACAAGGTATTACTAAAACTTTTCCAAAAATAATTATTGTCAAAACTCATTTGGCAAATACTCTGCACATAGTGTATGTGCATGAATGTCTTAACGGAAAAAAGAAAACTTAAGTAATTAGTAGGATGAAAAAAATTCTCTACACTATAAATGCAACATTCTCAAAAGGTTATGTCCTGGTAACTATCATAATCCTTTAGAAATTGTTTATATTATGATTAAAAATCACTTTGCTCCTATATTCCCACAACTAGTTCGTATGGTAAAGAGATCAGCAAACTTACTTTTATGCGTAACATCTTTAACATTTGCTCCCCTTTCTGTGCTTGTGATTAAATGTAACATTTTGAAATCCCAAAGTTCTGAGAAAAACATAAATCCTTGTCTCACAGCTGCTGTTTGACTCTGGAAACACATGCATTTTCTTTTCAAGCATCTACCATCAAAACTCCCAAAGGGCTTGGACTGGAGAACACCTGCATCTCTTCATTTAGTTCCAATAACAGAGCCTAAACTCCAAAATTACAAAAATAGACGTTCTGTTCAGCTGTAGTTACATTTTGCCCCTAATTCCCGTGAACAAAAATGCTAGGAGCATGAAATCATTCAGGCAAGCTCTGTCATCAAGAGGATAAGATTTTTTGCACCAGAAGCCCAGTGGGAACATGATAGAAAACTGGCAACAATTACAGATAAAGTACATAGTAAAGTCCTTGGGGAGGAGAGAGGAAATGTAATAAGATAGATGGGTATAATTTTTACACATTTATGCCCAAACCACAAATGTGAATTGTCTTTAATTGCTACAATATATAAGCATTCTTACTCATGTGTCCTGTCAAAAATACTAAAAACATAACTTCAAGGCAATTCACTTAATTCTACATTATAAGGAGAATTTTTTGGGAACAAAAAACATTCCCCATAAATTAAAATTTACAATCTAAAGTACTGCCTCCATTTTAGAAACTCCTTAGCAATTCACATTCTAACCAACCAAAGTGAATGGTGAAATAAGATTGTGCACATTTGTTGGTATCAACAAATGTTGATATGTTTTAATCAAAAAAGAGAACTACCCCCCAATTTAACTGAATTTCCAGAGATGAGAGTTGTAATTGTGACTTTCCTTACCAATAACAGTGATCAAAAGTTGCCTATATTTGATGGATAAAATATAAAATAACTTTTACTATATGACAAACTAGCAAACTTAAAAATTTTGTATTTATTTATCAAGCTGATTACACTGGGGACTAGGAAGATTGGCTTAAACTATTTTATTTAAATGACATTTTAAGAGGGATACTTGTTTTTCATTGTTTTTTAAAAATCATTATCAAATAATTCTAATTTTCTAATATTAGGAAAAAATACTTATTTTCCATTTTATATATAAAAGCAAAAATAGCATATCCAACCTACTTGTACAAGTAACTACAGTCAAATAGATACTTTCAAAGATATCTTCCTTATTAATGGTTGGCCAAAATCAATTAGATGAAATTTCATAGAAGTAAGTATGAAGTTCTACAGGTAAATTCATAAACTAATTTTCATAGAAATAAGTGTGAAGTTCTTCATGTAAATTCATGAACGATACTCATAAATAGTATAGATATATGAAATAAAAAATTGTCTTAAGAGTAGTTTATGTGAAAAATAATTGTTTCCAGTGCCACATAAGCTCAAAACAAAAAGTAACTAAGTAGAAGTTCACTACACAAATCTGGAAAATATACTCCTTACTTTGTGCTATGTGGAGGATTGTGTTAAATTTTTAAAAAAACACATTTTTCAAACAAGTAGCGGAAGTAATTAATATCGCAATGAATCTGAACACATCATAAGGGAAATGACTAAAATAAATGTATTACGTTTAGCCTGTACTATTAAGTTTAAAATAAAAAAGCTTTTATGGAACATCTACCGTATGCAGGGGAAAAAGAAGGAACAATTGAACTAGTGCTCAAATTTACAGCATTAAGAGGGAAGTAGTGCCATTAACTGAAATAGTGAATAATGGAGTATGAAATGGGGTGGGAGGATTACACTGAATTTAGTTTTAAATGTGTTAGGCACCATTAAAATATCCACAGGGAAATGGTCAAGAGGTGGCTGAAATTTCGAGTCTGGATTTCAAAAGAAAATAAATGGAAAGAAATAAACATATGGTTGGTTGCTAAAAACAGTAGTGTCGATTACATCATCCCAGTAGAAAGAAAACCAGGAACAAAATCTCATGAATGACCTATATTTAAGGTACGAAAGAAAAAAACACACAGTTAGTCCTCCCTTATCTGCAGGTACACTTTCCATGGTTTCAGTCACCCATGGTCAACACAGTCCAGAAGCAGATGATCCTCCTCCAACATATCCTCAGAATGTCAACAGTAGGGGCACCTGGGTGGCTCAGTGGGTTAAAGCCTCTGCCTTCAGCTCAGGTCATGATCCCAGGGTTCTGGGATCGAGCCCCGCATCCGGCTCTCTGCTCAGTGGGGAGCCTGCTTCCTCCTCTCTCTCTCTGCCTGCCTCTCTGCCTACTTGTGATCTGTCTGTCAAATAAATAAATAAAAATCTTTAAAAAAAAAAAAAAAAGAATGTCAACAGTAGCCTGTTATTACAATGCCAACATCATTCCCCTCACTTCCTCTCATCACATAGGCATTTTATCATCTCTTCATCACAAGAAGGATAAGTACATTACAATAAGCTATTCTGAGAGAGAGACCATATTCATAAAATTTTTATTATGGTATATTGTATAACTATTCTATTTTATTACTCGTTATTGGTGTAAGACTCTTACTATACCTAATTTAGAACTCAAACTTTATTATATATGTATGTATAGTAAACACATAGTATATACAGCATTTAAAACTATCTGCAGTTTCAGACCTCCACTAGGGGTGTTGGAGATAAGGAGGGACTACCACAGTTGAGGAGAGACATGTAGATGGTTCGGCAAGGAGAACTACATTGTTCTGGTGTCAAAAATTGTAAGCCTAAGATATTACCCTACCACACTTATGAATGATGTCAAAGAAGACTCCTGAGTCAGAGACAAAGGACTTTATTACTCATGGAAGAACAAACAGCATGACTATCAACACATTTGCATCAATACCCTTTGCCCCCAAGTTTCACAGGAGTGATGACAAAGATATATCCAGATGGATGTCTGCACACGCAGAGCGATGCAGGATGAGAAATGAACCCTGAGTTGAGGAACCAAATCTTTTTTAATGGGCAGTTAACATACCCTCCACTGGCTCCAGAGGGACACTAAATCTATCTTCCAAGGCTGATGACCATACAAACATCCTTGAATAGATACTCCAAAACAAAGGCCAATCCGTACCACCATTCACAAGATATACATAAACTCAAAAGACCTACAGAGACTCCTGTATTAACACTGGTGGCCAAGAAAGACTAAGGTTTCAACAGAAAGAATATGATCGTAAGTAAATTCCGAAGACTAAAGATGATGAAAATTGAGACAGAGAAATAAGGCAAGAAAAATAAGATAATAAGTCTTGTCAGGTTTATTGAGGACTGATATATTATTTCATGTCATTTATAAGACTAAAATCAAACCAAGAAATGGAAGTTACAGTACAACAAACAGAGGATCTAATAGTAATTAGAGCTGTCTAACAAAAAAAGATCCTAGTAAATATTCTCTCCATCAACAGATATGTACATAAAGAGAAGAAAGAGGAGTAAGAAAGGGGGAAGGCTATTAACAACTATTAATGACTTACTACTTATTATGTTTATACCCTTGACCACCTGCCATAAATGTTTAGTTCTTCATTCATTCAACAAATGATTTCTCAAAGCATTCCCTATGTGTCAGGCAATGGTAAGTCCTGGAGATAAAATGACAAGCAACCAGTAACTAACTCCGCCCTCCCACAAATCACTATCAAGTAGTGAAGACAGACAGCATTCAAATCACCCAACTATGTAAATAAATATATATGTATATTTATGTATACATATATATGTAAATAGTTACATATATATTTATATATGTAAATATATACTGTCATTAAGTGTTATCAAAGTATAGTTAACTATAAAAAGGAATATAGTAGAACTACTTAATCAAATTGGGTGGTGGGAAATAGGGTAAAGAGTATCAGGGAAGGCTTCCTTGAAGAGGGAGTAGCTAAGCTAGAATTATATTAGTCTTAATTAAGACTAAGCTAGAATTAAACAGGTATAAGATGAAAAGTTAAGGGTAATTGTGAGAATCCCACGCAGGAAAAACAGCATATACAAAAGCATAATCACCAATGAGAAACTGAAAGAGGGCCAAGAGATCTAGAGTGTGAAGAAGGAGACACATTTTAAAAAGACCTAACATTGGCTTAGAAATTGAAATGAAGACCCTTTGATTCTAAATTTATATAGTACTTTGTAATCATTTTATATTCTTAAATAGCAGACACTCAAAATTTATTTAGACATTAATACATGGATTAACAAGGACTCAGAACTTTTTAACAAGTAGAACCTGCTATAAACCATAGGCAAAATACAGCATATGAAGAAGAGCTGGTCTATATTAAAAAGGGAAAAATGTTTAGAACCCATCTTTTTTTTTTCCCAGTTTATTTATTTTCAGAAAAACAGTATTCATTATTTTTTCACCACACCCAGTGCTCCATGCAAGCTGTGCCCTCTATAATACCCACCACCTGGTACCCCAACCTCCCACCCCCCCCCGCAGAACCCATCTTAAAATATTTTACATACAACAAGTCACCAAGTGCTTCTATCTCGGTCAAAGAAGTCAAAAAAGCAGCTTATTTCTCTATTTGATTCCTAATATTTACACAAATGTAAAATATAAAAGCATCACAGGGCGCCTGGGTGGCTAAGTCAGTTAAGCAACCAACTCTTGATTTCGTCAGGTCCTGGGAATGAGCCCTACCTGGGGTTCCATGCTCAGCAGTGGGTCTGCAGGAGATGCTCAACTTTTCCTTCTGCCCCTCCCCAACACTGTTCCCATGCTCTAAAATAAATAAATCTTTAAAAAAAAAAAAAGGAAAGAAAAGAAATAGAAGTGTCACTAAGTGATACCCATGAATAGTGACAATGAGTACAGAATGTGGGCTGACACACTGGACTCCCACAAGAGCCTTGAGTTACTTCACTACAATCAGAGACAGTTAAGTAGATAATGCAATAGGGCAGGGCAGGGCAGGGTAGGGGGGCAGTCTGGGGAGTGTTAAGGGAGTTGCTGAGTCTTCAAAAACAAAGAAGTGCTGTGGTTCTCCCTCTCTCTCATTCTTCTTCTTCTTCTTTTATTTTTTTTTAACATTTATTTATTCTGAGAGAGAAAGAGAGCAGGCATGCAGGAGCCAGGGAGGGGCAGAGAGAGAGCATATTTCTTATTAATACCCAATTCCTGTTAATAAAGCTGTCCATCCCTCACATTCTGAAATCAGAATCAAAAAACTCTGTCTCAGGGTGCCAGCTGGCCCAGCTGGAAGAGCATCAGTCTTGATCTCCAGGTCCTAGGATCAACCCCCATGCTGGTTATAGAGATTACTTAAAAACAACAACAACAACAAAACTCTGCCTCTTTATCCGAACTAACCTTTTCTCAAAACTTACTTCCTGACTTCTACAATACATCTAAAACATGTTCTGGTCCTAGTTTTAATCCCCCACCTCCACAGTGGGAGCGGGTACATAAAGGTAGTTGTCTTCCACACTTGATATTCAGATGCCACTTATAATTATCAGAGACAACACTAAAATACACAATTTGTCTCACACCATTTGACTGATCACTTATTACTCTAAATGCAAATACTTCTCATTCAAATTCTATAAATCCATGGGAAAAGTTCATTAACAACCTTAGCTGGATATGTTTGTGAAACAGACAGCAAGGATGACTTGTGCTTCCCTTTAATTGTTCAACTAGAAGGATTTAACTACCTCGAATATCTTTTTTTTTTTTAAGATTTTATTTATTCATTTGACAGAGAGAGATCACAAGTAGATGGAGAGGCAGGCAGAGAGAGAGAGAGGGAAGCAGGCTCCCTGCTGAGCAGAGCGCCCGATGCGGGACTCGATCCCAAGACCCTGAGATCATGACCTGAGCCGAAGGCAGCGGCTTAACCCACTGAGCCACCCAGGCGCCCCCCCGAATCTCTTTTTAAGAAAGATTAGCAATGACTTCTGGCTGTGTCATTTCCTTTCCATAATCCAATCTCAAAAACCAAATAAAAGTAAACATAATCATCACTTTCTTATTCATTCACTCATTAAATATTTGTTGACAGCCAATTGTATACAGGATATTATTCTAGACACAAGGAATACAGTAACAATCAAAACAGAAAAATTCCTGCTTAAATGAAGCATAATTTCTAAGAGCAGGACAAAATAATGAATAAGATAAATCAGTAATATACATACTATGGTAAAACTGTGGTAAGTACTTAAGAAAAAGTGAAGAGTAGAAAAATAAGAAGTATGTGTCAATGTGTGTGTGCATGTGTGTACATGCACCTGTTTTTAGGAGAGAAAAAATTTTGTATCCAATGGCCATGTAAGTCCTTGCTAAAGGGTGACATTTCAATAAGGTCTTAAAGGATTGTTAATAAAATTATTTCTCCATTTAAAATTTATTTATGATTTGCCTACTCCTGAGTTATACATAGACTCACATATACATCTCCAATTTAAATCTTGTCTTAAGAACATAAGATTAATCAATATTATTTTAAAACTGGCTTTAAAAAATACTTCTAAGCCTTCTCATAACCATATCATAAACACCATATTATAAATACCTGAGCCATGAATGTGGGTGGCAATTTCAAGGTAGATGGAAAATTTAAATTTAAAAGTGCCCTAAATTAAGTATGTGAATTTCATTTTAGGATTGAAACATACCCAAAGAAGTAATTTCAAAGTATCAACAATAAAATCACATTAAAAATTTTTTTTAAAGATTTTATTTATTTAATTGACAGACAGAGATCACAAGTAGGCAGAGAGGCAGGCAGAGAGGAGGAAGCAGGCTCCCTGCTGAGCAGAGAGCCCGATGTGGGGCTCGATCCCAGGACCCTGGGATCATGACCTGAGCCGAAAACAGAGGCTTTAACCAACTGAGCCACCCAGGCGCCCTCACATTAAAATTTTACACAGAAATCCAAAAACATATCATTGAACATTAACAGTGATTGTGAAGATTAGGTAAATTTTCTTACAGTAAGAAAAAATGTAAAACTTTACCCTAAAAATATAATTTTTTTAAACAGTAGTTTACTTCTGGGCCTATATAAAAGATTGGAAATGCAAGTATTTTTTATGACCCTAGAAATGGATTTCAATCACAAATAATAATATAAAATATTGTTATGAGAAAGATCAGATTATAAACTCAACTGATTACTTCTGTGTATATGGCAAAACAAAAAATGAGGAGGCTCTGTCCAACTTTAATATGTGGTAGATTCAAATAAACTTAGTCCCTTCTCAGTTATCAAAATTCTAACTGGATGGGCTGATCACTTTAATATCATTTTAATGATGTGATGATTTGAAAACAAAACCTATCAAAAATTACCAAATGGGGGGCGCCTGGGTGGCTCAGTGGGTTAAGCCTCTGCCTCCGGCTCAGGTCATGATCTCAGGGTCCTGGGATCGAGTCCCGCATCGGGCTCTCTGCTCAGCAGGGAGCCTGCTTCCTCCTCTCTCTCTCTGCCTGCCTCTCTGCCTACTTGTGATCTCTCTCTGTCAAATAAATAAATAAAATCTAAAAAAAAAAAAAAATTACCAAATGGAGGGGTGCCTCAGTGACTCAGTCTGTTAAGCATCCAAGTCTTGATTTCAGCTCAGGTCATGATCTCCGGGCTGTGAGACTGAGCCCTGCACTGGGCTCAGCCCTCAGTGTGGCCTCTACTTGAGATTTTCTCTCTTCCTCTGCCTCTCCCCCTACCACCACCCACTGCCTCTGTCAAATAAGTAAGTAAGCAAATAAATAAGTAAATAAATAAATAAAATCTTAAAAGTAAAAAACTATTTGGGTAACTATATAAAGAAGTTTATCAAACAGCATATTTAAGGAACATGATTAAATAGGCATTTTAAAAATCATGACGTTTATTTAACCTCCAAAACCTTCTTCCTACAAGTAAATGACATAGACTAAATCTGGCCCACACTTTGTTTTCTGTGAATAAAGTTTAACTGAAATACAGTACTATCCATTCATTTGCATTTTATCTACAGCTATTTTTGTGTCATAATAGCAGAATTTGATAGCTAACAGAGAGAAAATATGGCCCACAAGGTCTTAAATATTAGTTATCTGGCTCTTTATTAAAATGTTTATCAGTCTCTGCCTTAAAAGACAGATATTTTATCCATATGCACAGTCTTAGTTTGGGTTTGGCATCATCTTCACATTTTTCCTTTGGGTTCCATACCAATTCTCACCAGGCTAAAACTTCTTTTTGAGGAGTATTGTCTTTAGAAGCATGCTGAGGACCCTCAGGCTCACATTTCAAGATACTAATTTCAAGTTTCTAGTGTGCATGCTATTCAGCTTCAAATGCTACTGTAACAAAATTCATCTTTCAAATATATTTTATGTCTTTGTGCACGGCTTCAAATATTCACCTCCATATTCTGTCTGGTCAATTAATTATAAATCTTTTCATGGTCTTCCCTTTTGAACTTAATGCAGTGATGCTTAACATTTTCCATAAGTTATAATATTGTTAAATATTAAGAGAGATCTACTCTAAGGAAGTTATTTGAAAGCACTTCCTCACTGGCCATTTAAATCTTTTAAAAAAATTGGCACCCTTCACCCTTTTAAGAAATCTGTATATAGCAATCTTATTTCTAGACCTTTCAACCACTTTGTCTTTACCAACCTTACAGTGACTAATCGACTTCATGGGTGATAATGGTCTCTACTTACCACATCTTTTTTTAACCCCAGTCTTTACTGATCCTTCTGGTATCTCCTTTCAACACAAGAGGTGTGGCTTTGCTATTGTGGTGTTGAATAAAATGAAATAGATTCTAGGCAAAATACTACTAGAAAAATTACTCTAAGAAATAGGATCCTGGGGGCACCTGAGTGGCTCAGTGGATTAAACTGCTGCCTTCGGCTCAGGTCATGATCTCAGTGTCCTGGGATCGAGCCCCACATTGGGCTCTTTGTTCAGCGGGAGACTGCTTCTCTCTCTCTCTCTCTCTCCACCTACTTGTGATCTCTCTCTCTGTCAAATAAATAAATAAAATCTTAAAAAAAAAAAAAAAAGAAATAGGATCCTGACCTCTGAGATTTTTCTTCTTGGTTCTACTATCAACATTTCTTCCTTTCTGCAAAACTAGAGAAGGCTCAAATACCCAATTTTAGTGTGGCAAATGGTGGGTCACAAAGTGCTACTATCCCAAGGAAAAATATTTTCTCTTTCCAATGTTTTAAATTTCTTTTAGTCCTTTCTACCTATTACATGATATGATAGGTTATAAAACTCAGTTGGATTTAGGAGCTATGAATCTAAGATTATTATAATGACAACTGAATTATTTATTTCTCATATAAAGTAAAATCATTATTATTTGTGAACACATGACTTATCAAAAATTACACAAAAACCCTTCACTTGAAGTTTTAAAGAATACAACTGTAGAGAGTATCTCAATGGACACAAATTGGTTTTTCCAAGAAGTCCTTTGTAAAAGCTTTACTGGAAAAGAAAATGCAAAATAAATGAATAATGATAAATTTGTACTCACCAGAATTATGGCAGTAGTCCATATACTGTGGAACTTGGACTGTGAAGGCTATCAAATCTGGAGCTAAGAGAGATTCTGGCTTTCTACTCTCATTGAGCCACTTGCTGCTATGAAGATCTTTAGTGTCAGAAGGACCCTGAAGCAAAGGAATCAATTTCTCTTTTCCACTGTCACCTGAAGAGAAACATTAATGAAAAAATTCCTATAAAAAAATATAGGAGTAGCTTGAGGATGCCTGATCTTAAAGTATATTATCATAATATAACACTTCATTTATATTTGGTCATTTTAGCTGTACATTTATACTCTAAAAAGCATGACTGATAAAGTTAAAAGCACTTTTAACTCTTAACAAATTAAGTCTTAGTATTTAGCTAATGAATGCAGAACATGTTCAGATGATATTGTAAAAGCAAAGAACTTGAATATACTATATTCTAAATATTCTACAAAATACGTACCTCTTTAAACTTACCTAGAAATTTAGATTGCCCTGAAAAAACTTTAAGTTACAAGTGTTTATGGAAAATAGTATGAAATAAAGTATTGGCAGGAAGGTGAAGCCAGTTTTAAAAATTGAAAAACAGTTATCTGCTTATTATATGAACATTTTAATTTAATTTTTAAGTGTCATATATATCTATACTTCCTATTTCCTCCGAAAAGTGTTAGAGTACACTTTTAATTGTTCTCCTTCATAACCATTCTCATAACTATGCAGCTTTTTTTCCTGAAATAAAAATTAATTTATTAAAGAAGTATCATCCTGGCACAATTAAAAAATTTTTAAAGTAAAAATAAAAAAACTTAAAACCTCTGATTCATAGGAACAATGAGCAAATTCTTGTTTCAGTAACGCTCCTTGTAAAATGCAAGGCCAATTCTCCTATACAGGCAATAAAGTTTTACACGGTCCAGCTGCACATACCTGGGGCTTTGGCACAAATTTTTATTGATCCCATGGTCCCAGAGGCACATTTGACCAATGATGTGCTGCAGTACTTCAATTCAACATTCTGGATTGAGCCCTCAAGAGTTGGCAGGGGATTCTTAGATTTCACACCTAATAAAAGAAAACTGCAAATGTACTAGCCGATTGAATTTAAATAATTTTTATACTCCTTTACCAAGGCATTTAAACTTAATTATACTTTAATTATCTGCCTCAGATGTTCTTACAGTATTTGTGTTAGGTTTCATGGTTTAGCATTTAGGAGGTGAAAGGATGCAATTTTAAAATAAATAGTCTGAACTCTCATAACTGTACTTATGCAGTCAGCTTTTGATTAGTCAAGATCAAGAATACAAGTAAATATTTTAAAACAAATATTTGTTTAAAAACTTTAAAATATCATAGTTTTGAAAGTAAGAGTAAGATATTTATTTTTGAAACAAATTTAACCTATACATTGAGTTTTAATTAGAGACACATTAAATTTAAACAGGAAACTTTCTGAGTAAACAAATGCCCAGAGTATCTTAGTCAGGCAGAATAAGGAGAGATAAACAAGACAGTTCCTAAGTTAAAATACAATAGCCTATGAGCAAAACTGAAACACCATGTGCAGATAAAGAAATCAATGGTATTCTATATCAATTAACAAAAAAGTAGATATTAACATCTCTACTATATGCTACTTGCTGAGGGACACTGAAGCATAGGATTATTATTATAATAATTGTCATGAAATAAATGATAGGGAAAATTTAATTCTAAAGGGAGAAACCCACTTTGCCCCTGAACAGTAGGTGAGAATTAAACAGGCAGGGGAACCTTAAGAATGACAACATTGCAAACCACTAAAATGATAACGATGAAGAACTCAAATCAACTAACATTTACTGAGGACTTATTCTGTGTTACACATGTTATCTCATTCAATCCTCTCAATGGGGCTGTAATAAAAATGTTTATTATCCTCACTTTCAGATTAAGATACATTCAATTGTAGGAGTTTAGTTAAATTTTGCTGTAAGTCCTATAGTAGCAAAAGAACTAGGATATTTAATACAATTTGATACAGAAGACTTGACCATTCATTTTGCCTATATTCACCAACATCTGCCATCATAATTTCCCTTTTCCACATTCCACATTTGGATCAAATATATATTATTCTCCACATCTGAAGCTCTAAGTAGAACATGTATGAATAATTAAAACCATAAACTTTCTATGACTGATCCATTGAACATTACTCTGAAATCTTCCATTTCAATTTTAGCATGTTCAAGAAGCCCCATAATTGTCCAAGTGTCTTCCTGAGACAAGGCCCAGGAATCTACGGTTTAACCAGCACACTATGTGATTCACAAATTATTAAAAAACATCATTTTGGGCGCCTGGGTGGCTCAGTTGGTTAAGCGACTGCCTTCAGCTCAGGTCATGATCCCCGGGGTCCTGGGATCGAGTTCCACATCGGGCACCCTGCTCCATGGGGAGTCTGCTCCCTCTGACGTTCTCCCCTTTCATGCTCTCTCTCACTGTCTCTCTCTCAAATAAATAAAATCTTTAAAAATAAATAAATAAATAACGTCATTTTAAGAAACACCCTCTCGCACACTAACACTCACTTCAGAAGGGCCCATTCATTTACTAATTTCTATGTGGTTATTACATAAATGTGTATCGACTGGTTGCTATTTTCCAATATTCACCACCTCAGTTGTTTCCATTTGAAGTGATACCTATTATCCCCAGAGCAATAGTCTAAAATGTTGTCATTTGTACAATATTCTATAGTGATATCAGATTTTTCTCAGATCCTCAAAATCCATGACTCATACATCTAAAGCAGTATCTCAGAAAATTAAATGATGACAACAGTATTTATATAAACATAGTCATAGTAATAACATTTTAACGGTACTACTAGCTATCATAGCACCTATCATTCAGTGAGCACTTACTGTCAATCCCTAGGTCTAGTTTATTATTTTATTTATTTATCTCCAAAAGAAAACAAAATCCCAAGGTGACCATTACTATTCCATTTTACATATGAGAAAACCAAGAACCAGACAGTAGGGTTTTGCCAATCTCAAGTCAGAAAGTGACAAGACTGGATCACATTTCTCCTTAAACAGGAAGCTGAGCAACCCTACATATTTAACATCTACTGCAGTTGTGGGAAGTTATAATCAATAGATACTTTACCCTGCTCTAATCATTATGTTAGATGATGAGAAAATATAAAATAGAATGATACCTTCCCCCCAACCCTCAAGCCCCACTGTTAGACTTTCATTCTCTGCCAATTTTTTCAAAAACATATATTAAAACCTAGATAGAGATCAGCAGACAAGAGCTACTGATAGATTCTTTCAAGGGTTGCTGATGGTGTTCAGAATGAAAAGAACTGAATTAGTTTCTGGTAGATATAAACACAAAAGAATATGAACAGGCCAAAATGGCTTTGTTTTTTTTTTTTTTTCCCAATTTATTTATTTTCAGAAAAACAGTATTCATTATTTTTTCACCACACCCAGTGCTCCATGCAAGCTGTGCCCTCTATAATACCCACCACCTGGTACCCCAACCTCCCACCCCCCCGCCACTTCAAACCCCTCAGACTGTTTTTCAGAGTCCATAGTCTCTCATGGTTCACCTCCCCTTCCAATTTACCCAAATTCCCTACTACTCACTAACGCCCCTTGTCCTCCATGCTATTGGTTATGCTCCACAAATGAGTGAAACCATATGATAATTGACTCTCTCTGCTTGACTGATTTCACTCAGCATAATCTCTTCCACTCCCGTCCATGTTGCTACAAAAGTTGGATATTCGTCCTTTCTGATGGAGGCATAATACTCCATAGTGTATATGGACCACATCTTCCTTATCCATTCATCCGTTGAAGGGCATCTTGGTTCTTTCCATAGTTTGGCGACCGTGGCCATTGCTGCTATAAACATTGGGGTACAGATGGCCCTTCTTTTCACGACATCTGTATCTTTGGGGTAAATACCCAGGAGTGCAATTGCAGGGTCGTAGGGAAGCTCTATTTTTAATTTCTTGAGGAATCTCCACACTGTTCTCCAAAGAGGCTGCACCATCTTGCATTCCCACCAACAGTGTAAGAGGGTTCCCCTTTCTCCACATCCTCTCCAACACATGTTGTTTCCTGTTTTGTTAATTTTGGCCATTCTAACTGGTGTAAGGCTTTGTTTTTAAATTATTTTATAACACTGCTTCTACCACATTGAGGACTCTATCTTTAATGACAAATGGTAGATTTTTTTAAGTTTATTTATGTAAGTAATGTCTACACCCTATGTGGGGCTCAAACTCACCATCCTAGATCAAGAGTGGCATTGTTCATCTAGCTGAGTGAACCAAGTGCCCTGAAAAATGATAGATCTTTGCTAATATTTAAAGCATGTTGTATATAATACTCTTACCAGAAAAAGTTGCCTGGAATCTCTTCTGGTAATAATCTCATATACATCTACATACAAAGCATCTTGTTTTTAACTCTCACAAACTTCGTTTACATTTTTATGATTACATTTCTTAAGTATTTTAAAACTTCTTTTAATAATTAAAACATCAGGGCACCTGGGCTGCTCAGTTGGTTAAGCGGCTACCTTCCACTCAGGTCATGATCCCAGGGTCCTGGGACTGAGCCCCACATTGGGCTCACTGCTCAGTGGGCAGCCTGCTTCTCCCTCGCCTCCCTGCTTGTGCTCGCTTACACTCTCTCTCAAATAAATAGATAAAATCATGAAAAAAATAACTAAAACATGATTATGCATAAGTTCTTCATAAAGGCTTTTTTATAAAGAAAGCTATTTTAAATGCCATAAGCTGAGATTTTAAAAAAATAAATTACAGACATCTCTTGATTGACTTCAACAATGGAGAAAAGCTGCTAGTTTAAAAAAAAAAAAAAACCTTGTTATTTAAACTATGGACTCTGGGTGATTATGATATATGAGTGTATGTTCATCCATTGTAACAAAAGCCACTCTGATGGAAGATGCTGATACTGGGGTAGCTCTGCTTGTGTGGGTCAGGGCACATATGGGAACTAACTTCTTCTCAATTTTACCGCAAACCTGAATGCATTCTTTAAAAAGATAAAGTGCTTTTTAAAAAATTTTTAGGTTTATTTATTTAAGTAATCTCTACACCCAATGTGGGGCTCAAACTCACAACCCCGAGACGAAGTCGCAGGCTCTAACTGGGCCAGCCAGGACCCCTTAAAAAAAAAAAAGCCTTACTGAAAAATAAACTTGGTTTATTTCCATTCTACCTTAAAGTCAAAATTTTTAACATGCCCAAATGTAAGCTCTAGAAAGCAGAAAGGAGTAAAGTCTTGCCATTACATAATTCAGAGCACCATTCATATTGTGTCATACATGAATGCTACTTCCTGAAAGTGTGAAAGGAAATCTCCTGCAACATGGTAAAACTAAAAGAGCAAAAGGTCTCAAACTAAAAAAAGCATTGCTTTGGATAGAGGCAGCATTAACAACATAGCTGAGTAATTAGGTAGCTTAAGACACGCTACTATTTATTATTGTTACATGGAGAGGCCAAAGTATTGTAGTTACTGTTCAACATACTTAAACAAGAAAATGGCTCTTTACACAGAACTTAAATTAGAGAAGAGGTGCAATATTTTGGTAAGACGTACAGTCAGCTGACATGAGTCAAGAGGCCAATCACAAAGATAATGACAGTATCTAACATTTAAAATACTCCCTCGGGGCGCCTGGGTGGCTCAGTGGGTTGAGCCTCTGCCTTTGGCTCAGGTCATGATCTCAGGATCCTGGGATCGAGCCCCACATCGGGCTCTCTGCTCAGCGGGGAGCCTGCTTCCCCCCTCTTTCTCTGCCTGCCTCTCTGCCTACTTGTGATCTCTGTCTGTCAAATAAATAAATAAAATCTTTAAAAAAATAAAATTAAAATACTCCCTCTACAAAGCACTCTCACACATATATTCATTCAAATGCTGTTTCCACCAGAAGAAGAAGGATTTTCTAAGACACTGCAACTAAAATATAATATTACATTGTACACACTATCAATGAAATAATTGAAAAACATTGATTTTTTTGGTAATAGAATTTAATATAAAATAAGGCACTGTTAGTTCTTCTCCTTGTGGTTCTTTTCTGGAAAATACCAACTCCTACTACATATTCCTAGTCCTGTGGTAAATAATTACCTGATTCTTTTTTGTTTTTAATTTTAAAAAAATTTTTTTATAAACATATATTTTTATCCCCAGGGGTACAGGTCTGCGAATTGCCAGGTTTACACACTTCACAGCACTCACCATAGCACTTACCCTCCTCAATGTCCATAACCCCAACCCCCTCTCCCAAACCCTGACCCCAGCAACCCTCGGTTTGTTTTGTGAGATAAAGAGTCACTTACGGTTTGTCTAACTCCAGATCCCATTGTTTCATTTATTCTTTTCCCTCCCCCCAAAACCCCCATGTTGCATCTCTACTTCCTCATATCAGGGAGATCATATGATAGTTGTCTTTCTCTGATTGACTTATTTCACTAAGCATGATACCCTCTAGTTCCATCCACATCGTCGCAAATGGCAAGATTTCATTTCTTTTGATGGCTGCATAGTACTCTATTGTGTATATACACCACACCTTCTTTATCCATTCATCTGTTGATGGACATCTAGGTTCTTTCTGTAGTTTGGCTATTGTGGACATTGCTGCTATAAACATTCGGGTGCATGTGCCCCTTCAGATCACTACGTTTGTATCTTTAGGGTAAATACCCAGTAGTACAATTGCTGGGTCATAGGGTAGTTTTATTTTCAACTTTTTGAGGAACCTCCATGCTGTTTTCCAGAGTGGTTGCACCAGCTTGCATTCCCACCAACAGTGTAGGAGGGTTCCCCTTTCTCCATATCCTCGCCAGCATCTGTCATTTCCTGACTTGTTCATTTTAGCCATTCTGACTGGTGTGAGATGGTATCTCATTGCGGTTTTGATTTGTATTTCCCTGATGCCGAGTGATGTGGAGCACTTTTCCATGTGCCTGTTGGCCATCTGGATGTCTTCTTTGCAGAAATGTCTGTTCATGTTCTCTGCCTATTTCTTGATTGGATTAGTTGTTCTTTGGGTGTTGAGCTTGATAAGTTCTTTATAGATTTTGGACACTAGCCCTTTATCTCATATGTCCTTTGCAAATATCTTCTCCCATTCTGTCAGTTGTCTTTTGGTTTTGTTAACTATTTCCTCTGCTGTGCAAAAGCTTTTGATCTTGATGAAATCCCAATAGTTCATTGTTGCCCTTGCTTCCCTTGCCTTTGGCAATGTTCCTAGGAAGAAGTTGCTGTGGCTGAGGTCGAAGAGGTTGCTGCCTGTGTTCTCCTCAAGGATTTTGATGGATTCCTTTCTCACATTGAGGCCCTTCATTCATTTGGAGTCTATTTTCGTGTGTGGTGTAAGGAGATGGTCCAATTTCATTTTTCTGCATGTGGCTGTCCAATATTCCCAACACCATTTATTGAAGAGGCTGTCTTTTTTCCATTGGATATTCTTTCCTGCTTTGTCGAAGATTAGTTGACCATAGAGCTGAGGGTCTATTTCTGGGCTCTCTATTCTGTTTCATTGATCTACGTGTCTGTTTTTGTGCCAGTACCATACTGTCTTAATGATGACAGCTTTGTAATAGAGCTTGAAGTCCAGAATTGTGATGCCTCCAACTTTGGCTTTCTTTTTCAATATTCCTTTGGCTATTCAAGGTCTTTTCTGGTACCATACAAATTTTAGGATTATTTGTTCCATTTCTTTGAAAAAAATGGATGGTATTTTGATAGGGATTGCATTAAATGTGTAGATTGCTTTAGGTAGCATCGACATTTTCACAGTATTTGTTCTTCCAATCCAGGAGCATGGAACATTTTTCCATTTCCTTGTGTCTTCCTCAATTTCTTTCATGAGTACTTGATAGTTTTCTGAGTATAGATTCTTTGCCTCTTTGGTTAGGTTTATTCCTAGGTATCTTTGGTTTTGGCTGCAAATGTAAATGGGATTGACTCCTTAATTTCTCTTTCTTCTGTCTTGTTGTTGGTGTAGAGAAATGCAACTGATTTCTGTGCATTGATTTTATATCCTGACACTTTACTGAATTCCTGTACAAGTTCTAGCTGTTTTGGAGTAGAGTCTTTTGGGTTTTCCACATGTAGTATCATGTCATCTGCGAAGAGTGATAGTTTGACTTCTTTGCCGATTTGGATGCCTTTAATTTCTTTTTGTTGTCTGATTGCTGAGGCTAGGACTTCGAGTACTATGTTGAATAGCAGTGGTGATAATGGACATCCCTGCCGTGCTCCTGACCTTAGCGGAAAAGCTTTCAGTTTTTCTCCACTGAGAATGATATTTGCGGTGGGTTTTTCATATTTAACTGATTCTTCTTCTACCAACTTTCTTGCCTGCCACAATTCTTCCATCCTCTCTGAGACCTTAGCCCTCAGTGTCAACATTCCAGTGCTCAACAATCAGCTTATGACCATTCTTATAATTATTAAAAGATAAACTAATGAGAATAACCTGCACATCTGCATGTTTATCTAAGTAAAAGATTAAGGAGTTAAACCCCATGTAGCTTTTACCTGTGTTCACTCTATTAATCATCACTAAAAGACTTAAAAAATTTTAGGGCCTTAAACTCAAAAAGAAATGAAAAGACAATAGCTAAATAAGGAACTCTCAAGAAGGCAAGAGCTATCATCAAAATTTTGAAAGGGGAATATCTGATGAACAAGTGGAAATGAGACGACTTTGTTAAATTTCCCACAGATACTTTTATCTGTTCTATTAAGGAACAAGTCAATCTGAAGTAAGCCTTGAAAAATTAAAAATTACAGAAGCCAGGTAGTTCAGAGAGAAGGAAAGCAGATGAGGCTAAAAAGATTAGAGAATGAATTAACAGGTCACCATAGATCCCCTTAATTCACAGAGCCATGCAACTTCCCCATACTCATCCGGGCAAAAGACTAAGGGTTCACTATTGAGAGGTTAAACCACAAGAATTTTGGACTAGGGGATACAACCAAAGAAAAGGGTACATGTTAAAAACAGCAGATAGTCTTAAAAATCTATGTGGAGTTTATGTACTACAGGATGAGATCTTCTTTTCCTTACTAAGAACTCTGAGTGACAGGCTCATAACCTTCAGGAAGGAAATGGAAGGATTTCTCTAAGTGGAAACTGGCCAGTCCAAGAAAAAAGAACCATAGATAATGATAACTGACTATCCCACAACAAAAAATAAGTAGGGTCTGGGCGCCTGGGTGGCTCAGTGGGTTAAAGCCTCTGCCTTCGGCTCAGGTCAGGATCCCAGGGTCCTGGGATCAAGCCCTGCATCAGGCTCTCTGCTCAACAGGGAGCCTGCTTCCTCCTCTCTCTCTGCTGCTTCTCTGCCTACTTGTGATCTCTGTCTGTCAAATAAATAAATAAACTCTTAAAAAAAAAAAAAAAAAGTGGGTCCAATTCCCCTACAATGACACCAGCAATTCAATAAGCTCCAACCTTAAATACAGATTTAGTATTTTATTCTAAATATGAAGGACCACCAGATATCATGTGGCAATCACTATTAACACATAGAGATTAAAAAACACAGAAAAGAAACAGGGTAACTAAAAATACCAAAAACAAAAATCTCAGTAATAATAATTGCAAAAATCTTAGTAATAATAGAGAGAGTACAGAAGATACTACAACAAAAACAAGATGTTTATTTAAAATTTTTGAAGAAGGGGTGTTTTGGTGGCTCAGTCAGTTAAGTACCTGCCTTCTGCACAGGTCATGATCTCATGGGTCCTGGAATGGAGCCCTGTTTCTGGCTCCCTACTCAGTAGGGAGTCTGCTTCTTCCTCTTCCTCTGCCCTTTCCCCTCCCACCACCATTTATGCTTCCTCTCACACACTCTCCCTCAAATACATAAAATCTTTAAAAAAAATTTTTTTCCAAAGAAAAAAACAGCCCTTAGAAATGATAAACATGACATTAATTCTCTTTAAATAGAAAAATTAAAAACTAGAGTTAAGGAAATTTACCATATATTAAAACATAAAATCCCAAGAGTTGAGAATGGGAGAGAAATGACAATACAATGAAAGTACCAGCATAAACAATCAAATACCTAGAAACCAAAAATTCCAAAAAGACTATTAAAATAAAATGGAGAAAATAACCAAAAGAAATAATTCAAGAAGATCTCCCTAAACAACAGAACAAGAGTTTCTCATTAAAAAGGTGTACCATAAATCCAGCACAACAAATGAAAAAGCATACGCACAGAAACCCAACGCCTGAACGAGAAGCACCTAAGGGATTCTGAGATAAAAAATAAACAAACATGCAAACATGAAACAAATGACATACAAATATACAACACACAATTAGAATGGCATGAACCTTCTCAATGGCAACACCGGAAAACAAGAAGACAACAATAAAGTAATACTTTAAAAATTCTGTAGAAAACTTACTCCCAGACTAGAGATCTATAAACAGTGAAACTATCAATCACATACAAAGGCAGAAGAAAAATTCATCAGACATGCCAGATCTGAAAAAAAGTTTACTTCCTCTGCTGGAAAGATAACTACAAAATGGTACTCCAGCAAAATCAGGGAGTAAATCAGGAAAGAATCACATCTATGATACAAGAAACAGGGGATCTAACATAAGAGAAAAGAGAATTCCCAGGACAATGTGGTAAAAGAACACTTCAAGCTAGCTCTATGGTAGGATTAGAAACAAAAAGAAATTGAAACAAGAAAAAAGTGCACTAAAAGAACAGTAACTATAAAAATTAAAACTATCTCCTCATGTATTGGAACTACTGAGAGAAGATACATTTCTAGAAGAGTTTTGGGGAATGAATAATAAGTACATAGAACACTACTCAAATTTTAATAGGGCAGTTATTAAATCCTAGAATAAAAGTTGCACAAGAAAAAAATTATTTAATGGTAGTCTATTACAATTCATCCATATATGGTCATAACCTATTAATATTAAACATAAAGTTAAGCAAAATTGTTATATACCTAGATAATTTAGGAGAAAAAAAAGACTAAAGATGGAGACAGTGAGTGCTAACCCTAAAAGCTAAAATAAGGCTACCTGCTTCCCCTCTCCAAAGATGTCCACATCTGAACCCCAAGACTTATGTATGTTATCTCACATGGCAAAGAAGAATTAAGGTTGCAGGTGGAATTAAGCTTGCTAATCCGCTGATCTGGAGAAATAGGGAGTTTATCCGGCATTATCCTGGTGGACCCAATATAATCAAGAGAGTCCTTAAAATGAAAGGAAGGGGCAGAAAAGGAGAGTCAAAGAAAGACATGTGATGACAGAAGCACCATCAGTGATGCTGCTGGCTTTGAAGATGGGGGAATGAATGTCACTGGTCAATGAATGCATGTGGCCTTAAGAAGGTAGAAAGAACAAGGAAACAGATTCTGGGAAGCTTACAAAAGGAATATAGCCATGCTAACACCTTGATTTTAGTACAAGACTCATTTCAGACATTTAAACTATAGAACTGTAAGGAGATAAATTTATGTTGTTTTAAGCCACTAAGTTTGTGATAGTAGAATGTATGTAGATAATATCTAAACATGAAAGATCAGAAAATTGTGACACAAGCATTTTATTTAGAAATTTAGAAGTAGGGCCGCCTGGGTGGCTCAGTGGGTTGAGCCGCTGCCTTCGGCTCAGGTCATGATCTCAGAGTCCTGGGATCAAGTCCTGCATCGGGCTCTCTGCTCAGCAGGGAGCCTGTTCCCTCTCTCTCTCTCTCTGCCTGCCTCTCCATCTACTTGTGATTTCTCTCTGTCAAATAAATAAAATCTTTAAAAAAAAAAAAGAAATTTAGAAGTAAATATCTAAGAATGAGCTGAAAAGACTGCTTCTAAAAAAGCAGTGAAGATGAAAGGGGCCCAGAGGACTGTGCTTTTTGTTACAAGCCTTGTAAAACTCTAATTTAAATAAAATTAAGTGCTATTCAGGAAACTCAAGCAACCAGGACTCATACTAGATACACATAAATAATAAAATAACAGGATAGTAAACCAATAATAGAGGTTTCTGAAGGAGGGAAGAGGAAAATTATTTTAAAATAGGCACTGACAGGATTAAAAAACATTACACAAAATAAAGTAACAAAGAGCTGCCAAAGAGTTGGTATTATCACAATAGGTAAGCATTTACCCTTTCAGGGGAAGAATAAAGGGAGAAAGTGAAACTAGAGAAAGACTGATCACATGAGAAGAAAACATAAGTCTGAACAGCAGTGACTGTGGAAGGAAGAACAAGACAGAACCAATCAGCTTTCTGGGTACACCTAAGACACAACAGGTGACAAAGACTACATGCAAATGGCTCCCTCTGATAAGATAAGCCAACAGAAGACAGCAACCTTTAAAAGACAGTGATCATTTTGTTGTTGATAATGATTTTGTTGTTTTTAACATGGGAAAGGAAAGGAAGTGACACTCCAGGGCTGAGTTAAGCCAAAATGTCTGGGTAACAATCATTTAGTATTTTCAACAGGATATAAAATAAAAACCATGAACCACACTCAAATTAAGTAGCACAGAAAAAAAAAAAAAAAGAAATCTCAAAAGTGTAGTGCCCAGTGATAATTAGATGACAGGGTGAATTTTAAATAATCACAAGGAACGAAACACAAAGCCCTCTACAGCAAGAGCTTACTTTTCATTGTTCCATCCTCATTTGCATCTGAGCAATCCCTCCCTGTCCATACTGCTAGAACTACCACCAGAAAGAATTTACCGACCAACACGTGTCTACAGACCTGCTTCTTTGATTAACTGTTTTTAAACATCAATGATGGCAAACATTTGACAAGATTCTGCTTCATGCTGAAAGAGTGATGAAAAGAGATGCCTTAATTTAACACAACATACTTCTGTCACCACATTTAGGACATAATTCATAATATAAAGATTAACAAAATAGCTTCTAACTCTAAAACTATGACTCAGTCTCTCTCCTACATATCTTTGTCATACTATTTAAATGCATACCTTAGAATTCTAATCTGCATTATTTAGAATTAACCTGCTTCTCTTCAAGTTTATATACTCGATTGCTCTATTGTGTTATGATTACAGGTTTGGGAATTTGGACATTTCTGGGTATAAGGAACTAGAAAAAGAAATATTTTCATTTGGAAGGGGGGCAGAGCTTGGTTAAAGTACTGAGAAACTTAGAAATTCTAGATACAGTCTGACAAGAAGATTCAGTAACTTATTTTGGTTGGAAAAGGGAAGATCACTGGACTGTAATGGACCTAATTGAAGAGAACATCAAATAGCTCAGCACAGTGCCTCAAGTATAATAGGTGTTCAAACACAAGTTATTCGCTTCTTGTTTGCTCCTCTACCTCTTCATTACCAAGTATGGGGAACTAAAAAATTAACATTACTGTTGGGAGATCATGTCATTAATTTCTTCTCTTTTGGGTTGCTTTTAAATGTTTATCTTTGGCACAGCAGGGTTTCATAACAATGTATCCATGTAAAAATTTATTTTTCTTGTTTGGGATTTATGATTCTTAAATCTGAAGATTCACAAAATTTTCAGTGCCATCTTTTGCTTCTTTGATACTTTTAAGCAGTCATTTTACACTATTTCCAATAATTACATTATCTGAAATTCTAGGAATCTAAATTGGTCATTGGAGGACTCTGCTAACTCTTGATCTTGGTGGATTATTTTCAAGTCCTTGGTCATTCCAAATTCTGAGTTTACATTTCACAAGGCTTTCTTCTTCAAAAACATTGCCATAGTTGAAGGTACATGCCACATCAAATATCTGTGTTTACTACTAGGTATCCAGAGATGTAAAAAGTCCAACCGGGTCATATTTTAAGTTAAGCTATTGTATTGATGGTTCCTAGACCACACAAGAAACTAAAATCTGAGTGATGACAGGACTGTGGTTATAAATTCTCAAGCAAAACACCCTTCCCTCTTCCCCATCAAGGCCAAAACTGAGAAGTTTCTTATTAAATCAAGAGTGGGGCATATATTTGAAAACAGTCCACCTTTCTACTCAGAAGTTATATGCTTATAGAAATGGAAATCACTTCCCATTCCTCCCTTCCTGTCTCACCCCTTTTCGGTGATTAAAAACCAAGCCCACTGATAAATGAATTTGCCACAGCCCATTTGGAAAAAGCTTAAGTGCCTACTTTCAACTCTGGTTTTCAGTTTCCTCTTTTCTTTTTTTGGTGCAGGTTCAGCAATTCACTTAGAATTGTAAGTGTTATATATTACCCAGCATATTATATATTAATCCACCTTTGCTGAGGAAAGGTTTTCAGGTTAACTAGCATGTCATGCTGCCAAGCACAGAAGTCATGTCATGATACATTATATGTTTACAAAGTAAATGCAGCTTATAAATGAATTTTCTCCACAAGATTTCATCCATGATAGATAAGGAAGCAACAAATATTTTTTAGGTTAAACAAAACAGAGTATGCAGAAATATCAAACACATTATGAACCCTAAAATGAACTGAACTATATTGTTTCAGTTTTCTTATCTATAAAGTGGTATAAATCTGTAAATGGGCTACAAAGCTATCTCACAGAATAATCCTGAGTACTGAAATGATAAATGGACAGTGGTCAACAGAATATTTGGCATGTAAGCATTCAATAAATGTTAGCTAGCATATTTCCAAAGTTGTTACAAACAGTACAAGCTTGGATGGGGTAAATTCAGTTTACATATGTTAGGGAATAATGAAGGAGTCTACTGAAAGATATACTAATCAATAGACCTTTATTCTAGTGTAAATTCTGCCATCAAATAGGTGTGTAACTTTGGATTTAAAACTTCCGTGGTTCAGTTTCTTCGCAGGAAAAAAAGTGACTGATTAGACTTGATTCTATGTTGTCTGTCTTTTTTTTTTTTTTTTTTTTAACTCTAAAAGCCAATGATCAGCTGTAGAAGATGACTACTATGTGGTGGAATACAGAAAAGTAGCCTTTGAAGAAAGCGGTATTCTCATATACTATATATTTTTTTAAAAGATAGAGAAAACTTTAATTGGAGCAGTTACCATGTTTTTATATATATATAACAGAAAAAAATACAGGCTAGATAAAGTCAGTGACAATAGGGAAACATGAAAAAAATGTAAAGGGATAACTACAGATTTCTTTACAAACTGATACTGCATGGATAACTTTTGCAAATTTCATATTTCCCCTAGCCTCCAGAGCTAAAATATCAAGTGACGAGTGACAATTATTTCTTTGTAATACAAATAACAAAGTGATGCAATATTAGAGTGGTTTTTCTACATATAAAAGTTCTTGACTAAAATAATAAATGTTCTTGACTAAATAAATAAATGTTCTAGACATATAAAAGTTCTTGACTAAAAAAAATAAATAAATAATGCCCAATTACTAGTTACGATCATTATTATCCATATACATGAACATTAATAAAAAACACTTAAGATATGATAATAAAATGCTTAGAAAACATAAAGTGCCTGCTTCTAAGATTAAGTAATTTTATGACACATATGGGAAGGAACTATAAGAAATTAAATTCTCAGTAAAAACCACTGGTGAAAATATCCAAAGCAAGACTACTATGCAAAAGCCACATTATATTAAATTCCATATTCTGACAGTCAAAGTGGGAAGGGAGAGAAGAAGCCATCACTCTTAGTCACAACTAAATTAAGAAAAAAACAAAGCAACTATGTAGACATTAAATAAAAATGAAATGAGATCATTTAAAAATACCACACAGGAAGCCCAGAGTCTATTTTAAAACACTTTATTATAAACACAAGAGGGAAATTGTGGCAAGCATTTAAAAAAAACCTTTTTTTTACACACATAAGGATGTTAAATGACTAGCTGGCAAAGTAAAAGAGGCCATAGTAAAGAGCAAAACTATCTTTAAATTAAGGAAATATCATGTGTGAACATGTATACATGAACGTATATGTGTTTAAAGGGAGTTGGTAAAGGACACACCAGAATAAAATTAAATACAACATTTACTCACTCTATGAAGGACAAGGTCCTTCTTCCTTCCTTAGTTAATTCATACTCTGCCATAAGGCACTCTCAAATATACCACAAGGTAAAATTGCCAAGCTAATTATCTCACCATTATGAAACATTGATCCTGACAAGCTACTCCTTTACCATTAGAACTCTGACAGCATGCAACCAAGATTCAGTCTTGCCACTTCAATCACTGACTTCCAATCTGTGATAAAATCAAAGATCTACTACCTATAATTCTGGACTGTCTCACTGTGGAAGGCGATCACCCCGGCTTAAGAATATAAGTTTTGTCTAAACCTAAGCATGACCATCTACTATGGTCCCTCATGTACCCACTAATCTTGACTCACATGACTCATTCATTAAGTTTTTACTGTATACTACTATACACCAAGCACAGACTGGAGTTACAAGGGTGGACAAGACCATTTTAGAATCTTCTCCATTGAAATCCAAAATCCAGTGAGAGAAATACTATTGGTCATCAAAGCAATAACTACACAAACATGTACCTACTTAATCTTGTGCAAAATGCCAAAAGTGGGAAGCACAGAATGCTACAAAACCATAAGAAAGGAAAGAACTAAACCAATCTGGTGAGTCAAGAAAATACCACCTAAGCTATGACAAAGGAGCTACCCAAAAGAAGAAACCGGGAATAATGTTTCACACTTCTGGAATACTTCTTGTAGACACAAGGTCTCAATGAGAACAGCAAACAGATGGTCAGTGTGGACACCGCTTATTCAAAGGGCCATATACCATAAGTGCCATTTTCATAAAAATAATAACAATAATAATAGGTAAGATCACCGACTATGTAACTACAGGTGTTTCTTGTTTTATTACATTATGTGCCTCACAGATTTTTTTTTTTTACAAATCGAATTGTGTTTTTTACAAATTGAAGGTTTGTGGCAACCCTGCTTCAAGCAAGTCTACTGGCGCCATTTTTCTCCAACAGCATTTGCTCACTTCATGTTCCTGCATCACATTTTGGTAATTCTCAAAATAGTTTAAACCTTTTTCATTAATATTATATGTGTTACGGCGATCTGTGATCATTGACCTTTGACATTACCATTGTAATTGCTGTGGGGTACCAAAAACCATACTCATATAGGATAGTTAACTTAATAAATGTTGAGTGCATTCCAACTGTTGCACTGACCAGCCATTATCCATCTCTCCCCCTCTCCTTGGGCCTCCCTATTTCCTGAGACACAACAGTATTGAAATTAGGCCAACTAATAACCTACAACAGCCTCTAGGTGTTCAAGCAAAAGAGTCACATGTCTCTCACTTTAAATCAAAAGCTAGAAATGATTAAGCTTAGCAAGGAAGGCATGTCAAAAGCCAAGCTAGTTGAAAAGGTAGGCCTATTGTGCCAGTTAGCCAAGTTACAAAAGTGCTAGCCCCCAGTGAATATATGAATGATAACAGCCTTATTGCTGATATGGATAAAGATTTTTAATGTTCTACACAGAAGCCCAAGCCAGCCACAGCATTCTCTAAACCAAAGCCTAATCCAGGGCAAGACCTTAACTACCTTTAATTATTTGAAGGAAAGAGAGGTAAGGAAGCTACATAAGAAAAACCTGAACCTAGCAGAGATTGGTTCATGATATTTAATGAAAGAAGCCATCTCCATAAAGAAGTGCTGATGCAGACGCTATATCAAGTTATCCAGAAGATCCTGTTGAATAATTAGTGGCTACACTAAACAACAGATTTTCTTTTTTTTTTTTTTTTTTTAAAGATTTTATTTATTTATTTGACAGAGAGAGATCACAAGTAGGCAGAGAGGCAGGCAGAGAGAGAGAGGAGGAAGCAGGCTCCCTGCTGAGCAGAGAGCCCGATGCGGGACTCGATCCCAGGACCCTGAGATCATGACCTGAGCCGAAGACAGCAGCTTAACCCACTGAGCCACCCAGGCGCCCTAAACAACAGATTTTCAACATAAACAAAACATCCTTTATTGGAAGAAGATGCCATGTAAGGATTTCACTAAACAACAGATTTTCAACATAAACAAAACAGTCTTTTTATTGGAAGAAGATGCCATGTAAGGATTTCACAGCTATAAAGAAGCGACTGCCTCACTTGAAAGCTTCAAAGGACAGGCAGAATCTTTTGTTAGGGCCTAATGCAGCTGGAGACTTTAAATTGAAGTCAATGTTCATTCACCATTCTAAAAATCACAAGGAAACACCTAGATGACAGTGTATCTGTTTATAACATGGTTTGTTGAATATTTTACATGCACCACTGAGGCCTACTGCTCGGGTAAAAAATGCCTTTCTAAATATTACTGCTCACTGACAATGTACTTGGTCACCCAAGCATTCTGTTGGAGATGTACAAGATTGTTATTTTCAAGCCAGCAAACACAAAACCAATTCTGCAACCCATGGATCAACGAATAATTCTGACTTTTTAAAATTCTGACGTATTATTTAAGAAATACATCTCAAAAGGCTATAGTTGCCATAGACAGTAATTCATCCGATGGATCTAGACAAAAAGAAAACCTTCTGGGAAGACTGACCATTCTAGTCACTTTAAGAATTAAGAATTCTATCGTGACTCATGGGAGGGGTCAAAATACCAACTTTAACATGAGTTTGAAAGGATTTGATTCCAGCCCTCATGGATGACTTCAAGGGGTTCAAGACTTCAATGGAGGAAATAATGGCAGATATGGTTGAAATAGGGAGAAAAACTTGAATTAGAAATGGAGCCCAACGATGTGATTGAATTGCTGCAATCTTATGATACAACTAATGTATAAGGAGTTGCTTCTTACAGAGGAGTCAAAAAAGTGGTTTCCTAAAATGGAATATAGTCCTGGTGAAATGTTGTAAAGATTACTGAAAGGACAACACAGGATTTAGAATACTACATAAACTTTGTTGATAAAGCAGCAGCATGATTAGAAAAGAATCACTCCACTTTGGGAAGAAGTTCCACTATGGGTAAAATGCTATTAAATAGCATGGCATGTTACAGAGAAATCATTCATGAAAGGAAGAGTCACTCAATGTGGCAAACTTCACTGTTTTCTTATTTTAAGAAATTGCCATAGCCACTTCAACCTTTACAACCATCACCCGGATCAGCTAGCAGCCATCAACATCAAGGAAAGATGCTCCAACAGCAAAAAGATTACAAACTCGCTGAAAGCTCAGATAATGTTCACCTTTTCTTTTCTTTTTTTTTTAGCAATAAGGTATTTTTAAATTAAGATATATGTGTGTGTGTGTGTGTGTATATATATTTAGATATAAGGCTACTGTACAATTAACAAACTACAAAATATATTACAAGCATAACTTTTACATGAACTGGGAAACCAAAAAACTCATTTGACTAGCTTTGTTGTCAGGGTTTAGACCAAACCTGCAATTTTTCTGAGGTGTGTTATACACAAAATCTGTGGGGAAATTTACTGTTATAAATGAATGTCAAGATGGCCTTCGTGACACTGTAACATGTTTCTATTTTGACTGCACAAATATTCACAGGGAGAAGCCACAGAGTTTACATAAACTTTCAAAAATTCTGACAAATACACTAAAAGCTTAATGAATCACTTAAAAAAGCACTTAGATATCTGAATAAATGAATCCATGAATCAGTAAATGATAAGGAATATAAAAGCAAATTCATCTAAAAGGAAATATGAATAGTGGAAAGACATAAGAAAAAAAGATCAATTTTGCCATAACTGAAGTGAATTAAAGGAAAAGTAATGCATCATTTGCATGTGCAGTCTACAGTATTTAATGCTATGAAGGCTTTATTAAAATAATCATTACCCTTCATTACCAGTTATATTATATATTCATGGAATTACTTGGGAAAGCAATACATACTGTATGTTACTTTTTTAAGTTCATAATCCACTACCAAATTACTCAGTCCTTGAAATTTATCACAAAAAAATAACTAAAAAGGGAAAAAATGTTTTTAGCAATATTAATTACATCAGCAAAAACCAGAAATCACTTAGATACAATAGAAGAAGAGAACTGTTAGGTGCATTATGAAATATCAGGATCTCATTATTACTAAAAACCTGTGTAATTTGATGTTTAAGTATACAAAAGGTATTTTATTAAGAACTGGTAAACAATAGAACATAAAATGTTACACACAGTATGGTTACAACTATGTGAAAACCATACATGAAAAAACATTAGAAATTACACAGAAATTACCACTAATGAAGAAAAATCTAACTTTTTAAAACTTCACATATAATCTAAAAATTGACTAAGTTTGGAAACTTAAAAAATGTCTTACACTTAAATATTAAAGATAAATAATGCTCTGCAATCACTGTAAGTAAAATAAGGAGGCAACAACAAAAGCATCCTACTAGGAGCACCTGGTGGCTCAGTTGGTTGAGCGTCTGCCTTTGGCTTGGGTCATGATCCCAGGGTCCTGGGATCGACCCCTGCATCAGGTTCCCTGCCACTCCCCCGGCTTGTGTTCCCCCTCTCACTGTCTCTCTCTCTCTCTGTCAAATAAATAAATAAAATCTTTTTTAAAAAATCTTACTAATTTGGGGGTGTGTGTGTATGTGTGTGTGTGTGTGTGTGTGTGTATATATATATATCTCCAAACTTATAAATGGTTTTCAGAGAATAGAATACAAAGTATAAGTTTACATATATCATGAAGATTTTCCAATAAATAACCCAAATATACAAATAAAATGGCGGAAGGCATCAGAACTCTAATAAATAGGGACGCCTGGGTGGCTCAGTTGGTTGGGCAGCTGCCTTCAGCTCAGGTCATGATCCCAGCGTCCTGGGATCGAGTCCCGCATCCGGCTCCTTGCTCGGCAGGGAGCCTGCTTCTCCCTCTGCCTCTGCCTGCCTCTCTGTCTGCCTGTGCTCGCTCTCTCTCCCTCTCTCTCTGACAAATAAATAAATAAAATCTTAAAAAAAAAAAAAAAAGAACTCTAATAAATAGATATTTAAAAAGATAAGTGCAAGGAAAGAAAGAATAGAAATAATGCAATCTACAAATAAGCAGAGTTCAAAATTATTTATGAATCAGTGCCAGGCATATCCCCAAAGAAAAAGTGTTTTTACTAGAGCCAAATTCAGAGTAAAATATTATGTTACATAGCTTGGGTGTGATTAAGGCAAAAAAAAAAAAAGAAGAAGAAGAAGAAAACAAGAAGAAAAAAGAAAAAAATTACACCATCAACAAACAGAAGGCTTCTCAAGGTCATATTCACTCTTATTCTAATAAAAAAAGTAACAAGTTTTTTTTTAAATACTTCTTAATTTATTATAGAAATAAACTAGTTCCACTTCCAGGAAAATAGGTAGACTTTTCTCTATTTCTCATGCTAAATACAACTAAAAAAAAACAATATTTCATACATATACATATGTATATGTATTCATGTGTGTACACAAGACGACTCTGAAAAGCAGAAAGAAAATAGCAGACCAGTCAGGGACACCGCAGGACCCAAAGAAAGAAACAATGGTGAGGTGAGGTACACAGGTTGTTTTTGCCTAATATATTTCCAGACTTGGGGTACCTGGGTGGCTCAGTGTCTGCCTTCAGCTCAGGTCATGATCTCAGGTTCCTGAGATGAAGCCCCACATCGGGCTCTCTGCTCAGGGTGGGGGGCTGCTTCTCCATCTCTACCCCCACCCCTGGCCACTCATGTGCTCTTATAAATAAATAAATAACCCAAACTTGAAGATGAAGAACACAGCAACCCAGAAATGTATATAGGTAGAGACATAAAACCTCTCCAAAAAAGCCAATTTTCCCTAGCTAAAGGACCCGAAATGGAGATACCAGCAAGACAGAAAATTTTTAAGCAACAACTGTTCTACTCTAGCCAAACGCCGCAGCAAAAAACTATAGTCCCACACCCACCAAAACCTACACCAAGGAAGGTCAATGGGAAGTCTAGACTTCTGTGTTCAACATTCTATAAAACAAGGAACCTCCGACACTCCCCATGGGATAGCATACAGGAAAACTTAACTGGTAGCCTGGACTTCCAACCCAACCTGGAAATAAGGAGGCACCCTCAACCTTCCAGCTGGGTAAATGTCAAGGAGACCTACTAGAGAATTAGGAGTTTCATCATCCCCCAGCAATAATGAGCCACCACCATCTCCACTGTGTCAGCACAAATCTCATGGAGAACAGTAATGAGGCTATCCAACTACTCCAAGACTGAAAAATATCAATGGAGGTCTAAATGAGAGCCAGAATTTCTACCTTGGGCCAGAAGTCACAAGAACTGCCCCCCCCCGACCCCTCACCACCCCCACCTCCAGCCATAGATTACAATGGAAACCAAGAGGAATACCTGGACTTCCATGCCCACCCAGTTGTAACAAGAGCATATGTCCCCTTCCATTGCTGGAGCATTATCAAATGAAGCCAGATAAAACATGCTACATTCTGACTTATTTCAGTTAGCATGTTTTCAAGGGATGACCCTTGAAAATATGCTAACTAAGTCAGAAAAGGTTATGTACTGCATGACTGCACTTTTGGAAATACTGAGAATAGGTAAATTCAGAGACACAACAGATTAGAAGCTGCTAGGGACAAAAGTAAGTAGGAATGGGAAGTGACTAACAATGGATGTGGGGTTTCTTTTTGAGTGATAAAATGTAAACTAAAAAACTGGTGATTGCGGGACACCTGGGTGGCTCAGTTGGTTGGGCAGCTGCCTTCGGCTCGGGTCATGATCCCAGTGTCCTGGGATCGAGTCCCACATTGGGCTCCTTGCTCGGCAGGGAGCCTGCTTCTCCCTCTGCCTCTGCCTGTGCTTGCTCTCTCTCCCTCTCTCTCTGACAAATAAATAAATAAAATCTTAAAAAAAAAAAACAAAAACTGGTGATTGCTGCAAACCTTACAAATATAATAAAAACTCCTCAATTGCACATTTTAAAGTGACTACATATTATAGGTTATGTGAATTTAATCTCAATTTTTTAAAATATAAGGAATGGGGACACCTGGGTGGCTCAGTGGGTTAAGCTGCTGCCTTCGGCTCAGGTCATGATCCTGGGGTCCTGAGATCAAGTCCCACATTGGGCTCCTTGCTCGGCAGGGAGCCTGCCTCTCTCTCGGCCTCTGCCTTCCTCTCTGCCTGCTTGTGTGCTCTCTCTTTCTGACAAATAAATAAATAAATAAAATCTTTAAAAAATAAAATAAAAAAGCAGGAATGGTTTCATTACGGTCAGATAAATGAGACTTAACAGAACAAAAAAACAAACAAACATTACCAGAGTACATACTCCAAAAAGACATAGCAATCAATGTGCATGAAACCAACAACATAGCTGCAAAAACTATAGCTCATAGGTGATAAAAAGATACTCAGAATTTTAGTTGGAGACTTCAACACCTCTTTCAACCTTTTTCAACTGACAGAAAAATTGGACAGAATACCAACAAAGATATAGGAGATGTCAAAAACACTATCAACCAATAAGCACTTCTTGATATTACAGAACAGAATATACATTCTTTTCAACACCCTAAAGAACATATAACACAATTGGCCATATTATTCTGAGCCATAAATGAACCTCAATAAATTTACAAGAATTGAAGTCATCAGAGTTTGTTCGCTTACCACAACATAATCAAATTAGAAATCAATAAGAAAAAACTGATAGGAAAATCCCCAAATATTTGTATGTTAAACCAATCCAGACACTCCACGAGTCAAAGAGGAACACTCAGGGAAATAAAACACATACATTGAACTGAACAGAAATCAACATAAGAAAATCTGTAGAACACAACTAAACCAGTACAGAGAGGGAATTTTATAGCACGAAGTGGACATATTAGAAAAGTAATAGTCTCAAGTCAATATCCTAGGCTCTCACCTCAAAAATGTAGACAAAGAAGAATAAAATAAGCCCAAAACAATCAGAGGTAGTATAATAAGGATAGCAGAAATCAATGAAATTCATTTAAACTGGCTTTTTCAAAAAAATCAGTAAAAGTGACAAACCTTTAGCAAGACGAAAAAAGAAAACAAAACAGAAAAGTCATAAATAGCCAACATCAGGAATGAATTGGGATAGCACTACCAACTCTGCAGACATCAAAAAATTAATAAGAAAATATCATAAACTATACTGACAACTTTGATGATGTGAATCAATAAGTCAAGAAACAAACAAAACCTTGTCAAAACGAAAAACTCCAGATGGAGAATTACACCAAATTTTTTAAGGGAATTAATATTCTTTCCACACAATCTCTTTCAGGACACAGAAGAGGAAGAAACACTTCCCATTTCATTTTTTGAAGTTATTATTATATTGATGGCAAAACAAAGATATCACAAAAAAGGAAAATTACATACAAATATTCCTCATCAATATACATGTGAAAATACTTAACAAAATATTAGAAAATGGAATTCAGGAATGAGTTTGTAGGAGTATAAATATAAAAAATATACAATGATCAAGTAGGGTTTATTCCAGGATAAGTATTTAAATAAATAAAATAAATATTTATTCCAGGATAGATATTTAGTTCAATATTGGAAAATCAACAGAATCTATAATATTAACAAACTAAAGGGAAAAAATCATGATATCCATTGATGCAGAAAACACAACTGACAAAATTCAACATCCATTCCCAGTAAAAACTTTCTGGGAAATAGGAAAAGAGAGCAACTTCCTTAACATGAGAAAGAACTACTACAAAAATACCTAAAATTACTTAATAGTGAAAGACTAAATGCTTTTGCACTAAGACTGGAAGACAGACAAGGATGCCAATTCTCACTGCTGTTATTCAACAAACTGCTGGAAGTTCTAGCCAGTGCAACAAGAGAAGAAAGAGAAATAAGAGGCATATAAATGGGAAAAGGAAAACAAAAACAAAACCTATCCCTTGTCTAGTTGATATAACTAAGTATAAAAAGCCCAAGGAATATTTTTTTAAACTTCCAAAATAAGTTTAAGACTGTAGAATATAAAACAAAAATGGAAAAAATTGGTGCATTTATGTATACTAGCAACAAATACATATGCATACTAAAATCTAAAATACAGTAACATAATTACTAAATAAAATGAAATACACGAGTAAAATCTGGATACAAGTAAAAGTATTTGGACTTATATGCTGAAAACTATAAAATGCTGATGTAAGCATAAATGAAGAGACATACAGTATTCAGAGACTCAGAGACTCAACAATATTTATGGAAAGGCAAATAAACTAGAATAGTGGAAAACAATTCCCAAAAAAGTGGTAAGAATCAGTCTACTAATTTCAAGACTTATTATATAGCTATAGTAATCAAGACTTTATAGTATTTGTGTGATAACAGACACACAGATCAGTAAAACTGAGTGGAGAATCTAGAAATACACACATGTGCCGAACACTTTTTGACAAAGCTGCAAATGCAATTCAATGAAAGAAAGATAGCCTTTTCAACAAAAAGTGCTGGCATAGGTGGACACCCAAAGGCAAAATAAATGAACCTCAACCTAGATCTAGTATCTTATCTAAAAAATGTCAGAATGAATCATGGACTGAAGCACAAATGTGAAACTATGAAATTCAGGAGGGAAAAAAAACAAAACAAAACAGGAGAAATTATTTGCAATCTAGTGAGAGACAAAGAGTTCCTTAACAACAAAAGTACCATCCATGAAGGAAAAATGGGTTGTCATCAAAACTAGAAATTTGGGGGCACCTGGATGGCTCAGTCAGTTAAATGTCTTTGGGTCAGGTCATGATCACAGGGTCCTGGGATGGAGCCCTACATCGGGCTCCCTGCTCAGCAGGGAATTTGCTTCTCCCCTCCCTCTAGCCACCCCTCCCCACACTTGCGTGCTCACTCTCTCTCTCATGCCTCTCACTCTCAAATAAATAAATAAAATCTTTAAAAAAAAAAAAAGTAGAAATTTTGCTTTGGGTAACACCCTTTTAAGAAAAGGCAAACTACAGACCTAGAGAAGATAACTGTCAACCACTATCTGACAGAAGACTCATATTTAGAATATATAAAGAGCTTGCAAAACTCAACAGTAAAAACACAACTCAGTCAGAAAATGGGCTAAAACATAAACCCCCATTTCACTCAAGGGATATACAGAGAGCAAATAAGCATTTAAAAAGATATTCAACATCATTTGTATTGCTATCAAGGAAATGGAAATTATATCTACAATAAGGTATGACTACCCACCTACCCAGTCAGCTAAAACAAAATAATGACAAGATCAAATCCTGATGTGGATGTGGAAAAAATGGATCACTCATATATTGCTGGTGGGAATGTAAAATGGTTCAGCCACTCCTGTAAACAGTTTGGCAGCTTCTTTCAAAACCAAACAAGCAACTTCCATATACCCTAACAACCACATTCCTGAATATTTATCCCAGAGAAATGAGAACTTATGTTCACACAAAAATGAATACACAAAATGTTTATAGCAGCTTTATGAGTAATAGCCAAAAGCTGGAAACAACCCATATGTCCTTCAACGGCTCTACAGCTAAACAAACCATGAGGTATCTATACCATGGAATGCGACGCAGCAATAAAAATAGACTACTGATACACACAACTTAAATCTCCTGAGTATTCTGCTGAGAGAAAAAAGCCAACCCCAAAACATATTATACGATTCCTCTTATATGGTATGTCCAGAATAGGTGAACCACAGAAACAGAAAGCGATTAGAAGTTACCAGGAGATATAGCAGAGGAGGGCATGAAGAATAACTACGTAAAGGGTACAGTGTTTTTACAGAGTGACAAAAAGGCTTTTAAACCAGACAGTTGGCAGTTATCCTACGCTGCAAATATACTAAATATTATTGAACTATACACTTAAGAACTGTTAACTGTATGTAACACAAATTCCACCTCTGTATTAACAGAGTATCGATCAATCAATCTAGGACAGGTTTAAAAAGAAACTCATTCACATATTTAAAACCTCAAACAAATTTGAACAACACCTATTTATTACCCTTTCAATCTCCCTTTTAGGTTAAGTTTATGAAGATTCATTTGTGGAAGAATGTTCAGTGTTTAAAATATAAGCAGGTACCTGTTATAATAGCTAACAGGAAGAGAAATACAGGCACTTGTATGGCTGAGCCCACCAAAAATCTTTATGAACTAATTAGAATACTTTTTAATTCTTCATGATATTCTTTGACTAACTGCAGAACTACCCCCAAAATGAGTGTTTTATATTCCAAAAGTTTACTCAATCATGCCTAAAAAAAAAATCTAAAGTTCTTGAAAAACAAATATTGAAAAGCACAAAGAAATATTATTTAAGTAGTTCTTCAAAAACATTTTAAATACATACATATATCTTAAGAAATTTTAGTAAGTGCATTTCTTTATCATTATCAAAGAAAAATCTGAACATTATTCCCATGTCACTGAAAAATAATTTTTCATAACCAAGTCAGAGACAAATTTCATATACTATAAACAATGTTTATATTGATGGGTTATTACACCAAGAGAATATTAACCTTCAATCCCTGAATCATTCAAGAAATGTTTGCAGGAATACTTTCAGTCTCTATCTGGTCAAAGCACTAGAAGCTAAGTGGTGTCTGTACAAACCAATCATTTCACCAGCAGTTTTATATTTCTTTAAAGCCTCATATAAAAAGCACCTGCCTAAAGTGAGTAATGGAGTTTTATATTCATTGCACTTAGGAACAGCGTATGTAACCTATTCCGTTTTCCTCCCTTGTGGAATATATTTCAGCTTATATTGCACAACACATTACCGACGCATATAAAGACTCTCTGATCAGCCATTTGGACTGCAGTCAGCAACCTGCCTGAGTGCAGTTATTTTTTTTTCCCTGCCCTAAATAACATACTCACTTTGTTCAACAACTCAAATGAAAAAATCTTTTAAAGATGGTGATCTTACTTTTTTAATAAATATATAACACACACGTTTACTAACTATAATGTGAAACAAACGCTAAGACAATGCTTGAAAAAAACTTTGTGCAGTAATAGTTGAAAGCTAGTTGAATACATAATTCCAAAGGAATAAAACAGAAGCCTAGATGGGATACCTTCATGTCTGTTTTCTCTCTTAAGCAACCCACAATTAAAAAATTACTTTAACCACATTAGTAACAAAAGCAAAGCTACCTTTGACCCATTAAAGGCCTGGAAGTAGGGCCAAACTATTATTAAAGTTGGATCAATCTCCTATCTGCCAGACCCCAAAATATTTGCAAGACATAAATATTCCAGTCACTGCCAAAATTTCCTGAAAGAGGAATGAAGAGAAAATTTTAAAACAGTGATGATGAAAATGTAGCATGCTATTCTGTAGCTGAGACAGACCTGAAACTTAAAAGCAAATGATAAAAGGAATAATTTAGACTCAAGGGAATTAAAGAAATGTTTAAAAATTAGGGTATTTGCCATAATTATAAAATTATGGTTTGGTAATAAGTGTAAAATACTATAACATTCATTTTAACATATTGTAATATTACAGATGAATGAGTAAATAATAAATAACTGACTGTGCAAGGCAAAAGCTCCATGCTGCCCCTTGCTGGTGCCCTCATGTAATGACCTAAGGTCCACAGCTAGCATCAATTAATGAACATTTACTTAGACACAACAATGCAAGATTAAGTGTATTAAGTGTTGAGGTATTCAAAGAGCTGTAAAATATAGTGCTGTCCTCCAGCAGTTCACGATCCACTAGGCAAGAAATAAGAATATAACCAAAAATCTAGGTAATACACCAACATTCACATCAAGATTAACAAGAAAGCTAGGAAACTGGCAAAGCTTCTTGAGTCAGAACTTCCATCTAAAGCAGGGGCTGTCAAATTTTCCTGTAGAGGGCCAGAAAGCAAATGTGTTAGGCTTTGTGAGCCACAAGGTCGCTGCTGCACTTATTCAACTCTACTGTTGTAGCATAACAGACCACAGACAGTAACTCAACAAATAACCAAATAACCATGCTGTGTACCAGTGAAAAACAGGCAAAGGTCTAGATTTGACCCCTAGGCCATCCTTCGCCAATCTCTGTGCTAGAGCAGCTGTTCTCAAGCCTGGACCTACAAGATAACAAAGAGTTTTTTGGTCTTTGTTTTTAAATGGCCTACCTCCAGGCCCCACCCTCAGGGATTTCAAATTAAGAGGTCTGGTGGGGATATGCACATCACTGTATTTTAGAAGCTCTAACTACTGCTCTAAAGGCAATGGGGTTTTGATATGAAAAACCTACAGACTAAAAGTTAATACTTGTGTGTTTACACCCTCAATTTTTGGCCTAATAATGGAGAGGAAAGGGAAAATCGATAGGCCAATCTGGAGACCAAAAGGCTTTACTCACAAAATAATCTGGCATTACAAATCAGTGATAATTGAATCAAAGATATATCTGCATTAACATGCTCCTCACATCATTATTTACAAGATATGGAAACAACGAGGTAAGTGTGCATCAATGAATAAATGGATATAGATGACGTGGTGTGTCTGTGCTATATATAGGAATATTATTGAGCCATGAGAAAGAAAGAAGTCCTATTTATAACAACATGGATAGAACTTGGAAGCATTATGCTAAGAGAAGCCAAGCAGAAAAAGAGAAATACTTGGGACGCCTGGGGGGCTCAGTTGGTTAAGCAGCTGCCTTCGGCTCAGGTCATGATCCCAGCGTCCGGGGATCGAGTCCGCACCGGGCTCCTTGCTCGGCAGGGAGCCTGCTTCTCCCTCTGCCTCTGCCTGCCATTCTGTCTGCCTGTGCTTGCTCTCTCGCCCTCTCTCTCTGATAAATAAATAAAATCTTAAAAAAAAAAAAAAAGAGAAAGAGAAATACTATAAGATATGTGTAAATGTGGAATCTTTAAATTAAAAAAAATAAGTCAAACTCAAAGAAACAGTAAAAAAAAAAAAAAAGGCAGTTGCCTAGTGCTAGAAGCAGGGAGAAGTTGGTAAATAGACACAATCCTTTCATAATGTATATATCAAATCATGATTTTTAAAAATACATCTCAAATCTTAATATCCCAATGAAGCTGAAAAAAATCAATGACACTTGAAAAAAAACTACAATCCAGAATAAATTCTTAGTGTTAGGTAAACTGAATAAGAAAAAATTAAATACTCTTATGCCTCCATTTTGTCTATACTCAAAAAATATATCAGAATTGTTCTAATTTCTAAAGTCAAGGTATTTAAAGAAAGACTGTTACCACTAAAAAAAAAATCAGCAAAGTAGACTCTGAAATTTATAGAACCAATTATAAATTCATTCTGACTAGTTACATTCCTACAGTGTTCAAGGCAATGTTGACAAATGCTTAGGAAGCAGCCAGGATCAAGACAAATACATCCCCTCTCCCCAGGATGTTTAAATTCTAACAGAAAATAGCTAAAGTATGTTGAACCTTCAAATATGTGCAAGGAATTGTGCACAATGCTTTATATTACTTTTCCTGAAATATAAAAACAACGTGAGTTACATAAGTAGCACTATCATCACTGAAAAACAGAATTGAAGAGCTTGTTCAAGGTCAAACAGAATGACCAAATTGGGACTTGCATCTGTTTTACACTGAAGGCTATGTATTTAAACACGGCATTACAAAGATTCATTAACCACTAAAAACAATTACAACAACACTAAAATGATGATGAAACATGAGAAAAAGCACAAGAGACAGAGAATAAGAATAAATCAGTCACATTCATTTAGAGTTGCTCTCTGTATCATAGACATGAGCTCAGGTAGCTAATAACAAAGAACGTCTTCCATGATGAAAAACTCATAAAGCTAAATGTAATATATAGTTCTTCCTGTTTATTTTAGTAAGCACTTATATGGACAATTACTGACAAGTAATAAATACACTGATGATTTAGGATCTCATAACACAGTTTACCAGTTTTAAGATACAGAGACAAAATGAATATTTTTAATGCAACTGTGGAACATTCTTCTAAAATGCAACTATCTTACAAACAGATGAAGATACCTTTCAGAGCCATGTGCCAGTAACCACCAGGAAAATAAAATCCGGGAATACTCTTTTAAATTCCTAAGTCCTCAAAATTTTTTTTCTCCATAAGAATTTTTGTTCTGTAATCAGGATATATCCTTATATCCAAAAAAAGTTTGATATATATGGCATATGCTTCTTTTAACATTTACATTAATAAACTTTCAAGGGAAACACCAAATAATATTTGAAAAAGTAAACTGTAACATTCACAAATTAACAATTAACTCTAGAAACCAATATGCTTATAAAAACTCCACTGGTTCAGGTTTCATTATATTTTTATATCATTAAATCTCAATGCAACTTGAAACATTTATAATCTTATAAGTTTCAAAGAATTATTTTATAACTTGGATTAATTTGTGGGAAAATAGCTTATATGAATGCCAGTTGTACTTCTTTGGAAAGACAAATGTAAACTTATTTAGTGATCTGATTTTCTCTTTCATCTTGTCTCCAGTTTCTGTGTAGATTTATAATGTTCATTGTTTCCAATTTTAACAAATCACCTAATGGCAGAAAGGAAAATATGTTAACCTTGGAATTATTTGCAGTTGGAGAAACCCCTTTTGTCTGGCCCATACAGGGCCTGCAATCTGTTTTAAACACAGATTGTCTGTCTTTCGTCTGACAGCCACCAAGCTGCACAAATTACTTTCTGCCTGTTCACCTGTTTGCAGCTGTGTCTGTAAGCTAAAGATTCTGCAGTTTGACTTGAGCAACCACTTCAGGATTGATGACATGTGCTGCTGATAAAGTGAGCAATTTGAAGAAATTACTGGCTATAGTTATTGAAAGACATCTGGGCATGAGCTGAGAACTAGAAGCCTTCAATCATGTGCTTGCAACCTGCAGTGGCGGCAGCAGTGTTTGAAGTGATACCCTACTAAAAGAAGCTGGCCCTGGCACTAAATAACCAAGCAATGTATGGAACATAATCTCTCAAATGAGTAATAAAAGGCTCTGTCTTAGCTGTAAAAATTTGAGGTTTGGTCCTTTCTTAAAAATATTCTTTTATTTTATTTATAATTAATCTTTTATTTATTAACAATCTTCCCTGTTTCTCTTCTTTTATGAGTTAACTTTACATCTATCTTTTACTTCCTACATTATTGATTTATTTCAAACTCCTACTACTACTGCCTTAAAAAAAAAGTCGTCAACATTTATTCAATACCTTCTATATGCGCCACACCTTAACCCCAGGAAAAGTTTTATGTCTATCACCTTATTAATACATCAACTTTATTAAAATAGAATTACTATTCCCTTTCCCTGGTGGAAAGACTCAACTATAATTCTAGGAAACTGAACTAATGTCACACAATTTTGAGTAACAAGGCTACACTTTGTCTCCTTAACAAGAGCTCATTCAACTGTTCTACACTGTCTCTCTGCTCTGCCTTTTCTCAGAATTTCCTAGTCTCTTGATGTACTTCTGATGTGTGATTAACTGTACATTATGCCAGACCCTTCTATCACTCAGGTTAGCTGTAAGGAGATATGATTTGGTTTCTAGTCTACTTCTCTGTCTCATTATATAAAATTTATCCCAAATGAAGCAGTCTTCATGAATTGAGAAGCCTGATTCAATCAAAATTCATACTTTTTTAAAAAAGATGTATTCGTTTATTTATTTCAAGGGAGAGGGAGAAAAGGAGAGGGAGCAAGGGAATCTCCAGCAGACTCCCCTCTGAGTGCAAACTGGACACAAAGGGCCCCCAAATTCATAATTTTAAGACTAAGGGACAACTATAAAAGCTCAGACCCTTTTCACATTTGTTGAAATCAGATGATAAAGTTTACTTGAACTTTATGCTGCAAATAAAAGCAAATGCACATCCTTTTATGACAAAGCAATGCCTACTACTCAAGAAAGAGAAATCATACCTACTAAAGTGCTACTTAATAAAAGTAAAGGCATTAATAATAATTACAAGTTTAGTGTTATCAGTAATAGTAATTCTCATCATAGAAAAAACATCAGCACAAATATAATTAAATAAGGAACTATGATAAGGCAGGTCTATAAATACAAAGTCAAAACAGACTTATATCAATACCAGAATAAGAATCAATATATTTATATGTAATATGTGAAGCATACATTCAGCATGTTTCAAATGCAAAACTGGATAGAATCAGCAAACGTATTTTTATTATTAAATTTTTCTAATTAAAATGAATGATTTTGGATGAGCACTTGAACTCTTTTTTTCTCCTTACAAATATTTATAAACTAGTAGAGATCAAAGAGAGTGATAGAAAAAAAACCATTAGAAGTTACAGGCAAAGCAAAACCAAAATATAACCATTCAGATAACCAGTTGTCATTGTGCAATGTCTAAAAAAAAATTCTTAATTTGTATACATATTTGAAATATAGTAAAAGTCAATACTTTTAAAAAAATTAACTGAAACATGCCATGCTGATTAATAGTAGAAATATGAAAAATTCATTAGCTGGTAAGCCATGATACTTCTTCGAGGAAATGACTATATCAAACACTGATAATCAGAAGAATTCCAACTAAATAAATCTTCAGGTAAGCAGCAGACATGAGAATTCTAATTTGCAAGCATTAATCTGAAGATCAATTTTCCCAAGTATGAAATTATTATTCTTGTTTAGAATGGACACATTAAATAAAACAGATATATTCATTTGGGTAGAGGTAACATGTTAAAAGAAACCAAAATCCTGACCCTTTCAAAACTTCTGAATAAATGGCATTTCTACCATTTTTATGTTAATGTTTAAATTTCCCTAGACTTAAAAAATATTATCCTTAGGGCGCCTGGGTGGCTCAGTGGGTTAAGCCTCTGCCTTCGGCTCAGGTCATGATCCCAGTGTCCTGGGATGGAGTCCCACATCGGGCTCTCTGTTCAGCAGGGAGCCTGCTTCCCCCACCCCCACCCGCCTCTCTGCCTACTTGTGATCTCCGTCTGTCAAATAAATAAATAAAAATTTTTTAAATTATCCTTATAAATACCAGTGTTTTTCAGAACAAATTTGAACACACTGGTAAAAATGCCACCCAAAACTATCATTTCAGCTTGTTAAAATTAAGTATACCGATAATACAGAAAGGCTAAATAAAACCTTCAAGTTAAGTAACTATATAAATTTGGCTTTCATATTCACATTTGAATCCTGATTCATAAACTGGATTAAACACAGCCCCGACTAACTCTAGCCACAAAAAAAGGATATATATCATTAATGATTATAATCAATCAAGACTTTATTTATATAATGATACAGCAAAAATAACATTCCACACAAAAATAATAGTTAAGAAATACCATGCATGTATGTCACTATCCTCTTTCCTAGTCATGTCAAGAGTTCATATTTTTAATAGCACCTTTTATTTTAAGAGACCTAAGTCGTGAGAACATTCTTATGTACCACTTCATAACTTTGACACAAAGTACGTATAAAAAGATTAGACTTTATTTGGTATAAAATCAGTTGGCAGTTTTACATCTGTGCGTGCAACATAAATACACCAGCTGGCATCTCAAGCACACACACATATGGACTTCAAAACAGAAACTTCCTTATGTGCAGCACTGCCAGGGTAATTTTGTATCCTCTGCATACTACAGCTATTTGTCAGGCCCTGCAGGTGTGCACTGCACATAAACACACAGCTGTAGTCCAGCAAGCCAAGTGTTCCATCAAACACATAAAGGGAGACCTCAGCAGTTGGATTAGTCATCCTTACAACAGGTCCAGGGAGAACAATATGGGTTAGTATTTTTGGAAAAAGCATGGATGGGAAATTTATGATTATGCTAGTCTTACCAAATAACTGGTGGATTGTGTCATTTTTAAAGCAATGCCTACTTATTAAGTTTTTGTTAGAATGGTCAGAGAAAAATGGAATACTTTTTAGCCTTAAATATAAGCAATAATCTATAAATTGGCTTATTAAGTGAAAAATGTGAAAAGGTTTTCAGATCTGTCTTAGTTTTTGGAAGCTATTGCCAATGCATACTTTGGCTATAATATTTGCAAATCATAATCAGTATACTTTAAAACATTTACCAGTTCTGTAATACATTATTTTATCATACCTATAATTCTACTTTTCAATTCATATACATTTAAGATTAATGTACAATGTATGTGATTTCTGTCCAGAATTACCGAGAACATTTAACTATAAGAAGGTACATGTTAACACTAAACTATAAACAAATATGTAGTTCTCAAGTATGATATGAGAGTACATTAACCTACAAATTACTTGGGAAATAAATGAAAATATAAGACACGAACACTTTGCACTCATGTGAAATTTCCCAACTAAATTAAATGTGACCTTATTAATATTCTTTAAAATATCAGGTAAGCACTTCAGGCAGTTGATAATTATGACTACTTCAACCACATTTCCCCTAAAATGCTCAAAGTCCACCTGGCAGTTGACAAAACATGAAAGATAACTTAGAAAATGAGCTTGAATGCATTATGTCTAATATACTAATCTTCAGTGAACTTGAGGTCAAAGAGTTAGTAATCAAGAAACACCAGCAGACTCTGACATCAGGCGACTCAAATTTTCTTCTATCTGGAAGGTATAAAGGAACTTAAAATCATATTAGTCTGATACAAATCCCATTTTTCTACTAGAAGCCTAACTTTATTAAGTATAACTCTAATTTAATCACAAAAGTATGATCTAAAGTAAGAAAAGATAAAAGTAAATGAAAGGGAAGGAGTAAAAGGCTTATAATTATTGAAATTCTTTTAAGGTGTATTATCTCGTCTTATTTTGTTCTTTTATGTAATAATAAATAGGAAATATTTGGAATTCAACCTGGATCCCCATATTACTGATGGGTCCCTGAGGTGTGATTCATAGCTCTTTAAAGCTTCCTAGTAGCCTTAAATGCTCCAGGCTGGATCAGGCTGAGCTTTGGTTCTGAACCTCAGAGCCGCCCTTTATCTACAATCTGTGTCAAATATTTACATCAGTATCCTTTGGCCTGAAATTCTGTCATCAAGAAAAGTGTCAAATGGTAAGGATGAGTCAAATATCATGGCATTCAATGTCCACATTAATATACATTTACAACGAATTTTATTTAATACTAACTGTTCCAGTTGTTTATTCCATTGGAACTACTCCAAAACTTGGTGGCTTAAAACAACCACCTATTTTTATCTCTTACAATTGTGTAGATTTTTGGACTCATCTGGGTTGTTCTTGCCTGAGTCTCTCTCATGCAGCTCCAGTCAGATGGCTCGGGCTAAAACAATCTGAAGTCTCATTTGAGCTAAAGATTCAAGATGGTTTCATCACTCATGTCATATCCATCAGTCAAGATGACTAGAACATTTGGCAGCCAGATAGGGCAAGCATCTCTCTCACTCTCATTCCTTATAGTAGCCTCTCTATGAGGCTAGCTTCAGCTTCCTCACAACATAACAGTCTGAGGGGCACTGGACTTCTTAAATGGTGGCTAACTTCACCCAAAGCAAATATTCCAAGTGACTTAGGTAAAAGCTGCAAGGCCTCTTACAACCTACCCTCAGAAATTATACAGTAACACCTTCTGCACAATCTATTGGTCAAAAGTGAGTCATCACAGGACCATCCCAAACTCAAGGGGACAGGTCTATGGAAGGATACAAATAATGAGAAGCATGATCATGGCCATCTTTGGAGACCAGCTATAACATTATAATCATATTATTTTTTTAAAATGCTATGTGCTGCTTCCAATTATTATGTTAATGATTTAAAATTTTATTTTTATAATTATTTTATTTATTAATGCTATTAGTATGTATGTACTTGATTATAAATTATAGTAATTAAGGCATAACAAGATATGATTCACATTTCATTTTTTTCAAGTTTGTTTCACTGACTCCTTTTAAGTTTAGAAGTTAAATCTACATCTAAGATTAATTCTAATTGTTTGCCTCAGTAACCAAAAATGAGACATCTTTAGGAGTTTAAAATATTCACTACAAATATTGAAAAGCTGGTCATATACCTAAATGAATCATATCTCACTTGTTTAGAAGTTCTATACTTAGTAAACTAGGACTTTTAAGAGACCTTTTAAAAGGAAATGAATTAGAAGTCTAGGGAGCAGGGTTGATTAGAACAGCCAGCTATCTACACAAACAAACACACACACGTGCGTGCGCACACATGCACGTACAGACAACACTCGGGAAAACCATAATGATGAGAGCTAATAATGCTAAGAGCTAAATTAAAGAATGCATTTCCCTCAACTCCCTTCTCCTCTCCATCTCCCCTTGTCCTCCATGCTATTTGTTATTGGAAGGGGAGGTGAACCATGAGAGACTATGGACTCTGAAAAACAATTAGAGGGTTTTAAAAGGGTGGGGGGTGGGAGGTTGGGGGAACCAGGTGGTGGGTATTAGAGAGGGCATGGATTGCATGGAGCACTGGGAGTGGTGCAAAAACAATGAATACTGTTACGCTGAAAGGAAATAAAAATTAAATTAAATTAAAATAAAATAAAATAAAACAGAAAAAAAAATTAAGAATGAATTTCTCCAGGACATAACAGAATGAAATAAGAACATGGGGGGGAAAGTGAATATTTAAAATTTTTCCATGAAAACAAACACTAAAAACCATAAAAAGGCAAAACCCCCATAATTACATGGTTTTAAAGTTTATTTAAAAAGGGGATATACCATACTCTACTATCCGCCTCATCCATATCCTATGTTTTCCCCAAATGTAACAACTGGTGTTTGTTTTATATGTACCATAAAACACCTTCCACACCAAACTATCAAATTACCTACCTACCTGACCTGTCTATCTATCATTAACATACACACATGTATGCACACACATACATGAGCACAACGATCATTCTCTTACAATAAAGCTGGCATGGGGCTGTACATCTTGGTCTGCAACTCACTTTTTACTTAGAACCTATCAACCAATCTTACCTATTTTAATAAATGATGGATATTAAATAGGATGGCATAATTATACATAGCATGGATATATAGTGTATATATACACAACATCAATGAATCACATAAACATTCTATTGAAAAAAAGAAACCAGATACAAAACAATACATGCTATATGATTACATTTACATGAATTTCAAAGATAGGCAAAACTAACCTACAGTGACAAGAAATCAGAACAAGAACCGATCAGGAGTAACTCACAAAGGTATATAAAGACTCTTAAATCATTTCTGGTCTAAGACACAGAAGACCATGTATCAACAGATCATTTGGAAACAGCAGAGGAAGCTGAGGTTCTGAGAGGTCAAGTAACTTAACTGAACCCCCAGGACTAATCAGGGAGAAGCAACATCCACAACTCCAGTTTTCTGAGTCTTGATTCACAGCTATTTCTCCTTTCTCTTTTAATAATGTACTTTCTAGCTATATTTCAAGTTTCATTGGAAGTTTTCACCTGTTCCAAGCAAAAGTAGTAGGAAAAATAAAGACAAATCTACATTTAAAACATAAGGGCCTTGAAATTACTCTGCCAAATCTTCCTCCTAAAGTAAATATAAAACTTAGCTGCTTAAACACAACTGATGTAATGAACTGGAAAAAGGGAGAGAGAGAGAAAAAAACAATTGGAAAGTTATGCTTCAATTTATCACATTGACTTTTTGCTGGTAGATTTACAGATGATTTTTATTTCATTCTTTGTGTTTTCTAGTAATTCCCATATTCTATAATGTATTTTTGTGTTTAAAGAAAAGGTATACAAAATGTTATATATCTAATAAAAGAAATTCACAAAGTGGGAATACACACTCCTTTTGACCTATACTCCCATAGTTTAGATCCATCTTACAGAAAGAATATAAAATATATATGGCTATTAATATGCAAAATTATCTGTTATTACCACTATGAAGAGTGGCAAAAAGAAGGAAATATCCTAAATGTTCATCCAGAAGGAAATGACTGAAGGCCTGGGTGACTCAGTGGGTTAAAGCCTCTACCTTCGGCTCAGGTCATGATCCCAGGGTCCTGCATCAGGCTCTCTGCTCATCAGGGAGCCTGCTTCCCCCTCTATCTCTGCCTGCCTCTCTGCCTACTTGTGATCTCTGCCTGTCAAATAAATAAATAAAATCTTAAAAAAATAAAAATAAAAGAAGAAAATGACTGAATAAATAATAGTACTCAAATACTATAAAATAGTATGCTGCTGTTCAGTAGAACAAGTTACATCTCTACTATTATGCTGGCATAATAACCATAACAATGGTATTAACTGAAAAGGCAGGTTCCTAAATATATGTACAAACTCATTTAAATACAACGCACAAATTCAGCACAAACCCACAATTGTTTGTACGAGCATAGAGAAAATGAGATAGAAAATGGAGGAGTGGGGACACCTGGGTGGCTCAGTGGGTTAAAGCCTCTGCCTTCGGCTCAGGTCATGATCTCAGGGTCCTGGGATCAAGCCCCGCATCGGGCTCTCTGCTCAGCAGGGAGCCTGCTTCCCCCTCTCTCTCTGCCTGCCTCTCTGCCTACTTGTGATCTCTGTCAAATAAATAAATAAAATCTTTAAAAAAAAAAAAGAAAGAAAGAAAATGGAGGAGTGGAAAGGAAATTAACTTTAAAAACTATTTCCTTATATATACATAACTTGCTTCCCATGTTAAAATAAACATGTATTACTTTAACTTAATAAAAAATTTAAAGATATAAAACAAATACCCAAGCTTTATATCTTTTATAAGCAATATATAATCAAAGACTAGCCAAGAAAAAAGAAAATTATTCTCTTATAAAGTCAATTAGGGATATATACTACTATATTAAAACTTTTTTTTAATATTGACTATGCTTCAAAAGCCAAACTGACAGTTTACTGCCAAGGTTATTAAGACATACTCTCACGATATGGCACTGGAGGAATGCCAGGAAAACCAAAATGAACTGTACAGTATAAAGATAAATGTTACTATCATTCAGACTACTGAACATTTCAGACATCTTATAGCAAGATTACTCATTTTTATTTTCCACGGACTACAATCAACAAAACCGCTTATAACATAACTTATGTTGCAAAGTTAAGTACCACAGGATGAGTATAAAGTAATCTGACAAATATGAAGCCTCATGCATTCAAATAAGTAACATCCCTTGAATGTACTTAAGAGTATTCTTAGTTCATGACAGTATGGATATGACTATACAAAAGAACTTCAGATTTATACAAATGTGGAAGTCCTACCACTAAATGGTAAAGAGAGTAAAGGTCAATCATTAGTATCAAAACCAGATGTTTATTAAAAGTCAGACAGGAAGGAGTCACACAGAAGAGTGTGGGCCTGAGAACCTGAATTTTAGCAGCACCTCCAAAGTGATTCGTAGGCAATGGAAGTTTGAAATATTTTGTGATGTTATCTGACAGAGTCAAGTAAATATCTTCCTCTCTGAGTTGAATCTTTTGAGTGGGAGAGAGAGATTTGGTAAAACCCTAAAAATAAATTTTACTACAGGACAAATATATTTAAACATACTATTATTCACTAGACTAAGTATATTATAAAACAACTAAATGCCACCATAAGGCATACTGTGCTTTGTATATAATGTTAGTTATTCTTCAATACCTAGTTAATCTCTTTGTGCTTAAAATTAGTTGTTTTAATTATTTTGACTATGAAGTGAAATTAGACTGGCCAACAACTGTCAGTATTAATATGAAGCATCTGCATATTTTCAGACATTTTTAGATTTTTCATATGAAATTAATTTCTCACGAAATTTTTATCTTTTCCAACATAAATTTTATTACAGTCTAACATCCTTTGACTTTTTGTTGTACTAAAATGGTGCCAGAATACACAGGAGAAAAAATTCATGCCAAAATTTAATCTATACTTACCAGCTACCAGGTCCAGATTCACTCATCCTTCAAAACTCAGTACAAATACATTTTTTTTTTTTTACTAACCTTGCCTCATGGCCACTTGTTCTCTCCCCTTCGCCATCCCCACATGCTGGACTAAGAGGTAACATTAAAGTATTTATGTTTCCTACATTTAAAAACTGGTAAATACTAGAACCAGAATCCATTCACTCAAAACAGTAGTGCTAAACTAACCACAAACACTGTCTTTTCCTACAAAAAAAATCTTAAATTTATTTAAAGAGGTGAATAACTGAATAAGAAATTACGATGAAATCTAGTAAGTACTACAATAGGAGAAGCACAGGACGCTTTTCAATTATATAGAAAGGAGCGCCTGGCTGATCTACAGAAATAATAAGATAAAGAGAAGTCAGAAAAAGTGGTGAGGGTAGAGTAAATTGGAATACTCCAGGCAATTAAAAAAGCATGAGTGACAGACTTAAGGAAACCTAAGGAAAGAGCAAGGACTACATTCAGGAGCTACTACAGAAGCTCAGTGGGAGTAGAACCGCTTGGGTGACAGAGGTGAGCACTCTCATGCGACTTTCACATCACAGGACATGAAAGCTGGAAAAATGGGGATCATGAAAAGCTTTGTGAGGAATGTGGCCATTCCTAAGTGAAAAAACCACCAACCAGAAGTACATAAAGTAACTATGATGTAGCGTACTGTCCAAAAACATCTCTAATACTTTTTCTGGTTTTTTTGAAGATTTTATTTATTTATTTGAGAGTGAGAGAGAGAAACAGAGCACACATACAAGCAGGGGGAGCAACAGGCAGAAGGAGAGAGAGAAGGCTGCCTGCCAACGGCGCCACCCAGACACCCCTGCTTTTTTTCTGTTTCAATCATGACCTTTTACTAAATATTTACTCATTTCTCATTTCTCACTAACAATGTATTTTCATGACCTGTTTTCCAGTTTTCTAAAATAACCTATTATCCTGGTCACTTCCCCCACCAATTTCACAAAAAGCCTTAACTGTTACCCTTGCATTGGCAACATGCTAAAATATGACGGTGACAGAATGTTATAGTTAGGGGCACCTGGGTGGCTCAGGCAGTTATACATCTGCCTTCAACTCAGGTCATAATCTCAGAGTTCTGGAATCAAGCCCCATATCAGGCTCCCTGCTCAGCATAGAGCCTGCTTCTCCCTCTCCCTCTGCTTGTGCTCTCTCTCAAATAAATAAAATCCTTTAAAAAAAAAAAAAAAGAATGTTATAACCATCAATTTTCATAGCAATTTTTGAAATTCTTACCAAATAATCCAAAAAGGATCTATAAAAGCAACCACTGCACATTTATGTGGGGAGGGGGGATATACCACCAAGTATCTCATTTACTCCAAAAGTTAAAATATGGTTATAGAACTGGAGTTTTTCATAAATGTTCTCATGTCCAGGACAGTTGACACAGCATTATGAAAGGGCAATAGTTTCCAGAAATTTCTACACATAGGAAATGCCATCCTTTTTTCCTCCATTCTCCACTTGCCTTCTTTTAGCAGTTTTAGAGGGTGGATATAGTAGGTCATTGCTGACTGCACCTAGAAACAAATCCTTCTAACTTACCTGCTCTCTTCCTCAGCAAACATGGTAAAATCATTATTGTTTCATACTTAACTCATTAGGAACAGATTTTTTAAATTACATCAAATTGATATCAACAAACAAATTCTATTTTAGACTTACCATTAAATCAAACTCTATAAGTAATCTTTGCTAGACCTTAGACAATGCCTCTGTGACACATTTGGTCAATGAAAGTGGGTGGACAACAGTAGTGATTTGAAATATCAGCCAGTAAATGCCACTGTGGTTTACCACGAGTGGGATGCACACCACATTAGACCACAGTTAATTAAATTAAACCAGTTCTAGTGTTGTTAAAATGTGTCCTGTATTATTTATTTGGATACTACACAACTGCTTTTAAAGCTTAAGATCTCCATCTCCCACTCATAGTAAACACTATTCTTTGTCATCCAACTGGTAATGGAATCAATAAGAGATTCCCATAGTGTTCTACTGTAGCAAAAACAAAAGAGCAAAATTTTGTTTATTTATGGATCACCCTCTATTTCACAATAAGTAGTTTTAATAAGTATCTCACAAAGGAACTGAGAGTAAATGTTATATGCACTGACCTAAGGGAAAATGAAATAACATATAGAACATGTTTTATGGTAGTATTCTTTGTGTATAAATTATATTGGAAGATATTTTGGTCTTTTTTTTTTAAGTAGGTTTAATGTAATGTATTAGTTGAGAAGAAAAATATTTGGCAATGGTTCTGATTATATGTGTTGAAACCTCTAAGAAATCCTTCAAATTTATATATAATATACAATCTACTAATTGTTAATTAAAATAGAAACTAGCCTTAAAAAATTTATATAATAAAATGTAGTATTTTAATGCTCTAAATCCTTTCTTCTAAAATTACCCAACATTCTGTATACTAGGGTAATTGATAAATATGTTAGGCATATAGAAGGAAAAATAAAATACACAGCACACTATTCAGCTGTGGCAAAAGCCAAATATCATCATAATAAAATACATTTCTGGAACATAAGAGTAACTATAAATTCTAATAAAGTAACTATTGCTACAAATTTTCATAATCATTTTAAGAGCTGACAATATGACAGTACAGGACACAAGCACCCTCTCACTTTCTGTCAGCTGTTATATCTGCAGTCCCTACACATTTGCAATATTCAATATAGGCTCAATTTCAAAGGAAGTAGATAGGGGAATAAGGCAATTTTTCCCTAACACTGATGATTCTAATGTTTCTACCAAGTTATTAGGGGTTTCCTTCCTCTGCAATAATAAATAGTTAGTTTAAAACCTCCATAGGGGGCGCCTGGGTGGCTCAGTGGGTTGGGCCGCTGCCTTCGGCTCGGGTCATGATCTCAGGGTCCTGGAATCGAGTCCCACATCGGGCTCCCTGCTCGGCAGGGGTCCTGCTTCCCTTCCTCTCTCTCTGCCTGCCTCTCTGCCTACTTGTGATCTTTCTCTGTCAAATAAATAATAAATAAAATATTTAAAAAAAAAATAAAACCTCCATAGGAAGGGTTATAAAGTATTCTTAATTCTCTCAAATTAAGAGTCCTTAATTTGAACTGGGAAAATAGGATGTGTATTAGATATCTCATTTTTCTCTAACATTTCCTCCTTTTCACATTCTATATTTTTTTTTCATTATTATATTTGAATCAAGGATCTTAGATACTACTGAGTGTCATTTTGAATTCTCTCTCCTCAATCCTTTGGATTTCTGCCTTTAATTCAACTTTATAAGATGTAAACAATTCTTAAATAGGAATCTATACGTTATCTTTAGAGACTTATTGCTAAAAAAATTAAGTAACTAGAAAATGAAAGAAAATAAATACAACTATCCATCTCTTTACCTTATCACTGAAACTTTCAAATATTACGGTTCTGCATATAATTAAGTTTCACAACTATTGATCCTTGTAATATTTTACTCTTGTAATAATAAATATTGATATTCAAGTCACTGACAGAACTCCAACACATAAAACCTATGGGAAAATGCTCATTCTTAATTATACAGAGAATGCTCACCTGTAATTGAAAGTGAAAACTGAGACATTAGTAATAAATCTAAGTAACATGCCTCATTTATTTTATTGATTTTGTTAGGCTATTATATATGATGCTGAGTGTTTTTACACATAAATTGAAGAATGCCAGAAATGACACTGAAGTAACCATTCTGTTGTTCAGTCTTTTAAAAGCTGAAACCAGAGCTAAAGCCAAAGAGCAGATTTTAGATGAATACCAAACTGAATCTGTACTTGCATATCACCCAAATAAAGCAATAATCACATCTAAGTTAACAGTAAAAACAGGAACAATTTTCATTTCTAGAATAGCATGATATGCCAGACATTCTGTATTATTACACTTACTTTTCACTACAGGTTTATAAAGCAGTACCACTGGTCCTCCTCATTCTACAGAGAAGGAAACTGAGTCTGAAACAGACCTGCCTAAGTCACATGATTAATAAATGGTTATGCTATTACTAAACACTGTTCAAACCAGCACTCACAAGACACTTGGCAAAACTGGAACTTAATTTCCAATAAACTATTTAAGTCTTAAATAAGAGTCAAAGATAACTAAAATCATTCTCAACTAGGCAAGTTAATGCAAGGGTAGAGAGGGAGTCCTAAAAATTCCTATGGGAGAAAGGTAAACTTCTGATCCCAAGAAAAATAAGAGCAGCTCTGGAAGCCAGCAATGTGCAGGTTTCTGCTATATGCAAGAAACCTGGGATCTTTAAATTCTGTCCTGTACTACACCAGAGAGCTGTCTGGATCCAGTGAGGGACTAGTTAAACTGTAAAAATTAGCAACACATTCTCATGAAGAGTTTCAAGTGCCTAAATAAAATTTCTACAAAGAAGTTTATTTGCCTTTTTCAGAGCTAAGGCCAAAAAATAAACAAGTTCTATATAGTCAACTAAAAATTAAAATTTGGTTCTTGTAATTGAATAGTTACTTAAAAGCAAAAGGAATTAATGAGTTACTACTGAAATATGGAGAATGGGTAAAACAAACTGATAATGGACTTGATGTGGACATGCCTGTGTGTATGTGTATCTTTTCTATAGATGTTATACTACTGCCAACAATGTAGAATTAATTTTCCAAGTGATTACATAGTATGTTGTAAGTCAGAACTCAAGACATGTTTCCAACATGACTATTGAGTGGGGGATATGATAAGCAGGAATAAGCTTTCAAACTATAAGTCAAATTGTCTCACTCCTTTTGTTAAAGTCCTCCAGTGACTTCTCATTACAACAGAATAAACTCCCTCCTTACTGTGGTTTGCAAAGCTCTGGTGGCTCCCACCAATTCTCTGGACTCAACTCTTTCCCTCCCTCTTCTCCAGTGAAAGAGGCCTTCTTTCTTTCTCTCTGTTTTGCCAACATTAACAGAGGCCCTATGCTGGATATCCTTGCTTGGAATATCCTGCCACCAGATCTACGCTCTACATGAGAATAGGGACATACCTACTTTGCTTCCATCATCCATGCCCAGCACTACTCCTTGCACACAGTAAGTATCTGATATTTACTGACTGACTAAATTAATGAATTACTGTTATCATCCCAAGTGCCCCACAGATCACTTTTCAACAAACAACACATTGCCCAGATGCAAGGTGTATGATTAGCTGACAGCCTCCAGGTGTTATCTTCATTAACGTTTGCCTCAGCTTTTCAATCAAAGACATACTCCACTCAGGAAATCCATAGCCAACACCTGAGAAATGGTGGAAGACAACCAATGAGGACTCTCCAACCTTTGTTCCAAGGTCTCTGTCGGGTTGGTAGCAGCTTGATCAAGTCAGCATCACAAAATGATGACAGCTCCTGACCAATCCTCATCCCACTCTTTTCTTTTCACTGGTGTTCCTCCCAAGTAAACCCTTAGCAATCCTAATTCCATTTCAGTGTCTGCTTCCTGAAGAAGCCAACAGGCAGTGTTCCCATTTCAAAAATCACTCCTTATGCCTATGAATTAAAATGGTATTTTTCACAATGCACAGAGCTTTCATATCAAGCATCTGAGGAAACAGTTACCACAGCCCTCATTCTCCACTACATTCACACAAACACACACACACTCGCTCTCTCCCCCGCCTCCCTCCCTCTCTTCAACTCCTAACAAAACTACAGGACACTTAGCAGACTGTTACTATATTTACATATAATTCTTAATTCAAATGTTATCTCCTCTAGGAAGTCTTCAAATATAATCAAATGTTCTTTTTTTGTGACTCCCTTTTGAACATCTAGCCACCTAACACAGTATTCTTATGTGCTTCTATGTCTGTTTCCCTGTTAGGGATGGAGTTCCTCCAATATACCATCCTAATAACCCCAGCACCTTATAATCACCCCTGGTTCAACTGAGATGTTCCATAAATTCCTTAATGACAAAAGAAAATGAACTAATTTTTTTTAAATTTAAAAGCATATAATTTTATAGTTTTATCTGTAAGGTTAAATAACTATTGTCAGCACATTCAAACCCCAAACTAAAAATAAAATAACTTTATTCTTCTTGTGAATAAACTTCATTTTATTTTTGAGAGGCAGTTACTAATGTTAAAATTTAAAGCTACTATTCAATTTAGAACTTTTTTGAACAATTTAGAACCTATTCCTTTTGAACTTTTTAGAACACTTCCTTACAAATAATATATTAGTTACCAAGGAAAAATGAAGCACTGCTTTTTACAACTCATTAAATTTCTTTTCAACTTCATATACCCTGTCAGTTCTCAATTACACCCTCTTGGGACAACATCAAGCCAAACATTACTAGCATTTGAGCATAAAATAAAACTAAACCATGAAAAATGCACATACACAAAAGAATAAAGTATCAACTAAAAAAGTATTTTATGAATTGGAGATTTTAGTTTTGAGAATTATTTAACACCAATGGTTAAGCCGTACTAATTTTTTTTTTAATTCAGTGAGTTAAAACGAGCAAACAGCATTACTCCTACACATAGTAATCACAGAATAGGTGAACAATTTTTAAATCCTAGTATTTTAAAGGAAGGCTAAGCCTCCCATAGGAAATAAAAGTGGAAATGAGTCCAAGGGAGAAAATGGCTTGGTTCCACACCCTTAAAATTGCCTACAGCAATGCATCAAAAAATAAAATAAAATAAGCCCCCAGAGTCTGGGTCAGCAGCATAGTGTTACAACTTAAGCATTGGGTCATCAGTGGCAATGGTAGGCTGATTAAGGGTTGAGGTAATATATTTACTTACTGTAGTAAGGAACTGTGTAACAGTACTGCCAACAGTACAAAGAGTTCTTGTGTGGATATCATGTACAAAGAAATACTATAGCCATCTGTTTATATTTTAATATTGAAATATGAAACATACCAGAATAGTTTAAGTAAAGAAATAAACAAAGATAAACTATATTATAAACACAATAGTTCAACTTGTTAAAAAAAAAATAAAATTGAACTTCTCCAGCAATCTATTAATTATATTTTCTAAGAAAAAAAAAACATTTTCATTTTTATTACTCATTAAAATCTGATCCTAATTGAAATAACCCTCCTCTAACATAGGGATAAAAGCAAAAATATAATGGTAATATGGAAAAAAGCAATTTTTCAAGTAATAAAGCCACTCTCAAATATAAACAAAGTTTGTTAAACTTACAGCATTAATACACTAAATTTTTTTTTTCAATAAGTCTTTTATTCATTTGGTTTGTCACTAACATTACTTTAACCTGTGTCACATCTGTGCCCTATCTTTGATTTATAATAATTAACAACACTCACTGATAGAATTAAAATAGGAAGCGAGATTAATACACTAAATTTAACACTGATTTGTCTGCATATTTAACAGGGAACTCCAATCAGTGTAATAAATGTGTATAAATTACATTATGTATATTTCTCTTCAAAGCTCTTAGTAAATGTATTTGGCAATTAACCAAGAAAGAGTCAGAGAGAAGAGTCTGACTATATTTGTGTTCCTGGCACAAAGTGGCTGGCACAAAGACTGGCATATCCTGTGTGTGACATATATATGTTCACTAAATGCAAAAATTAATGAATATCCAAAGGCCAGTTTTTTAACCAATAATTTTGATTTCTTGAAGTCACTATAAGTAACCTACAACATATATTTTGAGCAAGATTGACACTAAGGAGCATTACACAAAAGATGATGTCCAAGAACATAAAAAGTGTCCCTATCTTGATTCAATATTTCTTAGGATATTTTTGTCAGCAAAATAACTTTTAAAAATACTAACAGGCACGAAGATGCAAAATGATTTACCGAATAAACAACCAGCAATCACCTAAATTCCAGTTGTTAATGAATCCCTGAAAAATTAACTCAGCAGAATACTATTTAATAGCTCAATTCAAAAACATTTTTGAAGCATAGACTACACATCTGCCATCATGGTAGATGACACACTCTGGGAATAGAAAAGAAGTACACCTAACTCAAACCAGGGTATATGAAGCTTCAGTTAAGTCTTAAAGAAAAATTAGTAGTTAAGCAGACAAGGGGAAGAAATGATTATGAGGGTAGGAAAACTGTTCCAGACAGATGCAACAGCATGCAACAAGGAAGAAGGATGAGAGATTATGTGCGCTTGGGCAGTTGGTATTTCAAAACAGCTAAAGGAAAGGGCTTGAAGAACATTTCCAGAGAGGGGTCTTAGAGATCACGAAAGGACCTTGTACTGACTTGCAATGAAGTTCCAATTTCATCTTGAAGACAAATGAGAAACCACTGAAGGACATAATTAGAATTCCATTTTATAAAGACCACAGACTGCAATAGAAAGAATTGGAAAAGAACAAGAAAGGACTGGGAGATCACTTAGTAAGACCCCAGCTGAAAATAAGACATGGTATCACAAAGTAGAGGCCAGAGATCAGATTTTTCTTTTTAAGAAAGCATTTTTCTTTTTTCATTTTTTTTAATTTTTTAAATTTAAATTCAACATATTTAACATATAGTGTATTATTAATGTCAGGGGTAGAATTTAATGATTCATCAGTTGCATATAAGACCCAGGGCTCATGACATCAAGTGCCCTCCTTAATACCCATCACCCAGTTACCCCATCCTTCCATTCAACTCCCCTCCAGCAACCCTGTGTGTTCCCTCTGATTAAGACTCTCTTATTGTTTGCCTCTCTCTGTTTTATCTTATTTTATTTTTCCTTCCCTTTACCTGTTCATCTGTTTGTTTCTTAAATTCCACACGAGTGAAATCATATGGTATTTGTCTTTCTCTGACTTATTTCCCTTAGCACAATACTCTCTAATTCCATCCATGTTATTGTAAATGGCAAGATTTCACTCTTTTGATGGTTGAATAATATCCCATTGTGTGTGTGTATTTATATATATATATATATAAATATGTATATTTGTTTATATATGTATATATGTTTATATATATATATAAACACACACCATACCTTCTTTATCCATTCATCTGTTGATGGATGGACATCTGGGCTCTTTCCATACTTTGGCTATTATGGACATTGCTGCTTTAAACACAGGGGTGTAGGTGCCCCTTTGAATCACTTCGTTTGGATCCTTTGGATAAACAGAGGTCAGATTTAAGAGGAAGAACTGAAGGGCACCTGGGTGGCTCAGTCGGTTATGTGTCTGCCCTCAGTTCAGGTCATGATCCCAGGCCCTGGGATCACATCCCACGTCAGGCTCCCTGCTCACTGGGAAGCCTGCTTCTCCCATTCCCTCTGCCTCTGCTCCCCTTGCTTGTGCTTTCTCTGTCAAATAAGCAAAATCTTTAAAAAAAAAAAAGAGTTAGAATTGACAGAACATGATGACTTGTAAATGTTTTGTGTAAGATAACAGGTTAATAATGGTGGTACCCTTAGTTATGATGAGAGAGGAAGAATTAAATTTCATCTTGAATATTAGTGAGTTTTAGATACCCTGGTACATGCAAATGAATTTCTCAGCTTCAGGAAGAAGATCTAGGCTAGAGAATTCAATGCAGCAGTTGTCAGTGAATGAGTGGTAGGTGGAGCCACACAGAAGGAAAAGCTTACTCCAAGTACTTTGTCAAAGTACAGAAGACAAAGGAGAAGAGCCCACAAATCAAGAATACAGTCCTAAGTGTGTCAAATACGGAGTCAAGGAAGATAAAAACTACAAAATACACACTGGGTTCAGCACCAAAGTTAAGTAGAAAAGCAACATGTATATCATTCTAAGTTATTTCTCTATGAGGGAAAAAAGGAAGATAAATGAGAAGTTGAGGAGGACTGAGTAAGTAAATTTTCTGTGTATGCATTTCACAATGAGAGAGACCAAAGTATGTGACCACCAAAAAGAAAAAAATTTTAATGTAATGTTATAAAAGAAAAACATAACATAAAATGGCATGTACATAATATAGAACGATGTAAAACTTTATGTATAAGGACACGGGTTAGAAGGGAACATGGAAAATTAAAAACTCATGTTATACTTGAGGTATTTTTTCCTCTTATGATTTCCTTTAATGTTGTCCTATACTTTTACAATTTAAAAATGAGTAAAAAGAGAATAACCACTATACATGTCCTCACCAAATTTTATCATAATATTAAAATAATTAAAGATGTACAGCCTTATAATTAATAATCTAATGAAAAATATATTCATGATTCAATCCTAATTTTCTAATAATCATCTAACCTAATCCTAAAATGTTCATTCTTTAAAGTGATCTGGTTGTTTCAAAACATCCCAGGTCTATAAGACTTCCATGTCTCACTGAACTTGGAAAATATGAGGCAAATGACATATTAACTTGAACAATCATAAAAATGCTTAGAAAGTAAAAGGCTCATTTAATGAAAAAAAACTTAGAAATGTTTCCATATGTTTCTATGAAGTATTCTTTCCCCACTAAATGAACACATTCAAGATTTTGTATCTGGCTTTGTTTCAGATAAAAAAAAAAAAAAAACCATCTGCATAGTACGGCACTTACAAGTACATCTCAGTCATGCAATAGTAATGTCACAGCTCATATATCAAATAAAAATCACATTCAAGCCCACACAACCTCACAGACCCAAAATCTTCCTTTCTATTAAGAGTATTCCTAAGAGAGCTTTCACTGCACCTCACTGCTAATGTCACATGACTTTTGTTAGAAATTAAATCCTAAAACTAAAATATCAAACAGTTTGGAGTACAGTTGTGAATGACATAAAAAGCCAACTTTCTCTAGGTATAAATTACGAATATTTCCTTTTTTTACAAAAATGGGTGCCAATGTGGTGAAAAGAAAACATTAACTATATCTCACCCTACTGATTTTTTAAATAAAACACATTTCATTATATTAAAGACATGATAAAATAATAATGCTTCATGTAATACTTAGAAAGACTGACACAGTTTGAATCCATGTGTATTTAATCCCATATATATGTATGTGGAAATATTTCATTACATATTAGAAGTATTCAATTAACGAGAGCAGTTATCACAAATTTCATGTAGTTGTGTAACCAACATTATTGCCACCCTATCCATGAATCATTTGTGCTATGATTTAATAAAGTAAAGATGCAGCAGGACTGCACAGTGGCTAAGACCTTGGACAATGTCAAAACACATGTACTACAATTTATCACTACAAGCCATAAAAAATATATTATTATCCATATTTCACAATGAAGAAGCTGAAAGAATCTAAGCAACACGCTTAAGAATCCCACAATTAGTAAATGGCAACCAGGAAGGGGGAGTAACCTGGGAGAAAAATTTAAACCATAAGATCTGGACTATACCAGACAGACAAGAATTGTCATTCAAAGTGGGCATAAGTTAACTGCAACACTGTATCATTGATCCAAAACGTTTTTGGTACTCCTCACGACTACATTAATGGTCTATAAGTCATTCTTCTAACTTGTCCCAATGATGACAAATCTTGATCATTTTAGGGATAAAACTGAATATCTGAAAGAAATACCATTTAGAATAGTAAAGTAAATAACACCGGATCTCAACAGATCTTTATATTCTAACATACAGCCTTGACTTTAAACATTTGTACGAAATTACATTTTGTTTCTCTCCATGACACTCAATCTTTAAAAGAACTGTGTATTTAAAACCAAGGTACTAATTTCTCACATACCTGCTAAATTGCCTACAAAAACTTTTTAAAGACATTTTTAAAATCTGTTAACATAGCAACGTCTACAGATTGGAAAGTACGGGCCAAAAGAATTACTTAGAAAAGCAAGAGTCAGTTGGATATGTAAGTTTTGATTGCAGTATAAAAGGATAAGCTTCAAAGACATATTCTCTGGAGAACAGCCATTAAAGAGTCGCTCTAGTTTTAAGAGCTAATATTTTTCTCATTTTAGAATTTTCTTCATTTTTATCTTCAAATAGCTTATATGAAAACTGCTCATTATATTTCAAAAATTTTCTGATGTGTGATCAGCAATACTGCTCAAAATTCTGACTAGTAAAGAATAAAATTAGGAAGAGTTTCTCAGTTCTTCTGGTGTATCTTTGGATTTGGAATCAATCCAAACTCATGGTAGCTCTTTCAGCAATGTACACTCATGTTCAAGCTACAGATTCATATTCCCTAAGTGTCCAATATAACCTGTAACTTTTCTTTTTTGTCTCAATCAAATCTTAATTTTATTACTTTAATCCAAAGCACATTTTAATCTTTACACTTCTTTTTGGCCTTAGAAATTCAAATCATACGAATAACTTCAATCAATTTAGAAATAACACCTAGATTAACATGCATATATTTTTCATTCTTTCCATCATGACATCAATATAAATAAATAAAAATGAGTCTAGGTAAAACCAATTAATAGATATCTAGTGAAGATTCCAAACCATCAGTTACTATACTTTGTGTAATACAATGATATATATTTCCTAGGACTCATATTGGACAGAAACAGAAATCCAACCAGCTTAAACAAAACACTGGGATTAACTGGTTTATAGAATACAAAGAAGGATCGAAAACCCAGTGATAATAAAGAAAAGACCAGACCTCAAAACCACTGGTAATTAGAATCTCAAAGGACTCCAGAACTCTTTTTCCTTATCACTTTAGATGGCTTTCTCTGAAGACCTGATTTCTCACCATACCAAGACACAATGATAATTCTTAATCCCTACATTCCATGTCTTCTGCCAACAGAAAAAAACTTACCTCATTTTTTCTGATTCCATGTTCAAAAATCCCAGACAAGGATTCTGACTCGCCCAATGTGAGACTTGTGGACTTTTAACTTATAGGTAGGCACCATTACTGTATGGGTAAGGTACCTACCCCTAGTCAAACAGAATTAGCAAACTAAAAGACCATACAAGGCTTGGCCACATTATGGATTTATGTGAAAAAGGAACAGCTACCCCCAAGGGGAACCTTAACCTCCACTCCACCTCTTGAAGCAAAGCCATAGGCTTAATGGGGCATTTGATACATGGAGGTTCCCCAAAATGCCAGATTTAGTAAGGATTCATCTGAACTGAAACATAATGGTGTCCACTGTGCTACTACAGCTATTTAACCTTGACTCCCTCAATATGTGAACCAGCTCAGTGAGCAGAATTCAAAGCCATTCACACAATTCTGCCTAATGGTACCTTGATAAATCCTGTTTTAATTTACTATTTTAATTTACTGATTAAAATCCTGTTTTAATTTAACTTACAGTAAATTAAATTTACTGTTTTAATTTAATTTATTTAAAATACTGTTGTATTTGGCCTAGCTGTTTGGTCTGCCACTGGAAAACTACAAACTGGCAGAGTAAAAGCTAAAAATTTGGTGTTGCAAGGTACAGAAGATAGTATAGGGGTGCCTGGGTGGCTCAGTCGGTTATGCGCCTGCCTTCAGCTCAGGTCATGATCTCAGGGTCCTGAGACCAAGCCCCTCATCCAGCTCCCTGCTCAGCAAGGAATCTGCTTCTCCCTCTGTAGCTCCCTCCTAACTCATGCTTGTTCACTCGTTCTCTCTCTCAAATAAATAAATAAAATCTTTAAAAAAAAATAAGAAGATAGTATAGAAAAAGAAACAATAAGAAGGGGGAAAAAAACTACAGGGAAAAAAAAATCACAGCTGATCAAATCATCTGTGAATCTTTTGATGCCCACAGTAGGAGCCCTTACCCTGAGACCAACTTGATTCAACCAGTATCACCCAGACTGCCCACCATTGCTGCCCAGACCCATCACCACATCACATATGCCAAAACTTTCATCACCATAGCATGCACAGAAAGTAAAGAACTCTGTTTCCAATGCAGAGGTTACCACAGTATGGTCAACTCATGACCACCCAAAGTCAACGATTTATAATGTGGTGGCAAAGGGCACATTGCACTAAGCACTGCCACCCCATCCACGTGCAATGTAATTCTCCCAAACTCACTACTTCAGACCTTTAACCCCTAACTCCCATTCAGTCTGATCAGCTCTCTGACCACACCAATTTAGCATTCAAAATTAAGCTGTTACATATTTTTTGGCTTTTAGGGCTATTTACCAGCTAACAGTGGTATGCCTTCTCTTCTAAAGGTCACAAAACAGGTCAAAAGTTAGAATATCTAATGGACACTCTGTGCTCCCTACCTAATCCACAAGAATCCAGTATTGTCAAGCACTAGTATGGCCTCCTGATAAATCAACTGAAGAAGATTTCTGACTCTACCTCCCTCACCTTCTTTTGGTCCACATCATAGATATTATAAGGTGAAATATTGTTGTAAGAACAACGTAGAAAAGACTTAACAATAGCAAGCCTAAGACCGCAATCCCTAGAAAGGTCCACTTTCCCTTCACTGGGAGCACATAGGAACTTGCCTTGCCTCCATTCTCTAATTGTAAGAATGGTTTACTGTGCTTAGTCTTTTGTACAAAAAACATGGCTTATACTGAACACTTGCTTTTGGAGCATGCTCATATACCCCTCACAGGAAGTAGCACATATATGGATTTCTCCTGTCTTTTTCCCTTGTGATCTGACATGTACTCTTATTACCTTGCTATAATAAATCTTAACCATGAGTATAACTACATGCTGAATCCTCTGAATTCTTCTGGAGAATCTCCAAATGTAGGGGTCTTGGAAACGCCAGACACGAAAATCCACACAGCAATTCTATTTTAATAATTTTTCACAGGTAACTTAAATTTACTCTTTTCTTACAATTATCTCCCATAATTTAATTATATCCTTTATTTTGTTGACTTTACTCACCAAAAAGGACAGACCTCCTAGCTCCCATCCACTATACTACAGATGGTATCAGAAGTGTCGGGGAAGAGAGGGAGTAATCTTAGGACCTGGTGGAATTTGTGAACCATTTCTATTCTGAATACTCATCCAAAAAAAAAAAAAGGCAGATATACAAACACTTATCTGTAGATATTCTCCAAAGTAAATAATAGTTGCTGAACATCTAACAGGAGAGTAAATGAGATGTGGTACCTGCCCTGATGGAACCTATTTTCTACTGAAAAAAAAATCCTCTGAGGAACTGACATTTGAGCAGGGAGGTAAGTTAAAATATATTAAGTAATGAAACAGAGGGAGAGGAGCATTGCAGCAAGTTGGGATATCTTAAGAGAAGCACAGCTCTTCTGAGAAGCTGAAAGGTTAATGGAGTACAGGGCCGGATTTGAGTCTTTATCCTACAATTAACAGAAAGGCAAGAAAAGAGTACTAGGATCACATCTGAATTTTTCTTTTTTGTTTTGTTTTTTGTTTTTTTAAAGATTTTATTTATTTATTTGACAGAGAGAGAGATCACAAGTAGGCAGAGAGGCAGGCAGAGAGAGGAGGAAGCAGGCTTTCCGTGGAGCAGAGAGCCCGATGTGGGGCTCGATTCCAGGACCCTGGGATCATGACCTGAGCTGAAGGCAGAGGCTTTAACCCACTGAGCCACCCAGGCACCCACATCTGAATTTTTCAAAGCTCACTCCAGTACATGTTAGACAATGGACCAGAAGGGGAAAAAGAAATGATGAAGTTGACCTTAAGTGTCAGAGATAAAGACAGAGAGAAATGGATGTATTATAAAAGTACTTAGAGGAGAGCCTGGGTGGCTCAGTTGGTTAAGTGACTGGCTTTGGCTCAGGTCATGATCTCGGGGTCCTGGGATTGAGTCCCCCATCAGGCTCCCTGCTCAGCATGCTCTCTCTTTCTGTCAAATAAATAAGATCTTTAAAAAAAAATAGTACTTAGAAAATAAATCTGACAATACTTGATGACTGATATACTGTGGGTAAATGATTAAACACAAGTAGTGAGCCATATCTGCTAAGTCCTGATACAGACAAAGGAGAAAAATGCCCAAGTTGAGACGAGTGATCAGAGCAGACACCTGTTCAATAAGAAACAATGAAGCAAGTATCCCAACAAGCAAATGTGATGTAATCAATAATTACCTTAATAAAAGGAGGAGGGGCATAGATGCCTTCAAACAGGTCTGGTAACAGAGGGCAGTAGCACATCCAGAAGATTAAAAGTAAGGAAAAGCGTCCAGAATCTATGGCAGTCTGGAGAGGCAAATTTATAACTTTAGTATCTGTTTTTGTTTTTGTTTTAAGATTCTGAGAGAGAGAGAGAGCATACATGAGTGGGGGATAGAGAAGAGGGAGAGGGAGCACAGAGCCTGACAAGAGGCTTGATCTCACAACCCTGAGATCACGGCCTGAGCTGAATGAAGAGTTGGAAACTCAACTGACTGACTGATCCCAGGCTTCCATGACCTTAGTCTTTGATGAGACAGGGAATGTAGCTCAGTAGAACAAACAGACATCTAGTAACTCAAATGGCAAGTAAGTATGACAATTTCCCAACTCAAGGATAAGTTCAATCAGCAAGAGTAAAAGCACATAGTCAAAACAAATTAGCTGCACAGGTGAGCAGATACACAGCTGACTGTGTATTCCTTAAATCACCTTCAGATTAATAATAGTATCAAACTCAAGGCTGAAAAAAAAAATGGAGAGATCAAGTAGTTCTAGCTGTAGTGAAGAGTAAGGTGGGTATGGAATATCAAACAGGCTCCTCAAGTGAAGAATTACTAAAAAGTGACTGCTTCTTGGTATGGCCATGGTCGCCAAACCGTGGAAAGAACCAAGATGCCCTTCAATGGACTAATGGATAAGGAAGATGTGGTTCATATACACTATAGAGTACTGTGCCTCCATCAGAAAGGATGAATACCCAACTTTTGTAGCAACATGGATGGGACTGGAGGAGATTATACTGAGTGAAATAAGTCAAGCAGAGAGAGTCAATTATCATATGGTTTCACTTATTTGTGGAGCATAACAAATAACATGGAGGACAAGGGGAGATGGAGAGGAGAAGGGAGTTGAGGGAAATTGGAAGGGGAGGTGAATCATGAAAGACTATGGACTCTGAAAAACAAGTTTTGAAGGGGCGGGGAATAGGAGGTTGGGGGAACCAGGTGATGGGTATTAGGGAGGGCACAGATTGCATGGAGCACTGGGTGTGGTGCAAAAACAATGAATACTGTTACTCTGAAAAGAAATAATTAAAAACAACAACAACAACAACAAAAAGTGACTGCTTCTTATGGGAAAAAGATCCACAAAAGCAGATCAATCAGATAGGGAAGAAATGATGAGTTCCACTTCCCAATTTACAATTAATATTAACGTAATATCAAATGAAATTTTCGAATGCTATCTCTCATAGTCAATTAAACTTTAATAAAACAGAATGAAGCTGGGCACCTGGATGGCTCAGTCATTTAAGCATCTGCCTTCAGCTCAGGTCACAAACTCGGGGTCCTAGAATAGAGTCCTACACTGGGCTCCCTGTTCAGCAGGTAATCTGCTTCTCTCTCTCCCTCTGTCTTTGCCCCTCCCCCTGCTCATGATTGAGCATGCTCTCTCAAATAAATAAAATCTTAAAAAAAAAAAAGCTGTTTCTAATTATAAAAGTTTTTTGTCAAAGGATTGTTATTTACTTTTGATATTGAAATCTGGAGTAAATGTTATTATATTTGATAATTAAGACCAGCAACTTATTACATTTATTTTAATTGGATAGCTGCAATAAATTTTTCATCCAATTATTATGACTAAGTGGTAAGAACTGAAAGACACTTAATGCATCTAAATATAATCTATTACAACACACTAGATTTTGTCATAATACTTAAGTACAAAAGTTACTACAGTATAAAATGTATGTAATCCAAAATTAAATACTATATTTACTTTAACTTCCGAAAACAGGGTCCAAAACTAGCACTTACTGGCTCTGTTGAATTACGGTGATGTATCAATCACAATGATACCACAAAGGAGACAATAACTCTTCTTGGGTGAATGAAAAAAAGTATTTGCAGGGGAAATGCTAAAGCTAATACTAAATACTAATACTAACATTGCATTTCAAAGAGAAAAGAAGTAATCAGCATTTCTGTTTTGTTTAGCAAACACAGAAGAAAATGTGAAAAGCAAAGTATGTGAGATCTGACCCAGTCAGAGGTGAGGAATGAGGCTGAGAGGGCCCATATCCTAATGGGCCATGCCAGGAGTGTTTTAAGTTTATCCCGAGGGCAAAGACTGACAATTCTTCTTCTTCTTCTTTTTTTTTTTGAAGATCACAAGCAGGCAGAGAGGCAGGCAGAAACAGAGAGAGAGAGGAGGAAACAGGCTCCCCACTAAGCAGAGAGCCCGATGCGGTGCGGGGCTCAATCCCAGGACCCTGGGATCATGACCTGAGCCAAAGGCAGAGGCTTTAACCCACTGAGCCACCCAGGCACCCAAGGCAATTCTTGAATAGAAAAGTGATGGAGTCACTCTTGCCTTCTGGGTGCAGGATTTACAAAGGGTGACCCCACAGGTGCTTAAGTAGACACAAGAAGGAAATGGTAGCTAAATTCAGTCTTGGCAGGAACAGCAACCAAAAGATGAAGGGCTTCATAGGAAGGCTGGGAAGAGATCATGAAGCCACCTCCTCAGAGTCTTCCAACCAGAAACCAATGAACTTACCCAGCCCCAATCCCACATCAGGAATTGTCATGGTCTTGTCAAGAAGGTCCACAGGACAAAATGCCAGTTACTCAATCTGCTCAGTGTCTTACTGAACAAATGCTCTAACACATGACTCACCACAGCCTTCAACCACAGTTATTCCCATATCCTGAGATTCAGAATCCAGAGGTGCATGTGTCTGATTTCACTGCTTCCATGCCATTCCTTCTTGAATATGCCAAATATTAAAATTCAAGTATTTTTTCTTACACAGATAGACACACATACACTTCAGTCTCAGGCTGTCATGCTAACTGAAATGCTTCCCCTTAGCAATCTGTGTCCATGTGTGTGTTTAAGGCTTTGGGCATCCACAGCTACTCCACCCATCCATCATCTATCCATTCATCCATCCTTAACAAGACAGAAAGCTCTGACCAGTCAGGCCCCAGGGTTCACAGCAAGATTCTCAAACTCATCAAAAAACTGAAGAGGAGGGAACACTACCAAACTCATTTACAAAGCAAGCATTACAACCTGATACAAACAAAGCCAGATAGGGACACCACAAGAAAATTAAGAGTCAATATCCCAAATGAAAATAGATGCAAATATTCTCAATTATGTAGCAGCAAATCAAATTCAACAGCACACCAAAAGGATCATTCACAATGATGAAGTGAGTTTTATCCCTGAAATGTAGGGATGATTCAAAATATGCAATTCAATAGATGTGCCATATCATATTAATGCAATGAAAGAAAAAAATGTAATAATCTCAATTGACACAGAAAAAGAATTTGACAAAATTCAACATCTGTTCATGAAAAACTCTCAACAAATTAGGTATAGTATAGAAGAAATGTACCTCAACATAATAAACGCCTTAAATGACAAGCCCACAGCTAACATCATATACAATGATGAGAAGCTGAAAGCTTTTCCTCTAAGATTCAGCTTTTCATCAAAGATTAAGACAAAGGTGCCCACTCTCATCACTTCCATTCAAAATAGTCCTGGAAGGCTCAGCCTGAGCACTTAGACAAAAGAAGGAAAGAAACAAAGGCATCAGAACTGAACAGGAATAAGTAAAATGGCCTATTTGCAGATGACATGATGTTATACAGGTTAGGTAGAAGCAAGACATGAACAGTGGAAGTCCTAAGTCCTTGAAGAGAGAAAGACAAAGTAGGCAGTTAGTTAGACATGAGCTGGAGGCAAGGATGGTGACAAATAGCTTATACATTAGAAGCCCAAGGGCACAACATCCTGACCTTGTGGCTTAAAAGAACCTAGGGCTAAGAGACCAAGAGCCACGGGTGCAGAGCATCCCTCTCCTCTTCCACCTGTGCCCCAGGGTAATATCTAGACTCATTGTAATGCATGTACACTGCAGTTATAGCCCCAACCAATGGCGAAAGAAAGGCTGCCATATTGGATCTGATACAAATCTTGTAGGGTCAAAAACTCCCCATGCAAACCTGTAGGAGGAGTCCCCCAAAATGACTGGAAGCAGCCTCCATCATAGACCACCTTGTCCATGACACAAGAACCCTGCTCACATAAAAAAAGAATCCCTGTAGCCTCAGGGCAGTTGCCACCTCTTGTTCCACTGGTTCTCCCACCTTAAGAGTATACCGTTGCGGGCGCCTGGGTGGCTCAGTGGGTTAAGCCGCTGCCTTCGGCTCAGGTCATGATCTCAGGGTCCTGGGATCGAGGCCCGCACTGGGCTCTCTGCTCAGCAGGGAGCCTGCTTCCTCCTCTCTCTGCCTGCCTCTCAGCCTGCTTGTGATCTCTCTCTGTCAAATAAATAAATAAAATCTTAAAAAAAAAAAAAAAAAAAAAAAAGAGTATACCGTTGCTCTAATAAAGCTGCTTTATTTACTTCGGGCACCAATCTATAATTCTCTGTGCAGTGCCAAGAGCAGAGACACAACACTTTCCTCACTGACATATACAGAAAATCCTAAAGACTCCACCAAAAAGACTATTAAGATTTAATTAATGAACTTAGTAAAGTTAAAGGAAATTAACATACAAAAATAAATAGCATGTCTATACACTAATGATAAATTACCTAAAAAATAAAAAATCCTGTTTATAATAGCACCAAAAACAATAAAATAGAAATAAATTTTACCAAGGAAGAAAAGGATCTGCACAATGAAAACTGTAAGACAATGACAAAAGAAACAGAAGAAGAAAAATTAATAATATTGTTAAAATGTCCATACTATCTGAAGCCATCTATAGATTCAATGTAATCCCTGTGAAAATTCTAATGACTTTTTTTAACAGAAATGGAACCACAAAAGACTGTGAATAGCCAAAACAATTTAAGAAAGAAGAATAGACAGAAGTACCACACTTCCTGACTTCAAGCTCTGTTATAAAGCTAAAGTAATTAAAACAGTATGGTATTGCCATAGAAATGTATACATAGACCAATGAAACAGACTTGAGCCCAGAAATAAACCCATGCACATACAGCCAACTAGCATTTGACAAAGCATTTGACAAAAAACAAAAACAAAACAAAACAAAAAACCACAACCATAAAGACTCATAAGATAGTCTCTTCAATAAATGATATTAGGAAAATTGGATATTCACAGGTAAAAGAATGAAACATGACCCCTTTCTTATAGCACTTAAAAAATTAATTCAAAATAGATTAAAAACTTAAATTTAAGATGTGAAATCATAAAACTCGTAGAAGAAAATGTACAAGATAAAAAGCTCTTGATATGGGTCTCGGCAAGAAATTTTTGGATATGACACTTAAAATACAAGCAACAAAATAAAAAAAATAAATGAGTAGAACTATACCAAACTAAACTAAAAAGCTTCTGCCCAGCAAATGAAATGATCAACAAAATGAAAGGCAATCTATAGAATGGGAGAAAACACTGCAAATAATTTGTCTGATTTATCTCATTATCAGGGTTTAATATCCAAAATATATCAAGTTCTCTTACAACTTAATAGAAGAGAAACAAATAACCCAATTTAAAAATGGGCAAAAGGGGCACCTGGGTGGCTCAGTGGGTTAAAGCCTCTGCCTTCGGCCCGGATCATGATCCTGGGGTCCTGGGATCAAGCCCCGCATTGGGCTCTCTGCTCAATGGGGAGCCTGCTTCCTCCTCTCTCTCTCTGCCTGCCTCTCTGCCTACTTGTGATCTCTGTCAGATAAATAAATAAAATCTTAAAAAAAAATGGGCAAAAGGCCTGAATAGACATTTTTTCAAAGAAGACATTTAAATGGCCAATAAGTACACTGAAAAGGTGCTGAACATCACTAATCTTTAGGGAAATGCAAATCAAAACAGCAAAAGTATCACCTCATACCTGTTAGAATGACTTTCATCAAAAAGAAGCGGTAAATGTTGGCAAGGATGTGGAGAAAAGGGAACCTTTGTGCACTGTCATTGGGATTACAAATTGGTGCAGCCACTATGGAAAGCAGTATGGAAATTCCTCTAAAAAACTAAAAATAGAACTATCTTATGATCTAGAGATTCTGAGTATACATCCAAAGGAAAAGAAATCGCCATATTAAAGAGAGATCTACACTCCCATGTTCACTCAGCATTATTTACAATAGCCAAGACATGGAACAACATAAGTGGTACTCAACAAAAAAATCAAAAAAAGAAAATGGTGTGTGTGTGTGTACAATGCAATACTACTGAGCCATTAAAAAAAGGGAAATCCTGTCCACAATAGCCAAACTATGGAAAGAACCTAGATGTCCATCAACAGATGAATGGATCAAGAAGATGTGGTATATATACACAATGGAATACTATGCAGCCATCAAAAGAAACAAAATCTTGCCATTTGCGACAACATGGATGGAACTAGAGCGTATAATGCTTAGCGAAATAAGTCAAGCGGAGAAAGACAACTATCATATGATCTCCCTGATATGAGGAAGTGGTGATGCAACATGGGGCTTAAGTGGGTAGGAGAAAAGTCCATGAAACAAGATGGGATAGGGAGGGAGACAAACCATAAGTGACTCTTAATCTCATGAAACAAACTGTGGGTTGCTGGGGGGAGGGGGGTTGGGAGAAGGGGGGTAGGGTTATGGACATTGGGGAGGGTATGTGCCTTTGGGTAAATTGGAAGGGGAGATGAACCATGAGAGACTATGGACTCTGAAAAACAATCTGAGGGGTTTGAAGTGGCGGGGGGGTGGGAGGTTGGGGGTACCAGGTGGTGGGTATTATAGAGGGCACAGCTTGCATGGAGCACTGGGTGTGGTGAAAAAATAATGAATACTGTTTTTCTGAAAATAAATAAACTGGAAAAAAAAAAAAGGGAAATCCTGCCATTTACAACATGGATGAACACTGAGAATATTATCCTGTGAAAGAAGTCAGAGAAAGACAAGTATTATTTCATATCACTTATATATGATACCTGAAAATTTTATAGAAAAAGAAAACAGATTTATGGTTATCAGAGGTGGAGGTTGGGGTGCAGGTTAACCAGATGATGGTAGTCAAAAGGTACAAACTTCCAGCTGTAATGTGTAACATGAGGACTATAGTTAATGCTGCATGGTACATTTGAAAGTTGCTGAGAATAGCTCCTAAAAGCACTCATCGCAAAGAAAAAGTGTGTGTGTGCGCGCGTGCATGTGCGCACATATGTACATGTCTGTGTATGTCTATCTGAGGTGATAGATGCTAACTAAAGTTAATGAGGTAATTATTTCACAACACAGGTTAAGTCATTATGCTGTACACAATAGACTTATATAGTGTTGTATATCCACTACATTTTAATAAAACTGAAACAAAATAAATAAGGGGGAAAATCACCATACAAGTTTAGTAACAGAAAAGTACCATAGTTTCATATAATCAGAACTCTTTTTTTTTCCCCCCAAGATTTTACTGAAATTCAAGTTAGTTCACATATAGTATAATATTAGTTTCAGGGGTAAAATTTAGTGATTCATCAGTTGCATATAACACCCAGTGCTCATTACATCAAGTGCCCTCTTTAATGCTCATCACACAATTATACCATCTCCCTACCCGTCTCCCCACCACACCCCTCAGTTTGTTCCCTATAGTTAAGAGTCTCTTACAACCTACCTCCCTGTCTTTATTTTTCCTTCCCTTTCACCATGTCCATCTGTTTTATTTCTTAAATTGTACATATCTGTGAAATCATATGGTATTTGTCTTTCTCTGACTTATTTCTCTTACCATAATATTCTCTAGTTCCATCCACGTCATTGCAAATGGAAAAGATTTCATTCTTTTTGATGGCTGAGTAATAGTCCATTGTGTGTATATATACCACATCTTCTTTATCTACTCATCAGTTGATGGACATTTGGGCTCTTTCCGTATTTTGGTTATTGTGGGTAGTGCTGCTATAAACAGTGGGGTGCATGTGCCCCTTCAAATCACTATTTTTTGTATCCTTTGGATAAATACCTAGTAGTGAACCCCTGCCCATTATATAAGGATATCTCTAAAATTAACTCCAGTGGCAAAGTTTTTGCAACTGTTAACTAAAGATGATCATCTAACTCCCTCTGTAGCAGTGGCAGCCCTACCTTACTACCAAAACAACAAGGATGAGAGTGAAAAAAAAATAATCAATGGGCTTAGGGAAAATAAAGATGCCTGGCTGGTAGCCTCCTACAACCAAGTACCATCTCTTATCCCATAGTCACTGGTCATGTGAGACCGTTCTCACATATACCCTTAATTTTGTAGACCAAAGAATATCACAGCAGTAAGAAAGACAAGCAAACAATTTTTTAAGACCTTATTACATATAAGTTTAATGTTCAACTCCCAGGCATTCAACTTTCTAACACATTTTCAGGAATACTGTAACTTTTTTTTTTTAAAGATTGTATTTATTTATTTGACAGAGAGAGATCACAAGTAGACAGAGAGAGAGGCAGTCAGAGAGAGAGGGAAGCAGGCTCCCCGCTGAGCAGAGAGCCCGATGCAGGACTCGATCCCAGGACCCTGAGATCATGACCTGAGCCGAAGGCAGCGGCTTAACCGACTGAGCCACGCCCAGGAATACTGTAACTTAAGGTCACTGAATGTACATATATAATGTGTATACACACAAACACTGCAAAAACAACTTGAGATCTGATTCAGTGAAATCAGTGGTGGCCAACACTAAGATAATGTAGAGTGCTACAGAAGTATACTCTGAGAGAACATAGCTCAATGGAAGGGGAGTCTCAGAATACTAGGGTCAATAAAAGATTTCTAAGACAGAGGTACAGAGAACTCTAGTGTAAAATGAACTACTCTGTTCTAGAAACTTACTCAAAAGATAGGGAATACTGATTCCCAGAATATAAACGTATAAGTGAGGCTAAATAAACGGGATTCTGGCAGAGCATTCATCTGTCCTCCTTTTTATTCACTTAAACACAAAACCAGCCCAATCTGATTCATTACTCAGGATTGTGCTCATATGCAGAAAACAATTAGTACATTCTTAATTCTTTAAACTGTACTCACAGAAAAAGAATAATTATGGGGTTCATCAATTCTTAATAAATTATCACATACATACACTGTAACCTTTAATACCTGAACATGAATTCAAGTGAAAAGGAATCTTTAAATTCAACATTCATATCAATGCAAAATTCATACAGGGGCATTTTAAAACTCACAAAATTCATAAATCTAAAGTCCTTTTACCCCAATTTAAGTATCAAGAAATCTTACTGGTATCTCTTAATGCAAATCTAATTCAACACATTTTTATTTTTAAGACACGGATAAATTTACTGTTGATGCCTTTTTGGAAAGAAAATTTTATAACAGCTCAAATATGTATTTCAGAACATACTGGACGTGTTTTGTAGATGAGGGAAAATAAGCAGTTTGCAAACAGAGGAACATAAAAAAGCATATCACTATACCACATCTTTTTCCTAAATAGTTAAAGAACTATTCAACAACTCCAAAACCCTTTTTATAAGCACACCTGGGAAGAATACCGTATCCGTAACTTTGCTCGGAGTTACACTGATGTGGTTTCAGGCCAGATGTTTAAATGTTACAGTATGTACATTTTCTTCCCCTCTTCTAAGGCAGAAGTAAAGTAAGAGGAATATTTGACTTCACTCCACAAGAGACCTATTTAATAGTTTGGCGGTTATGTAAGTAAAGGTAGCTTGGCTAAGTCAATGTTGACGACATACGGAACGACATGATCCTAATGAGTTGGAAAATATTGGCTCTCATGAGAATAGACCAGATGCTACTGAGCTGAGAAAGCTACTGTATTATTGAATTTCATTTTTATGAGGTAAAATTTATTATTCAACCATTAAGGTATCCCACATGAAATCTTGCATAAAATACTTTTACAGTTACATTCTGGAAAGTAGATTTTTATTTTAACATTAAGACATCACTTAAATGAGGGATTCAAATGTCCATTTGATCACCTTCAGCACAGATTTTTAAGTCTGAACCAATTTTCCTATTAATGGAACTACACTGTGAACAAAACAATGAACTACCTGAATAAGGGAAAAGTGATAGCAAGTTCTTGTTTTCCTGAACAAAAAACAGCCATGGAGAATGGCTTCTGGAGAAGGACAAAGGTTAGAATTTCAATAATTTGAGTACTACCAGAAACATGAACAAAAATATGTAATTCAAAAATGCCAATTAATATATATTTAGTTCAAATTCTAACAGCTCTGCTTTATTCTTTATGATTTATTATCTTTTCCTTTTTTTTTCTAAGATTTTTAAAATTTTATTATTTGACAGGCAGAGATCACAAGTAGGCAGAGAGGCAGGCAGAGAGAGAGGAGGGGAAGCAGGCTCCTCGCTGAGCAGAGAGCCCGATATGGGGCTCGATCCCAGGACCCTGGGATCATGACCTGAGCCGAAGGCAGAGGCTTTGACCCACTGAGCCACTTTATGATTTATTATCTTAATTAGACTCCTAATACTTGCCAGTTTTTTGTTACATAATTGCTAATAGAGTAGCAAACTAATTATCTGACTGTATTTCTGGTCTCATTTACCAGAGAGAGAGTTTGACGTAATAGAAATTATAGTAACAGAAAGGTCCAAAGGACATTAAATGTAACCAAATTAATCAGTGAATATCTATGGGATAATCTTTAAGAAAAACACTAACTTGTTCTAAGCATAAATTTTCACATGTGTAACACAGGATATATAACCTGCCAACATCAATATTACTGGTAAGAAGACAATGAAATTAATGCATGAGAAACATCAACGTTAAAAAAGGTAAGCCAATTCAGATGATTCAAGCAAGTTTTACGGTATCCAGTCACTATAGTATGCAGCTCACTAGAGGAAAAATGCATAAAATTAGATAAAAGGATAAGGTTTCAAATTTCTATTATCCCACCATATTGCAACATCCATTTATAGATTTGTTTCTCCACTCCTCTTTGGAGTCTCTAGCAGAAGAGAGAATACATTGTTCATCATAGGCTTCTGTGAACTAGGTGTGGCTTCATAAACAGCTATTTAAAGGGAGACAATGCACAGTTTCTTAGTAAGTCCAAAGAAGTACACCTAATAAATATCTTGAATTTTATTCTTCAGTCATCATGTTTATTGTTCATTAACCTATTTACTCTTTTGCCTTACTCTTTGAATTTACCTTTGCCCTATCTCTTCCCAGCTCAAGCAACGGATCACCAAGACCCCAATTCTGACAATGGCTATCGCAATCTCCAAGAACCCCGTATCCTAGAACAACCTCCACAGGTAGTATCCCCATATGTGTGAGTCCAGCAGGATTCAATATCCAGGAAAAGAAAAATCAATTCCACAAACAATATTTTGTACTCACAAGAACTTTATGAGTAGGTAATAAGATATTATCACCATTGTACAGATGAGAAAGTTATATGAAACTCAATGAAACAAATGACATTCCTTTAGACATATAATTAGTTACTGACAGGATTTCCATACTACATTTCAGTGCTCTCTCCTAAATTTCAATTATTAAACAAGGATAATATTCTTATCACCGGACATAGACAGCAGGACTTAAACTACACTAATATCTATAGAATACACAGATTATTAATTTTCAATGCATAAAATTAAGTCTCTAAGAAGCATAAGCATAGAGTTTTGTATTAGTTATCTTAGTATCTTCTCATTTTATTCTAATTTTTAGAAGACCTGAGAAAAAAGTCTTTGTAGCTTTTAGAACATGTATTATTGTTCAATATTCCCATTTTCTCTTAGACTCTTAGATTAACCAATCAGAAAATAGAAATAACTGATTCAACAAACCAAAATCATCTCTTTTTATTGTGACATATTATGACTGTAATATAGAGTTTGTTAAAGAAAACATCTTTTCTACCTAAAGGCATTTTGTAGATGTGATGCTTGAAATTAAATCTGATATTTCATTTCAGAAGCACCATTACTAATCCAACATTTAGAATGAGAAGACTGAGGCACAAAGTTGTTGTATATTGTTTTAAGAGCCAATGCAATTCAACATAACATTATTTTATTTTACACATACTTATTTAACAGCTTCAGTTATTAAAAGGAAAAATACAGCATAAAATAGGCATTTTTATAAAATCAATCAAGATAATAAAACTGTAAAATAATTCTATACTTGTAAAACAAGAATAACATTATGTTTCTGTCCTTAGTTTTCCTATGCAAAAATGCAGCATAAATAAGACACATATAAAATTTGACTACCGAATTATTTCCTTTGAGGGATAAATTATTTTACTACTTATCACTGACCACTCTTCACTAAGAGTCTTATGTCAATATAATCAGGGAACCAATAACCATATTTTCTTAGCTATCAAGATTTCAGAATAAACACTTTTCATTTTTAAAATTTTCCAGAAATGTCCTACACTTGATTACATACATATATTTCACCAGTGACATGGTGCCATACCCCAGCACATTTTCCAAAAAGACATAAATATCCATACTGTATCTTCTAGGTAAGGAATTTTAGAATTTGAAACATGTCACTAATTATCTATTATCAAGTAATTTGAACTCTCTCTCTTTGGAAGAATACTATATTTTCTTTTTGTTATTCAGGCATTTCTCCCATCCTGAATTTCCCAAACTCAAAATTTCAAGGGGGAATTACACAGACATTTAATTCCTATTCTCACCAATGAAAAAGGAGAGCAATAACTATATTTACTAACAATGTACATCTTTCATGTTTGTAAATATAATAACCATAATACTTTTACTATATTATATGCATTCTATTTGATTATGTTTGATACTATTCAACTCTTAGTAGTAACCAACAAAGTTATTTCAAACCCAGATAGTAAGTCACAACCTGGATTTAAATGAAGTGGTAAAAGAGGAAGTCAATTATAAATCTTTCTAAAAATGACTAAAATCAGTAACAGTTCAGTTCAGATATGACAATTTTGTTTTGATGGTAGTAGAGATAACACACAGAAACGCCTTACTTGCAAGCAGAATATGTTGGAGAGAGAGGGAGAAGAGAAAACGAGAAGGGAAAATTTTAATCTAGAAGGTCAGCATCACAGAAATTGTTGGTTTTGCAATCAAGCTGAGTAATAAGAGCAAGAAGAATTCTGTGATGTAACAAAGTCTGAAATAATTAAAAGAGCAAAAAGTTAAAAAAAATGGACTAATAACAAAGAAGAAACAAGGCATCCTAAATGATAATAAGATTCAATGTAAAGATATACCTAAAGCTACAATTAAGAAAAAAATAGACAAGTCAACATCAGAAAAGTGAAAAGACAACCAACACAACTGCAGAAAATATTTCTAAACCATACTGATAAGGGACTCGTATCTTGAATATTCTTACAGCTTAAAACAAGAAGATTAAAAGACCAATTAAAAAATGAACAAAGAACTTGAACAGACACATCTCTACAAAAGATACATAAATAGCCAATAAGTACATGAAAAGTTGCTCATCATCATTAGCCATAATAAAGATGCAAATAAAAACTACAATGAGGCAGCCTACTTCATATGTTCTAGGATAGCTAGAATCAGAATGACACGTAATTACAGTATAGTGATGATGTGGAAAAATCTGGAACATTTACATACTACAGGTAGAAATATACAATGGTGTAGCTGCTTTGGAAAAGCAGTGTAGCAATTCCTCAAAAGGTTACCTACAGACTTACTAGATGATGCAACAATTCTACTTCTAGATATACAACCAAGAGAAATGAAAGCATATGTCTACACAAAAACTCAAACACAAATGCTTATGGCATTATTCAGAATTGTCAAAAATAGAAGCAACCCAAATGTCAATCAACTGATGAATGTATAAACAAAATGTGGTATATAGATACAAAGGAGTATTATGCCCCAATACCTACTACAATATAGGCAAACTTCAAAAACAACATGCTAAGTGAAAGAATTCAGTCACGAAGGGCTATATTTCATACGGCCAACTTATATGAAATGTCCAGAACTGGCACATCTATAGAGACCAATAGCAGACTAGTGATTGTTTAGAGCTGGGTAGACGGGAGGCTTGGGGAATATTGGCTAAGGAAAATGGAACTTCTTTTGGAGTTAATGAAAATGTTCTAAATTAATATTGGTAATGGAAACAGAACTCTGAATATACTATAAGGTAAATACTATATACTTGAAAAGGGTAAATTGACTGTATAGTATGTGAATTATTTTTAAAAAGAAGATTTGAGCTCTTTAATTATTTTTAAAATTATTTTTAAAAAAAAGATTTGAGCTCTTTAATTAAAGAAAGAAATAAAAAAATATTTAGAGCAACTGGATGGCTCAGTTGGTTAAGAATCTGCCTTTGGCTCGGGTCATGGTCTCAGGATCCTGGGATCTAGCCCATCATCAGGCTCCCTGCTCAGCAGGGAGTCTGTTTCTCCCTCTCCCTTTGTCCCCACCCCTCAGCTTATATGTACTCTCTCCCCTTCTCCCAAATAAATAAATTAAATCTTTTTTTAAAAAATGATCATTTCAATAGATGCAGAAAAGCATTTTACAAACTGCAACATCCATTCACAATAAAAATCCTCAACAAAGTAAGTCTAGAAGGAACATACCTCACCATAATAAAGATCTTATATGAAAACCCACAATCAATACCATACTCAATGGGGAAAAACTGAGTGCTTTTTCCCTAACGTCAGGAACAAGACAAGGATGTTCATTCTCACCACTTTTGTTCAACATACCACTGAAGTCCTAGCCAAAGCAATTACACACATAAAGAAATAAAAGGCCTCCAAATCAGTAAGAATGAAGTAAAACTGTATTTGCATATGACATAATACTATATATAGAAAGCCCTAAAGATTCCACCAAAAAGTGACTATAATTTGTAAATGAATTCAGTAAAGTCACAGGATACAAAATGATGGTATGGATATCTGTTGTATTCCCATACACTAATAATGAAGCAACAGAAAGTGAAGTTAAGGGAAAAAAATCCCATTTATAATTGCACCAAAACCAATAAAATACCTAATAATAAAGAGGTAAAAGATCTGACTCTGAAAACTATAAAACACTGGTGAAAGAAATTGAAGACAACACAAAGAAATGGATAAACATTCAATAGTCATGGGTTGGAAGAATACATATTTAATGTAATCCCTATGAAAATACCAACAGCCTTTCTAACAGAATTAGAACTAACAATCCTAAAATTTGTATGGAACCACAAAAGACCCTAAATAGCCAAAGCAATCTTGAAAAGGAAAAACAAAACCGGAGGCATCACAATTCCAGATATCAAGTTATATTACAAAGCTGTAGTAATCAAAACAGAAAGGTACTAACATAAAAACAGACACATACATCAATGAACAGAATAGAGAACCCAGAAATGAACCCACAATCCTATGCCGAACTAATCTTCAACAAAGTAGAAAAGAATATCCAATGGAATAAAGATGGTCTCTTCAACAAATGGTGCTGGGAAAACTGGACAGCAACATGCAAAAAGAATGAAACTGGACCACTTTCTTACACCATACAAAAAAATAAACTCAAAATAGATCAAAGGCCAAAATGTGAGATAGGAAAACCATAAAAATCTGAGAGAACACAGGCAGTAATTTCTGTGACATTGGCCATAAAAATCCGAGAGAACAGGCAGTAATTTTTCTGACATCTTTCTAGATATGTCTCCTGAGGCAAGGAAAACAAAAGCAAAAATAAATTTTGGGGATTCTGTCAAAATAAAAAAACTTCTACACAGCAAAGGAAACAATTAACAAAACTAAAAGGCAACCTACAGAATGGGAGAAGATATTTGCAAATGACATTTCTGATGGAGGGTTAGTATTCAAAATATATATATAAGTCATAAACTCAAAACCCAAAAAACAAATATCCCTGAAAATAAATAACTTTGAAAAATGAGGAGAAAACATGAATAGACGTTTTTCCAAAGATGACATACAGATGGCCAACAGCCACATGAAAAGATGCTCAACATCACTCATCATCAGAGAAAGACAAATTAAAACTACAATAAGAGATCACTTCACACCTGTCAGAATGGCTAAAATCAACAACACAAGAAACAACAGATGTTGGTAAGAATGTAGGGAAAGGGAAACCCTCTTGCACTGTTGGTGGGAATACAAACTGGTGCAGCTATGGTGGAAAACAGGATAGAGGATTCTCAAAAGGTTAAAATTAGAACTGGGAACCTGGGTGGCTCTGTTGGTTAAGCTACTGCCTTCAGCTCAGGTCATGATCCCAGAGTCCTGGGATCGAGTCCCGCATTGGGGTCCCAGTTCCATGGGGAGTCTGCTTCTTCCCCTGACCTTCTCCCCCTCATGCTCTTTCTCACTCTCTCTATCTCAAATAAATAAATAAAATCTTTTTTTAAAAAAAGTTAAAATTAGAACTACCCTATAACCCAGCAATCACACTACTGGGTATTTACCCAAAGAATACAAAAACACTAATTTGAAGGGATACACGCATCCCTATGTTTACTGCAGTGTTATTTACAATAGCCAAACTATGGAAGCAGCCCAAATGTCCATCCATAGATGAATGGAGAAAGAAGATGTGGTGGGTGTGGATGGATGGACGGACAGAGAAAGAGAGAGGGAGAAATAGGAATACTGCTCAGCCATAAAAAGGAATGAAATCTTGCCATCTGCAACAACATGGATGGAGATTATATAATACTAAGTGAAATAAGTCAGACAGAGAAAGACAAATACCAAATGATTTCACTCATGTGTAGTTTAAAAAACAAAACATGTAAGTAAAGAAAAAAAGAGAGAGAGAGACAAACCAAGAAACAGACTTTTAACTACAGAGAACAAACTGATAGTTATCAAAGGGGAGATGGATGGGGAAATGGGTGAAATAGGTGATGAGGATTAAGAAGTGCACTTATGATGAGCACAGAGTAATGCATGTAATTGTTGGATCACCACATTGTACACCTGAAACTAATATAACACTGCCTGTTAACATTGGAATTACAATAAAATTTAAAAAAATAGAAACAAAAGTGGACCAGTGAAATAAAAATAAATTAATTTTTAAAAGAAAAAACTAAAGAAACCAAGGTACAATGTTTCCAGCATAGGGGAAGGAAGTAAACATGGGCAAAGGCATGAATATGGAAAAGAATGTTGTTTTTTGGAAGAACAAGTAGGATATAATTAGTATAATGGTAAACCCAAAGTAAAAGAGTTGTGTTGACTTGTATCATGTTAAACAACTAGTCATCTAAGAAAAAAGGATAATGTAGGAGAATGTTATCAAACCATGATTACGTTCAATATAAAAAGAGGGAAAAGCCAACGAGGGTGAAGGATGAGAGAAATTGGATGCTGTGGATTATTAACTATCAATAACAAGACAGTAGATAGCCTAGTAGGTAGGTAAGCTAGAAGCACAAGATTATGATGGAAGGTGAGGCACAAATGTTGAGAAGTGCATGGCTTATAACCAACTGTAGAATGGAACTTCACACGTTATGAGAATATTAAGTCTGAGAGGCCCAAGGACATACATTGCATAATAACTTCACTAATGTAGTAAATGAGAATTAGTTGATGTAAAGCAAAAGATCACATGCTTAAAACAAGCATATTAAATAAAATTTAATAGTGCTGAATACTGCCTATTGACACTTCACAGATGCAAGATAATAAAATGCTAAAACTTTACACATTAAATATGTACCTCTTGGATCTTAATATAGAAAATTTGAAAACACAATACTATAAGCACTCCACTAAGAATATAATAAACAGAATTAGATTTGAGGAGTGCAAAAAGATATAAGAAAACCTGACACTTGGAAATCTGGCCCTTTAAAAATGGTTTAGGTAATCCTTTTAATTCATTTATTATCAATTTTATAGCTGCTTAATTTGGTAAAAAAATTCCTTGGCAAAGAGGGAAAACTTCCTAACATTATTCCATTTTCCTCACTTCCTCTAATCTGCAAAAATTATTTCCACTAATTTTAGGTTTCTCAATAACAAAACATCATATTATGAATCAGTTAACCTGTAGTCACTTGTCTGATCCATTGCGTAATATCTGTGCCAGTATTCTGTTAGGACAGAATATTTTCAGAGAAAGAAATTTTAAATAAGATGTTTTATGATAGCACAGTTCATTTGATAAATTCAGAAAAAGAAATATAAAATTAGTTTGGTTAGAAAAAAGGGACATTAGGGGCACCTGGGTGGCTCAGTAGGTTAAGCCTCTGCCTTCAGCTCAGGTCATGATCCCAGGGTGCTGGGATCGAGCCCTGCATTGGGCTCACTGCTCAGCAGGGAGCCTGCTTCCTCCTCTCTCTATGCCTGCCTCTCTGCCTACTTGAGATCTCTCTGTCCAATAAATAAATAAAAATCTTAAAAAAAAAAACTCTTTAAAAAAATAAAAGAAAAAAGGGAAATTATAGCCATAAATAACACCATCATATACCTATTAATATGAATTTTAAGGTGATCTAAGCCAGTTGACAAAAAAAAAAATTTAAGTAAAGGTAGGTTAATATTGTAAGACAGTAAACCAAAAAAGCTCTGGATAGAACATCACTTCAGAAACAGAAATTTGACAAAAAAAAAAAAAAAAAGATAATTTCAGAATGTGATAAATGCTATGGCCAATGAAGGCCTGACTGTAGGCCTTATGGGTAAGAACCTAAAAGAACAGATTTTGTACAGTAATTCCACATAAGATTATGGTCATCTGAATGGCAGTAATGTAACATCTTAATCCATTCAGGCTGCTCTAACAAAATACTGCAGACTGGGCAACCTATAAGCAATAGAAGTTTATTTCTCATTCCTGAAGTTTGAAGTCCAAGATCAAGGTGCCAGCATGGTCAGATTCTGACAAAAACCTCTTCTAGCTTGCAGACTGGCAACTTCTTGGTGTGTCCTCACATAGTGGATAGGGCGAGGGAACACTTGCAAGCCTCTTCTTAATTTCCTAAGCACTCCATCCTCACGATCTAATAACCTTCCAAAGGCCCCCAATTACTTAATACCATCACATTCGGCACTACAATTTCAACATATGAACTTTGGGGGCATAAAGATACTCAGATCATAGGATATAATAATGCAGTCTACCTAAATATTGAACAACTTAAATAAAGCTTTTTTCAATGAGATAAATTAATGTAACAAATATCACCTTTTTAATGTGTACAATTATGTGCAATTTAGCATAGTCACAAGTGTAAAAAGTTCAACACTTCTAATTCCAGAACATTTTTACCACCCAAAAAAAATATAAAACCTTACCTCTCTAATAGTCACTCCATTACTCCTTTTCCCCAGACTCTGGCAACCATTAATATACTTTTGGTCTCTATGAATTTACCTATTATAAGCATTTCATATGAATGGAATCATAATTTGTGACCTTTTGGCATCTGGCTTCTTACACTTAGGGAGGTGTTTCAAGGTTCATCTGTATCATAGCAGGTATCAGTACTTCATACCTTTTTACATTTGAAAAATATTCTACTGTACAGATATAGAAGATTTTTGTTTATCCATTCATCAGTTAATAGACCTTTGTTTTGTTTCCACCTTTGCTATTAAAAATAGTGCTTTGTGATCTCCTTTCTATGTAGGATCTAAAAATGTTTAATTCATGTAAGCACAGAGGAGCAATAATAATGGTTACTGGGGCAGGAAGATGGACGAAATGAGATGTTGGTCAAAGGGTACAAAGTTGCAGTTATATAGAATGAGTAAGTCCTATAAATATGATGTACAGCCTCACATGATGATTACAGTTAATACTGTATACTGTACACTGGAAATTTGCTAAGATAGATTTTTTATACTCACACAACATTTTAAAAAATAGTAATTGTGAGGAAATATATAGGTTAATTATCTTGACTGTAAGTGATCATTTCACCACGTATATCAAAACATTATGAATACTATCCTTAAATATATAAAATTTTTAAAAAATAATTACATGCAAAAAAATAATGCTACGAACATTCACGTACAAGATTTTGGTGGACATAATATGTAATCCATTTTGTGTGTATATCTGAAAGTAAAATTGCTGGGCCATACGGTAACTCTACAAAAACTTTTTTTAAAAGATTTTATTTATTTACTTACTTATTTATTTTAGAGAGAGACAACATGACCCCAAGTAAGGAGAGGAAAGGGAGGGAGAGAGAGAATCTCAAGCAGACTCTGTGCTGAGTGCAGAACCAGATGTGGGGCTCAATCTCACAGCCTCAAGATCATGATCTGAGCCAAAATCAAGTCAGATGCTTAACCAACTGAATCATCCAGGCACCCCTCAACATTTAACTTCTTAAAGATAATGACCACAAGTTTTTTCTCCCTAAGCAGCAGTTATCTTTTAAGCGATTAATTCAATATCAACATACAATTCCAAAAAGCAGAAATGGAAAAAAAGAAAAAGAAAAAAGGAATAGCTATTTTTTACAAAATATAGTTTTAAAAGTACAAAAAGAGACAAACAGTAAGATAGAAACAAAGTCACAAAACAATCACACCAACCTAAATGGATTAAAGTTATTAGCTAAAAGACAGACTATAAAACTTCACTTAAAAAATCTAGCTATGGAGCGCCTGGGTGGCTCAGTGGGTTAAAGCCTCTGCCTTCGGCTCAGGTCATGTTCCCAGGGTCCTGGGATCAAGCCCCGCATCGGACTCTCTACTCAGCGGGGAGCCTGCTTCCATCTCTCTCTCTCTCTCTCTCTCTCTCTCTGCCTGCCTCTCTACCTACTTGTGATCTCTGTCAAATAAATAAATAAAATCTTTTAAAAAAAAATCTAGCTATATGTTCTTTCCAAGACATACACCTAAATCATTAAAAGTTTTTTTCCCCAATTTATTTATTTTCAGAAAAACAGTATTCATTATTTTTTCACCACACCCAGTGCTCCATGCAAGCTGTGCCCTCTATAATACCCACCACCTGGTACCCCAACCTCCCACCCCCCCCGCCACTTCAAACCCCTCAGACTGTTTTTCAGAGTCCATAGTCTCTCATGGTTCACCTCCCCTTCCAATTTACCCAAATTCCCTACTCCTCTCTAACACCCCTTGTCCTCCATGCTATTGGTTTTTAAGTAAAAGAATGCAAGAAGTATGGGCAATGCCAAAGAAAAGAAAGTTAACTGTTAACTATGATAACATAAGAAAAAATAGATTAAAGTCAAAACTGTCTGAGTTACTTATTCACTACATTTAATAAAAGAATCAATTTAAAAAGAGATTATAAATATGTATGTATGTGTGGTAGGAGAGTTAAGTGTTCATACATACACTAAAATTTGGGTACTACTTCAGAAGATTCAAGAATTTAAAGGCCTTTCATAAGCCCCCAGTTTAACAGCTTCTAGGCTAATGAAACATTTGCCTTGTCATTCTTTATAGAATCCTAAAAACCTGACAACACAAAACTATATAAAATTTTATATTAGTCATTAGACTTGTCAAAAAAAGGCTCTAATTATAATGCTTTTTTATTTTATGTTTTTTAGAATTTATAATATAGTCCCCCACAGTATGGTCTGAAATTAAAACCTTCAAAAGCATATAAAAACAAAAAGCCAATGTCTTATTTTCATAGGCAAGAGAAGTAGGAAATTCATAGGTTATTATTTGAAAGGATGATTACATTTAATAAAAATATATTCTTCTTTAAAAGCTACTTTTGTCTTACTAACAAAACAAAGATGATTATTTTAAACTGAGTCAACTAAAAGAAGTTAAACTTCTGTAAATTTTTTTGTTTACCTGCAAAGTAAGTGTAAGATAAAGATGACATCTCCTATGGTGGCATCAAAGCAGATTTTTTATTTTTAGTAGTAAACTTAACCAGTCAAGGTGTAAGACTAATGTTTTTCACACAAAACAGATAATTTGTGGGAGTGGGAAGATGGGTAACTGGGTGATGGACATCAAGGAGGGCACGTGATATAATGAGCACTGGGTGTAATATAAGACTGATGAATCCTTGAACTCTACTTCTGAAACTAATAATACACTATACGTTAATTAATTAAATTTAAATTTTTTAAAAAGGATAATTTGCTTACCAAGTCTTAAAATATTATGAACAAGAATTTTATTCATATTTACCAGAATAATCAAGCACACTGTACTTATGCTTGATTTGGCTATCATTTCAAACATACACATTACATTGATCCCCTTGGAAGTTATCCATGTAAGGCGAGAGGGTTAACTGTGCAAGAAGTTGGTAAAAAAGAACATCCTGAAAATATATCCAGAAATTGGTGGCAGGGAATGAAACTGAATGGCTTACCTCATATCCTGAATTTTACACAGGAGCTGTAAATATCCACTTGCACAGAAATTTAGTACACGATTTAAGTTCAGCAGGCTATACTTATGAATTTGAATAATAAAATATTAGTCACCACCAATAAGAATTTTCCAAATACTTGCCAAGAAGACTGTGCTCTTACCTATAGTTTGGAAAACTTCATTCATCAAAGCTTCATTCACTGACAAAGAGTTGACATTTCCAATGTGAGACCAGCTTTGATATATTGCTTGGAGCAGAAGTGTCTGTGCTCTTGTAGCTTGAATTGTGAGATTTGGAAGTTCAAATATACCTTCAGTTACAGCAATCTGAGATCTTTTGGTCCTGCATAAGAAAAGGGAAAGAATAACAGTTTAGTAAACAGCATTTACAAATAGCAACATATAAAATGAACTAGGCTGTAAGAAAAAAAAAGCAGACATTCGAAATAATTTAAATATAATTAAATCAAATAGATATGCAACTCCACAATTTAAATTTCACTATTTCGAAAACTTATAATAAAAAATATAAATATAAAAATAATGTCCATGCATACACATTCATACACACACACACTCTGTTCAATTATAATTTTTCAACCTAGATAATCTTCAAAGATAACAATGAAAATAATACTAGTTAACACTTAAGGAAAAAAATTTTTAAAGCTTTTTTTCATTTATTTATTTGAGAGAGAGAGAGAGAGAAGGAGAGAAAGCATGAGAGGGAAGAGATCAGAGGGAGAAGCAGACTCCACGTTGAGCAGGGAGCCCGATGCGGAACTCGATCCCGGGACTCCAGGATCATGATCTGAGCTGAAGGCAGTCGCCCAACCAAATGAGCCACTCAGAAGCCCAACACTTAAGAAAATTTACTACCAGTTCTGCATTGTTCTAAGTATCTTAGAGTAAAAATACAAAAACTTATATCCAGGGATTCTAATCCAGAGCCCTCTATCCTACTTCTCTCATAAGTATTTATGAAATATTTACATTATACCCAGGTTTCTATTTGACAGTAAGAGAAAAGTAGAACATGAAATAGAAACTGAAGAGGGAGCAATTTCATAATGTGTGTAGACTTAAAAAAAAAAAAAAAGATCTAATTCCAAGCAAAACTTGAGCCAACTTGAAGGAAGTTAAGAGCCAGGTAAGTGAATACCTCTAGAAAGTGATTCAAGCAAACGAAGAGTCAATGAAAATTTCCTGAGGGAGAACTGGGCTGGAAAGTCCAGGCAATCGCAAGAAGGCCATGTGGTTGTTGCAGCCTGATAATAACCTAATTCACTAAATCACTTGTTTTTCTATGGGTTCTACCCATAAGAAATATCTGAATAGGCTTTATATAGCCATTGATCTTGAGATTTCATCTAACCCTGATTCCAGAGTGTTCAATATCCTGAATTTATTTTTATTTTTTTAAGATTTTATTTATTTGACAGAGAGCGAGAGAGATAACAAGTAGGCAGAGCAGCAGGCAGAGAGGGTGGTGGGGAAGCAGGCTCCCTGCTAAGCAGTGAGCCTGATCCAGGACTCAATCCCAGGACACTGAGATCATGACCTGACACAAAGGCAGAAGCTTAACCCAATGAGCCACACAGGCACCCCTATTTGTACTTGAAATCTCTAATCTTTCACCCTACTTTCAAAGTTTTTCATATAAGGTACTAGATATAGGACATGAAATTTTAAAAATCTATTGTCCAAACATGGCTAAATCACTTTTTATGCTTTTAGAAAAAGATTTACATAAACTTTACTGAGCATCACTTTCCTCTTTAAAAAACAAGTACCAAAAAAAAAAAAAAAAGTATAATAACCCCTACCCAATCTACCACAGTTAACTGTAAAAATCAATAACATTTAATATTTAAAATTTGATACAAGAGTCTTTGCTAAAATCCGAAGAGACAGGAACTGTCTTTACATTCAAGGAATTCAGAGTCCACTTGTAAGACAATTAAACCAGTAACTACAATTTAACATAATAAATGCTAAAACAATGTTACATAAACGTTCCTGTGAGATACACCCAGGAAAAGGCTAGAGAAGCATGCAGGTGTTTGATTTAACTGAAGCCTGAAGAATATGAATCATTTCATTAAAAAACTTTTTATTTAAAGAAAAAGCTATTCCAATTCAAAAATGGTCCAAAAACATTAACAGAAAACTTACAGACTATGAAAACAGACATGACCAATAAACATGGAAAAACTCAAAGGCTCACCAGCAAAAAGAGGAAATTCAAATTAAAACAACATAGGACTCTTTTAATTTGTCAGATTAACAAAACCTCTCTGCTGTAACTCATCTTCTAGGACTATCTGAAAGGAATTTTCATGAATCTAAAAGAATACTTACACCATTTGTAATACTTTTAACACTTTTTGCCACAATATTTAAAACACCCTAAGCCTAAGACAATCTCATTGTTGAAAAGCTAACATGAAATATGGGTGAGTAAAAAGATACATAGTTGGACTACAATATGGTCACCCACACATACAAGTATGTTGACATTAAAAGTTCTGTCTAGGATTTTTTAAAGATTTTATTTATTTATTTGACAGACAGAAATCACAAGTAGGCAGAGAGGCAGAGAGAGAGGGAAGCAGGCTCCCTGCTGAGCAGAGAACCTGGGGCTAGATCCCAAGACCCTGGGATCACAATCTGAGCTGAAAGCAGAGGCTTAAGCCACTGAGCCACCCAGGTGCCCCCTGTCTAGAATTTTTAATAGTTATTTCTGTAAGATAAGAGTGGAAGATGATTCATATCATCTTATTCTTTCCTTATATAAATGTCTATATTGTTTGGCTTGGTCCTTTGAGAAATCTGTATTATATTTAGAGAAATCTCTTTTTTTTTTTACTTTTTAATTTAAATTACAGTATTTCCAGAATGAATTAAGGAAATCATAAACTATTTCAAATGAATTAATTTCATAAATCATTTTTAAAATGCCAAGATACCGGGGTATCTGCATGGCTCAGTCAGTTAAGCGTCTGACTTGATTTTGGCTCAGGGTCTTGAGTTGGAGCCCTACAGAGGGCTCTACACTGGGCATGGAGCCTGCTTGAGATTCACGCTCTCTCCCTGCCCCTTCTCCCCCGTGTGTGTATGTGAACAAGTATGCGTGCTGGCTCTCAAAAAAAAAAAAAAAAGCCAAGATATGAGCATTAAACATATCACTCTACCTCCACTCCCTGACCCAACACTGGATTATCAATTTCTTACCTCCTCACTGAAATGAACTTCACTTAAAACCTCCATAAGAGGAATGGCATCAGCAAAAACAGCAGAGTGAGGCACACTAGTCTATCTCTCTAAAAAAGCTGCAAAAATCTGGCAAAACCTCTCTAGAGTTAACTTTTTCAAAACTGGAAACTAACTAAAATCCTGCAACAAACAGGGAACACTTAAAAAAAAAAAAAATGCAGCTGAATCTCAGACCAGTGAGTTTTTTGGTATTTTTAGTTACCCATGTTGAATCCCCTTCCCCTCAGCCCAGCAGTGGCATTTAACCATCCACATTCTCAGTACAAGTAAGTAGTGGTTAAGAGAGAAAACCTTATTCAGAAGGAACTGTGGTTTTTGCTTTGACCCATCTAGTAGCTAGGGGAGGATCAACTCAATGAGCTTACTTTATCTTTTTTAATTCAGAACTCTCCCAACACTTAAAAAACAAACAAACAAAAAAACCACCCTGGAGCACTTGTAGAAAACATTTACAGCCAAATGTATTACATTAGCCTTTACTTCCCGGGACAAGGGATTAAAAAAGTGGCAAAAAACAGATTAACCAATATCTTGGGAGGAAAGTCTGGGAAGTGTTGCTTTAGAGAATAAAAAGGTTAAAAAGTTCCAGTGCCTTCCTGGGAATACAGGAGGCCATACACACACTTGACTCTTTTACTAGCAGAGCAAAGACCATAGAAAGGCCTGAGGCTCTCACCTCCCACTGACTTTCACAGTCTGCACAAGAAAAGAAGGCTGAATTGTCAACTGCCTGGTTGAGTTTTGAAGGCATTCCCAATCAGAAACCATGGAGGTCACACTGGCAGTAGATGAAATATTACAGTGCAAAAAGAAAGACTGTCAATCAGTAATTACAATTCCAGCAAAACTATCCTCCAAAAATGAAGTAGAAGTCTCAAGAAAGTTAAGTCCAAGACCAGAAGCCTTCACTGATGAATTCTACCAAACTTCTTTCAAAAAAGAATAGCAGAAGTCCTTTTCAAACTTATGCAAAAAAATAGAGGAGGGAACCTAATTCCTTCTGTAAGGCCAATGTTACCCTGAAACCAAAGCTAGATAAAGATAAGAAAATAACACACCAATATCCCTTGTGAACACAAATGTAAAAATCCTCAGTAAATACTAACATATCAGAAGAAATTAAAACATTACACAATGTGACAACTAGTACTCTTCCCAGAAATAGAAGAGTGGTTCAACATAAGAAAATCAATCAATGCAATACACCATATTTACAGAAGGGGAAAAATCATGTACATCCCAACTGACACAGAAAAAGCATTTGACAAATATCCAATAGTCTTCCATGATTTAAACACTCAGCATACTAAGAATGAAGACAAATTCTTCAACATGATATAGGACATTTATGAAAAACACACAACAAACATCATACTTACTGATAAAAGACTGAAGGTTTGTTCTCTAAGATCAGGGAAAAGGAAAAGATCTCTGTTTTTTGTCATTTATTTGCCATTTTATTCAACATTGCAGTATAGGTTCTAGCCAAGACAAATAAGTAAAAGGCATTCAAAGTGTAAAGGAAGAGTGGCATCTGGATGACTCAGTTAGCTAAGTGTCTGCCTTCAGCTAAGGTTATCACCTTGGGGTCCTGGGATTGAGTCCCAAATCAGGTTCCCTGCTCAGCGGGGAGTCTGCTTCTCCCTTTTCTTCCCTTCCCCCCACTCATGTGTGCATACTCTCTCTCATACTCATATAAATTAATAAAATCTAAAAAAAAAAAGTGTAAAGGAAAAGGTAAAAATATCAGTACTTACAGATGAGATAATTTTATATATTGGAAACCCTAAAACGCGCACGCGCACACACACACACACACACACCCCTGTTAAAGCTAATAAATTCAACTGAGTTCAAAGATACAAGGGAATTACAAAAAATTGGTTACATATTTACTTAAAATGACAACCTGAAAAGGAAATAAAGAAAACAATTCCATTTATAATAGCAATAACAAAAAAATACTTATGAATAACTTAACAAAGAAGTACAAAACGGTTGCCCTGAAATCAACAAAACATTGTTGAAAGAAATTAAAGAAGGGATCTAAATAAATGGTAAGAGATGTTTATGGATTGAAAAATTGAATATTATTAAAATGGCAGTAGACCCCAAACTCATTAATGGATTAAATTTGATCCCTATCAAAATCTCAGGAGTCTATTTTAAAAATAAATAATCCTAAAATTCTTATGGACTTACAAAGAATCCTGAATAGTCAAAACATTCTTGAAAAGGAACAACTTCAAAAACTTATACTTCCAAATTTCAAAACTTAGTATGAAAATAAAACAGTGCCATACTGGCATAATGATAGACATAAAAATCAGTGACCTAAAACTTCAGTCTAGAAACAAATCCCCATATCTATGTCCAATTACTGATAAGGGTGTCAAGACCAATCAATGGGGAATGGATACTCTTTTTTTAATTGATGTATAGTTAACATAAAATATTATATTAGTTTCAGGGGTATATATAACACAGTAATTTGCCAATTCTATTCATTACTCGATACTCACTTCAGTAAGTGTAATCACCACCTGTCACTAGGGAATGAATAATCTCCTGCAACAACTGGATAACCAAGTACAAATGAAGTTGGACCCCTACCATACAATATATATGAAAATTAACTCAAAATTTATTAAAAAAAACTGAAACTATAAACTCTTAAAAAGAAACAGCTATAAATATTCATGATCTTAGATTAAGAACAGTTTCATAAATATCATACCAAAAGAAAAGCAAAAAAGGACAAAGATATATTTGACTTCATCAAAATTTAAAATTTTGTATACCAAAGGCTACTATTCAGAAAGTGAGAAGATAATAAAATGGAAGAAAATATTTGTAAATCATATATGTAAAAGAGTCTACTGTCCAGAGTTTGTAAAGGACTCCCAACTCGGGGCACCTGGGCTGGCTCAGTCGGTTAAGTGCCTTCAGCTCAGGTCATGATCCCAGGGTTCTGGGATACAGCACCGCGTCAGACTACCTGCTCAGTGCAGAGTCTGCTTCGTGCTCTTCTCTCCCTCTGTCCCTCTCCCAGCTCATGTTCTCAGACTCAAATAAATAAAATCTTAAAAAAAAAAAGAACTCCTACAATTCAACAGGAAGATATACATCCCAATTTAAAAGTGAACTACAACAGGGGCGCCTGGGTGGCTCAGTCCATTAGTCTGCGGGCAACTCAGGTCATGACCTCAGGGTGCTGGGATCAAGTTTCAGGTCAGGCTCCCTGCTTAAGGGGGACCTGCCTCTTCCTCTCCCTCTCCCCTTCTCTACTGCTCATGCTCACTCACTCTCTCATGCTATCTCTCTCTCAAATAAATAAAATCTTTAAAAAAAAAAATAAACCGGAACATGAACAGACATTTCTCCAAAGAAGATACACAAATGGCCAATACGCACATTAAGAGATACTCAACATCATCTGGGAAATGAAAATCAAAACTGTACTGAGCTGCCACTTCACACTCACTAGGATGGCTATAAAGAATGAAAAAAAAAAAAAAACAAAATAAAAATAACAAGTGTTGGAAAGGATGTTGAAGAATTGCAACCATCATAAAATGGAGGTAGGAATGTATAACACTAAAGCCACTGCAAAACAATCTGGAAGTTCATCAAAAAAGTAAATATAAAGTTACTATACGACCCAGCAATTATACTGCTACATATATACCCAAGAGAACTGAGATCATGTTACTCATAAATGCATGTTCATAGCAGCATTATTCTCAACAGCCCAAAAGTGGAACAACCCAATCCAACTGAAAAATGGATTAACAAAATGTGCTATACATCCACACAAAAGAATATTATTCGACCATTAAAAGGAATGGAGTAGTAATAATTGCTATAGCACAGATGAACCTTGAAAGGATGCTAAATGAGAGAAGCCAGGCAAAAAATGCCACATATTGTATGATTTTGTTCATATGAAATGTTCATGGAGACAGGGTTTCTTTTTTAGAGTTTTGAAAATGTTCTGGAATCAGATAATGACAATGACTGCAAAATGGTGTAAAAATACTAAAAACCAAAGAATAGTACATTTTAAAATAATTAAAATGGTGAATGTTGTATAATGTGGATTTCATCTCATTAAAACAAAAAAATCTCCCTCAAGTAGTCAGAACTCTGTTCCTAGGAACAGTGGTCTAAGTAAATATGCTTTCTCTCACTCAAAGATATCAAAACAACAACAACATAATCACCCAGCTCTCTTAAATAGCATGCCAGGCAATTTAAATATACAACTGCACATTAATAATACACAGACCACCTTATCCATACAATTTTCAAATATGCAATAGCAATATGTAGCTCTCCCTGGATTTACCCTTCAACCACAATCCTGATCACATTCTGCCAGAAAGTCAACAGGCTGAAATGAACAGACCAAGAAACAAACATGCACTGAATAAAAGATTCTATAAACCAAACGGGTAAAATACCAGGCATTAAAAGAAATAGAAGGGGGCGCCTGAGTGGCTCAGTGGCTTAAGCCTCTGCCTTCGGCTCGGGTCATGGTCTCGGGGTCCTGGGATCAAGCCCCACATCGGGCTTTCTGCTCGGCAGGGAGCCTGCTTCTGCCTCTCTTTCTTTCTGCCTGCCTCTCTGCCTACTTGTGATCTCTCTCTGTGTCAAATAAATAAAAAATAAATATTTTTTAAAAAATAAAATAAAATAAAAGAAATAGAAGGAAAAACAAAAAGGACCCACTACACAAATTTATAACGTCACTGTTGTTCCTTTTGCATTCTTAACAATGCAACCATTTTGTAAATTATTGTTATTTTATAAGCATTTAAAAATGAGTATTTATTTCTATATTAAGTTCTCAAAATTCCTGACCAAAATAAATGTATTAGTGATAGCAAGTAAAGAAAAAAAAATTTGGAACACCTACAATATAAAATGTACAATTAAACTACTCTATCATTAGAGTTAAATACACTATAGAAAGTTCTATAGAGTAGCAAGAGCCATGTTCTTATAACTACAGCAATAATCTTTTATAAGGCAAAATTAAAGTTGGGATTCTTTTTATAAGTGAGCCTTTACTATTTCATAACAAATTAAGCTACTGTATATGGTATTCTAACTTTCAAGCCATCATATGTTACATAAAATGGCTCCCAAACGGGTAACATGGACTTGAATAAAAAGTTAAACATATGCAAATTCAAAAAGATTAATTTATTCTACATTTAACAATACCCAAGGGTAGGGAGCAATTCTCTCCTTCAGATTCAATTTAACATCAAAGGAAATAATCTACTTTGTACAAAAGCCAGAATTCAATAATAAACAAATAAATTATACCATACATGTAGGACATGTTTTTGTGGTTTTATTTTCCAGCTGTAGTTGACCACAAATAAAAGTACATTTTATTATGCTTCTGCTAAGTACTCCAGTAGCATTTGAACTAAAATAAACTATTTAAAAATAATTTGACCAAAGATGGTAGGTTATACAATCTATCTGTTGGTATCAATGAAGAGAGGTTTCATTCCTTTTTGTTTTGGTCAATTTTGAAATATTTCTAATAGGTTAACAAATATAAAAAAATAATAAATACCCATGTGTCCACTTCATCAGACCCAATTCATCTAACCATAACATCAGACCACATTTGCTTCAGAAATTTCTTAACAGACCAATAGTTTTACAACTTTATTTATGCTATTTGGGAGGCTCTTTAAAATGTAGTGAATATGCACAATAAAATAAAATTTTCCTTGTGGTTTATGCCACTATATATTTATTTAATTTCTTTTTTAAAAAGTTCAATCAAGTTCATATGAAAAATATCTAACAAATGCTGGAAATACCTAAAAAAAAAAAAATCACTAAACCAACATTTTAACATGTGAATTGGTAAAAATAAAATTATTTAACTATGCCTATTTCACATATCAGAGAAATCCTAGTCTGAACATATGTTCACTTTACAGAATAGGTTTTAAAACTATCAATTCAAACATTACTCTCTAGGGAAAAATAAATTCTAATGTAACTAGTGGAATAAACAACTCATTAAAACTCAACTTGGACAAACTCCAGAATAAATTGAGGGAAACAGAAACAAGTAGGTCTTGATTGTGTAGTAGCAAAGATTGAAAATGAATATGCCCTAATTAATGAATACTTTAAAAGACTCTGCTTGTATCATCTGCTGACAAATCATAATACAGAGCTGATGAAATTTCTGGACCAATCTGGCATTTCTTTAAAGAAAATTCTACCTTCAAAATTTTAAATAAAGAATGTGGAAATAGTTTTTACTATTCGATGCAAAGGAATTAAACAATTGCCATACATACACTTGAGGAACAGCCATCCATTCTCTTAAAATCAACACACCTCACAGTAATTGAAAGAATATCCTCAGCAACAGCTGGATCTAAAGATTTATATAGAGTCCCCAAATGCAGAGTTTGAACTTACAAATTGGTTCCAAAAATGTATTTTTGTTATTACTCATATCCTGTACAGTAAAATAAGATTAGATCACTTTTTCCAAAACAAAATGAGTACAAAACTTCACCAACTTAACTTCAAAATAAAGCAGTTTAAAAAGCTTAGAAATTTGTATTTAGTTCTGTATACCTTACACAATACATCAGTACTCAATAAAAAGGGGAAAAATGTTTTAAATAGTAGGTAAAATGAAAGGTTAAAACTCCTCTTTCCTTCTTCTAATCCTACTCCACCCTGATACATAACTACTTATTATAAGTTTAGCATACACAACTATAGACCTCTTTTGACTTTATGCATTCATATACACTTAAATTTTAATGGATGTGTGTGCTTATGTATGTATCTTTCTGTGGGGGGGTGTCTATAGTCTGCTTTTTTTAACTAAATTACATTCTCAGAGATTAAGTTCTTTCTACAGTAATACACACAGTTCCACAGTGGTCTTATGCATACTTCATAACAGTCTGAATCCCGTTTCACATTCATCAGCACTGTGTAAGAATATCCTTCACAACATTCTTACCAGTACATTTTTAATCACAATGATTGTAGCATTTGCAAATAACTATAAAATGCAAATTATATCTTGTTATATTTAGATTTGAAAAGTTCAGCATTTTTCAAATTTCTAAAATACTACTTCAATTTAAATATTAAATAAAAGAAAAAGAAAAAGTTAACACTAAGATAAAAATCAATTTCTGATTATTATAATATACAATGTCCAGTATTGTACAATGAACTATGGGTGGTAGCAAACAAAATACAAAAGGAGCAAAATGTTGTCCCTTCATTTTCTCATCATCTCCTATACAAGTTATTCAATATAAACAATTCACCTACTTAAGTAAAAATGTCTACTCAAGAAAAAAGAGAAGGGAAGTGTGTTTATAGAATATACTTTATGTATGTAGTAACATTCAAACACAACCTTAAGAATTCTGAGTAGAAAAATCACTAAAATTTTAGTCAAGTTCAGTAATTAAAGTCACTTTTTTTTCCTTTGACCAAGAGCACATTTTACACATATTATGTAAGTAAACAGGAGACAGACTTAGTTGTCAAAAACATAATCTAAAACCTCATCAATTAGACAACCAAAAAAAAAAAAATGAAATCACTATAGAAATTACCAGCTGCATGTCAATAATTTTTTATTTTTGTCTACAATAGAGTCAAGGTTTGAAAGAAAAATGTCCTCTATAGAAACAGATGGTCCATATGGAGATTAAGTAAAAAGAAAGGAAAGCTGTTAAATAATCACACAAACCAGTGTAAAATCACTTCCATGAAAAGTGCAGTGAAAAACAGAACAGATATCCAGTGAGGGAATATATTAGGGGGATGTAACCTAGTCAGAGAAAAGTGTCAGTTTCCAATACCTATAGGGTAAGTAAAAGTCATTTAGGCTATTGACTAGTAAAACAATATGGTAAAAGACCTGGTGAAAAAAGAAACTGAAGAAGGCAAAAGGTGGAAGGGTTTAAAGAGGACATTCAGATCAACACAGATAGCCAAGCAAGGGCTAGATCACGGAGGGTATTGCAGAATGTTTTAAAGATTTTAATCTTCGCTGTAAAAGCTGTGAGAAGCAAAGTATTTTAGGCTGGAGAAGGACATAATTAGAATTATCTTTCAAAAACAAGTCAATCAAACAAACCTGGCTGCAGATATAAAAGTTAGCTGGTGATTAAGACCCATGAAAAGATACTCAACATCACTCATCATCAGGGAAATATAAACCAAAAGTATAATGAGGTATCACCTCACACTTGCCAGAATGGTTAAAGTTAACAACACAGGAAACAACAGACGTTGACAAAGATGCAGAGAAAGGGGAACCCTCTTGTACTGTTGGTGGGATACAAACTGGTGCAGGCATTCTGGAAAACAGGACAGAGGGTCCTCAAAAAGTTAAAAAGAGAATAACCCCACAACCCAGCAATTGCACTACTAGGTATTTACCCAAAGGATACAAAAATACTGTTTCAAAGGGGCACATGCTCCCCGATGTTTATAGCAGCAGTATCAACAAGACCCAAACTATGGAAAGTGCCCAAATGTCCATCAACCAGGAATGGATAAAGAAGATGTGGTATGCATACACAATGCAATATTACTCAGCCATCAACAAGAATGGAATCTTGCCATTTGCAATGAAGTCAATTTAGCTAAACAATATTATGCTAAGTGAAATAGATCAGTCAGATAAAGACAAATACCATATGATTTCACTCATTTGTAGAATTTAAGAGAAAAAAAACAGATGAACATAGGGGAAAGAAAAAATAAGAGAGAGGGAGACAAACCATAAAAGAGACTCTCAACCATAGAGAACAAACTGAGGGTAGCTAGAAGGGAGGTGGGCAGGGGAATGGGCTACATGGGGGATGGGTGATAAGGGGGACACTTGTGATGAGCACTGCATATTGTACATAAGTGATGAATCACTAAATTCTACTACTGAAACCAATATTATCCCATATATTAACTGACTAGAACTTTTTTTAGAACTTGAAAACTTAAAAAAGAAAAGAAAAGAAAAGAAAAAAAAAAAGAAAAGAACACCTCTCTAAATACTTAGGTAATCAAGAAAGAAAAAGCAAAGACTGCATCTTATTCATAATGGGACTCCAAGGCCTACAACACAAGTTTTCACATGATAGGTGCCAAAATATTATTTTTAAAACAAATAAATGAGTCATTAATCAGAAGAAAAAAGCTAAGTATTAACAGATTCATCTAGGAAACTGGCAACATTTTTTAAAGTTATAAATCATAATAAAGAATACAAAGTTATTATTGAAAACTTGCTAATAGTTACCAACATGCTATTGACGGCTCCATCACAAACTAATTAAAAGATGTCTAGAATCGGTGACTTATCTTTCTAGATCCACCATATCACCTTCCCTTATTCTTCATTTCCACATCCTTAAAATAAAAAACAGATGACTTGTCCATTGTGAGGTTCAAATAAATCCCTGTATGTAGTGGAATCAGTTAAGTACAAATGCTATACAAAAGCATTATGATGCTATTCTTAGAGATTATCTTCTGCCACTAAGTATGCACTATTCGATCTTTCGAGTTTGGGGATCTCCAATGATTATTTGTTCTTAAATTTCAAATTAATGTATTAAAAAAAGATTAAATCAAACACAGTTAAGAAATTTAGAGACACTAATTTAAAAAAACCTTACACTAAACTGAGTGATTTCTAACCAAAACATTTCCCTTTTAATACACTAATAACTTAGAATTCTTTTGAATATACTCTTAAGTTTCAGTTCCCCAAAATAATGAAACACAGACGTATTTCAAAGATACTGTCACTAGAATAAAATGCTGTCACAAGATAATATTCTCCTGCTGTTGTACATAGACAAAACCAAATACTGGGGAATAGCTAGCATAATTCTTCTCATAGAAAAAGATGTACGTCTTACAATAATATTCTCCAATATCCCAAAAATCAAATTTAAAGTCAATAATCTAAGAATGAATTATAAATATTCATTTGGATACCTCTAAGTTTAAAACTTTTAACAAGAGACAAATCGTGTTTGCCTATACAACTTCACACCCAACTGATCATAAAATTGCATGTGGAAAATATCAAGTTTTCCGACAGGAAAATCAAAGAAAACCTTCTGTTCTCATTGGACCAACACTCTCTGGTTGTTAACATGTGTTGCATGCTCTTCATGCGTTCACTTAAAAAAATTTCAAAAAGAAAACTGATATAAAGACAGATGTTATTTACCTATAGTGGTGTTTTTCATGTCTTTTTAATCTCCTCCCCCCCACACACACATACACTCAAGAAGTATAAAAGCAGGTATTTTTTGACTGGTCATTTACTTAAACACATTACAAAATCAGAACCAAAACATGACAAAAAGTAAAAACTGGGAGGAGTTAATATAAAAATTGTTCTTTCAAGGGAATTTTTAAAAAACAATAATGCATTAATATTCTAAGTAAGTAAATCTACTTTATTAGCAAAATATAAAACCATTAGTAATGACAGGCTTTATAATTTCATAATTGAAAACTGTAGCTAAAATATTTCCAAGAGTTGAAATTAACCAAACTAAATCCCAAAACAGTATAAGCAGAGACTTAAAAGTTAGTACTAAGAAAGAGACAAACAGGACATCTGATGAAAACATGCTCAGAACCAATCATGTTATTTTATTAAATTTAAGATTCTGGACTATTCCTCATATAAAGATAACTTAAGAGGCATTTTTTAAATTTTTAAATAAGTTATTTAAAATCACTCAAGACAAATTTACAGAATAATCAATGACATATTTGGGGGAAAACATTCCTAATTAAAGTCTAGATTCACTTCTATTCTCTATTTCTCAACTCCCCAAAAGAACCATAAATATAATATATATGGATTTATACAATGAAACTACTCTTTCTGATATGAACAAACTGGTAATTCATGCAAATGCAATTTAGGTCAAATTTTCACTTTGATAGAAATACAAGGCTGTAAATTAATCAAATTAAAATACACAGGACAATAGTAAAATAAGTTTTTTAAAAGTTTAAATCTTGTTAAAGAATTAGACTATGCTTTTTGTCACTTAAAATAGAGTCCTATGATATCTCCCATGTTAAAATTACATCTTTTTCTATTTTTTTCTTTAAGATTTTATTTATCTGAGAGAAAGAGAGCATACATGAGCAAGGAGGAAGGGTTGGGTAAGGGGCAAAGGGAGAAGCAGGCTTGGCTGTTGAGCAGGGAGCCCCACACTGGGGTTGATCCCAGGACCTGGGATCATGACTTGAGCTGAAGGCAGATGCTTAACTGACTGAGCCACCCAGGTGCCCCTCTCTTTTTCTATTTTCATTATTCTCTTTAAACTATGCTTTTTAAAAACCTAAGTGAAAGACACTCAATGAAATGAAAATATGTGAATGTGTAAAAACTTATTTTTAGTAAGTCTGAACTACCAGTGTGTTCATATCAGGAAGAGTAGTTTCATTGTATAAATCCATACATATTATATTTATAACTCTTTTGGGGAATTAAGAAATAGAGAACAGAAGTGAGTCTAGACTTTTTAAATTATGAATGTTTTCATTTATGAATGTATGAAATCTATGTAGAAAATCTTTTATTATGCAACTGAAAACGCTATGAGCCTCATTCTTCGGCAGCTGTGTGCTAGAGAAATCCCAGAAGCCTTAGTGAAATCAGTTGTCTGATGGGTTTGGGTGAAGAATGGAACAACAAAGCAAGGAACAGTGGGGTTTCCCAGCTAACAAGCTAATCAGTCATCCCCTGAATCAAAGCAGGCATCACTCCTTAATATGAGCCAACAGCCCTCCCCAAAAATTTGATTCACTCTAGGGAGAGAGAAAGGGACTGACTGCAAAGAGACAAGAAAGAACTTTGGTGGCTACCTGACTATACATATCTGTATGCATAAAATTGCTAAACTTTGCTATATTTAAATTATACTCTGGTTTTAAAATGAGAATTAAGTTAATGAAAACAGTGGTATAATTAATATAATAATCCATTATAGAGAACTTTCTAAACCAATCTCTACACGACTCTAAAGTACTAAGAAAGTTTGCTATAGTCATACAATATTTTCAGGCGTAGCCAGGCCTCTAAATGTTTTCCAATTTTTTTCCTTATTCACAGGGATTCTACAAATATAAGAATATTTTGAGAAATAAGTATGAAAAATTAAGTTTTCACCTTCAAATACTATTCCTCCCCAAAAAAGTTAAGAACATGATGAGACTAAACAACTGATATCCAGGGTATCTAGAGCCTGGGTGGCTCAGTCAGTTAAGTGTCTGCATTCAGCTCAGGTCATAATCCAAGGGCCCTGGGATCAAGTCCCATATCTGGCTCCATGCTCAGTGGAGAGCCTGCTTCCCCTCTCCATTTGCCCCCTCCCCTGCTCATCCTTTCTCTCTCTAAGAAATAAGTAAAATCTTTAAAACAAAACAAAACCGTTTGAAATGGCTAATGACAGAAAAGAACATTCTCAGAAAATCCCAAGTCACAGTTACATCAGCAACTATAACACAGTTTGAAAACCCCTTAATCAACTCTGGAATTTAAACATCTCTGAGAGGATGGATAATTATTTGCAAGACTCTGAGAGTCTTGCATACTCTGAGAGTATGGATAATTATATGCAAGACTGAATATATTTTACTCAGTTAAGGAAAGCCACAGACAGATGTAGAAAATAAAAAACAAGTTAGCTACTCATACATGCTATGTCAAAGATAACCTCAAAAACATTATCTAAGTGAAAGAAGACAGACACAAGATACCACATATTGCATGATTCCATTCATATGCCATAAAAGATACTTTATGAAGAAAGTGGTTACCTGGGGCCAGAGATGAGAATAATTATAAACAGGCTTGAGAAATCTCACTGGGAGGGTGAAAACGTTCTAAAACTGATTTACAGTAACAATTACATAACTCAGTTAAGGTGCTAGAAATCACTGAATTACATACCTGAAATGGATGAATTTTATGCTATATAAAGTACTCAATAGGCCACCTGGGTGGTTCAGTGGATTAAGCCTTTGCCTTCGGCTCAGGTCATGATCTCAGGGTCTTGGGATCAAGTCCCACATCCGGCTCTCTGCTCAGCAGGGAGCCTGCTTCCTCCTCTCTCTCTGCCTGCCTCTCTGCCTACTTGTAATCTCTGTTTAATAAATAAATAAATCTTTTTAAAAAAAGTACTCAATAAAGCTGTTTATTAAAAAATTTTAAGTTAGCAAAGCTACTCCTATGGAAAGATGCCTTAGGATAAAAACTTAATGCCAACTTGCCACATACTCCTCATCAATGGTAGCAGGGACTGCTAATTTTGGGTCTTGACTCAGATCTAAAAGTGAATGCCAATTTCACTATTTACTGTATGTATAAAGATTAATAAGACAAAGATATATATAAAATGTATAAAATAGTATCTCTGTCATGTTGTTATGAAGATTAAATGAGATAATGCATATAAAACTCTTAGTACTATTCCTGACACATCTATGCTATTATTATAAATTTGGTATTAAAACTTCCCCATCAATTTCTCACATACTACTTGCTTACATAGGTTGAAAAAACAATTCTGTTCATGAGCTCTTAATATATAAATTATATGCAAGTTAGATATAACTATTTCTCAGTGAATATAAAAATTATCAGAATGATATTTGATTACAAAGTTATGATACATTTTGAGTGCTGCTCCCAAAATTAATCTCAGTAATTTACAATCAAAGAGAAGCTATCTTCTCATGACTATACATATTAAAAACTTTACAATAAAAAACTTTTAATTACAAAAGTTTACATACTTCTGAGTTTTATTCACACTGTACATTATAATGGATAGTAAGAGTATAATGCAAGTATACAAATTTAAAATATACATATTTACAAACAGACTTCAAAGGCTCTAATATATGTTAACATCCATAAATACTGGAGATTGTAATATATGTGAAGATAAGTATTAAAAAAAAATCAAGTTTTTGGAAAAGCTGAAGTCCAGAATTACCAAGTACACTCTACAAAATCATTAAATAACTGTAGAATGTTGCAAAACGCTGGAAAATAAAACAATCATAAATTTAACGAATTCATTTCTCTGTAAAACTTGTATTTCACCTATTACTGGTTGCTTCATCACTAAGTGGTTTTCAGTTCAAATTGGAATCACTAACAAAATTAAATAAGAAAACATAGACTAATTAAAAATATTATGCAATCAAAAACCATGTATATGCTTGAAACTAATATAACACTCTATGTTAACTACACTGGAATTAAGTTTTTTTTAAAAAGCTATGTAAAAATCTCCTTTCAAGGCTGAAGACAACAAAAAGGACAATTTTATATAATTAGATTTAAAAGACAATCTACATTGTCTCTTTCTTTAATCAATTTTCCCCCATTTTAAAATTCCCTTAACTAACCCCATAAGGGCAGGTATCTTGCTAATTTTTTTCTTCTCGAGGGCCATGCAGAGTGTCTGGCACATAGTGGGCAGTGATCTCCTATCTGTGAAACATGCCTGAATAAATCAGCAGACAACATTATCAAGTGTGCAAAAAGGTAGAAAAACAGTGGGGAAACTCACTAGAGTTTAAAAAACAAAAAACTGAAATTGACTCGGGAACACTGTTTACAAAATTGAAGAAAATATGTACCCTATTATGATCATCCTTCCCTGTTTTAATCATCCAGATAAGGATACAAAAGAAGCATTAATGATGAAAAAATTAGTAGAGGACAAAAACAGAAAGTATGAGAAAAACAAAGAAAGGTTCTAAGAAATATGCAAGGAAATGCTTAATAATGCAAAGATAGTTATGTTAACAAGACCATGTAAGCATATCCCAAGTCATACAACAGAGTATCCCATAAGATAGAAGACTAAGTTGTATCATGCACAGAGCCATCCGGCATGTGGTCCACATTGTTGTATGCCTGACCTGAGGTTACAGCTCAAATAAAACTATTACACCTTAGTAGAGAGTACTAATAAGACCCAGTCACTTGCTTTCAGAAGTTTGATGGAAACTGAGCTAATCTGCTACAAAGGGAGTTATTCCAATAAAAAAGCAGAGGGGTGGGGGCACAGGGACTATTTCAACAAGCTATCCAAATCAAGAGAGAAAGCTGGTATGAGAACAGTTTGTACTATGTACTTCCCAAATCAAATTTGCTATATGATATAATGGAGAAATTTATCAGGACAGTGTATTTTCATTGTGATTATACTTACCCATCTCTAAATGTGTAGAAATTCAAGTCTGGATGTGAAATAGATACAAGAATTGAGCCAAAGACAAATGAAGATTGCTGTATTTCTCATTCTCAACTGCCCTAAGCTTCTTTAAAAGATCTATATATTCTTAAGAACTATAGAGCCATCATATAGAAATACAATTTCAGAAGTCATTCACACATTTTGATGAGTTTGAATCTCACTTTGATGAATGAATCAAACCCTGATTCATCTGCATTTAAAGCAGAAACCTGCACCAGCAGTGTATGTCCCTTTCAAGAGAGTCTGACAGAGCTAAAAAGCAAACAATGCTGGACTGATATAAATCTCAGTCTACCCTGAAATGCCTAACTATGTGACCATACACAGAACAGTGTTTTATCTGCTGGGATTTGTTAAAATATATTCTTTCACCAGACAGTTAAAATTAATGTTAACATCTATCATTAGAGAAATAATCTCATAATCAGAACATTAAGTGCTTTGGCTGAATTAATTTACCACTTAGTAATACCTCAAAGAGCTATATTTCAGTATTCTCTTAGATTTCAAACAGATTAACAGTGAGCACTAGGCCTGTGATAGTATCTTTTTAGTGAATAATGCTCACAAAAATTTTGGACTCCCTTAATATCTTAATATAACCACTTAAAAAAAAAATTCCTGTTTTCCAATTAACAAGCACTACTGCTAATAAAAAGGTGATAAGCCAGTATGCATATGAATCTGGAAATAGAACATATGTACATATATATACACACACATGCAACACATATATATACACATATACACATATATGTCAGTCCAGATATATGGGAACCATGAGGTGTTTACAGATTCATTTTAAAATAGTGATGAAAATCCCAATCTTCCTACTGGTTCTGAAACCTACATCCTCCTAAAGCCTATCCTCAATAAAATAACCAGATGAAAACTCATTTGATTTAATCTTCTCTCTTCATTCACTTTAATTTTCATTCTATTCAGTATTATTAAACTTGTCCGTAACATATAGACTGTCAAGCACTGTATTTAAATTTTTAAGAAATTAACAGTTAGGTGTGCCTGGATGGCTCAGTGGGTTAAAGCCTCTGCCTTCAGCTCAGGTCATGATCCCAGGGTCCTGGGATCAAGCCCCACATCAGGCTCTCTGCTCAGCAGGGAGCCTGCTTCCTCCTCTCTCTGCCTGCCTCTCTGCCTACTTGTGATCTCTGTCAAATAAAAATCTTAAAAAAAAAAAAAAGAAAGAAAGAAATTAACAGTTAAATATCTTTAAAACATGTTTTTTTAAGAGAAGACAATCAAGAAAAGATAGCTCTTTACTGTAAAAATTTATAAAATCAATCTGCAGAAAAACAATCTAAGTTAGTCATCTCTATAAATGTTAAGAGCAAAAACTACTGTGAAGATAGAATTCTTTGGATTGTTTAAAGTTTAACAAATTTATCTTTCCCCTCCTCCCCAAAGTACAGCTATTCCAAATATGTACTTGATCACTTTTTACTTGCTCAAGTTATACCAATTTTTAAGAAAAACCGTGTCAATGACTTTTTAAAACAAAATGCCAAAGATTTATAAAAGATGTAAATTAAGCTTCTGGCTTGGGAGATAAATTAAGATAGAATCTTAACATTAAAAAGCAATGTTTTCACATAGAATTGAAAAAAAACTTGCAAATCATATATTTAATAAAAAGTTAGTACACAGAATTCATAAGGAACACAACTCAACAAAAACAATCCAATTTAAATATGAGAAAAGAACTTGAATATATATTCCCCAAAGAAGATATACAAATGATCAATAAACAACTGAAAAGATGCTTAACATCACTAATTGTTAAAATGTAAATCAAAACTATCAAGAAATACCATTTCAAATTCTTTAGGATGACTTTATCAAAAATCCTAAAATAGAGTGTTGATAAAGATAGAAAGAAATTGGAACTGTTGTGCATTGTTAGTAGGAATGTATAATGGTACAGCTACGGTGGTAAACAGAGTGGCAGTTTCCCATAAAATTAAACACAGAATTACCATATGATTCAGCAATTCCACCTCTAGGTATACACCCAAAAGAACTGAAAACAGGTACTCAAACAAATATTTGTATACTCATGTTCAAAGCACCATTATCAATAGCTAAAAGGTGGAAACAAGCCAAATGCCACTGATGGTTAAATGAATAAACAAAGCATATATATACAATGGAATTTTTCAATCTTAAAATGGAATCAATTTAGAAGGAAAGAAAAGAAGGGAGAGAGAGAGGGAAGGAGGGGAGGGAAACAAGGAGTAAGTGAGGGAGGGAAGAAAAAAATCTATCATATGCTACAGCATGGATGAATCCTAAAAACTTATGCTAAGTGAAATAAGTCAGACACAAAAGGACAAGTATTGAATGATTTAACATATATGAGGTACCCAGAATAGTCAAATTCATACAAAGTAGAACAGTAGTTATCAGGGGCTCAAAGAAAGGAGTACTGGGAAGTTACTGTTTATTGGATACAAAATATAAAATTTATGGAGATCAACAGGGGTGACAGTAGCACAACAATCTGAAGATACTTAATGAATTATACACTTAATAGTTAAAATGGTAAATCTCATGTTTTGCATCTTTTACCATGAAAAAATTAAATAGTAGTAATAATTTTTAAGCAGTGTGATAGAGTTGAAGGAGTCTGAACCAATAAAACGAGGATTTTTTAAAAAGATGATCAAATTGGGGCATTGATATTAACTGTGTGCTCTTAGGTTAGGTAATTTGAACTCTCTGGGACTCAGTTTTTTCATCTTTGAAATGAACAGATTTTAAGAGATGATTAAAGTGTTTCTTTCAGTTCAAAACATTCCATGAAAGCACATTCCAGATGCAAGAACCAAAGCTAACTATCAGGCTGCTGCCACTCAAGTGGAGATAAGAGAATTAGCATCCTAGTTAAGTCTTACAGTTTTAAGACAGTCAGTTAAAGAAAATGTTGATCACAAAAGCAGACAGATGAAAATAATCTATGCTCTGGAAAAAAGGAAATTAAAAAGCTCTATCTCCAGGGGCATTAAAAACACTCAACTCTATGTTCTCAAACTGTGGTATTATAAAGGACAAGGCAGTTGAGCAAACCTCCTTTTGAGCCTGTGGGGTGGGTTACTTATTCTCTACATTTGCTGATAAATAAATACTGGTGTTTTTTTAGACTTGAAGGGCCTAGCTTCCATTATAGTTATTCTAGTGTTATTCAGAGCTAGCACATGAAAATGGCTGTTTCAGTTTCCATTTCAGGGAGACAAAAGGATCAGTATCTGCTCACTTCTCCTTTAGACACCATGTCAATTACAATGAGCCCACTACCACCACTAAATCCTATATTTCCTAATTAACATTGAATTCAAACATGGATTCCACAGAAACATCTTCCTCAAACAAATGAACTGCTCAATAACTTCATTAACCAAAACCAACCCATCTGTTACTGTGCTAAATAAGGAATGGGTACTTATGGGGATCCCTCAATCTTGTAAATAAATGTATTTTCCGACATTCCTACGGCTATAAAATGACTCATGACATATATAAGCAATAATTAGGAAAGAGAAGAAACATGAAAGCAGATATTTAACTCAGTAAAAGAAAGAACTATAGAGCTGCCCAATAAGGAATCTGGTTACCTCACAAAGGAGCTGAGACCCTCTGAATAAAATGTTCAACCCGTGATAGACAGCTATAAATCGAAGCTATGTCATAGACTCAGAAACTTAGGATAATGCCTAAGATTCCACATGACCCAATTAACTACAATTATGTGAGATCATCAAAATAGTATCTATAAAAAAAAAATAGTATCTATATACTGTTACCTATATACTAGGAGATAATAGGAGAGTTCAGCTTTATTAGCTGCACTATCTCAAATACCCTCACAATACATGGAAATCCACTTTTACTACAAGGCAAAAAGCACACTGAGCCTTTGAAGATGGTTAACAAAGGTAATGTACCTCTTCAGTCCTTCAGGTAAAAAAGGGATCAAAGACTTTAGAATCAGATAAGCTTCCATGAGAATCCTTCCCCAGCCACTATGTGACTTTGGACAATTTATGTAACCTCCCTGAATTTTAGTTTTATAAGAGAATATCAGCTCACAGGATTGTTATGAAAACTTTGTTAAACTAAACACCTAATACTTCATTAAAAAGGATTTTCTTTCAAATCCTACATATTCTTTAATAACCTGCTTATAACTTGCTGTCTTCATGTTCTCCAGGACTTTCTAAGCCAAAGTAATTATTCTCTGAACTTCCCAAGTATGTTGTAAGTATTGTCTTTCTATAAACGAGATCACATTTTTGAACCCTCAATTACAGGAGTCAGTGAATTTAAGACTATAGTATAATTGTAGAATTACAAGCCTGACGAAGAAGAAATTTGGTTAATGAGTTTTTGATTACCTGGTTTAATTTTTAAGTGTTTGTATTAAACTCAGACATCCTTAATCATATAAAAGTCCTAGGCCCAAAAGAAGCCTTTCAAATTCCTCTCCCATGATATCCATTCGCAGATTCAATAGAGCAACCCTGACTTTGGTGAGACAGTATTATCCCCACAGGAAGCCTCCACACCCCAAAACCAACCTCCTCATGTCTAGATACATACCCAATTCAACCAATAAAACCCAATTCTACTGCCATTTCTATGAAGCCAACCATGACGTCCCAGGGCAATTTTCTACTTTCTTTAAACTAACAAGGCATTTTTCTTAAGCCTCAATTTTGCCATTTAAAGACATACGTTTTCTTATGTGTCTAGTGTCCTCTCCCACTAGAAAGTAAGTTGTCATGCTCAGGGGTATCTCTTACCCTCACTGCAGTCTACTGTATTCTTTTCCCAATCCCAACATGTAGCACAATGTCTATCAAAATATAGAGAATCAAAAAATATTTATGAATGACATCTAATGTCCTCTAATATAATTGAAGCTGCTTAAGGAAAAGGGAAAATGGCACAGGAATAAAAAATAAATACATACTTTATGTACTTATTTTTCAATTAAAATTGCAGATCAAGGGGCCCCTGGTTGGCTGAGTCAGTTCTAAGTGTCTGCCTTCAGCGTAAGTCATGATTCCTGGGTCCTGGGATGGAGCCCCACATCAGGCTCTCTGCTGAGCAGGGAGCCTGCTTCTCCCTCTCCCTCTTCTCCCCTGCTTGTGAATGCACTCTCTCTCTCTCTCAAGTAAATAAATAAAATCTTTTAAAAAATAAATAAATAAAAACAAAATAAAATTGCAAATCAAGAATGTGCAAATGATCGATGTTCATGTAATACAATACTGTATAGTGACAAAAGCAAACAATCTAAAAACTACATTCTACCATATGAATGAATCTCACAAACACATTGAGCGACAGAAGCCAGTCAAAAAGGAGACTATGGACAATTCTATTTAAGTCCAAGAACAGACAAAACTAATCTATGTTAGAAGAAATCAGGATAATGGTTAAACTTGCCAGAGGGTAAGTAAGAGAGGCTTATGAGATGATGTTATTCTGTTTCTTAATCTTTCTGGTAGTTACCAAAGGTCCAATCCACTTATGAAATACCATAATATATACACTATTCTACAAAATAATATTTCAATTAAAATTTTAGAAATAGAGTAGACATATTTATTATAGTTTCTCGGTTCTGGAAAAAAAAAAGTTAACTCCAAGAATGTATCTAGAAAACTAAAAGCATAACAACTGTAGAAATTTTTTAAAAACGGTCTACAGGATACCAAGGTTTATTCCTACTAGTCATAACAAAGTTATACTTTATTACCATTTAACTAACACTTTATTGCCCACTTTTAAACATCCCCTTACTAAAAAAGGAAGAAAATTAAAATTTGAATTAATTGCTCAAGATCTCTCATTAAATATTATTGTCACTGTGTCTTTCCCATTATACCTTACATATTTTAGTCCTGTTCTAGGGACTAAAAGATTAAGCTAACCTGATGTAAAGCAATGAAGACAAAAGTGTTTTGAAATGCTTATATTTTTATGTTTGAAAAGTGTGTAATACAGAATGAAAGATAAAATATGACCAAAATATTTTGAAAAAAAATAAATCCCAAGAAACTGGAGTTTAGTATTAGCTTCTTCATTACGGCTAAAATATATTAACATGAACATGCAAATGGGAGAAAATAATTTATTTTCAATGTTACTTGAGCCACATTTTAAAAAAATTTATTAACAAACTAATTAAAACAAATGTTAGTTTGAAGTTTCATATAAAATTAGTATCAATTTTGACATTTTTAAACAAGAAGTATTAACTATTTTTTTGTTTTACATAAAATCTAGATTTCCATCACTAACTAAAACATACCAACTAAAATTTTTTTCAATGTGATATATGTGTTTCAAAAGCTATGACCTACAGTAAACATACTCTTCTCATCATTGAAAAAATATACAGATATAGATATAAATAGCATCATACATGTCCTTTAAGAAACTGGAATGTGATTTTTAAAAATCCAGATGAAACAGCTTCATAATTTGAGAAAGGGAAATACCATATTGGGAACAGAACTGACATCTAATGACACAACCAGAGTGGCTTACTAAAATAATTTTCACTCACTACATGAGTCAAATAAAATTCTCAGTTCTCATATGATTTTGATTTAACTCGGGCACTACATGATGTATTTTATCTCGTATCTTACTCATTTCATTTAACTAAGACACTTCTCAATTTAATGAGTTTTATATGTATTACTTTCAATTTAGAGTTGCTAAGAACAAATTATAGTTTATAGTCATTAAGGAAAATAATGTAAAGAAACTATTTCAAAGCAATATACTCATATAAAGCATAGAAAAGTATCATTCAAATAATATAGAAGTGGTCTTAAATACAAAAAAGCAAGTCACATCCAAATACAAGCATTGTGTGATGTCATGCTTTTAGTATTTAAATGGAATATTTTCTTTAATAGTCAGCAAACTTATTTTATATCCCATTTGACAATATTTAAAGTAAGCCCTATACATCTTTAAACGAACCCTTACCTATTTGAATATTCAGATTTTTTCATATAAAGCCTATTAATTCATTTTGAAAATTCTGGCTTCTTATTTTCTAAAAAAGCCAAGTATTTTCTATAGTAAATTGCACTGTTTTTCTAAAAATCTCAGTGTTATGAAAGATAAATAAATCAGCACATAACTGAGATAACAGTGCTCACATTTATTAAAGTTGATATTGACATACCACTGGGACATATCTGCTGGTATTTCCTAGTAGATCAGAATATAAAATTTGGATCAAATGCAACATGCTATGTATATACAAATAAAATGTTAAAAAGTGAATGTCTCTAAAACATAATAAATAACATGTGTGGAATAGGGATGACTAAGGATAAAATTAAACTTATCAAGAGAAATAACAATGATCATTTAATAATGGTTTCATTTTATACAAGAACTGATTTCAAGACTTAATTAACTGCAACTTCTATATTTCTTAATTTTCTGGACCAACAGGCAAAATTTTTTGAAGATGTGAGCATTTAATATACAAATTTCATTTTAAAAGTTATATATTATTAAAGAAATATATTTTTAACAAATGAAGTACTTTAAAGAATATTTTCTAGAACTTCTGTTGCTTTTTATAAATAATAGAAAATATACCCTATTAAAAAAAAAGCTTACTAATCAGGTGGGGAAAGCAAAGATATATTCTAAATAGTAAAAGTAACCTAATTTAAAAATATAGAAATATTTCACAAAAATTTAATTTCATTTGTTTTTTTTTAATTTCATGTGTTTAAACCTTATTTTATATCTTCAACAGTTTTGTTTTTAATATATTAAAAGTTTGTTCTCAACTAAAAAAAAAAAAAGAAAGAAAAAAAAAAACAAGGGATGGTGAGTGTTGGCTTTCTTTCTATAACCCTCTTTCAATTTAAGGAAATAGGACCTCCAAATAAAGTAATCCAAAACCAAATGAAAATAAGGCCTAAAATCAGTTTCTTTCAAAATGCAGCAACTACAGACATAACAAACACTCTAAATCTATGTTATGGGTATGCTTTTCTTAGTGGCTAGGAATACACATGAAATTGTTATTTAAGTGATAAAATAAATACTTGGGCCTTGGTATTAATTTGCAACTTTTTAATATCTTTGTAGCCTCTCTCAAAAAGGAAAATATAAGATATTTGCCTTTGCAGTTCCTAGCACAGTGTGAAGCAGCAAGAGTTTACTATAGTTACAACATGGATTAACAGTATCCCATCAACACTTAACACTACCACAAAAGATACTATGATCTAGTACACTTCAGACATTAAAGAGAGATTTTTAGTGTCTCAATAAAAGACAGTATAACTTCAGATATTTTCTAAGGTTTTGTATAAAACTAACACACTTGCATAAGACAGACACAACTGGGTTTTCCCCCTTTCATAATAAATGAAAATTACCATAAACCACATTTTAACATAATACTTACCAGCACGTGGGTAGTTTCAGAAGTTTTCCATAAAGAGCAGTGCTGAAAGAAGGAATAATCGGTACAGGTAAGCAGTAAGATCCCCTACAATCCAAAGACGTCAGTCCGGCCTGGAAACCAAATATCTGAAACAAAAAGAAAAGATCCAAATGTTCACAGAGACAAAGTTTTAATAAGCACAGGATGAAATACGTCAGTTTCAATTTGCTCTACAACAGCTGCACACTAAATATGTTCCAATGTCTTTTTCCACTTCCCAAACATCAACATTTTCTTTTATTCAATTTAACACTGACTAAATCCAAATTAAGAGATTAAAATATATAGTATTTCTTTCACATCCCTGGAAGATCACTGCTTCTTACTAACTCTGTTTCACATTTTATTTCTAAACATAATTCTCATTTAGTGTTTGTCTGCTACAATGCACATAGTTGCTATTAATATAAACTGCCTGCATTGTGCACATTATAAAAATTAACTTTAATAAATTACTGTTAATATCACTTAATGTCTAAAAGAACAGTAATTACAATAAAAACTATCATAAAAATGTATTTTGCCTTCAACTTACATTATGCACACACAGAAAGGATATCCAAATATACCCTAAAATGTTACATCTTTTCCCTTTCTTTTGTGAAAATTGTAGGGCTGAGGTTTTTCACCCCCAGAAATTTGGTACATGGCATAAATTATTCTTTATATGTTTATACTTAAAATGAGCAGATCACACTCAAAACTTTTATAAGCATTCCTGGAAATTCCTGAACAGTATACTTGGTTTAATCGGAAGAACCAATATAACATCACATTATATATGAAACACTACAGAGAACTTACTATATTTCTGCTCCAATTATTTCCAATGAGGTAAAAATAAACATCTCAAGCAAAAAACACTAACACATAGGGATACAAAATAGAGTTACTATTTCCCAACAACATATAGAAGTAGCTTAAGCCTAACACTTATCTTTATTTTTTTTTATTCCTTAGGTTCATAAAGCACTGACCTTCCTATCTCTAGGATTTATATTAACTGATTAGTTCTACAGTGAAACATGTTTAAGATTTTTCAATCACTAAATTTCAAAACAAAATACTTTCATTTAATGAACTTATAAACTAATGACTAATTTCTTAAAAAGTATTACACTACTTCCAAATGGTTTCAAAAAGCTGTTATGTCCCTACCATTTATCAAACTGAAATCACTCACTCTAAAGTCAGTTCTAAGCGAACAAAATAATTTTTTTGGAAATGAGACATTAGTTAGAATGACATATTTTTAGAGAAAACTGCATTTCAAAGAACATAATTACCTAATTACTATTAAAGAAAATGAAAGTGATACACCTACTGTCCTGTAAGTACTACAATCAGCCAAGTGGCAAGAAATCCAAAATTGAGAAGGAAAAATAAATGATTCTAATACTTAAATGATCAACCTTAAAAATTAAGTTATTCACACACATTATCTTTGAAGACTTGTTCCGAGCAACACTGTAAACCAAGAATTTCCAGGCACTGTGCAATTTCAGGAATTTCTTATTTCCTCTAAAAGGCCCATTTAAAGAATTCTGAAGTTTACAATTATTAATACCACTTAAGATAAAACATTTTTAAACCAATGTCCAATCTCTAAATATGAATAAGGGTAAGATTTTATATTAGATTATCTGTGTTCAACTAAGAACTCTCTCAAGCCACTTTCTAATATTCTATGAAATGTCCCAACAGTATAATCACAGACACTATCGTTAAGTTTACTCAGATGGAAACTGGGTGTAAAGGAGATCCCTGCTGGATGTTTGCAGAACTGCAAAGGACTCTGGGGAAACTGTATCTTATTCTGTAATATTTTTTAAACTTTTACTAAATTTACATGCTGTCCAGAGATGTTTCTAAGGGAACATTCTGGCAAATATAAATTATAATGAAAGAGTACCTATCTACCACATCAAAAATAATTTCAAAATAGCCAATTTCCAACTCTCCTTTAAATTACAGTAAGGATACACACAGATTTATAATACCTACATAACCCACTAACTTGTCAACAGCGCTTGATCAAGATTATAAATACTTGGGGTGCCCGGGTGGCTCAGTGGGTTAAAGCCTCTGCCTTCAGCTCAGGTCATGATCCCAGGGTCCTGGAATCGAGCCCTGCATCGGGCTCTCTGCTCAGCAAGGAACCTGCTTCCCCTTGTCTCTCTCCACCTGACACTCTGCCTACTTGTGATCTCTGTCAAATAAACAAATAAAATCTTTTTTTAAAAAAAAAGATTACAAATACTTTACCTAGAAAAAGGGAAACCAATGCAACAGGAGTTGAAGTTGCTTTCACCAAGGATAGCTCATATATTCATAAATAGAATAAAAGCACTGAACATTACAAACTAATAGTATGAACAGTAAGAATGTATAAAGCAGTAAGTGTAACTACCAATAAAAATTTTAGCTGAAAGAAATGTCAACTTGAATAAGAAGACTTACACATCACACTAAATGAACAATTCAACATGCAGGGCCACCTTTAAAAAAAAAATCCAATTACGAAATAAAAATATCATCTGCATCTTAACACTTCGCAATATTCTTGAATTAACATAAATAGAAAAAACTGTCGATTTAGAAATATAAAAAACTCCTAGTAAGTTTTTAATAAAAATTAGTTTGCTAAATTAGGATTTGCAATGATGAAAGGCAAAAACTATAAAAATCACATACCAACTGTAAATGAGAAGGGAAACATAGTAATTGTGATGTAAAATAAATCATTTTTATGCTGTTCTCATCATAAGACACTCAGTATAAGAGTACAAAAAGCATGCTAAAGATATGTTCCTTTCTTAAAGGGACCAACAAAAATATAAAACATTACCTTCATAACAAAGTTAATCCATAAATACGTGGCTTTTCTTTCACCAATAATGAAGAAGCAGAAAGAGAAATTAAGGATCAATCCCATTTACAACTCCACCAAAAACCAAAAGGCACCTAGGAATAAACCTAACCAAAAGGGTCAAAGACCCATACTCTGAAAACTATAAAACACTAATGAAAGGAATTGAATAGGACCAAAAGAAAAGGAAAAATATTCCATTTCCATGGTTTGGAAAAACAAATATTGTTAAAATGTCTATCCTACCCAAAGTAATCTACACATTTAATGCAATTCCCATCAAAATAATTTTTCACAGATCTGGAATAAATAATACTAAAATTTGTATGGAACCAGTAAAGATCTTGAATAGCCAAAGCAATCTTGAAAAAGAAAAGCTGGAGGCATCACAATTCCAGCTGGAGGCATCACAATTCCAGACTTCAAGCTATATTACAAAGCTGTAGGGATAAAAACACTATGGTGCTGGCGTAAAAACAAACACATAGATCACTGGAACAGAACAGAAAACCCAGAAATGAACCCACAACTATATGGTCAATTAATACTTTACAAAGCAGGAAGAAATATCCAATGGAAAAAAGACAGTCTATTCAACAAATCGTGTTGGAAAAACTGGAGAGCAACATGCAAAGAATGAAACTTGCCCGGTTTCTCAAACTATACACAAAAATAAATTCAAAATTGATGCAAGACCTAAATATAAGATCTGAAAACATAAAAATCCAAGAGAAGAATGCAGACAATAATTTCCCTGACACTAGCCATAGCAACTTCTTTCTAGATACATCTCCTGAGGCAAGGGAAACAAAAGCAAAAGTAAATAAACTTTTGAGACTCCATCAAAATCAAAAGCCTCTGCAGAGCAAAGGAAACAACCAACAAAACTAAAAGGCAACCTACAGAATGGGAGAAGATATTTTCAAATGACATCCAATTAAGAGTTACTATCCAAAATATATAAAAAAAAAAACTTACACAACTCAACACCCAAAAAATGAATAATCCAATTTAAAAATAGGCAGAAGACACAAGTATACATTTTTCACTAAATGATATACAGATGGCCAAGAGACACCTGAAAAGACACTCAACATCACTCATCATGAGGGAAATACAAATCAAAACTACAATGAGATATCACCCCATACCTGTCAGAATGACTCAAATCAACAACACACACAAAAAAAAACAACAACAGGTGCTGGCAAAGATATGGAGAAAGGGGAACTCTTGTGCACTGTTGGTGGGAATGGAACCTGGTGCAGCCACTGTTGAAGACAGTATGGAGGTTCCTCAAAAAGTTGAAAATAGAACTACACTACAATTCAGCAACTGCAAGACTAGGTGTTCACCCAAAGAATACAATAATATGAATTCAAAGGTATACATGCAGCTTGATGTTAAAAAGCAGCATTATCTGCAATAGCCAAATTATGGAAATAGCCCAAACGTCCATCCACTGATGAATGGCTAAAGATGTGGTATACACACACATACAATGGAATATTACTCATCCATTAAAAAATGAACTCTTGCCATCTGCAACAACATGGATGGACCTAGAGGGTATTATGCTAAGTAAAATAAGTCAGTCAGAGAAAGAAACACCATATGATTTCATTCATATGTGGAATTTAAGAAACAAGACAAATGACCAAAGGAAAAAAAAAGAGGCAAACCAAGAAACAGACTCTTAACCATAGAGAGCAAACTGATGTTATCAGAGGGAAGATGGATGAGGGAATGAATGGGTGAAACAAAATAGGTGATGGGGATTAAGAAGTGCACTTGCTGTAATGGGTACTGGGTGTTGTATGAAGTGCTGAATCACTCTTTTGTACACCTGAAACTAATATTATACTGTATGGTAACTAAATGGAATTAAAATCAAAAGTTTTAAAAATTTAAATGATGAAAAAACATATATATAAAATAGTATAGCTGCTATGCATAATTATATACTGTGTTTTAAAAAATAAAGTTACAATGTTATTCAGCATTTCATTTCAAGCTATATACAGAAAATATCAGTGAAGTTAACATGTATTTGCATACAATGTTTATATTACCATTATATGTATTACCCAAAATGTAGGTACAACCCAAGTGTTCGTCAATAAAAGTGTGGATTAACAAAAAATGTGGTATATACACAGAATGTAGTATTATTCAGACTTAACTATAAGCAAGCTTTACAGTACATTATGACATGGATGAATCTTACAAACAGTAACCTAATAAAATACAACCACTAATCTGAGATACTTAAACTAATCAAATTCACAGAGACAGAGTGAAGAACAGTGGTTACCCAGGGACAGTGGAGAGAGGGGAATTATTCTTTAACAGAGATTCAGTTTGGGTTGATGAGAAGATTCTGGAGATGGATGGTAAGGACAGTTACACAATTATGAATGTAGTTACTCTCCCTGAACTATACACTAAAAAATTGTTTCAATGGTAATTTTTATATCAAACATATTTTACAAAAATAAAAAAAGTAAAACAGTTTTAAAAAGAGTAGTTAATTCACATACAGTAATACACTGGCACATCCAAAAACTAAGTAAAGAATGATTATAAATGAGAGTTCTGCATTCAGAATAATGAACATTTTGGGAAGGAAAAGCCTTCAAGAGAAAAACATGGAATCAAATCTAGCAGATTAAAAATTAGAACTTCAGAGCTAAAATTGCTTAGAGATTAAGTAAATCACTTCATTTCACATATGGGAAAAATGAAGTCCAAAAAGGATAAAGGATTTCTTCAAAATTCCGTATTGCTGGAACAGCAATATGATGCTTCATTTGATTTAGCTCATCTATTAGCTCATAATTTCACTCTGCCTTGCTTCCTCCATTTTCTCCTTCTCCTCTCCAAAAAAGTATGCTTGATTCTCCACTTATTCTTAAAGAAGAAAACAAATTCTCATCTAACCAATAGCAAGATTCCATTTCTCACTTTCAATAAGCAAGTATCTTGAAAGAAGCCTGGAGAATGCTACATTATTTTTTTCATTGTCTACTCGTTCTTTTTTTTTTAATTTTTTATTTTTTATAAACATATATTTTTATCCCCAGGGGTACAGGTCTGTGAATCACCAGGTTTACACACTTCACAGCACTCACCAAAGCACATACCCTCCCCAATGTCTACTCATTCTTTAAACCCTCTAAATCTAGTTTCTGTTCATGTATCCACTAAAACAAAAAGAAACTCTGGAGTGAAATTGATTAAGTATGTATTTTTCTTATGAAGAGAAATTAAATATTTTCTCTTCTTCCACTAACAATTTAACTGAGAAAATAAATTATTTTTTTCTGTTGCCACCTTACAACCACTGAGATGACTAAAATCAAAAAGACAGGCAGTAATAAATGTAATAAAGATGTGAAGAAATTAAAAATTCTGTGGTATTAGGACAGGAAAACAATTTAACAACCCCTTTGGGAAAAAGTTCGGTAGTTCCCAAAAATGTTAAAAATAGAGTTACCATTTGACCACACAACTCCACCCCCAGGTATATTCCCAAAAGAAATGAAAACTTGCTATCACTCATTACCTGAGCTGAGATCAACAGTCAGATGCACAACCAACTGAACTACCCAGATGCCCCAAAATGGACATTTTGAAACGCAAATGCCCATCAATAGATTAATGGATAAACAAAATACACTATATTCATGTAATGGAATATTATTCAGCCATAAAAAAGGAATAAAATCCCGATACACGCTATGATATGAATGAAACTTGAAAATATTATGCCAAGTGAAAGAAATCATATGTTGTATGATTTCATTTACATGAGATGTCCAGAATATGCAAATACATAGAAACAGAAAGTAGGCTGGTGGTTATAAGGGATAGGAGGGGAGAGTTTAAATTGTGAGTGAATGCTAATAGGCAGACGGTTTCTTTTGGGATTGATGAAAATGTTCTGAAATTAGATAGAGATGACAGTTGTATTAATTGTGAAAACACTAAATATTACTAATTTCTATTCTTCTAAAAAGGTGAATTTATGGTATGTAAATTGTATCAACAGTCATTATTTAAAAAAAGAAAACCTCAAAACATATCTAAAGTCTACTTTAACCATGACACTCATACTAGTTCCCCTGGTCCCCACACCACCCCTAAACCACTTAAACCTACTCTCAAGAATTTGGGTTGTATCTACCTTCATAGACCCTTTTATATCTGTGAACAATCTTTAGCATTTTGTTTTATTTACATAAATAGCATTACATTTACATATATATACCATTATGCTTTCTGGTATTCCCACCAAAAATTACATTGTAGAAAGCTATCAATGTGAGAACATAGAGATCTCTAGTTGTATTTATCTCCATATGCAAAATTTTTTTCTGGAGCAGAGGTCAGCAAACCACAAGTCAAATTTCACTTAATGCCTATTTTTGTATTGCCTACAAGCTAAGAATAATTTTTACATATCAACATTTATAATCTGTTTGGTGATAGGAAACACTAAGCAGGAACCCCAATGAGGTGAAATGTTATGTCAAGAAAAAGAATCCCATTCTTCTCATTAGTAAAACTGAATTACAAAAAAAGACTATCACATTTTTAATTTTATCAACTCAAAATTTGTGGAAATTTATTCTCTTACTAACTAAGTACCTATACTACAACCTAAATTTTGCCTCCTGGCCCACAATGCCTAAAATATTTACTCTCTGCCCCTTTAAAGAAAAGTTTGTTCACCCCTGTTATAGGATAAACACTGAAAACTGAAATAGATGGGTATAAGGTAAATTTGTTTTCAAATATTTTAGGTCCTGCAAAAGTACTGTCCAAAATGATACCAATTTATACACCCACCGGCCACATATGAAAGCACCATTTCTCCAAATCCTGGAGAAAATTATTTTCTTGAGGTTGAAAATTACCAAATCTAAGAAATCCAAAGTATTTTGATACTACTATAATCTTTGTGATCACTCTGAAGCACATGCCATACCTGATCCTTGTGAGATAAAAGGCCTTAAACTCAAGTATTATTCTATAGCTTATAGGGCACTTCCATGAACTTACTCATGTTTCAAACATCAGATGCTTTGCAATGACTTAGCTACATGATGCCATATATAGTCAAAGGATGGCTTTACCAGTTAAATAAAGAAGATTTGGTAAGACATATGAAAGTTCCACCTGTGGGTTTTCTTCACACATCCATGTCAACTCTCCCAATTAATAAATTTCATTACACGAAATAGGTGCTACATACCATTTTATTATATGGTCAATACAGTCAAGTTTAGGTATATAAAATTAAAACTTGAGCATTTGTTTTAGTATTTAACTGAAAATTACTTAGGGTCTAAAATGCCACACCCATGGAATACACATTTAAATCCTCTATTGTAATATTTTAACACCCTAATAGGAAAATTAATCTTGGTAAACCTCCTCAAAAGTCTGAGTAATTATGCCAAGTAACATGAACTGCTATAAACTTTACGACAAATCAGTATTTTGAGTCAGTTCCAAATAGTACAAATATAAACTAAAACTCTCTACCAAATCCTGACCATTTAAAAATGTACCAGGCCAGCGACGCCTGGGTGGCTCAGTTGGTTAAGTATCTGCCTTCGGCTCAGGTCATGATCCCAAGGTCATGGATTGAGCACTGCATCAGCCTCCCTGCGTCTGCTTCTCCCTCTGCCTGCTGTTCCCCCTGCTTGTGTATGCATTCTCTCTGACAAATAAATTTTTTTTAAAAAAAGGACCAGGCCAGGGGTGCCTTAGTGGCTCAGTCAGTTGAGCATTTGACTCTTGATTTCAGCTCAGGTCATTATCTCTCAGGTCTTGGGATCAAACCCCTAACTCTCACCCACCACCTCCTCCCACCATTTCCTGAGGCAGGCTACAAGCTCAGCAGAGAGTCTGCTTCTCTCTCCTTTCCTTCTGACCCTCCCACTACCCTTGAGCTCTCTAAAATAAAAATTCTTAAAAAAAAAAAAAAAAGGACCAGGCCACTAAAGAAGCATCAAAAATACAATGATATATTCAATACTCAAGGCTTTACTTTTTAAAATATTCAATATTCTTTTTTTTTGAGATTTTATTTATTTGAGAGAGAGAGCATATACATGAGAGAGCATGGGGATGGGCAGGGAAAGGGAGAAGCAGGCTCCCCACTGAGCGGAGAGCCTGACTCAGGGCTCAAACCCAGGACCCCGGGCTCATGACCTGAGCCACAGGCAGCTACTTAAATAACTGAGTCTCCCAAGTGCCCCAAAATACTCAATATTCTTAATATCAATCACAAGTTTTTCTACATATAATATTCCTGCTCTGCCCAACACCAAACCTCCTAGAACATTTGGCTTATCCATTAAACATAGCTCTACTCAAATTAACCAAAATACAAAAGACAACTAGATAGTAATATGCATAAAAGCAAAAGACCTGGGGTGCCTGGGTGGCTCAGTGGGTTAATGCCTCTGCCTTCAGCTCAGGTCATGATCCCAGGGTCCTGGGATCAAGCCCTACATCGAGCCCTACATCAGGCTCTCTGCTCAGCAGGGAGCCTGCTTCCTCCTCTCTCTGCCTGTCTCTCTGCCTACTTGTGATCTTTGTCAAATAAATAAATAAAAATCTTTAAAAAAAGAAAAAAAAAAAAAAAAAGGCAAGACATTTCCCAAAATATAACATTATCTGGATTACACTGTAACTAACTTTTACATTACCTTGAAAATGTTTCTTCAAGACTTTATTTATTTATTTATTTATTTATTGAGAGAAAGACCAATAGCATGAGCTGGGGGAGGGACAGAGGGAAAAGAGAGAGAATCCTAAGCAGACTCTAAGCTGAGCACCGATCTGAACAAGAGGTTCAATCTCACAACCCTGAGATCATGAACTGAGCCAAAAATCAAGAGTCAGACACTCAACTGACTGAGCCACCTACATTACCCTGGAAATTTAAGTGAGCTTTTAACATGGTAACAATAGTAGTAAACAACTATCCCAGTAACTTTTATCTCAGTATGGAGTACAATCATATTGGATTGGTGACCAATGGCTTTGGTGATCATTCTCCTTAAGGACAGGATATGCCTTATTCATCTTCAATGCTGAGTGTCTGCAATATATAAGGAATCTAATATTTACCAAATTGATGAATCCTACCTAAGTAGAATACCTTGGAAAGATTAGTGAAGTGCCTAAAATTAGTCCTGTTTCAATAACAAGGCAAATATTCTCAACATTATAATCTGATATTCAAGTCATACTATTATAAAAAAATACACCTCAGTGTAATAATTATGGGAGTGAATTAAATGGCACAAATATAAAATATTACCTACATATCTAGCTTTCAAAATTACTTTCTCCTGCTCTCCATATGACATAAAATACTGTGGTAGATAATTTTAATAATGGCCCTAATGAATTACACTTTCCGGTGTCCACAGCCCTTCGCAACATGACAGTGTCACTCTCTCACCAAGGGAGTGGAGTTTCCTCCATCCTCTTAAAAATGGGCTTTGCATGGACTAGAAGAAAACGTGTTCATCTTCGCTACACGGTTTGAAAACAAATTTCACCATCTTAAAACTACAGGCGGTGTAAAACTTGTATTTACATTGGTTTCCTTTTATTCTACAAATATGCAAGTATTTAAGAACTTTGAAACATGGAACAATGAAGCATGAACCAGTAAAATCTACTTTTGGATTCCTCTAATTTTGGAGTCCTTTACATGAATTTAGTATATTTTTAGTTCTTATTCTTGAATATGTTTGTAATGTTTTCTTTAATCTATAAAAGAATTTGTTAGATATATGCTAACTCCACTTTGACTATAGTTCTGTGTTTGCTTTCCAAAAACACTTATTACTCAACATTTGAATTTATCTTTATGTACCTACAATGGGATATTTTTATTGTTGTTTTTTGAGAGTGCACCTGTGCAGGCACAACAGGGGCAGAGAAGGGGGGCACAGAGAGGAAGAAAGAGAATCTTAAGCAGGTTCCATGCTCAGTGCAGAGCCCAATGCAGAGCTAAATCTCATAACCCTGAGAACATGACCTGAGATGAAATTGAGAGTAGGATGCTTAATCAACTGAGCCACCCAGGCACCCCTGGGATGTATTATTTACCAAGAAAATAAGGAAGAGCTCAGTCAAGCCTACAATAATTAATGCTATCTAACCCAATTTAACTCATTAAGCATTCTCTTTGTATCCAGAAATTAACATGAATTCAGTTAAGAGGAAAGAAACAACAACCAAAAGTGTTAAACCTTCTTTATAAAGCATTGTCTCCCAAAAATGTTCCCCTCAAAGAAATCATGAGTCTTTAAAACATTCTTATAAACTAAGTATTCCTTCACACTACTTATATTTATCATTGATGACAGATAAGATTTTCAAAAACAGGGCGCTTGGGTAGCTCAGTCCTCTGAGTGGCCAGCTCTTGGTTTCAGCCCAAGTAATGATTTCATGGATCATGAGACTGAGCCTGCATTGGGCTCCACTCTCAGCAGGGAGTCAGTGTGAAGAGTCTCTCCCTCTGTCCCTTCTCCTCACTTCTAAAATAAACATTTTTTTTAAAAAATCTTCAAAAACCATAATTAACATTATGAACCTGTAGGTGTGTTATAAACATATATACGTATAAACATCAAGCTAATCCCAAATAATTGAGTAACTTTAAAATAGGTACACTTTCATTTAATTATGTTGAATAATGAATATATACGTATCATTGAAATCTCATGGGGGTACTAATTCCATGAAGTTACAAATCTAAGAAAAAAAATACTTAATTTTCCCAAAGCCAAACATACTAATAAAACAAGAAAATTCACTTTTCCTACCTTAAGATAGCAGTGTGCATAGCAATAATGAAGCAGATTATCAGAAGGCTGAGTAAGGCTGCTGACCACATGCACCAACTGTTCAGCATACATTGGCACAGAATGTTCCAGATTAATTTTATCCACTAATATCTGAATGGACGGCAAAGGCCGAAGAGACTGGAAGTTTGTAGCATTCAGGAAGTTACTTGAGTTCTGGAAAATAATAAAGTTCACTTTATAACTCAGGAAAACAGTGACTAACATGCAATGCCCCCACACAAGCCTCAGACTGGCACATTTTGCAATGTTATCAAATCAATCTAGAAATGATTTTCTTTTTTTTTTAATTTTTATTTATTTATTTGACAGAGAGAGATCACAAGTAGGCAGAGAGGCAGGCAGAGAGAGAGAGGAGGAAGCAGGCTCCCTGCTGAGCAGAGAGCCCGATGCGGGACTCGATCCCAGGACCCTGAAATCATGACCTGAGCCGAAGGCAGCGGCTTAACCCACTGAGCCACCCAGGCACCCTAGAAATGATTTTCTATGGGACTCTCTTACCATAACCAAATACAAATGTCTTCTATATATTTTTAAGTATGTCCTAGATTTCAAAAATATGCATATTTACTGTAAAATTTTTACTACCCATTTGGTTAAACTTTTTATTTTTCAACCAACTGGGATAGTTCACTATGTGCTCCTCAGTACATAGAATGGTATTTTCTTTTTTTTTTTTTTTCCAATTTATTTATTTTCAGAAAAACAGTATTCATTATTTTTTCACCACACCCAGTGCTCCATGCAAGCTGTGCCCTCTATAATACCCACCACCTGGTACCCCAACCTCCCACCCCCCCGCCACTTCAAACCCCTCAGACTGTTTTTCAGAGTCCATAGTCTGGTATTTTCTTAAGCTCAACCATTCCCAAATATTGACCTGGATATCCCAGAGCCACCCACCAGTTGTCTTCTTGCCCTTTATTCACATTTAGATGATGAAGGGACTAAGAGGACTACTCCAGACAGTTTCACAGACACAAGAAGCAAAAGCCGCAAAGAGGAATAACTTCTGATACATATCGTATCTACAATACTTATCATATCTAACAATACATACATTAAAGCCTCATAAAATCCTAAGAATCTCAAGTTAGGCTTGGTACTTTCAGCGTTACAGAACCTTTCTAAGCTTCCAAATAAATGCAAGTAGGTATCAAGATGTCCACAGTATGAACCCTGATTAGCAAACAACCCCTGCTGGTCCTAAAACTAACTTACTTCCTTAAAATGCTATACTGTCATTCTCAACGAGAAACAGTATGACCTTAGATGTATATGAAAATCTGTGGGAGAGAGGTTTCACTGTTCTTTCTGTCTTCCATTGTCACAACTGCGCAGCAGTACTAGCACTTAGCAGAGTAAAGACTGGCTAAAGATAGTAAATGCTACACAATACTTTCCAAGTCCAAAAAGCCAAAAGTGCCATTACTGAGATACACTGGGCCTAAAATCGACTAAGTTGAACCTATCTGCTTGAACATGCTTTTTTAACTTTTAATTAATAATTTTTATTTTTTTTATTTTTTTTAAAGATTTTATTTATTTATTTGACAGACAGATAACAAGTAGGCAGAGAGGCAGGCAGAGAGAGAGAGAGGAGGAAGCAGGCTCCCCGCTGAGCAGAGAGCCCGATGCGGGACTCGATCCCAGGACCCTGAGATCATGACTGAGCCGAAGGCAGCGCCTTAACCCACTGAGCCACCCAGGCGCCCCAATAATTTTTAAACCACTACTTACTAAAGCAATTGCTCTTTTTTTTTTTTTAAGATTTTATTTATTTATTTGACAGAGAAATCACAAGTAAGCAGAGAGGCAGACAGAGAGAGAAGGGGATGCAGGCTCCCCGCTGAGCAGAGAGCCCGATGTGGGGCTCAATCCCAGGACTCTGGGATCATGACCTGAGCCGAAGGCAGAGGCTTTAACCTACTGAGCCACCCAGGCGCCCCAAAAACAATTGCTCTTTTAAACGACTTTACTTTAGATGATTAAGGTATAACATATGGTAAAGCACACAAATCTTAAGTGGAGAGCTCAATAAAATTTTACATCTGTAACCACCACGCATTTCAGGCACTCTAGAATATATCCCTTCTCAGGCAATAGATCAGCTGACTCCCTCCAGAAGCAGCCAATATTTGCACTGCAATCACCACACACTTGTTTTGCCTGTTCGTGAACATTATGGAATCATACAGTACATGCTCCTGACTGCCTGCTTTAATTCAACATGCCATCTGTAAGAACTATCTATGTTGTTCCATTCATTGAGTTAACACTCATTATTATAAAACAACTATTTCTAATAATATTTTTTGCCTTAAGCTCACACTTTCCGGTATTAAAACAGCTACACTCTATTTTCTGTGATTTGCATTTAAATTGTTTTCCATCTTTTTATTTCTGAAGTGTGTTATAGTTTTCAGTTCCAGGATGTGATTTTTTTTTTTAATAGATTGAGGGCTCTTCTGAAATCTTCCACTTTTTTGTCTCTTTCTTGAACTCATTACTCATAGCTGCTTTGAAGTTAATGTCTAATACTGACATGCTTTTTCTCTGCTGAAATTTTCCCAAGATGATCGCTTTACCCAGCAACATAACAATTACAAGTGGACAATATGGAGCAAATATGAAACATTTCACAACATGAAACTATCGTATCACAGTCAATTCCTTGTCATACTTCCACAAGTTCTTATTTAAAGTTAGGACATTTTTATTTCTATAATCATCCTTATGTACATATCAAAAGAAATATAACCAAAAGAAACTAAAGATAACAAATAATACTTTATTATGTATATGGCAAACTCAGAAAGCAATGGCCTAATCAAGTGAAGCACCTAATAAGTCCTCATTAACAATAAAGTAGTAATTATTGTGTTCCTAATATGTGCAAATGGCTTATGTGCATTATCTCCTCTAATACTAAAAATAATTCTAAGAGCTAGCTACTATAAGGGAACAGCTCTGTGCCAACAACCTGACAATCTTACACAAATCCGTGCAGACCACAAAGCAAGATGCAGCCACAGCCAACCTAAGCCTTGGGAGAACATCCCGTTACTCTCACAACACATCAAGATAGGAGGACTTGCAGAGCTTCTAAAAGACCATGTCTCACCTTCTTCTTTTGAGGGAAACTGCAATGAGACATTTTCTCATCAGCATCCCACATTCAGGTGACATATGGTGTTTCCACTTACTATTCTCAATGTACAGCTATAATCTCTATAACTGCTTAGACGACACATGGAATGGAATCCTTGACAAAGGGTATTCTGCTTAATGGTTGCTGCACGTGTGTGCTGCAGGTCACTTTGGCCTTCTGGTTTCAAGACTGTCCTGAAAGGGACACAGCAAGCTGACACGATTAATGATTTGTTTTTATGTTTACAATGTAAGTAATAAACTACCTGAAGCCATCTAGGCTTACTGCTTCTTTACCAACTCAATCTGTCAGCCCACTTGACAAATGTTTTGTTTTGTTTTGTTTTTCAGAAACAGGTTTAGAGATACAAAGCAAAGTGTCATAGTTTGTATATGGACTGACTTCTAGGCCCATGCTCTCTTCACCATTTCTTGATACAGCCTTAGCTTGAGGTTATTTATATATAATATATATGTAGACACATATACACACACACATAAGAATTAACAATCAAAGTTACATTGTTTCAACATCACCATGGATGATTATGTAAGGACATATTCTTTTACTCTATCACCTCCTTCTTACAGTATCATAGGACTTGCAAATATGCATGTATGAGAAAAAAAAGTAGTGAACTGAAAAATATACCTTTTCTCCCATAATGACAGGTAGCAAATGGTCCAACAAGTTGAATTCAGCCATGAAAATAGTGAAGGTACATTTGAGGAGAGTAACACTTGTATGTCGAGTAGGAATATATTCCTCCAAAGATGCCACTTCTTCAGGATTCAGTATTGTTTCATTTTCATCCTTAATATCTAAAATGAAATAATGAAAATTTAATAAAAAATTATTTTTAAATAAGTGAATTAATTGGTTCCCTAATTTTAAGGACAAATTACATTTCTCTTTTCAACAATGAAGCAACTGCAAAATAATGTGTTACCTTTAACAAATATAAGTTATACTCATAAAAGTTACTGTAGAATGTAAATATGTCTTTACTATATAAAAATTTACATATTTGATTTTAAATTACTTTTAAATATTTTAAAGAAATTCTTAATCTCTTTTGTTAAAAGAATAACAGCTTCTGTTAAAAAAACATCATTAAGATGATACAAAAGCAAGCAACAAACAGATGATATTTGCCACAGATAGATGGATACAGATATCAATACAAAGGACCCACAGCATACTAAAAATTTTTTAATGTAAAACCTTTTACAAACCAATAATAAACAATGGAATAGAAAAATGGGCTACAAAGCCTTGAACAAGCAAAGGACGGTATTTTTAAATTGCCAAAAATCCTTTGGAAAGCTAGATAACATCATTAGGCATTAGATAAGTGCAAATAAAGTCACATGACAGCATTACTGACCCACTAGAATGGTTAAAATGAAAAAGACTAATACTAAGTGTTGGCAAGCATGCAAACCAAACATCAGCAAACCTTTTACATAAAGAGCCATTTAGAAACTATTTTAGTTTTTGTGGGCCATATAGTCTGTCACAACTACTCAACTCTTCCACTGTAGCACAAAGGCAGACATAGATAATACCGAACTCTATGAGCATGATTATGTCCCAATAAAACTTTACCTGTAGAAAGTGAAAATAAAATTTCATATAATTTTCATGGGTCATAAAATATGATTCTTTTATTTTTTCCTAACTATTTAAAACACAAAACCCACTATCAATTCATGTGCTGCATAAAGAGGCAGTAAGTCATAGTTTGCCAGCCCTGGCAATTAAAACTCTCCAAACCACTGATAAGAATGTAAAGTAGTATGGGGCGCTTGGGTGGCTGAGTGGGTTAAAGCCTCTGCCTTCAGCTCAGGTCATGTTCCCAGGGTCCTGGGATCAAGCCCCATATCAGGCTCTATGCTCAGCAGGGAGCCTGCTTCCCCCTCTCTCTCTCTGCCTGCCTCACTGCCTACTTGTGATCTCTGTCTGTCAAATAAATAAATAAAATCCTTGAAGAAAAAAAAGAAATGTAAAGCGGTTCAATCACTTGGGAAAACAGTTTGTAAATATCTACTAAAAGTGAACATATGCAATCCTTTTACCTGAGTGATTCCACTCATACATGCCCAACAGAAAGGAGTACACATGTTTACCAAAAGGCATATACTAGGATGTCTGTGGCATCACTGCCATAGTTAACCAAAACCTAGAAACTAAATACTCAACAGTAAAATGAATAATTGGTGGTATATTCACACAATGACACACTACATAATAATGAAATTAATCTCATAAACAAGCTAAAGCCAGAGAGAGAACATACATATTGTGTGATTCCATTTATATGAATTATAAGCTAAGCAAAAACTAAATCCAAGAAGATAGAAGTAGGGGGAGAAGTTACTCTCAGGGTCAGAGGAGTAAAGACAAGAGAGCACAAAGGGGACTTCTGGAGTGCTACCAAGGTTCCATTTCTTGAATAGTTACATAGATGTTGTTAAGTTTGCAAAATTCACAGAACTGTGCCCTTAGATTTTGTGCTTTCCAATATTTCCAACAAATAGCTTTTAAAAAGTGGGAAACTAAGTACTTAAGATGTAATACATATGTACTCATTTACATGCAAACATGTATGCAGAAGCAGCTCTCACTTTGCACAGTTCTGGCATACATCAGTTTTAGTTATCCTGTTTTAGTGAAAAAATGCCAGTTCCCCCAAAAAAGTTCAAGTATCAGTTACCACTGTAAAAGTGTGGAAAGTACAAACCTTACTGCACGTTCTTCAACCCACAAATCATAACATCAGATATGCATCATGATGAGTGACCCATCCTGTCACTTCTTTCAAAGTCCGTCAGGTGTGTTACTGGTATCTCTTATCTGTTATCTAACTCGTGCACAGACAGCAAAGCATGCAGTTGTGGTGCCTCCTTGGTTACCACTGATAAAACCATGTGACATCTCACAAAAATGGGTAAATGGAAAAGAACCAGCAATCAAAAAGGAAAGTGCAGCAAAGAAACAAAGACTGATAACATACAAGGAGTTACAGAAGAAACAGCGGACTGTCGTAATATCAACACTGTACCCTTGGAGAGACTCCTCACGTGCAGCTAGGGGAATTAGTGAAGACAGACTAATGTCAATGAGGAAAGTGTCTGTGATAAAAAGAATGAAGATGTCTGAAGAAGTCCAGAGGAGTGATATAAACAAAATACTTCCCATTAAAAGAACTCTCAGTGGTTTTTATGACACTGAAAATGTATGGAATCTGATCCAAACTTAGAAATACAACAATCTGCCCAAGTGCTGGAAAGAGAGTCCTCTATATTGTAAGTTATCAGACAAGGAGACAAGCACCATTTAAAATACTTTTAAGGGGCACCTGGGTGGCTCAGTGGGTTAAAGCCTCTGCCTTCGGCTCAGGTCATAATCTCAGGGTCCTGGGATCAAGCCCCGCATCGGGCTCTCTGCTCAGCGGGAAGCCTGCTTCCTCCTCTCTCTCTGCCTGCCTCTGCCTACTTGTGATCTCTGTCAAACAAATTTTTTAAATCTTTAAAAAAAATAAAATAAAATAAAATACTTTTAAGTTTGTTTTGGGTTTTTTTTTAACTAAAACTCTTACTTTACTATTCCCTTTAGTATTTTCTTCATTTCTATATACATTCATACCAATAGAGAGCTTTTAGCGTTTTGACAAAAATATCTGAAAGTGTGAAACAATTTCAATTTTGTCCCACTGATTATGACCACCTTCCATGATTTCAGCTGGCACATTTTTATGGCTCCTAATTACCATGGAAAGTGAGAACTATCTGTATATCAAACTAAAGTGAGCTAACAGCAAGTATATATACATATACATGTATATATACAGTTTATATACATATAGATATGTATGTATACAGTTTATATAGACATATAGATACATAGATACATATACAGATAAGTAGATATATAGGTATGTGTGTGTCACATTCTTGAGACGATAAACTGCTTCAGATAAAAATTCATGTTATATATACGTGTGTTTGTATATATGTGTGTAGGGAATCATTCTACTGTAAAAAGACTAATTATAATCATTTTTTTAGCAATAAAACCCTCTGAACATAAGATTGGTACTGAGGCTCTCAGAGACTACTACACTTTTCAGTATCCCTGCTGCTAGGTATAGGGACTTGTTACTGAGTTCTGGTAAATAGGATGACTGAGCTGTATTATTAAATGAAAGCACAATAACTACCATTTTCTCTTGCCCCATATTTCCTGTTGATTCACATTAGATATTGCAACAGTGGGCCAACACTGACCATAGATTAGATACATCTCAAAGAATGGTAGAATATTAAGACAGAAAGAATTCTGGGTCTAAAGACAACCTCAAGGAACATTTACCATAATCCACTAGAGCACCTACTGGCTTGGATTTTCACATGAAAAAAACAAATTAGGTATTGATTTTTGTGTGAACCTAAGTTTTCATTTTTCTGGGATAGATGCCCACAGTTGCTAGGCTACTAGTTACAGGCAACAGTTATAGATTTAGTAGTTAGTAGTTAGTAGTTACAGGTAGTTACAGGTTTAGTTGTTAAAGAAACTGCCAAAGTGTTTTCAGAAGTGGCTGTATGTTTTACATTCCCAACAGCAATGATGAATGACGTAGTTTCTTCACATTCTCCCCAACTTTTGGTACTGTCACTGTCTTTTATTTTCACCATCTCATACATAATATTCTAGCCCTTTTATGACTGTCTGGGATGAAGTAGGCATGCAAGCAAAGTATAAGAAATGACTACAGAAACATGCCAAGCACTTCTTATGCACTAGACACAATGTTACATGCTATTTACATGCACTGATCTTTGGAAGTTGGTCCTACCAGTGTAATACAGAGGTAAGAGTAAATTTGCTATGACAAAAATCAAATAAATTGAGCAGCAGAAATTTATTTCATATTACAATCTAAGTGTAAAGAGATGACAATGCTACCATGCTACCAAAGACCCAGGTTCTCGCTATCTCATTGCTGTTATCCTCAGCATGCAACTTTCGTTTCGGGGTCAAAGATGGCAGCTCCAGCTCCTGCCATTATAATTTTTTTCCACCCAGAAGTAAGGGTAAAGAAAAAAAAGGAAGGTGTGTGTATTTCCTTTTAAAGTCACAGCCCAAAAATTCACTTAACTGAAGTTCTGTTCCCATCCCAGTAGTCAGAACTTCAAGTCCTGTGACTATACTTGGAATGCGTTATCTTTAACTTTATCATAAGAACTGCTATTATAGGGGGCACCTGAGTGGCTCAGTGGCTTAAGCCTCTGCCTTCAGCGCAGGTCACGATCCCAGGGTCCTGGGATTGAACCCCACATTGGGCTCTCTGCTCAGCAGGAAGCCTGCTTCCCCCCGCCAATCTACTTGTGATCTCTCTCTGTCAAATAAATAAATAAAATTTTTTAAAAAAAAGAACTGCTATCACAGAAACTTCTTTTACTATAAAATAAGAGAATAATAGATATTGAGGAGACAATTTAACCATCACTAGCCCAATTATTAAACTCATTACTAAGAGAAATGAAAAATCAGTGATGTTACTTAAATTTCCTAACACTAAAAGCAGGAGTCAGAATTCAAGCCATTGTCTAATGTCAGAGGGGTCCTTTACATGCTATTATGTCCTAATAGAGAGTGCTTTATTGTATAAAAAATGAATTTGTATTTAGGAAACTCTGACAGTTTCATGCTACATTGAAAAAATTAGGTAAGCCACAAATTGTTTTTTACCAGTAAGAGCTATGTCTCCTTAAATCTAAGCTTGTATGTTCAGAGTCCATCTTCATGTCTGCTCTTCAGAAACCACGAAGTGGGAAAATGATCATTATTTCAGGAATATACATGAGGAAAAGTATACAAAAGTGCAGTACTAAAATCCTGACAAATACTGGTAAATAAAGTACTTATGTAAATAATTTCCAAATCTTGACCTCTCCCATAACTTCTACATACAACTAAATACATGAAAATCAGACAGGCAAATTACACAAAAAAAGATAATTTAGCAAACTACAACAAACTGGATTATATAATCATTCAAATCAACTAGCAAGAGATTCAAAATGAGGACAAAAACAAACCTGGTTTTAGCCCACCATATGGTTCATATTCATGTTCCAAGGCACAAACAATCATTTTCAAAATTCTATGTACTGCACTGCTATCCAAACGAAAATCAAGAGGACCTATAACAAGGCTTTTTGTAGATTTCTCCCGAACCGTTCCCATATCTTCACTTTTTCCTGAAGAAAAGTCTTGTTGATTTGTAGAACCTACAAGAAACCACATCTCATGTTAATATTTTAAGTAATCGGATACACTAAATTGTAATACTCTTCTCTTTTTAGCTTACAGGTTAATGCCTTAAAACCAATTCTCCAGGGGTGCCTGGGTGGCTCGGTGGCTTAAGCCACTGCCCTCAGCTTAGGTCATGTTCTCAGGGTCCTGAGATCAAGCCCCACATCGGGTTCTCTGCTCAGCAGGGAGCCTGCTTCCCCCTTTCTCTCTGCCTGCCTCTTTGCCTACTTGTGATCTCTCTCTCTGTCAAATAAATAAATAAAATATTTTTTTAAAAAATTCTCCACTAACTGAATACAAAGAACATTGTTAATCTACATTTTTTCTCTACACAAATGAGATGGTGATTAACAAAAAAACATTGCTTCAAATAACAATTATTCCCATAATCTATTTAATGTTACAAGAAGTGCAAAAAATTTAAATGCTCATTCTTAGAAAATTAGTCTCTAAAATCTAACTGGCTAATATCCAATAATTCTATACACAATACTAATATGTTAATTAGAAAGGCTGAGTAGAAGAAATTGCATTTTACTATTTCATCTTAGAAATTTTGCTGAAAAAAAATGTTCACAGGGCACTGTGACAGTTGTATAGTGATCGTGGAAGACAACAATGGGTTTTACTGGCTTTAAACTTTTTCTAGAACAAAATTACTATGACCAACTTTTTCTAGACCAAAATTACTATGCCTACATGATACAAAACCCAAATTCTTCAATCCCTTATCTACCCATATACTGAAGTGGAAACCAACGGTTATCTCTTAAAAAAAAATACTGGCTCTACCTATAGGTGTTTCTCCTTAACTAATATGTATACTCCGTACATTAGAGATTTCTTCTTAATACATAACTCCACATTATGAATGACAACATATGGTGATTTCTAGTTTTTTTTTTTCAGCTTTACTGAGATACAACTGACATAGTAATACTGTGTCACCAGGTACCCCATTCCCCTACCCCCCCTTCCCCTCCATCAACCCTCAGTTTGTTTCCTATAATTAAGAGTCTCTCATGGTTTGTCTCCCTCTCTGATTTCATCTTGTTTTTCCCTTTATTCCCCTATGATCCTCTGTTTTGTTTTTTAAATTCCACGAGTGAAATTCTATAATTGTCTTTCTCTGACTTATTTCAGTTAGCATAATACCCTCTAGTTCCATCCACGTCATTGCACATGGCAAGAGTTCATATTTTTTGATGGCTGAGTAGTATTCCATTATATATATACACATCTTATTGTGGACATCATGCTATAAACACTGGGGTTCAGCTGGCCCTTCAGATTACTACTTTTGTATATTTGGGGTAAATCCCTAATAGTGTAACTGTTGTGCCATAGGGTAGCCCTATTTAGAACTTTCTGAGGAGCCTCCATAGTGTTTCCCAAAGTGCCTGTATGCCTACATGCCTACCAATAATATAAGAGGGTTCCACCTTCTACACATCCTCACCAACATCTGTTGTTTCTTGCCTTGTTAATTTTGGCCATTCTCACCAGTTTGAGGGGGTATCTAACTGTGGTTTTGATTTGTATTTCCCTGATGCCAAGTGATGTGGAGCATTTTTTCATGTGTTTGTTGGCCATTTGTAGGCCTTCTTTGGAGAAATGCCTGATCACATCTTCTGCCCATTTCCTGACTGGATTTTTTATTCTTTGGGTGTTGAGTTTGAGAAGTTCTTTATACATTTTGGATACTAGCCCTTTACCTGTTAAGACATTTGTAAGTATCTTCTCCCATTCTGTAGGTTGGTCTTTTGTTTTTTTCTAGTTTCTTTTGCTGTACAATAGCTTTTTATCTTGATCAAGTCCCAATAGTTCATTTTTGCCCTGCTTCCCTTGCCTTTAGAGACATGTCTAGCCAGAAGTTGATGTAGATGAGGTCACAGAGGCTGCTGCCTGTGTTCTCTTCTAGGATTTGATGGATTCTTATCTCACTTTTGGGCCTTTCATCCACTTTGAGTCCATTCTTATCCATAGCAAAAGAAAAGTCCAGTTTCATTTTTCACATGTGGCTGTCCAATTTCCCAACACTATTTGTGAAAGAGAAAGGTCCTTTTTCCATTGGATATTCTTTGCTGCTCTGTTGAAGATGAGTTGACCACTGAGCTGAAGATCCATTTTAGGGTTCTCTGTTCTGTTCAATTGATCTATGTGGCTGTTTTTGTGCCAGTAACATAATGTCTTGATGATTCCAACTATGTAATAGAGCTCGAAGTCCAGAATTGTGATGCCATCAAGGTTTGGTTTTCTTTTTCAACATTCCTTTGGACATAAATGGACATAAAAGTCCATTCAGGGACTTTTCTGACTCCATACAAATTTTAGTATGTTACAGCCCTGTGAAAAAAGTTGACAGAACTTTGATAAGGACTGCATTGAATATATAGATTACTCTAGGCAGCAAAGACATTTTAAAAATATGTTTTTCCAATCCAGGGGCATGGAACATTTTTCCATTTTTTGTGTCTTCCTCAATTTCTTTGATGAGTGTTCTTTTAGTTTTCTGAGTACAGATCCTTTGCCTCTTTGGTTAGGTTTATTCCTAAGTATCTCATGGGTTTGGGGATTTTGTAATTGTAAATGGAATTGACTCCTTAATTTCTCTTTCTTCTGTCTCATTGTTAGTATATAAAATTGCAGCTGATTTCTATGCATTGATTTTATATCCCGCCACTTCGCTGAATTCCTGTACAAGTTCTAGCAATTTGGGGCAGGAGTTTTTTGGGTTTTCCACATAGAATACCATGTCCTCTGTGAAGAGTGAGAGTCTGACTTCTCTGCCCACTCAGATGCCTTTTATTTCTTTTTGTTATCTGACTGCTGAAGCTAGGACTTCTAGTACTATGTTGAACAACACTGGTGAGAATGGACATTCCTGTGTGTTCCTGCCCTTAGGGGAAAAACTCTCAGCTTTTCTCCATTGAGAACAAGATTCTCTGTGGGCTTTTGATACATGGCTTTTATGATCCAGGGGTATGTTCCCTCTATACCTACACTGTGAAGAGTTTTAATCAAGAAACTATGCTATACTTTGTCAATGCTTTATCTGCACCTATTGAGAGGACCATACTGTTCTTGTCCTTTCTTTTATTAATGTAGTGTATCATGTTGATTGATTTGTGGATGTTGAACCACCCTTGTAGCATGGGAACAAATTCCACTTGTTGTGGTGAATAACCCTTTTAATGTACTGTTGGATCCTACTGGCTAGTCTTTTGGTGAGAATTCTGCATCCTCGTTCATCAGGAATACTGGTCTGTAATTCTTTCTGGTGGGGTCTTTGTCTGGTTTTGGGGATCAAGTAATCTTGGCCTCATAGAGTTTGGAAGTTTTTCTTCTATTTCTATTTTTTGAAAGAAGAATAGGTATTATTTAGCTTTTTGGCAGAATTCCCCTGGGAAGCCATCCAGTCCTAGGCTCTTGTTTGTTGTGGAATTTTTGATTTCTGCTTCAATTTCCTTGCAGGTTATGAGTCCATTAAGGTTTTCTATTTCTTTCCATTTCAGTTTTGATAGTTTATACATCTCTAGGAATGAATCCATTTCTTCCAGACTTCCTAATTTGTTGGAATATGGTTGTTCAAAATATGTTCTTAAATTCTTTGTATTTGTTTGGTATTGGTAATAGTCTCTCCTCTTTCACTCATTATTTTATTTATTTGGGTCCTTTCTCTTTTCTTTTTGATAAGTCTGCCTAGGGGGTTAGCAATCTTATTAATTCCTTCAAGGAAACATCTCCTAATTTTATTGATCTGGTCTGTTCTTTTGGTTTCTATTTCATTGATTTCAGCTCTAATCTTTCTTAATTCTCTTCTCTTGCTGGCTTTAGACTTTATCTGCCATTCTTTCTCCAGCTCCTTTAGGTGAAGGGTTGGGTTTTTTATTTGAGACCTTTCTTGTTTCTTGATAAAGGCTTGTATTGCTACATACTTACCTCTTAGGACCACCTTTGTTGCATCCCAAAGGTTCAGAGCAGTTTTGTTTTCATTTTCATTTGTTCCCATGAATTTTTTTAATTCTTCCTTAATTTCCTGGTTGACCCATTTATTCTTTAGTAGGATGTTCTTTCACCTCCATGTATTTGAGTTCTTTCCAAATGTCCTCTTGTCATTGAGTTCAAGTTTCAAAGCACTGTGGTCTGAAAATATGCAGAGGATGATCTTTTGGTACCAGCTGAGACCTGATCTGTGACCCAAGATGTGATCTATTCTGGAGATCTTTTGGTACCAATTGAGACCTGATCTGTGACCCAGGATGTGGTCCATTTTGGAAAATGTTCCATGTGCACTTGAGAAGAATGTGTATTCTGTTGCTTTAGGTTGAAATGTCCTGAACTTAACTGTGAATCCATCTGCTCCAGTGTGTCATTCAAAGCCCTTGTTTCCTTGTTGATCTTCTGCTTAGATGATCTGTCGATTGCAGTGAGGAGGGTGTTAAAGTCCTTTACTATTATTATATTATTATCAATGTGTTTCTTTAATTTTGTTATTGGTTGGTTTATGTCATTGGCTGCTCTCATGTTAAGGACATAAATGTTTACAATTGTTAGATCTTGTTGGATAGACCCTTTAATTATGATACAGTGTCCCTCATCTTTTATGTCTTTTGTTCAAAATCTAATTTGTCTGATATAAGGATTGCCATCCCAGCTTTATTTTGATGTCCATTAGCATGATAAATGGTTTTCCACCCCCTCACTTTCAATCTGGAGGTGTCTTTGGGTCTAAAATGAGTCTTTTGAAGATAGCGTATGATGGGCCTTGTTTTTTTATCCAATCCGACACCCTGTGTCTTTTGATTGGGGCATTTAGTCCATTCACATTCTGAGCAACTACTGATAGGAAGTTAGTGCCACTGTATTACCTATAAAGTCACTGTTTTTGTATATTGTCTCTGTTCCTTTCTGGTCTATGTTACTTTTGGGCTCTCTGATCACTTAAAGGATCTACTTTAATATTTCTTTCAGGGCTGGTTTAGTTATCATAAATTATTTTAGTTTGTTTGTCCTGGAAGCTTTTTATCTCTCCTTCTATTTTGATGACACCCTCACTGGATAAAGTGTTCTTGGCTGCATATTTTTCTCATTTAGCATCCTGAATATATCATGTCAGTCCTTTCTGGCCTGCCAAGTCTCTGAGGATAGGTTTGCTGCCATTCTAAAGTTTCTACTCTTGTAGGTTACGGACTTCTTGTCCCAAGCTGCTTTCAGGATTTTGTCTCTGAGATTTGCAAGTTTCACTATTATATATTGAGGTGTTGTTCTATTTTTATTGATTTTGAGGAGGGTTCTCTGTGCCTCCAGGATTTGAATGCCTGTTTCCTTCCCCCAGTTAGGGAGTTCTCCAGTATAATTTGCTCCAATATACCTTCTACCCTGCTCTCTCTTTCCTCATCTTCTGGATCCCAATTACTCTATTGTTTCACTTTCTGGTATCACTTGTCTCTTGAATTCTCCCTTCATGATCCAGTAGTTGTTTCTTTCTCTTTCTTCAACTTTTTTTTTTTAAGATTTTATACATTTAATTGTCAGAGAGAACGATAGAGCACACAAGTAGGGTAAGCAGTAAGCAGTGGGAGAAGCAGATCCATGCTGAGCAAGGACCCTGATAGAGAACTTGATCCCAGAACCCTGGGATTATGACCTGGGCTGAAGGTAGATGTTTAACTGACTGAGCCACCCAGGTGTTTCTCTCAGCTTCTTCATTCTCCATCATTTAGTCTTCTATATCACTAATTCTCTCTTCTGCCTCAGAATTAGAGTTCAAGCCTCCAATTTTTATTGCATCTCATTAACAGCCTTTCTGATTTCAACTTGATTAGATTTTATTTCTTTTATTTCTCCCAAAAGGGATTCTCTAGTGTCTTCTATGCTTTTTTCAAGCCCAGCTAGTTATCTTTATCATTGTTATTCTGAACTCTAGTTCCAACATCTTGCTTATATCTATACTGATTAGGTCCCTGGTAGTCAGTGCTCCCTCTTGTCCTCTTTTCTGAGGTGGTTTTTCCATCTTGTCATTCTTGCAGAAAGTATTTGCTTTTCTATTTGTAGAGGTGCAGCTATTCTTTTCTTAGATCTCCAATTATGTTTGCAGGTATTCAGAATGATTTCAAAGCTATCTAAGCTGAACTCCTGGAACCAGACAAAACTACAGTCTCCTACTCCTCCATCACCTTGGACTCCTGGACTCTTAAGCTTGGTAATTTCTAATTCTTAAGCCACTTTATTTATTCAAACAGAAATAGGCAAGAAAGGCTTCCCAGCACTTAATACCTTTAGAATCTAGGAAGGCCCATTTAAACACAAAAGTTCTGTATCCACACTTTTTTTAAGAATTTATTTATTTATTTGAGACACAGAGAGAGCATAAGCAGGGAGGAAAATCAGAAGGAGAGGGAGCAACAGACTACCTGCTGAGCAGGGAGCCTGATGCAGGGCTCGATCCCAGGACCCTGAGATCATGACCTAACTCAAAGGCAGATGCTTAACCAACTGAGCCACCTAGGTGCCCCTGTATCCACACTTGCTAAAAACTTTTTCAAAAGTTATTTTTCAAAATTACTTTTCTATAATTTCAAACAAGGGACTGCAGTTTAATCTTTAGTCTCAGGACCACAGACAAAAAATAATTTAAATTTATTACACACAGGTATTTCCATTATAATTCTTTGTTATTTCATATATAAACATATAGCGATTTCCAATTTGTATGTTATACTCTAATAGTTGTTGGAAAAAAAGTTAAGGACTAAAATATTTGTAACATTGTATCCTATTCTTGGAAATGAAAAATATGAAAAATTGAAAAGTTAACCAATTACCAGTTTCTCACACTGAACATACATAAGCAAATATAAACTATGCTTCTATCTTTTAGAAAGTATAGTAGCAACATATGCACATAATAAATTTTTAGTGCTTTTTTCCTTCCCCTGAAGGACAACTACTTGATATTCCAACCTCCTCACAAGATATGGAATCCATAACACATGCAGAAGACTTCAAACTGAACCAGAAGAAACCTACCATCCTGTATTAGGTAACTATGACACTATAACAATTTGTGAAGTTCTTAGTTGCCCTTTCCTATATATAATTGGTTAGTGAATATCTCTACTTCAATGTCCACAGGTACCTCCAAACACATCTTTTCCTCCAAAAATCCTACTTGTATCTATCTTCCTTAGTGGTTATCACTATCCTCCAAGTAACTCAAGACCAAAATCTGGTACACAATTTAAACATTATTTTTAAATAAAGCAATGCAAAGTCAGTGAGTGAGTGTTTGAAGCACAGAATTAAACTAATCTGAAAGCATGGGGAGACAGATGCCAGTAAAAAGCTATTCAAATGTAGAGAGGACAACAGATCAAAAGAGAGTAGTAACAGTGGAGTTTACAAGAAGTCACTGACCATCTATAGATGAAATGTGACAAAAATGTGTTGATGGACCAGAAGCTAGGAAAGAAGTGTGTCACAATGATTCCTAGGTTTCTAGCTTGAGTAACCAGAATACAGAAGAACAATTTTCCAAGATAAGAATATTGAAACTAAGGGAAAAGCAGAAGGCAGTGGGCAGTCATAAGGATTTTAATATTTCTATTTGAACACATTCAGTTTTGAAATATCTGTGAGATAGATAAAGAAGTAAATATACCAAATATGCAATGGATATTTAATTCTAAATGAAGGAAATCTGGACTAAAATTATAAATATGTGCATCAACAACATATAAAAGGTACCAAATCAATGGAAAAGAATGAGAGAACCTCAGCAAAGAGTTTAGGGAAAGAAGTAAACCCAAGGTTTGATCAATGAGATACCAACATTTAGAAATCTATTACAAAAGGAGGAAGCAGAAAGTTACTGCTCTTTCCTTCTGTTTTCATCTAACAAAACTTAATGATTTCTCATGATCAACTCCTTTGTGAAGTCTTTAACCCAATCGATAAAAGTAGTCACTTTCTGACCTAGACCTCTCTTAACTCTCCACTTTAATTATTGTTCTTTTTTTTTTTTTAAAGATTTTATTTATTTATTTGACAGAGAGAGATCACAAGTAGGCGGAGAGGCAGGCAGAGAGAGAGAGGACGAAGCAGGCTCCCTGCCGAGAGAGAGCCCGATGCGGGGTTCGATCCCAGGACCCTGGGATCATGACCTGAGCCGAAGGCAGAGGCTTTAACCTGTTGAGCCACCCAGGCACCCCTAATTATTGTTCTTAATGTGCTATATTATAATCATTTATTTAAGCGTATAAACACTACCTATTAGTCTCCTAAAAAATGCTTTGGTCTTCTTAGCATTCACTATATCAAACTCATCACCTAACATATAAAAATCATTAATATATGAAAAATTAACATAAAAGGATAAACCTATTTTCATAAGGTTCCAATATGAAAAAAGATGGGAATAAGCACAACAGAGTATACTGATGAACATGTAAAGTATCAATAAAATTTTTAAAAACATATGATTGCTTATAAAACATATAAGACAATGTTCATAATCTCCAAAAGAATTTATTTCCACTATTCTGCTTGAAACAACAGTTTTTTTAATAAAAAGATCTACATAAACTTTGAAACGTATTTAATACAGAAAGAGAAATGTTTATGCTTTTTGACAACATAATGAAACATGAAATCTGATATATCAAAATTTTAATATTTGGCACATAACAGAACTAAATCTGGTTGGTTATATAAAATGTCTTCTCAATCAACTACACAAAGAAAGGACTAAGAATCTAAGTGTCTAAGAAAAATTGTAACATGCTATTATAATTACACCATTCTCCAAAGTAACAGAAGGTAAAGCTGATGTAACAGATTACAGCCGGTCAAGGACCAACTGAGCCTGAACAGTCTTTTGTTTCTGTTGTTCAAGGAAAAGCAAACATAAAGGAAAGAAACTAGTACCTTTGCCACCGATGTTCTCCATTGTATACAGGTAATCCATGTAAAAAGCCCCAAACCTTTGCATTCCAGCTATCTCAGTGTATATCTCCTGCGGGCACAAAGGAAAACAAACAGAACACACATTCTATCAAAGAGACTGAGTTTAAAACCTGATAAGTCAAGAATCAAACATACATCTTTATATAGAACTCAAATATCAACTCAAAGGATTACCAAAACAAAAGAACAGAGGCTATCCAAAGAATTCATTTCTAAGAAAGTTAATGTTAACTCTACTAAAGACAACACAAGAAAGCATCCATAATTCTACTAGACATTTTGACCACTTTATCAGTAATGTCTGGTTAATGAATACCTATAATGGAATAGGATAGTACAACCGTGACCATCACAAAACTGTCCAGTGTATACTCTCTAATATATTTAAACCTTACATATTCCAGTATGCTTATATGAAACTCAAATACTAAAGATATACCTAAAATATTTAAAAGATATGGAAATATGCAACTTAAAATTAAATTCTTTACAAAAGTAAATGTAGTAAAATGCATTAAAATATGTATTATTTATTCTTTTATACTAATCTTCAGGTAACCTTTTCTGAATTTCTAAATTTATTCCCTAAAAGTACATTAATTTTACATGTAAAATTCAAATAACAGTAAGACGCATACATAGTAAAATGTGAAATTCATCTCTTCCCATTAATGCCAAATCCCAAAGTAACTGCAATTAAAAGATCATTCTACAAGTTTCCCCCATGACTATTTTTACAGTTGGGAATGGATAAACAAACTAACTGACTACACAGTATCCAGAAGTAGAGACCTTTGTGTACACATCAAACTTCTCTAGATGCAGAAGCAGGACAAAAATATTCTAAATGCTTCAATAAACAACTAGCATTCAAATGTATTACTTGAGAAGAAAAATGGCAATTACAAGTATTCACACAATATGTCCACCTAAACACAGCCTAGAAATTGGCTCAAATATATATTCTCTGACCTTATGATGAGCTGCATCCAAGATAAATTCAGCACGAGTACCATTATTTTCTGGGCTTCGGTAATCAAACAATGAATTTGTAAGATATGTCAATCCTTTCATACTCAAATTTTCACCACAAATAAAGAAACAGGCTTCCTGAAAATAAATGCAAAATTTTTGAACAGGAGGAAAAATCATTTAACTGTTAAAGAAAATAAAACCTTGGTTTTATAACACCCATTCAGTAGTCAATAGAAATCACTACAACTTTAAATCCTGTAAAAAGACAAGGAATGCTGTCTCCATTTTCACTGCCTATCTTGGCAAAGAACATTTTAACAAACCAAAAAGGAACTCCAAGTAGCTGCCATAAACAAGAAAGAAGAAACATTTATGAATTGGAAAGTATTTGGAAATACTGTCCAGGTGTTAAGTGCTACCAACTTTCTAAATTCCCCTGAGCTCTGTAATTTCTTACAGGGGAAAACAGTAAAGTTCCTCTTAAGCCAAAGATGTATGCAGTCTAACAGATTTTTTGGTATGGTTAAACACTTCAATAAGCACTTCATTATCCCTGTATTCTATCCAAAAAAGGGGGAAAGGGGGTGAATTTGACTTACAGTTTCACTTCTATTCATATTCTCTTCAAAATCTTTAACACCCATAATTCCTTTAAGGCACAAGGCTCTGCAACCTACAAAACCAATCTGGCAATCAAAGAAAGGCTCTCCCATCATAAGGGCCTGTAAGAGGGAAGGAAACATTAGAACTTAAGAATCTGAATTTCATAAAAATGTTACAAGCTCAAAAAAGTTACAGGCTTTCCTTGTAGAATTACTGAATTAGTAGAAACTTCTTTAGGATTATGGATTTTCCAAATTTATTCTCCTCAGATCATAAACCCTACTAAATTAAGAAACATCTTACTTATCTCTGTATCCTCAATGACTGGCACCTTATGAACATTAATACACACACATATGAGCTCACACAAGTTAAATGTAAAAATGAAAGAATTCATGTTGCATGTTATAGTAGAATCTGTTAAAGTAATAATTATTTCAACCCAATACTACTGATGACTAAAATAGAAAAAAATGTGAATATATTTTAAAACACACAACTATGATAAAAGCCTGCATTTATTAAATATTAACATAAGGACCATTCAAAAAAGTTTTAAATATATATGTTCAATATTGAAAGATTACCTCAACTGTAGTTCCTTCTTGTTCCCAACACAATACTTCTCTGGATTTTACTTTCTGAGGGCTATAATAACTACTCTCAGCTTGCATTTCAGTGAGCTAAAAAAAAAATAAAGGAATATTAAATAAGTGAAATTAGTATTAGATAGCAATGAACTGTCATTACTGTGATGAATTGATGGAAACAGGGCCAATTTTAAGATTCAGGAAATTTAATTATTAAGCAGGAAAACAGGTGCAACAAAAACAGCTGTAACAGATTATCCATGGTATAAAGGTTGAATATTCTAGTATAAGTTCAAATAGAGAATTTAAATACCATCGTATTTTTATTTAACATCTTTGTAACATATCAATATTGCTTAAAAAGGTAAAAGCTATGTAGCTATAACAGCCTCATATATTCATATATTCTGCCAAAATTCATATAGTTCATATATTCTGACAAAAATTTACATAGTTTTTAACCTCTATTCATTTTATATACCATACAAATTCAACCAGTTAGTTCAATCATTTCCAAAATTTCTCCCAAATTGTTCATCAGAAAGAAAACTAAGACAAAACAAAACACAACACAACACCCACAAATAAATTTAACAAAACTTCATCTAGCTCTATGAGGGAAGTAGGTTCATGGGTTATTACTCTCAAAGTATGTGTCTCACTGTGAAGTGTGTAAACCTGGCAATTCACAGACCTGTACCCCTGGGGATAAAATACATTTTATATTTATTTTAAAAATTTTAAAATTTAATTAAAAAAATAGGTGGAAAAAAAAAAGTATGTGTCTCAGACTCATTCGATCATGCAAATATTTAATGAGTGAGAGCTACATAACAAGTACTAATCTAGATACTACCAAAACAACAACCACAACAACACCCCTTGCACTCCTCAAGCTTACACACATTACTTGTATGTATCCAGATAAAATTAGATAAATTATTTTTTAAGACATACTTTTCTAAATGCAATGTGGTATCCTGACTTGGATCATATTACGGAAAACAACATTATGAAATTCAGTTAAAATCTGGAATTTAACAAAAATGCACCGGTGTTGGCTTCCTAGTTTTGATACATGTACTATGATAGTATAAAATGTTAACAACGGAGAAACTGAGTAAGGAATCTATGTGAACTCTCTGTACGTTGCAAGTTTTCTATAAACCTAGAACTGATCCAAAGTATTTATTTCTTCAAAGGTATTCTGCCCATGTTTACTAATGAGACCCTTCCTTACTCGTGTGAAATGGATATATTATTCAAACATTAAGGCAAAGTCAAAAATCACATTTTAAAAAAAAACACTATTTAACTTAAGTCAAATAGAACTTATTAAACCATAAAGTTTTAGTTTTAAGCATGATAACTTATTTATGCTTAAAATCAACTAATTATTTTTATTTTTGTAACAAGAAGTTTATATACAAGCCCTTATTTTTTAGATGCTTCTAGAACTGGTATACAAAATGTTGTTATTTTAAAGTACAATTCTATAAAATGCTCAAGTAAAATTCAGTATTTTAAACTTGATCACCCTTCAGCTGTCTACAATTATTGTACAGAAAAAGCAATTAATTGATTAAAAGGACTCAAACATTACAAGAACAATCTTCAACATAATTTTTTAAATGCTACATTTAATTTGGCATGATTTTCGTTGGATTGATATCAACTGTTCAGAATGCTAATGTTAGAAACATGACCTTATTTTCTGACCAAAATATGAACCACAAATTAATTCCATACATTCTTAGAATCCAAGCTGAACAATGAATTCTAATGTTTTCCTCCTAAATCTCAACATATTTCACTTAGGCAAACTTTAGAAACATAAATGTTCTAAATTTTTTAAAAGATATATTAACTAATGGCAAGTACTGCTCTAAAAGTCTATAAAAGTTTTATATATAAATACAGACTATTCTGAATCAGCTTAATACAATTCTCATCAATGAGCAGATACATACCAGAATAATTTCAAACTGAACAAAAATATGCAAAAGTCACCAGAAAAGACAGAACTTTACTAACAATCCTTAAATTGCCTCACAAAATTAGATTAAAAATAACTTCTTTTGGGTCAACTAAAACTGGCAATATACCATATAATTTAACTCTTATGTGGAATCTACAAAACAAATTAAAAAAACAACAAAAAAAAATCATCAGACCAATAAATACAGACAACGAACTGATGGTTGTAAGAGGGGAAGAGTGTAGAGTAACAGGCAAAATGGATGAATAAGTATAGAATATACTGGCTTCCATTATGGAATGAACAAGTCGTGGGAATATAAAAGGCACAGATAGCATAGGGAATATAGTCAATGACATTATAATAGTGTTGTATGATGTCAGATGGTAACTACACTTGTGGTGAGCATACCATAAGGTATAGAAATATTGAATCACTATGTTGTACAACTGAAACTAATGTAACATTGTAACTACACTCAAAAAAAAATTACACCAAGAAAACTTGTAAGTAAAATTTAAGTTCTCAACAAAATGTTAATTCACACTGCTGTTACTAAGATGTTTATATTTTTTAGAACTTAAATTTGAATATACTCCTAATTAATGCAATTAAAATCATTATGGCCAAAAACATCTATTAAATGCAGAGATAATATCATGAAAAAAAAATTTTTAACAAATTTAAAAAATAAAATTGACAATACATGTAATATTAGTTGGCAATGGCTGGCTGTGTGTGTGTGTGTGTGTGTGTGTGTGTGTGTGTATACACACACACACATACACACATTTTTTTTTTAAGATTTGAGAGACAGGGAGGAGTCAAGATGGCGGAAAAGTAGCGGGCTGAGACTACTTCAGGTAGTAGGAGATCAACTAGATAGCTTATCTAAGGATTGCAAGCATCCACAAATCCAACGGGAGAGCGAAGAGAAGAAGAACATCAATTCTAGAAATAGAAAATCAACCACTTACTGAAAGGTAGGACTGGTGGAGAAGTGAATCCAAAGCCACGGGAAGATAGACCACAGGGGGTGGGGCCGGCTCCCGGCAAGCAGCAGAGCAACGGAGCACAAATCAGGACTTTTAAAAGTCTGTTCCACTGAGGGACATCGCTCCAGAGGCTAAACCAGGGTGAAGCCCTCGCGGGGTCAGCCTGGCCTCAGGTCCCGCAGGGTCACAGAAGGATCAGGAGTGTCTGAGAGTCGCAAAGCTTGCAGGTAATAGAATGGCGAAGCCAGCTACAGAGACAGAGCCGAGGAGTGAGCTCTCAGCTCCGGGTTACCTTGAACCGGTCGCAGGCTCAGTAAGTTCGGAGTGCAGCCGGAGGCCAGGGAGACGGGAGTAATTGGGCGCTATTCTCTGAGGGCTCACTGAGGAGTGGGGCCCCGAGCTCTCAGCTCCTCGGGGCCGGAGACGGGGAGGCCGCCATTTTCATTCCCGTTCTCCAGAACTCTATGGAAAGCGCTCAGGGGACAAAAGCTCACGAAAGCAAATCTGAGCGGATTACTCAGCCCAGCCCCTGCTAAGGGCGGTGCAATTCCACCTGGGGCAAAGACACTTAAGAATCACTACAACAGGACCCTCCCCCAGAAGATCAACAGGAAATCCAGCCAGGACCAAGTTCACCTACCAAGGAGTGCAGATTCAATACCAAGGAGAGCAGCAGAATTCCAGAGGAGGAGAAAGCAAAGCATGGAACTCATGGCTTTCTCCCCATCATTCTTTAGTCTTACAGTGAATTTAATTTTTTCCTTTTTTCTTTTTCAATTTTTTTTCTTCTGCTGCTAATTTTTTTTAACTTTTACCCTTTTCTTTTTTAATGTCTTTTAACTAGTTTATCTAATATATATATATTTTTTTCTTTATTCATTTTCTTTTTTTAATTGTTTCTTTTTTTTCTTTCTTTCTGAACCTCTTTTTATCCCCTTTCTCCACCGCACAATTTAGGATCTCTTCTGATTTGGTTAAAGTGTATTTTCCTAGGGTCTTTGCCACCCTTTTAGTATTTTACTTGCTCCTTCATATACTCTTATCTGGACAAAATGACATGGCAGAAAAATTCACCACAAAAAAAAGAACAAGAGGCAGTACCGAAGGCTAGGGACCTAATCAGTACAGACATTGGTAATATGTCAGATCTAGAATTCAGAATGACGATTCTCAAGGTTCTAGACGGGCTGGAAAAAGGCATGGAAGATATTAGAAAAACCCTCTCGGGAAATATAAAAGTCCTTTCTGGAGAAATAAAAGAACTAAAATCTAACCAAGTTAAAATCAAAAAAGCTATTAATGAGGTGCAATCAAAAATGGAGGCTCTCACTGCTAGGATAAATGAGGCAAAAGAAAGAATTAGCGATATAGAAGACCAAATGACAGAGAATAAAGAAGCTGAGCAAAAGAGGGACAAACAGCTACTGGACCACGAGGGGAGAATTCGAGAGATAAGTGACACCATAAGACGAAATAACATTAGAATAATTGGGATTCCAGAAGAAGAAGAAAGAGGGGAGCAGAAGGTATATTGGAGAGAATTTCGCTAATATGGCAAAAGGAACTGGCATCAAAATCCAGGAGGTGCAGAGAAGCCCCCTCAAAATCAACAAGAATAGGTCCACACCCCGTCACCTAATAGTAAAATTTACAAGTCATAGTGACAAAGAGAAAATCCTGAAAGCAGCCCAGGAAAAGAAGTCTGTAATTACAATGCTAAAAATATTAGATTGGCAGCAGACTTATCCATAGAGTCCTGGCAGGCCAGAAAGAATTGGTATGACATATTCAGAGCACTAAACAAGAAAAACATGCAGCCAAGAATACTATAACCAGCTAGGCTATCATTGAAAATAGAAGGAGAGATAAAAAGCTTCAAGGACAAACAAAAAACTGAATGAATTTGCAAACACCAAACCAGCTCTACAGGAAATATTGAAAGGGGTCCTCTAAGCAGAGAGAGAGCCTAAAAGTAGTAGATCATAAAGGAACAGAGACAATATACAGTAACAGTCACCTTACAGGCAATACAATGGCACTAAATTCATATCTCTCAATAGTTACCCTGAATGTTAATGGGCTAAATGCCTCAATCAAAAGATACAGGGTATCAGAATGGATAAAAAAAATAAAACCCATTATATGTTGCCTACAAGAAACTCATTTTAGACCCAAAGACATCTCCAGATTTAAAGTGAGGGGGTGGAAAACAATTTACCATGCTAATGGACATCAGAAGAAAGCAGGGGTGGCAACCCTTATATCAGATCATTTAAGCCAAAGACTATAAGAGATGAGGAAGGACACTATATCATACTCAAAGGATCTGTCCAACAAGAAGATCTAACAATTTTAAATATCTATGCCCCTAACGTGGGAGCAGCTAACTATATAAACCAATTAATAACAAAATCAAAGAAACACATCAACAATGATACAATAATAGTAGGGGACTTTAAAACTCCCCACACTGAAGTGGACAGATCATCCAAGCGAAAGATCAACAAGGAAATAAAGGCCTTAAATGACACAATGGACCGGATGGACATCACAGATATATTCAGAACATTTCATCCCAAAGCAACAGAATACACATTCTTCTCTAGTGCACATGGAACATTCTCCAGAATAGATCACATCCTTGGTCCTAAATCAGATCTCAACTGGTATCAAAAGATTGGGATCATTCCTTGCATACTTTCAGACCACAATGCTCTCAAGCTAGAACTCAACCACAAGAGGAAATTTGAAAAGAACCCAAATACCTGGAGACTAGACGGCATCCTTCTAAAGAATGAATGGGTCAACCAGGAAATTAAAGAAGAATCAAAAAAATTCATGGAAACAAATGATAATGAAAACACAATGGTTCAAAATCTGTGGGACACAACAAAGGTAATCCTGAGAGGAAAATATATAGTGGTACAAGCCATTCTCAAGAAACAAGAAAGGTATCAAGTATACAACCTAACCCTACACCTAAAGGAGCTGGAGAAAGAACAAGAAAGAAACCCTAAACCCAGCAGGAGAAGAGAAATCATAAAGATCAGAGCAGAAATCTTTGATGATATTGAGGTATGTACCTCTATCTCTACACTTTGCAGAGTTTTAATCAGAAAAGGATGCTGTACTTTTCCCTGATGCCACATGACTTGGCATCAGGGAAACACAAATCAAAACCACAATGAGATACCACCTCACACCAGTCAGAATGGCTAAAATCAACAAGTCAGGAAATAACAGATGCTGGCGAGGATGTGGAGAAAGGGGAACCCTCCTACACTGTTGGTGGGAATGCAAGCTGGAGCAACCACTCTGGAAAACAGCATGGAGGTTCCTCAAAATGTTGCAAATAGAGCTACCCTATGGCCCAGCAATTGCACTACTGGATATTTACCCTAAAAATACAAACGTAGTGATCCGAAGGGGTATGTGCACCCGAATGTTTATAGTGGCAATGTCCACAATAGCCAAACTATGGAAAGAACCTAGATGTCCACCAACAGATGAATGGATAAACAAGATGTGGTATATATACATAATGGAATACTATGCAGCCATCAAAAGTAATAAAATCTTGCCATTTGCAACAACGTGGATGGAACTAGAGGGTATCATGCTTAGCGAAATAAGTCAATCGGAGAAAGACAACTATCATATGATCTCCCTGATATGAGGAAGTAGAGATGCAACATGGGGAGGTTAAGGGGGTAGGAGAAGAATAAATGAAACAAGATGGGATTGGGAGGGAGACAAACAATAAGTGACTCTTAATCTCACAAAACAAACTGAGGGTTGCAGGGGGGAGGGGGGTTGGGAGAGGGGAATGGGGATATGGACATTGGGGAGGGTATGGGCTATGGTAAGTGCTGTGAAGTGTGTAAACCTGGCGATTCACAGATCTGTACCCCTGGGGATAAAAATATATGTTTATAAAAAATAAAAAAATTTTTAAAATTTAAAAAATAAAAATAAAAAATAAAAAGATTTGAGAGAGAGACAGCACAAGTGGGAGGGGCCAAGGAAGAGGGAGAGAGAATCTCAAGCAGACTCTGACACTGAGTGTGGAACCCAATACGGGGCTCCACCCCAAGACCCTGATATCATGACCTGAACCAAAACCAAAAGTGAGATGCTCAACCAACCTCGACATCCAGACACCCCAGTTTTTCTATTATATATATATATATTTAAAACATTTTATTTATTTATTTGACAGACAGAGATCACAAGTAGGCAGAGAGACCCATAGAGAGAGAGGAAGGGAAGCAGGCTCCATGCTGAGCAGAGATCCCAATGCAGGCCTCGATCCCAGGACCCTGGGATCATGACCTGAGCTGAAGGCAGAGGCTTACCCCACTGAATCACCCAGGCTCCCCTCTATTATATATTTTAAAGATTTGTTTTATTTTTAATTTTACAGACTGATAATTCTTTTCACCAAAACTAGATCCACGAATTTCAATTATGAAATTTATAATAAAAAATAATTGGTTCCATAGAAAAATTCAGAAATGTAAAATAGCACAGCTAATGAATTTTTATCATTTTTGCTCCAACTTTATTACCAAAATAATCTTTTAAATCAATCAAGCTCAACTTTTGCTAAAACTCATTTTCTACATCTTTCAGGGTTTGTCATATTAGGAAATACTTTATTTTAATTAGAAAAGTCTTTAAAGAGGGCGCCTGGGTGGCTCAGTGGGTTAAGCCGCTGCCTTCGGCTCAGGTCATGATCTCAGGGTCCTGGGATCGAGTCCGGCATCGGGCTCTCTGCTCGGCAGGGAGCCTGCTTCCTCCTCTCTCTCTCTGCCTGCCTCTCTGCCTACTTGTGATCTCTATCTGTCAAATAAATAAATAAGATCTTTAAAAAAAAAAAAAAAAGAAAAGTCTTTAAAGACTATTTACTTAATTTAAAATATTTTTAATCTACTGTCTAGTGTAGTTATAAATTGTAAACCTTTACCACTGATTTAAAAAGTTTACTTCAAGTAGTTAAACAATCCAAGCCAAATTAAAAACACCATGAGAGCAAAAACCTGATTTTTTCTTTCCTGTGCTACATGCTACATTTCCAGTACCTAAAAAGTTACCTGGAATAATACCTAGAATACCACTTCACAGGCTGGACTCCGGAGTTTATCTCCTTCAGAAAAATGGTTCTATAATAATCCAACAAAGACAAATAAAATGGAAGAAATAAAATCCTAAAGAGGATCCCAAAATTTTGGAAGATGGCAAGCAGATGAGGAGATAGGCAGAAGGATGGAAGATTTATTTGTTGAATATATACTGGCAATTGCCTAGAGTTGGAGATACAAGTAGTCTTTAAAAATTACCACCGACTAAGTTTGGTGTACAACCAAAAAAGAATACCAACAATTTTCTGAAAAGGTTATCATTATTATTCTTTCATCCACTAATGGACATTTGAGTTGTTGTTCTGGTTTTTTTTTTTTTTAAGAGTTTTTGTTTGTGTAAGTAAGCTCTACCTCCAATGTGGAGCTCAAGAGTCAAGAGTCCCATGCTCTACCAACTGAGCCAGCCAGGTGCCCTAAGCTGTTTCAATTCTTTGGCCATCAGAAATATGAATATTTTTGTTCATATTTATTTCATATTTTGTTCATATCACATATGTTCATTTTATGAACATTCATGTACAACTATTTGAGCGAAGTTTAATTGTTTTGGGTATGCACCTACAAGTGGAACTGCTGGGTCATGTGATTTTAAGGTTAATGTTCTGAGGGACCACCAAACTGTTTTTCACAGCAACTGCACCATTTTAAATTTACAGCAGGTTCCTATTTGCTTTTAACCAACTCCACCTAAGATCCCACCACTGTCGAATCACTGTTCCCATCAAGATCACCAAGAATTCCCACAATGCTAAATCCAATAATCCATTGTCACAAATGACCTACTATTGTCAACTTTAAAACATTTATGGTAGGGGCGCCTAGGTGGCTCAGTGGGTTAAGCCTCTGCCTCTGCCTTCGGCTCGGGTCATGATCTCAGAGTCCTGGGATCAAGCCCAGCATCGGGCTCTCTGCTCAGCAGGGAGCCTGCTTCCCCCTCTCTCTGCCTGCCTCTCTGCCTAGTTGTGATCTCTGTCAAATAAATAAGTAAAATCTTAAAAAAAAAAAATTATGGCATTCAGCTTCCAGATAGACACTCTTGGTTTTCTGCCTAACTTATTTTCAGTTTCCCATGCTATTTCTGCCTTTTCTTTCCAAATAATTAATATCACAGTGCCCCAAAACTTGACCCCAGAACCCCTCCTTTTTAGACATATATATGCTGGTTCCGATCTTAATAAAATCCTCACTCTCCCTTATATACCCAGGCCAAACTTCTAATCTAAACTCTAGATTCATTAATCCAACCCAACAGCTATACTTCAATATACAGTGGGCATCTTAAACTTGTCTAAAACCAAACTCCTGATTTTATCTCTCTCCACAGTCCTCCTCTTTTCAAAAAATCCATCCTCAATTCTTCTAGTTGCTCAGGAACCATCCTTGGATCGTCTTCATTTATGTCTCACAATAAAATCTATCATGAAGTTCTGTCCTCTTGACCTTCAAAATACATCCAAAAGCCAGCCACATTTCATCACTTCCCCTTGCTATCATCCTAGTCTGACAATCATTATCTCCTGCTTGCAAAATCCTCTCTAGTCTGATCTTATTTCTGCTTTTGCTCCCTACAATCTATTCGTAACACAGCAACCAGAGTGATGCAGTTTAAAACATAACTCAGATCATCCTGTAACTACTATGCTAAAAATTGTCCAAGAACTTATCTCACCCAGGATTAATGACAAAGTCCCTAACCTTAAACGACCTACACAGTTTTACAATTTATGGATCTCTCCCCAATTCCATCTCCTCTTTGACCTGATTTTATACTATTCTCATTTTAGCCCACTCTGCTCTGGCCCACTGGCTTCCTTAATATTTCTTGAACTTTTGGGGTCTTCACATTTGCTATTCTTAGAATTTCATTCCTATGTATATACACAGCTTTTTCTTTCATGAGTCTTTGCTTAAAGGTTCCCCTTCCTATTAAGGCCTTCCCTGATCACCCAATTGTAAACTCCTTAATATCTTCCTATCCAATGGACACATTCACTATTCCACTTCCCTCTTTATTTTTCTACTTAACCCTTATCATAAATGGGTACTAAGTAGCTTACTTGCTTATAGTAACAATTTATATATTAAGAGATATCTATCTCATCTGTTCACTGGGTATCCTTAAAGACAAAATGGGGCCTGGCACATAGAAGACAGTAGTATTTATTGAATGAATTAGATACTATTCAAGGATATGACATGTGTGATAATATTATCAATAAAAAGCCAAGAAATAAATACTAGAAATTAAGTTTGGGCTATAACTGAGGGGGAAATAAGACAATATATGATCTAAGAACACACATGGGGTGCCAAAGTACTAATAATATTATATTTCTTAAAATAAAAGGGTGCTCCTAATTCAAAGGGATACATGCATTTCTATGCTTACTGCAGCATTATTTACAATAGTTAAATTATGGAAGCAGCTCAAGAAGATGTGTGTGTGTGTACGTGTGTATGTGCAATGGAATGTTCGGCCATAAAAAAGATTGAAATCGTGCCATTTTCAATGACATGAACAGAACTAGAGGGTATAATGCTAAGCAAAATAAGCCAGTCAGAGATTTCACTTACATGGATTTTAAGCAACATATGAGTAAACAAGCAAGCAAAGGGGGAGAAAAAGAAAGAGACAAACCAATATACAGACTCTTAACTATGTAGAACAAACTGATGGTTACCAGAAGGGAGGTGGTAAAAAGATGGGTGAGAAAAATGATGGGGATTATGAAGGGCACTTGCGATGAGCACTGAGTGATATATGCAAGGGCTGAATCATTCTACTGTACACCTGAAATTAATATTACACCATATGTTAACTGGAATTAAAAACAATATTAAAAAATTCAAGTGTTCGCTCTACTATTCTTTAACTGGAAAATATCTATTATATAGTCTCTTTTGACTATACACTTTACATGTATTTATTAATGGAGAACATAGTCTAAGTATGTGAAACACTACTGAACATCCAAGTTAAATGAGGACCTAGAAAAGAAATAAGACTATCTCAAAGAGTAAAAGGTGAGGAAAGAGTGAAATTTTATGTAAGCAGCGCTTTAAAGAAATTTTGTAATGAAAGAGCCAGAGATCAAACAGTAAGTAGAGGTATATATGAATTCAAGTGAAAGGTTTTATTGCAATTCATTTTTAATGGAAATATAAAGGCATCCTTGTTTGCCAATTTGAAGATTCAGTGAGAAGAGAAACCTTCCATGAAACTGATAAAAATTAATAATAATAAAGTAGAAAAGGCTTAAAGAGATAGAAAAGGATCAAAATTCAGAATTAGATGAAGGAACACAACTTTATGAAATAAAGATTGCTAGACTATCTTACATCTACTAAGTGTAAAACAAACTTTAAACTAGATCCTTTCCAGAAATCAAAATTTATGCATTAAAGTTGAAAGAAATACGACAGCAAAAAAGAGAAAACCTACTTTGAAAGTCACAGTTGCCTTTGTACAGTAAAATCCTATAGACACAATGGGATCCCTCAAAGTCTGCGCTTTTTGCTGATGCATAGTTGATGTAGGATCATTCCCAAGGAAGTCTTCCTCACCATCATCGTAACTCACAATTGCAGGCACAAATGACCAGGCCCACGACACCCAACCCTGTGACTGTTCATCCTCTTGCTGTGAATACAGGTCTTGGCCTTTGTACTGAGCAGGATACTGCATATCTATTCTCGTTTCATCCTCGGCACCTATCAAAATAAAGTCATTTTAAATAAATCAAGAGGATTTAACTAAAAGGAAAATTAGGAATGTAAATTCTATAAAAATGTTTCTCCCACATCCTTCTTTCCACATATAAATAAGTTATACAATGGTTATTATTATTATTTGAAACCTATAATACAGCATTATATACAAGTTGATTTTTTTTTTTTTAAGATTTTTTTTATTTACTTAACAGAGAAAGAGCACATATGCAAGAGAATGCAGGCAGGGGGAGCAGCAGAAGGAGAGTGAGAAACAGCCTCCTGGCTGAGCAGGGAGCCAGACATGAACAATCGGAGGATCCTGGGATCATGACCTGAGCGAAAGGCAGCTGCTTAACTAACTGAGCCACCCAGGCACCCCACTACTTTCAAGTTTCTATATGTTGTACTATGTTAATCCCCTTTCATAGTCCACAATTAATGTTCTATAGGGCATAGTTTATAACATAACTCTAAATGCATTTGCTAAATACAAAGCATAAATTCATTCTTTAGCATTCCACTAATTAAAAACTTCCTCCCCAAATAAGGCTAACGTGCTGAAAAACTGACTTCTCAGAAACATATTCATGTCAGAAATATTCAAGAAAAGTTCTTTATTTCCTGATACACCCAATAAAAATGTCAGGCACTCCTAGACAAAAAAGAAACCCCCTCCAAAAATAACTATCCTTAATGATGAAAGTAATTATTATAAAAAATTATTGTTATATGGGGGCACCTGGGTGGCTCAGTAGGTTAAAGCATCTGCCTTCCGCTCAGTTCATGATCCCAGGGTCCTGGGATCGAGGCCCGCATTGGGCTCTCTGCTTGGCAGGGAGCCTGCCTCCTCCTCTCTCTCTGCCTGCCTCTCTGTCTACTTGTGATCTCTGTCTGTCAAATAAATAAATAAATAAACTCTTTAAAAAATAATAAAATAAGTAAAATTTTTAAAAAATTGTTGTTATATGAAGCTATAAAAATACTGTTGGTGATTCTTTCTTATTAGTAGGAAAATATATTAGTAACTTTCCTATTCTACATATGAAAAAATTTTAGCAAATTACTTTCATTTGGTTAGAAATTGGCAAAGGATTTAGATTCCAACCACTCCAACTCATTCTACCTTCTCCAACTCATTCTACCTTTGTAAAGACAAACTGCACCAAACTCCATTAACATTACCCTAACAATACAAACAAACAAAAAAGCTCATCATGGAATTTAGAAAAACCATTACTTTTTTAGAGAATTCATGGTATAAGCAGTGTCCAGCAGATTCAAGCTATCTACTCTTCAGTAATAGATCTTTAAATATCATTAAATAAATCATTAAATATCATCTCCATTCAGAACCAGATTTCTGGCTAGAAAAACTTTATAACTTTTTAAATCCTTATGGCAGGAGACTCTTGGAATATCCTAGATGTATAGTTTATGAAACATGGCCATTCACCTTAGTTCATGTGGGAAGGAAAAGACTTCATAAGTAGTAACTAAAGAACATAATATACAGTACTAAGAAACTTTAGCCATTTTCCTTCAAAATAAATTATAAAAATTACAAATCCAAAAAATATTTTGTATATTCTTTATATCTTGCTGTTTAGCCATAAACATTTTATCAGTTTCTGCTGGGGAATAAATAAAGCCTGTTATCAAATGCTAAGACCTTAAATTGGACATCATTAATGATCACCTTGGTTATAAAACAAGGCAGGTCACCTCCAGCCAGGCAGCAGTGACCAGGTTGAGTCTACAGAGCTAGACTCTTGACCTCGATTGTCTAAACCATTAAAACAGAAGAAGTATCCACTGCTTGATCTTGTGAAACAAAAGAAACATCACTAAAAATCGGCCACTATAATTTATACTTAATTAAAAATTAGGAGGGATTTTTTTTTTAAGATTTTATTTATTTATTTGACAGAGAGAAATCACAAGTAGATGGAGAGGCAGGCAGAGAGAGAGAGAGAAGCAGGCTCCCCGCCGAGCAGAGAGCCCGACGCGGGACTCGTTCCCAGGACCCTGAGATCATGACCCAAGCCGAAGGCAGCGGCTCAACCCACTGAGCCACCCAGGCGCCCAAAAATTAGGAGGGATTTTGATGAAAGATGCTTCTCAAGTTTCCAATCTTTGCTCACTGCCTTGCAGAAAGAATGGATTAGAGTCCTGAAACGAAAAAAGCATATCCCTAATCTCTGGGTAGAATTTCCTAAAATATTCTTTTCCTTCGGAAGAGTGCAACTTTTCTGGGGCCCTCTAACAGAATTCAGGAAATTCATGAATTCTGATGGAAAAATACATATTAAGTATTTAAAATGAAGCACTTTCAATTATGAATGTAGGTAACAAATTGCAGTTGTATAGTTTAATTCTAAATATAAGTAATAAATCACAGTTGCATCACCATTAACTACAAAACCTACAAAAATCAGTTCAAGCATCAGTAATGAAGCTATCTCAAAATATCAAAATACATGTTCACTCATCTCTGAACACAAAAGACCTGTTCAGAGAGAGCTCGTCATATCTGCAGAGCATCCCACTCCAGGCCTCAGCTAAGTATTACTCAATTTCATGCAAGGAAACTGTTGAGGCCACTAGAAAGAACTACCAGAAAAAAGGCAAGAAAACAACCCCTAAGACTTACACAAAATTGGAATTAGTTTGTGATCTCAACAGAAATAAAGAAAAAAACCTTTAATTCATTACTCATCAAGAAAGTACTCAAAAGGTTGACTGTCAGTGGTAAGACAAAACTAGTCTTAAGCTAATGGCGGCTCTGATCCCAACTAAGAAACACTGAAAGCAAGACAAGTGAATTAAATTATTTCTAAGTAACTTAACTTGTTGCTACATACAAATATATCCAGCATCCAACAAGATAAAGTTCACAATGCCTGGCATCAAATTAAAAATTATCAGGCATACAAAGAAGAAAATATGTAACCCAGGTAAGGGTAAAAGTCAATACAAAAAGATCTAGGAATGACACAGTTTAGCATTAGTAAACACAGACATTAAAACAGTTATATAAATAAAATGAGATATTTAAGAAAGCATAAACAAGAAATAAGTTTTTTTTAACAACTAAAAAGTTTAACAACTAAACTTCTAGAGATGAAAAATACAGTATCTGAGGTGAAATATAAACTAGCTATGATAAATAGCAGATTAGATAAAGATGATTAAAGAACAAGAACAGAAAAAGAAAACTCAACAACCAAAAAGAGAACAAAAACGAACAAGAGCATCAGAGAGCTTTGGTGAACTTCAAGAAACCTAATATACATGTAATTCGTCTCCAAAGGAGAGAGAGCTGAAAAACAGTTCAAGAAATAATGCCCATGAATTTTCTAAATATATACGAAAACTATAAACCTACAGACCTAAAAACCTTAATGTATTCCAAACACAAGTTATATGAAGAAAGAATACCACTGCTTATCAAAATCAAGATTCTTAAAAACTTCTGCGAAGAGGTTCACAGGCTTGACCAGAGTGCCAAAGGAATCCATATACCCATAATAAAAGGATCCCTGCTTTAGACAGATGAGAAAACTAATTTCAAATACTCTGCAAGCAAACAGAGTTGCTTTCTCCCTTTTTTAACATAGAGAAACCTAGTCACTTCTAAGAGGACAAATCAGTTATAAAGGAAAAATATGAAATCTACATTTAATCAAAATTTAAAACTCTTCTCAAGATACCAATTAAAAATGAATTAGTCAAGTCACAAGCCAGCAAAAAATATTCCCAAAACATGTATATGACATAGTATTTGAATTCAGAATATATTTAAAAATTACGAATCAGTAATGAAACCCAACAAAGGTTTAAAAATAGTCAAAGAGTTAAACACTCTTCACAAAGGTCAATAACCACATGAAAAACTTCAAAATAACTGCTTATCAAAGAAAGGCAAATCAAAACCACAATGAAATACCACAACACATCCATCAGAATGACAAGGAGTTTAAAAAAAAAAAAGACAACACCAAATGCTGGCAAAGATGTGGAACAACTAGAACTCTCCTACAATGTTGTGGAAATGTAAAACAGCACAACCTCAACATAAAATTCCACTGTTAGGTATCTACCCAAGAGAAAGTACAGCACAGATCTACAAGAGGCTTGTAGAAAAATGTCCATGACAGCTTTATTTATAATAGCCAAAACTGGAAACAACACAAATATCCATCAGTAGGAAAATGGCAAAAATAAACTATGGTATATTCACACAATGTATCTACCAATAAAAGGGAAAAAACTACTGATAAATGCAACAACACAGATGAATCGCCAAAATATTACACCTTCAGGGCAGCAAAAATATTCTGGAGAAATCATAATGATGACCATATGTCATTATGCCTTTGCCAAAACCCATAGGATGTCAAATACCAAGAATGAATCGTAATGTTAACTACACACAGTAATACACATTTCTCAAAACTTAAATAGTATACTTACGATTTATGCATTTCACTTTGTAAATTAAACCCTCAAAAAAAATAAAAGGAACCATTAAAAAATACAAACTCTACTTAACAATAAGCTGCTGAAGTCTAGGGGTGAAATGTACTGATGTCTAACCTACTTTGAAAGCCATCAAAAGTACTGGTTGAACTGATGGAGAAGTTGAATGAACAGCTATGTGATAAAGCAAATTTAACAAAATATTAAGTATAGAATCTAGATGATGAGTATATGGGTGTCCACTGGATAATACACTTTCTACTTTTCTATTTATTTGAAATTTGTCATAATAGCATGTTGAAAAAAAAATTGAGCACCTTCTGGTGCTAGGTTTTGTTCTAAATGTTAGACATTATTCCTGTTTCAGCAGTTCATGGTCTTGGGGCACCTGGGTGGCTCACTTGATTAAGGTCTGCCTTCAGCTCAGGTCATGATCTCAGGATCCTGGGACCAGGCCCTACATCAGGGTCCCTGCTAAGCAGGGGAGTCTGCTTCTCCCCTCCCTGTGCAGCTCCCCCTCCTTGTGCTCTCTTGATCTCTCCCTCTTTCTGTCAAATGAATAAATAAAACCTTTAAAAAAAAAAAAGGAGTTCATTGTCTAACAAGAATTCACTCTCCAGTGTGAAATAAAGGTATGTTTTCTATGTACATACACGTATTAATGTAATTCCCTAAGCTTTTAAGGTTTTTCATAAAGTTTTTCATAAGCTGTAATTTAAATATAAAATTTCACATTTAGAAATGTATAACTCTGTTTTTAATATAATCACAAAAATTGTGCAACCATCATCACTATCCAATTTTAGAACATTTTCATCACTCTAAAAAGAACACCTTTAGCAGTCACTCTCCATTTCCTTCTCTCCCTAGGCCCTGGTTACTAATCTACTTTCTACTTCTATGGAATTGGCTATTATGGACATTTCATATAAATGGAATCATACAATGTGTTCCTTTCTGACTGGCTGCTTTCACTTAAGATATTTTTGAAGTTCATCATGATGTAGCATGTATCAGTTTTTCATTATTTTGTATAACTGAATAATATTCTAGGGTATGGATATATCACAATCGTTTATCCATTCATCAGGTGACGGATATTTGGGTTGTTTCACTTTTTGGTTATCATGAATAATGTTTCCATTTAACATTACCATGTAAATTTTTATATGGACATGTGTTATCAATTCTTTTGCATATATACCTAAGAGTGAGATTGCTGGGTCATGTGGTAATTCTATGTTCAATTTTTTTAAGGAACTAGATTGTTTTCCAAAACAGCTCTACAATTTTACATTCCTACAAGCAACATAAAGGTTCCAACTTCACCACAATCTTGCCAACGCTTGTCATTATATGTCTTTTGATTACAGTCATGCCAGTGGCCTTGCAGTGATGTCTCACTGTGGTTTTAAGGGAAGAGAACACATCTTTTTATCTGTGTTTTCCCACATTACCAGTGTTCAGTACATTCAGTAGACTTAAGTACAAGTATAATGAACTGAGTAACTGAGATTAACCCACTAGTATCATTCAATGAAACATACACTCCATCAATAATGTCTAACTAGGTATCCTCCAATGAGTACATAGTTAAGTCTAACTATAGTTAAATATAATTACATATAATAATTAAGTATATCTAACTCCTGTGTAACTCTTGGCAAGCCTTTGCAAAAAATTAACAATACCTCAATTTATTAGGAAATGTTGATGATGCATTACCTTAATTTTCATGTAACATACATTCTGAACATGTATACCTATTAGCAATATTAGAGTTACTTTAAGAATGTAAAAAGAAAATCACAGTACTATCCAGCATATACAGGGGGAAAAAAATCAAGTAGTGTCAAACAACCAAAATAAAATCATCCCATCATATTGAAACATTGAAAATTCAATCTAATGTTTTAGTTTTCAAAGTTTCACAATGATGAAAAAGCATATAAACAACAGTTCAAAGATAAAGTTTTTGTTATATTTACCTGTAATGTTTCCTAACATATCTTTATTGTGACAGGTAGGCTCTTCCATTTCCCCATCTTTAAAATTGCCTATTTCCCCATAGTAAAGAGCAATCCCAAGTTGCATTATACGGATAAACATAGGCAGTTGTTGATCTGTGATAGAAAGTTTCAAACTCTCTACTAAGGTATGAATCTGTATTTGAAAAAAAACAAACATCAACAAAAGCATGTTCAAAGGAAGTACCTTTTAACATAAATAGATAAATGTTAAAAGTCCTAAAATGGAGAACACCATTAAAGAAAAGTAATGTCCCAAACATTTCCAATACATAAGCCAAAATAATTTACTCTAATATCTTAGGAATTAAATTTGCTACAAAGACCAATCAACGTTAGATAGAAACTGTACTAAGCCAAATTATGTAAGTACAAATAGAAATGATGATGTTAGTCACACTAGACTTCTAGATAACTTTTCCAGAAATAATGTTATGAAAACAAAATATCAACTCCATAGTATGAAGAATATCATAGCACTCCCCCCAAAATCAGAGAGATTTGTCACACCAAGAACAAAAGTTTCATAATGTCATTTTAATAAAACCTGAATCACTCTTTCCAGCTTTATTAACCAAGAAGACTACATACACATTCCAAAAGTGTAATAAGTGAGAAAATTACTAACATTACAACTACAGAAGTATGAACTTAATAAAAGTTTGTCTAATATTAAAAACCAAGTGACATACATGTTCAGAAAAGTTTTCCAAACAAGTTTTAAGAGATTTAAATAGGACATAAAATTTGTAACATGAATCAGTTATAATAAAGAAACAAGATTAATTACTAACAAACAGGATATATAGCAGTCAATCAAAATTACCCTTACAGAAAGAAAGATATTAGTAAAATATAAAACAGTCTCAGTGTAATGTTCCCTGCTGTTATATAAACATGGAATAAAACCAATTAAGCCATAAAGTCAAGTCTCTTGGAAGGTTTATTCTGACTTCCAGGACTCTTGGAAGGTACTTGAGGGTTTATGAAACATGAAAAAGTAATAGTAATCATATTTTTAGGATTAAAGGCACAAACGTTTGTATTTGAAGGGGAAGAAAACTGCAAAGTCTATATTTAATTATGAGTACAGGTTTCTTAAAACTGACTTAAAAATCATACACTAAACAGACCAAGAAAAGGTAAAAGAAAATTTGGTACAAGGACGAGAGAGTGTATGGTGCAGGCCTGCCGAGCTCTTCTTAATTTGGTATTTCTCTATCCATCCTTTTAAAATATTGTATGGCACTGGGGCACCTGGGTGGCTCGGTGGGTTAAAGCCTCTGTCTTCAGCTCAGGTCATGATCTAAGGGTCCTAGGATCGAACCCCGCATCAGGCTCTCTACTCAGCAGGGAGCCTGCTTCCCCCCTCTTTCTCTCTCTCTGCCTGCCTCTCTGCCTGCTCATGATCTCTGTCTGTCAAATAAATAAATAAAATCTTTAAAAAGAAAAAAAAAAAGAAAATTTTCAAAAATAGGGGAAATGTTACAGAAGTTATATACTCATAAACTCTATAACTCAGATGACACAAAACCTAGGACATATTTGTCCCAACAGATAAAAAATTATAAAAAGCCAACTCAAAACATAGATAAATTTAAAAACCACTTAAATATATGTGAGAGGTTTAAATAAATAACTACAGTATCTGGACTATTCTGGGAAATCCCCTCTCTTCTAGGTGAGCAATGAGGTTACCCATGTGCTTTTAATATATACTCCTAGGACTGGGAGTTAATAGAATGACAGACAGATCTAACTAAAATGGCAAATCTTACACCACAATGTTATTAATAAAAAACTCAATTTTATTTCAGCTGAACATAATGGAACCCCATATTTGGCGATTACCAGGGTTAAAATCCCCATGTCAACAAACTTACTTAATATTAAGATGCTTTTTAAGATGATGCCTATCATGCCTAATCAATTTTGAGAATACAAACTTAGATGACAACACTCAGTTTCCCTCGAATTCATTTATTTTTACTTTCCTCTAATTTAGCCACATTCTAGAATGTGTAATTACATTTGTACTAAAGATCAATAAGTTTATTTTATACTGTAAGGCATCCAGTATCTGCTTTCAAAATGCATCTTGAATTTACCCTTAACGTTCCCCAATGTTCCTAGCAGGTTCAAGGTGAAAGAAAGAAAGTAAGTCCATTATCCCAAGACAGAGGCAACGATACCATTGAATTAATAGTTCCCTATGCTTATCTTCGGCAAAGTAGCTAATTCAAAAATAGAAGGAAAAAGTAACAGAATTTCAATAAATTGATGTGCATTGTATACAACGGGGAGAAAACTAGAGCACCGATGACTGAACCACTACCAAATTAAAGTAAGTGGATTTCATGAATAAATATATAGTAAAGCTACAGAAAAGAGAAAGTGACATGATTTTAAAAAGACAGTATTAAAAAAATAAGTTATACATCCATGTACAAGCAGGCACATCAATACCTGTGTTCAGACTCAGGGGCAGCTTTTCCATTCTAGCACTTTAGTATTCAAAGGCATGAAACTCAACAATAAATATTCATTCCACATTAAAACTTAGTTATTAACAAGATCACAAGCTACTCTGTGAATTCTTTTTCAAAAACTGAGATATGGATAGAAGTTTAGAAAACTGCTATACGAGGAAAGAAGTAAGATTTACATGAAGAGACTTACTATACACGTTGAAAATATATTCCTATTCCGGGATCTTGGGAGAACAAACTTTCACATTACCTAAAAAATTCCTACAGGCAAGATTTTCATTACATTCTGAATCCATAGATCAAACACTAAAATTTCCTGAACCAATAAACTAAGATAGTAGGTCAGTATATTAAACCTTACAAAGTCATCTAAGAGGGACAATAACTATAGTTATCAGATCATATTAAATAAATTATAAAGATTGAAATATACATTGATATTCAGTCCACTATGTGTATAATTACACTTCTTATAGGATTTCTTCTATTCATTTAAAAGAGGAAAAAAAATGAATAAACAGTTGGACAAACTATAAAGGAAACTACAGTTTCAGGGAGAAAAAAAAGTCCCCAAAATCTCTCTAGTACAATACACAATGCAGAAAGTTTTAATATACAATAAATGATATAACCTAAAATTATAAATAGAAATAAAACTCTAGCAAAAACTAATGATATATATTTTTATGAGGTTAATTTCTTCTTTAATAGCACCTACAAGAACCAATAAAACAAAATGGAGACATGGAACTCAACTACTAGAAAAAGAAACACCTACTTTAATAACAGATGGCATCTTGGAATTTAGGTTATCATATGTGAAATGCAGACGAGTTCTGAAGGAACATTTATACAATAAAGGATCCTGGTAAAATTCTATTTTACCACTAGCATTTCGTTTATCAAGACAAACTGTACAGTCAGAAAAATTGATAACTTTTCTCAGCACCAGATCAGTTGCTAAAAAAAAGAAAAAAACATTTTAAGTAAAAAGGAAAATTAGCAAAAAAGGCAACAATTATTTATTAGTACAAATAGTAAGATTAATAGAGCATTAAATACATGATGCCAGAATCTATGCAAATAATTTCTCTATTATTTAAATCCTCCAACAACCTTATGAAATAGGCACAAAAATCCCCTTTGCAAGTAGGAAGAATCAAAGTACAAAGAAGTGAAATAGTTTGTCCCCAATTTGTTCGGTATCTAACTACAAATTTAAGACAAAATTTATAAAAACTTATGCTATATTCTGCTGTCTGCAATGAGATATCAAATAACTTGAATATAATACTTGAGAAACCACATTAAAAATAACATTCTGAGCAGGAGTCACTCATTTAATGTCTAACATTAAAAAATCCACAGCTTCTCTAAACCTGTACTCTCCAGTAATAGCCACCAGCAATATCTGGCTATTTAAATTTATATATAAGTTAAAATTATACAAAAATAAAATTTCAGTTCCTCACCTATATTAGTAACATTTCAAGTCCTCAATAGCCACATGTGGCTAGCAGCTACAGTACTAGACTGTAAAAATATAGAACATTTCCATGACCCAGAAAATTCTAGTGGACATCACTGCTCTAAACAATTGATGAAGAAAGTACCACATTACCAAAAAGAGTATACAGTTTGTTTTCAAGGGAATAAAAATAAAACAACTGCCGGTAAAGTATCAAACTAGAAAATGAAAACTTTAGCAATGAGAAGTTTTATTCCTAATAGGCAATTCCTAGGTAAATAAATATTAGGCCTAAATCTATTATGATTTACATGGTATATAAATAAATCATTTAGTTACTGATCTATTTCTTTGTATACACATATGTAATAACAGTAGAATTAGAAATGAAAAAACTTCTAGATACTTCCTTCCCTCTCTTTATGATAATAATTCAGAGTGTTTGCTCTCAGACGATACACCAAGTCTTCTCCCCTCTGCTACCTTTTAATATTTACATCCCTCTGTTTAAAAGATTTGAAAACTGAGGCACAGTAAGGGGAAAGAGTTTAATGTTAGTTTAAAAAGGACAGAGCCGGGACGCCTGGGTGGCTCAGTGGGTTAAGCTGCTGCCTTCGGCTCAGGTCATGATCTCAGGGTCCTGGGATAGAGTCCTGCATCCCGCTTTCTGCTCAGCAGGGAGCCTGCTTCCCTCTATCTCTCTCTCTCTGCCTGCCTCTCTGTCTACTTGTGATCTCTCTCTGTCAAATAAATAAATAAATAAATAATCTTTTTTAAAATAAATAAATAAATAAATAAAAAGGACAGAGCTGTCATTCGAACTCTGGCAACCTTACTTGAGAGTTCAGGTTTTTAATCTATTACGCTGTAAGAACATAAAGTGGTCTACATTTTGAGAGTATTCTAGAAAATTATCATTCACTGACAAAGGAAATCATTAAAGCTTTGAAAATATTTTTCTTAAACACTAAATATAACAACTACCTTTTAAAAACTAACAAAATGAATTCTAGTTCAGGTATTTACTTTACATAATGTGCTGCAATTTAATCTGAAAAATGAGGATAATAACTATGTCTACCCAACTCTGGAGAACTCTGGAAATGACCTGGCCTTATTTTGAAAACATGAAGATTTGCTATCCTCCCATCTAACAAACCCATTCCTAAGTGTATGTCCTTAAGAAATGCTTACACATATGCATCAAAAGGTATGTACAAAGATTCCTAAAAGCATTGTTTGTAATAGCAAAAATCGGGAAACATCCCAAATGCCCATCACCACAACAATTAAATTCTGGCATATTTAAACAGTAGAATATTATTCACAAGTAAAAATAAGTGATCTATAACTACATGTAACAATATGGAAAAATATTAAAAGCATGACACTAATTGAAAACAGGAAACTTTTGAGGTTTTACTCAAACCTCAAATTCCCAAAATAGAGCACACTATTTTTACAAAGCTCAAAAATACATGTAATACATTGTTTGTGTATAATCCACATCTGATACTTTTTTATTGAGATAAAATTCATGTAACATAGAATTAACAAGATAGGGGCGGCTGGCTGGCTCAGTTGGTTGAGAATCTGCTTCAGCTCAGGTCATGATCTCAGGGTCCTAGGATAGAGACCTACATGGGGCTCCCTGCTCCACAGGCAGTCTGCTTCTCCCCCTCTCCCTGCTCATTCTCTCTCTCTCTCTCTCCCTCTCCCTCAAATAAATAAAATCTTTTTAAAAAATAACAATTTAAAGGGTACACAGAGTGGCATTTGGTATGCTGACAATATTCAGTGTCCAGCACCACAATTAATTTTAAAACTTTTACAAGACATCAGAAAAGAAAACTCTGTACCCTTGAGCTATCATCCCTCCAATCCCCTCCTTGCCCTCCCTACTTCCCAATCCTGAGACAGTCCCTAATCTACTTTCTGTCTATATAGATTTGGCTCTTCTGTGTAGTTTATAAGAGGAATCCTGCAATATACAATATACAACTTCTCTGTCTGGCTTTTAAAAACTTAGAACGTTTTCAAGGTTCATCCATACTGTAGCATACATTAGTACTTCATTCCTTTTTATAGCACAAGTCTTTTTAAGCAATTAAATGATAAAATTTAATACAGCAGATAACTCTAGGTGGAAAGAAGATCAGGAAAAACACATTTGTGGGGGTAAACTACTGTGTATGTTCTAGATACTCAGAGGAAGGTGCTCATTATATTGTTTAATAACAAAATATGTGACCTAAATCTTTGTAAATATAAAATGTTTTAGTAAAAATAAAAGGGTAAATAATAGTAACTGTCTCAGAAGGTAAAAGATTAAAAACAGATAATGTACAAAAGCATAGCACCAGGCCCAGCATTTAACAAGAACTCAACAAGTGAAAGATACTATTTTTGCTGTTTTTATCATCATCCTCATCATGAACTTTCATGTGGTATGATACTTGATTTTCTTAAGGACATCAGCATATTGGTAGTTACGATAATTCACATTTTACAAATGACTCACTGAAGTTATACTAAGTTAGAATGGTGGAGGGAAGACTCAAACTAGGATGCCCCAACTCCCAACCCAAGACTCTAATTCACTATAATTTCCCAAAGTGATATTTACATTAGTTGTATAATAAACCATAGAAATTTCTTCCCATAAAATGTCAACACATTCATTCAATCCTGCATTACCCAGTCCTGCTTGTTTTCCATTTTTCTTAATGTTTCCTTGTGGTCTTTGTATGAAATATTTTCCCCAAAGAGGATGGAGGGAGGCATTAACAATGTCTCAGAGACAATGCTTGGGACTTTGCATAAGCACTGATTAATGCCTCACAACAAAACTGTGAGATCAAAATTATTCTTCATTTTAAAACATAATAACTAAGGGGCACCTGGGCAGGCTCGGTCTGTACAGAATATGACTCTTAATCTCAGGGTTGTGAACTCCAGCCCCGTGTTGGCTGTGGAGCCTACTGTCAAAAGAAAGTGGGGGGAAAGCGAAGACTGAAGCTTGGAGAACATACAAAAATGAGACTATCAAATTCTGTTAGATCCTAGTTGTATGCCTAAACTAGGCAAACTAGGCAAGTTAAGTAACCTTGAGACTAAATTTCCTTCTGTTTTCCTTTAAGTAGGACTTAAAATGAGCAGGTGAATATATAAGTAAATGAGAAAGAGTATCACTTGATAGAGTTATGAGAATTTGAGAAAATAAATGTAAAAATTTTAATAGCTCATTTTCAGAGGTCTATGTACGAGATACTTTTATAAGTGCCTTTAGTGCATTAATGTATTTAATAAAATAACTCTATAAGGAAGCTCTTATTTTACCCCCATTTTACAAATGAAGAAACTAAGAAATGGTCAAGTGACTCACCTAAGGTCATATAGTTCTACTAAGTGGGACAACCAGGATCCAAACTCCGGTCGTCTAGCTTTAGTGCCCACACTGTTAACAAGTACATACCCTGGCAAGTCAAAGATAAAAGGTACTCACAATAGTTTCCTCACTATCTTTTCTTTTCTTCATTTTTTTAGAAAGATTTTATTTATTTATCTGACAGAGAAAGAGAGCACAAGCAGGGGGAGCAAGCAGAGGGAGTAACAAACTCCCCACTGGGCAAGGAGCCTGAAGTGAAGCTCAATCCAAGCACCCTTGGACCTGAGCCAAAAGCAGACACTTACTAAATGAGCCACCCAGGCACCCCTCCTCACTATATTTTCAAAAAATGTCCACTCTTTACCCTATCAGAATATTTCTCAATATTATGATTTAGTAATCTCTTCTGACAAATGAAGCAGTATCTCTTTCACAGCTGTATTTTCAATGCTTATTAGCACAATGCCTACTATGTAAAACATAATAAAATAGTAATAATGGTAGATACTAAAATTGTATTACTTAATAGTTCTTTTAATATATGCAGGAGGAGATTACAGCATGTCATACTCAAAAGAGACTTTAGGATTATCCAGAAGTCCCAAATATGCTCTGGAATATACAAATCCAAAACACATATCAGATACATTGTTTTGCCATTATGGAGCACAAAAGCAATGTGTTCCTTTTCCTCCTTCAAATATGTTAAAAATTTTTAACTATTTTTATTACTACAACCCCAATGCACTGTAAAATGTTATAAGATACACTTGAAACATGCATGTGGTAGGTAAGAAACAATAAAAATTAATAATATTAAAAATGGAGTCTGGGATTTCCTAATCTGAGGGTCTATTAAACCCCCTATAGCTGTATGCTAATTTTTTTAAGAGTTTATTTATTTGGAGAGGGAGAAGGAGACTTCCCGCTGAGCAGGGAGCCCAGTGAAGGACTCAATCCTTGGATTCCAGGATGACTTGAGCCAAAAGCAGATGCTTAACCAACTGAATCACCTAGGCACCCGATATGCTAAACCTTACATATGTTCATTTTTCTAGGCTGAGGCATAAAGCTCTCATCAGGTTTATCAAAGAGCCAACTAGCCCACAAAAGGTTTAGAAACCAAGATAACTATTCCAATAATGGAAAAATCTACACTTTTCTTAATATATACTCACCAGAAATATCCATGAATGCACGATCCCATAATTCACCTACTGTATAGCACTCTGCAGAAGTGATATTGACTGAAAGAACAATATCATCTTCAACATATTTTAGTATGAGATTATTTATAACAATATTTACATTATTTACAACTCGTCTAATCAGACTCTGCACATAACCTATAAAATAGAGGGAAAAAAAAGATTCAATTTTAGGTCTGTCAATAGCCATAGGTCTGTCAATAAAGAATTATTCATAAAATGTTACTGAACTTAACTTATATGATAGGTGGGTATCATTTAGCATATTTTGCAAAGAGGAAACAGATAGACAGGATTGCAAAACTGACACAACTAATAAGTAGAAGATCTGCCCCCAAAAACCATTACGAAGAAGTTCTATATAAGGAAGTGTTCATGTACTAAGAGAAATCACAGAGACTATACTAGATCCCAGTCAATGATAATCCTATACTCAGTACTTTGCCTGGTTTCTGCCTATTTTAGGAACATTTTCCCAATGAAACAATGTTACTATGTGCTGATTATACAACATATTAGAAGTGTTGCTTCTTTAAGTTTCTTCTTGAGCCATCTTTTCTTTCCACTCTAAATAGCCATAAGAATATTCAAAAGTTAGGCTGGGAGGAAGGAAAATAGGAAAAATATGACTACCATAATGGATTCAAGTATTTCTACTTACTAATAATACTGAAGCAGGGTAAAGGAGAGAATACAAATTAGGAAGAAAATATAGACAATTTAGAAACAGAGACAAAAAACACAATGAAAGCAAAGAAAAAAGAAAAGTATGGAAGAACTAAGAAAAGCATAATCTGAACAAAGGGAAATAATAAACAAATAGTTAAAAATAACAACAACAGAAGTAATTAGTGAACATTCTTTTTTGTCATAGCTTGCCTAAAATCTCCAAAATTTTCTTTTAATTTTATAATACTATGGGATACTCCACATTCTCAGAAGTTTCTCACACAATAAATGTGTATACAGATACATTAGTAAGAAATTTAATTGAAAATATAAATAAAAAACAAAAAGCATTTTAAGAAGACACAGGAGAAAAAGATGAAAAACTTCACTTGATTCAAATGCATTTCCCACTACAAAACTTATTTAAAAAGTAACTAAAATTTTAGCTATTTTATGAACTACCCTGCTTATATTCAGAACTTGACTGGGCAAAACAGAATCAACTTCTGTCAGCAACTGACATTCTTAACAACTACACTAAATCCTGCTGAAAGGAAGCCTATTTAAATCCATTCAACCAGAGCACCTTTGCAAAAACCAACTCCTTCATTCATTCCTGAAGGATACACATAGGAAAAAAATATAAAACAACAAAGTTCAATTTTTTTCTCTTATCTAGATGTAAACTTTTAGCAGCTTTTAGAGTACCAATTATCATATGCTACAAAATTAACAAAATATCAATAAATTTAAAGTAATAAATATTCTTTCATGAGAGTAAACACTAAAATACTGCTTAACAAATTAAGCTTCCAAAAGGAATTTTAAAAATCAAAAGTTTCAATCTTGGAATGTATAGTCCCCTATGCTATTACCACTCAACACATGTTAAAAATAAAAATAAAAATAAACATCCTGTTTCTAAGAAGTCAAGAAGCATGACTTATATTGGTTTTCCCATTTCTGAAAGAAGTGGCATCCATAAGGAATTCATAAAAACCTCCTAACAGTTCCTGACTTTTTATTACCGTCAAAAAAAAAAAAATAACTCTCAAAGATAAAACTGGAGAAAACATTAAACGCAAAGTAATAGAAACATAATACTGTTAATGTATTTTAACTAAGAGAACACTAGTAATGGATTTTTTAAATCTATTTTTTAATATTTTCCCACAGTTTCTCATTATAAAACTAGCATACAAGTTGAGATGAAGAAGCCAATTCACCAAGGAATAATATACTAGAGAATAAAATATCTAAAAAGCACTACTCCCATAGATTACATTTTCTTATTTAAAATGCAATGCTAAAGTAACAGTAACTAACCAATGGAAAACATCATACACTATCCCTCCAATCCTCCATAACAACTTAGTTTTAAGTAAGCTATAGAGGAGTGTCAAACAGCAGATCTACTAGCTCTCATCACTAAGTATTTAGATGACATAACAGTAATCCAAGTCTATTCCCTAAGCATGCTGAAAAGCATCTGAAAGTGCACTCTGGGGTAAGAACCCCGGGTCATACCGGAGGTCATACTGGATGGCTCTCAAACAGCCACCTGTTTCTAATCAAACTTTCCAGAAATTCATTATCATTATCCATCTCTCTCCCACCCATAAATCCCATTCCTCAAGGCATATACATCTATGCCCACAGGGCCAGATAAAACACTATGAACTTTCATGGACTGTGCTTATACTCTTCCTTCGGTTTAGCGTACACTTTGTCCATTCTCCCATGTTATGGGCCCAGTATAAATATCTTTCTCCCCTACAGACTCTTCTCCAATGTCCCCCAACCTATACAACATTCAGAAGACTGTCTCTACCACTTTCCTTGGGCTTATGTTACTACTGCCATTTGTGCATGTTTACATAGAATTATTTTATGTTAAACTATGAAATCCTAGAGGGCAAAGACAATAACTTATTTATTCCCTTCATATTCTTAAATGAAATGACATGTATCAATTTTGGTTAAAAGAAACAACATCTACAATTTATTTATCCTAATGTCACTGGGAAGCCACGCTGCTCAAAATCAAATTCCACGATTTTGGTAACCATGACTTGGTTAAGCATACCTAAAAGCATTTTGGAGTAGTTTTGGTATAAATTTGAGGGTTAAGCAACATCATATAGGCAACTTACACTCAAATAGGGAAAAGTGAAGTTCTTTGTAACGCTCTTATCTTTTTTGAAAGGTTGAAACTATTTCAAAGTAAATTTTTTTAGAAAGTTAAGAACAAGGATTCTTTACTGTCAGTGCAGTAGGGAGATTCAGTAAAACATGAATTTAAAAAGCATCCATCATGTTTGGTAACTAGAAGATAACTTAGGGCAGTTACTGTGGGAGCTAAGAAAAACTGTAGTGAGTGCACAATACTATTAGTATTATTATTTTGATGGTCACAGAAGTTCTGAACAACTAAATAAGAGTAAAAAAGAAGTTTAAGTACTGACAGGGAAGGATGCAAAATTACCATTACACAAAGATGACTATATGTTATACAGAATATTCAAAAAATACAACTGAATACTCATCAGCTAACAAACAGTAAAAATTAAGCTTTCCTATATAATGAAGTGATGAAAAGAAAAGAAAATAGTGAAAGAAAAAAAAAAGGAAGACTGTCATAGGAGAAAAAAGAGAGAAAGAGGCAAACCAAGAAACAGACTCTTAACTACAGAGAACAGATATGGTTACCAGAGGGGAGGTGGGTGGATGGGTTAAAAAAGTGAAGGGATTAAGGAGCACACTTGTTGTGATAAAGCACTGGGTAATGTATGGAAATGCTGAATCACTGAATTGAACACCTGAAACTATAATACACTGTATGTTAACTAGCTGGAATTTAAATAAAAACTTTAAAAATGGTAATCCCAATTAACAATAAAATGTATGACAGCATTTTCCATACATAAAAGTTTCAAAAAAATGTTTAAAAACAAAAGATTGAATTAGACCAAAAAAGTGCTTGAAAGAAAATACTGTTAAACTTTTCACAGCGTAATTTGGCTACACATGCCAAAACCTTAAAATTATTCACAAATTTGGATTCTATAAATTTATGAGAATTTCTCCTAAGGAGATAAACAGAGGTGTGTGCAAAAATATTTGTTAAAGCATTTTACAAAACTGACAATAAAAGTTAACCTAAAATATCAAACAAAAAGGGACTGGTAATAAACTATGGAAGAGTTACACTATGTAATAAATGCCAATGATTGAAATAATAATGTAAAAACATTAACATCCCAGAAAGAATATCCTAATATTAAAAAATGCAAGTTGCAAAAGAAAAATGTGTGCATTTGTATTGTACTCATGCACACATGGAAGCACACACACAGAGTCTCTAAAAGCTTGTATGTCAAAATGTTAAGAGGTTCCAGTTTTGGGTGAGATGAAGTAAGCATATTCCACCCTGTCTGCCCCACTGAATGTAGCCATAAAAGCCTGGAAAGAATGTATGGAACAACTATTTTTGGACTCTGAACATAAAGAATAAGCATGAGAGGGGAAACTGAAGAACAACAATCAGAGCATACAAAGATATAACAATAAAATGGTAGAGATAAATTCAAACTTATCAGTAATTATAGTCTAATGTAATTGTGCTCAGTCCAGAGAGGATGGTCTTTATGATCGTGATTCTTTGAAATCTGTCAAGACTTCCTCTTTGATCAAGTCTTTTACAATGTCTGTAGATGTGCAAGGTATGCATTAAAAGAATGTACACTGTCTTAACTGCTGGGTGCAGAGTTTTACATGTATACACTAAAATAATCTTAGTGATTTTGATATTCAAATACCTAGTTTGGGGATTTTGTTTTCTTGATCACATTTCATAGCCAAGTTGTTAGATCCATACAAAGTCATCATACTATTTTGGGGAAAACTGTACCTATTATAATTTAGTATCTATTAATGCTTTTACCTGTTATAATTTAGTATCTATTACATAGATACATGCTTTTGCCTTAAGGTTCATTTTGCCTGGTTTTTATGCTGTGAAAACAGATTCTTTTGATAGTATTTATCTGTTACACTATTTCCCTTCCTTTCATTTTCAATCTTTTCTGACTGCCTGTGATACATTTGTGTTTTGGAAGCCACATGTACCTGGACATAAACACTCCTCCCTTTTAGTATCCAAAAACTATTACTTGCGCTTCCTTGCAACTCCCCTCGGCTTTGGTTTGCAATGTGGTTAGGCATTTACAAACTCCTAGATTAAGCAGTTCATTCTTTAACTACAAGTACAGTCTTCAGTGAGCCATTCTAGCATGCCCCCGTTCCCACAGAAAGATTTAGGAAATTGAAAAGCCTGCACTAAGCAATATTTTGAAAATCAATCTAATTTAAATGAAATATAAAAGCTCTCCAATTATCACCTTTTCTGTAATAAACAAAATAAGGTTATTGACAGAATAGTTTTAAGCATAACCTCCTTTTAAAAGGATCAATATATCATTATACTAAAGAACACCTGGATTTCAGAAATAACTGACTATCCATGAGTATCTTGTGCTTCCCCTTCCAGACTGTAGAATTATTTTTGAGATAAGGACTTCTATGCCATACATAATGTCCATGCAAACAGTTTTCTTCAGTGAAATTTGAGCAGAATATCACTTACGCATGGGAGAATTAAGAGGTAAAAAGGTCTTTTCCAGACTGTCCTCTTGGAAAGGCTGAAAGCAACAGAATTCCAAGTTTGGCCTAGGGCACAACAGAGTCTCCCAAAAAAGAAGCATAGGGGCACCTGGGTGGCTCAGTGAGTAAAGTGTCTGACTCTTGATATCAGTTCAAGTCTTGATCTCAGGGTCATGAGTTTGAGCCCTGTGTTGGGCTCCATCATAGAGCCTATTAAAAAAAAAAAGCCTAGGCTTGTGGTAGAAGAATCTTTGTACTGTTATGTAAACAAACAGCACTTTTGTTAGGTTAATGCTAACTGCTAAGAACTTAGCCAGTGGGTTAATACAACCCTCACAATGTATCACTGTTATTCGAGGGGAAAAAAAGCTTCCATGTTAATGGAAGGTATTAAAACAATAAAAGCATAAAAAATAGAAGATGTGAAATGCATTTCTCTTTCATTTGCCATAAGATATTCTCTACTCTTAATTGTTCCAGAAAGGAAGAGTGATCAGATAGCTTTAAAATCCTGTGGTCCCCCACACGCAGACAGAAAGGAAATGACTATGCTATCTTCTGTAACAAGACATTGCAATTCTTGGCTCAGGTTCCTGAAGAGATGATATATTACAAATATTCCTCAATTATCTCATTTACTCTCCAATTATTATTAAATTCCCTTTCAAGAGATTTTTCAGAAAACCAAGCCCTAACAATCTAACATGGCAAGCATTCAAATATACATACACATCACACACAAACTATAATATTCCATTTCATATTCAATATTTTCTGTAGAAAAAATTTTCACTGAATGACTACTACCTTAATACTATTATCTCTCCTCATATATACCAAAATATCTGAGTTCCCATTTTCTTATCCACAAAATGTGGTCTAGAGCCTAGAGATGGACTTCAGCAAGAACGTGAATACCTGAAGGTATGTGCAGTTTCAAATGTGCATATGTGGGTCTACCACATTTTCAACAGATTTTCAAGGGGTCCATGTCCCAAAAAAGATAGACTGCTAAGCCAGAAAATCTTCAAGTAGCTTATTTCATAGCTCAATGACTATGACTCCGAATACTGAAGTCTGAAGAAAACACTGTGATTTTGCACAGCTCAGTTTCTGTGCAGTGTAGCAAACATATAAATGCCTACTGGCTGGCAAAATGAGGTCTTTGCCATCCATTTTTATAAATAAATATTATTGTAACACAGGCACAATACATTAGTTTATCATTTACGGTTGATTTCATGTGAAATCAGAAGAATGGAATAGCTGCAACAGAAAATATACAGCTTGCAAATCCTAAAAATATTTAATAATAAGCCTTTCACAAAACAGGTCTTGCTGTCCTCTTTACTAGATGGTGATCAAAGATGACTAAATCATAACCTCAGACCCAGGAGGCAACATGGTTTTTAAAGTTTATCTATTTCCTTAATATTTCTATTAAACTGTGTGTGTATGTATATGTATACATATATTCTGGGTAAAAAGGCAAAAAGAAAAGGAAAAAGATAATTATATGACAAAACCAAGAAAAAGAAGCTATGCAATGGAAGACAAAGTTTATCTCTGAATTTCTTAACAGACAAATAGACATTTTTTAAAATGAGTAATTATTTAAAAAGAAAAAAAAAACAATTAAAAGATACTGAACCATGAGAGACTATGGACTCTGAAAAACAATCTGAGGGGTTTACAGTGGCGGGGGGGTGGGAGGTTGGGGTACCAGGTGGTGGGTATTATAGAGGGCAAGGCTTGCATGGAGCACTGGGTATGGTGAAAAAATAATGAATAATGTTTTTCTGAAAATAAATAAATTGAAAAAAAAAAGATACTGAATAAATTAAAAACAATATCCTTTAAAGTCATTTTAGATAAAATGACTTTCAATAAAAGCCAAAGGCTGTATGCTTCAGAGAGCAAAGAACTGAACAATCTAGCTGTCTAACTTAGAAGTAGTCTCACTTTACAGAGAGAAAATGCGGAGAATACAAAGGAAAGCATGAATAAATAAATAAAACATCCTTAAACTTTCTAAGTAGGAATCATCAGCATATTTTACAGGATATGCTAAAACCACAATTCAAAACTGTTAGCAATAATCAAAGGTCCTAGCCTATAGATCACTGACTGAAAGAGAACACATATACTTCAAATCACATTCAAACTATTTTGAACCCTCTCTCCCAGTAAGAAATATTACATTGTAACCCAGCACAAGTGCACATGTAACCACAAGTTTCTTTACTAATAACTTTACTATATGCCTTTATGCTAGGAGGTTTTCTAGTCTTTGCCATATATTTTATTTTTTTTATTAACATATAATATATTATTTGCTTCAGGGGTACAGGTGAGTCATCAGTCTTACACAATTCACAGCACTCACCAGAGCACATACCCTCCCCAATGTCCATAACCCAGTCACCCTATCCTTTCCCTCCCCACCCCCAGAAACCCTCAGTTTCATAAGAGACTCTTAATCTCAGGAAATATTCTTTGCCATATATTTTAAATGCTTACTATGACCCACTAAATTGCTCTTCCAATGCACTAATTGGTCAGAATTCATAATTTAATAAAAGACTGTTCTAGATATCAAGAAAAGAGACTGGAAAGAGGATATCAGATATTGACTCATATTCTTTTCATATTCAAGAGCCACCCATCCTTCAAGGGTGTAGAACAAATGACTATTGGCAAAAACAAAAGTGTTCTCAAAAAGCATCTCTGGATCTATGTAAATGCTCAAACTTCAAAATTGTAAACACAGCTGTATCTTTGCCCTAGAAAATTTTGAGACCAGAAATTCATCTCTACCATAGGAGGACCTTAATATAGTAGTTCCGAGGCAGGATAAGGTTGCCAGAAAGGAGTCCTCAAATAACCATATGAGTCGACCTTTAAATAAAATGATTTACCATTATCCAGCTGGATTCTCAAATTATCCTTTTTTCCCCCCTTTGGCAAGATTAACTTTAACTATTCTGCTTCCCAGTAATTACCCAAGAAGTTCAGTAACTTCCTAAATCAACTCCTTCACTGTGATTTATGTCAGCATAAAAGAGGATACTAGTCCTCCTGTTAGGTAAGGCAGGAAAGCACATGTTAATCCAAATGCTACCTCAAGTAGTTAAGAATACAGTTCTGTTTCATGCCTCTAAAAATAGTATTTTTTTTGTTACGTTTATGTTTTTATAGTTTTATACTTTATGCTCCCCCAAAACAATTTTCCCAAATCTGATTATCAGTGTAAATGCTAATAAAGGCTCTAAAGAATCTTTTAAAAGTCTGGGACCTGTTTTGAGATCATGTGGGTTAGCCAATAGATTTTTATCTGTGAAATCAACAACCGACAAAAGCATTAAATTTATCTTATTTCTCAAAAGAGAAAGAAATGTTACAAGACTCAACAATTAAACTTAAAACCAATTACTCTTTGCCAGGATACTGATGGAGAGAATTCAGTACAATGAGCTAGTATAGGAAGTTTTGAAGGGATATGCAGTCAGAAATTTGGAGAGGTAAAGGGGTTGCCCATTTAATAAATAAGAACAAGTTACAGTTTAACTTATACTTTCATTCACCAAGGATTTTTTCCTAAGGAGTTAAGTAGTGAGAAAAAATTTAGAAAGTTCTGGAACAATCACACCACTCTAAGGAGAATTAGAAACATTCAGAAGTAAAATTTCTTCTTCTGGCACCTTCTCCAGCTATAGCAATTAATCTATTTAAAGCCAGAGGGATTACCAAGACTTGTTAGGTTCAGAAGAACATAAAGCATCAGCAATAGCATCACTATAACGCTAGTTTAAAATGTTCAATTCAAATGTAACTTGGAACATACCTGAGGGAGGATGGCTATGAAATGATTTATCTAACTCCAGCCTCTTAGCAGATGGTACCAGAAGACTTTCAAAAATTAACCATGTTAAAACCAACAGAAAGTCTACAAACGTACGCAGAAAACAAATAAGTACCAATGTCAACTATACCTCTGAGGAGAAGAAATGACTGATAAATAAAATCAAAAGAGAGGTGACTGATAAAATAACTCCTAACAACTGAGCCACCCAGAAGCCCCAAGAGTCTGCATTTATAACAAGCTATCAGATTCTGCTGCTACTGGTCCTTGGGACACACTCTGAGGAGCAAGGCCCTGAAAAAAATGCAGGACAAAAACACCTTGAAACCAAAGGCAGGGCCACTTTATCCTTTATAATTCATATCAGAAGCAGAATAAATATTGCAATGAGAATGGTAATAAAAACTTTCTCTGTAGGGGCATCTTGGTAGCTCAGTCAGTTAACCATCTGCTTCACCAGGGAGTCTGCTTCACCCTCTGCTCTTCACCCCTGCTCATGCTCGCTCACTCGCTCTCTCTTGCTCTCTCTCAAATAAATAAATAAAATCTTTAAGAAAAAAAAAAAAAAAACCTCCTAACAGTAAAAAGGCATTAATGCACTCTGACCACTGAGCTGACATGTCATGACTATGTTATTCTTCCTCATTAAATAGTCACTAAGGAACTGTTCTTTGTAAGCCACTACTATTCCAGGTAAATAAAAATTTCAGGAAATGAGATGGTTACAAAATTCTATGATCCTGTTGGTGACTTCTATAGTTTCCTGAAACTCAGAACAATCTAGTGTCTTTTCTACTTATCAAGAAGCAAGGGGAACAAAAAAAGGATACTAGTCCTCCTGTTAGGTAAGGCGGAAACATGAGAGTGAGTGACTAAGAAAACAGAGGCATGTCTTTGCTTGGACAGGATTTAAGAAAGAAACTTAAGAAACCAACCTGCAGCAAAAGAGCATCAAAATTTGAATGAAAGACATTTTTGAGGGCTCTGGACTCAATCTGTTCTTATGTCATGAAGGAAATGCACATACACATGTAGTCCAAGTATTCTATGACACTAAATACTGAAAGCATGTATACAAGTTACAACAACGATTAATAACAAATGAAATTTTGGTTTTACCAAGCTCATTAGAAATTACCTGGTGGTAAATCAGGATCTGTGGGAGCAGCCTGCTGAATTCTTCGAGGTTTTACTGATGATTTCGTGTTCTCAGTAGCACTACGGTTGGTAGAATTAGAACCACAGCTTTCATGATCATCCTATTTTTTTTTTTAAATAGAAAAGTAAAGTATCAACCACCATTTAAGAATTAGGAAAGGTTTTTTAGTTGAATATATACAATTTATGGTTACTAAATTTGATTAGCTAAGACTGTGATTTTTTAGCTCTAAAAAAATCTATATAACTGAACAATTCTTATTATTTTCACTCTTGAATGGCATTTAAAAATAACAAGTAGTTTAAAACACAAATTCTTCCTTTCTTGAGTTGGTATCTAAACAAACCACTTGATGGCATAAAAAAAAATTCTTACATATGGCTTTCACAAAAGAAGACTAATAGAAATTTTTAAACATTCTCCATCTGAATACAAAATAAATGGAAAGGGAGCAACCCTCTCAGGGCCCCTCCCTCCTTGGGAACTTTGTACTATCATTTTACTATCCTTCAATAAACCTTGCTTCACTGCCCACCTCTCTGTCTGATCTATCTCTTCATTCTTTGAAGCAGCGTGACCAAGAACCGCAGGCACTGACGGAGAAAAAATCCTGTAACATTCCTGGGGGCTCGTCAGGGATCTCCACCATCATTAAAGACAACTAACCAGGAGCGCCTGGGTGGCTCAGTGGGTTAAGCCGCTGCCTTCGGCTCAGGTCATGATCTCAGGATCCTGGGATCGAGCCCCGCATCAGGCTCTCTGCTCAGCAGGGAGCCTGCTTCCTCCTCTCTCTCTCTCTCTGCCTGCCTCTCTGCCTACTTGTGATCGATCTCTGTCAAATAAATAAATAAAATCTTTAAAAAAAAAAAAAAAAAGACAACTAACCAATAAAGGTCCTCAAACTACAATTGGTGGTTCAGATGGAGCCTCTCATGGAGGTCAAAACAAGACATCTACAGGAAACCCCTTGACAGATCAGGATGAAAGGAACCCTGACTGCCACCCCATCAAATGCCCCCCCCATCCCCCAGCAAGAAGTAGCTTCAATCTGTCATTGCCCTTCTTCCCTAACAGCAGTCAGGGTTACCTCTTTAGATGGGGGAATGACAGATAGCTGGAAGGCAGGCAGGCAGGAAAACAGGCTCCAACCCTAAGAGAAAACCACCCTGAAAAGGATTTTAGACCACCTGGAAGAAGCCCTCCACCCTGTCTCAAATGACAGAGACATGTAACAAAAATCTGATTGGATGACAGATGCAGGGAGGGTTAATCAGATTAAAACAGCCCTCCAGCAAGCCTATGAAAACCACTGGACTTAGAAACTCAGGTGGCAACGCTCTTGGGTTGCCTCCTTGGGGGCTTTGTACTATCACTTTTCTATTGCTCAATAAACCTTGTTTTGCTGCCCACCAAATAATATTAAAATAATAATAATAATAATAAATAAAAAGGATCTCAACTCTTCCCCATTTTTTTGGCTTATATGTTAAGGCCCTCAGTATTTTGTGTGTTAAATTAAGAATCCAAGCTGTTTTCTTTTCTTTTCTTTTTTTTTTAAGATTTTATTTATTTATTTGACAGAGAGAGATCACAAGTAGGCAGAGAGGCAGGCAGAAAGAGAGGGGAAAGCGGGCTCCCCACCAAGCAGAGAGCCCGAGGTGGGCCTCGATCCCAGGACCCTGAGATCATGACCTGAGCCGAAGGCAGAGGTGTAACCCACTGAGCCACTCAGGCGCCCTCCAAGCTGTTTTCTTAATCACCTCAATGATTAATCTTAATCATCCTTAGACTCCTTTGCATCCTATTTAATTATGTTCACTGAATTATTATCCACATCAGATAAAAGGTTTCACTGGGCTTTGATATGAATAACAAAAACTTCAACAAAACAAATTCAATGCAGACAGTACTCTTTTCCTGCCTTGATTCAACAAGTTTGTATAATGCTCATATGTGCTAATTTGTTGGACATACAAAGACAAATCAGATTTCATACCAGTCCTCAAAGATTTCAGAATCTACTGAAAACATATATAACCAGTACTACAGAGTACTTCTTGTTTAAGTTAGGAATAGAAAGAATTAGTGAGGTCGGGTTCCTAAAGTGAATGTAGGAATGTTTTAGGTTAAGATTGATGGCTAAATGGAGGGAAACTGTAAGCAAAAGCAAAACAGCATATATGTATGTAGCATGTACAAGGAATAATGATTACTTGAATGAAGTCAAAGTATGCAATGCTTAAGATGAAAGAACTGAAGCTGCAGGCATGAACCAGCACAATAAAAATGGGTTAACATTAAGAACAATAAAAGATGTTCTCAGTTTCATTCTAGTTATCATGTTTCAAGATTTGGTAATTAGGATGCCAGTAACACATAAGAAAGGAGATTTAGTAGTTCTACTAGAGAGAAAGGAGTGGGAGCAGTAAATAAATAGTTCAAAGAGTAAAAAAGCAATTAAAGTGGAAACAATAGATTGTTCTTTCACAAAGACAAGCAATACGGGGAGGAAATAGATAGGGTAGTAATAAAATAAAAGCATCTAGCATCTTCTTATTCCTGTTTTGGGGATAAAAGAGTACATTCTGCCAAAAGAAAAGATACATATGAGGACAGACACCTGGATGGCTCAATCAGTTAAACAGCTGCTTTTGGCTCAGGTCATGATCCCAGGATGCTGGGCTCATGTCCCATATCAGGCTCCTTGCTCATCAGGGAGACTGTTTCTCCCTCTGCTTGCTCTGCCTGCCAATCCCCCTGCTTGTGTTCTCTCTCTGACAAATAAATAAAATCTTTAAAAAGAAAAAAAAGATACATATGAGGAAAGATCAAAAGTAAAAATATAGGGGCTCATTGGTGGTTCAGTAGGCTAAGTATCTGACTCTTGATATCAGCTCAGGTCATGATCTCAGGGTTGTGAGATGGAACCCCAAGTCAGGCCCTACACTGGGGGATGGAGCCTGCTTAAGATTCTCCCTCATCCCCCCCCTCTCTTAAGAAAGAAAAAAAAGGTTTCAATACAAAGGATAACTCACGGTGTACTGTGCCTCTTAATTCATTAATCAATAGTAAAACTATAGCACAAGAATGGAGAGGAATTCGGTTTTTCTATTTTACATATTTGAAGATATATTTACATATTTACATATTTGAAGATAAGATTTCAAGATTAAGAAGGAAAATCACTAAATTTACCAATCTAATAGGATACTAGAATAAGAATAAGACCTTTAGACAACAAAAATTCTTATTTAATACCATACCAAGAGAACAAAACAATTATATAATATTAATCTTTTACAAGATAACATGGCTTCAGATGCTAGTGATATATTGCAAAACAAAAAATATTTGTTTGAAACTTCAATACAAGGAAAAAGTAAAAGATTTGCTATCATAAAGAAAAAAATTCTCACATGAACTTATGTTCATTTTAAGTTAATGTAAAACAAACTTCACAGTGTTTCATTCAACAAAACAACTTCACTATTCAATTTTTATAATGACATCTTCTGTTATTTTGGGGGATGTTATTGTCTCTAAATACTAAAAGACTACTACTGTGAATAAAACCTTACTGTAATTACTTTTAGTTCAGCTTACATCCTTAAAAATGTCTGTAGTCATACACTTCTGTACAACGTTAACATTAAAAGCACACTATTAATTTTTGAAACATATGGTTGTCTCAAAAGCCCAGAAGTAAAACATGTTCATTAAAGAAATGTGAAAAAGTTCCAAGTGAACTGCCAAAACTAGCATAATTATGAAAATATTTAACACTGAAACCATCTGAAATCACATACTGTATATAGATTACAGTGATGTCATAATAAACATTCCAGCCAAAATGCACTAAAACTACTGCAGTCCAATAAATCTGGCATACATGAGATGACAAACATTTTAATGTAAAAGAACAAGTTATTTTTATTTTGTAAAAGTTATTAACAGCAAAAAAGGGTAAAGTGCATAGACTAAACATAGAACTTCAAATAGTTTTAAAAAAAAAACCATGAATAAAGCTTCCTACAAACTACACATTTTGATTATTTAAAAAAAAAACTAAATAATTTGCTTAAAAATTTATAATAAACCTAAAATTTTAGTATGCTTTAAAAATCATTAATCATGATACTCATAGGATTATGTTCTATAAAACAAACACTACCAAATGTGCAAATGCAAACAATTCTTAATTATGGTTAGGAAATAAGGGTTGCATATACAATTAGGAAGTAATTCTTTTAATAACTTGAACATGTTTTCATTTCAACTACATTTTAATTTTATCAATTATAAGTCAGCTTCCATTCAAATCCTATCCCAACTACATTAAAAATAAAGCAAAACAAGAATTACAATATTTACCATTAAAACTGGAATTACTTCCATCATTAGGAGTTCACCATCTGCTTCTAACCAGTATGCATCACTTTAGACACATTTTACTTCATCAAAAGTCTCTAATTTCTAATAAAAGAAACCCTGTTCTCAAAAATACTAGCTAAAATATTTAGAGACAATTTTTAACCCCAACCACATTACAGTTATATCTTTCTTATTTAGGTTGCAATTTTCCCCAAAATGTCTGGTAAGTATATTTCATGGCAAAAGAATGTTTTCTCTTGGGGACCACATAGCTATTTCTGAAAATACTGCCCTTTGCTCTTCATGAAACAAGCAAGAATGTCATTTCCTTACAAAAGTTCCTAACAGAGGGAAAATGTGGCAAACACTGTATTTAGATAGATCCATTACTTTCATACTGACAGATCATAGGATCAGGCTGCATATTTTTCATCTTAGCCCTCATAAGAGGAAATCAATTAAAACTTGAAACCCATCAACCCCCAGATTCACGATGGTATGAATAAGACTGAAGATATGACTTAAAACAGGTGGCTGAATCATTCTAACTCCTGGTTTAAAAATAGACAAAGAGGTTAAAATGCAAGAAAAGAATTGAAGAAAAAAAATTGAAAGGTAGAACTAAGAAATGATGTGCTTTACGCTCTTTAACCTTGTGGTGTGCAGATAAACAGAAAAGGACTGTGGCTTACCTGGAAGCTCTGGTCACCAAAAACTACTGAAATAAAAAGTGAGGGCCTTGCAAATGAACTACTACAGGCATCGTAAGGACATGCACCTTTTTTTTTTTTAATTTTTATTTATTTGACAGAGATCACAATTAGGCAGAGAGGCAGGCAGAGAGAGAGGAAAGGAAGCAGGCTCTCTGCTCAGCAGAGAGCCCGATGCACGGCTAGATCCCAGGACCCTGGGATCATGACCTGAGCTAAAAGCAGAGGCTTTAACCCACTGAGCCACCCAGGCGCCCCAAAACATGCACCTTTATCTTCTCCAGTTGCAAGTACCCTAGCAATTGTCAAATGCAATAAAGAATCTCTAAGAGTAAACCTGAACTTTCAAACACCACACAAATAAAGTCACCAAAGATGGGGTATACTTGGAGACCACCAGAAAGAGCCAGGGGAAACACATTCACTAACTTTCATGATAAAAATGGGAATCTCGGGGCACCTGGGTGGCTCAGTTGGTTAAGTCTCTGCCTTCAGCTCAGGTCATGATCTCAGGGTCCTGGGATCGAGCCCCACATCAGGCTCTCTGCTCGGCAGGGAGCCTGCTTCCCCCCGACCCCATCTGCCTCTCTGTCTACTTGTGCTCTCTGTCTGTCAAATAAAAAAATAAAATCTTCTTTTAAAAAAATGGGACTCTCTGACTCACCTCTACCCTGATAACAATATTAATCAACTTAATTTTAGTCATTAAAAAAAGTACCTAGCACATTCAAGAACGTATGTATGCCCGCAATCTCTTCACACACCAACTTAACCTACAGAAGAGGCTGCATCCACCTTCTGGCCCATCAAGGGTGAGAATAAGAGGTTGGGCTGGGCAAGAAAAGAAAGTTGATGCCCCCTTACAATCCTTTGCTTGATCCTCCAAAAAGCCAAACCTAAACACTCATTAGGCCACATTTTTTTAATTATTTTTATTAACATATAATGTATTTACTGACATCACTGCTAACTGTAAACACCTGTGTGGTGGAACGTGTCTTCTGTTTGAGATCCACGCTACTCAAATAACAGAGCCATTTACCCCAGATTAGCCATCTCTTCTCCAGACTTGTTCTTGTTTACACACACACACACACACACAAACAGACCCAACCCAAGATACTGCCCCAGCCAGAAAACTATGCTTGTTAACGACAACACATTTAAGGAAAAATCCATCCTATATTATTGCCTAGGACATCCCCTTCCCTCATATCACTAGACATGTATTATATTGCCAACCTCTCCTCTTCCTCCTCTCTTTTTAGGCCACTGGATTGAACTGGTTAGACCCACTCATTTTGATAGGTAAAATAGGCAGAAATCAACAGAGGAAAGAACAAAAGCATATCCAGAGGCATTCTGGCAAAAGACACATACTACTATCTAATTTTTCCCTTCCCTTGAGTAGATTAATAAAACTACTTCTCTTACATAGAACTTCCTTCAGCAAAAAGACCTGATCAATGTGTATGTATGGGTTAGACACCTAGAGAGAAAATAACTAGTGTAAATAGATGGCCCTTATCCAGGTACTGTACTTCCCTAATTGAGGAATAATCCTTATATGCATAAAAAGGTTAAAAGCAATGTAGGTTAGTCAGCAATCACAGGTGTCACAAAGAAACAACAACGACCTTTCTTGAATTCTTACTACATGCGCCAGGCCAGGCCTCAAGTATTTTAAGGATGAGGAAATTAGAGCTTAAGAGGTCCAAGAGGTCCCAAGCTCAAAAAGATAGCAAGTGACTGAGCTCCGATAAACACCCAGCTCTGTCTGACTGAAAAACCCCTACTATGAACCCTTTACTAAACTTGAAAGGAAGACCAAAAAGCAGGAAGAATGAAAAAGAAGAACGGCAGAGAGAGGGGGAAAAGACAAATGGAAAAAAAAGTTTTTTTGTGGGACTTCTACTAATGTCACCTACTGCTAATGACATTACATTCATCTCTCTTGATCCTCTGAACAACGCTATGAATTAGACACTATTCCCCATGCAAATGTATCTCCATTTAAAGATGAGGAAACTAAGGCATAAAGAGATTAAATGGTTCAAAATCACACTGGTATTAAATCACATAATCCTAACCATAGTTGCTTTACTCCCTCCCTATTAAAAAGGCCAAGTGGGGCGCCTGTGTGGCTTAGTGGGTTAAAGCCTCTGCCTTCGGCTCAGGTCTTGGTCGCAGGGTCCTGGGATAGGGCCCCGCATCCGGTTCTCTGCTCAGCGGGGAGCCTGCTTCCTCCTCTCTCCCTGCCTGCCTCTCTGACTACTTGTAATCTCTGTCTATCAGATAAATAAATAAATAAATAATCTTTAAAAAAAAAAAAAAGGCCAAGTAACAGCACAGTGCTGAGTACAATATATTTGGAGGAGGAACTGATCACAGTGAGTTTTAGCCAGAAAAATGTCATGAAGGACATGAGGTTTGAAAAGACTGTGTACTACAAGACAAAAAAAGGGGGACACTGAACCAAGAAAGGTAGTAAGGAAGAAATCATGTGTCCCTATTGAACAGAATAAGTAGTCCAATTTAGGTTAAGTAGAGAACAACAAAACATGAGGCTACAGAAAGCTAGAGTAAATGATCTCTACTGTGACCTTACAGGAATTTGAGCTTTATTCTACATATTGGTTAGTCAATGAAACTTAGGAGTGGAAGATTAACAAAATGAAGTACTTCTTTCAGGAAGAAGAATCTTCTGGTTGTGACAGAAAGCAAAAGCAGAGATGCCAACAATTTACAGGATATTATAAACGTTTAGAAATTAGATGATGTGGGAAGTAGCAATAAGAATGCTTTTAAATGCCTGCACTTCAAAGTCAACACACATAAAATAAACTCTGCAAAAGACTGTTCCTTTTCCCTTACCCCCATTTCAAAAAAAAAAAAAAAATCCTCTGTCCTTTACATCCTAATTCAGTCAACAAAACTACCATCTTCTCAGTCTAAGAAAGTAAAAGGTGAACTTTCAGATCTCTATTCTAACTTTGCAAAGTGATGCTAATGAGCTTTGAAAATTTCAGGGCAGAGTGATGCTTGACCATGAAGCATACAGGAGGACACTGCACTCCAAGCACCAGACGACCGAAGAAATATCCATGTATATAGTAGACTCATTTTTGGGTACGTAGCATTTCTGGTGAAGGCACATCAACACCAATATGTACGTCCACAGGGGAACATGTATAGGTCAAGATCAAAAGAGCAATCAAGAGTTAAAGATTTGGGGGTCATCCTAGTAGAGGCAATATTTGAAGCCACTAGATTTCCAATAAAAAGAAAGATAAGGATTAACGCTCCTAAAATATGCAGACTAGGGTAAGTGGAAACATTGGAGGCTGGGTGATGCTAACAATAAAGTTTAAAAAGAAAAGAAAAGAAAAGAAAAAATTTCAGCCAGGTTCAAACAGTGAATCAGACTGAAGAGATACAGTTATGCTCAAGATATAGGAGCTGACTGAAGCAGGTGAGGAATAAAGAGGACTCAAAATGGTCCAAGTATGGGAGGAGACCATTACCAGACTCAACACTCGAAACCAGTAACACAGTAAAAAATTCCAACTCTTGAAAAGAGGTCAAAAAGAGCTATTTCCAGCTCCTGCCTAGAATTGAACATGAAGCTGCAAATAAGAATTGACACAAATAACTTTGTATCACCCAATATCAACACCCAGGAACCCTAAATTGTCAAAATAAGATAGCTCCAGAGAAGCCAGAACAAGCTTACTATAATACTACTAGACAAGAAGAGATGAGCAAAAGGGCTGGAGAGAGAAAAGGTGGTAAAATAGATAGTGACCTTATTCAAAATAATCTTACAAACCACTATTCTAAAACATACAAAGCAATCCAATGCCACGACAGCTAAAGAAATCAATGACATGCACTCACAGTTATGTTAATCTTCTAGAACAGATTTAGAAGGTTTTAAAATAAATGTATTAAAATCCTCACACAGTGATATGAATGAATAATATCTACATACACATACACACACACGCACACACACACAGGAGGTAGAGAGATAGCTCCTCCTTCGGCATTATGATAATAGAACTATATTAAATTTAAACAAACCAACAGCATGGAAGAGAGCCCAGAAACTGATCCAGACAGACATGAATACTTAGAATATGAGACAGGTGGCATTATAAATCGGAGGGGAAGAAAAACTATTCAAATGATACAAGAGCAAGTTAACCACATGCCTGCCTCATACTACACATGAACACACACACACACACACACACACACATTCTAATAACTTAATTTCTAACCATTCAGTATTAATTTGTTTTCTTCCTGTCTCCAAATTTAATTTAAGGGTTCAAATTATTGGGGTATTACTTAAGCAAGGTATCTGAGTATGTGATAATTTAACACTAAATAATACCTTACCTCTCCCAATTATCTATTTCTACATAAAGATCATATAAATAGACACAAAAACTCTACTGTCCACACTGAAAAGGTCATCTCAACATAAATGTCTGTAGACTAAATTTTCAGTAATCAAAAACATACAAATTCTCATCATACCAATTTAGAAAAAGCAATATATAGTATTCATGCTCTTTCAATGGAATTAAATGTTAATTTGGGATGGACACATACTTTAAAAGGAAGGCAGAGCTTTCCCGTAAAAGTCCAGACAATAAAAATTTAGGTTTGCAATCTATATAGTCTGTTGCAACAAGTCAATTCCGCAATTGCCCGTTGAAAAATCAAAACAGGGATGCCTGGATAGCTCAGTCTGTTAAGTGTCTGCCTCCAGCTCAGGTCATGAACCCAGGGTCCCTGCTCAGTGGGGAGTCTGCTTCTCTCTTTCCCTGCTGCTCTACCTACTTGTGCTCTTTTTTCTCTCTGTCAAATAAATAAATAAAATCTTTGAAGAAAGAAAGAAAAGAAAAAAATGAAAACAGCCATTGACAATATGTAAACAAATAAGACTGGCTGTATTTAAAAAAATTTATTTACCAAAAAAGGGGGTAGGTCCATGCACTGTAGTTTGATGACCCCTGCTTTAAAACATTTGTCCTAATAGAAATTTACAGGATAAACATTTATCCAACTTGAAATTGCATTATAACCCAGTGTTTTCATCATTTGCCTTAAGGGAAAAAATTCAGACCACCTCCACAGCTAAGAATTTTTGCTTGGCAAAAGTACTGCCGGGGCGCCTGGGTGGCTCAGTGGGTTAAAGCCTCTGCCTTGGGCTCAGGTCATGGTCTCAGCATCCTGGGATCTAGCCCCACATTGGGCTCTCTGCTCAGCAGGGAGCCTGCATCCCCCTGTCTCTCTGCCTGCCTCTCTGCCTACTTGTGATCTCTTTCTCTCTGTCAAATAAATAAATAAAACCTTTAAAAAAAAAAAAAAAGTACTGCCAAGAAGACAAGGCATTTCGACTATTATCCTTTGGGCTAACTTCTTTTTTTTTTTCCAATTTATTTATTTTCAGAAAAACAGTATTCATTATTTTTTCACCACACCCAGTGCTCCATGCAAGCCGTGCCCTCTATAATACCCACCACCTGATACCCCAACCTCCCACCCCCCCGCCACTTCAAACCCCTCAGACTGTTTTTCAGAGTCCATAGTCTCTCATGGTTCACCTCCCCTTCCAATTTACCCAAATTCCCTACTCCTCTCTAACACCCCTTGTCCTCCATGCTATTTGTTATGCTCCACAAATAAGTGAAACCATATGATAATTGACTCTCTCTGCTTGACTTATTTCACTCAGCATAACCTTTTGGCTAACTTCTAATGAAAGAGTAGATTCAAAAAGAGAAAGGAAATCAAGTGGCAGTAAGAAAATAGGCTTAAGTTTCTAGGAGAAGTAGAAATATATATAGAAATACATAAGCATTTCTGCAAAGAAATAATATATGTAACTACAGCATATTATCAAAACAGCGTATTCCAAATATATATAAGTATGTATGTGATAATGCTGCCAACATGGTAAAATAAGATCTAAAAGTAACCTGGGAAAAAACATGGGTGGAAAAAATGGAAACATCTAATCATATGTAATTCTAAAAGGGGGGATACTCCCAGAATATCCTCATATTCTAATAAGAAAAAAAATGCATTTCAGATAAATTTTCAGTGAAGCACAGAATTGTCCCAATAGAATGTGACTGCATTCTCAATAGTACTAAAACCAATTGATATTTTAAAGAATTTCAAGTGTTTTAAAGGAATGAAAATATTAAAAAGTATTTAATTATATACTATAACAACATTAGCAAGTATAAAATTCATAAACTCTTAAATATTCAGATTATAATGAATCCTTTTGCTTTAGCTATGAAAGGGGTATAGCTAAAGAAGTGGTATAATACTAAGTATGCGGCTTTTAAAAAAAAGGAGGAGGGGGTAATAAAGGAAAAACTCAACAACCATAATGTTTCTTTCAATAAGAAATGCTTTATTTTGTATTTGAAACCCCCTAAATCTATTCTAAATTTCAGTGTCCACTTATACTCAGGCTTTAAACAATGATCAAGAAAAGATGTAATTACCTTTAACTATTCTAAGAAAACAATGTATTCTTTTTTTTTTTTTTTTTTGAAAAGCAGAGGATTTTAGTTTAGGCAAGGGTGTCTCTTTCTCCTATTTTTTTTTTAATTAACATAGAATGTATTATTAGCCGAAGGGGTAAAGGTCTGTGTATCACCAAGTTTACACACTTCATAGCACTCACCATAGCACATACTCTCCCCAATGTCCATAATCCCACCACCCTCTCCCTGCCCCACTCCCCGCAGCAACCCTCAGTTTGTTTTGTAAGATTAAGAGTCTCTTACGGTTTTTTTCCCTCCCGATCCCATCTTGTTTCATTTATTCTTTTCCTACCCCCCAACCCCCAACGTTGCAACTCCACTTCCTCATATCAGGGAGATCATATGATAGTGATAGTTGTCTTTCTCCAATTGACTTGCTTCGCTAAGCATAATACCCTCTAGTTCCATCCACGTCATAGCAAATGGCAAGATTTCATTTCTTTTGATGGCTGCATAGTATTCCATTGTATATATATATATATCTTCTTTATCCATTCATCTGTTGATGGACATCTAGGTTCTTTCCATAGTTTGGCTATTGTGGACATTGCTGCTATAAACATTCGGGTGCACGTGCCCCTTCGGATCACTATGTCTGTATCTTTAGGGTAAATACCCAGTAGTGCAATTGCTTTGTCATAGGGCAGCTCTGTTTACAACTTTTTGAGGAACCACCATGCTGTTTTCCAGAGTAGTTGCACTACCTTGCATCCCCACCAACGGTGTAAGAGGGTTCCTCTTTCTCCACATCCTTGCCAGCATCTGTCATTTTCTGACTTGTTAATTTTAGCCATTCTGACTGGTGTGAGGTGCTATCTCATTGTGGTTTTGATTTGTATTTCCCTGATGCCAAGTCATGTGGCATCAGGGAAAAGTACAGCATCCTTTCCTGATTAAAACTCTGCAAAGTGTAGAGATAGAGGGTACATACCTCAATATCATCAAAGCCGTCTAAGAAAAACCCACCACAAATATCGACTCAATGGAGAAAAACTGAAATCTTTTCCGCTAAGGTCAGGAACACGGCAGGGATGTCTATCATCACCACTAATATTCAACATAGTACTAGAAGTCTTAGCCTCAGCAATCAGGCAACAAAAAGAAATTAAAGGCATCCAAATCGGCAAAGAAGAAGTCAAACTATCACTCTTTGCAGATGATATGATACTATATGTGGAAAACCCAAAGGACTCCAGTCCAAATCTGCTAGAACTTCTACAGTAATTCAGTAAAGTGTCAGGATATAAAATCAATGCACAGAAGTCAGTTGCATTTCTTTATACCAACAATAAGACAGAAGAAAAAGAAATTAAGGAGTCAATCCCTTTGCACCCAAAACCATAAGATACCTAGGAATAAACCTAACCAAAGAGGCAAAGAATCTATACTCAGAAAACTATAAAATACTCATGAAAGAAATTGAGGAAGACACAAAGAAATGGAAAAAATGTTCCATGCTCCTGGATTGGAAGAATAAATATTGTGAAAATGTCTATGCTACCTAAAGCCATCTACACATTTAATGCAATCCCTATCAAAACCCCACCCATTTTTTTCAAAGAAATGGAACAAATAATCCTAAAATTTATATGGAGCCAGAGAAGACCTCGAATAGCCAAAGGAATGCTGAAAAAGAAAGCCAAAGTTGGTGGCATCACAATTCCAGACTTCAAGCTCTATTACAAAGCTGTCATCATCAAGACAATATGGTACTGGCAAAAAAACAGACATATAGATCAATGGAACAGAATAGAGAGCCCAGAAATAGACCCTAAGCTCTACGATCAACTAATCTTCAACAAAGCAGGGGGGCGCCTGGGTGGCACAGTGGGTTAAGCCACTGCCTTCGGCTCAGGTCATGATCTCAGGGTCCTGGGATCGAGTCCCGCATCGGGCTCTCTGCTCAGCAGGGAGCCTGCTTCCCTCTCTCTCTCTCTCTCTCTGCCTGCCTCTCCGTCTACTTGTGATTTCTCTCTGTCAAATAAATAAATAAAATCTTTAAAAAAAAAAAAAAAAAAGCAGGAAAGAATGTCCAATGGAATAAAGACAGTCTCTTCAACAAATGGTGTTGGGAAAATTGGACAGCCACATGCAGAAAAAAGAAATTGGACCATTTCCTTACACCACACATGAAAATAGACTCAAAATGGATTAAGGACCTCAAAGTGAGAAAAGAATCCATCAAAATCCTTGAGGAGAACACAGGCAGCAACCTCTTGGACCTCAGCCACAGCAACTTCTTCCTAGGAACATCGCCAAAGGCAAGGGAAGCAAGGGCAACAATGAACTATTGGGACTTCATCAAGATCAAAAGCTTTTGCACAGCAAAGGAAACAGTTAACAAAACCAAAAGACAACTGACAGAATGGGAGAAGATATTTGCAAACGACATACCAGATAAAGGGCTAGTGTCCAAAATCTATAAAGAACTTATCAAGCTCAACACCCAAAGAACAACTAATCCAATCAAGAAATGGGCAGAGGACATGAACAGACATTTCTGCAAAGAAGACATCCAGATGGCCAACAGACACATGAAAAAACAATGTATTCTTTATTAAAAAATTATAATTTATATATCTAATAAACTTGTTTTTCAGAGCCCATACTCGTTAACAGCTTAAACAGTTAGCAGTTTAAAGTCTGTCTCATTTGAAAAAGAGCAATAATGATTATTTTTTATTTCATAAAGATGTATCCAATCTCTTATTGGCTTTTCTCTGATACATGAAAATTTTCTGTTAACAAGAATTATTTAATACAGAAAAAAAGCCCTAAATAACATCTTCCCCTTTCTATGACATTGCTGTTTGCACTGTATATATTAGAATAATTTTATATATACTCAATGATATTTCCTATTTTCCCTATAAAACAATGCAATTCTGAGGCAAATAATGGTGTTAATAAATATGATACTAAAATTGAGAATGAGATCTAATTTGCAGAGATGTCTGCATTTAGACAAACTGAAGCAAACAATAAAACCTGCCAGGAGAATTAAAGAGTGCACTATAATACAGGTGTGAGCCTAGACTTCGGGAGGATCTCAACAACTATAGGAATACTGATTAGAAGAAGCACCTCTGTGTATGCAGGTGCACAAAATAGCCATGAATACCAAACAAGATGCTCTCAAAATTACTCCATCTTTGGACAATGTGGACAAATTTAATTCTCCATCAGAAAGATATCAACTCTGAATATTACAGTCTTTTATAATCACCTCAAATTAGAAGGACAAAAATTCACTTACAAGTAATACTAACAGATCATTACAGAAGTTTAAAAGAATAGATCCATTTGAGTAGTAAGGGAAGAAGCCAGATTACAGTGGGTTAAAGAGTAAGTGATTGTTAAGTAAATTGAGACAGGAAAACACTCCCTTAAGCCTAGACAAAAAAAAGAGCCTGAAAATAGTAAAACAGAATGGAACTGGCACAGGAGCATATTTAGGATACTCTGCACAGTGGATGCAGGAGACACCAGCTGATAAGTGGGAAAAGAAAGAGTCCTCAATGTCAGAACAGTATTTATAAAGGAATCTTTTAAAAGTATACAGATAAGTCATACTGTAAAATATTCTAAGTATTGTGGGCATAAACAATGCAAGAAGCTTTATATTTATTGTTAATAATCATCACAAACACCCTATAAGATACTGTTTTTTAACAAATGAGGAAATTAAAGTTCATAAGGATAAACAGCTTATCAAAAGTGAAAATTTTTGACAAGTATTAGAGTTTGTTAAAGTCTTGAAATTTTGAGTTCAAAAAAGGAAGGAATTACTTTAAGCTGTTTCTATTACTTTCACTAAAATCCTTTCATCTTCTTAGAGTTAGCCATTTTTCTCTCATTCCAATTCTTGCTGTTCTCTTTTAAATACAAAGTAGGCAGAGCTGCTATTACAAAAGCCCTAGGCATAAGCAGATAACCAGGAGTTAACCCAAAGGTTAAATCTAGAAATCAGAATTGTTAAGCAAAGAAAGCAGCAAAGACTTTCTCAAACAAACAAAAGCTGAAAGAATCTGTAGCAAGTTGAAATGACTACAAAAAATATTCAGGTTCTTCAAGCATAATAAAATGCTGCTGGATGAAAACTTTGATCTATATAAAGAAATTAAGAAATTGAGAACTATGTGGATAAATACAACAGACACTTTTTCTTATGTTTTAATTTCTTTTTTTTTTTAAGATTTTATTTATCTATTTGACAGAAAGAGATCACAAGTAGGCAGAGAGGCAGGCAGAGAGAGAGAGGAGGAAACAGGCTCTCCACAGAGCAGAGAGCCCGATGTGGGGCTCGATCCCAGGACCCTGGGATCATGACGCGAGCCGAAGGCAGAGGCTTTAACCCACTGAGCCACCCAGGCGCCCCTATGTTTTAATTTCTTAAAACACAGACTGTTCAAAGCAATCATAATAACAACATATTGCAGATTTATAATATATAGAGAGGAGTTATTACAACATTAACACAAATGATGGCAAGGGATAAAGAGAAGCATACTGTCGTAAGCACACTAAAGAATAATATTTACATTACCCCTGAAGTGGTATATTATTATTTGAAAGTAGATGATGTAACCTAAACACACACATTGTTAACCCTAGAGCAAACCTAAAAATTGGAGAGAGCAAATAAACCAATAACAAGGATAAAATGGAATGTTCATATATACTCAGCTAACCCAAAAACAGCAAGAAAAGAAAAAAGATACAAGAATTAGATGGGACAAATAGAAAATAAAAAGAAAATCGACTTAAGACCGACCTTTCTAAAAGCCACATAAAATATAAATAACTATTACACTCCTACTAATAAACAAACTGTCAGACTAGTAAAACCCAACTCTGTCTATAGAAAACTCAGTTCAGATACAGACTCAGTAGTTTCTAAGTACTAGATATCCAGAGTTTCAAAAAAAAAAAAAAAAACGAAAAACAAAAAAGACAAAATAAAGAAATTCAAGAAAAAAAGAAAATTAGCAGTATGTAATCATCAGAAGGAAAATCAGAGAACCATTACATTTTATTAATTGAAAGGAACCCTAGGAGCGCCTGGGTGGCTCAGTGGGTTAACGCCTCTGCCTTCAGCTCAGGTCATGAACCCAGCTTCCTGGGATCGAGCCCCGCATCAGGCTCTCTGTTCAGCAGGGAGCCTGCTTCCCTTCCTCTCTCTCTGCCTGCCTCTCTGCCTACTTGTGATCTCTGTCTGTCAAATAAATAAATAAATAAATAATCTTTAAAAAAAAAAAAAAAAAAAAGAAAGGGACCCTATACACTAGATCGTGGATCAAACAAAAGTAAAATACTAGAAGCTGCAGTCTGTGTTCTTCATTATTGTTAATGCCAGACAACACATTGAGATGCCTTAAGGCTAGAAAGGAAAAGAGAACATGCAACCACCACCAAGTTGCAAAGTATCAAACTAGCATTGTTTTCTGTTTGCAGCACTGAACATATACATTATAGTGTCCACAACACTGAATAATGTAATTAAGGTTGCACTGGCACTTCTATTACAACCCCATATTTTCATTCATTCATAACATTCTTAGAAAGTCCCTCATTAAAATAAAAGACTTCATTATTTATTTGAATCCAAATGTGACTTTTCTTCTTCCTAAAGAAAAGATACAAGAGAATGAAAATACCATTTTCATGGGCGCCTGTGTGGCTCAGTGGGTTAAGCCGCTGCCTTCGGCTCAGGTCATGATCTCAGGGTCCTGGGATCGAGTCCCGCCTCGGGCTCTCTGCTCAGCAGGGAGCCTGCTTCCCTCTCTCTCTCTCTGCCTGCCTCTCCATCTACTTGTAATTTCTCTCTGTCAAATAAATAAATAAAATCTTTAAAAAAAAAAAAAAAAAAGAAAATACCATTTTCAGCTCAAAAGAACAAAAGGGAAAAACTTTCCAAGGATAAAACAAATATAACAGGACCCCTCAAAAACATCCAACATGGCAAACAGGAATTAAAACATCCTCAGTAAGCTTAATTTTTCTATTTAACCAAAAATTCAGTTTATGCCAAGTTTGGTTTTCATATGGCATATATTTTAAACTTATATATGCCATAATAAAAAATTCTAGGATTTAAATCAGTAGTTTTTTTTAAAGCAAGAATAAAGCAATTTATTAAAGTAAAAGTAGGGGTACCTGGAGGGATCAGCTGGACAAGTGTCAATTCTCTTTCAGATTAGGTCAAGATCTCAGAGTCATTAGGTCGAGTCCCAGCTCCATGCTCAGGGCAGACTCCACTTTAGATTCCCTCTCTCCCTCTCCCCTGTCCTTCCCCAGCAACACACACATGCACACATTCTCTATCTAAAATAAATAAAATCTTAAAAAAAAAAAAAGTCAAACTATACACAAACTGAAATACCTAATTTTGTATATCTTGGGAGATTTTTATTACTGTCAATTGCAAACAAGTGAAGTTAATAAATAACAAATCAATAAATACACTATTCTCTTTCTACCTTTTTATATGTAATACAAGTAAAATTCCATGTTCCCATAGAGAAGAATACACAATTATTACAACAAAATTCTTAATCATCTATATGCCAATGGAAGAAAAGAGCAGTGTTGAAATGCAATGGAAAACTAAAATAATCTGTATTTTTTTTTTAAAGATTTATTTATTTATTTATTTGACAGAGAGAGATTACAAGCAGGCAGAGAGGCAGGCAGAGAGAGAGGAGGAAGCAGGCTCCCTGCTGAGCAGAGAGCCCGATGCGGGACTCAATCCCAGGACCCTGAGATCATGACCTGAGCCGAAGGTAGCGGCTTAACCCACTGAGCCACCCAGGCGCCCTCTGTATTTAATTTTTATTATTTGTGGGGTTCCTGGGTAGCTCAGTCGATTAAGCGTCTGCCTTTGGCTCAGGGCATGATCCCCGGGTCCTGGGACTGAGCCCCACACATCGGACTCCCTGCTCAGCAGGGAGCCTGGTTCTCCCTCCTCCCTCTGCCATTCCCCTTGCTTGTGCACGCTCTCTCATAAATGAAAAAAACTATTTTTAAAAATTTATCATTTTATTTAATTTTTGTGGATTTGCTGCTAGAAACAGATTTTTTATACTAATATTTAAATTACTCAAAGCTCTCTAGAGAGTATTAAAAAGCCAGAGGCAAAACATAAATTTTGTGAAATTCATCCATCAAATAGATTATATATAAATAGTGAAGAATAGAATTTTTCAATGGATTTTTATAAAGACAAAAGACATTTTAAGATACTGTTTACACTAAACTTGAAGTAAGGGTATTCTTTTTTTTTTCTTTTTTTCTTTTTTTTTTGAAGTAAGGGTATTCTAATTTGCCAATATATTAATGGGAATTGAAGCATCTGGACTTTGTTGATAAAGCAATGAAAATTTACTCAGATAAATCATTCTCATCTATTATCCATGTCCATAAATGAGATGCTTATTTCATACACTGTATTTCTTTAGGTTCTACAGTTATCAATACAGTGTCAGTGTGATGAACTACAAATGATTTAGAGAACCCGAAATATAAGAGAAGAGAACGTGATCCAGGAAGCCAGGCTAAAAAGATTGAGAAGAACTACAGAAGCAACAGGAAGGTAACCATTAATAAGTTTTAAGCACAAGAGTTAAGCGATCAGGACTACAGTTTAGGAATATCCTCCCTGGAGGCAATATTAAAAATGGTTTGGAGAGAAGTACCAATGACGACTGAAAGACCTATACTCAAGAGATAGTACAGGAGTGGAATTCAGAAACGGATGAATAATTGAATAAAAGCAGTACAAAAAGTTAAGGAAGACTTCAGCATTTCTGAATTGAAGGTAAATAACGGAACTATTATTTACAGGAACTATAAAAGGAGTAAAGGATTTGAGGCTTAGATTAATTCAATTTGTAACAGTCACATAAACAAAGATCCATTTTGCTCTTAATGTTAGAGCTCAGAAAATGAGACTGAACTCTAAGAATTTTATTAATTAACAGAATAACTAAACCCACAGAAAATAAAATTATCCAAGGACAAGATTAAAATATTGAAAGCCTAGTACACTCAATTTAAATTTTGTGATGGAAGGCAGAGAAGACGTCACAAGAGAAGCCAGACTGGTGCCAAGAGTTGGGGAAACAATCAGAGGAGCCACAGAAAGTGAAGTTTTCAGAAAGAGATCAAAATTATAAACTATCACAGTTGACTGAGGATTGAAAAGTAAATGAAAAGTGTCCACTGACTTTTGCAACAGTGATGTTACTACTGACCTTTGCTGAAATGTTTACAATGGCATCATGGAGGCAAAACTGCATAAAAGACTTAAACATACAACTACAAAATTCTTAGAAAAAAACGTACAAGAAAATCTTTGCTATCTTGGGCTAGGCAAAGAGTTATTAGATTTGACATCAAAAGCACATATGCATAAAAGGAAAAACTGATAAATTGGACCTAGTCAAATTTAAAACCTTTTGTTCTCCAAAAGGCCCTGTTATGAGGATTAGAAGACAAATTACAAACTTCAACAAGTATTTGCAAACCATATACCTGAGACAGAACTTGTTTCTAGGATACACAAAAGAACTCTCAGAACTCAACACTGAGAAAACAAACATTCAAATTAGAAAGTGAATAAAAAGCATGAATACACATTTTACTAATGCATGTGGCAAATAAGTATATGAGAAGTGTTCAACATAATTATCCTAAGGAAAATGCAAATTAACACAAAATGAGTTATCACTGCATACTTATCAGACTAGCTAAATAAAAAGTAGTTCACGCTAGTGAGGACAAAGAGAAACTGGATCACTCCTATACTACTCATGGGAATGTATAGTAGGCATAGCCATTCTGGGAATCAAGTCAGCAGTTTCTTTTAATAAAAATGGAGTTCCTGGGCGCCTGGGTGGCTCAGTGGGTTAAGCCTCTGCCTTTGGCTCAGGTCATGATATCGGGCTCCTGGGATCGAGTCCTGCATTAGGCTCTCTGCTTGGCAGGGAGCCTGCTTTCTCCTCTCTCTCTGCCTGCCTCTCTGCCTACTTGTGATCTCTCTCTGTCAAATAAATAAATAAAATCTTAAAAAAAAAAAAGGACTTCCCATCAGATGCAATGATAGTGACCTTGAGCACATATCCCAAAGAAATGAAAACTTATATAAGCATAGAAATGTGTACACAAATGTTTAGAGCAACACTATTTATAATATCAAAAATGGGAAGCTACCAAAAAGTTGTTCAATGGATGAATGGTTAACAATGAGACAACACCTGTTGATATCACAGCAATATGTCTTTGGGGCCTCCTGCAATCTCTACTGATGCTGACCTCAGCTAATGGAGCTGCAGAGACTACACTATAAAGCCTACCACAGACCAAAACTACATCATTTCAGCCAGCCAGGACCCTTGTACCTGCCCACAGGTAAAGGTCTGACCCACCAAAACCATTCTGTAAAGTGTCTGGAAGAGGTGACTGCTCCAAATATGCAGACATCAGTGCAAGGCTGTAACACACACACACCCAAGGAAACATGACACCATCAACAGTACACAATTTTCCAGTAACTAATGCCAAAGAAATGGAGACCTACAAATTGCCAGACAAAAAAATTTAAAAGAATTGTTCTAAGGAAGTTCAGTGAACTGCAAAAGCAGACAGCAAAGAACTCAGGAAAACAAAAGGTGATCAAAATGAGTTTGAGAGAAAGAAATCATAAAGAACTCAACAAATCCTGTAGTTGAAAACTTAAATTTAAAAATTCAGTATCAATGCCAGACTTGATCAAGTAGAATAATCTGTGAACTCAAAAACAAATCATTTGAAATTGTCCATTCAAGGGAGAAAAATTAAGAAAGAATTTAGAAAAATGAAGAAAACTATGTGAATTATAAGATATCATAAAGCAAAATATTTACATTATTGAAGTGTCAGAAGAAGAGATGGAAAGGGGGCAGAAACCTTAAAGAAATAATGGCAAAAACTTCCCAAATTTGAGAAAGGAAAATGGACTTCCAAGAACATAAAACTCCTAGGTCTCCATACAGATTCAACCTGCAAAGGACTTCAACCAAGAGATACTATAATAAAACTGTCAAAAATTAAAGACAAAGAGAAAATTTTGAACGCAGCTAAAAATAAAAAGAAACTAATCTCGTACACAAAAAGAAAATAAGGCTATCAGCTGATTTCTCAGTCAGAAGAACATGGAATGGTATATTAAAAGTGTTGAATATATCTTATTTAGTGGAACTGACAAACAAGAATACTTTACCAGGCAAGGGTATCCTTCAGAAATTAAAGAGAGGTCAAGGTGTGCCCGGGCGGGGAAGCCAAGGGAGTTCATCACTAGGCCTACACTCTAAGAAATGTTAAAAAGGAATTCTTCAAGATAAAATGAAAGGAGATTAAATAGGTAACTTGTTAAATAGGTAAGTATATGGTTAAAGCCAGAAAACTTTAATACCGTAACGGTGATGCATACAAATCACTTTATTATGACATTTAAAAGACAAAATTATTTAGGGGCACCTGGGTGGCTCAGTAGGTTAAAAGACAAAATTATTGGAGTACCTGGGTGGTTGAATCAGTTAAGCATCCAATTCTTGGTTTCAGCTCAGATCATGATCATGAGTTCATGGGACAGAGCCCTGCATCTGGCTGTGCTCAGTGCAGAGTCTGCTTCTGATTCTCTCTCCTGCTCTCATACTCTCTCTCTCAAATAAAATCAATAAAATCTTTTTCAAAAAGACAAAAGTATTAAAAAATATCTACAGTAATTTTTTAGTGAATACACAATATAAAAATGTTAATTGTGACATCAAAAACATAAAATATGGGGGAGCAGTAATGAAAGACTAACATTTTTTGATGTAATAGGAGTTAAGCAGTTATCGGCTTAAAATAGATTAAGATGTTTTATCAAAGCTTCATGATCACATAAAACAAAAACATATAGTATATTCACAAAGATAAAAAGAAAGGAGTCAAGGTGGCTCAGTCAGTTAAGCGTCCAACTCTTGATTTCAGCTCAGGTCATGATCTCAGGGTCGCGGGATTGAGCCCCATGTTGGGCCCCTCACTCAGCGAGGAGTCTGCTAGAGATTTTCTCTCCCTCTCCCTCTAGCTCTGTCCCTCCCACACACCCATGCACTCTCTCTCTCAAATAAATCTTTAACAAATGGGAAAGAAAGGAATCAAAGCATGCCACTACAGAAAATCATCAAATCTCAAAGAAAAACAGTGAGAGAGAAATAAAGGGACAAAGGAAATGCAAAACAACCAGATAACAATACATGGCAATAATAAGTCCATACCTATCCCTAATTACTTTAAAGGTAAATCAAATAAATTCCCCAGTCAAAAGAAATGGAGTGACTAAATGGATGAAAAGTTAAAAAAAAAAAACAAAAAAAAAAACACGGCCCAAATACATGCTGCCTAGAAGAGCATATGCCTAGCACATATGCTCAAAATGAAGGGATTGAAAAAGATATTCCATGCAAGTGGAAACCAAAACACAGCAAGGGTAGCTATAGTTATAATTAGACAAAATAAACTTTAACTCAAAAGCTATAACAAGAGACACTGATAAGTCAATTCATCAAGAGAATATAATCACTGTAAATATACATGCACCCAATATTAAAACAACTAAATATATCAACAATTCTGAAGGCAGAATTATACAGCAACATGATACTAGTAAGAAATTTCAATACCTCACTTTCAACAATAGACAGTTTATCCAGAGAGAAAACCAATAAAGAAATACAGAACTTGAACTAATCTTTATACCAAATGGAACTTACAAATATAGACAGAAAATTTTACCCAACAGTAGAATACACATTCTTCTGCACAAATGGAACATCTTCCAGGATAGAACATATTGTTAGATCACAAAACAAGTCTTAACATGTTTAAGAAGACTGAAATAATAGCAAGTACCTTTTCCAATCACAATGGAACTAGAAAGCAAGAACATGAGGATAAGTTAAAAATTCACAAATACATGAAAATTACACAGCACACTTCTGAACAATGTGTCAAAATAAGACTTCAAAAATGAAATCAAAAATATCCTAAGACAAACAAAAATGCAAAAGCATACCAAAATATATGAATGCAGCCACAACAATTCTAAGAAGGTAGTTTACAGCCCTAAGCAGCTACTTAAGAAAAAAGAAAGATCTCAAATAAGCAACCCAATATTATACTTCAAGGAACAAGAAAATGAACTAAGCCCAAAGACAGCAGAAGGAAAGAAACAACAAGGTTAGAGCAAAAATAAGTAAAATAAAAACTAGAAAAACAATACAAAAAAGATCAACAAAACAGGTTGGCTTTATTTTATTTTTTTTTTTTGAGTCAGGTTGGCTTTTAAAAAGATAAAATGGACAAGCCTTTAGCTGGAAGACCAATAAATAAAATCAGAAATTTAAGAGGAGACTTTACAACTGATACCACAGAAGTATAAAGGATCTTAAGAGACTACTATGAACAATTATACACCAGTAAACTGGGCAACCTAGAAGAAGTGAATACATAGCTAGAAATATAACCTAAAAACATACAAATCATAAAGACATAAAAAACTTGAACAGACAATAACTGGTAAGGATGTCAAATCAGTAATCTAAAATCTTAAATCTCAGAGAGGAAGATGACAGCAAAGGAGGAGGACCTAAGGCTCGCCTCACTGCACAAATAAAACTAAGTAACTAGCAAATCATCCTAAATACCCCAAAAATCTATCTGTAGACTGGCAGAACGAACTCCACAACTAAAGTCAGAGAAGAGCCCGCACTGAAGAAAGTAGGAAGTGCAGATGCAGGGCTTGGGAGAGAACTGGATGATGGCCACTGCTGCAGCAGGGAATGAGCCATAGATGTGGAGAAGGGTGAGACAAAGGAGCACACAAGGGAGCACTGGAGGAAAATGCAATTACTTGGAAAGCAAGAGGGCCCAAATTTCTTTTTAAAAAATTTAAGCTACAGCTTTAAAGGTCAGTGTTCTTGGCCCTGAGCTCACAGGACATTAAGGCTGCTCTTGGAGAAAAAGCAGGACAAACAGCCCATGGACATACATAATGGAAAGAGCAATCTGAAGAGCATGTGGAGCACACAGTGGGAAGGTTAGTTGCTCATTTTGGAGCATGTCCCTGAGAGACAGTGGTCCCAGAGACACCCCTCCAGGAACACAGGGACCAGCAGGCACCATTTCCCTCCAGGGTGACTCAACTTGAACACTGAACCACCTCCAGAAACAAGCTCAGCTCCAACACTTACTATCTAACTTGTTTACACAAAGCTTCACCCTTGACACTCCTGTGAAACTGCTCTTCCCAATCACCGTTTCCTCAGTACCAGCATGGTGGATGGATGCTCCAGAAAACTGGCCCAAACATCTGCCAACACAGTCTCCTGACCCAGGAATTTTGCAAGTCTTCAGGTCCAGCTGCAGAGGCAACAGGTCTCATTTCAGAACCAGACCAGAGCACACCTAGTTAAAACTAGGTGCATCATATTCAGGCCAGAGCCCACAAGAGGCAAAGAGAGCCTCTGAAGACTGGCCTGAAAGAAAGCAGCCAGGACAAAACAGCAGAGCACATAGAGTACACACTGGAGACATTCCAGGAGCACCACACCCTGGAGAACAGAGGACACTAAACAACAGGGCAATATATGACCTCTTCTTCATAAGGCCATTACCTTCAAGAAGAGGAAATGTCAGGACACCTGGGTGGCTCAGTCAGTTAAGCATCTGCCTTCGGCTCAGGTCATGATCCCCGGAACCTGGGATTGAGTCCGACGTCGGACTCCCTGTTCAGCAGAGAGTCTGCTTCTCCCTCTCCCTGCCGTTCCCCCTGCTTTCCGCTCTCCTGACAAATTAATAAATAAAATCTTAAAAAAAAAAAAACAGGAAATTTAGTCGCCTTTCCTAACACAGAGAAACAGGCACAAAGACTTGGGACAAAATAAAAATCCCAAGGAATTCGTCCCAAATCAAAACAAAACAAAACAAAAAACAAGGGGCGCCTGGGTGGCTCAGTGGGTTAAGCCACTGCCTTCGGCTCAGGTCATGATCTCGGGGTCCTAGGATCGAGTCCCACATCGGGTTCTCTGCTCAGCGGAGAGCCTGCTTCTCTCTCTCTCTCTCTCTCTCTCTCTCTGCCTGCCTCTCCACCTACTTGTGATCTCTCTCTGTCAAATAAATAAATAAAATCTTTTTTAAAAATAAATAAATAAATAAAAAGCAAGACAATTACATACAAAGGAAACTCTATAACACCATCTGCAGATTTTTCAGGAAAAATTTTCCACCATAAAAGAATGGCAAGATATATTCGAAGTGCCAAATGGGAAAATCCTGCAGGCAAAAACATTCTATTCAGCAAGAAATAGAAAGAAATGAAGAAACAGAAGAAATTAAGACTTTCTCAGACAAAAACTAAAAGGACTTCATGACAACTAAACCAGCCCTACAAAAAATACTGAAGGTGACCCTGCGTGAAAAAGCCAAAACTGACAGTATGAAGGTAGAAAACACAAAAGCAGTAAAAAGGAATATTTCTGAAAACAAAACAAAACAAAAACAGTCAAACTCACAAAGTAAGAGGATGTAAAATATGACACCATATATCTAAAACATGGGGAGGAGTAAAAAATGGGTTCAAACTTAAACAGCCATTAATTTAATGTAGATTGCTATATACAGATGATGTTATACAGAAATCTAATCGTAACCACAAAACAACTATTAAATATACCAAGACCAAAGACAAAGAACCAAATATATCATTAAGGAAAATTAGCAAAACACGAAAGAAAGAAAGACAAGGGGGATCAGAGAAAATCGTGAGAAAAGCTACAAAATAAATAATAAAATGGCAATACATATCAATAATTACTTTGATTGTAAGTGGAACAAACAATCCAATCAAAAGATCCAGAGAGACAAATGGACAAAAAAAACTATAGACTCATCTATATGCTGCCTACAAGAGATACATTTCAGACCTAAACATACCTGCAGATTTAAAGTGAAGAAATAGAGAAACATTAATCATGCAAATGCATGTCAAAAGAAATCCAGAGTATGGAAAGACTGGGTGACTCAGTTAGCTTGGTGTCCAACTCTTGATTTCAGCTTAGGTCATGATCTCAGGGTTATGGGATCAAGCTCTGCAATGGGCCCCTCACTAAGCAGGAAGTCTGCTGGAGATATTCTCTCTCCTCTTTCTCCTCCCCCTGGGCATGCTCTCACTCTCTTTCTCTCTCTCTAAAGTGAATAAATATCAAAAAAAGAAAGAAAGAGAGAGAGAGAGAGATAAAGAAAGAAAGAAAAGAAAGCCAGAGTAGTGGTACTTTGTATCAGACAAAATAGACTTTAAAACAAAGACTGTTGGGTCACCTGGGTGGCTCAGTCAGTTAAGTGACTGCCTTCAGCTCAAGTCATGACTCCAGGATCCTGGGTTTGAGCCAAGCAAGGGGCCTGCTTCTCCCTCTTCCCACTTCCTTGCTCATCCCTCATTCTCACAACCAATTCTCAAACTACTTCAAATAAATAGAAAATGTAGGAAAACTTCCAAATTCATTCTATGAGGCCAACATACCCTGATACCAAAACCAGATAAAGACACCAAAAACAAACAAACAAACAAAAAAAACCCCAAACTACAGGCCAATATCTTTGATGAACACAGATATAAAAATCCTCAACAAAATACTAGTGAACCAAATTCTACAATATATTAGAAATTTTTTTTTAAAAATCAATCAACATGATCAACTGGGATTTATTTCTGGGTTGCAAGGGTAGTTCAATATTCACAAATCAAATGATACATCACATCAATAACAGAAAGGATAAGAACCATATATTGTCATTTCAATAGATGCAGAAAAAGCACGTGACAAAGTACAACATCCATTGATGATAGAAACCTTCAATAAAGTAGGTTTAGAAGGAACATACCTCAACATAATACAGGCCAAATATGAAAAACCAACAGCAAGTATCATTCACAATGTGGAAAAACTGAGAGCATTTCCCCTAAGATCAGGAACAAGACAAGAATGTCCACACTCACCACTTTTATTCAACATAGTAGCAGAGGTCCTAGCCACAGCAACCAAACAACAAAAATAAAAGGCATCCAAATTGGTAAGGAAGAAGTAAAACTATCACTATTTGCAGATGACATAATACTCTACACAGAGAGCCCAAAAGACCCCACCAAAAAACTACTAGAACTGATATACAAATTCAGTAAAGGCATATTACTGAAGGATACAAAATCAACATACAGAAATCTGTTGCATTTCTGTATACCAGTAATGAACCAGCAGAAAAAAATTATGAAAACAATCCTATTTATAATTGCACAAAAAAACATAAAATACCTAGGAATAAACCTAAACAAAGAGGTAAATGATCTGTACTCTGAAAACTACAGAACACTCCTGAAAGAAACTGAAGATGACACAAAGAAATGGAAAGACATTCCACGCTAGTGGATCAGAAGAACAAATATTGTTAAATTCTCTATACAACTTAAAGCAACTGAACATTTAATACAATCCCTAACAAAATATCACCAGTATTTTTCACAGAGCTAAAACAATCCTGAAATTTGTATGGAACCACAAAGGACTCCAAATAGCCAAAGCAATCTTGAAAAGAAAATCAAAGCTGGAGGCATCACAATTCTAGACTTCAGATCATATTACAGGGCTGTAGTGGTCAAAACTGTATGCTACTGACATAAAAACCACACACATAGATCAATGGAACAGAATAGAAAACCTAGAAATGAAACCACAATTATACAGTCAATTAATCCTCAACAAAGCAGGAAAAAATATCCAGTAGAAAAAAGACAGTCTATTCAACAAATGGTATTGGGAAAACTGGACAGTAACATGCAAAAGAATGAAACTGGACCACTTTCTTACACCATACACAAAAATTAAATTCAAAACAGATTAAAGACCTAAATGTGAGACAGGAAACCATAAAAGTCCTTGAAGAAAGCACAGGCTGTAACTTCTTGGATGTCAAAACTTTTCTCTAGCTAGATCTCCCGAGGCAAGGGAAACAAGAGCAAAAATAAAGTATTGGGACTTCATCAAAACAAAAAGTTTCTGCACAGTGAAGGAAACAATCAACAAAACTAAGAGAGCCTGCAGAATGGGAGAAGATATTTACAAATGACATATCTGATATAACCCTGATACAAAGTTCATATCCAAAATCCATAAAGAACTTATCAAACTCAATACCCCCCAAAACAAATAATCCAATTAAAAATGGGAAGACATGAATAGACATTTTTCCAAACAGGACGTACAGATGGCCAAGAGACACAGGAAAGGATGCTCCACATCACTCATTAGGGAAAAGCAAATCACAATTAGAAGGGTATCACCTCACACCTGTCAAAATGGCTAAAATCATAACACAGGAAACAGATGTTTTTAGGGACGTGGAGAAAGGGAAACACTCTTGCACTGTTGCTGGGAATGCAAACCATTGCAGCTACTGTGAAAGACAGTATAGTTCTTCAAAAAGTTAAAAATAGGAGGGGGGACAAGATGGCGGGGTACTAGGAAGAGGCGTCTTTTCAGCTGGTACCCCAAAGTGAGCTGATTACCTACCAAAGAACTCTGATCACCCATGAAATCAGCCTGAGATCAGAATTATACACGTCTGGATCTCTACAGGGGCAGAAGACGCCAGTGAGCAGGTAAAGCGGAATGGGAACAGCGGACTGATATCGGAAGATAAACAAAAGGGGGAGGGAGCCACCAGAGGCGACCGGTGCAAAAGTAATACCCCGATACGAGCGAGAGTGCCCTGCGTCTGGGGACCAGCATTAACTCGGAGACTGGTTGAAAGCACTCCAAAAGAGCAAAGGATCGCGGGGGCAAACTGTGGGAATCGGGGCGGCTAGGGACAGGGGCTTGAGTCCCCGGTCCCAGAGGGCCTCCCCGGCGCGGAGGCAGAGAGAGTGCGGCGGGGAAACCGGCTCCTGGTCCCTAAGCCGCCAGCGTGCCCCAGAGCGCGGGGTTCCGGCTCCTTTGAGGGGATGGGAGCCGGTCTGCAGAACGCGCGCTAGCCCTACCACAAAGCTTGAGATGCGCGTGCACGTCGCTCCAGCTCTCCTGGGTTTCTAAGGCCCCGGGGGCGCTTCTTGACCCGGGCCATTGTTTCAAAGTCTAAGCCTCGCGCCCGCGAAACTCTTCCCCGGACAGAGGCGCGCAAAAGCCCAGCCTGCGGCTTACGGACCAGCGCCCCGTTCTCAGTGCCCCAGACGCGCGCCCGACCCACAGCCGCCTCTGAAAAGAGGTGCGCGCAAGCCGGGCACTCCCAGCCCCGGCCAGCGGCAAAATCTCAGTGTGCGATCGCTGCTTGGAACCTCTCTGGCGGTCAGGAGCTCCCAGACAGCCGCCACTGCCTTGGCTTTGGGGACGAGCAAAAGATCCTGCGCCCCCAGGGTCTTTAACTTGGAACCTGCACTGCCAGCATCCAAGGGGGAATTTATTCAGCTTCTGCACCCAGACTGAGGCTTCTGAGACGGAGATCAGGAAGTGTTCCAGGGTGCACCTTGACTGCACCAGAGTTGATACATCCAGCTACATCTGTTCAGTCTTCTCCCACCAAAATGACTAGGAGGAGGAATGCCCAACAGAAGAAAAATACAGAGGATGGACCTTCCGCAACAGAGCTAACGGCTATCAACATAGACAATATGTCGGAAAGAGAATTCAGGCTAACAATTATCCAGGCAATAGCTAGGTTGGAGAAAGCCATGGATGACCAAACAGAATTGATTAGAGCCGAACTGAAAGCGACCAGACAGGATGTTCACAATGTTAGGGCGGAGCTTAAAGCTACCAGGGAGGAGGTCCACAATGCTCTCAATGAGTTCCAATCCAATCTAAACTCTCTCAAAGCTAGGGTAACTGAGACAGAAGATAGAATTAGTGATCTGGAAGACAAACAGATAGAGAGAAAGGATCAGGAGGAAGCCTGGAACAAACAGCTTAGATCCCACGAAAGCAGAATTAGGGAAATAAGTGATGCCATGAAGCGTTCCAACGTCAGAATTATTGGAATTCCTGAAGGGGAGGAGAAAGAAAGAAGTCTAAAAGATGTCGTGGAACAAGTCCTTCATGAAAACTTTCCGAATCTCGCGAATGAAACCAGCGTTCATGTACTAGAGGCTGAACGGTCTCCACCCAAGATTATACACTCCAAAAAAACATCACGACACCTGATAGTCAAATTGAGAAATTATAATTGTAGGTATAATCTCTTGAAAGCTGCCAGGGCAAAGAGGCTCCTTACTTACAGAGGGAAGCCCATCAGAATAACGTCAGACCTGTCCACAGAGACCTGGCAAGCCAGAAGAGGCTGGCAAGATATATTCAGGGCACTAAATGAGAAGAACATGCAGCCAAGAATACTTTATCCAGCAAGACTGACATTCAAAATGGATGGAGAGATAAAGAGTTTCCAAGACCGGCAAGACTTAAAAGACTATGCAACCACCAAGCCGATACTGCAGGAAATATTAAGGGGGGTTCTATAAAAGAGGAAAAATCCCAAGAATAGCATTGAACAGAAATATAGAGACAGTCTACAGAAAGAAAGACTTCAAAGGTAACTCGATGTCAATAAAAACGTATCTATCAATAATCACTCTCAATGTGAATGGCCTCAATGCACCCATAAAACGGCACAGGGTTGCAGATTGGATAAAACGACAGGACTCATCCATATGCTGTCTACAAGAGACCCATTTTGAACCTAAAGATACTCGCAGACTGAAAGTGAAGGGGTGGAGAAGCATCTTTCATGCCAATGGGACTCAAAAGAAGGCTGGGGTAGCGATTCTCATATCAGATAAATTAGACTTCAAACTAAAGACTGTAGTCAGAGATACAGAAGGACACTACATAATCCTTAAAGGGACTATCCACCAAGATGATCTAACAATTGTAAATATCTATGCTCCCAATATGGGAGCAGCCAATTACTTAAGAAAACTGTTAATCAAGATAAAGAGTCATATTGATATGAATACACTAATCGTAGGTGATCTTAACACGCCTCTTTCAGAATTAGACAGATCATCGAAGCAGAAAATCAATAAAGAAACAAGAGCATTGAACGACACATTGGACCAGATGGACCTCATAGATATATACAGAACATTCCACCCTAAAACAGCAGAATACTCATTCTTCTCAAGTGCACACGGAACCTTCTCCAGAATAGACCACATACTGGGTCACAAATCAGGACTCAGCCGATACCAAAAGACTGAGATTATTCCCTGCATATTCTCAGATCACAATGCTTTGAAACTGGAGCTCAATCACAAGGAAAAGTTCCGAAGGAACTCAAACACCTGGAAGCTAAAGACCACCTTGCTTAAGAATGCTTGGATCAACCAGGAGATCAAAGAAGAACTGAAACAATTCATGGAAACCAATGAGAATGAAGACACTTCGGTCCAAAACCTATGGGATACAGCAAAGGCGGTCCTAAGGGGAAAATATATAGCCATCCAAGCCTTGCTCAAAAAAATTGAAAAATCCAGAACACACCAGCTGTCTCTACACCTTAAAGAACTGGAGGATCAACAACAAATCAAACCAACTCCACACATAAGAAGGGAAATCATCAAGATTAGAGCTGAGATCAATGAGGGAGAAACCAGAGATACAGTAGAACGTATCAATGAAACTAGAAGCTGGTTTTTTGAAAGAATCAATAAGATCGATAAGCCACTGGCTACACTAATCCAAAAGAAAAGAGAGAAATCCCAAATTCATAAAATTATGAATGAAAGGGGAGAGATCACAACTAACACCAAGGAAGTAGAAACAATCATCAGAAGTTACTACGAACAGTTATATGCCAATAAGCTTAGCAACCTTGATGAAATGGATGCATTCCTGGAAAAATATAAACTACCAAAATTGAACCAGGAAGAAATCGACAACCTGAATAGACCGATATCTAATAACGAGATTGAAGCAGTGATCAAAAATCTCCCAAAAAACAAGAGCCCAGGACCTGACGGATTCCCTGGGGAATTCTACCAAACCTTCCAAGAAGAAATAACACCTATTCTCCTGAAGCTGTTTCAAAAAATTGAAGCAGAAGGAAAACTTCCAGACTCTTTCTATGAAGCCAGCATTACCCTGATCCCCAAACCAGGCAAGGACCATACCAAAAAGGAGAATTTCAGACCAATATCACTGATGATTATGGATGCTAAGATTCTCAACAAGATCCTAGCCAACAGGATCCAACAACACATTAAAAAGATTATCCACCATGATCAGGTGGGATTCATCCCTGGGCTACAAGGATGGTTCAACATTCGTAAATCAATCAATGTGATACAACAAATTAATAGGAGAAGAGAGAAGAACCACATGGTCCTCTCAATTGATGCAGAAAAAGCATTTGACAAAATCCAACATCCGTTCCTGATTAAAACGCTTCAAAGTATAGGGATAGAGGGAACATTCCTGAACCTCATCAAATCTATCTATGAAAGACCCACAGCAAATATCATCCTCAATGGGAAAAAGCTTGCAGCCTTCCCGTTGAGATCAGGAACAAGACAAGGATGCCCACTCTCACCACTCTTGTTCAACATAGTATTAGAAGTCCTAGCAACAGCAATCAGACAACAGAGAGAAATAAAAGGTATCCAAATTGGTAATGAAGAAGTCAAACTCTCTCTCTTCGCAGATGACATGATTCTTTATATGGAAAACCCAAAAGACTCCACCCCCAAACTACTAGAACTCATACAGCAATTCAGCAGCGTGGCAGGATACAAAGTCAATGTGCAGAAATCAGTGGCTTTCTTATACACTAACAAGGAAAATACAGAAAGGGAAATTAGAGAATCGATTCCATTTACTATAGCACCAAGAACCATAAGATACCTGGGAATAAACCTAACTAAAGAGGTAAAGGATCTATACTTGAGGAACTATAGAACACTCATGAAAGAAATTGAAGAAGACACAAAAAGATGGAAGACCATTCCATGCTCTTGGATCGGAAGAATAAACATCGTTAAAATGTCTATACTGCCTAGAGCAATCTATACTTTTAATGCCATTCCGATCAAAATTCCACCGGCATTCTTCAAAGAGCTGGAGCAAATAATCCAAAAATTTGTATGGAATCAGAAGAGACCCCGAATCGCTAAGGAAACGTTGAAAAACAAAAATAAAGCTGGCGGCATCACCTTACCTGATTTCAAGCTTTATTACAAAGCTGTGATCACCAAGACAGCATGGTACTGGCATAAAAACAGACACATAGACCAGTGGAACAGAGTAGAGAGCCCTGATATGGACCCTCAACTCTATGGTCAATTAATCTTCGACAAAACAGGAAAAAATATACAGTGGAAAAAAGACAGTCTCTTCAATAAATGGTGCTGGGAAAACTGGACAGCTATATGTAGAAGAATGAAACTCGACCATTCTCTTACACCGTACACAAAGATCAACTCAAAATGGATAAAAGACCTCAACGTGAGACAGGAATCTATCAGAATCTTAGAGGAGAACATAGGCAGTAATCTCTTCGATATCAGCCACAGCAACTTCTTTCAAGATACGTCTCCAAAGGCAAAGGAAACAAAAGCGAAAATAGACTTCTGGGACTTCATCAAAATCAAAAGCTTCTGCACAGCAAAGGAAACAGTCAAAAAAACAAAGAGGCAACCCACGGAATGGGAGAAGATATTTGCAAATGACAGTACAGACAAAAGGTTGATATCCAGGATCTATAATGAACTCCTCAAACTCAACCCACACGAAACAGACAAACACATCAAAAAATGGGCAGAAGATATGAACAGACACTTCTCCAATCAAGAAATACAAATGGCTATCAGACACATGAAAAAATGCTCATCATCATTAGCCCTCAGGGAGATTCAAATTAAAACCACATTGAGATATCACCTTACACCAGTTAGAATGGCCAAAATTAACAAAACAGGAAACAACATGTGTTGGAGAGGATGTGGAGAAAGGGGAACCCTCTTACACTGTTGGTGGGAATGCAAGTTGGTGCAGCCTCTTTGGAGAACAGTGTGGAGATTCCTCAAGAAATTAAAAATAGAGCTTCCCTACGACCCTGCAATTGCACTCCTGGGTATTTACCCCAAAGATACAGATGTCGTGAAAAGAAGGGCCATCTGCACCCCAATGTTTATAGCAGCAATGGCCACAGTCGCCAAACTATGGAAAGAACCAAGATGCCCTTCAACGGATGAATGGATAAGGAAGATGTGGTCCATATACACTATGGAGTATTATGCCTCCATCAGAAAGGACGAATATCCAACTTTTGTAGCAACATGGACGGGACTGGAAGAGATTATGCTGAGTGAAATCAGTCAAGCAGAGAGAGTCAATTATCATATGGTTTCACTCATTTGTGGAGCATAACCAATAGCATGGAGGACAAGGGGCGTTAGAGAGTAGTAGGGAATTTGGGTAAATTGGAAGGGGAGGTGAACCATGAGAGACTATGGACTCTGAAAAACAGTCTGAGGGGTTTGAAGTGGCGGGGGGGTGGGAGGTTGGGGTACCAGGTGGTGGGTATTATAGAGGGCACAGCTTGCATGGAGCACTGGGTGTGGTGAAAAAATAATGAATACTGTTTTTCTGAAAATAAATAAATTGGGAAAAAAAAAAAAAAAGTTAAAAATAGAACTATTCTATGATTCACCAAATGGACTACTAGGTATTTACCCAAAGAATACAAAAACATTAATTCAAAGGGATACATATACCCCAGTGCTTACAGCAACATTATCTACAATACCCAATTTGTTGAAACAGCCCAAATATCTACTGACTAATGAATCAAAAAAGAAGATGTGGTATATACATACACAATGGAATATTATTCAGCCATAAAAAAAAGAATGAAATCTTGACATTTGCAACAACTGGATGGAGCTAAAGAGTATAGTGCTATGTCAAATAAGGCAATCAGAGAAAGACAAATACCATATGATTTCATTCTTATGTGGAATTTAAGAAACAAAACAAACAAGCAAAAGGTGGGGAAAGAGCAATAAACCAAGAAATAGACTCTTAACTAAAGAGAACAAACTTCCTGGTTACCAGAGGGGAAGCAGGTAGGGGAAAGAGTGAAATAGGCAATGGGAATTAATGAAAAAGTCCAAGAAAGCTACTTCACTGGTGAATTATACCATATATATATATATATATATATATATATATATATGAATTAATGCCAATCCCTCTCAAAATCCAAAAAACTAAACAGAATGGAATACTTCCAAATGCACCTTATGAGTCCAACATTACTCAGATACCAAACCCAGACAAAGGACACTACAGGACAGTTACTGACCAACATCCCTGAAAATATATATGTAAAAATTCTCAGTAAGATATTAGCAAACTGAATTCAACAGCATATTAAAAAAAAAAATCATAGAGCATGATCAAGTGGGATTTATCCCTGGGATGCCAGGATGGCTTAACATATGCAACACAACACATTAACAAATGAAGGATAAAAATCATATCTCATTAGATGCAGAAAAAGTATGACAATATTCAACACCTTTTCATGATAAAAGCTTTCAACAAATTAGGTATAAAAGGAATGTACTTCAACATGATAAAAGTCATATATGACACCACAATAGCTAACATCATACTCAATGGTGAAAAGCTGAAAGCTTTTCCTGTAAGAATAGGAAAAAGATAAAGATGCCCACTCCCACTACTTTCACTCAAAGTAATTCTGGAAATCCCAGCCACAGCAACTAGGAAATAAAAGGAAACAAAAGGCATCCAAATTGGAAAGTGAGCATTAAAATTATGTTGGCAGATAACATTATCTTACATATAGAAAACTCTAAAGAATCCTACAAGAAACACTGCAAGACTAATAAATTCAGTAAAATTACAGGATAAAAGTAAATATACAAAAATCAGTGTTTTTATATGCTATTAATGAGTTATCACAGAGAAATTTAAGAAACATTCTTGCTTACAACAGCATCAAAAAACAAAACACTGTATCTAAAGTGCTCTATAGGGGTGCTTGGGTGGCTCAGTTAATTAAGTGTCTGACTTTGGGTCAGATTACAAATCCAAAGTCCTGGGAGCAAGTCCCACCTTGGGCTTCCTGACCAGTGGGGAGTCTACTTCTCTCTTTCTCTATCTCAAATAAATAAATAAAATCTTAAAAAAAATAAAGTCATCTACAGATTCAATGCTATCCCTATCAAAATTCCAATGGCATTTTTTCACATATATAGGAAAAATAATTCCAACATTCGTATGGCGCCACAAAAATGATCCCAAATAGCCAAAGTAATCTTGAGAAAGAAGAACAAAGCTAGAAGCATCACACTTCCTGACTTCAAATATATTACAAAACTAGAGTAATCAAAACAGTATGGTACTGGCATTAAAAACAGACACACACCAATGAAAGAGAACTGAGAGCTGAGAAATAAACCCATACATACACAGTCAATTAATACTGGACAAAGGCACCAAGAACACACAATGGAGAGATGATGGTCTCCTCAATAAATCATGCTGGAGAAATTGGATATCCAGTTACAAAATGATAAATGAAAACAGACTCGATCTTATACACTCATACAAATTAACTCAGAATGGATGAAAGAGTTAAATACAAGACCTAAAACTGTTCAACTACTAAAAGAATACATAGTGGAAAAGGTTCCTTGACATCAGTCATAGCAATGATTTTTAGAAACAACACCAAAAGCACAGGCAACAAAAACTAAGAAAAAAAAGGAAAGAAAAAATTTTTAAAAAGAGTGGGACTACATCATATTAAAAAGCTTCTGCACAGCCAAGGAAACTATCAACAAAATGTAAAGATAACCTATGTTATGGGAGAATATATGTATAAGCCATGTATCTCGTCAGGGGTTAATAACTAAAATATAAAAAATGAACTTCTACAATATCAAAGAACAATCCAAGTAAAAATGAACAAAAGAAATGAATATTTTTCTAAAGAAGTTACATAAATGACCAACAGATACCTGAAAAGATGCTGAACATCAACAACCATAAGAAAAATACAAATCAAAACCACAATGAAATATAACCCCAAACCTCTTAGGATGGCTATTATCAAATAGACAAGAAATAACAAATTCTGAAAATAGGGAGCCTTTGTAAAACATTGGTGGTAATGTAAATTGGTATTGTCTTTATGGAAAACTGTACAGAGGTTCCTCAAAAATTCAAAAATAGGGACGCCTGGGTGGCTCAGTTGGTTGGACGACTGCCTTCGGCTCAGGGCGTGATCCTGGAGTCCCGGGATCGAGTCCCACATCGGGCTCCCAGCTCCATGGGGAGTCTGCTTCGCTCTCTGACCTTCTCCTCGCTCATGCTCTCTCTCACTGTCTCTCTCTCAAATAAATAAATAAAATCTTTAAAAAAAAAAAAAAAAAAATTCAAAAATAAAACTACCATATTATCCACTTCTGGCAATCCCACTTCTGGTTTTATATGAAAAGAAAACAGTATTATTTCAAAGAGACATCTATATTCTCATGTTCACTGCAGCATTACTCAAAACAGCCATGACTGGAAATAACCTAAGTGATACATACATACATACACACACAAACACGCACGCACACGCACATACACACACACACATGCATATTATTCAGCTATGAAAAATAAAGAAATCCTGCCATTTGTAACAACACGGATGAACCTGAAGTACATTGTGGTAAATGAAATAAGCCAGACAAAGACAAATACTATGAGGAATCTTTAAAAAACAAAACAAAACAAAAAAAAACAGTGTTGGGGAGCCTGGGTGGCTCAGTGGGTTAAGCCTCTGCCTTCAGCTTGGGTCATGATCCCAGGGTCCTGGGATTGAGCCCCACATCTCTGCTCCACGGGAACCTGCTTCCTCCTCTTTCTCTGCCTGCCTCTGCCTACTTGTGAGCTCTGTCTGTCAAATAAATAAATAAATAAATAGATAGATAGATAGATAAATAAGTAGATAAATAAATAGATAGACAGATAGATAAATAAATAAATAAATGTGTCAAGCTCACAGAAACAATAGAATAATAATGTTTGACAGGTCCTGGATGAAATGGGCAATGTCAAAGGGTACAACTAACTCTTCAGTTATAAGCTGAACAAGACCTAAGATTCTAATGTACAACTTGGTGACTACAGTTAATACTACTATATTGTATACTTGAAATTTGCTAAGAATAGATCTTATTCTCATCAAAAAAATTAAAAAGTTAAAAAAAGAAAAAAGTTAACTGTGAGGTAAAAGGTATTAACTTGATGGTATGAATCCTTTCACAATGTATACTTACATCATCACATTGTACACTTTAAATAAATGCATTTTGTCTACATCTCCATAAAAGTGGGACTAAAATGAAAAAACACAGACAATAACCAAAATATATAAATATATAAATAAAGGATTTCACCTACAGTGAAACTCAGAAGTATCTATTTCTCTACTACATTCCAAAATGGACTCGAATATAATCTCTGGTATTAATTTTAAAAGATTGAAGATATACAGCAAAGAACAGGAAGCACCTTAATGCTTGCTGCACCTGACTAAACTGAATACCTCACTTACCAGAAGAATTTGGTATACCTCTGAGCGCAAGTAAATTCAGGATCAGATTCATGTATTTAAAATTTCTTCAGCAAAACACATTATTTTTCTGTGTATCTTAAAGAAATGTGGTTTGGCTTATTCTTCTCTCAGCTGAGAATGTGAAGGAACATTTATAACTACTACTGTCACTCCTCTACATATTACTTGGTTTTGAATTACTCAATTTTTCCACACTTTCCTGTGGCCTGCCACCAGGGCCGATAACTTAGGAATCACTGCCAGGGACTTTCAGGATTCTCCTCTGCTGAATCCTCCATTCACCTTCTTTACACAAAGGTCAATGCCCCACTTTCCAATCTTGTTTCACCACTGCAGTTACAACACCACACACAAGAACTCAAACCCAAGGTCTGAAGTTTGTAGGCAGCACATATAGCCAAAGACTGGAAATTATTTATCTATATACTCCATTTATAAAATTCTTCACTAGATCAAAATGATATAAACTTTCTATAATTCATTTTATCCACAATTATGTGGCTTCACTGAACTGTTACACAGGAACCATGTACACGTGTACCAGAGTATTCATCTCCTTCACAATATAAAAAGGGTTCCCTTGTGAGAGTAAAGACAACACCCTTAATTTATAGGGAATTCTTTCCCACTTTTTTATATGAGGAAGCTACAGACAGAATGTAGACTACATTATCTGCTATTGTAATCACCACTATCATTAACCCACAGCAGTGCAAGTGAGGAAATCAATAATAGTACAATAAATTCCACAGTCCAAGTCAGCATTTCTGAACCCTGTTAAATTTCTGAAAAGATAGTTGTCTTAGTCCATTTGGGCTGCTATAAAAAACAACACAGACTGGGTAGCTTGGTAGCTTATAACAGCAACAGATTTATTTCTCACAGTTCTGGAGCCTGGGAAGACCAGGATCGAGGTGCCAACATGGTCTGGTTTGAGAGCCCTCTTCCCAGTTCATAGCTGGTACCTTTTCACTGTGTCCTCACATGGCAAAAGAGACAGGCATCTCTCTGGAGCCTCTTTAGATGACGCTAATCCCATTTATGAGGGCTCATGACTTAAGCATCTCCCAAAGATCCTATCTCCTAACATCATTATCTTTGGGGAGAATTTCAATATATGAATTTTGGCAGGTGTGGAAGTGAGTGAGGGGGAGGAGGACACATTCAAATGACTACTAAAGTAGTAGTCACTTAAATTAATCCCACCTCATTTAAGAGAATTAAAGTGTGTTATTTTTTCCTAAAGGCCATATAAATATGGTTAATAGCCTTACCAACACTTCCTTCTGCATAGTGCTCAAGCTTCAAGCACAAGATAGGACACTTCCCTCTTCGAAACTAACTAAACAAATAATGGATTTCCACAACACCAAAATGTGCAAGAAGAAAGGACAACAAGATTGTCCTGTAACTCCAAGCACTTACCAGTGACTAAACGTACGTATATACATTAGAAAAAGCTGTTTGTTTATCCCCAGTTTTTACTAATAATTTTAAAGTTTTGGTTTAGGTACAAAAGATTTTTTCTTTTTAAATGAACAGTGAGTATTCTATAATTAGCCTTGCAGTCATATTTATCAGGTCAAAAGATTTTATAGGGGTTTTTTTTGGAGGGGGGGGCTGTTGTTTTTGCTTTTTAAACTTTCTAGGTCATACATAGGCCCAAACAAATAGTTCTTTAAAAACAAATTTACTACTGCTCTAGGTTGAAGAAGCTTTTTTGCAAGAGTTATTAGTAAGATGAGCAAAGCACAACCATAAAATAAGAACCATGCAGCAAGTCCTGTCCTCTTTTACAGGTGAGGCCCACAGAGGCTGAAAAGCAAGAATATGCAAAAGGAGAGGAGCATATAGTTAAAGTTACTGAGCTAACTCAGTTACTGAGTTAAGTTACTGAGCTAAGTGTTGGATCCACATAGTTCATTAGAGTGAACTAGTTAAATTTAAGTCAGACCTGGACCACTGATGATGTATCATGAACCAAATTCTGCAACCGAAGTTAAAAAAAAAAAAAAAAAAAAAAACTCACAAGTAAAATCTGAAGGGTCTAAAGGGTCTAGATGACAGAAATGTCTCCCAGAGTAAAGAGCTAACAGTTAAGTATTTTCTGAGTGAAATATCAATGTATTTTAAAAATTCAGTGTGAATATGAGGAATTTCAGAAACAAGACAGAGGATCATAGGGGAAGGGAAGGAAAAATGAAACAAGACGAAACCAAAGAGGGAGACAAACCGTAAGAGAGTCTTAATTTCAGGAAACAGGGGAGCGAGGTGGGAGGGTTGGGGTAGTTGGGCGATGGACACTGGGGAGTGTATGTGCTATGGTGAGTGCTGTGAATTGTGTAAGACTGATAAATCACAGACCTGTACCCCTGAAACAAATAACACATTATATGTTAATTTAAAAGTAATATTAAGAATTCAGTGTGAGCATCATGGTGGCCTTTATTTGACCTAACACAACAACGTCGGGGCGCCTGGGTGGCACAGATGGTTGAGCATCAGCCTTTTGGCTCAAGTCATGATCTCCAGGTCCTGGGATCAAGTGCAGTGTTGGGCTCCCAGCTCAGTGGAGAGCCTGCTTCTCCCTCTCCCCCTGCTGGTGCTGTCTCTCTCTCTCTCAAATGAATAAATAAAATCTTTAAAAAAAAAAAAAAATTAAACACAACAACTCAGGTCACCCTGTCATCAAAAAAAAATCTCTATAAAACTAATTACGGGGGGCCTGGGTGGCTTAGTCAGTTGAGCTACATACTCTTGGCTTCAGCTCAGGTCCTGATCTCAGGGTAGAAAAATGGAGATCCACACTCAGCAGAGAGTCAGCTTGAGACTCTCTCCCTTTCCTTCTCCTCCAAGATCATGCATCTGAACTTGCTAAAACAAACAAGTCTTAATTATCATATGATCTCTCTGATATGAGGAATTTGAGAGGCAGGATAAGGAGTTGTGGGGGGTAGGGAAGGGAAAAAATGAAACAAGATGGGATCGGGAGGGAGACAAACCATAAGAGACTCTTCATCTTTCAAAGCAAAATGAGGGTTGCTGGGGCATAGGGGGTAGGGATAGGGTGGCTGAGTTATGGACATTGGGAGGGTATGTGCTATGGTGAGTGCTGTGAAATGTGTAAGCCTGATGATTCACAGACCTGTACCCCTGGGGCAAATAATACATTATATGTTAATAAAATATCATTGCATGAAAAAATAAATAAATAAATCTTTTAAAAAATGACTTACAGAGACATGCTAAGGCAGTATATTGTAATTATGTCTAGAGTCACCCTCAATCATCATATATCTTTTTCTTTAAGTCTCCTTAGAAGCTTACATAAATATCTTGACAATGCTGTTCAGTGCCCTGAAGAGCAGGAAATCAATAAATGTTGGTAGAATTAAACTGAACTTTACAAACTAGACATACCTTCTTATCAAGGCATTTAGCAATATTATATTTTTGTAATGACATTTTCTGAATTAGACCTCAAATTTCTAACTTTTAAGTAGTGTTTATTACATTGTCAAATATCAACAGTAGTATTTTTAAAAGATTCATATCTATAACTCTAAATGATCCCTTCATTTAATCAACCTCCCAATTTATGAAATAAGTATTTTCTTCATGTGATTCTACAATGTAATAATTTGAAATAATTTAAATTAAATATGGACTTATTCAGTTTTACTAGTACATGTGTAACTTTTAAACTTAATTTCCTACTACACTAATCAAAGCCTAAAATAGGAAAATAAACTGTTTAAAAATGTGTTTCATCTACAATGTCTTACTGAAAAATTAATTCCAATCACTAACCTAAGTATTACTCTCCAGGGATGGACACTGCTGAATAATTTGTCCAAATGTCAACTGCAATTTTCAAAAATCTTTTCTACCTCAAAATTTTAAACACCTGCAAAAAATACTTGTTTTGAGGGTAGTTTACATTCATGACACTTGACCTTTTGCTGTACACACCACAAAATTCAAGTCTCAAATACCATGCAAGCAGGAAACCTGATCATTCCTGCAGTAGCAATCTGCATGGTCCAATATCAAATATTAGTTCTAGGTTGCACTAAGTCATGTGTTACAAATCTTTTTCTGCAGCCTCTATAATTAGTTGTAATTTGCCTCTTTTAAAATGTGTTTCTTATGGGACATCTGGCCTTGAAACTTCCACCTTCCGATTGAAAAAATACTTAGTGTCTGGATTTTTTTTCTCTTTTAATATGGAGCTCTCCATGGGTGGCATAACCAAGTCCAGATTTCTAAAAAAAAAAAAAAAACTAAATTCCAGGAACAGATGATGATTAAGACCACTTAAGTATTACCTAAAATGAATGTAAAATAAAACTCTGTTGTAATAGAACTATTTCACAGATTTCTAAATACATCTCCCATGTTTTTCATGTTTAGAAAATAAATTCTCATGGAAATATAGCATTGGTCTACTTACTTCCAGAAACTACATCAAATTAGATAATAAAAGGTTAGAATCAAAGATTTCATAAAAGGAAAAAAGGATGAGCCCAGTGGGCTGATATGACAAAATATCTTCTTAAAATAGGAAATTATTTTAACATCATAAATAACCTTAATTCACACACTGGTTATATTTAGGACACACTAAAAATGCCCTAACATTTAATAAATTATTAAATTGTTAAAATTAATACTCATCTCATTATCATCAACTCATTTGGTCCTAGAAAGCATTTTTTAAACTGCAAGTAAAATATGGGCTAAAAAAAAAGTAGTAAAAATGAAGAGACAATTCTTTTCTATGAAAAGGAAAAATTTGTAAAATACTGCTATCAGATCTATTTGCTTCCTATATTAAATAATTTTTTCTAGAAACTTCTTTAAAAATCAGTATTACACCTTTACAAAAAAGAAAAAACACTAAGAAATGTAAAATGGTCAGAGAAAAGGTCAGAAAAAAAAATCAACCTCTGATGCCGAAACTTCAAAAACACAATGAAATTTGATAGGTTTCTTAAATCCTACATATGAATGAAATCATATGGTATTTGTCTTTCAATGACTTATTTTGCTTAGCATAATACTCTCTAGTTCTATCCACATCATTCTTTTTATGGCTGAGTAATATTCCATTGTGTGTATATATATATATATATATATATACCACAGCTTCTTTATCCATTCAAATCAGTAAAGAGGGAAAAAAGGAGGCAAACCAAGAAACAAACTTTTAACTATAGAGAACACAATAATGGCTACCAGAGGGGAGGTGGGTGTAGGGATATATGAAATAGATGATGGGGATTAAGGCTGCACTTGTGATGAGTACCAGGTGACATTTAAAAATGTCATGTAAATATAAAAAAATCATACAGCTCTTTTGCAAAAATTCAAAAACTTCACCTGAAAATTGGACACAATCGGGTCCTACTTCTAATAGAGACAGATAATAAGCCATCTACATGATCGCTATGATGGCTATGATTAGATTCAGTGAAATCAGTATGAAAATAACCATTAGAATGTTTTATCCAAATATAAGAACACCCTTTTGCAATTATGTTACTTTAATAGGCATGTAAGAAACTGTAAGTGTATATAAACTTTGTGTAAAAGGTGACATATCCCAAAAGTTAAAGAAATAACACCATTAACTATTAAAATAGGTTAACATAAAAAACTAGGTTCAATTACTTACCTGTATTCCATCTTTAAGTTTCAAAATGCATTCCATTGTATTGATGGTAATTACTACTGGTTCTGAACCCAGTTTTGTCCAGGGTACATGGATCCTCAACTCATGAATATGTCCACTTAAAAAAGTGAATGGTAATTTCAGTTCCTTAAAACAAAAATATTAAAAGTTAGTAAGTGCTTAATTTTTTCATTATAATATCCACATTACTTTCTGAAAAGAGAAATGAAATTTCTAAAACAAGGGGCTCCTGGGTGGCTCAGTGGGTTACGCCTCTGCCTTCGGCCCAGATCATGATCTCAGGGTCCTGGGATCGAGCCCCGCATCTGGCTCTCTGCTCAGCGGGGAGCCTGCTTCCCCCTCTCTCTCTGCCTACCTCTCTGGCTACTTGTGGTCTCTCTCTCTCTGTCCAATAAAAGTAAATAAAATCTTTAAAAAAAAAAAAAAAAGAAATTTCTAAAACAAAAATATTTTAAGAAATACTGTTCAACAAAAAGTACCAAATAACTTGTTAAACTATAGGTTATGATACACAACACAAACCTATTGTACAAGTTACTTTTAATAAGCTAGTTAACCTGCCTAGGCCTCCATTGCTTTTTCTGCTGAATGAATATAATATAAAATATGTGGTACATAACAGAAGTTCATATATGATAGTGGTTGTAATAATCACAGTAGACAGTAGCACTAAGATAACTGAATGGCATATTGTTTCAAATCTCCATTCAAAAACATGTTTTTAAAATGTGTTTTAAACTAACAGAACAGGACTGTAAGGCAAGTTAAAAGGGAATGGAGAGAGCAGAGTTAAAAGATAAGAGAGTGACCAAACAAAATAAAAATTAACCAAACTTGAAAAATAAAAAAAGTACTGAGTTTTACCTAATTTAAGATTGTACCCAGATAATACCTGGTCATAAAATTTAAATATTTTCTTACTGATTTCCATTATTTTAGAAAGAAGGTGAGAAATAAAAACATAAATGTCACCATAATCACTTTTTATTACTAACTTGTTACACTGACAAAATTCTTTAAAATTTACAAAGGAAAAAACTGCAGTGTAGATTATACTTGAATCACATTTTAAGTCATTTCAACTATTTGTGAAAACTAAGATATACATTAAATTTATTCATCCACAATTGCCCATCTACTTAGGTTAGTAACAAAGCAAAATAGCTAAATATAGGCAATATGGCAAACCACTGGGAAACTTTTTGAATATATCTGTGTCTCAGTTTATCTGTAAAATCTGGATAACAATAGTATCACTAAGAATTAACTGAATTTATACAAAGTGCTCAGAATATTATCTTCCTCTAAGAATAACTGTTACAAAAATACTAACTACGCTTACAAACATACGGGCCTCATGTAGGTATTCAGAAGTCTTTTTTTCCTCCAAGGGCAGAATACTTAAAATCTATTTCTACTATATTATTCTAATGGAGTGTCACACTTTAAGTATTTGCCATTAAAATTTGAAAGATCAATCTGAAGTATAAACCAATTATATTTTCATCAGCATCTATATCAAAAACAATGTTTACTCAGCACTTACTATGCACCAGGCACTTTACCAGCATACAATTATTTAATCCTTATAAGACCCCCAAAAGGTAAATATTTTTATTCTACCAATTTTACAGATGAAGAATCTGAGGCATGGAAAGGTCAAGTACCCTCCTAAAATGACACAACTTGGAAAACCAGGACTCAAAACTGGAAAATATGATGCCAGAACCCTTCCTCTTCACCACAACTATACTTCATCTATACTTCCATTATGAGAATTTAATACCTTTCCATTGGTTATGTATCTATTTGGACAATGAGCCCATGATAGTGCCATCTCTACCATTTCCTGACTTGTGTAACAAAGGAACATTTGCGAAATGCCTACCACAGTTGCAATTTATGGGTACAAATTGGATTTTTGCAGGAAGTAGTCAAAAGCACCTGAATCAAACCCTCGGTATCATCAGAATGCTGCTAATCAACTTAAACCACTACTACATAAACACTAACACAAGAGGCAGCATTCTATATTTGAACACGGAATTTTGAGCCGTATCACCCCTATCAAAATCCACTTGAACACTTATCATCTGACTATAATCAAGATTATTTCCATTTCCTCAGAGTTGTGAAAAATGAGAATATATTTATGCCTTGTAAAAGACAAAACACGGATGTTGTTATAGTAGACAGACCATCCTTAATAGAACTATAAAAACAAGTTTCATTCCTTTTACTTCAAGATAAACTGTACAAGTTTAAAATACTTTATTCACTTATAACTTCAGAAATACATTGCAAAAAATATATTCCAAAAACCAGAACATATATGACTACACAAAGAATATCAGTAAAGAAAAATTTAAGAAGGGGGTTAAAAAGTTCAAAAGCCTAATTCTAGGTAGGCTATAACAAAATATTCTAACAGAATACAAGCATACTTTAAAACTAAATTTTAGGGCGCCTGGGTGGCTCAGTGGGTTAAAGCCTCTGCCTTTGGCTCAGGTCATGATCCCAGGGTCCTGGGATCGAGTCCCGCATTAGGCTCCCTGCTCAGCAGGGAGCCTGCTTCCCTCTCTCTCTCTGCCTGCCTCTCTGCCTACTTGTAATCTCTGTCTGTCAAATAAATAAATAAATCTGAAAAAAAATTTTAATTAAAAAAACTAAATTTCATAAGTAACAAAACCAAACATAGACAAATCTAAAAACCTTCATGCAGCAAAGAAAACATTCAAGAGAGCAAAAAGGCAACCTATGTAATAGGAAAAAATATATGCAAACCATTTATCTGATAAGGGTGAATATCTAAAATAAACAACACAAAGTAATTCCAATTTAAAAGTGGATAAATGATTGAACAGATATTTCTCAAAATAATATGTACAAATTGCCAGCAAGTATATGAAAAGATGTTCAACATCACTAATCAAGGAAATGCAAATCAAAACCACAATGACCTACCATCTCACACCTGTTGGAATGGCCATTATCAAAAGTAACAAGTGGGGCGCCTGGGTGGCTCAGTGGGTTAAAACCTCTGCCTTTGGCTCAGGTCGTGGTCCCAGGGTCCTGGGATCGAGCCCCACATCAGGCTCTCTGCTCAGCGGGGAGCCTGCTTTCTACTCTCTCTCTCTCTCTCTGCCTGCCTCTCTGCCTACTTGTGAACTCTGTCTGTCAAATAAATAAATAAAATCTTAAAAAAAAAAAAAAGTAACAAGTGCTAGCAGGTATGAAGAGAAATTGGAATGCTTGTGTGCCATTGGTGAAAATGTAAAATGATACAGCCACTAAAAAAAGCATTATGGAAGTTCCTCAAAAATTAATAGAATCACCACATGAAATCAGTTCTGAGTATATATGAAAAAGAACTGAAAATAGGATCTCAAAAAGATATTTGCAGAACCATTTCATGTGGTATATACAATCAAATATAACCAATCTTCTAAAAAGAGGAAATTCTGTCATATGCTACAACATGACTAAACATGGTAAAGACATTATACTAAGTGAAATAAATCAGTCACAAAAAGACAAATACTGTAAGATTCTACATATATAAGGCATCTGAAGTAGTCAAATTCTTAGATACAAAGTAAAATGGTGGTTGCCAGGTGCTGGGGGGAGAAGGAAAAAGGAAGTTGTTAAATGGTTATAGAGTTTTAATTTTTGAAAGATGAAGGAGTTCTACAGATCTATTAAAAACAATGTGCATACAGTTAACACTAGACTATACTTCAAAATAGCTAAGATGGTAAATTTTATGTTACATGCTTTTTACTACAAAATAAAAATGAATACAGGACAGGACTTTAAAAATTCTGAGTTAGGGGGCGCCTGGGTGGCTCAGTGGGTTAAAGCTTCTGCCTTCGGCTCAGGTCATGATCTCAGAATCCTGGGATGAAGCTCCACATTGAGCCCCGCATGGGGCTCTCTGCTCGGCCGGGAGCCTGCTTCCTCCTCTCTCCCTGCCTGCCTCTCTGACTACTTGTAATCTCTGTCCATCAAATGAATAAATAAAATCTTGAAGAAAAAAAAAAAAAGAATTCTGAGTTAGGAAGTTGGCAAATCCTCTTTCCAGAAAGCAATCACAAAACTAGACAAAGTTGTCAAAAAAGAAAGAAAAAAATCAGGGGCAAAAAAGAAGTCTAACCTAAGGCCACAGTATTTGTTGGTACAATCAACAAAACAGCAGACTGGCCAGAAAATTAACAGACTTGCTATGATTTCACATATCCCTGATAGTCTAGAAAGCTATATGCATTTGACAGGTTGTGCTTACTTAGAGGAGAGGGACCTAACAAGCTACGCATTCATGGTTAACCAAGAGGCTTTGTAAACCAGTAAGTTAAAAAAAGAGGGAGCAAGGATCACATTTATAAATTCCCTGAATTGTGAGCATTATCTAATATATGTATAGGAATGGAAGAAAGTCTATGTAAAAAGTGAGATTTACTGGTTCAATGGTTTAAACAGTCTCTAGCCAATCAATGGCTGATGACTGTTACAGTGACCCAGAGTAATCCCTAGAAAGCCAGAACTGAACACACAAAGAATGGCTGGAGGTGGTAGGGGGGCATCAACATTAGAGGCCACACACTACAGGGGAAACACCAAAAATGTGGTTAAGGCAAACCACTAAAAAATAAACATAAACCAATATCAACAACAATCATCCCCTGGATAGAGGATATCAGAATTCAGAGTTGCTATAACTTACTATCTATAAATTGCCCAGTTTTCAACCAAAAATTCTGAAACAAGGAAAGTATACAAATTAAATAAAAACTACCTCTGAGGGTGCTCAACTGTAAAACTTAGTTCACAAAGACTTCATAATATTTATTATGTTCAAAGAAATTAAGGAAACCATATTTACATAATTCAAGGAATATAGGACAATGATTCATCAAATAGAAAATATCAGTGAGACAAATTGCCAAGAACAACCAAATGGAAATTATAGAATTCAAAAGTACAATAAATGAAAAATTCACTAACAGAGCTCAACATCAACTGGCAAAAAGAATCAGTGAATTGACACCCTGACACATCACAGTGAAAAGCCAGGGATAAAAAGAAAATCTTAAAATCAGAAATAGAAAAATCGCTTACTTCTCATTACACACAATGGCAAAAAGATAATGAGATGGACGCCTGGGTGGCTCAGTGGGTTAAGCGCCAGCCTTCAGCTTAGGGAACCCTACATCAGGTTCCCTGCTCAACAGGGAGTCAGCTCCTCCTTCTCCCTCTGCCCCTCCCCCAGCTGTGCTCTCACTCACTGTCTCTCAAATAAATAAAATCCTAGAAAAAAAAAAAAGAAGAAGAAAAATAAGGTAATGAGATGACATTCAACAACAATAACCAAAAATTCTATATCCAGCAGATATCCTTCAAAAATGAAGGCAAAATAAAAGGAACACCCAAATGAAGACCCAGATAATTCACTGTTAACAGAATACTGAAAGTTCATCAGACTTGAAAGGAACACCAGACAGTAACACAAATTCACAGGAAAGCACCAATGAATGTAATTATATAATCATTAAAGAACAATATAAACGTATATTTTCTCCTGACTTAAAAGGCCATTACCTAAAACACAATTATCAAATTGTTCTGTTGGACTTATAACACAAAAATGCAATATATATGACAACAGCACAAAGAAGGGGGAAGTAATGGAGCCATAACAGAGAAAGTTTCTGTATTTTAAGTAACAAATTAAGCATTAATCTGAAATAGACTAAAAAACTGAATCCATATTGTAAGATTTGGAGTAAGCACTAAAAAGTAATGTGAAAATTAAAGAAATTAAAAGTGAAACATTAAAAAATAACTACTGAATATAAAAAATTGGTAAAGGATAAGAAAAACAAAAAAGAACAAAAGAAATATTGACAATAGAAAATGGTAGATAGAAATAACCATATGATTAAAAACATTAAAAGTGGAGCGACTGAATACTCCAGTTAAAAGGCAAAGATTGAGTGAAGAAAAAAAAAAGGCAAAGATTGGGGGTGCCTGGGTGGCTGATCCGTTTAATAGTCAGCTCTTGGATGAGGTTATGATCCTGGGGTCCTGGAATGAAGCCCCATCATGGGCTCCCTGCTCAGCAGAGAGCCTGTTTCTCCCTCTCCCACTTCCCCTGATTGTGTTTCTGTCAAATAAATAAATAAAATCTTTTTTTAAAAAATCAAATTATGTAGTACACCTAATATTTTACTTTTGTTTCACTTATATGTCAATTAAAAAGCAGTAAATGGGGGCGCCTGGGTGGCTCAGTGGGTTAAAGCCTCTGCCTTCGGCTCGGGTCATGATCCCAGGGTCCTGGGATCGAGCCCCCCATCGTGCCCTCTGCTAAGCAGGGAGTGTGCTTCCTCCTCTCTCTCTCTGCCTGTCTCTCTGCCTACTTATGATCTCTATCTGTCAAATAAATAAATAAAATCTTTAAAAAAAAAAAAAAAGCAGTAAAAGAAACTCCGAGGAAGTCATGTGACCCAGTTTCTTGCCTGGAATACCTGAAATACAACATTTTCTTGCTATTTAAACGGTATAGATTCTCTTTTTGGCATAGAGGGAATTTTAATTTCTATGATATTAATTTCCAGCAGTGTTTCCTCCTTCCTATTTTGTTCTTTTGGGGTTTTGGCGGGGGGGGAGGGGGAGTTGTTTGGTTGTTTTGTTTTGTTTTGTTTTGTTTTTTTGAGAGGGAGGCAAGGGGAAGTAGGTGAGAAAGAGAAAGAGAATCTGACACAGGGCTCAATCTCAGGACCCTGAGATCCTGACCTGAGCCAAAATCAAAAGTCAGACACTTAACCAACTGAGCCAGTCAGGTGCCCCATTCCTATTTTTTCATATGACTGTTTTCCAAAATGAATAATTTATCCCCATCGTGGGATGAAACTACAATGAACAAAATGAATTTTGAAGAGGTAGTTAAAGCTAAATAACATGACAGTAAAACTTTCAAAGAGATGGTACTAGGCATGAAGAAACACAACATGAAGCAAAAGGTTAAGACAATTAAAACAGTGTACTGAGAAAAACATAAATATATATAACGCAAACAGCAACTACAGAACAAATGGAGTACACTATTAAGAAAATAGACTTTAAGGAAAAAAATGTTATTGAAGATAACATTTGATGGCACTTTATAACAATAGAAGGGTTGATTCAAGAAAATATAAAAATATATGTGAGCATAACAAGAGAACCCCAAAATACATAGAGTAAAAACTGACAAATAAAAGGAAAGAAAGCTGGTTCAATAATTATAGAGACTTTAATACTCACAAAAATGTACAGACAGAAAATCAACCAAGATATGGAAGACCTGAACACTACCAACCAACTAAGCCTGAAATCTATAAAACGCTCCAACCAACAAACACAAAAATACACATTCATCAAGGAAAGTCAGAAAGCATCAGAACTGAATGAAAATGAAAATACAAAATATCAAAGTTTATGGGCTGCAGCTAAAGACATTTATAGCTGTTTAAATGCCTATAATAGAAGAAATCTCCCAAAATCAACAACCTAAACTTCTACCGGAAATGGTAGAAAAGCAAGCTAAACCCAGCTAACCTAAACAAGCTAACCCACACTGAACAAGCAAAAAGTTGGTACCCAATACCAACAAAATGAAGGGAAATAGGAGGGTATATATAGTCAAACTGTTGTAAGATTGTTCAGGAATGGTTTCACCTATTTGTGGAGCATAACAAATATCATGGAGGACAAGGGGTGTTAGAGAGGAGAAGGGAGTTGGGGTAAATTGGAAGGGGAGGTGAATCATGAGAGACTATGGACTCTGAAAAACAATCTGAGGGGTTTGAAGTGGCGGGGGGGGGTGCGAGGTTGGGGTACCAGGTGGTGGGTATTATAGAGGGCACAGATTGCATGGAGCACTGGGTGTGGTGAAAAAATAATGAATACTGTTTTTCTGAAAATAAATTAATTAATTTTTTAAAAAAAGGAAAAAAAATAAGTCAACTTTATTCCCCCCCCTTTTTTTTTTAAATTTATTTGACAGACAGAGATCACAAGTAGGCAGAAAGACAGGCAGAGAGAGAGGAAGGGAAGCAGGCTCCCTGCTGAGGAGAAAGCCCAATGTGGGGCTCCATCCCAGGCCCCTGAGATCATGACCCGAGCCGAAGGCAGCAGCTTAACCCACTGAGCCATCCAGGTGCCCCAAAAAATAAGTCAACTTTAAACTGCACCAAAAAACCCAACTTTATGGCTTTATATACAGACAATTTTGAGCAGGGGCAGGAAATTTTTCAGTAAGGGCCAGATAGTATATATATATATATATATATATTTTTTTTTTAAGATTTTATTTATTTATTTGACAGAGAGAGAGATCACATGTAGGCAGAGAGGCAGGCAGAGAGAGAGGAGGAAGCAGACTCCCTGCTGAGCAGAGAGCCCGATGTGGGACTCGATCCCAGGACCCTGAGATCATGACCTGAGCCGAAGGCAGCGGCTTAACCCACTGAGCCACCCAGGTGCCCCCCAGATAGTATATATTTAAGGTATTTGCCATGTACTTTGTCCCAGCTACTCAACTCTGCCATTTTAGTTTTCAAAAGCTGCCAAATAGCTGTGCTCCAATAAAATTTTACTTATAAAAGCAGGTCCAAGCCATTGTTTGCTGAGCACCAGTTTTGAAGAAATGGAGAAATTCAGTGAAAACATAACTAACCAAAACTAACAAAAGAAGAGATAAAAATCTAAATAGTCCTATATCTGCTAAGAAATTAAATCATGGGGGTACTTGGGTGGCCCAGTCCATTAAGTATCAACTCTTGGTTTCAGCTAAGGTCATGATCTCAGGGTCGTGAGATGGAGTCCCAAGTTGGGCTCCATGCTCAATGCAGTCCATTTGTCCATCTCCTCCTCCTCCTCCACACCAACCCCCTGCAAATAAATAAAATCTTTAAAAATCAGGTATTTAAAACTTTTCGACTAAGAAAACCGTTGACCCACATGACTCCAAGAGATTCATTTTTCCTAAGATTTAAAAAACAAGTAAAAGAACAAAGTTGGAGATTACACACATCTTGATTTCAAAATTTACTACAAAGTTATGGTATTCAAAACAAAGTGATACTGACCTAGTGATACTGACCAAAGTGATACAGACCTAGAAACCACCAAGGGAACTATATTGAGAGCCCAGAAATAAACCCTCACATCTTTGGCCAAGTGATTTTCAAGAAGGGTGCCATGGTCATTGAAAGGGGGAAAGGACAGTCTTCAACAAATGTAACTGGAAAAGTAGACACCCACTTGAAGTTGGATCCTGTCATAGGTATGTTGCTGATTGCCAGGAGCTGGTAAAAGAGAATAGCAAGTTACTGGATAAATGGGTACAGAGGTTCAGTTTGGGAAACTAAAAAATTTCTGGAGATGGATGGTGGTAATGGTTGCACAACAACTTAAAGGTTACCAATGCCACATACCTATACAATAAGAAAATGGCAAAAATGGTAAATATTGGTATGTGTATTTTACCAAAATAAAAACTAATACCAATCTTACACAAACTCCTATATTAAAAAAGGAAATACCTATTAATTTAACGAAGCAAAGTATCTATGCTAATCCAAGCCAGATAAGGATACTGCAAGAGATCACAGACCAGAATCACTTATAAACATAGCTGCTCTAAAACCAAACAAAGATTTAGCAAATCAAAGCTAACACATAAAAAGGTTAATACATAGTAAGTATGGGTTTATACCAGGAATTCAAACTCCATCTAAAAACTCAAATTTACCACATTAACAGAATTAAAGAAAAAATCAGATACTCACTAAATGTAATATTTGATAAAATTCAAACCCATTCATGATTATTAAAAACTTGTAAAAGGAGTAACGAAAGAGCAATTCCTTACCCAGTAAAGAGTATTTACAGCTAGCAACATGCTTAATAGTAAAATATTGAGCACTTTCACACTGAAGGTGGGAACAAAAAAGAGTATTTTCAAGATGTCTACTCCACATTGCCATACAGAAATAAAAGGTACAAGCACTGGAAGATGCAAAACCATCACTATTTGCAAATGGCAGGACTGTGTACATACGCAATCTAAAAGAAAACACTAAATCATACTAGACAAGTTAGGACGCTGAATGGAAGGCCAATGTACTAAAACAACTGTATTTCTGTATATTGGCAATGTACTTAGAAAATGAAATTCAAGAAATAATGCTCCTTATGACAAAAAAAATCATATTTAATGAAATATGTGCAAGGCCTTTCTTGAAAACTTCAAATCATTGCTGAGAAAAATTAAAGACCTAAAAATACAGAAAGCAATGTTCTGTACCAGGATTAAAAAACTCAATACTACGTTAACACAATATGTGTTAATGTTAATCTGTCCCCAAATAATCTACTGATTGCATGTAACCTCAACAAAAATGTCACTGGGTTTCCCCTTTAGGGGGAGATTAATTCTAAAATTTATAAATTGAAATTAAAATGTATGGATCTACAATAGTTACAAGGAAAAAAGAACAGAGTTACACAAATTACATTATGAGATCAAAACTTACTGTAAAAGATAGTATGGTAATGACACAAGAACAGACAGACTACTGAGCAGATAGAGTTCAGAAATACACACATATGATTGTGGACAACATTATATGACAACATGATCTGCAATAAGACTTACTGCAATTCAATAGAAAAAGAATGATTCAACAAATGGTGTGGACTGAGTATCAAAGAGAAAAAAGTGCATTTTGACCTCTACTTCACATTGCAGAATAATTTTAGATAAACCAAAGAAAATAAAACTTCTAAAAGAAAACAAGAGATGGACAGCAATATGCAAAAGAATGAAACTGGACCACTTTCTTACACCATACACAGAAATAAATTCAAAAGACCTAAATGTAAGACAGGAAACCATCAAGATCCTAGAGAACATGGGAGGCAATCTCGCTGACCTTGGCCATAGCAACTTCTTACTAGACACATGTCCAAAGACAAAGGAAACTATTGAGACTTCATCAAATTAAAAACTTCTCTGTAACAAAGGAAACCATTAACAAAACTAAAAGGCAACCTATGGAATAGGAGAAGATACTTGCGAATGGCATATCTGATAAAGGATTAGTATCCAAAATATGTGAAGAACTTTTAAAAGCCAACATCCAAAAAAAAACAAATAATCTGATTAAAATGGACAGAAGACATGCATAGGCATTTCTCCAAAAGACATACAGATAGCCAACAGACATATGATAAAGATGTTCAACATCACTCACCATCAGGGAAATGCAAATCAAAACTACACTGAGATACATCACCTCATACCTGTCAGAATGGCTACACTCAACAACGTAAGAAACAACAGGTTTTACTGAAGATGTGGAGAAAGGAGAACCTTCTTGCACTGGTGCTGAGAATGTGAACTGGTGTGATCATTCTGGAAAACAGTATAAAGTTTTAATAATCCACTGAGTCCCAATGATCCAGCAATTGCACTACTGGGTACTTACCTAAATGATACAAAAATACTAATTTGAAGTGATACATGCACCTCAATGTTTACAGCAGCATTATCAACAACAGCCAAACTACCTAAAGAGCCCAAATGTCCATCAAATGATGAATGGATAAAGGAGATAGATATAGCTATTTATATCTATATCTGTACATATATAATGGAATATTATTCAGCCATAAAAAAGAATGAACTCTTTTGCCATTTGCAACAACACGGATAGAGCTAGAGTGTATAACGCTAAGTGAAGTAAGTCAGAGAAAGACAAACACCACATGATCCCACCGATATGTGGAACTTAAGAAACAAAACAAAGGAGTAAAGGGGGGCAAAAAAGCAAGGAAGGCAAACCAATTAACAGAGAATAAGCCAATGCTTACCAGGGGAGGGGTGGGAGGATGGGTTAAATAGGTGATGGGTATTAAGGAATGCACTTGTCATGATGAGCATGGGTGATTAAAATAAAAACAAAACCAAAAAAAAGAATATCTTCATGTCCCTGGAATAAGCAAAAATTCCATAAAACAAAGGAAAAGACTGACAACTTGGACCTCAATGAAATTACAAACTTCTATTCAGCCAAAGATAATTTTTAGTGTAAAAAGCCAAGCCACAGACTGGGAGAAGATATTGCAAAATATATCTGGTGAAGGATTCATTTCCAAAATATGTAAAGAACCCCTCCACATCAATTTTAAAAACCAATTTAAAAAAAAAAAGGCAAAAGAATTATAGACTTTACAAAGAGGACATTCAAATAGCCAATAAGCAGCACGTGAAAATTAGCCATTAAAGAAATGCAAATTTAAACTGAGATACCACTATACACCCACAAGAAAGGCTAAAATTAAAATAACAAACATGCCAAGTAATACCAAAAAGTCTGAAGTAACTATAGACCTCTCATCCACTGCTGGTAAGGTTCACCATTGGTAAGAATGGAAATTGATACAATCACTTTGGAAAACTATTTGGCAGTATCCATCAAAGCTAAACATGTACACACCTCAGTAAACACCTAAGAGAAATTAATACCTATGTCCACCAATATACACATAGAAGAATGTTCACAAGAACGTTGTGTAAAAGCCACACAAATGTACATAAATGGGAAAATTGTGAATCTTTAGCCAACAAAATACAAGGCAATACAAAGAACTACAGCTCTTTAACAAGGCTTAATTTTAGCCATAAAGGTTAATAAGATTAACAAGGGTTAATCTTAGCCATAAAGTTAAACAGCCAGACACAAGTGATTCCAATTTATTAATTGTTCAAGAAGAACAAGTATAATTTCTTCACGTTGACAAAAGTCAGAATAGTCACCTGTTTTAGGGGGTGGGGACACTGACTTGCAAAGGGGAGCCATTTAAGGTGCAGGAAATAACTCTATTTCATCTCCACAGTGGTTAGACAAGTGCTACATACATTAAAAACTGACCCATACACTTAGGACTTGTGGTCATATCTAAAATATGAAAATATTAAGATAATTAACCTTGGAGAGAAGACAGAAAAGGAACCAAGAGTATTATTTCTTAGTGATACTCTAGATTATTCAATAATAAAGGGAGCAGGGGCGCCTGGGTGGCTCAGTGGGTTAAGCCGCTGCCTTCGGCTCAGGTCATGATCTCAGGGTCCTGGGATCGAGTCCCGCATCGGGTTCTCTGCTCGGCGGGGAGCCTGCTTCCTCCTCCTCTCTCTCTCTGCCTGCCTCTCTGCCTACTTGTGATCTCTGTCTGTCAAATGAATAAATAAAATCTAAAAAAAAATAATAATAATAATAAAGGGAGCAGTGAGAAAAAAAATGAACTTTCACTATTAGATTAAGACTTCCCTTATCTCCTAAAAAGCAGTTGGTCTGGCTCTTCTGAGTTTCCACAGATAATTTTTGTATCTTCAGGCCTAAAAGAGTTGCTTGGCATATGTTAGTAATAAATGTACTCAGTGGATTAATAAACATATGAACTTTAACGTGACAGTTCATTTACATCGGATCATACGCAAGTTAAAAGGAAAAAAAAAAACCTAAAAAGTGAATAAGTAGTAAGTTTTCAATCCAGTTTCTGCTGGATTCTGAGAATGTCATGTCCTCTTTCCTACTAAGAGAAGTCTCTTGCTGTCTTTCAGACCCTTCCATTCCCCAAAAAGAAGAATGGAAATATAATATTTTCCAGCTTCATAGAGAAATCTTAGCAATGTATATTAGCATATCTGGTAATGCTTCCGAATTAAGCAGACCCAACAATTCTGACAAGAACAATGAAACTGTTTTCTTATCTACTGAGGCACGTTTCGGTAATCCAATTTTAACAAACCATCACTAGTATCAAACCGCGGAAAAAAAAAAAAAAAAAACCTTCCGTAAAGGCAGGTCTGTAGTTTCAGAGTACTCTAAAATGCTTTAACAGAATATTTAAGTTTTTAAAGCATAAAGCCGAAGTGCAGGAAACAAGGGATTATTACTAAACTAGGGGAAACGGTTTCCAGTTCGTGACAGCTACACAGCTTACCTGTTCCAGCACATCCAACTTTAACTCGAGCTTGCTGAGAACCACGTCTCCACCCCATAGTGAAAGTTGTAGATCTGACGGCTTTAAATTCTTGATGTAGCGATTCACATAGCTCATTAAAATTGGAGTCACATATGACTCCAGCATCTTTTAAGGTGCAGAGGAGTCCAAGCCAGAAGCTGAAGGGGGTAAAGGCAAACATGAGAAGTAAGTGAGTCGGCAGAGCAGCGAAGGAAAAAGCATTTCTCAGGAGGGACTGAAGAGGCCGAAAAGCAACAGTCCCCACCAAAGCAGCCGCTCGCCTCCTCCCAGAAGCCGAAAACACGAGTGGATTCCCTGCTCCAGCTGAAACTTCCTCGCTAGTAAAAACTCCCCTCAACTCGCCGGGCGAAAAGTGACAGGAATAAACGAACTGAAGAGAGCAGATCCCCAAGAATGGGAGGAAGAAGGGAGCGAGATCCCCTTTGGCCGCCGCAACCCTTCACCAGCCCAGCCTCTCCACGAGGCCCTCGCCTGCCGGAACCCAGCCGGATCTACCACGGTAGAACGTGGGCTAGAACCAGGCCAGCTCCCGCCTCTGGCGGTCCTGCCCCCTCCGCTGACACTCACGCCAAAGAGTAGGGTGGCTTCCTCTCCACCTCCCGGTACCCGGCACCCGCCCCCGGCGGCGGCGCAGCTAGGGTACTGCACCACTTCCGGGTGTTACCCACTTCGGTGCTCCAAACAAACTGTCCCTCCACCGCCACCCCTCGGCTCACGAGCGGGGCGGGAGTTCCCAGGCTGGGGCAACCAGCCCCGCGTCTTGTAGGAGACCTCTTGTGCCGGGCTAGCCTACGTCCCCGCTCCGACCCCGCCGGCGTTTTAGGACAAAGCTCTAGGAAATGCGCGGGGGAGGTGGGCGGACCGGTAAAGCGGGGACACCGGCGATCCGGAAGTGGCGCTCGGCCCAGGGAGAGAGCTGCTGTTGGTAGTGGAGGTAGTATCCGGCTGGGGAAGCGCCGAGGGCCAGAGGGCAGGAGGAGAAAGAAAGTGGGTACTGGTGTTTAAAGCCCTGGAAAACAAGCGGCTGTTGTTTTTCTTGGGAGATGGAAGGCCTAGGGAGAGCAACGTGGGTTCAGTGGGCAAGGCAGCAGCTTTAAGGCCGCAGGTGGGAGCAGGGGAGGTCGGAGGCGGGGGCAGATTTAAATTTAGATCCGAGGTTCATTTGCTGCGGAAAGGTCCGAGTAGTGGAGAAAATGAAGGAATTAGGGTGCGTAATTTAGGGGAACGCATTTTGACCAAACGTGTAGACTAGCTTTCGCGTTCTTTGGCAAAGGAGTGGTTAAGTATCCCTAAATGTGCTGATGCAGGGTCGGTGAAGGAATGGCCAAAGAGCAGATTTGAAAAACCGTAAGATTGCAGCGTTATGTGGGACTTCAGAAACGCAGTGGGAATATCAGAAGGAAGGATAGAAAGAAAACTCCTAAAGATAAAGTGAAAAGAAATAGCTAACAAGGAATTCAAGAGTTTTAAGAGGCAGTGTTAGTTTTATTAGGCTGAAATGAATGTATAAAATATTACCTTTCCTTCCAATTCTTTTCAAACAACACAATCGAGAAACTCTAACAACTAACTCGGAAAAATAACATAGTGGGCTTAAAAGAGTAGCATAGGACATGCTCCCTGATTTTTAAATAGTAACGTCTGCAAAAAACAACTACCACCGCGTTTTGAAAATGGAGTGATTAAAATGCTCACCCCACAAAAAAAATTTAACAAACGGGGCGCCTCGCTGGCTCAGTCCATACACCATGACACTGTTGATCTCTGGATTGTGAGTTTGAGCCCCACATTGAGTGTGAGAATTATTTAAAAAATAATCACCAATATTGTTGCATTTAATAAATATTCCTAAATTTTTTAAGCTCTTCACTGGAATTCAAGTTATGATTTCTTGGAAGAGCGTTAGAAAATACAATAGAAAAGAGGCCTAAGTGAGGATCCCAAGGTATTTAGATGTATTATGCTAATGAAAATAAGTTTCAAAAGAAAAAAGCAGCTAATGGCTAATTCAGGGCAACTGTCCTCTCACAAAAAGCCTTGATGAATAACCCAAGTAATCTAGGTCTTATTTAAAACCCATTGAATTAGCCAAGTGAATTAAGAAATTTCTTAGTTATCTGTTCCACTTGGAATGCAAACAGGTTGAAGCCCTGACTCAGAAATCTTGTTTAAAGAGTCCCTACTGTTCTAGAACTACAAGTCTTGTTATTCTAGAGAAAAGGGGCCTAGTCCCACAGTGTCACCAACACCTGTTGTTCCTTGTGTTGTTGATTTTAGCCATTCTGACAGGTCTCAATTTAATGTGAAAGAGCAGTATACTAATACATATTTAGATTTGCTTTACTATGCCCTATAAATGAAATAATCATGGTATATTTTTTGTTCTATGCCATTTTTCTTATGGAGCCAACAAGATAATTGCCAGATGCCTGCCTTGGGAAAATTATTTGGTCATTGATTTTTTTGTTTGTTTGGCCTTAAGAATCAAAAGTGGTGGTTTTCAACCTGTATTCTATTGCACTGTGTTTTGTAAAAAGTCAAAATAATTGTTTCTCCAAATTGTTATTTAAAGTCCAGTTAACACAGTGTAATGTTACTTTTAAGTGTAGAATGTACTGATTCATCACTTAGATACAATACCCAGTGCTAATCACAACAGCTGCACTCCTGAATACCCATCACCTATTTAACCCATCCCCCCACCTCTCCTCTACTAAGTGTTTGTTCTTTATATTTAAGAATCTGTTTTTTGGGCACCTGGGTTGCTCCGTTGGTTAAGCGTATGCCTTTGGCTTAGGTCATGATCCCAGGGTCCTAGAATTGAGCCCCACATCAGGCTCCCTGCTCCTACTTCCTACTTCCTACTTCCGCTCTGTATCTCTCTGTCAAATAAATAAAATCTTTAAACAGCAAATCTGTTTTCTTGATTTGCTTCTCTCGTTCCCCCCATGTTCATTTGTTTTGTTTCTTAGATTCCACATATGAGTGAAATCATGGTATTTGTCTTTCTCTGACTGACTTATTTCCCTTAGCATCATACTGTCTGTCTCCATCCACGCCATTGCAAATAGCAAGATTTCGTTCTTTTCTATGGCTGGGTAATATCCCATTATATAGATAGATAGATAGATAGATAGATGTGACATATATCACATCTTTTTTTATTCATCAATCCATGGACACTTGGGCTCCTTCCATAATTTGGGTATGTAGATAATGCTACTATGAACATCAGGGTGAATGTATCCCTTTAAATTGGTATTTTTGTATCTTTTGGCTAAATACCTAGTAGTGTGATTGCTGCATGTATTTGATATATTTAAGAGAACTGCACATTTTTAAAAGATACCGGCATTGTTTTCAGGGGTCTATAACAGGTACAAAAAAGACAATGAATGGTGCTAGCTCTGAATTAAGAATTTTAGTACAGACTAACTGGCACACTTTGTAAGATTCTTTCATAATTGCTGAGAATCTCTAAGACCTGGATTGTAGAGTAGTTCTATATTTAACTTCTTGAAGAATCTCCATACTGTTTTCCAGAGTGGCTGTACCAGTTTGCATTCCCACCAACAGTGCACAAGGGGTCTCCTGTCTCCACATCCTCACCAACACCTGTTACTTCTTGTATTCCTGATTATAGCCATTCTGACAGCTGTGAAGTGAGATCTCATCGTAGTTTGATTTGTATTTCCCTAATGATGAGTGATGTTGAGCATCTTTTCATGTGTCTGTTGGCCATCTGTATGTCTTCTTTGGAAAAATGACTGCCTGTCTTCTGCCTATTTCTAAAATTTGATTATTTGGTTTTTCAGTGTTGACTTCATAAGTTCTTTATATTTTTTGGATACTAATCATTTATCAGATATGTCATTTGCAAATATCTTCTAGTCCAGGTTGCCTTTTTGTTTGGTTGATTGTTTCCTTTGCTATGCAGAAATTATTTATTTTGATGAAGTTCCTAGAGTTTATATTTGCTTTTGTTTCCCTTGCCTCAGGATATATATCCAATAAGAAGCTGCTTTGGCCGATGTCAAAGAGGTTACAGCCTGAGTTCTCTGGGATTTTGATGGTTTCCTCCCTTACATTTAGGTCTTTTTTTTTAATATATAGTTTTTTATTTTTTTATTAACACATAATGTATTATTAGCCCCAGGGATACAGGTCTGTGAATCGCCAGGTTTACACACTTCATAGCACATACCTTCCCCAATATCCATAACCCCACCATCCTCTCCATACCCCCCTCCCCCGGCAACTCTCAGTTTGTTTTGTGAGACTAAGAGTTTCTTATGGTTTGTCTCCCTCCCAATCCTATCTTGTTTCATTTATTCTTTTCCTACCCCTCCAACCCCCCCACGTTATATCTCCACTTCCTCATATCAGGGAGATCATATGACATTGTCTTTCACCAATTTATTTCACTAAGCATGATACCCTCTAGTTCCAAGCACGTTGTTGCAAATGGCGAGATTTCATTTCTTTTGATGGCTGCATAGTATTCCATTGTACGTATGTGTGTATACATACATATATGTATATATATGTATGCCACATCTTTTTATCCATTCATCTGTTGATGGACATCTAGGTTCTTTCCATAGTCTGGCTATTGTGGACACTGCTGCTATAAACATTCGGGTGCACGTGCCCCTTCGGATCACTACGTTTGTATCTTTAGGGTAGATACCCAATAGTGCAATTGCTGGGTCGTAGGGTAGCTCTATTTGCAACTTTTTCAGGAACCTCCAAGCTGTTTTCCAGAGTGGTTGCACCAGCTTGCATTCCCACCAACAGTGTAGGAGGGTTCCCCTTTCTCCACATCCTTGCCAGCATCTGTCATTTCCTGACTTGTTAATTTTAGCCATTCTGACTGGTGTGAGGTGATATCTCATTGTGGTTTTGATTTGTATTTCCCTGATTCCGAGTGATGTGGAGCACTTTTTCATGTGTCTATTGGCCATCTGGATGTCTTCTTTGCAGAAGTGTCTGTTATGTCCTCTGCCCATTTCTTGATTGGATTATTTGTTCTTTGGGTATTGAGTTTGATAAGCTCTTTATAGATTTTGGACACTAGCCCTTTATCTCATATGTCCTTTGCAAATATCTTCTCCCATTCTGTCAGTTGTCTTTTGGTTTTGTTAACTGTTTCCTTTGCTGTGCAAAGCTTTTGATCTTGATAAAGTTCCAATAGTCCATTGTTGCCCTTGCTTCCCTTGCCTTTGGCGATGTTCCTAGGAAGAAGTTGCTGCCTGTGTTGCCCTTGCTTCCCTTGCCTTTGGCGATGTTCCTAGGAAGAATTTGCTGCGGCTGAGGTTGAAGAGGTTGCTGCCTGTGTTCTCCTCAAGGATTTTGATAGATTCCTTTCTCACACTGAGGTCCTTCATCCATTTTGAGTCTATTTTCATGTGTGTTGTAAGGAAATGATCCAATTTCATTTTTCTGCTTGTGACCATCCAATTTTCCCAACACCATTTGTTGAAGAGGCTGTCTTTTTTCCATTGGACATTCTTTCCTGCTTTGTCGAAGATTAGTTGGACATAGAGCTAAGGGTCTATTTCTGGGCTCTCTATTTGGTTTCATTGATCTTTGTGTCTGTTATTGTGCCAGTACCATACTGTCTTGATGATGACAGCTTGTTATAGAGCTTGAAGTCTGGAATTGTGATTTACCAACTTTGGCTTTCTTTTTCAGCATTCCTCTGGCTATTCGAGGTCTTTTCTGGTTCCATACAAATTTTAGGATTATTTGTTCCATTTCTTTGAAAAAAAATGGATGGGATTTTGATAGGGATTGTATTAAATGTGTAGATTGCTTTAGGTAGTTTAGACATTTTCACAATATTTGTTCTTCCAATCCAGGAGCATGGAACCTTTTTTCATTTCTTTGTGTCTTCCTCAATTTCTTTCATGAGTACTTTACAGTTTTCTGAGTAGAGATTCTTTGCCTCTTTGGTTAGATTTATTCCTAGGTATCTTGTGGTTTTGGGTGCAATGGGATTGACTCCTTAATTTCTCTTTCTTCTGTCTTGTTGTTGGTGTAAAGAAATGCAACTGATTTCTGTGCATTGATTTTACATCCTGACACTTTAGTGAATTACTGTAGAAGATCTGGAGTGGAGTCTTTTGGGTTTTCCACATATAGTATCATATCATCTGCAAAGAGTGATAGTTTGACTTCTTTGCTGATTTGGATGCATTTAATTTCTTTTTGTTGTCTGATTGCTGAGGCTAAGACTTCTAGCCTTCTATGTCTTGTGTGTTGAATAGCAGTGGTGATGATGGACATCCCTGCCGTGTTCCTGACCTTAACGGAAAAGATTTCAGTTTTTCTCCATTAAGAATGATATTTGAGGTGGGTTTTTCATAGATGGCTTTGATAATATTGAGGTATGTGTCCTCTATCCCTACACTTTGAAGAGTTTTGATCAGGAAGGGATGCTGTACTTTGTCAAATGCTTTTTCAGCACCTATTGAGAGTATCATGTGGTTCTTGTTCTTTCCTTTATCAATGGATTATATCACATTGATTGATTTGCAGATGTTGAACCAACCTTGCAGCCCTGGAATAAATCCCACTTGGTCGTGGTGAATAATCCTTTTAATGTACTGTTGGATCCTATTGGCTAGTATTTTGGTGAGAATTTTTGCATCTGTGTTCATCAAGGATATTGGTCTGTAATTCTCTTTTTTAATGGGATCCTTATCTGATTTTGGGATCAAGGTGATGCTGGCCTCATAAAATGAGTTTGGAAGTTTTACTTCCATTTCTATTTTTTGGAATAGTTTCAGGAGAATAGGAATTAATTCTTTAAATACTTGGTAGAATTCCCCTGGGAAGCTGTCTGGTCCTGGGCTCTTGTTTGTTGGGATATTTTTGATGACTGCTTCAATCTTCTTAGTGGTTATGGGTCTATTCAGTTTTTCTATTTCTTCCTGGCTCAGTTGTAGTAGTTTATACATCTCTAGAAATGCATCCATTTCTTCCAGATTGTCAAATTTGCTGGTGTATAGTTGCTAATAATATGTTCTTATAATTGTTTGTATATCTTTGGTGTTGGTTGTGATCTCTCCTCTTTCATTCATGATTTTATTGATTTGGGTCCTTTCTCTTTTCTTTTGGATAAGTCTGGCCAGGGATTTATCAATCTTATTAATTCTTTCAAAGAACCAGCTCCCAGTTGCGTTGATTTGTTCTATTGTTTTTTTGTTTGTTTCTATTTCATTGATTTTTGCTCTGATCTTTATTATTTCTCTTCTCCTGATGGGATTAGGCTTTCTTTCTTGTTCTTTCTCCAGCTCCTTTAGGTGTAGGAGATTGCTGATTGCTGAGGCTAAGGTTGTGTATTTGAGACCTTTCTTGTTTCTTTAGAAAGGCTTGTATTGCTATATATTTTCCCCTCAGGACTGCCTTTGCTCTGTCCCACAGATTTCACACCATTGTGTTTTCATTATCATTTGTTTCCATGAATTTTTTCAATTCTTCTTTAATTTCCTGGTTGACCCATTCATTCTTTAGAAGGATGCTCTTTAGTCTCCATGTATTTAGGTTCTTTCCAAATTTCCTCTTGTGACTGAGTTCTAGCTCTGGAGCATCATGGTCTGAAAAACGCAGGGAATGATCCCAATCTTTGGGTACTGGTTGAGATCTGATTTATGACTCAGGATGTGATCTATTCTGGAGAATGTTCCATGTGCATTAGAGAAGAATGTGTATTCTGTTGCTTTGGAATGGAATGTTCTAATATATCTGTGATGTCCATCTGGTCCAGTGTGTCATTTAAGGCCTTTATTTCCTTTGATCTTTCGTTTTAATGATCTGTCCATTTCAGTGAGGGGAATGTTAAAGTCCCCTGCTATTATTGTATTATTGTCGATGTGTTTCTTTGATTTTGTTATTAATTGGTTTATGTAGTTGGCTGCTCCCACGTTAGGGGCATAGATATTTAAAATTGTTAGATCTTCTTGTTGGACAGATCCTTTGAGTATGATATAGTGTCCTTCCTCATCTCTTATTATAGTTTTTGGCTTAAAATCTAATTGATCTGATATAAGGATTGCCACCCCAGCTTTCTTCTGATGTCCATTAGCATGACAAATTGTTTTCCACCCCCTCACTTTATTATTTTTTTAAATTTATTCATTTGACAGACAGAGAACACAAGTAGGCAGAGAGGCAGTCAGAGAGAGAAGCAGGTTCCCCACTGATCAGAGACCGCAATGCGGGGCTTGATCCCAGGACCCTGGGATCATGACCTGAGCCAAAGGCAGAGGCTTTAATCCACTGAGCCAGCCAGGCGCTCCCACCCCCTCATTTTAAATCTGGAGGTGTCTTTGGGGTTTAAAATGAGTTTCCTGTAGACAGCATATTGATGGATTTTATTTTTTTATCCATTCTGATACCTGCATCTTTTGATTGGGGCATTTAGCCCATTTACATTCAGGGTAACTGTTGAGAGTTATGAATTTAGTGCCATTTTATTGCCTATAAGGTGACTATTGCTGTATATTGTCTCTGTTCCTTTTTGATCTACTACTTTTAGGCTCTCTCTTTGCTTAGAGAACCCCTTTGAATATTTCCTGTAGAGCTGGTTTGGTGTTTACAAATTCTTTTAGTTTTTGTTTGTCCTGGAAGCTTTTTTTTTCCTCTCCTTCTATTTTCAATGATAGCCTAGCTAATTATAGTATTCTTGGCTGCATGTTTTCCTCGTTTAGTGCTCTGAATATATCATACCAGTTCTTTCTGGTCTGCCAGGTCTCTGTGGATAAGTCTGCTGCCAATCTAATATTTTTAGCATTGTATGTTACAGACTTCTTGTCCCGGCTGCTTTCAGGATTTTCTCTTTGTCAGAAAGACTTGTAAATTTTACTATTAAATGACGGGGTGAGGGCCTATTCTTATAGATTTTGAGGAGGGTTCTCTGTGCCTCCTGGATTTTGATGCTTGTTCCCTTTGCCATATTAGGGAAATTCTCTATAATAATTCTCTCCAATATGCCTTCTGCTCCCCTCTCTCTTTTCTTCTTCTGGAGTCCCAATTATTCTAATATTGTTTTGTCTTATGGTATCACTTATCTCTCGAATTCTCCCCTCATGGTCCAGTAGTTGTTTGTCTCTCTTTTGCTCAGCTTCTTTATTCTCTGTCATTTGGTCTTCTATATCACTAATTCTCTCTTCTCCCTCATTTATCCTAGCAGTAAGAGCCTCCATTTTTTATTGCACTTCATTAATAACCTTTTTATTTCAACTTGGTTAGATTTTAGTTCTTTTATTTCTCCAGACAAGGTTTCTCTAATACCTCCCATGCCTTTTTTGAGGCCAGCTAGCCCCTTGAGAATCATCATTCTGAACTCTAGATCTGACATATTACTAATATCCATATTGATTAGGTCCCTAGCCTTAGGTACTGCCTCTTATTCTTTTTATTTTTTTTTTATTTTTTTTGTGGTGAGTTTTTCTGCCATGTCATTTTATCCAGATAAGAATATATGAAGGAGCGAATAAAATACTGAAAGGGTGGCAAAGACCCCAGGAAAATGTGCTTTAACCAATCAGAAGAAACCCCAAATTGTGGGGGGTAGCAAGGGGGTTAAAAAGAAGTTCATGAAAAAAAATTAAAAAAAGAAAAAATAAAGAAAAAATTTAAAAAAGAAAATATATATATTAGACTGGTGAATAGAACAGAGTCACCCACTTAATTTTGGGAGTATTTTGGTCTCTTAGAAGAAACTACCTCCCAAGATTTTAAAGAATGAATATATATATATATATATATATACACAAAATAAGGATAAATACGATGAAGGGATGGAATATGTCTATAAAGATGAAAAAAATTCTTTTAATTTCTAAAAAGGGAGTTGATAAGTTGGTTGGGAGAATAAAGAAAAAGAAAGTGGAGGGAATTTGCTCAGGCTGGAGACTAGAGCAAAGCCCTGTGCTAGACTAAAGGTGTATTTTGATCTATTAGAAGAAGTTGTATCCCAAATTTTTTTAGAAGAAAAAACCCACTGTGTATACAAAAAATAAAGTTAGATACAATGAAGGATAAAATATGACTATAATAATGAAGCATCAAAAAATATTTTTTATGAAAGGTATTGTTTAGATAAACTAGTTAAAAAACGTTAAAAGAGGAAAGAGTAGAAGTTAAAAACAATTTTAGCATAAAAAATAAAATTAAAAATATTAATTAACTTTGCAAGACTAAAGAATCCTGGGGAGAAAGCCATGGATTCGATGCTTTGCTTTCTCCTCCTCTGGAATTCCCCTGTTCTCCTTGGTAAGTGAACTTAGTCTTGGCTGGATTTCTTGCTGATCTTCTGGGGGAGGGGCCTGTTGTAGTGATGCTCAAGTGTCTGCCTGAGGCAGAATTGCACCACCCTTACCAGGGGATGGGCTAAGAATATGCTTGGTTCACTTCTGGGAGCTTTCATTCCCTGAACGCTCTCCATAGAGTTCTGGAGAATGGGAATGAAAATGGCAGCCTCCCAATCTCCGGCCCAGAATGAGCCAAGAGTTTGGGGCCCCACTCCTCAGTGCACCCTAGGAGAAAAGGACTCAATCACTCCCCTCTCCCTGGCCTCTGGCTGCGCTCCAAGCTCACTCAGCCTGTGACCAAGTGTCTCTGTCTCTGGCACACAGCCCTGCCTGGAGTCTCCAAACCCAGAAGATCCCTGCACTCTTCCATGGGGGTCTCCAGGATCTTGTGGGGTCTCTGCGTACAGAGCAGTTGTCTGACTGTGCCACGGATCACAGTTCAAGGTAACCCCGAGTTTAGAGCTCACTCCTCAGCTCTGTCTCTATAGCTGGCTTCCCCACTCTAACACCTGCGGGCTCTGCAACATTCAGACATCCCCGATCCTTCTGTGACCCCACAGGACCTGAAACCACGCTGTCCCCACCAGCTTAGCCTCTGGAGCGATGTCCCTCAGTGGAGCAGACTTTTAAAAGTTCTGATTTTGTAGGGGCGCCTGGGTGGCTCAGTGGGTTAAGCCTCTGCCTCTGCCTTCAGCTCAGGTCATGATCTCAGGGTCCTGGGATCAAGCCCCCCATCGCGCTCTCTGCTTGGCAGGGAGCCTGCTTCCCACCCTCTCTCTGCCTGCCTCTCTGTCTATTTGTGATCTCTCTCTCTGTGTCAAATAAACAAATAAATAATCTAAAACAACAACAACAACAACTGATTTTGTTCTGTGTTGCTCCGCTGCTTGCCAGGAGCTATCCCCTCCCCCCCGCGATCTATCTTCCCAACACTTTGGATTCACTTCTCCGCTGGTCCTACCTTTTAGAAAGTGGTTGATTTTCTGTTTCTAGAATTGCTGCGCTTCTCCCTTTGATCTCCTGTTGGAATTGTAGGTGTTCAGAATGGTTTGATAAACTATCTAACTGATCTGCTACCTGATGTCATCTCAGCCTGCTACTTCTCCACCATCTTGACTCCCTCACATTTAGGTCTTTAATCCATTTTGAATTTGTTTTTGTGTATAGTATAAGAAAGTGGTCCAGTGTCATTCTTTCGCATGTTATTGTCCAGTTTTCCCAACACCATTTATTGAAGAGACTGTCTTTTTTCCATTGGATATTCTTTCCTACTTTATTGAAATTAATTGAGCTTATTGTTGTGGGTTCATTTCTGGGTTTTCTGTTCTGTTCCACCAATCTGTGTCTGTTTTTGTGCCAGTATCATAGTGTCTTGATCACTATAGCTGAATTCTGAAGTCCAGAATTGTGATGCCTCCTGCTTTGCTTTTCTTTTTCAAGTTGCTTTGGCTATTCAGAGTCTTTCATGTTCCATACAAATTTTAGGATTGTTTGTTCTACAAATGCTGGTGGTATTTTGTCAAGAATTGCATTAAATGTGTAGATTGCCTTGGGTAATATAGACATTTTGACAGTTTTTGTTCTTCCAGCCCATTGGGGTGGAATGTCTTTCCATTTCTTTGTGTCATCTTTGATTTCTTTCATAAGTGTTCTTTGTTTTTAAGATTTATTTACTTGGGAGAGAATGAAAGTGAGAGAGAGAGCATGAGAGGGTCAGAGGAAGAAGAAGACTCCCCACTGATCAGGCAGTCTGATTCTTTCTTACTGTTGTCTGATTACTAAGGCTAGGACTTCTAGTACTCTGTTAAATAACAGTGGTGAGAGCAAACATCCCTGTTGTGTTCCTGACTATGGAGGAAAAGCTCTCAGCTTTTCCCCAATGAGGATGATATTTGCTGTGGGTTTTTCATATATGGCCTTTATTATGTTGAGGTTTTTCCCTCTCTTCCCTACTCTGTTGAGGATTTTATCATGAATGGATGTTGTACTTTGTCAAATGCTGCATCTATCGAAAAGATCATATGGTTCTTATCCTTTCTTTTATTAATGTGGTCTGTGATGTTGATTGACTTGTGAATACTAAACCACCCTTGCAGCCCAGGAATAAATCCCACTTGATTGTGGTGAATGATTCTTTTAATGTACTATTGGATTTGATTTCCTAGTGTTTTGCTGAAAATTTCTGCATCCATGTTCGTCAGGGAGATTGGCCTGTAGTTCTCTTTTTTAGTGGAGCCTTTGGTTTTAGAATCACAGTAATGCTGGCCTCATAAAACAAATTTGAAAGTTTTCCTTCCCTTTCTATTTTTTGGAATAGTTTGAGAATAAGTATTAACCCTTCTTTAAATGCTTGGTAGAATTCCCTTGTGAAGCTATCTGGCTCTGGACTTCTGTCTTTTAGGGAGATTTTTGAATACTGATTCAATTTCATTGCTGGTTATCAATCTGTTCAAGTTTTCTATTTCTTTCAGTTTCAGTTTTGATAGTTTATATGTTTCCTAGTCATTTTTCATTCATTTCTTCCAGGTTTTCCAATTTGTTGGCATATAATTTTTCATTATATTCTCTAATTATTGTTTGCATTTCTGTGGTGGTAGTTACTATTTTTCCCCTCTCATTTGTGTTTTTATTTGGGTTATCTTTTCTTTTTAATAAGTCTACCTAGGGGCTTATTAGTTTTATTATTTTTATTAATTAATATTTATTAATTTTAAGTAATTTCAATTGATTTTTATTGATTTTTTTTTCAAAGCACCACTCCTGGTTTCACAGATCTGTTCTTCTTTTTTTTTTTTTTTCCAGTTTCTCTTTTTTTTTTTTCCTCATCTAATTTTTATTATTTCCCTTCTTCAGCTGACTTTAGGCTTCAGGGTTCCTTTTCTAGCTCCTTTAAGTGTAAATTTAGGTTGTTTGAGATTTTTCTTCTTGAAGTAGGCCTATATTGTTATCTTTTTTTTTTTTTTAAGATTTTATTTATTTGACAGAGAGAGAGATCACAAGCAGGCAGAGAGAGAGGAGGAAGCAGGCTCCCTGCTGAGCAGAGAGCCCGATGCAGGGCTCGATCCCCGGACCCGAGATCATGACCTGAGCTGAAAGCAGAGGCTTTAACCCACTGAGCCACCCAGGCACCCCTATGTTGTTATCTACTTCCTGTTATCTACTTCCCTCTTAGAACCTCTTTTGTTGCATCCCAAAGGTTTTGGACCTTTGTGTTTTCATTTTCATTTTATTTTTTAATTTTTGCTTCAATATCCTGGTTGACCCATTCGTTGTTTAGTAGCATGCTTTTAACTTCCTTGTATTTGTGGTCTTTCCAAATTTTTTCTTGAGGTTGACTTCGAGTTTCATAGCATTGTGGTCAGAAAATATGCATGGTATGATCTCAATCTTCTTGTACTTGTTGAGGCGTGATTTGTGACCTAGTATGTGATGTATTCCAGAGAATGTCCTGTGCGCACTTGAATAGAATGTGTTTTCTGCTGCTTTAGGATGAAATGTTTTAAATGTATCTGTTAGGTCCATCTGGTCCATTTTCTCATTCAAAGCCATTGTTTCCTTTTTGATCTTCTGCTTAGATGATCTGTCCATTGATGTAATTAGGGTGTTAAAATCCCCTACTATTAATGTATTGTTAACAATTATTTTCATTATGTGTATTATTAATTATTTTATATATTCGGGTGCCCCCTTGTTGGGGGCATAAATATTTACAATTGGTATATCTTCTTGTTGGATAGACCCCTTTATTATGTTACAGTGCCCTTCTTCATCTCATTACTGTCTTTGGTTTAAAATCTAGTTTGTCTGGTATAAGAATGGCTATTCCACCTTTCTTTTGACTTTCATTTGCATGATAAATGTTTCTCCATCCCCTCACTTTCAATATGCAGGTGGTTTAGGCCTAAAATGAGTCTCTGTAAGCAGCATATTGATGGGTCTGGGTTTTTTGTTTGTTTGTTTTGTTTTTTTATCCATTCTGATACCCTATGTCTTTTGATTAGAGTGTGTAATCCATTTACATTCAGAGTAATTATTAATAGATATGTATTTAATGCCATTTAATGCCATTTTATTACTTGCTTTGACATTGCTTCTGAGGATTTTTTCTGTTCCTTTCTAGTTTTTTACTTTTGCTTTCTTTCCCACTCGTAGAATCCCCTTTGATATTTCTTACAGGGCTGGTTTAGTGGTTACAAACTCCTTTGGTGTTTGTTTTCCTGGGAAACTCTTTATCTCTCCTTCTGTTCTGAATGATAGCTTTGTTGGATAGAGTATTCTTTGTAGATTTTTCTTATTCAATACATTGAAAATATCATGCCGCTTTCTTCTGGCCTGCCAAGTTTCTGTGGAGGAATCTGCAATTAGCCTTTTGAGTCTTCTGTAAGTTAGGGACTTCTTTTGTCTTCCTGCTATTAGGATTTTTTTTTTCTTTATCACTGTTTTGCAAATTTAACTACAATATGTCTTGGTGTTGGCCTGCTTTTGTTGATTTTCATGGATATCTTCTCTGCCTCCTGGAGTTGGATATCTGCTTCCTTCCCCAGATTAGGTTAGTCTTCAGCTATTATTTCCTCAAATAAACCTTTTTCTCATTTTCTCTCTCTTCTTCTGAGACTCCTATGATACAAATGTTATTACATTTGATAGAGTCACTGAGTCTCTTCTCATGATCTGCTTCTTCTTGTGGCCTTTTTTGAATCTCAGTTGTTATATTTTTCATTTCTGCCTGATTGTTTTTTACTCTTTTATCTCTAAGTGTCTTCCTGATGCCTTCTGTGCTTTTCTAAAGCCCAGTAAGTATCCTTATGATTGTTGCATTAAATTCTCCATCAGGTATATTACTTGTATGTGTTCTAATTAGGTCTCTGACCATGACCTTCTCTTGTTCTTTCTTTTGTGCTGAATTCCTTCATCTTGGCATTTTGTCTAAGTCTCTGTCTTCTTCTGTGTGTTTGAAAAGCCAGTTTTGTTTCCTTCTCCTGAGAGTAATGGCTTTATGAAGAAGAATGTCCAAGCCCTGGCACTTCAGGGAGTTTGTCTGGTGTGTGCTGCATGCACTCTGTTGCTGTGTTTTGGTTGTTCTGTCCCTCAGGCCAGTCATCTTCAGAGGCTCTCCTTGCCTGCTGTGGGCAGTGTGGAGTGTGGTATATCTTGGTATACCGGAGTGTGGCAAGTTTTAACTAGGTGTGTTCTAGTCTGCTTATTAAATGAGGCCTGATGGTATGTCCAGTGGAACTGAAGCTTTGCAGAACTCTCTGGTCAGGAGACATGGTGGGGGGGGGTGTAGAGGGGATTCTGCTGGTATTCTGGGGAAGGGACTTGCTGTGCTGGGCCTTAGGCTCACTTGTCCAAGAAAAGCAATACCAGCAGAGTACAGGTGGGTAGGACTTGGTGTAAGCGTGTTAGGCAGACAGTGTTGGCACTGTGCTGTTTATAGACGTTGATTTATCCTGAAGGGCAGTGAAGGAAATAGTGCCAGCCAGTTCCTTTGTCCCCAGAGAGGTTTTTCTGTGCTTGCTGCTTTCAGGGAGGCACTCCCAGACAAGGAATTATTTCTCTTTATTCATCCCAGGCATTTTTCAGATCACTTTTTTCATGCAGTCTGTCTCCAGGTTGCTTGCCTATCTGGAGCAACACAGCACACTTTGGGCTATATCCCAGCCAAGCCTGCTGACTTTTAAAACTCCAAACTTTAAGGACCTGGTGTGGTGGTCTTCTGGGAGAGTGTCTCACTGCACTTGGACAGATGCAGGTTTGAATGAGAAGGGCATTCACCCCAAAGCACTGGGGTATGGGATTTGGAGCAAAGCAGGCAATATCTGGGTTAGCTGCCCTCAGCAGGTATCTCTGCACCTATGCTCAAAGGTGGGAGAGGGAAATGGTGCCCGAGAACTCTCTTGTCCCTGGAGAGGCAACTCTGTGAATGCCACCTCTCACAGACGCACTCGATGAAGAGTGAACAGTCTCTCCCTGTGATGCTCAAATCATGGCTTGTTTGCTTGCCTTCTCTAGGACTAAGACAGTGGCCTCAGGGCTTTATCCCAGCCAAGCCTGCTGACCTTTTAAACTCCAAACTTTGAGTCCGGCTGCTTGCAAAAACTCACAAAAATCAGTCTCTGTTTTCCCAGCCAATGACCCAGGGGAGGTATTCTTCTTTTACGTATCCCTGTGTGCTCCACTCTCTGGCCTTTTTCTGCAACTAGAACTCCCTCCTCTCCACAGAATCTGTAATTTGTTTCTCCCCAAACCACATCTCAGCACTTCCTACCTTCCTGATGTGCCCTCTTCTCTCTCTTCAGTTGTGCAGTTTCTTCTCAGGTCAATTTCTTAGGTAATCAGAATGATTTGATAGTTAGTTCATTGTGCTCAAGGGATAACACAAGCCTAGGGCCCTTGTATGCTACCATCTTAGCTCCTCCTCAAAATAAATTTAATTAGTTATTACTAACATGTTTCATTCATTCCTCATGGTTTTCTTTTATTGGCAAATGAACAGCTTTTCCCAAATCTCCAATTATATCTTTTTTTTTTTTTAAAGATTTTATTTATTTATTTGACAGAGAGAGATCACAAGCAGGCAGAGAGGCAGGCAGAGAGAGAGGAGGAAGCAGGCTCCCTGCTGAGCAGAGAGCCCGATGCGGGCCTCGATCCCAGGACCCTGAGATCATGACCTGAGCCGAAGGCAGCGGCCTAACCCACTGAGCCACCCAGGCGCCCTCCAATTATATCTTTATTTTAAGATTCCCCACCCCAAAAATTTATTAAATCTTCTCAAGAAGACTTTGAGGCAAATTGGTTATATAGGCAATACTTTTCCAGAGTCAAATGATGTTTTTGCTTTCCTTAATAAACTTTTTTTTAAGATTTTATTTATTTATTTATTTATTTGTCAGAGAGAGACCACACACACAAGCAGGGGGAGGGGTAGCAGAGGGAGAAGCTTAGCAGGGACCCTGATGTGGGATTCAATCCCAGGACTCTGGGATCATGACCTGAGCCAAAGGCAGATGCCCAACCAACTGAGCCACCCAGGTGTCCCTTTAATAAACTCTTTTTAGAGCAATTGTAGGTTTATATAAAGATTGAACTAAATGTACAGAATTCCCATATATTCTCTGTTCCTACACACACAAAAGTGTCCTGACTCTGGACCGTCCTCCATCATAGTGGTACATTTATTACGATCAATGAATCTACATTGACATATCATCCAAACTCCATAATTTACAGCAGGGTTCACTCTTGCTATTATACATTCTATGGATTTTGACAAATGTAAAATGAGAGGTATCTGCAATATACAGAATAGTTTCACTGCCCTAAATATCTTCTATGCCTGTTTATCCCTTTCTCCCGAATCTCTGGCACTCAACTTTTTATTTCTCTGTAGTTTTGCCTTTTCCAGAATGCCATATAGTTGAAATCACATATGTGTAGCCTTTTCAGGTTGGCTTCTTTCATTTAATAATATACTCCCTCATTTCCACGCGCCTTTTCATGGGTTGACAGGTTCTTTCGGCACAGAGTAATATTCCATTGTATGGATGTATCAGTTTATCCATTTACCTACTGAAGGACATCTTGTAGGCTTCCACGTTTGGGCAAGCATGAATAAAGTTGCTATAAGCATCCATGTGTGGACATTTTTGTGTGGCTATAAGTTCTCAACTCCTCTGAATAAATGCTAACAAGCACCACTGCTGAATCACATGGTAAGAGTATGTTTAGTTTTGTAAAAAACTGCCAAACTATCTTCCGAAGTATACCATTTTGCTTTTCTACCAACAATAAAGGAGAGTTTCTGTTGCTCCACATCCTTGCCAGCATTTTGTGTTGTCAGTGTTCCAGATTTTCGCCATTCTAATAGATGTACAGTGGCATATTATTGTTTTGATCTGCAATTCCCTAATGACATATAACATCTTTTCATATGCTTATGTGCCATCTGTGTATCTTCTTTGGTAAGTTCTCCATTTGTGGTTTTGTCCATTTTTTAGTCAGGTGGTCTGTTTTCTTATTGTTGAGTGCTGAGTTCTTTGTATATTTTGAATAAAAGTCTTTTATCACGTGTGTTTTGCAGATATTTTCTCCTAGTCTGTGGTTTGTCTTCACATTCTCTTGAGATTTTCTTTTGCAGAGCAGAAGTTTTTAATTTTAATGAATTCTAGCTTGTCAATTGTTTTTTCATGAGTCATGTCTTTGTGTTGTATCTAAAAAGTCATCACCATAACCAAGGTCACCTAGGTTTTTTCCTGTTATCTTCTAGGGGTTTTATTATTTTGTGTTTTAGATTTAGGTTTTCAATCCAATTTAGCTTAATTTTTGTGAATGGTATAAGGCCTGTGTCTACATTTATTTTTTTTGCGTGTGCATGTTTAGTTGCTTCAGCACCATTTGTTGAAAAGACTACCTTTGGGGAGCCTGGGTGGCTCAGTGATTTAAGCGTCTGCCTTCAGCTCAGGTCATGGTCTCAGGGTCCTGGGATCAAGCCCTGCATGAGGCTCTCTGTTCAGCTGAGAGCCTGCTTCCCCTCTCTCTGCCTGCCTCTCTGCCTACTTGTGATCTCTCTCTCTGTCAAATAAATAAATGAAATCTTTTAAAAAGATTGAAAAGTTAGAGAAAGATTTATTTATTTTATATTTATTTTTTTATTTATTAGTATTTATTTTTCTGTTATTTTATTATTTTTTATTTTATTATTTTTTATTTGAGGGAGATAGCACACACATGAGGTGGGGAGGAACAAAAGAGGAAGGAGACTCCGTGGAGAGCAGGCAGCCCGACATGGGGCTCAATCCTAGGACCCTGGAATCATGACCTGAGCCAAAGGCAGACGCTTAACTGACTAAGCTACCCAGACACCCTTATTTTAATATAATTTTTCTATTATGTGCAGCATATTATGAGATCTTCAAGTACAGGGACTTGTATCCTGGCGCTTTGCATATTCTGTGATAGTAAGTTGTGGCAGTGATTGACTTTAACAATTATTCAGTAAATCTGTTTTCCTTTTCCTCCTGTGCACATGGCAAGATTACTATTCAGACTCTCTTTCAGTCAGTTGTTGTGAAATAATTAATAATAATAATAATAATAATTAATAATTAAGTTCTAATTACCTGAATGTGGATAGAAGTGATGAAGATATAGGCCTGGCTCATAAAAGCCTTCCATGCAACAGCCTTATTCTTTTACTCTTTCCCCGATCACCAAGCTAGATAAACAGAATGCAACAGAGGACTGCCAAGGTCCGCAGAGATGCCAAGGACAAAAAAGTACCAGACCAAGTCTGTGAATCATTGCTAGAGAAATACAAAGTGCTGATTAGTAGCATCCCATTAGAATTTTGCATGATTGGAAAAAAAAAAAGAATTTCGCATAATTAAAAAAAAGAATTTTGCATGATTGAAAAATAAACTGCTGTTTATATCACTAAAATTGGGGTATCTGTTATAGCAGGAAGTGTTAAGTAACACAAAAGTAAAAAAATAGACTTGAGATGAACTTAATCTATTCAACTTTGCTACTTCAGGAACATTAAAATTATAACTTGATTTACTGATGAAATTATCATTGTTAAATTAAATTTTAAAATATACTTCCCTAGATAATCATGATTTACCCACTGAATACTCTTTACATGTTAACCTTGTTCCTTTTATAACAAAAGTATGGCAAGGTGAGGAAGCTTACAGAAAGCTTAAGTGAACTGCCTATGGTCATAGCCAATCAACCCAACTCTTATGACTTCAAGTCTCCATTTTCTTCCCTTTTGAGAAGGCAAGAAACAAACAGAAAAGAAAAAAAAACATTAATTACTATACTAATAATAATAACAACAAAAGAAATTTTCTGGGTTGAGAGTACTATATATTAAGTAGCTGCACAAAAGACTTCTGACTGCTTTAGCTTCCTAAAGAGAGTTATAGCACATAAATATTTTTAATGTAGTCTCAGCTTAACTGTAAACAAGTATCTGTCCAAGTCATGTAAGTGTTATCCCACTTGAAAGCTGGGCACAGAATAATTAATAAGAAGTCCAACTGATAGAAAATCAATAACAGCAGTTGCTTCAAATTATTTAAATATATTAGTTTGGTATTCTGAATTTACTCAGAACTCAAAGACATTTTTTGAATGCCTACTATGTGGCGTACACCATGGTAGGTGCTAAGGCATGCCTACCTGGAAGGAGCTCAGTTTCATTGGAATCACAGAGATAAATGACTAATATATGATTAAGTGAAATATGTACAAAGTGCTGTGGGATGTGGAAAAAATCACTTGGAACTATATGAGAAAATCAGTCAAGGCTTAGGAGAGGAGTTATTAGCCGCAGATGACTTTTCATGTTACTTCCTATTGATGAAGTAGTATGATTCTCATACGACTAGTCAGAGGCTAGGAGAACGAGGCAGAGTTCAACAATTGCAAAACAGTGTACTGTTTCCCCTGACACAAGTGCAACTTCCTGTTTGTAATTCTCACTGAAATAAAAGGACATGACCACAAGTGGACTAGCCTAATTTAAGACCTACTTGAAGACCAACAGTCCTACAAACCTCTACTAGATCAAAATAAACTGAAGGACAGTCAAGTATACCAACAAGACTAAATGAAGGGGTCAGAAATAAAGCTCCTCATTTATGGAATCTTGATATGTGACAGAAGTAGCATTTTAGATCAATGGCAAAGTATTTGCAAATATCAATAATTAGCACTCAAGCAATTACTATACACATGGAAAAAATTTAAATAAGACTCCTACCTCAGACCTAGGATGAAGTTCAAGTTTTATAGGGCCTGAAACTTAAAATTTGAGGATCCCTATTTAAGAAAAGAAATTGCAAAATATTTTACATTTCAAATTTTATAAAAACATACAACCCATATTGAACACATTACTTGGGCTTCTTCCAAGCACATAGAAAGGGCCTGTGCAAGTAACAGTCCTTGAAGCTTAAGCTTCATTCATTTCATAGTGAATCTACCTTTGCTTACAACAAACACAAAAATAAACTCCAGGGGCACCTGGGTAGCACAGTCAATTAAGCATGCAACTCTTGGTTTCAGCTCAGGGGCTCTTGGTTTCAGCTCAAGCCCGGATCTCAGGACATGATATTGAGCCCCACCTCGGGCTGCAGACTCAATGCAGAGTCTGCTTAAGTTTTTCTCTCCCTCTCCCTTTGCCCCTACCCGCTCCTGCTCTCTGTCTCTCTCAAATAAATCTTTTAAAAAAATAAATTCTAGATAAATTCAAAATGAAATGTGAGAAGGAAATTTTTTTTAATTTATAAAAATTGTATATGAGAAAAATTGTTATTCCTCAGAGAGGAAGGATTTTTTAAAATAGGACAAAGACGGGCGCCTGGGTGGCTCAGTGGGTTAAAGCCTCTGCCTTCAGCTCAGGTCATGATCTCAGGGTCCTGGGATCAAGCCCAACATTGGGCTCTCTGCTCAGTGGGGATCCCGCTTCCCCCCTACCCCGCCTGCCTCTCTGCCTACTTGTGATCTCTGTCAAATAAATAAATTTTTAAAAATCTTTGAAATAGGACAAAGACACATAAAGAGGACAAACTTTTAAAAAGCTTAATAAGTTTAATATATGAAAAATAAGTTTGTCAAAGAACATGATAAAGTAAAATACAAGCCTTATAGAATATTGCAATGAAGAATATTGCAGTGTATATTAGTTAACAAAAGATTAGAGCACAGACTTTATAGCGAACTACAAATTAATGAGTTAAAAACAATCCAAGAGAAAAATGGGCAGTTCATAAAAGAAGAAACCCAAATGTCTAATAATCACAAGAAAACATGCTCAACGTCACTAATATTTAGAGGACCACAATTTAAAACAACGATGACCAGCTATTTCATACCCATCAGGCTGACAACATTTTCAGTGTTTGATGTCAGTGATATGGAATGACTAGAACGACTACACAGCTAGTGAAAACTACACAATGGAGAGAACTTTAGCAATATCCAGTAGACCTGAAGATGCATGTACTCCAGCAATTCCACCTGTAAGTATAGAGAAACTCTTGCAGACGTGCACAAGGAAACATGGTGTTTGTTTTTTTTAAGATTGATCTATGTATTTATTTTGACAGACAGAGATCACAAGTAGGCAGAGAGGCAAGCAGAGAGAGAGACTGGAGGCTCTCCACTGAGCAGAGAGCCCTATGTGGGGCTTGATTTCAGGACCCTGGGATCATGACCTGAGCTGAAGGCAGAAGCTTTAACCCACTGATCCACTCAGACTCTCACAAGGAGACATGTTTAACAGTATTTTGAAGCATGGTTTGTAGTAATAAAACAGTAGAAAAATTCAAAATATCAATAGGAAAAATGGTTAACTAAACTGTAGTATATTCATATAATGAATATGTAGTGAAAATGAATAAGTTAGGACTATGACTTTCAAATATTTTACCTCGATTTGGAAATACAGTTTACACCATGAATGAGAACTCTCACAAAACTATACTCAAACTGTGTACATGTGATTCATTCTCTTTTCTCTGTTCTATTTTCTTTTTCTAAAAGAGTTCAGAACCTACAAAATGGTTTGTAACAGTCTGAAAAAACAATGAACAAAGTTACATATTAATCAACACTAATAAACCTGAAAAATATAACATCGAGAAAAAATTAGTAGCGAAATAAAATATATCACATATATAGTATGTATTTGCTATATATTCAATTGTGTATGTATGTATATATATACATATATATGGCATTCCTTGAAATGTTATATATTGTGATAGCTACACATATATTTAGAAATAGTGTTAGATACTTTCATGACAAAAATAGCAAATTCAAGATAATTTAAACCAGGGGAAGGGAATACAGAGTACTTCAACTGTATCTGTAATGTTTCATTTCTTCCAAAATAAGTCAAAATATTAATATTTGATAAAGTTTAGTAGGTACATAGGTATTTTTATGTTTTTATATATGTAAAAATACCTGATGAAAAATCAATTAGACCAGTATTTCTCAACTTCACATCATGCCTTTAAAGAATCATAAATCCCACCTTTTCCAAGAAGTCTTTTATATATTTACAGATATTTGAGTATCTTAATTGTTTTTTTAAGTTTTAGAGAAACAAAAGTCTTAGTCATATGTTAAGGGCTATTTAAGGATCTCCTATTTTGCCAGTGACTAGGAGTAACAGTCTGAATGGTAGTCCGTTATTAATAGTGACTAGGTGTAATGGTCTGAATGGTAGCCCACAAAATGATATATCTAATCCTCAGAACCCATGAATATTTTTATCTTATATGGCAAAAGATTGAATATTACCTTTATGGAAAAATATGTGATTAAGAATTTTGAGAAGAGTTTCTCCTGGATTTTCCAAGTAGGCCTTAATCCAGTGACAAGTGTCCTTTTAAGAGTGAAACAAAAAATCAAAAATAGAACTACCATATAAACCAGCGGTTCCACTTTGTGGTACTTTTACACACAAAATTAAAACACCAATTTGAAGGGATATATGCACCCCTATGTTCACTGCAGCATTATTTACAATAGCCAAGATATGGAAGCAGCCCAAGTGTCCATTAATAGGTGAATGGATAAAGAAGATATTGTACATGTATACAATGGATATTATTCTATCATAAAAAGAATGAAATTTTGCCATTTGCAACAATGTAGATGAGCCTAAGGCATGTTGTGATAAGTGAAATAAGTCAAAGACAAATACCATATGATTTCACTTATTGTGGAATCTAAAAAAACAAAACAAGTGAACAAACAAAACACACAGATTCATAAATACAGGAAACAAACTGATAGTTACTATGTGGGAGGTGAAGAGGATTAAGAGGTACAAACTTCCAATTATAAAGTAAGTCATGGGAATGCGATGTATAGCAGAGGGAATATAGTCAGTATTATAATAAGTTTTTATGGTGACAGGTGGCATCCAGACTTATGATGGGGTTCATCTCCAAATGTTAAAAAATACTGACTCACCATGATGTGTATCTGAAACTAATAGGATATTTTATGTCATTTATAAAAAATTTAAAATTCAATTATTTATAAAAGAGACTAATAGAAAAAAACTAGTAAAAAAATAAAATGCAGAGTTAACTACGTGTAGACATTAATAATATCTAAAGGTTGCATAATTTTCACTAGTTTACAAAATCTTTGTCTGTATTACTCTATGCAGATACCCAGTTAAATTGAATTTTCTATAAATGGCTATTAATAATCAAATAAGATCAATTGACTAAAAACTGAAATTTGTAATGGGCCCACATTACCTATTCCTCCATTATAAGCAGTGAAATCTTTAAAAATAGTTGTTAGGCTTTGATAATTCCAGAGGCCTTGATTTCTTGAGCCCTTGGTGGAAACTTGGATGAAACTGGTGACAACCTTGGATGAAATTCTGCACATTTATAATTAAAATTCTGAAACTTTGATGATGAAGTTTTTCTTTTTAAATGAGACAAAGGAAAATAACACAGAAAAGGAGACAACATGACCATGAAGGCAAAGACTAGAGTGATAGAGCTATGTATCAAGGAATGCCAAGAGCCACAAGAAGCAGGAAGAGGCAGAAATAGATCATTCCCCCACAGTCCCTAGATGAAGTGCAACCTTGCTGACACCTTGATTTCAGACTTCAGGCCTCCAAAACTACAAGTGAATAAACTTTTTTGTTTTAATGTGCCCAATTTATAGCAATTTGTTACAGCAGCCACAGTAAACTAATATACGAAGTCAGACTGGCAAGGGAGATGTTCTTTGTATAAGATGAAGATTAACCCTGAGCTAGCAGAAGAGTACAAATTAAAATTCTTTTTTTTTAAATTTTTTCTTATTTATTTATTTGACAGAGAGAGATCACAAGCAGGCAGAGAGGCAGGCAGAGAGAGAGAGGAGGAAGCAGGCTCCCTGCTGAGCAGAGAGCCCGATGCGGGACTCGATCTCAGGACCCTGAGATCATGACCTGAGCCGAAGGCAGCGGCTTAACCCACTGAGCCACCCAGGCACCCCAAATTAAAATTCTTATCTTGAATGGCCAAGAGACTTAAGAGAGAAATCCAATGGGGACTCTTTTACAGGGAAAGTCTGGATATTTCTCCATGAGGTCAGGATTTTATGGTAATTAAATAATTGAAGCATTTATTTACCTGGGGCAGACCCAATATTTTAGGAAGAAAACTGAGGCAAAATATATTTATGGGGGATTTTATAGGAAATCTGTATCCAGAAACCTGGTTAGGGAGACTAGTCCTAAACACTTTTCTTTCCTAAGCCTGCAACACCAGAAATATCCTCAAAATCTTTTTTCTGCACAAATTTCCTCATTGGTTGCAGGGGTTTTAAAATATGTGCACATATTCTTTAATAGCACCTCTTTTTTAAAAAAATATTTTATTTATTTATTTGACAGAGAGAGATTACAAGTAGGCAGAGAGGCAGGCAGAGAGAGAGAGGAGGAAGCAGGCTCCCTGCTGAGCAGAAAGCCCAATGCGGGATTCGATCCCAGGACCCTGAGATCATGACCTGAGCCGAAGGCAGCGGCTTAACCCACTGAGCCACCCACGTGCCCCAATAGCACCTCTTTTAAAAAGTGAAAACTAATTGCTCTCCCTTTGAATATGGGTTGTATTTAGTGACTCACTTTTGAGAGCTATACAGTGGCCAAAGTGACAATGTGATTTCTGAAATGAGAACATAAAAAGCATTGTGGCTTCTTCCTTGCTCTTTCCCTGGGATTACTCGATCTGGGAAAAGCCAGATGCTATGACATGAGAACATTCAAGCGGCACTCAGGGAAAAGTCCACATGGCAAGAAACTGAGGCCTCCTGCCAAAAGCAAAGAGGAAACTGGGGTTTTCTCTCAGCAGTCGACCTTAAAATGAGTGCAGCCCTGGCTTCTTAACTGCAACCTCATGAGAGACCCTGAGCCAGAACCACCCAGATGAGCTGCTCCTAAATTCCTAAACCACAGTAGAAATTGTGAGAGAATAAATACTGATTATTTTAATCTGCTAGATTTGGGGGCAGTTTCTCACACAGTAACTAATAACACTGATGCACCTTACAAATGAAGTGCCATCATTGTTAAGGATGCCATAATATAATGAATGTCCCAATTATCCTTTGATTTACTAGAAATTATTAATAAATATTATAATAAATGTTTCATAACATCACTACTGTCACATAGTGAGCTCAAGAATAGTATTATTTGTTGAGCATTTAATATGTACTATGAATTTTAACAGTGAGAACACCAAGACAGCCTTTAAGAACCATGCCTAGTAGCACATAACTATAAAGAGGAGTAGCGACTATTTGAATCCATGTCTCTTTGAATATATAGCCCATGCAGTTAACTATTCTTCTTTTACTCTGCAAGACCTTCAAATTTTTTTAAATTTCTCTCACCTTTTAGTCCTTTCATTTCTAGACTATCCCAAGTTTCTTCAATCCTTGTTCTTTTGGTCTTCTTACTATCCTAATCTACTTCCTCTGAATGTACTTAAATTTGACAATATTCCATTTAACACTTAATCCCAGAATTGAAAATAATAATGTGATATGATCAGTACAAAGTACCATAAGAGTATTACTTCTCATTATCTACAAGATGTACTCATTAGTGAATCCTGAGTTAGCCACATCACACCCTTAACTTGTACTAACACCATGATTAACTAAAACTCACATGTCTTCCACATGAACTGTGGTCATATAAAGTCTTCCTTCTTGGGGTGCCTGGGTGGCTCAGTGAATTAAGCCGCTGCCTTCGGCTCAGGTCATGATCTCAGGGTCCTGGGATGGAGCCCCACATCGGGCTCTCTGCTCAGTGGGGAGCCTGCTTCCCCCTCTCTCTGCCTGCCTCTCTGCCTACTTGTGATCTCTCTCTGTCAAATAAATAAATAAAATCTAAAAAAAAAAAAAAGTCTTCCTTCTTTATCTACATGCAGATCTTTAATTTGATAAAAGTACTGCTAAGAAAATGAAAAGTCAAGCACAAACTGCAATATTTAAAAAATATATATCCGACAAAGGACTTTTATTCAGAATATATTGAGAACTCACACACCTCAATCTCAATAATAATAAGAAACAAACCCACCAACTTAAAAGTGGGTAAAGGATTTGAACATGCACTTCACCAAAGAAGATGCATGTATGGCAAATAAGTACATCAAAAGACGTTCAACATTATTTTTCATTAATAAAATATAATATAAAACCACAATAAAATACTGGTATACACACAAAAATGACTAAATTTAAAAGACTGACCATACCAAGTTTTGGTGAGGATGTAGAGCAAGTGAAATTTTCACATCCTGTTGGTAGGAATGTAAAGTGATACAATAGTTGGCTATTGTGGGAAAGGCCATTGTTTTTCATTGTTGAAAAGCAGTTTGGCAGTTTTCTAAAAAAGTAAAACATACATCTACCATACAAACAGGCTTGTCTTTTTTTTTTTTTTTAAGATTTTATTTATTTATTTGACAGAAAGAGCACAAGCAGGGTGTGCACCAGGCAGAGGGACAGGGAGAATCAGGCTCCCTGCTCTGAGCAGGGAGCCCAATGTGGGTTTGATCCCAGGACCCTGAGATCATGACCTGAGCCGAAGGCAGATACTTAACTGACTGAGACACCCAGGTGCCCCATAACCAGTTAATCTACTCCAAGGTATTTACCATAGAGAAATGGAAGAATAAGTCTGCAAAAAAATTTGAAAAACATTCAAACAGGATCATTTGTAATACCTTAAAAGGTAGAAAAAATTCAAATATTCAACAGATGAATGGATAAATAAGATGTGATATAGACATGCAGTGGGAATACTATTCAGTCATTAATGAGAAACTATTGATATATGAAACCACATGGAAAAAAATATAAATGATTATGCTGAGCAAAAGGAACCAGATAAAAAGAGCAATAAGATGTTATTCCACTAATATACAATGCTAGAATTCTTTAGTAATGGGAATAGATCAGTGAGTACAGGCAAACAGGGTTTCAGAGTTGCAGTGGATTACAAAGAGCGTGTTGACACATTTGAGGGTGATGAAAATGCTTCTATTCTTAATTATGATGAATTCACAGATTTATACATATTTCAAAATTCATTTAATTATTAATTTTAAATATAATCAGTTCATTGTGTATCAACTTATCTAACTCAGTCCATTTTCAAAATAGAGATGAACCCACAATGCCATAGAATCATTATTTATAAGAGCCAAAAAGTGGAAATAATCCAAATGTCCATCAACTGATAGATGGATAAATAAAATGTGGTATATCATACAATGGAATACTATTTAGCAATAAAAGTGATAATGTACTGATACAGGCAACAGGCATGCCCAGAGCTCAGTATAACTCAGAAAAGACCTGAGTGGACCCTAAAAGCTTCTATCTCTAGCTGATCTTTAGGGTCCACATGAGCAGGAGTAAAAGCTGAATCAAATTATAGATGGCATGACCAAACATTGAAGGATTGCTTCTGCTCAATGCTAATCTACAAAAATAAGAAGAGTTTTTTTTCTGTTTACATTCCAAGCATTTAAGGAAATCTGTCAGGTTTCTGGCTGACCACTGAGATAATGGAACAGAGACTTAGGTAATCACACATGAATAAGATACACATTCTTTGCAAAAATAGTATGGGGGAAAGTCACTAGAAATATGAATGACTACAGCCCTCAATAAGCAACAACTGCAAACACTGAGGAGGGGGGAATGTCTGATTCCCAGAGTTATAATATTCAAAATGTCCACTTTTTTGTTTAAATTCAATTAACCAAAATATAATACATCATTAGTTTCCAAAATATCCAGTTTTTTACAAAAAAATCACAAAGGATACAAAGAAACAGTGAAGTGTGGCCCATTCACAGGACAAAAATGACAGAAAACATCCCTGAAGAAGCCTAGATATTGGATGTATTAGGCAAAGACTCTATTTGGTGGGGGGAGGGGCAAATACTTTAAATTAACTGTCTTAAAGATACTCAAAGACCTAAAGGAAGATGGTGGAGTTGGAGGACCCTAAGCTTGCCTCCTTCCATGGATAACACTGACATCGGTGTAAATAACAGAAAATTATATAAAGAATGGCAGAACTAACTCCACAACTAAGGGTAGAGAAGAAACTATCAAAGAAGATAGGAAGGGAGAAGATACTGTTTGGGAGTGAAATGGAAAATGGATCAGGACCATCCACATTGGGCGGTGGGGTGGGTAGCCAGTGGCATAGGAAAAGAACAGGAAAAAAAAGACTTTCACAACATGGAGCCCACAAATGGGGAGGATAAATCCCCATAATATTTTCCCTTGAAAGTGAGAGGGACGGAATCCCACAAATTCTTATTGACCAGTAGGACTTAAAGCCTGAAATTTTAAAACCTGAAGCTTAGCTCTGGGAAAACCTGGAGGGCATTAGGAAGAAGAGTCCTGCCTTAAAGAGACAGCAGACAAACAACTATTGCACATACAGCAGAGAAGTAGTTTGAGAAACACTAGGGGCAGGTAGAAGGAGAGTGATTTGCTCATCTCAGAGTGTGGTCAGAGAGACAGGGATCATGAGGAGACCCCTCCAAGAACAAAGGAGTTGGCAGGTGCCATTTCTTTCTCCTGTCCCCTCAGCATAAACAACAGCCACCTGTGGGAACCAACAGGTGCCTACATTCCTTAACTAACTTGCTTATCCCAAGCCCTGTCCTCCCCTCCCCTGCCAGCTCTTTTATCTGCCCTTCCCAGTCAGACTAGCCTCAGTATCAGTGCCACAGATGCCCTCCCCCAGAAAACTGATACAAATCCTGCCAATACCACATCCCCCCACCCACAGGTTTTGTAGGACCTCAGTTCCAGCTGTGGTGGGGACAGGTCTCATTTTATAAGCAGACCACTGCACACCTTGTTAAAACATGTCCCACCCCTGCTGGGGACCAAACACTGCCAACCTATGCAGAGAGTCTCTGCAAACAAATGGAATGAAGGAAAAAGAGGTCAATACTCAATAGCAGAGCACATGTAACATACATAGGAGACACTCATGGAAACAACAGATCCTGGGGAACAGAGGACAGACACTACACTGCAAGACACTACAAGCTCTTTTCTTCATAAGGCTATATCATTAAAAGCAAGAGAAGTAGCTGACTTTCCTAACACAGAGAAACAGACTCAGAGAGTTAGACAAAATGAGGAGACAGAAATATGTCCAACATGAAAGAACACAACCAAACCACAGCAAGGAAACTTGGACTTTAAGTAATATGGAAAATGGACTTTAAGTAATATGACAGAATTTAAAGTAATGATCAAAAAGGGGTGCATGGGTGGCTCAGTCAGTTAGATATCTGATCCTTGGTTTCAGCTCAGGTTATGATCTCATGGATTGTGAGATCAAGCCCCACATCAGGCTCCATGCTCAACAGGGAATCTGCTTGAATTCTCTCCCTCAGCCCCCTCCCCCAACTCACATGTTTATGCTCTCTCTCTGTCTCTCAGATAAATAAATCTTTTAAAATATGTATTATTGATCATAAAGATACTCATGGGATTTGAGAAAAGAGTGGAGGACATCAGTGAGAACCTTAACAGAGATTAAAAAAAGAACCATTAGAGATTAAGAACACAATAATTAAAACTAAAAATATACTTTATGTAATAAATAGCAGGCTAGATGAAGCAGAGGAACAAATTAAGGAGCTGGAAGACAGAGTAAAGAAAAGTAACCAAGCCAAGCAAAGAAGAAGAAAGAAACTATGCAAATTGAGAATAATCTTAGGGAATCACTAACTCCTTCAAGCATTATAACATTTGCATTATGGGGACCTCAGAAGAAGAAAGAGATATAGGGGACAGAAAATTTATTTGACCAGAAAAAAAAAAAAACTAAAAACTTCCTTACTCTGAGGAAGGAAATAGGTATCTAGACCAGGAGGCACAGGGATCCCCCCCAAAAATTCAACCCAAGGAAGTCTATGCCCAGACACATTGTAATTAAAATGGCAGAAAATCGTGATAAATAAAAACATGTTAAAAGCGCAAGAGAGGGGAGTCTGGGTGGCTCAGTGGGTTAAAACCTCTGCCTTCAGCTCAGGTTATGATCCCAGGGTCCTGGGATCGAGCCCCACATCGGGCTCTCTGCTGAACAGGGAGCCTGCTTCTTCATCTCGCTCTCTCTGCCTGCCTCTCTGCCTACTTGTGATCTCTGTCAAATAAATAAATAAAATCTTTAAAAAAAAAAAAACCAGCAAGAGAAAAGAAAGACAGTTACATACAAGGGAAACCCCATAAGGCTATCAACAAATTTTTCAGCAGAAACTTTACAGGCCTGAAAGGAGTGGCATGATATATTCAGAGTGCTGAAAGAGAGAAATCTGCAACCAAGAACCCTCTATCCAGAAAGGTTATTATTCAGAATAGAAAGATAAAGAGTCTCTCAGACAAAAAGTAAAGCAGTTCAAGGCCACCAAACCAGACTTACAAGAAATATTAAAGGGGACTCTAAGTGGAAAGGAAAGACCATAAGTAAGAGTATAAAAAGTAAAAAGCAAAAAAGCATAAAAATATTTCTGTAAAAATCAGTCAAGGGATTCATAAAAAAGCATATATAATGTGACACCAAATACCTAAAACATGGTGAGGGGTGGGGGCAGAGTGGTAAAGAATCAGTTCAAACTTAAGTGACCATCAACTTAATATAGATTGCTATATGCAAAAGAAATTATTTAACAAACCTAACAGTAACCACGAATCAAAGACCAGTAATGGATATGTAAAGGATAAAGAAAAAGTATCCAAGTATATCACTAAAGAAAGTCAACAAACCATGAAAAGAGCAAGAGAAGAAAGGATCAGAGAAAAATCTATAAAAACAACAAAGCAAGTTAATAATGACAATAAATACATATCTATCAATAATTACTTTGAATGTAGTTGGACAAAATACTCTAATGAAAAGACATAGGGTAGCAGAATGGACTAAAACAACAAGACCTATCTATATACTGCCTACAAGAGACTCATTTCATGCCAAAAGACACCTACAGAATGAAAGTGGGGGAAGGTGAAACATTTATCATGCAAATGGATGTCAAAAGAAAGCTGGGATAGCAATACTTATATTGGACAAAATAGTCTTTAAAACAAAAACAAGAGACAAAAAAGGACAGTATATAATAATAAACAGGACATTTGAACAAGAAGATCTAACAATTGTAACATGGAAGCACACACACATATAAAAACAGTTAATAACAAACATAAAGGAACTAATTGATAGTAATACATAATAGTAGGGGACTTTAACACTGAACTTACATTGACAGGAAGATCATTCAAACATAAAATAAACAAGGAAACAGTGGCTTTGAATGATAAACTGGACCAGATGGGTTTAACAGACATATTCAGAATACTCCATCCTAAAACAGCAGAACACATTCTTTTCAAGTGCACATGGAACATTCTCCAGAGCAGATCACATATTAGGCCACAAAACAAGCTTCAACAAATTCAAAAAAATTGAAGTCATACCATACATCTTTTTTGACTACAACACTGTGAAACTAGAAATGAACGACAAGAAAAAATCTGGAAAGAGCACAGATACGTGGAGGTTGAATAACATGCCACTAAACAATGAATGTGTCAACCAGGACATCAAAGAAGAAATAAAAAATTACATGGAAACAAATAAAAATAAAAATACAATTGTCCAGAACCTTTAGGATGCAACAAAAGTGGTGTTAAAAGGGATTTTATGACAATAGAGGCCTATATCAGAAGCAAGAAAAATCTCAAGTGAACAACCGAAACTAACACCCAAAGGAGCTAGAAACAGAAAAACAAATGAAACCCTAAGCCAGTAAGAGTAAAGAAGGAAATAAAGATTAGAGCAAAAATAAATTATATAGAAACTTAAAAAAAAATAACAGATCAATGAAAACAAGAGCTGCTTCTTTGGAAAGGTCAACACAATAGACAGACCTCTAGCCAACACATAAAGAGAGAGAGGACTCAGATAAACAAAATCACTAATGAAAGAGGGCGACCCTACAGAAATACAAACAATTGTAACAAAATATGATGAAATCCTAAGGCCGACAAAATGAACAACCTAGAAGAAATGGATAAACTAGAAACATATAACCTACCAAAACTAAAGCAGGAAGAAATAGAAAATTTGAATAGACAAATTACCAGCAATGAAATTGAGTCAGTAATCAAAAACCTCCCCCAAAATGAAAGTCTAGGAGCAGATAGTTTCACAGGCAAATTCTACAAAACATTTAAAGCAGAGTTAATGCCTATCCTTTTCAAACTATTCCAAAAAATAGAAGAGAAAGGAAAACTTCCAAATTCAATATATTGGGCCACAGGGATACCAAACCACATAAAGATACCCCAAAAAGGGGCACTGGGTGGCTCTGTAGGTTAAAGCCTCTGCCTTTGGCTCACGTCATGATCCCGGGGTCTTGTGTACTTGTGATCTCCTTCTTTCAAATAAATAAATAAAATCTTTAAAAAAAAAAAAAAGACACCACAGAAAAAAAGAACTACAAGCCAGTATCTCTCATAAATACAACTGAAAATATCCTCAACAAAATCTGACAATATAGTAAAAAATCATACACCCAGTCAAATGGGATTTATTCTCAGAATGCAAAGGTGTTTCCTTATTCACAAAACAACGTCACATCAATATGTCACTTCAATAAAAGAAAGGATAAAAACCATGCGATCATTTCAATAGATGCGGGAAAAGTATTCAACAAAGTATATCATCAGTTCATGATAAAAACTCTCTGCAAAGTAGGCACCGAGAGGGAGCATACCTCAACATAATAAGGGCCTTAGATGAAAAAATCCACAGCCAACATATTTAATGGGGAAACACTGAGAGTTTTCCCCCTAAGATTAGGAACAAGATAGGTATGTCCACTCTCACCACTTTTATTCAACATAGTTCTGGAAGTCCTAGCTACAGCAACTAGACAACATAAAGAAATAAAAGACATCCAAATCAGTATGGACAAAGTGAATCTATCATTATTTGCAGAAAATATGATACTATATATAGAAAACCCAAAAGATGCCACCAAAAAGCCTCCTAGAACTCATAAATGATTCAGTAAAGTGGCAGGATACAAAATTAATCTATAGAAATCTGTTGCATTCCTATATACTAAATGAAGCAGCAGAAAGAGAAATTTAAAAAATAATCACATTTACAATTGCACCAAAACCAGTGGAATTTCTAGGAATAAACTCAACCAAAGAGATTAAAGACCTGTACCATGAAAACTATAAAACACTGATGAAAGAAAATGAAGATGACACAAACAAATGTAAAGACATTCCATGCTCATAGGTTGGAAGAACAAATATTGTTAAGATATCTATACTACCCAAAGCAATCTATTCATTTAATGCAATCCCTATCAAAATACCCAGGCATTTTTCACAGAACTAGAACAAACAACCCTAAAATTTGTATGGAACCATCAAAGACCCCAAATTGCCAAAGCAATCTTGAAAAAGAAAAACAAAACTCCAGGTTTGTATCACAATTGGTATCACAATTCCAGACTTCAAGTTATACTACAAAGTGGTAGTAATTAAAACAGCATGCTGCTGGCATAAAAATAGACACACAGATCAATAGAACAGAAGAGAAAACCCAGAAATAAACCCACAACTGTGTGATCAATTAGTCTTTGATGCAGGTGTCCCCTCTTAGCCGAAAGTAGAATGTTCCCATGAAACCTTTTATAAGCTAAAATGGTGTAAAGTGAAGAAGCAAATACAATTAATTTATGTGGAAAAAAATCTTTGAGAGTTCTCAGGCCCCCCAAATAACCTCTCTTCAGCTTCTCTGAAATCTTAGGGTACATCTTGCTAACAGATGCACAAAATAAATTGAAATAAAACCCAGTCTCACAGACACAGGTCAAAGTTGTGGTGGCTTGATGGGAAGATTCTGAGTGCAGTTTCTGGAGGTTGACAGTGTTACTCTCACTGCGCGGGTGCACGCGGCCTCTATTACTGCTCACTGAAGAGCAAACACTGAACGCTATTTTAGCTTTGCACTTTTTTTTTTTTTTTTTTTGTAAAAGAGAAAATACTCTTTGAATAGCAAAAAAATGTACTAATGTAGGTCTCTTGAAAAAACGAAGTGGTGTCATGTGAACTCTTAAAAAGTGGGGCATAGGGCGCCTGGGTGACTCAGTGGATTAAGCCGCTGCCTTCGGCTCAGGTCATGATCTCAGGGTCCTGGCATCGAGTCCCACGTTGGGCTCTCTGCTCAGCAGGAAGCCTGCTTCCTCCTCTCTCTCTCTCTCTCTCTGCCTGCCTCTCTGCCTACTTGTGATCTCTCTCTGTCAAATAAATAAATAAAATCTTAAAAAAAAAAAAAAAGTGGGGCATACTGGGGCGCCTGGGTAGCTCAGTGGGTTAAGCCGCTGCCTTCCGCTCAGGTCATGATCTCAGGGTCCTGGGATCGAGTCCCGCATCGGGCTCTCTGCTCAGCAGGGAGCCTGCTTCCCTCTCTCTCTCTGCCTGCCTCTCTGTCTATTTGTGATCTCTGTCAAATAAATAAATAAAATCTTTAAAAAAAAAAAAAAGTGGGGGATACTTACATTGGGTGATAACTCAGAACATAAAATAAACATTCTTGAGTCTATACTGAGTTAAATAAATTGAGTAAATGAATAAATTAATGAGGGAGACAAGACAAATCTCCTTTGCAGAAGAATTCCAAATAATTTATGCATATACACCACCGTCAAGGAGTAGGAGCATAACTCCTCACTCGCTAAGTGTGAGCTGCACACAATGAATTCCTCCAGACTGTATGGAACAAAAGGCAGCAGGGAATAACGCTACAGTGGCAAAACCTGACAGACACTGCCATCCAATTAAGGTCAACACCAAAAGTGGTAAGTCATATTGATAGCCCAGATCCTTGATATAATTGATAATAATGGGCCCTTTATCTCTGTGGTCTTTCTCTTGAAAAATCCAGAACAAATCTAATCATGAGAAAAATGTTAGGCAAATCTCAAACGAGGTACAGTCTGCAAAACACTTGACAGGACATTCCGAAGGTCATCAAAAATAAAAAAAGAGAAGTTTGAGAAACTGTCACATCCAAGGGAAGCATAAGGAGACATGACAACCAAATGTAATGTGGGAGCCAGGATGGGATCTTAGAACAGAAAAGAGTAAGAAAATCTGAAAATGTATGCGTTTATTGACATAACAAATGTATCCATTTAATGTATAATGTAAATAATAAGGGGACTGGGTGTGGGATGTCTGTCTCCAGAATTTTCCTATAAACTTAAAACTGTCCTAAAAATATATATATATTGTTATTAAGGAAATATTTAATGCAGATGGAAAGTGCACTGGACTTACCAATCTGAGTCCCAAACTTGACTCCTCCCATGGTTCGCTTTAAAACCTAGACATTGGGACGCCTGGGTGGCTCAGTTGGTTAAGCAGCTGCCTTCGGCTCAGGTCATGATCCCAGCGTCCTGGGATCGAGTCCCACATCGGGCTCCTTGCTCGGCAGGGAGCCTGCTTCTCCCTCTGCCTCTGCCTGCCTGCCATTCTGTCTGCCTGTGCTCGCTCTCTCCCCCCCCCTCTCTGATAAATAAATAAAATAAAATTTAAAAAAAAAAAAAGAAAAAGTTCTTATTAAATAAATAAATAAATAAATAAAACCTAGACATTGATTTATTCACCTTATATTTTACAGACTAAGAAAACGAAAGTCTCTTTAACGTCTAAAGGTCTATGAATCCATGGTTTTATTCTTTCATTAATCCAGCTATATCTGAAAAGAGCACATGGAAAAACGAAGAAGCATTCAAATTAATTATTATTTAACAAAAATTAACAAAACTTCAAGTTCACTAAAATGAGAATAATTTTAAAATCTCAATAACTTTAACATTTCATTATAATGATTCAGATGTTATCACACAGAATTTAGGAGAAAGTGCAGAAACTGCAGAAACTGCAGAAAGTGCAGGCAGAACTCCTAACTGAAGGTAGTAAAAACTTCTTATAAATTACCTCTGATGCAGAACTGACTTTATTTAAGCTTATATCATTCCCCATTGATATATCACTTTGTTCACAGAAGGTATACAAATTTGGGGGTGCCTGGGTGGCCCAGTCTGTTGAATGTCCTACTCTTGATTTTGGCTCAGGTCATGATCCCACCTGGGATCAGTCCTGGGTTGGGCTCCCTGCTGGGCAGGGAGTCTGCCTCTCCCTCTGCCCTTCCCCCCAGCTTATGTGCTCACTCACTCTCTCTCTTAATAAATAAATAAAATCTTAAAAAAAAAGAAAGTATATAATTTTTTTCATAGTGTTTTGAAAACTTAAGACATGGTATTAAAATGTAGAATTATTTGAGTACCCTTCTTTAATATTAGTTGGCCCTACTTTTTCTAAAACAAAACCTTTTTTAAGCTTAGCATTTCACCAAAAACATTTAATACATTAACTTTGAAAGCGTAAAATTTATGTGAGAGCTGTGATCAAATTTGGAGTATGGTTATCCTCCATAGTTATTATATACTTGTAATTATACCATAAATATCAGGAAAGTTTAAGGGGAACATATTTTGTTTAATGTATCTATGCCAGATTAAATTTTAAGAAGTTTAACAGCAACTAAATAATTTATAAAAATTCATTCTCTGGTCAGCTCTCTGTGATAAGTCTGACCTTATGGGATGCCCACAGGGTGTACATTAGATTAATATGTTTGATTTCTTATTCACTCTGACAGTAATATAATCTAAAACAAGACTCAGAGGCTTACTTTGGCCTGAAAGGTCAAAGATATGATAACACTAAAATGTGAAAAGTGCAATAATATTTACCAGGTTCTTTCTTCTTCTTTTTATGTGAAAAGGAGGCACAAAATGTCTCTCATATTTTAAATTGCCATATCAAATAAAGAAAAATAATAAAGTAACCAGTGGCTAACTGTAGCTATATATAATCACAATAATCCTTTCTAATATAAAAACTTTAGCATGGAAAAAGGATCATAAATAATACTATAGCAAATACCCTCAGTGAAAAAGAAAACATCATCATATTCTATTATTTCACATGTGACCCAAAAAATTACTTTGCCTTAACTTTCAGTAAAATGAAATCTTAACCTCAAAGTAACACTCACCTATCTGAATAAAAGTTTTAGAACTATTATCGTATTTTCTTAGATTAAAGGATGTAAGAACTGCATTATGTTTTTTTCTATATACCTCTACACTTTGTACATTTAAAACTCTACTTTTGCTAGTGTTTTCCTTGACAAACTAAATTTTGTTTAGTATCTTCCGAAGTGTAAACATTTCTACTTTAAGTTTCGTTAATAATCTCATGGCAACATCAAAACTTCAAAACAGGCATTCTGGTAATACTTGTTTTGTTAGGTTTGCAAATGGTTCTTTGTATTATCTCCTGCCCGCCATTTCCTTTAGTTTTAATGTTTTCAATTTCTTCAAAATGATGGAATAAAAGAAGGAAAAGTGTATTAAAGTTAACTTCTGTCAAGTCATCTTATCTTCCTGGTATTTTACGTAGAAAAAACAAGGAACCAGTAATATCTGACGCCCTGCAAATGTACTTGGAACTGTGTTGATTTCGTGTCAGTTACTGACTGCTAGACTTGGAGAACCACAGCTCATGTGAGCAACAATGGCCAAAACTATACAGTACCTTTACGTCAAAAACACATCACAGGAAGTGACTCATCTCTGTCGACTGAAAGGAGAATTGCACAGAGAGATGGTGTCTTCAATGGAGGGTTGTATTTGGTAAAAAGAAAACAAAAATTCTAAATGTAGCTACATAGTAAATCCAAAAGCCATTCCTTTCAAGAGAAATTTAAAATTATGTTTCCTACTTTCAGAATCCTTTTATCATTACAAGAGTTATTCTTTTCTGGTTTGAATCCTGCTTACCTCCTTTTTAAAGTTATTCCTGAAAACATTAGCCCAGATGACCTAATTTCAGATGTCTCATTTACCTGTTCATAGATTTATATGCCACCTGCTTTTGCTTTTTCTACAGATGCAAAGTCAACCTCTGGGGCAAAATTCCACTTTTCTCTTTCTGCCACACAAGTGGTAAATAACATTACCCAATAAATTTTAGCATTTCCCCAAATGTGTAGGATACAAAAAATGTATTCATTCATGTGAGATATAAAAATGTACACTCACACTTCTGAAATCAACAGCCAGCCATTTCACACTTGGGCCAAAGGCAAACAAACATAATTCTCACTGGCAGCTGGACAACATTCCAAGCTGCCACCACATTAATTAACTCACCTCAATCAGATTCCACTTTGACTTGCACAGCTTGCTGCCAAGACGCCCAGCAATAAATTGTTAGGTTAAATACTGAACAAGGTAGGGAAATACCATATGGTATGTTGTTATAGAGGGTGGGATATTCTTGTTCAACACTGGTAGCAGGGTTTTCTGTTGACATTTTATTGTTCTCTTGTGATTTAAGAAAAATGAATATTTGTTCTTGTTGATAAATGATCTTGCCTGTCTTATTGTGGTGGGGAATGGGACAGTAAAAAGATAACAGAATACCTTTGTCCACCAGCTTCTATAGTTGATATTCCTTAAATTTCAACGCAACAGCTTACTCAGCAAGTACTGGGAACTTCCTAATGGTAAGTTATTAGCATCAAATTGGGAGGGAATGTCAAGGAACAAAGAATTCAAATATATTCTTTTTCATTGAAATCTATTAGGGATTTACAAATAAATATAAACTACCTGTAGTTGAAAAAAATTCAAATCTGAGAGTCAAAAGATTTGAGTCTGGTTTCTGTCTCTGACTGGCTTTGTCACTTCGGCCAAATCACTTAACTTCTCTGATATTATGTCCTTATCTGTAATATGAAGCAATATGATGAGATGAGTGGTTTCCCAAACATTAATGCGCATATCAGTTTAAGGAGTTAACAATGCAGATTCTTGGATGCCACCACTAGGGATTGAAATTGCCTAGATTTGATGTGTAGCCCAAGAGTCTGCATTTGTAATGAAGCAAGAAATTCTACTGCAGATTGAGGACCCACACTTTAAGAATACTGTACTACATAATATCTAAGATCCTCTTACTTCTAACAGTGTATTATTTTATTTATTAGTCCATGTCATTGCTTTTATAACTCATGGTGTGATTTTGGAAAGAGGTCTAATTGGGAGTGTTGATTCAAGACTTAATCTGCATTAAAAAGTTCAAATGCCTTAGTTAAAAAGACTGGAAACATAGGAAATGATTACTCAGAGTCACATAAGCATTGTCTGGGGTTATGGGATAGGTGATAAGGGTAATAGCTGACTGGCTGCTCCCCCTAAAAACCCTGCCTGTCTATAAAAGAAGACTCCAAATCTAGACAAAGGAAACATTGTTAGCCATCCTGCAAATCAACTTTATTCGTATTCTTTATCATTCACCCAAAAGGAGTCTTTCGTGCTCTAAGGATGTCATTACCAATCCTCATTTCATTTATTTTGCTTTTCATGTACCTGGTACATTCTCCTTCTATTTAAAATGCTAGAAATCAGAAAAATATTTCATAGTTGTTTGCAAGTCTATAAAAGTCTAGGAACTTTTGGAAAGTTTCATGATTTGATAAGGAAAGTAAAAGGCTCTTACTTGGGGCACCCGGGTGGCTGAGTGGGTTAAGCCTCTGCCTTCGGCTTGGGTCATGATCTCGGGGTCCTGGGATCAAGCCCCGTGTGATGGGGCTCTCTATTGGCAGGGAGCCTGCTTTCCCCTCTCCCTCTGCCTGCCTCTCTGCCTACTTGTGATCTCTTTCTATCAAATAAATAAATAAATAAATCTTTTTTAAAAAATAAAATAAAAGGTTCTTACTAGAATACACATTGAGTGCCATGTATCTCCTTCTATCTAATCCCTCTTATAGTCAGCAGAGAGCTATTCCAAAAGACATCTGTTGGGGGATAGCCTTAAATTAGAAGAGCAATTTTAACTGGCCCACATAAATTAGTATGCAACACAGGTCTTTCTCATTATGTTTATAAGCTCAACAGACTTGAAGTCTCAAATGCAGACTTCATTACTTCACTACTTAGAACTGTGAAATTAGGGTGGCCTGGGTGGCGCAGTTGGTTGGACGACTGCCTTCGGCTCAGGGCGTGATCCTGGAGTCCCGGGATCGAGTCCCACATCAGGCTCCCAGCTCCATGGGGAGTCTGCTTGGCTCTCTGACCTTCTCCTCGCTCATGCTCTCTCTGTCTCTCTCTCTCAAATAAATAAATAATCTAAAAAAAAACTGTGAAATTACCTTTGTTCTTAGTTTCTATCAATGGCAGATGTAAAAAAGCAATGCAGTATTTGCATTATTATTCAATCTGCAAAAAAGAAACCTGATTCTCTTAGATTGAATCAGTTTCTTCCAAGCTACTCTAATCACTACAAAAATCCCCCAATTCTAATAATGTTCCTTAGGGGAGGGGTGCATGGTCTCTTATTGATCTTTGTGTTCTCCTCAGCTACTAAAATCAGTCTCTTAGTAGATGCTCAGTAAAGGAATGTTGGATTAAAGATACTTTGACAGAGTATTGAATTCTGCTGCAGACTTCTTCGTCCCCTGCAGGTGGTGCTGGGAGACAGGTTCTTTGTTTATTTACTTACTCAGGAAGATCTGGGCTAGTAAAGGTGTTCTCGGTACCTGGTTTAAAGCTGTTGTGATTACATTTCTTCCTTCCCTTCACTCTAGTTACTGATCACAGAAGAGAGCCAAAACACCAAAAAAGGTGACGCAAGTGAAGGGAGACACAAAAGTAATTGGTAGTGTCACCCAGGCCAGCCAGTGAAGATTCTTAGGACTCAGAAAAGTACATTTCTATTTTCCAAAAGAGAACATATATTCAGGAAATTATTCTGCAGTACTAAGCATTACCCCAGAATCTACTATTAACTCTGATACTGTGCTTGTCATCCCTATAATTCTAGTATTTCTCACCGTGATTAGATATGACTGGTTGCTGATATTTGGGACTTCAACCTTTAAGATTTCCTCTCCACCCCACATGCCTCCCAGAGTTAGCTGCCCTTTGCTCTGTGATTCTCCAGTTTAAGGAATGTATCACTTATCTTTTAATATCTGAATCTCCCACTTAATTGAGAATTGATATATAGGGTAGGGATTATGTCATTTTCATCTTTGTATCACTAGTTCTTACTTAATGCTTAGGCTGTAGTAGACACCAAATAAACTGAATGAATAAAGCAATCAATAAATCAATAACTGCCAGCCACATACATTAGTATTATCTGGAACTAAGTGTACATTTCTCTTCTATCATTCTTGCCCTGGAAATTTCTGAAGCCAAAAGTAGAGATCTGTGCCTAAAGTCATAAATAAAGAAGCTGGTATGTTTTAATTGACATAATATCATTCCCCAAAACCCACATTTCCTGCCCTATCTCTCCCACCTTCCTCTGTATGAATCTTTTACAACTATCAGACTGGTCTGCTTACTTTCTCTGATATGCCTATGCTTTCCCCGCTCTGAGATTATGCCATCCCTCTATTTTATTCCCAGTCTATTTTAATTAGTAATTCTCAAGGTGGTTTTCAAGGGGCTCACAATATCAACAGTATATTCATAATAACACTAAGATGCTTTTTGCCTTTCACTCTCATTCTTTTGTAAGTGTACAGTGGAATTTTCCAGAGGCTATATGAGATGTAATATCACAAAAGAAGCAGATATGAGAATCCAGCTGTCTTCTATTAAGCCATATATTAAAATATAAAATGTAAAATAAACATTTTTTCATTAATTGGTTTTGTTCTGAAAAATATTGTTATTTTTCATAAGAATGTTATTTATGTTAACATGTGATTTTTACTTATTTATTTATTTTTTAAGATTTTATTTTTTGACAGAGAGAGATCACAACTAGGCAGAGAGGCAGGCAGAGAGAGAGAAGGGGGAAGCAGGCCCCCGCTGAGCAGAGAGCCCAATGCGGGCCTCGATCCCAGGACCCTGAGATCACGACCTGAGCTGAAGGCAGAGGCTTAATCCACTGAGCCACCCAAGCGCCCTGTTAACATGTAATTTATTTTAAAATAAATTAATAGATATTTATTGATTTTCTTGACTTTAACTTAATATGATAAATACAAAGAGATATAACTCACATAGACAAAAACTCTTTGGGGTCCTCAATAATTTTCAAGGGTATTTGAAAAGAGTCCTAAGGCCAAAGAATTTGACAATGCTGATCTAAATCTTCTATATCTTTTAAAGTCCAAATCAAAGCCTTCCTCCTTGATAAGCTATTTGACCATTGCAACTACAGAGAATCTCCTCTGTCTAATCTGAATACCCAGGACACGTACACACTTAGAGTTCTTTTGCACCATTCACCTAGTACAGAGCTTGTGCCAAAAAGGAAAATATTGTTATACTGATTAAGAATAATAATTAAAGACCTTTGTGTTTGATGGTGAATCATAAACAACCCTTCTCCAGTCTCTGATGATAGTCTTCCCAGCCTCAAAGGAAAAAGAAGGATTTTCTTGACTTTTCAATCTACGCTTTTCACTGAAGATAATAATAAACTTACATGTATATATAAAACATTTATGTACTTTTATTATAAACCCAATACATATTAACTGAAAAAGAATGAAACATAAATTATAAATTAAAAATTAAATTCACCCTCAAAGCCATCAACCTGAGTAACAACTACTCACATTTTAGTACATTTTAGTATATAAATCTCCAGTTTTCTACTCTACAGTTGTTTTTTTCACTGAATTAAGTTACACTGAAAAACCACTATCAGGGCACCTGGGTGGCTCAGTGGGTTAAGCCACTGCCTTTGGCTCAGGTCATGATCTCAGGGTCCTGGGATTGAGTCCCATATCAGGCTCTCTGCTCAGCAGGGAGCCTGCTTCCCTCTCTCTCTCTCTCTCTCTCTGCCTGCCTCTCTGTCTACTTGTGATCTCGCTCTGTCAAATAAATTTTAAAAAACCCTTTAAAAAAAAAAAGAAAGAAAAACCACCATCATTTTTACGATATTCTAAGATGCTTTTTTGCACTTATCATCAGATAGTGTCACATAAGGAGATTTAAAAAAAGCTGATAATGTTCATTTTGGGGGGTAATGTTCATTTTAGTAAGTTGGGGGTAGATACAGAGGTATTCATTTTCTTTAAATTAAATATGTAGCTTAATTTTCTTCTATGTGACTTGGGTCGCCTGGGTGGCTCAGTGGGTTAAAGCCTCTGCCTTCGGCTCAGGTCATGATGCCAGGGTCCTGGGATTTAGCCCTGCATGGGGCTGTCTGCTCAGCAGGGAGCCTGTTTCCCTTCCTCTCTCTGCCTGCCTCTTTGCCTACTTGTGATCTGTCAAATAAATAAAATCTTAAAAAAAAATAATTTCCTTTTATGTGAATAATAACTTTATTAAGTGAATTTTCATAACAAAAGTTTTTAAATGATATATAATGAACATTTTCTATGTCATTAAGTATTTGTTACCTTACCTAACTCTGTAATAGTCAATTATATATTTTCTAGGATTTATTTAACCTATGTTTAACCCCAATATTAAGCACTTAAATTATTCTAATTTTCAAAACTATAAATAATGCTTGGATTTTCTTCCTTATATATACATTTTGCATACCTCTGTGGTGATTTCTTTAGAATAAATTTAGAATTACAAGGCCAGGAGATACAAACAATTATAAGACATTCAATTAAAATGCTGCTTTCTCACTAGAAGAAAAACAAAACTAAGATTTAGGAGAAAAGGAAAAGAATCTGAGTAGTAACAAGAGAAAGCTGGGAAGGCACAAAGAAGCAAAACTCATAGAAAAAATGCTGCCAAGGAAGAGAGGAGGAAAGGGAATAAAAGTGAGAGGCTTGAACAGAGTTGTAGAATCCCTACAGTGGATAAAGCAAGGCATACTGGAGAGAAAAGGTTTTAGAGTCAGGCAGATGAAGATTTCAAACAAGTCATCCATTAATTATCTATGTGTCCGTAGGCAAGTTACATAATTTCTCTCAGCCCCCACTTTCTTAACTGCAAATGGGAAAAGCAAAGAGTTTGGCAAATAGTAGGCACATAATAAATGTTTATTTTCATCTAAGGAAATGGGATAAAACTGGGGAGGGCAGGAGAATAAAAGGGAAATTTAAAAAAATAAATAATTGGGGGCATCTGGGTGGCTCAGTGGGTTAAGCCGCTGCCTTCGGCTCAGGTCATGATCTCAGGGTCCTGGGATAGAGTCCCGCCTGCTTCCTCCTCTCTCTCTCTCTTGCCTGCCTCTATGCCTACTGTGATCTCTCTCTGTCAAATAAATAAATAAAATCTTTAAAAAATAATAATAATAATAAGTAAACAAATAATTGAATATATGGGAAAAATACAACCTAAAGAAAACCAAATTCTATTTCACAAATTGTTACTTTTGTATAAAATTCTGATGTCACATTATAAAATAAAGAAGAGAAAGAAAACACAGATAAGTGTGTGGCTTGAGAGGAATGAAAATTTGCTGACGAGAGAAGTGAATTAATATGTGATTAAAAAATAAGAATGACAGACCTTAAAAAATCAAATGTTGACTCAAAATATTTGCAGAGGATTTTTTTGTCTTTGTATTGCTGCTTAATAAAGTCCTTGTTATGGTTTGAAGAAAAGATATATAAGAAAGATGTTGATGAATAAAAAGATTATGATTTGGAATAGTTTATATTCATTAAGCCATTTTAAAAAAGATTTTATTTACTTATTTGCCAGAGAAAGGGACACAGCAAGAGAGGGAACACAAGTAGGGGGAGCGGGAGAGGGAGAAGCAGACCCTGGCATCATAACCTGAGCCAAAGACAGATATTTAACAACTGAGCCGCCCAGGCACCGCCCCCCCATTATGCCATTTTAAGAAGTGGAAACAAATTAAAAATTGAAAGCAAACCAGCTTGTACATTCATTATTTTGACCCTGAGCCCTTGAAGTCTTGTTCTATCTGTGCTCCAGCACGCATGCCCACATGCACACACTTCATCTTTCTCTTCTCTCAAGCAAAGAAGCAGGTGGCAACATTTTACCACTCTGCTCTCTGTTACTTAACTTCTGGTCTTTATTTTCTCTTTCACAAACTCTTTAAAGATAATGTTAGCAGTTAAGAATCTCCTCTTTCTTGAATTTCCTTAGTTGGACTAGAAATCTTGAGAAAACAGGTTGTCTATTTCTCATGAAATATTTTGGCACTTCATGCTTCTAACTGTTCCAAGAACGTCTTAAGACATTTTATTTGGCTTTTTTACTTGAGAATCGAAATAGAACCTGTCTGCCCAGAGGTACATGCACATCACTAAAAATTTAATGTGACTCAGAGAGAAAATGAATCAAATCCTTTTTTTTCCCCAATGGAAATATAATTGGCACACAATATCTTATTAGTTTCAAGTGTACGTCATAGTGATTGGATATTTTTATACATCATGAAATGATCCCTATAATAAGCCTAGTTACCATCTGTCACCATACAAAGTTACTAAAATATTATTGACTATATTCCCTAAGCATTTTGTCTCTTAAATGAGTTTTATCTTAATTAAGGGTAAAGACTTCAATCACTTTTTATTTACTCTACAATAATGCATCCTGTTATTTGGAATAGCTAACTTAGTTTCATATTGGTGGAACTCTCACCTCTATGTGTGGTAGAAAATTATTGTAATTGGTTTTCTTATTTGACCACTCTTTGAGGAGAATGCTACAGAGAAGGGTGATAGTGGCTTTTCACATAGCAAAATTTCTTCAGGCACCAAACAAGAAACATTAAAATGTTATATAGCAAATGTATCATATACTTTCATTGAAGACAGTAATCTTCGACAAAATGAGATAATGAAGAACCACTTGAGATAAAGAATGGGTAGCAATTCAAGTGATTTTAATTCCAGTTCAACAGAAGCTCTAGGTGTGGTTAGACCATGCTTTTGATGATGATGATGATGGTAATGATGACAGCGATGGACTGCTCTAGCTATCCACCAATCTCATTTCTTCCCACTCAGCAATAGTATCTTCCACGCAATTTTTCTTTGTCTCCTCACTTTCCTAATATCCATCTTTCCAGAACTCTGAAGGAGTTGAGATCACAACGGAGACTAGTTAAAAATCTGCACATATATTCTAGATCATGTCACAGTTCCCAAGTCAAACCAGTTTATTTACCTCATTCCTTCCTTTGCCCTTGCCCTTTAACTTTCTTCCTTTGGGAATTCCCTCTACCTTTTAAGTCCAATGTGCAGACTTCAATTTAACAACATTGTTTGACTATATCATCACGATGGTGAAATTCTTAGATGGTGATTAGTATATAAAGTTTCTGGCTTTCAGTTTTCCAAAAACGTCAACCAGGTCTTAGAGATTCGGGCGCCTGGGTGGCTCAGTGGGTTAAGCCGCTGCCTTCGGCTCGGGTCATGATCTCGGGGTCCTGGGATCGAGTCCCGCATGGGGTTCTCTGCTCGGCGGGGAGCCTGCTTCCCTCTCTCTCTCTGCCTGCCTCTCCATCTACTTGTGATTTCTCTCTGTAAATAAATAAATAAAATCTTTAAAAAAAAAAAAAAAAAAAGAGATTCTTTGCAAATATAATGAAAGAACCTTATAAAAGATGCCACTTAGTCTATACTAAAATTCTTAATTCAGAAGTAGCACCATTCATGGTCTTTTTCATACCTAAGTTATAGATCCATTGAGAACAATGTCAGTATCGTTTTAAAATGTCCAATTGTCTTAAATATATCAAATACATACAGCAATGGCACTACTAAGTATTTACCCATGCATTAGGGAACTAAGAGGAAGACACATAATCAGCATTGGAAAGAATGGATCATCTGATTAGGGATGATACTTTTCTGACACCCAAGTGTTTTATTTAAAAAAAAGCTTTATTGCTGGCATTGTATAGCCTAGATCAGTACTATCCAATATGGTAGCTAGTAGCTCTACATGGATATTTAAATTTTTAAAAAATATTTTATTTATTTAATTGACAGAGATCACAAGTAGGCAAAGAGGCAGGCAGAGAGAGAGGAGGGGAAGCAGGCTTCCTGCTAAGCAAAGAGTCCGATGTGGGGCTTGATCCCTGACTCTGGGATCATGACCTGAGCCAAAGGCAGAGGCTTTAACCCACTGACCCACATAGGCACCCCTTAAATTTAAATTTTAATTAAAATTAAATGAAATTATAAATTCAGTTTCTCAGTCACACCAGCCATATTTCAAATGCTTGAGAACTGCAGGTAGTTATTAGCTATCCTACTGGACAACACAGAACATTTACATCATCCCCAAAATATCTGGGGAATAAGTTAAGTTCTATGAGAACGGGTGGAAGCAGAGACTAACATTAATGTACTCTCTTGGATATGTTTAAAGTTCCGTTGTCTTCTAAACATTCCTTGAGAGCTTAAACTTCTTGAACTGTAGAAATGAAGAAAATTGGCCTGATGAAAGCAACTTCTTTCTATTGCCATCTTTCCAAGAACGTGGACAGTCAGAGCATTCCAATATATCTCCTGCCAAAGGCTCTTGGAGAATGACTACAGACTGAGGTTGTTCTGGAGCTGGAATCAGGTAGCTCTATTTTTCTTTCTGTTGTCAGCATACACTGGGAAATACACCTGCTACACAGAGTTCATCATTTCTAAAATAATCTGAGAGTTTATTACTCATGCCAAAAGCTGTCCAAGTCAGACAGTTCCACAAAGCAAACAGAAAAAAACTGCCTTGATCCAGAATTTTCAGGGTGTAATGCTGTGGCTCATTCCCTCATTATGAATGGATTCAGAATAGGAAAAAGTCAGAAATTTAGGCTATTGGATCAGTTGCTTTCTATCAATAAAGTTATCAGAAACCTGCAATGTGTTTTTCTTTTCACAGAATTAGCACTTTTTTACACAGAATTGAGAAAACTCTTCTCAATTCTCAGAATATCTAAAAAATCTTTAAAAATCTCAAAATATCTAAAAAAAAAAAAAAAAGATTTTTTTTACAATCCTTTCAGTAACAAAACCAACTACAATTTGGCCCCTGCCCTCAAGGAGCTCATTTTCTAGTGAATGATAGCAATAGATAAATGAGAGCTAGGAGAATCAAGGAAAGACAGTGAGGACAGAGGGTCATGTGACCAGCCAGTAAGATCTGCTGGAAGTCATGATCTTTAAGCAGAGTCTCGAAAGATAAAAGCCTTCTTCCTAGCTAGGGAAAGACAGGGTAAGTAAAAGTTTTAGGCAAGGAAAAACATGAGCCAAGGTACAGAGGTAAGAAACAGCATAGTACATTCTGGGGATTACATGAAATCTCATAATGCCAAAATAAGGGTCAGGAAGGTAGGCCGGGGCTAGATCATTGTATTCCATGCTAAGATTAATTTTCTTCTGTAGGTGTTGGAGAGTTATTAAGTGGTTTCTTAGGATGAGTGATCTGTTCACATGTGTGTTTTAGACAGACCACTTTGTATAACAACACCGATATAGAAGCGGCGGGTTTGAGAAGTGTTAGGAAGACAGTATGATGCAGTGAGATTAAAGGAGATGCCAAGTAGTTTTCGAAAGTAGTAATAATTACGGGGAGCCGGGTGGCTCAGTCATTAAGCGTCTGCCTTCAGCAGCTCAGGGCATGATCCCATTGTCCTGGGATCGAGCCCCGCATCAAGCCCCACATTGAGCCCTGCATCGTGAGCCCCCTGCTCTGCTGGAAGCCTGCTTCTCCCTCTCTCACTCCTCCTGCTTGTGTTCCCTCTTTCTCTGTGTCTCTCTATGTCAAATAAATAAAATCTTTTTTTAAAAAGTAGTAATAATTAAGGAATGAAATAAAAGGATAAATAGATATGGAGAGAGTCAAGATTTTCAGGAAACTGCTGGGGCTTTTCATTTGTTTTGCTTGATTGGTTGCTTGGTTTTTATTAGAACCTCTATGAAAGATAAAGTAGGGAACAGAGATGGGAAAGTACAATACTAAAGTTTTAGGAAAGAAATCATCACATGAACCATAAAGAAAGAAAGCACTGATAGTACAGTCAGAAAAATCCTGATAATGAGTCTGAGCAAACTAAAAGTCAAGTACTAACCTGTACTAAGGAAACCCAACAGACAAAGATCTTCATTAATGATACAGAGCTGAGGAGCAGACAGCAATTCTACTGGTTATGGAGATGATGCAATTATACTGAAAAAGAAAAAAGAAAAACAGAATGAAAAATTAACATCTTTACGAAGACAGCAAGTAAGTAGGTAAAAATGTAAATTATCTCCAAATAAGCTCTAGATCTCTATGTCTCCAAGAGCTGTGGTATTCAAACCTCAACCTACTAAAAGAATTGTGTGGGGGTTTTTTTTGTTTTTGTTTTTTTTTTTCTTTTTCTGTAAATGGATACCATAAATGTTCTCTTGCCAGACAGGTACTTTAAAGAGCAGGAAAAATTTTTATTTGATATAAAAATAAATAGAATTTCTTAAAATAGGACTGTATGGTTTCCTGCCTTCAAAACATTCATGACACCATCTGCATCTTGAGGATTTGGACAAGGATTTTTATTGCTTTTGTAGATGCTCCAACAAAATATCACATACACACACAACTTTTCAAAACTGTTTTAATTACTTACTCTTCCAAAATGAACAGATTAATAACCAAAATAATGAAAGTAAAGTGGTGCTGAATAGGAAATCCAACCAATAAAAAAATAATGTGCAGGAATTGGAAGCAAAATCTTTTCTTGCTCTTGAGAAAACACAGCCAAAAATCTTAAACTGATGTTGGATTATTGTGCACAAACAGTTCCTGACTCGTTCACCAAGTGAAACAAAAGTTGCAAATGTTTTTCTATCCCTCTTCTAACATTTTGGGAAAGGTTCCTGAACGGAAAAAAAGAAATAATTTAATTAAGTCACACACACATGCAGACATGTGTGCGCACACTTGTACACACACACGTACACACACACGGAGGGACACCTTTTTTTTTTCTCTTTAGAAAGAGGTAATAAACCGCTTGAATAACTTCCATTTAAACAATTTCAAATTGCAAAAGCATGACGTATCTTTAATGTTTAGAAAAGGAAGGCTCCAATCACTATAATGGGATCACTTTTTTGGGTAAGAAAAACAGTAAAACATAATTTGAAAAAAAAATATGAAGAGAGCTATAGTAAGTTATAAATAGGTAAGAAATAACTAACTGTATGAGATCTAAATTGTTAAGTTTAAATTGCTTTTGAACTTTTTTATTTCAACTGGCTAAAATTGCTCTATGTGGACAAAATACCTGTTATATATAAAAAATAATGCAATATAAATTTTACTTATCTGCTACAGGACAAAATGTAATTAATTGAAATTATATAACTCAAAGCAACTGCTATTACTCAAGTAACCAAATGTCTTATTACATGGTTATATATGGAATAATTCAAATTGTTATAATTCAAAATACTCAAATCGCATAGAACTAATTATAATTTTCATTTTCAACTACCCAATTATAAATTTTAACTATTTATATAAAAACTTATAAAGTGATAAATACATATTTTTAAAAAGACCAGATTTGGGGGAGAGGAGAGAATTCCAATGAAGAAAGCCACATAAAATGAGAAGCATGAAAAACAAATTGACAAGTTTAGTATTCTTAGACTCTATTCTATTTTAAAATGTGAAATATAAAGTAACTGAAATTTATAAGCACATATACAAGTTAAATAATATTCAGAACAGGCACAATTATTAAGTACTTACTCTGTGTTTTCATTTAATCACAACCATGATCAGGGGCCTCACTAAACATTATACAGGTAGAATACTTTTAAATTTAAAAAAAAAATCCTTATAACTATCTCATGATCTTACATTTTGCTGTGAAATAGACAAAAGGGAAAAGCAATTATTAGCCCTATATAAATTATAGATTAAAAAAATAAAAGGACAAAGATTAAATCATTGAGTTAATTAAAAAAAAACAATTATGTACTTAGTTCTCTAACTTCTAAGCCCAATTTGCTATCCACTAGATAACATTAATATTAGAGAGCCCTAGTTATCCTAAATATTTTAGGGAAAAACTTAGCTTAAAGTTAATCAGCAAGCATTCAATGAGTTTCAATATTGTATAAAGCACAGAACTATTTGTGTGATACAAAAAGAAGGAGGGGAAAAAAAGGAAAAATTGGAAAAACAAAAGAAAGGAAAGAAGATAAAATTCCATTAAAGAATTTAGCATGAGAAGAAAACATTAATTTTTAGAATAATTATAAAATACCACTAAAAGTAAAATAGCAGTAGCGAAAACTTCCTGATATATTGATGTTACCCTGCTCAAATCATATGGTAATAAATTACGTATATTCTATTTATTTGGGTTAATCATATCCCAGAAAATCTCACTGAAGTAGCCTAATTCTTTGCTAAGCAGAAACTCTAGTATACAAATTATTGTTACAAAGGAAAAGGTCAACAGCTAGAAAATACCAAGCAATCTTTTAGAAACTTCTGTTCTAATATATTTGTTATAACAGAATTTTATTTGAGTTGAACCTATAAGGAACCAAAATATTTGTCAAAACCTCCCCCCAAAAGTTATTAATGGGTATAAATGAAAAAGCTTAAGTTACTAATGACCATACTTGAAAATTAAGCAGACATTACTATAGGGGGAAAAACTTTGCGTGATTAGGAGGCAAAAAAGGCAAAAATATGTGATTTATTCACAAATAGTATTTGGCTCAGAATATTGTTCAAAGAATAGTAATAAAGTTAGTTTACAAGATGTAAATCTTACTTTCTTAGAAAAATAACACCTAATCAAAGTTAAGTTTCATACACACACACACACACACACACACAAAAGCAGCAGTTAGGAGAAAGTCACTCTATAGTCATGAGGTGATAGTTTTAAGATTAAATTATTAGAAAAATGAATACCAAGTTTAAAATAGTGGCATTTGGAAAAAAAATACAAGTCAGCACTTGATTCTACAACTTCTTAGAGAAACAACACGTTGTTATTATGTTTGTTTTTTTTTAAGTGTGTGGTGACTTTTGCTTCTTCTCATATATGTTTTACCTTCATCTTCTTTTTTTTTTTTTAAAGATTTTATTTATTTATTTGATAGAGAGAGATCACAAGTAGGCATAGAGGCAAGCAGAGAGAGAGAGGAGGAAGCAGGCTCCCTGCTGAGCAGAGAGCCCGATGCGGAACTCGATCCCAGGACCCTGAGATCATGACCCGAGCCGAAGGCAGCGGCTTAACCCACTGAGCCACCTTCATCTTCTAATTACTAATAATTTTCTCCTAATTTCTTTCAACAGCTTCATGCAACTGGTATAGAGAAGTGTCACTGATAATTTAATATTTTTGAAACTAGATCAAGAACAAATCACTCAAAAAAAAAAAAAAAAAAAGAACAAATCACTCAAGAAACATTACCTGAGTAGCATCTATGTGCTGAGCTCAGATCTCTGCTCTGTGGAACAAAAATTAAATAGAAAATATTAACTTCCCTGAAAAAAGGATTTAAACTGGGGCGCCTGGGTGGCTCAGTGGGTTAAAGCCTCTGCTTTCGGCTCAGGTCATGATCCCAGGGTCCTGGGATCGAGCCCCACATCGGGCTCTGTGCTCAGCGGGGAGCCTGCTTCCTCCTCTCTCTCTGCCTCTCTGCCTACTTGTGATCTCTGTCTGTCAAGTAAATAAATAAAATCTAAAAAAAAAAAGGATTTAAACTGAAGTTTTTCAAATGACAGGTCATGACATTTCAGAGAGTTAGGAATCAATTTAGTGGGTTTCTGACAAACTATTTCAAAAGAATAAAATAAATTAGAACATAATTAAAAAAAAACTCACTGTGCATCACACATAGTAAGCCAAGTATTATTTCATGAAAGTTTATTTCAGTTACTATATATGTATGTGGGTACCAGGTCACAATGTACATTTATTTTATACTGTGGATAACAGTATAAAATTTTTAAAAACCTTGTTTAGGAAAATAACCTATAAGAAATTTTCACGAAATGGTTTATTCTGTAAAGATGGCCACCGGCTGGAAACTTTAAATGTTCTAATCTAAATTAACTGCCAAGACTGAATAAATGTGTTACAGAACAGGTAGTCAAGCACCAGCAATGTCCTTCTTTTGAAAAATGTTATCTTTATTTAGATCTCCTCTATTAAAATGTTCACCAGTCAATCACAATGCTACATAGTTCCAACCAAATATTTTTGCCATTAGTTAATACAACATAAAGTGAAATGAATGTGATACTTCTCTAACATGTTTGGGACTCAGAAAAGGGGCTTTGGGAATATAGTTATACTATCCCAGATGATAATCAATTAGAAACATTATACTCTGAGTTGATTTGTAAGGGTTACAATTTTCTTCAAAGATGATAAACCACTTCCATGTTAATCAAGGAGTGCACAGTATCAAAATATTTATATTATGAAATGCTAAATAATTTAAACAGTTCCAATGAAAGGCTGAATAGCCAGTCATACCACAGTTTCAGAGGCTGATTCATTACAGCTAAACATCTCAAAGTTCACAGAGCTTGTTTTGTTTACTTACTTACATTTTTAACTATTTAAAGTAAATTGTTCCTAAATCCTAGGTCAGAGAACACATCTTATTCAATGCCTTGAATGTGAAATGATTACTGTTGAATGTATTGTTGATTTTTTTTGTACTTTTACAATTTTACCAAAATAGTTTAATCAATATTCCAGATATATTCAGAGATCTCTATGGAGAGGGTCCCTGCAAAACCTAACTCCATATCACCTATCTTTTTATAAAACCTAGACAATTGGGGCGCCTGGGTGGCTCAGTGGGTTAAGCCGCTGCCTTCGGCTCAGGTCATGATCTCGGGGTCCTGGGATCAAGTCCCGCATCGGGCTCTCTGCTCAGCAGGGAGCCTGCTTCCCTCTCTCTCTCTCTCTCTCTGCCTGCCTCTCTGTCTACTTGTGATCTCTCTCTGTCAAATAAATAAATAAAAATCTTAAAAAAAAAAAAACCTAGACAATTAAATCCAGTAGGTGTTAATGGTAATTATATTGTTCAACCAAATATAGACATAAAACTAAAATATAGAGTAAAAGAGTTTAAAGGTCACTTGACCTTTTTGGCGGGGGTGGGAATGGAAACTGAATCTCAGAGAAGTTCAGTGGTTTGCACAAGGTTATCCAGTTAATCTGTGCCAGATTAGAAAAGAACTTGGGTTTTATAATTCCCAGTGGTATTCTTTCTACTATAAGACACACTTATTTTTTGGTCTGCTTCCATTTCAACCCTTTTTTTCCTCGTTCTATACTACGTGCAAAACACTTCTTTAGTACTGTGGGGATTTAAAAGGTTAAGACAATCCTTGACACCAAGGTACTTAAAAATGCAAAAAATATATATAAAAGTATAGCCAGAGATTTATGGAGATCTAAGTGTTGTGGAACTGTGATAATAATTCAATTCAAGTTTTGGCAAACTACTATAATTCAATTCAAACTTCTGAAAAGTCATTCATGACTACTCCAGATTGAAATACTTTTCCCTATGGTATTAGAAAAAGCACTAGATAGGCAACATAAAACCTGGATTTGTGCTGTGGCTCAACCACTAACTAGATGTTTGAAAAATAATTATTGAACTTCAGATCACTCATTTTTAAATAGTGAGAGAACACAGCCATAAATTATTATATAAAGGGTCCCTTTCAGATCCATGCAACAATATTTGTACCAGCCCATTCCAAATCTATCCTTTACACCAAAGTCAACCACTTATTCAGCATAGGGTTGCAGCTCTATCATCCATGGCTATGGCAACTGCCCAGGACTCTCACCTTACCCTTAATCCCTCCTCCTATTCCAGTGTCTCTCTGGGTCATTTTTCAGGTCATCTCTTACTCCTGGATGACTGAACTTAGTTTCCCTGGTTTTGATCCTCTGTGCTCTCTAAAGGACTTAGATTGTACAGATCCTCTGGCTCTTCATATGCCTGGACATGTCAGGAAGAAACTCCCACGTCATCAGCCTCTGGTCCCTGGGATCCAAGACTGAGTGCATGCCCAGTTGCAGGAACACCCAGCAGATACACCATGACTGTTTAAGCAGCTTACTAAGATAGGCTTTGGATATTTCTACCATTATTATATTAGTTATTTGATTATTTATCATTTAACTTTTTGTATAAGTTGTATTTGTATTTGTATTCATAGAGATCCACAGTCTCTAAAACTCTTGAGGTTGGATGTATTTCAGAAGTCAGAATTTTTCAGATTTCAAAAGGTAATATAATATATATACCATGGTGGTAATATAACAACATCATAATTAAAGGATCAATTATTTCTGAGGTAAAACATTTGAATAATCTTTTTAAGTAGAATAAATGAATACTATAAATAGCTTCACATCAGTTCAAGTCATATTTTTATGCCAAATGACTTACTCTTGGGTTAGATTTTACTACAAAATATTACCAAAAACATACCACTGTAAGTTTTCTGGGATTTTTGGACTTCATTATTATACATAAAGGATTATGAATCTAATAAATTATGTGGAACCCAGATGGACTACATGTACCACAAGGACAGAGACCATGTATTTTAATTCTTCATATTTCTAAAAAAAATGCTCTTCACAACACTCAATAAAAACAGTTCATGTTTAGGGGTACCTGGGTGGCTCAGTGGGTTAAAGCCTTTGCCTTCGGTTCAGGTCATGATCCCAGGGTCCTGGGATCGAGCCCCGCATGGGGCTCTCTGCTCATCAGGGAGCCTGCTTCCCCCTCTCTCTCTCTCTGCCTGCCTCTCTGCCTACTTGTGATCTTTGTCTGTCAAATAAATAAATAAATCTTAAAAAAAAAACAGTTCATGTTTATTTGAATAATTCTTCACTGAGTACATACCATACACCAAAACTTTTACTCAGGAGTCGTGAGGCATTAAAAAATCTAACACATAGAACCTGCCCTCGAGGGCATTATAGTCTCAAAGGAACAAAGCCTAAAACAAATGTTAAAATATAAATCTGTGACTAAGTGCCAAAAGTACTGATTCAGACAAGAAGGATGTCAGATATGGGAGTAGCAAGTTCACATGTGAAAATCGTAATCCAGTTTAACAAGAGCTGTCAATATCTTGCGACAGTCAAAGTTGGCATAATGATTTATAATCTGGAGAGGAAGTCCTGTATAATTTGGTAAGATAATTCTATTAGTCACAAAAGGTTATACAGAAAATCACTATAGCTTTTGCTTTAGACTTTAGACTTTTAGATTTTTCAAGCAGAGTTTCAATCACCCTGATTCCAGAAATGAACACTCATAGGGATGACCTCACAGACTTAAAAATGAAAGAGTGTAAGACCATGGAGAATCAGCACCGTAGTACTACACAGAAGTGCCCTAGATGAGACAAATTCTGTGCAAAAAGGAAATTATTTTTAACAAAATTAAGTTTCAATTCCATTTTTTGTCAATTGGGCCTATTTTGAAAGGAGTGGTAGATTCTGGCTAGAAGTCTCTTCTTGAGCCAAGAAAAATCAGATAAGAATAAGACACATTTAGGGTCACCTGGGTGGCTCAGTGGGTTAAAGCCTCTGCCTTCGGCTCAGGTCATGATCCCAGGGTCCTGGGATCGTGCCCCACATCAGGTTCTCTGCTCATCAGGGAGCCTGCTTCTCCATCTCTCTCTGCCTGCCTCTCTGCCTATTTGTGATCTCTGTCTGTCAAATAAATAAATAAAATCCTAAAATTAAAAAAAAAAAGAATAAGACACATTTACTCAGATCACGCATTATTTGTAAATCACTAAAAATTTTTAAAGATACAAGAGATCTAGCAATTGGTTGTAATATATTAAATGTATTATTATGATAGAACTTATCTGGCCTCTCTTAAACCAGAAATATTCCTCAAAGGTGATAAACAGGAGTATATCTACACTACAGATAAAAACCTTGAACTTGGTGATATTCCATGGCTAAAGGTCAATTACATAATCAGTACATTATAATAAGTTTTAAATACAAAAAACTTAACTCCAACTTCACTGAATTAACCACTAACAATAACAAAACCTAGACAAATTAGTTTGAAAATTCATTGACCTTTTCCCCATATATAAAATTACCTGATAGGAGTTACCAAAGTAAAAATAATGAGATTGATTTGCTCATAAAAACACTACCTAAGCCTTATTTGTCAATTCATTCTGGAACCTATAAAAGTAGGAAAAAGCAAGTTATCAGACAAGACGTAAAGTCCATTCTGTCCTTTTTTGTCATATCCCTTACATAGTAAAGCAGTAACATTCCAGTATGAAACTTATGATCCAAATGATGATCACTTGTTTTAGGTAAGACAACTGATTATTAACAAAGAAAAAATAACTTTGCAGCATGCTCCTCTCAAGAAAGCTGAATTCATTACCTGATATCAAGTGAATTGTGAAGTGTTTTTAGATTTCCCCCCTATCAACTGAATAAAGGAAAGGAAACATCCCAGTTGTCTAAATGGGAAGAACAACCTGACAAAGACCATTACAGACAAAAATGAAGCCTATAAGTGATATCAGATGACATCTTCTATGGAGTTATTTTAGTGGTGATATCATCTGACGTCTTCTATAGGGTTATTTGGGTGAGTGTGACATTTTCTTAATGAGAAGATTAGGAAGTTGCCCTAAAAGAGCCTTATATAATGTATAAGGCCAAGGAACATATGGATAAAGTGTTGCTGGAGAAGTGTAAATATGACTCTTGAAGTAGTAAATGAAGGTTAAACATTAACAGCTGGTCCAGGGGGTAAAAAAAGAGGGAAAAAAAAGTAAGCTGTCTGTTTCAGACTGGTATTTCACTAACCAGTAAGTCATCTTTATCTGTTTTCTATTTCAAGTCACCTGTCTGAAATATATTACATTTCAAAGTTTAAGGAAATAACTGTTAGAAGTTGCTTTCTTTAGTTAAGTTAACTGAAAAAGACATTTCAGGATTGTGACTTGAAATTTTGAGCTTCACAGTTTCTTTTCTAAGAAAGAAGTATTATTTTAACTGTAAACCTATCACACTACCACTTTTTAAGGACTCACAATTTGTATTTTTATATATTAAATCTTATACTACAAACACCATCTACCCCACCACCACACACACTCATTTCAAAACTGTATCACAACCTCAGTTCTGCATTATCTAGCTCAAAAATCCATTCATTTGGTTCAGGAACACCAAATTTTCCATGCAATTTGAAAGTCAGGGTATTAGTGGTTGCTGGTTACTCCAGCTGCATAGCAGAGTTAATTGAATTAAATTCAAGAGGCCACCACTGTGAGCCTGTTTCCCCAATTATAAAACCAACAAAATGGTATCTATGTCAAAAAGTTTACTGTGAGAGTGATGAGCACTAGGTGTTATATGCAACTAATGAATCACTGAACCCATATCAAAAACTAATGATGTACTATTTGTTGGCTAACTGAATTTAAATTTTAAAAATTTATTGTGAGAATTAAGTGAGATAAATAGACCTTAAAGCACTTAATGAGTTACAAAATCCTATATAAAGGTAAGCTAATGTGATTATTACATATCTAACTTCCTATATAATTTTACTACCTAACCTAATCTTTACCAATAAAAAAGAACTATTTTATTTAACCAGGGTTTACCTTATACTTATTTTGGGGTTAACCTGTTTAAAGAAGAGGTAGAAGCACCCTATCATAAACTTGCATCTCAGACTGAAGCACTGTATTTGAACAACACTGTAGTTATCTATCCAGGTACAATAAGCACCTGCTTACACCATAAACTCTTCCTTTTACCAAAATTTCATACCGATTTTAACTTTAATATCCTGAGGTCCTGAAATAGTTACTTGTTAGATAGAACAGCGTCACTTCCAAATCACACTATCATAAAATCATAGGGTTTTTTTTCCAGTGGAAGTATTGTTTGGAAATTAATTCTTCCATATATTAGACTAATTATTTTTTTTTAAAGATTTTATTTATTTATTTGTCAGAGAGAGAGACAGCAAGCACAGGCAGACAGAATGGCAGGCAGAGTCAGAGGGAGAAGCAGGCTCCCCGCAGAGCAAGGAGCCCGAGGTGGGACTCGATCCCCGGAGGCTGGGATCATGACCTGAGCCAAGGCCGCTTAACCAACTGAGCCACCCTGGCGTCCCTATTAGACTAATTACTAGCAGAATAAAATGTCTCTTTATATGCCATGCATTTAGTAATTTGCATTTATAATCACTCGGAATAATTTCCAAAATGACACAAATCAATTTGCAAAAACAAAGTCCAAGAATGCCAGCTTCTACTAGGAGGCCAGTCTCCCTAAGGCAGATCCCTTTGAGGCTGAGAACACATATAAAATGGAGGCAGCACCATTTAATCTCTTCATAGCTCCACCACTTACTTATACAGGGCTCGAGTGTCTACATTGGCCATATATACAATGGGTTCAGAGATTTCCTTTTCCTTCCCCTCCCCTTTATTTCTGATCAGAGTTTTCATATGATTACTCCCTGGTATGAATTTAGTCCTACATTTAAGAGGACAATAAATGAAATAATACATTTCATTTTTGCATAACTGCCCCAGTTCCTGAGGACTAATGATTCACAGACCACTAAATATTCACAAAAGCATGGTTATAGTTTGATAAGGCACCACAAACATAATATTGTTACTGATATTGTTAAAATATCTTGCTCCTGTTACTGATAACATCTTTTCAGATAGCAATAAGCAGAAAGTCTGTATGAACCTTTATTTCAGTAAAAGAATTTAAACCCAACCCTTCATATGGAGTAGGATCTTTAACAGCAGTATTAAGCGAGCCCTTTATAGTCAAGAATTAGAATATCTGCCTTACATCTTCCTTTTAAAACAGCGAAACTGAATTTTAAGAATTTATCCTTTTCAATCTCCTTCGCTGACGTCTTATCCTTCTGACTAACCCAACACACAAACACACACACATTAAAGATCGGGAGGAGGTGGAGAAGGAGGTCTGAATCGGGTCACTCAACTAAAGGGTCCCGTCCTAGTAAGCGCAAACGCCATCCCTAAAACCTTTGTATTGTTTCAATTCGTCCGCACAGCGCCTCCTGCCGGGCCCCAGGGCGCGGCTTGCCCGCGGGGTGCAGGCGGCCGGAAAGGGCAGCCGCCAGGACTCGGCCACCAGCCTTCTCGCGGCCCTCCTCCAGCCGAGCGGCACCCAGCGCTCACCACCCGGCCGCGCTCGCAAGGCGGGAAAACGCCAGCGGCCTCCGCCGCCGGGCGCTGGGAGCCCGCGCTAGCCGACGGGACGCGCGGCCGGTTCCTACCTAGAGAATGCGCAGGGGCCTTAAACGCCTGTGCGCGCCCCACTTATCCCGTGAGGCCTCCGCTCCGTCTAGGGCAAGGGTCGAGGATGTGGCGGCCTCGGCGTAGCTCCTCAGCATCAGGCCCGTCGCTCCTACCCAATCCACACCGAACGCCTCGCCCGGGGCGCTCCGCGGTCTATCCGCTCGTGCGGGCCGTCCGCGGTGGGCCCTGCGTTCCCACCCAACTCGGCGACCCCTCCAAGCCAGGCGTCGCGCCTCCCTCCTCCTGTAACCCCCGGCTCTCGGGCCGGTAGCGAAGCCCGAGCTGAGGGGCGCTGCCCTGGCCCCCAGCTCCCGCGCGCCACAGCCAGCTTCCGCGTGCGGCGCCGGCCCCAGCTGTCGCGAGCAGTCGACAGTCCCGTTGGAGCCTTATCTCTACTTTCCCGCCACCCCCTCGGCAGCGCTGCCGGTCCCGTTCCCTTTTGAATCCCCCAATGAGCTTATCAACGAGTAAACAGACAAAAGTAGCTCAAATAAGTGTAAACAGAGGTGACCCCAGCTCCCGGCCCCGTCGACGCCGGGCCTGTCCGCAGGGTTGGGACATTTCTTCCAAGTTTCCCAGAGTCCCGCCGAGAATCCTTCCGCCCCGCCCACCGCACGCGGCGCCTGAGGCGCGGGGCTGAGTGCTCCGGCGGATGCGCTGGGCCTCGCTCGGGTCGAGCCCACCTGGATTCTGGCCCCCGCGTCGGGAGGGAGGCGGTCGAGGAGGGCCGTTTGGTTTAGGCGCGAGGCCGTCTGGCTCCCAGAGTCAGCGTGGCCCCGCACCGTGAGAGTGTGCGCGCCGCGGGTCTCCGAGGCCGAGGGGGAGCGGCCAGACGGCGCTCGCAGAGGCTGGGAGGCTGCCGGGTGGCGTATTTGGGGGCTCGTGAGACTTCTCTCACGCAGGAGGGCAGTGAGCGGAGGCCCGTAGGACCCAAACTAGGCCTCTCCCTCCCCTTCTTATGCCCGCCCACCTTCCCCCACTCCGCCCAGTTTTCCTTCTTGTCCCCCCCCCGCCCCCTCCCCCGGCTCTCCTTCCTCCTTCCTCTTCTCACCTAATCCCCTGCCCACTCTCCCCTCTCGGACCAACTCCTCTCCCTCGCTCTTCCCTCTTCTCTCAACTCTTCGCCCGCTTGCTCTGAGCCTCTCCCGTCTAGCCTGGATCTACCCTTCCCATCCCCTCCCGCCCCACTCCCCACCTCGCTCTCTACGTGGGTCTGTTGGATTGCTCACTACCTCATGACTTGTTTCCTAGTTTATGTGGAAAATAAACTGTCTCTGGATGTGAGACTAATCCCATCTTTTTTTTTTTTTTTTTTAACCTACGGTACATAATACAGTTGCTGTATACAAGGGGCGCTGCATAAAGATCAAACTCCTAGGATGGAGCGAAACGGATCCCCCACACGCAGGGGTTTTACAGGAGAGTTCTACGTAGACGGGTTGTAGGGCCAGACCGCCGGTTCTTTTACATCTCTGGCCAGGGCACTGCTAGGCTCTAGAGACCCACAGGGCTGGCCGGAAGCAGCCCACGAAGGTGTGAGTGGCGCGCGGGACGGGGAGAACCTGGTTGCGGGGATCCGGGCTCGTGAAACGCCCCCAAGCACGAGCGACGCGCCGGCTGGCCCCGGCGCCCAGAGGCCCGGCGGAGCCCGGAAGCTGTGGCCCCAAAGCTGAGAGATGACGCCCGTCGGGGAGGCCCGCTTAGCTCCCCGCTGACTCCTACGGCGGACCAGTTCCTGGAAGTGGTCTCGCACCAGGCAGGGAGCAGGGCACACCTCCTGGTTACTCGAACCGTTCTGCCGTGCCGGAGGAAGCGACCCAGGGTTCCCTCCACGCGACGACTCATTCTTTGGAGAAAGACTGGGGAGAAACAGTGTCTCTCGAGGCTCGTGGTGTCCTAGAGCCTAGAGTCCTTCGGCAATCTTTTTTATTCTCCCAGGGGCAAATTGCAGAGAGCCCTGAGCGTCGCCCACGTGGCTTCTTTCGGCTCTGTTAGTGTGCTGACCTTGTTTGTTTAAAAATTATGTATAGAGGGGCGCCTGGGTGGCTCAGTGGTTTAAGCCTTTGCCTTCAGCTCGGGTCATGATCTCAGGGTCCTGGGATCAAGCCCCACATCGGGCTCTCTGCTCAGCGGGAAGCCTGCTTCCCCCTCTCTCTCTGCCTGCCTCTCTGCCTACTTGTGATCTCTCTCTGTCTATCAAATAAATAAATAAAAATCTTTTAAAAATTATGTATAGCATACACTGTATATAATAAATTCATTCTTACCGATTACCTGATGTTGCCTAAACAGAAATGTGTTAGCCGTGGGCACAAGGGGAGAGAGTCAGGAAGAAGAGATCGCCAAGACTGGAACAGGAGAGACATAGGGACACAATCTAACTGGTTAAGTGGCTTTGGGCAAGTCACTAACTCCCTCTTTCCCTTCATGCCATCCTTTACTAAATAGAGTTGTTGAGTAAGCTATGTGATCCGTGTGGGTTTTTCCAACCTAGAGAATCTCCCCCCCCCCCAAAGAGACTTTTTAAAAAATATCTGATTAGCTTTTGAGTTAATTGGGTTTGCTTTTCTTCTTTTTAACCCTTTTTATCGCTATTACCTTCACAGAAGGAAAGCTGGGAAACAGCCAAAATTTGAAAAGGAGAACACACTCAGAGAAGTATGGGGGAAAAAATGGAGAAAAAGAAAGAAAATGATCAATTAATGTAATTTTTAAAAACGTACCCAGTTTCCCCAGTGAAAATAAAACTAAACAGATTAGATTTTAGAGTTCTGCCTCTGGCTCGAGATTACAAAGGAACACTGGAGCTCAGGTTTGTAGAAGGCAGTGTGTGTGTATTGTCTTCCAAGGTCTCAGTCACACTCTCATCTCCCTACGTTGCTAAATGGGATACTCTCCATCTTCATTGCTTGTTTCAACAGGTGTGTCTAAAAGCTATTGTGTCTTACTCTTCTTAACCTGAGTGGTAGAACCTGGTCGGAAGTAAAAGGGAGAAGAAAGGACTGGGTGGAGAAGAGAGAAATGTGATTTAAGGCATCTCCAATAACATGACACCTTAACTCAAAGCTCTGCCTTTGGCTTTAGGTCTACATATAGCATACCCAAGGGTTAAAAACTCTCTTCATGAATTTACTCTTTCGTTAATAAATAGTCTGTATCTGTTATGAGCTAAGTGCTAGGGATTGGGTGCTGGGGATGAGTGTTGAACAAACTTTGGGGTCCAGTTCACAGGCTAGTGAGAGAAATGAGTAGTATGAAAACGCTATTACCTACTGAAACATGTGTATCAGGGGAACATTAAGAAATGCACCAGAGTCAAGATCAAGGAAAAGCTCTGCAGAGGAGTGCCCCTTAAGCTGAACTTTAAGGAAGGAGTTTAAGGAAATGGGCAAGGGCAAGGGGGTGGGGTGGATGCAATCCATAGGCATTCCGGTGACACCTGAAAGCCCAAGGATAGAAATAGCTTCCTTTAGAGAAGTTCAGGTGGTTTTCTAAAACAAATCAAATGGTAAAAATGAAAATGAGGGAATTTGGGGAAATATAGCTAAAGAAGCAGGCAAGAAATTCTTGAAGAAATGTATGGGCTGAATCTGCACTTTATCCTGAAAGCTAGGAGGCTCTTAAAAAATTTCAAACGGAAAATAAATGATAAAATTTGCATTTTGGAAAGATCATTTTGACAGGAATGTTGAGGACACAGAGGAGGGTTGGGAAGATTGTAGGGAAACCAGTTAGGAGACTATTGCAGTAATGGTTGATAGAAGAGATGAGAATCTGAATTTAGACAGTGAGAGTGGCTATAAAATGAAATAGAGGGAGAGGAAGGGAGTGATATAAGAGATAAAAGGGGACTTGAGAGAATCTGATGACTAATTGAGTGTGAGGGATGAGTGAGAAATGAGGAATAAAGATTCCCAGGCTTTGAGCTTAGGGATCTAGAGATTTGATTGTGCCACCCACTGAGAGAGAAGCCAAGATTGGAACAGAAAGATGATGTGATCCGTTTGGGGTATGTTGATTTTGTTGTATCTTTGAGATGTCCAGGCAGAATGTCAGATGAATAGATATCTGTGTCTGGAGTAACATATTGATCTGGGCTGAGGGTAAAGATTTATAAGTCAGCATCATAAAAACAGTAACTGAAGCCCTGAGTTTGGTGAGGTTACTCAAGAGAAGTGTTTTTAAATAACATATTCAGGAAACACCAGTTCAGCAGGCCATCAGAGCAAGAGGAAACCTTGAAGGATACTAAGAAGGAACAGCCAGAAATGCAGAAGGAAAACATAACAGAAAGCATCATTTTGGGGATACCCATTATCTTCTAATCAATGACCTGGGATCTTTATATACATCATTTCATTGAATCCTTACAGCAACCCTAGAAGGTAGATGTTTTCGTATAGAAAAACTCAAGGGCTGAGAAGTAATTTGACTAGAGTATGTTTAGCCCCTGGAGCAGATGAAACCTATATTGAAATCCCACCTCTCAATAACTACGGGATATGTGCTAATATATAATCTCTCAGACTCTCGATTTCCTCATCCACAAAATAGAACTAAAATAGAAACTTCTTCTGAGGATTATAGTGAAGATTAGATGAGATAGCATATGTAACATGCCTGGCACAAAGTGGGTGCTAGATACCTGATAGTTATTATCCTTATAAATAACTAAAACCACATATCACTATGTAAACTTGAGTGACTACTGTCTCTTCTTTAGTTCTTCGTCTGAAACATGAACTCCAAATTTTCACCTAAGGTTCATAGTGCACAACTGAGACCTGACCCAGGCTAATGTATTATGATAAACCCTTACTAAAGATTTGGACATAGCCAGATAGGACTGAACACAGAAAGCTAGATAAACTGAAAGTAAATCACTTCATTTCAGGATCTCCTACAGAGGTAGCACCTTCCTGCCTAACTTCTTGGGGGATGTCATCTTTCCTAAACCACCAGGGAGCATCATCAAACAATCAATATACTTCGAAGTCCAAAAAGACTGATCCCACAGGGAGTCAAGAGTTCTCATTGAAGTCCAAGACCCACCTTCCAAAAGACCCTGCTGCCTGTCTGAGGAATTGCTCCTTCCAGATGATTGATGGGGGATACCACTTTCTTTAGAGGGGACATGCCCGTCTCTAGGAGTATGGCCTCAACAGTTGAGCCGTAGTAGATCACAACAAAATAAGCCCAACATTCATATAAAAGTTACTTATTGTTCATAATTCTTAAAAAAGGTGAGACTTTTTTTTTAAAGATTTTATTTATTTATTTGACAGACAGAGATCACAAGTAGGCAGAGAGGCAGGCAGAGAGAGAGGAGGAAGCAGGCTCCCCGCTGAGCAGAGAGCCCGATGCGGGACTTGATCCCAGGACCCTGAGATCATGACCTGAGCTGAAGGCAGTGGCTTAACCCACTGAGCCACCCAGGCGCCCCAAGGTGAGACTTTTTATATGAGCTCTTCTTAATCTTTCTTTACCCTTAGGCCATCTTCGACTCAGAAGTTACTCTGAAAAGTGAATTTGGATAAAGCCAAAAACTTACCATAGTCCAAATCCAATAAAAAAGACGTATAAGCAAAAGAGATCTACCAGACTGAAAGTAAGAGAAAGATTTTGTCAGTGTAAATGAGAAAGAACCACAAATTTATGTTTTCAAAATTAAAAGATGTAAGTAGGTATAGAAATGAATAAATTATTGGTTAGTGTTCACTCATGTGTTTTTAATCCTGTAATATGATTAGGTATTTCAAAGTATAGAGACTTTTGATCATGGCTTTAGTACAATTCATAATGGCAGTTCTTCTATTTGTTTCTTCACACTTGTTTCAAGGAATGTAGAGACATATTCTGCCCCAGGGCTCCAGTTGGTTTACCTCTAAGGTGAGGATCTTATGCAGATTTTTTGAGGGCTCATAGAGCTTCAGTAAGCAAGAGACTCCAAGTTGTGGCCCTATTTGCCCACTCTAAAAGCAATAGCCAATAACCATTTTTTAAAAGATTTTATTTATTTATTTGACAGACAGAGAGATCACAAGTAGGCAGAGAGGCAGTCAGAGAGGGAGGGGAAGCAGGTTCCCTGCTGAGCAGAGTGCCTTATGTGGGGCTCAATCCCAGGACCCTGAGATCATGACCTGAGCTGAAGGCAGAAGCTTAACCCACTGAGCCACCCAGGTGCCCCACGAGGAACCATTTTTATGGTGATAGTTACCTGTGAAACTTAGAAAAGCTAAAGTGTATTTCACTGACCCACAGCATCCATTTTTCATGGGAAATTATCGTCTTTAGGTTAAGAATTTTAATGGTGTCTGTCAGGAGACCGTACATCTCCCCCCAACAATAATAAAAAGATCGTTGTGGTCAGGGCCATATGGGAGATGCTGCGTGATAGTTTGTTAATCAGGTCTCTTTACCACTGGTTTTTTTAGAGACATTAATTGTTAATGTGTTTGTGAAGTTTCAGATATTTTTGACTACAAAATCCTTTGACCTCAGAAGGTCTAAAGAGACTTTTGTGTCACAGATTATGCTTTGAAGAAAACTACCAATACTGGGATAGCATACTTCCATTGGAGAAAGTCATTTGAACTCACTGTCATCATTGAAATCACGTTTATCTCCACCAGTGAGTCCTCCTTATCCCCTTCCTTTCCCCGCCCCCCACACTGACGAGGAAAACTTCTACCTACTTACTGCCGTAGATGGCAACACATATCTGGGTCATAACATATTTACTTCTTTTTAAAAATTTTTTCTTTAATTTTATTTTTTGTGTGTGTTCCAAAATTAATTGTTAATGCACCACACCCAGTGCTCCATGCAATACATGCCCTCCCTAATACCCACCACCAGGCTCTCCCAACCCCCCACCCCCCTCCCCTCCAAAACCTTCAGTTTGTTTCTCAGAGTCCACAGTTTCTCATGGTTTGTCTCCCCCTCTGATTTCCCCCAACTCACTTCTCCTCTCCATCTCCCAGTGTCCTCGGTGTTATTCCTTATTCTCCATGAGTAGGTGAAACCATATGATAATTGACTCTCTGCTTGACTTATTTCACTCAGAGTAATCTCCTCCAGTCCCGTCCATGTTGATACAAAAGTTGGGTATTCATCCTTTCTGATGGAGGCACAATACTACATTGTATATATGGACCATATCTTTTTAATCCATTTGTCTGTTGAAGGTCATCTTGGCTCTTTCCACAGTTTGGCGACTGTGGACATTGCTACTATGAATATTGGGGGTACAGATGGCCCTTCTTTTCACTACATCTGTATCTACTGTATACTGTATACTCAGTAGTGCAATTGCAGGGTCATAGGGTAGCTCTATTTTTAATTTCTTAAGGAATCTCCACTGTTTTCCAAAGTGGCTCCACCAACTTGCATTCCCACCAACAGCGTAAGAGGGTTTCTCTTTCTCCACATCCTCTCCATCACTTGCTGTTTACTGTCTTGTTAATTTTGGCCATTCTAACTGGTATAAGGTGGTATCTTAATGTGGTTTTAATTTGAATCTCCCTGATGGCTAGTGATGATGAACATTTTCATGTGTCTGTTAGCCATTTGTATGTCTTCTTTGGAGAAGTGTCTGTTCATGTCTTCTGCCCATTTTTTTGACGCGATTATTTGTTTTTTGGGTGTTGAGTTTGAGGAGTTCTTTATAGATCTTGGAATCAGCCCTTTGTCTGTAGTGTCATTTGTGAATATCTTCTCCCATTCCGTGGGTTGCCTCTTTGTTTTGTTGACTGTTTCCTTTGCAGTGCAGAAACTTTTGATCTTGATGAAGTCCCAAAAGTCATATTTACTTCTTTATTTATGTTTTTCTTTCTCCTTATCTGTCTCTTATACAGATTAATACAGTGCTTAACACATGAAGATACTCAAATATTTGTCGAATGGCTATCAAATGAGGGAGAAGTATTGGGAAAAAAGATAAACTCAATCAGAGTAATTTCTTTGTTGCAGATATGCCTTAGGGTTCTTCATAGGACCTCAGGTTGTAGAAAGATAAAACGGACTCCCCCACCCCCACCACTGACACACCCACTAGGCAAACACCTATTCCATATTCTTTTGTCCAGGCAACCTTAATCATTACCAAGAGCTCCTGTGAGTGGAACCATAGCTATATAATTCTATTGGATTGTTTCCATAAGGTTTTAGCTCAAGAAAGAAAACATGACTAGGGAAAGGAATCCTTAATTACATCAAAAAATATGATCAAAAGCAACATTTAAGAAAAGTGTTTCCAGGGAAGAGCTGAGGATGACACCCGGTTTATAGTAATTCATTTTCCCAAACCTCAGAACATGTGATCAAAGCTGATACACATTATCTCAGGCTCAGTACCAGGGTAACTCATTTTTTTTCTTACTTTTTTTTGAAGTTTTTATTCAGAGGAATAAATAGATGAGGAAGAGCCAAACCTGGGCCAGCCAGGTGTAGACTCTGAGAGTCCTGCTGCCTGATCTGTAATCATCCCCCCACCTTTTTTTAAAATGAAGAAGCTGTGGCCTTTGGCACTTTGAAATACTAGCATGCAATTCAGGTCCTTTTGAATCAACGTAGGTATATAGCATGTTAAAACCTGCAAGAGGAGGACAATGAAACCTCCTCATTAAATGTGGAGGAGGTTGCAAACAGATTAGTTATTAGGCAAATCAGAGTGATACAAGTACTCCTGACAACATGTGTGCTCAGTGCTGGGATCATTCAGTTAATCTGGGCCAGGGATTTAAAAGACTCATACCCAATAAGGCTTCAGCTCTAACCAGTCAATCCTCCTTCCTACCATACCACCAGAGGAGGAAATAGGACTATGAAGTTTCTAATTCTTTCTCCCTCCTCCATTAAGGTGTGCTAACATTGATACATTGATAATTGTTGGCAGATCTCCCAGAAAGACTGAAAATTTGCTAATTTCACTGGCATATTTGGATAAGAGAAATGAAAAATTCCTAGTGTGGAATCTGCAAAAAGAAATAATAAGTGGGCTATCTGGGTGGCTCAGTTGGTTGGTCAAGATCTTGGTCAAGATCTCAGGGTCCCCGGGATCAGCCCCATGTGGGCCTCCCTGCTCAGCAGGGAGTCTGCAGGTCTCTCTCCCTCTGCCCCTCCCCCCACTCTCATGCTCTCTCTCACTCTCTCAGATAAATAAATACAACCTTAAAAAAAAAGAAGAAGTAATAAGCAATGTATTTTTCTGGGGAACTGATGGTATGGTGACATGATTTTCTAACAATTCTAAACATTTTGAGAAGTTCAACTCAAAGGACTCATCTGTTTCTATAAGAACTCTCCTCCTCCTCTCCCAAGTTTGCAACTTAGAGAAAGTATAGGGCAGACCTAGGATCCATCATTGGAAGATGCAACTAGGTGGGGTTTTGGTTGAGCATAGAACTTTCTAACATTCCGTAATCTAACAATGCAACCTGGGGTTTCGCAAAATAGTGAGTGTTCCTCCAGTCAATATATGAAAGATGGATAAAGACACTAAAGTTTCTTCCAATCCAAAGACACTACTATTCTTTTTTTTTTTAATATTTCATTTATTTATTTAATTTTCAGAGAGAGAGAATGAGCGCACAAGCAGGCAGAGTGGCAGGCAGAGACAGAGAGAGAAACAGGCTCCCTGCCAAGCAAGGAACCTCATGCAGGACTCGATCCCAGGACCCTGGGATCAGGACCTGAGCTGAAAGCAGTAGCTTAACCGACTGAGCCACCCAGGCATCCCAGACACTACTATTCTTAAAGCATAATGAAGACCACAACTTTGAAAACAGGCTAGCTGTCTTGACTAGCAAACCAGTGTCCCATCAGCTCTGATTCTTACCTTCTTTCCATAATGTTTTCTTCTTTGCTGGTTCTGAGAACCTGAGAGGGAAGTGGGGTTGAAATGTAGAAAAAACATCATACCTCCCAAACAGCTGAAACATCTTGAACTCATACATACTCACTGTTGGATATTTTAACAGAAAATGTAAAAGTTGTTCTCTGTTTCCAAAAGGAGGAACCATGTTGGAATAAATATTCTTTGGTTACCAGAGCTGTGAGAATCCCCATCATGAAAAGAAAGCTGATTGGGAATTACCATAATACTCCACAAAACTAAATTTCAACCTTATTAAGTCTTTTAATAACGTCTTTGAAGAAAGGCCTAAAAAATGAATTTTTATCTGGTGGTTTCCAGCCATGTTACTTTTGTAATGGTATATATCATTAATAATATCAAAGAATAAGGTTTTTTATAACTTCAAATTCACTCCTGACTTTTTTAGGCACAGGTTAAATTCCTCAAGTTTTTTTTTTTAAATTAATTAATTTATTTGTCAGAGAGAGAGGAGTGAGAGCGAGCACAGGCAGACAGAGTGGCAGGCAGAGGCAGAGGGAGAAGCAGGCTCCCTGCCGAGCAAGGAGGATGTGGGACTCAATCCCAGGACTCTGGGATCATGACCTGAGCCAAAGGCAGTTGCTTACAACTGAACCACCCAGGTGTCCCAAATTCCTCAAGTTTTTGAACCCTATATTAATATATATGACTTTATCAATTGTACCTTAACTCTTCTTGTTTTTTAACATTTATTGAATACCTCTTTTATGCCAGCCACTATGCTAGAAGCTTTCACATAATTTGCATTTGCGTAAATAGTTCTAGAGCAGTGAGCTAGAAAGTAGTTTAAATTATCAGTTTATAGGAAGGCTTCAGAGAATTTGTAAAGCTAAATAATTATGTAATAGTAATTATAATAATGAAAAATATTTAGGTCCATATTGCAGTTTATATCTTTCAAAACACTTTCAAGTAAATTTCTTTACTTTATTTTTTCTCCACTTCACTCTTTTCTGTTTTTTTGAATAATAGCTTAATTGAGATATAATTCATATACTATAACCTTTACTGATTCTTAACCTTATATAAATAGTAAGAGACAAACTTGATATTAAAGAAAAGTTGATTTTATTATTTATTTATTTATTTATTTATTTTTAAAGATTTTATTTATTTATTTGTCAGAGACAGAGGGAGAGAGCAAGTGAGCACAGGCAGACAGAGAGGCAGGCAGAGTCAGAGGGAGAAGCAGGCTCCCTGCCAAGCAAGGAGCCTGATGTGGGACTCGATCCCAGGATCCTGGGATCATGACCTGAGCCGAAGGCAGCTGCTTAACCAACTGAGCCACACAGGCGTCCCTATTTATTTATTTTTAAAGATTTTGCTTATTTGACAGACAGAGATCACAAGTAGGCAGAGAGGCAGGCAGAGAGAGAGGAAGGGAAGCAGGCTTCCCGCTGAGCAGAGAGCCTGATGCGGGGCTCGATCCTAGGACCCTGGGACCATCATGACCTGAGCTGAAGGCAGAGGCCTCAACCCACTGAGCCACCTAGGCACCCCAATTTTATTTTTTAAAGGTTATTTTTTTTTAAGATTTTTTGTTTATTTATTTGACAGAGAGAGAGATCACAAGTAGGCAGAGAGAGAGAGGAGGAAGCAGGCTCCCTGCTGAGCAGAGAGCCCGACGCGGGACTCGATCCCAGGACCCCGAGATCATGACCTGAGCTGAAGGCAGCGGCCTAAACCACTGAGCCACCCAGGTGCCCCATTATTTTTTAATATTTTATTTTATTTATTTTTTAGAGAGAGAGACAGAAAGACTGGGGAGGGGCAGAAGAATGAGGAAAGAGAGAATCTTAAGCTGGCTCCAAGCTTAGTGCAAAGCCTCACATGGGGCTGGAAGCAGGGCTGGGCTGGATCTCATGACCCTGAGATCACGACCAAGCTGAAATCAAGAGTTAACTAACTGAGCTTAACTCATGGAGCCACCCAGATGCCCCTTAAGGTTTTACTTTTTAAGTAGTCTCTACACCCAAACTGGGGCTCAAACTTAACAACCTCAAGATCAAGAGTTGCAAGTTCCACCAACTGAGCCAGCCAGGTACCCCAAAAAGTCTTAACTTTAAAGCAAACAACTCTTCAAGAGTCCATATTTCATTAATATCTAAATTTATATTTGTAAGATAAATTTGAAAAGAAGAAAACATTTTGAGGCAAAGTTAGAAAGACAAAGTTTAAGGAGAGAAAAGGCATCGAGAAATAATAAAAGAAATACTGACATCTAATACATATATTACATATATATGTAATGTAATATAATGTATCAGGGATATATATAATATATTATATTATATATTATAAAGATAGATAGAGCGAGCAGGAGAGTACAGGGGAAGCAAGGGAGTGTGAAGCCTATAAGTTTGGTTTGGTGAATGTCAACAGGGCTCATCGGGGCTTCTGAGAGAGGATGGGAAAGATTAAGACCCTAGCTAAGTTAATTTGGAAACAAGACAGGTTTACATGTAATAAGCTAAAGAATTGTTTAAGAGGACAGGTGAGTTAAGAAGGTGGTCAAAGAAGGCGTACTGCATAAGAAGCAAAGATAAATCAAAATAGACTGGTATCCAAAGTTTAACTCAAGGGGAACAATAACTTGTGGTATATTCTTGTGATATAAAACAAAGACAAATGGCATATACCCTACTAATAAAAAATTCATGCTATATTTCTGTATTCTGTGTTTTGATTCCAGTCAGAAGTGAATGATTCACCAGGAAAACCACACTGAAAAAAGGTTGCTCTTTCAACATATACTAAATAATCTACTTCTAAAGACAAATATAATTATAGAATCCAGTTAAAGTAAGGCTTCTAAAAATCACATGCAGAGAAGAATATGGTATTGTATTTGAACTTAAAATATGATCTTTTGAATTTTACCAACTGTTCCAAGCATAAAATGTAGCTAGAATTAGTGTAATGATGATCCTATTATTTGCTATTCATTTTAAACTTTAGAAAACTTTAGAAGACTTAAAAATCCCCAGTGGATTTTTCACATCAGAATTTATTTCACTTAGCATTCTTTACAAAACGAAGTTGTTGATTTTACTCAAAGTGGATTTAAGCACAATATAAATAAATTAATTCATGCCACTTTACTATAATTAGAGCATAATTAATTAACCAAATGACAACAACTACTACTACTACCAAATGTAGGGGGAAAACTTCAAGCTCCTTTTTTTTTCTTTACCACTCTGTACTGCCAATACAGTGCATTTTCACTTTTCAACCAAATTACTCCTTTTATATTATTTTTTTCAAAGAATCAGTCAGATTACTTTTATTAAACCTGATCAGATCAGAATGTGTATATGGACAATTTAGTTATAATTGAGATTTCACAAATTACCAAAATTCTGTTCATTTGTTTATATTTTAAAATTAGTGCGTGCCTGGGTGGCTCAGTGGGTTAAGCCTCTGCCTTCTGCTCAGGTCATGATCTCAGAGTTCTAGGATCAAGCCCTGCCTGTGGGCTCTCTACTCAGCAGGGAGTCTACTTCCTCCCTGAACCCCCCACCTCTGCCTGCCTCTCTGCCTACTTGTGATCTCTCTCTCAGTCAAATAAATAAATAAATAATTTAAAAAATAAAAATAAAATAAATAAAATTTAAAAAATTAAAAAGTATTTTAAAATTAGTTTACCATGGGGCACCGGGTGGCTCAGTGGGTTAAAGCCTCTGCCTTCGGCTCAGGTCATGATCCCAGGGTCCTGGGATCCAGCCCCACGTCGGGCTCTCTGCTCAGCAGGGATCCTGCTTCCCTCTCTCTCTATGCCTGCTTCTCTGTCTACTTGTGATCTCCGTCTGTCAAATAAATAAATAAAATCTTTAATAAAATAAAATTAGTTTACCTTATTAACAATTTAAAAGTTATGTACATTTATGTATACTATGAAATCTTAGTAAAAAGAGAAAACGAAAATTCTCCTTGTTTAGATACTTTGAAATTTTTAAGATACCTAAATACATACAAAAATAAACCAACATTTCTTAACCTTTTTGAATCACAAATGTCCCTGAAATTATGATGAAAACTACAGCTTCTTCTTTGCAGAAACAACAACAACAACAAACCAATGTGTATATGCACATGAAATCATGAAATTTTGCTTACAATTTTACAAAGTTTATGGACTCTCTGAGGTCTGTCTATGGGTCCACTAGAAGTCCACGAACCCTAGGTTAAGATCCTCTGCAATAAACCCACACTCTGCTCTGGCAAGATAGAAAACTTACCATTAGAAAGTAGAACTGTTTAAGTGTTCATTCTTTAGGGGCATGTATCTGAAAGGAATGATAAAAAAAAAAAATCCCTAAAAAACTTTGGCTCAGTTATCCCTCCTGTTTAGCCTTAAAATGAGGACCAATTTCCTTTGGGTCAAACCCCAAACTCTTAGTGTCTTGACTTTCTAAATGCTTGACAACTATAGACACTTTAATGAAATCCAAATGGGTGAAATTCAACACTTCATTCTGATGCTCTTTACAGATGTTCTTAATAAGGACACTGAAGAAGTCCTTAGAAGCCTTGCTTCACACATCAACCAAGGGAAGAAAGAATTCATTGGAAAATGAAGATGATAAGTAATTCTGGAGTGTTCCTGTACCAGTCAATATCAAGCACTTACAACATAAACCTATAATCAACTTTGTAAGTAAACATGTAGTACACAGGAGTAAAGTCTATTGATAAATTCCTGCAGGAATAGTATTAGGCCATACTATCTTCTGATGTTTAATATTTAAATTCTGCTCAAAATAATTTTCCCATAAGGACCTCATTTCTTCAAAGGACAGCTTAAAAAAAATGAATACAGAAAGAAGCTCAAACAATCATTTTTGTCTATCATAATATTAAAACAATTACTTTAATAGAAATGAAGACAATTTCTTTAATAGAAATTTTTAAAATGCTAGGATACCATAAGTAAAATGGATAAGTAAAGTGGATAAGTAAAATGGATACCATAACATCATCTAAGTAGCTTAGGTCACCATAATCATTCTGTTCTTCTGCTCCCTTTGTTTGCCAACAGTGGATAAAAGCTCACCTGATATTTCTCTTCAAAGCTCTGAATAGAATAGTTGCAGTCTGGGAAATTATTTCCCTGAACATTCTTTGAGACCATCTGGAGAGAAGGGTTTGCACACTTAGATGGACACAAAAACTTATGTTAAACATTTTTATCATATCATACAATTTTGCAACTCTGAGGTGAAAAAATACTCAATTTGTCTGACAAGATATTAATGTTATGGGCTCTTACAATTTTCAAGAATTGTGTTGGCTTTACAGGAATGTGTAGAAGTAAGGCACAGTAATCTGAAAGGAAAGATCAGAAAGAAAGGTACTCAAGATTTTGCATTAGATTAGTGAGCCTTGTGAATTCTGATCCAGAACCTGTCATTTTATTTCCTATAGAGCCTCAGGCAATTTACTTCACTCCATGACTACTCCCCCATTCATCTCTTTCTTCACCCATGAAATGAAGAAAATGCTGACCTACCTAATAAGAAATTGTGTAAATTTAATGTCATATCAAAAATACTCAAATAATTTTAAAGCTTATTCAGTTAAGTTTTAGCATTTGACACATTTGTAATTTTTATCTTATATCTTAATTAGAGATGGCTACAAAACAAGTGTGAGACAATGTCAATGTGTTTGTGCCCAACACCATCAATAATTAGAATAACATTAAGTTAGGGAGAAATATAGGTATTTGGGAAGGCAAGACTCTACAACAGGCTTGAATGTCAGGCAAATCACTTCACTTTTCTTTACCTCAACGGTCTCATCTTCAACTGGGGTCCTAATAAATATCCTTTTTTGTGTATTCACATTTTTTAAAAATGTAGCCTCTTTCCAAGTAGAATATATTTCCAAGGGTATAGAGAACTTGTTTCTCTGGTAAACCAGTATATTTCTAACATCACAGAGAAGCTGCTCATTAAATATCAATCTTAAATAGTTCCTAAAGTCTTTTTCAGCTCTAAAATAAGATTCTTTTTTGAAAAAAAAAGGCTTATTATGAAAATTTCTAAGCATATAGAAAATTAGAGAAATTAATATAATAAGCCCTTACACATATCACTCAGCTTTGTCAAGCCTTAACTATCTCAATATTTGCTTCAGATGTCTTTAAGCAATAAAATGTAAATACAATTGAAGTCTCCCTTCCATGTGTACCATTCTCTAATTTCTTTTGTCTTTCTCCCCAAAGATAACCACTATCCAGAATTTAATGTTTATTATTTCCAAGAATGGTTTGTACTTTTACTATATTTATATAAGCCTTGTATCATGCCTTCAAACTTTACATGAATGATACATACTTGCCCGTTCTCCAACTTGCTTTTTTGGTTAAGTTATTGCCTTTTTTCCTTTTCTTTTCCTTTGTTTCTGTGACCTGGGCAGGAAATCAAGTTGTCAAGAGCATCATCTTTCTATTTCTAACCTTTTCTAACTCTAAACCCATAGAATTGGGGAAGAATCCTTATAGAAGTCCAGAAGATTAACATAAAATAAGGAACTTTCAGACAGGATCTAGATGAGAACCACATAAAAACATGACCAGGTCCTGTCATCACATTATATTTATAACACATCACTGTCAATATGTGATGTTGCAAAAACACAGTGCCACATGGTAAACATTGCAGACGTCTGTGAATGGGTCCCTGAGAGCTTAGGACGATGGGCCAGTTCAAAAGTGAAACAATTTTTTTGGATAGAGAAGCTGACTTTTTAGACCCTAGCAAAATAATGGGAAATGTTCGATTTTGTTCCATAGTGCCAATTGAACTATTGCTTACATGCCTTAAATAGGCAAAACATCTATTAGTGAAACTTGATGTTCCAAATGCTGGATCTAGGGGCACCTGGGTGTCTCAGTTGTTTAAGCGGTTGCCTTTGGCTCAGGTCGTGATCCCAGGGTCCTGGGATTGAGTCCCATGTCGGGCTCCTTGCTCAGTGGGGAGACTGCTTCTTCCTGTCCCTCTACCAGCTGCTCTGCCTCCTTGTGCTCTCTCTCTCTGTCAAATTACAAAAAAGAAAGAAGAAAATGAATAAATAAATAAATAAATGCTGGATCTTGTGCGATTCATTTAGCCTTGAATTTCAGATGATCTATTTGGAAAGCCAAGTTGTGAGAAAAACTTTTGTCTTGGACTTTATATTAAACAGCTACTATATTTCAACAGATATTTCCTCATTCAATCAACATTAAAATACAATAAAAACTATGAGAGCATTTGTATTACCTACTTAATGTAGTTTCTTTTTTCTAGATTATTTTTTTGTTTGTTTAAATAAAGGACACAGGGCAAGAACAGTACAGTTTCACTGGGAAGTTTACCTTGGTAAAAAGACAGGAGCTATTACATTCTATCTTGTCAATGATCCATGGATAATGGGTCACCAGGGGATTTAAGAACTGTATCTTTCAGTTCTTGCCAGGGAGGTATATCAGTGTGCAATGATGTGAACCATAATATGACACACCTTGAAGAATCTTCAAAACCCTCAGGCACTCTCTCAGCTGCTGTCATGAAGATATGGGACTAAAGTTTTGTCAGTTAAGGTTAGCATTTTGTAAATAATTTCAGTAACAGAATAATTTTCCTATTTCTTATGTTAAATTCTAATGAAAAGAATTAATCCTCAGGCTTAGAAGTCTTTAGACTTTTTTTTCCTTACCTTAGAGGAATATCTGCTCATGCTGATAGGAGAAAAGATCCAATATATATTGTTTTATTTTTAAGTGTATGTGGGGTGGGGAGAAGTTTGCAAAATAGTATTATGTTTTTACATATACACTTGCCTTTGCCTATCAACAGCAGAATGTCCAGAAAGACATGCCAAAAATTCCCTCTGGGAAATGGAACTAAGAGGGTCATTAGTGGGCGTGAAGAAATAAGAGACTTCTGCTTTCTATACTTCTATATTGTTTGAATTTTTTACAATAAGCATGGTTGTTTTCATCAACTGAAATTATAAAGAAATACATCTTCTTTTCAATAAAAAAACTTTACTTTCAACCAACAGTCACCCAAAGAGCCCCTAAAATTTCAGAAGTTTTAGAAAACAGATGCTATGACAGTTTGAAGTAGAAATTAATTTGTAAACCTACATTATTTTTACTTGGTTAATAACATTTAATGGAGAGAAATGATATGATTTCTTGGCATTTTCTAGCTTTTGTGAAGTAAAATATTTATCTATCAATGCATTTATGCTTACCTCAATGAGAAACATAAATTTTACAAGCTGGAGAAGACCTTATTATGTAGTGCAAACTCTCATTTTACAGGTAAGAAACTGAGTCTCGAAGATGTTAAATGTTTTGTCCAAAAACAATTCCAGACCTTAAAAAAATTAAATCCATCTTCTGACTTCATGCCCATAGCTTTTTCCATCATAAAATGGCTACCTGCTTTGAAATTGAAGTGTAATAATAATATAAATAATCTAAACAACTTCTTTCTTTAGCTCTGATCTTAAAACCAGCACAAACACACACCTCAGCAGAAGCATTACTCATAGAAAATTAATGTTCTTTGTACAGAAGCTGAAGTAACAAGTCATTCGGTGACGATATTTCAATCTACTAATGGAAAAGAGAATCATTTTTACCTCTCGGTGATTTTCTCATCTTAATGGATTATTACATTCTCTTTATTCTCCTGCCTCTTTAAATTAGCAAGTGGATTAAGAGAACAAAGAAGAACAAAGATATAAAATACCAAAGATATAAAATACTTTAAATTAGCAAGTGGATTAAGAGAACAAAGAAGAACAAAGATATAAAATACCAAAGCCAAAAATGTCTATTAATGGGAAAAAGAAAAATCTAATTTGGAGACAGCAACAATAGAAAAGAAAAGTACATAGAGAGACCATGGAAGAGTAATAAGAATCAAGGCAGAGCAGAATTTCACCACTTCAAGGACAGTGAGTAAATAAGTAAAGAAAAGTGGGTTGAAATTTGTTTTATGTTTATTACGGTAGGCACACAGTAAATGGCTGATGGATAAGATAAAGGGAATGATGGTGTCAAAGGCTAAGGCAGAAGTTCTCAGTCTACGTTATACATAAGAACTACCTGAAGGCTTTGTTTAAAATACAGAGTCCTGAGTCTTTATCACCAGGAATTCCAAGTCATCCACTGGATTAGGAGAGCCCAGAAACAAGTACCCTGGATAATTCTAATGATCACACTTAGAGGAACATCGAGCCAGAATTATGAACGATCTTACAAGGAAGAAAACAACCAACCAGAGTACAGAAACCTAAAGAAGAAAAGAGAAACAACAGGGAAAATAGTTTTGAATAGAAATCAAAGAAGAAAGAAAAGGAACTAGAAAGTAAGGATGTGAATAAAGTAAAGAAATGGTTTAGAAAAAGTAAGAGGGTATATGCAGTTGTGTGTGAAAGGAGACAAGCAAAGGGGCTGGTCAGAGGCAATAAAGCAAGGTGAAAAAAATAGTGGGGAAACAAAGAATTTATCTTGAATTTTAAAAAATAATGTTTATGACCCTTTCCTTTAGAAAATTAACACATGCCTATTGTGGGAGAGTTGAAAGGAAAAGGAGAAGAAAACTACACCCTTAGTTTTTTACTCATGAATAACTGTTATTAACAAGTTGGTGTATTTTCTGCTAGTCTTTATTTCTGCTTAGATTTTTCAAGATTTTGTTTATATAGTTTGGGTAATATTGTATATGCCACCAAATACCCTTCTGTTATAACATAAGCATCCACTAACATAAGATAATCAATAGAAACTCCATTTTTAACATCTGCTTAACATTCGCAATACTCACTTCTCCATTCTTACTTGCTAACAGAACTCAGGGTGTTTTGTGTGTGTCTGTGTGGTGGGGTTTTTTTTTTTTTCCAGGCAGTCAAGGGCTTCAGGGAAGGCTGGCTCCATTTCTATGCTTAGAAGATGAGTTTTATTTAGCCTAAGTCAATCATAGGATAATTCTATTGTCCTTGTCAGTGACCGGCTGAGGGTCACTAAATTAAAATTAGGCTATAAATTTTAGGCCTAATTTTAGGCCTAAAATTAGGCTGACCTAATTTTGACCAATAAGCTGTGAGGGCAAGTCTACAGGTTGGATTTTTTAAAAATATTTTATTGATTTATTTTGAGAGACAGAGAGAGCAAGAGAGAGAAAATGAGTGAGGGGAAGGAGTGGAGGGAGAAGAAGAAGCAGACACACACACACACACACACACACACACACTGAGTGGGGAGACAGATAGAGACTCAATTCCAGGACCCCGGATCATGACCCGAGCGGAAGACAGATGCTTAACCTACTGAGCCACCCAGGCAACCCTACAGGTTGGATTTATACCAGATCCTTAGTTCTGAAAAAGTAATACAAGGGCAGATAAATCCTTTTTCTGCCTATGAAGTATGTGTGAGAAGGAAGCACCAGAACGGGTGGTTGGAGTTGCTGGAACTATCTCATGGCCATGAAGGAAGGCAGTTTACACACAAAGATGGAAGACGAGAGAAGTAAGAACTGGGCTCTGGATGATCTTGTCACTCCAATTAATTATGCATCTCTGGACCCATCCTTGAGACTTCTTGTAATGTCAGAAAATAAATCCCCTATTGTGTAAGCCCCCTTTAGTCAGACTCTCTGTTTGCAATAGAAGGTTATACCTAATAGTGGAGTATATGCCTAGTGTATAACTAGTATAATGCTATACATAATGGATACAGCATTATAATTTACCCAACTGTTTCCTATTGCAGGCTATTTGTGTTACTTACAGTTTTTCACTATCATTTGTTGCCTTGGATAGTTATATAGAAAAAGTTATATAGCTTAGATGATAACACAATTTGTGTTAAGGGGGACAAGCAATAAAGAAACAGGAATGAACTTGAAATAGCTCAGGTCATCAAAGCTGAATCATTCTGAATCTCCACTCCCTTTATTGCTCATTGCTGTCAGCAGAGGTGGCTGTCAGTGGAAAGTTACATTTCTGAAGGAAAAATTGGGAAATATAGTCTTGACATAATATACTAATAAAGGTGAACACAAATAATCCTCCAAAATACAGAAGTTATTCCTGTTTGCAATGTTATATGGTTTCATCAATCTTTTTTGTCTTTTATTATTATTATAATAATATGAAATTACTTTGGAAATAGGAAAGTTAGCCCGTTATGCCATGGCAATACCCTTCTCGTATTAAAATTTGCTGTAGTTTCTCTTCTGTTTAATCCAAATGCATATAGTCTATCATGTTGACAGTATTCAAGAAGTAATATCCTAAGTGCCTTCAAAATCAAAACTAGGGCAAGGGTACCTGACCGAACATGACTTAAGTGAAAAGGTTCAAATATCTATGCTAACATCTGACAAATGAACAGTAGAAGAAACTCCCAGAATATGTTTCTGATTTCATCGCTAGTAGTGACCAGGCCTATTTATAATTGGAAATTTTACATTTGTTTGCTTTTTAAACATTTACTTGTCTTAGAGTTAAATTTTGGAAAGCTTCCTCATGTAAAAAGAGGATATGCCTGTGCAAAATAGCAATTTTAATTACTGCAATTAATTATAAAGCACTAGTACTCTGAAGACCTACATTTCAATACTAGCATCAATAAGTGCTCCTAATACATTCATAATTTCACATTAATAATTGATTACAATATAATAAATTTTAGATGTTATTTTTAAAATCTCACACATGGATTGCAAAATAAGATTAAAGTAACAGCTCAATACTTAACTGCTGTACATGAAGTTCTTCAGCATTGTGGTTATGACTCGTGATATTTCCCATTCCTGGTCTCCAGCCAGGAGTATTGATTCATGAGTTGACCATGGTAGATGGTGTAAGGAAAACACAGGCTAATCTAAAACTCAAATAATGACTCTTCTCTAAACCAAACCAAACCAAAACAAAACAAAAACCCACCAAAAGAACCCTCAGTAGATTAATTTCATAAGCTACCAAATACCATTTCCCTTATGATACCTTATAAGTTTTTCTCACTTAAGATTCATTTCCTGCATACTTGAACATTCTAAAGAAGAAAACAAAGTCTGAATTTGGAGAGGAAGGAGCCCACTGTTCAAAAGTTCCCCTGAGATCATGACGACTTGTGGAAAGAGCGTGTTCACTTAGATCATTTTCTAAGTCTAGATGGATGCTGGCTATAAGAGTGCAGATTGAAGGGAGCTATTAAATTAAGCCCTGTTATAGATTTTTTAGAAGATTTTATTTTTTTATTTGGGAGAGAGAGCACCAGTTGAGGGGAGGGATAGAGGGAGAGAAGGAAGCAGACTCTCCGCTGATAGGGAGCCCCAAGTGGGGCCCCATCCCAGGACCCTGGGATCATGACCTGAGCTGAAGGCAGACACACTTAACTGACTGAGCCACCCAGGCAACCCTAGATGTTTAAGTTTTCTAACTAGTCAAGATTCTAAAAGGTGTATTTGTTAAATTAATGACGGTATAAAAAATTCATATTAACTTTTGAAATAATGTGTATCTGGGAATAGGAACTGCTTTCTCCAATTTATTTTTTCCTCATTCACTTTGGATTCCCATTTTTTCAACTAAAGTAAATGCGGAGGAACCGTATTCTGATGTACATATCCTTGTGACAGTGACTTCATGGATATGCCTGAGCTTGATAGCGAGCAGGGTCCTTTGATAATTGGACTGAACCCTGTGCAGTGGAACTCTGCAGCTTGCAGTCAGTTGGGGTGGGTGGGGAAGCGAGACTGACTACATGGAAAATGCCTGCAGGATTAGGGGAGCTCTAGGGACAGTCAATGTGTAACCCTGCCCTAAAGTATTCAGATCTTCTGTGCCAAGGTGGGCAGGATCTTGAGAGAGTAGAGGTAGGGAGGTCACTGAGTTAATTCTGTACAAACACAAGAAAACAAACAAGAATTTCAGTCCTCTAAATACCACACACACATGCACCCTCACACCCCTTCCCTGCCCCCTCTCCTTGGTGAAGGTCTGGGCCCATCCCATGTTGAGAAATGCATTTGTGTGAGCATTAGACACACAGACTTGGTGAGTGGACACTTTGTTGGAAAGAATACATCTCTCATGAGAAGCAGAAGTGATTTCCAGCCAGCTCCCCTGAGAACAGAATAAGCACTGAATCTGGAACACTTTTTGAAATCTCTTTGTAAGCTGTACTGAAAAAGGCACTGGTGAAAATTTGGAGTCTAGTCCTTAAATCCCTATGTACCTATGTACCGGGGCGCCTGGGTAGCTCAGTGGGTTAAAGCCTCTGCCTTTGGCTCAGGTCATGGTCTCAGGGTCCTGGGATCAAGCCCCACATTGGGCACTATGCTCAGTGGGGAGCCTGCTTCCTCCTCTCTCTCTCTCTCTCTTTCTGTCAGCCCTTCTGCCTACTTGTGATCTCTCTGTCAAATAAATAAATAAAAATCTTAAAAAAAAAAAAAAAGAAAAAGTAAATCACATGTACCGTTCTGGAGAATTCTAAAGTACAAACATAGGACATGTTACCCTAAATGTAAACATGCCATCCAACACAAATATAAAAATGAAAAAAAAAAAATCCGAGAGTACCTAATTTACCCTTTTGTTCAGTATTAAGCCTGTGAGTACCTACTAGGCTACTGGGCCACAGGTTCCTCTGATGTTCTTCCTTTAATTCTAGTTATTTCCCTTCCAGCCTCTGCCTAGTACTACAGTTTATCTGTGTCTAAAACCTTCCACCTAAATCCTATCCAGGTTGTCTGTCATGATATTAGTGTCACATTCCCCAGGAACCACCTGGGAAAGGTTGAAATGCCTCAGAAGATTATTATATGCTTGCCATGAGCTCTATACAGAGTACCTATACTTCTGGCATTTTCTCAGGGGTCAAAGGCCAACCAGTGACAAGAGACTTTGCAAGTGACCCAACTCACTTTGCTTTGCAGAGAAAGCTGAACCTTCTAGAAGAAAGCATCTCCATCCTAGGAAAAAAAATATTTTTACAACTAAGTAGTTCCTCTTTTCTCCTCTTAACTGCTATCTTCTGAAGGTTGTACCTTCCTGCATTCTTCTATAGGAGGATTATTAGGCTTCTCTCCTGAAACCAGGATAAAGTCACTGTCTATAGCGCTAAATCATAGTGTTCAAAGTCTAATGGCAAGAGAAGTTGTCCATCGTAAACTTTGACACTAGGTCAGGGACTTTTCTCACCTTGTGCTTTCAGGCAGGGCAGTCTTGGAGTTGGGTGCTATTAACAATGATCATTATATTGTTTTTATCTGAAGGAATAATCCACAAAGAATTAGAATAAACAAAAGGGAATAAAACCTTAAGGGTATCAATTTCAATATCTTCGAAAAACAAAAATTCCAATTCCAAGCCATCTAATTCCAAAATGCCACAAAACAGAGAGGGAAGAGCTGAAGCTTCAGTAAAAGAATTGTGAAAAGTCTTACTTTAAAAACTTAGGGATAGAGAACACCCCCTATAATGAATATTTTGGAGGCATCCTACTCTTCCAGAACCCAGAGGAGAAGCAGCAGTTAAACAGCAAGACACTTTTGCAGAAATGTTGAAACAAACAAGAAGGAGTTTTATTTTGGAAATACACTCTTTAAAGATAAATTTGGCTTCCATTTTCCATATCTAGGTGCATCCAACAAGATACAAAAACAAACAAAACAACAAAGAAAGACCCACGACATTATGTACAGAGCTCTAAAATGAGCTGTGAATATCTACAAGATCTAGCATATGCTCTTTGTGAAGGGATGTACTTGTGTGGCTTTCTACAGTTCTCAGTCCTCGAGAAGAAGGGTTAACTCCCCGGGGCTGCAGGTACGGCTGCAGCAGGGGAAGAGCTGGGGTCTGTAAGGGGTTGGGGGGTGCAACCCCTGGGTGAGAGGCGTGGAGAGGTGTCTGGGGAGGGGAGCAGCGGCGGCATGGGACACATCCTGGGCTTCTCTAGAAGTCCTGCCGCGGGGTGTGAGTCAGGCTGTGCCGCCGCAGATCACAGTTTCGCCTGAACACTTTGCCACACTGCTCGCAGCTGTAGGGCTTGATGTCTGTATGGGTGAGAAGGTGAGTTTTCAGATTACTTCTCTGATTAAAGGTTCTTCCACATGTGGGACATTTGTGTGGAGATTCCTGTTCAGATGTGAAGCAAGCAAAGGATTAATCCTTCACACCACCGCCGCACCCTTCTCAATAGTTTCTGTCTTATCAGTATCACAAGCGTTAACATAACACGCGCAGGACAACAAAAGAGGGGACTTGCAGGAACAAATCTGGCTCCTAATCCTCCAATCACGAAAACACACGCGCAGGCACACACAGGGCCCCCCCCCCCATTACACTGATAACTGTTGGTGGCCTCCCCGGTGGGCTTTGTGATTTCCAGGTCTTTACATTTCATCACCGTGTCACAGGCAGGAAAAGGAGGAAGGAAAAACTCTAATCCTCTCTTAAGGAACGACATTCTCCCGGGCAATAAGGCTTCTCTTTGCTGGAAAATTAAACTATTCCTCAATGTTCAGAAAACTACAAATTATGAGGCCCCTGGGAGAAAGAGCATATGGGATTTCACCATGCCTCCATTATCAAAATTACCTTTATTTCCTCCCAAAAGCTTTAAATGCAGGGCAGATCAGATGGGGGAAAAATTAATTCTAAAATTAGGATTTAGAATAGAGAATGGTCTTTTCTTTAAGAAAAATATAATCATGTTTTGTGTTAAGTAAGATTAAATTTGGGGGGGGATTATAAAAAAGTTGAGTGCTGTTTTCCCCACCTAGAAAACTAAATCTAAACAGAGCCTTTTAAGAGAAAGAGCCTGCCATGAAACACCTTCGTAAGGAGAAAAAAATCATAAAACGAAACCAGCCATTGTCTTTAAACAAGAAAACAAACTTACCTGCATATGTAAAGTTTTGTGAACTGCTAGAGTTCTAGACTGACAAAATCCTTTCCCACACTCCTGACATTTGAAAGGTTTTTCTTTGGAATGGATATACCTGTAAATCAATATAAGGTTTCATTGATATGGTTTTATGACCACGGTGAGGAGTTTCTTTTGACAGTTACTCAAGAGGAAGTCGTGAAAAGACAAAAGAAACGGGAGTCCCATTATTTATGTTTTCAGATTGTGTTTTTTCCCCCTGTGTAATTCTGTTTATGGTTAACCTCAACTAACAGATTCTTCCAAACATTCACCAGAGGCTGGCTTTATCTACACTTGATCGCCCTCTCTGGCTGTATTCTGGAGCTCAAAATCCTGCTGAATGTGTCCTTCCTGGTCTCTTCAGCTTTCTTTGGTACTTAAACTGGCCAAATCAGGACGTAAGGCAAGGTCGAATTCAGGGCAACTGATTTTTAGCAAATCCCTAAATAGCCAAGGAAGATCCCAACCGAAGTTCTACCCTGTGGAACAGCAGGCAGAGTCCAGAGAGAAGATAAACCAGCCCTTCTCCTGGGAGGTTTTCACCCGATGAAAACACTTACGTTATAGTATTTCTTCAGTTGCCGTTTAGGAATGCAGAGTTTAAGGTCGTGGAAGGGTTGTGGGGAGCTGTTTCTAAATTCAGTGATCTCAAGACCCTCATAAATAAAATAAAATAAAGTTTGCCTTGGCAGGCTCTGGGGTGCACCTGGGGGTGGGGAGATAGTGAAGGGAGGGAACCCAGTGAAGGTGGCCTGAGAACATTAGAAATGGTCTGACTGCAACCTGGACTAATACCCACCATGGGGAGGTCTTTGGGGTCCCTGGGCTGTACCCGCTCCACCTCCCCAACAGCAACTGGGAGAAAACTGGGAAACAGATCTCAGGACCAAGGCTAACCCGCAAAATTGCAACTGCCCAAGGATGAGAAAAGGCCCTCCCGCGTTCCAAACAAGGACGCCGGTAAGAGACAGCGGAGGAAAAAGGTAAATATTGGGGGTTAGTTGTAGCTGCCCGGGGAGGGCCTTTGGGGATATATTGTAGTTCAGAGGGGATTTTAGTGACCCTGGAATGTCTCTCAGGACTCAGTATTCTGGACAAAGTCGTTTTCCCTTCCAAGGCCAACCTCTTTCCCCACCTCACCTGTGATCCCGCAGGTGATCTTGCCTCCGGAAGGCCTTATGGCAGATGTCACACGTGTATGGCCTCTCATCCGTGTGGGTCCTCTCGTGGATGAGCAAGTTGTAGGATTTGGTAAAGTGTCTGCCGCAAAACTTGCAGATAAACTCTTTTTTCGTTTTGGAGGGCAACCTCCCTCGGGAAGGCTTTCTGTCCGGAGTCAATTTACTGAGCCCTGAGATGGGGCTACCCAGCCCCGGGCTCAGCTTGGTCAGGTCTCCCATCTTAGGGGGATCCTCTTGCGTGGCGGCCACCGCCAAGTTGGCAAAGTCAAAACGGGGCCGATCCTTGTGCAGGGCTGGGAGAACGTGGGCAATGGCTCCCTGCTTGGGGTGGAAGAGGTGGGTGGTAAAGGGCAGAGCCGGGAAAGGGAATCGCGCATCCACGAGGCCCTGCGCCGCCGCCATCTCAGTGATGGTGGAGCGGGTGATCTCGTGCACGTTGGGGTACCCCAGTGTCCAGTGGTTCATGTGCATGGTCTGCACGGCGCTGAGACCGTACAGGCCCTGCAGGTGGTCCACCGCGGCGGGGAAGGTGTTCACGGCCTGCAGGAAGGAGTAATTGGTGAGCTGCAGCGACGGGTGTAGCGGGATGGGCGCCGGCAGGGCCTTGCTCCCCATTCTCCCGGCTGTTGGGGGGCGGAGGGAACCGCCCCTTTCTTCCAGGACTCGGAGGCAGGTGGCCGTGGGGCTCCGGTGAAAACCCAGAGAGGCAACAGCACGCAGAGCAAACCCTAAAAATGGCAGGGGAAGAGAGGGAGAGTTGTGACTAATATCTAAGCCCCCTCGGCCCACCCTTTGGCGCCAGCAAGGGTTACCACACCTTCCTTCAAAGTCTTCCTCCCCACTCTACTCCAGGGTCCCCAAAAGGAGTGGTGAGGGACTGCCAGGCGAGTCAGCACCGAGCTCGGCCCCGGGGCCAGAGTGTCAGTCAGACGCGGCAGAAGTGGCCTTCTGGCGAGCGGGTGCCCCGCGCCCCAGCAGCCTTTTTGTGGGCGCCTACAGGAAGGTCGGAATGCCAGCACGCAAGGAACGGGAGAAAGAAAGGTGGTGGGCGTGCGGGGGAGGAGTCGTGCAGCAGAGGCAGCACCCACTTCACCCCAACCACCCCATCCTGTGCGGAGAACCTCGGGCAAACCCGACGGCCGGCCGAGACGCCAGCGCCCGCAGGCCTGCGGCGGAGTCTCTGTTGCCGGGGCGCTTCCAAGCTCCCCGGGGAACGACGCGGAGGGTCCCTCCTAGCCCCGTGCGGCTGCTCCTCTTGCAGCGCCCCCAGCCGGCTGCCCCGCCCGGTGGTCGCCTTTCCCGCGCTTACCCCCGCCGCGCTGCGGGTGCCGGAGCTCAGCCCCCTGTGCGCTCTGCGCTGCAGGGCCCTCGGGCCCTCGGAGGGGCCAGTCTCGCCCCGCGCTGACCTCGGAGGTTTTCTTTTTCCTTCCTCTGCCTCAGTCCCATTTATCAGCGGTGACGGGCCACAGGAAAGAAAAGTGACACCTCGGGGGCCGGGTTCAGCCTGGAATTGCCCCCTCCTCCTTCCCAGGGGCCGTTCCCTCCCACCCCCCACCAAGATCCCTTCCAGATGGTTCAGGCTCCCAGGGGGTGAGTTGCGGTGGTGTGGAATAGGGGTGGGTGGGCGGAGAACCTCCCTGAGGCCCGAACCCCTTCTCCCAGACTGAGTGCCAAGCTCTCGGGAGGCCGGAGCGGCTTCCCAACCTGGCATTAGGAGCCGCTCCTGCACCGGCGAGGCCTCCGGGGAAGAACAGAGAGGAGTGGAGGGGCAAGTAGGCGCCCTGAGGAGGCACAGGAAAGGGGCAGCCAGGGAGCCACAGCGATCGTTCGAGCAGGTACAGTGCGTCTTTGACCGCCAGGAGGAGGGTCGTTTATCTGCTCGGAGACGTGGACGGCCTGGGGCCTAAGCAGGGTGCAAGCACTCGCATCTCTCTGCCCCCCAAATAACAACAGAGAGGTCTGATTTCAGACCCAGGTTCCCCAGGACACCTCACCTGCACTCAGGGTGGGCCCACCTTTGCCCACTTCAGCTGCCTTTTAGCAATGGTTCTGCCAGATTTGCGGACCTGGGCCTTGCCTCTGAGGGCAGCTCCCCAGGTGCGGGACTCACAGCTAAGTGCTTTCCCTGGAAAGGGCCCTGCAGGGCGTTAGATCCAAAGAACTTTCAGCCTGGCTTTTGAACCCAGCGGGAAGGTGGGAAGGTTTGTCCAGTCTCTAACCCTCATCACCTACCCCTTTAGTTGTCTGAATCTTCTATAGGGCGCTGTAAAGTGTTGCCCGGGGCTCCTAGGGCTGACTTGGGGGACCGCGCTAATGACACAGCGCTCTGACAAGGCAGAATTTTGTCCTCTCAGTGAGGCTCACACCTTCTCTCCCTCCTCTTCTGTTTGGAATGCTCAGAGACAGGGATTTATTAATGAACCGCTTCTGCCTAGTGGTATTTGGTCTGGGGGTTCAGACTGGGAGTTAATGAGAGGTGTGTAACAGTCAGAGGGGCTCAGTCAGACCATTCAAGCGAAACTGTAAACCTCCATTAGTAATAAACTTTCCCACCACAAATCACGATTCATTTTTGTTCAGTGGCAACCCTCAAGCCCTCCTAGAAAGGCAGGAAAAAAAAGGTACCAACATTCCTGGTAATCTATCTGATTATTCCCTCTTCCATCAAAATAGTAAGTTATACTTTTATTTCCTTCTTTTTGTGTAATGAGGATTTTCCAGAGAGTCAAAATATTATCTTCTCCCTAGAGTTAAAAAGTGGTCTCCTCCATAGAGAGGAAACTGAAATTAATATTTGGGTGTATTCCCAGACTAGATTTCTTAGAAATAAATACAGGAGGCAAAGTATGACTCCTACCTCTGTTATGGGGGGATTGGGGAGAGAGGGTGTCAATTGGAGGAATATCCCACCTGTGATTTCCATTTTACGTGCACAAAGTGAAATCTGCCCTAAACGTTACATGTTAATTCTGCCAGCAGAAAGTTGAATGCCATCTCCCTTCCCTTTCCTTCAAATGGTTTATAACACAAAAATTAGCAACTCTATTACAGTTCAGCTCAAAGTGGCACAAAAGTGTATCTCATAGTAAGTTTTCATTTTAATTTGCAGGACAGACATCTTCTTCATAGAGGAGCAGCAAACCATTGGTGACTTCAACCCTTTTAGAAATAGAACAACTCTAAATATTCACCAAACACTATTGCCATAAATAATTACAGAATTTAGATTTCCACTCTTCAACTGAGTTGCTGGAAATGTATGTTAAAAGATATTTTAAGTCCATGCAAAAGATCTAAAGTACTTTCGTTTTGTCTAGAGTTGAGCATGTAATTCCCACACTGAGTTTCAGGCAATAACAGCGGTCATCATCCTTTGCTGTCCATTCTCCACTACCCCTTTTCCGACCATTGGTTACTTTTAATTTTACAAGGAAAGAACCAATGAAGACATTAATATTTCGGTGGAACTGAGACTAGTTTTCTCTCATCAGTCTTCTTCATAGGGATTTCCAGGCATGTACAGAAGTTTTGTAAAATTTAGTTCACTGGTTGTCAACAAGTAAAAAAAAAAAAAGAAGTGTACATAACTAATTTCAGTTCAGTGAAGCTTTCAAAACATTGGAGAAAAAAAGGTACGCGGTAATTTGATAGAGTCTTGCTCTTTGGGAATGCTGTTATACACTGAGTTATCTAAAAATAATATACAGTCAGGGGTCATCTGCTAAAACCTGTGGTTGGTGCGAGAGAAATGACTGATGGATCCATAGACTCGCTGAATTTCAGCCCAAGCCACAGTGGAATTTTGCATAAATAAGAGCGAAAGTCTTAGTAGATTTAAGGAGATCATTTAAAAAGTAATAATGATGGCCAGCTTGGATCAGGTGAACAGAGGAAAACGGCCGCGAAGTTCCTGCCCCTTCGCAGCGCCTCTGCCTTCCCAAGGAGTTAATTAAATTAAGATGCCTTCCGCATAATCTGGGTTCTGTTTCTCTCAGCTCCCTCGCTCCCCCTGCGTGAGTAATTTTCTTGTTCTGCTCGGGACTGCAGTTCGTTCAGCAGAGAAAGTAGCTGTCCGTGCCGTTTCGCTGCGGGAAACGCCAACCCTCTTTTGTTCTCTGCTAACAGGTAGGGAGACAGATCTCGCGCTCCCTCCACAAACACCTTTTTCTCCCTCCTTCCTGCAACCACCAGTCCTTTCTCTGTAGCACTTACTCGAGAATCTAAGAGTTTAAACCCCAGGGGAATTTTCCTTCTGCATCCCACCCCCCCTCGCCCTAGGTCTGGAGGGTGGGAGGGGGAAATCAAAAGGCCAGCAACAAGGTTGGAGAAATTACCTAGGTCTGAACTATTATTACTTCCTTCTTGAAACGCGCCGGCTAGGCAGGCAGTGTGAGCCCCGGCGCGTTGGCGCTGCGCTGCGCTGCCACGGCTGCCCCGGGACGGGTGGACCAGGAATACTACGGCCCGTCGGAAACACCACGGGATCAGGGGGTTTTATCTCAGCATACGTCGATCAGCTTTTATAAGAAGACTTGCTGAATGCTTAGATTAAATGTCGCAAAACAAAACTAAAAACAGTACATAAAAGTGTGTGTCCTTAAGTGTCAGGCGGGAGTGGAGCGCAGGGGATCCGATACAGTGAGAAACACAATGCCCCAAGGTTACATCCGTACGATTTCTTTTCACAATTTCTGAACGTGCGGCACGCCTGACCGAGAATCTGAGTGTCCCCTGCACCCCCTGCACCCTTTCTTCCTTAAGGCGGCTGCAGCTCCTTCCCAGAGCGGACACTCACCTCCCTCTGAAGGGTCCGCCCGGGCAGCGCCGATCAGACCCGGCCCAGGTGGTGAGGCGCGGAGCTCGGAAAGGTCATTGGGTCCACGCGGGGCAAACTTCGTTTTCCGAGCGGAATCCCGGGAGCCGCGGACATGATCTGGAGGACGGCGAGCAGCAAAAGCGAGAGCGGATCCCAGCCTTCGTCCGGGTCTGTGGACGTGGAGTTGGTAAAGCTCGGGGGTTGTTGGAGCCGAAGCTCAGCGCTCGCCCGGAACCCCGCGCCTCCGCGAGCCTCTCGCCGCCGACTCCGGGTAAGGTCGGAGCCCGCAGTCTCGCAGGGCCATCACCCTCCAGCAGCGAGCGCTCCGAGCTCTGTCCCCGCCCGCGTCCCTCCCCAGGCTGCTCCCGGCCAGGAGTCCCGGGCTTTAGTAGCAGCCCCGCCTCCCCTTCGCGCGGGCGTCCAGCGGCAGCGCGGGGCCCACGGAGCCTGGCTCCGCCTCCGCGCCCGGCGCCCGCTAATGGTCCACTCTGTTTACTTGTGTTTGGATAGCAACTGAGTCTTAAAGGCACAGGTTTCCTCGAGGTTTCCCTGCTCCAGAGATGAGCCGAAGGTGACTCAGTTCAAAACTCACACACAAGCAAAGCCCACCCCCTTTTCCTTCTCGGTGCAACTTTTCCTTATACTGTTAGAAACTGAACAGCGGGTTCTCTGCTTCCTAAGACCCTGCAGCGAAACCCAAAGAGCATTTTCTAGTCTTACTTGACGCTCTCGCCAGCTTAATTTCCACATCTTAACACATTTAATATAACCATCTTTTTCGTACAGTAAAGTCAATCAGTGCTAGACTGGATTCTCCAAAATGTATCACATTTCCCTCAATTTTAAATACAGCTTTGTACATACTTTTTGTCAATTATGACTATATCTGCAGTATGCTTTTGTTTGCTGTTTTCAAAACGAAGTTTGTTTTTAGAGGTGACAATTGACTAATTCCGTAATTACTGCAAAGACATACTTGGGATGCCCCCAGAAGAAATTTCTTCCAACATTTAAGGTTTAATCAGTCAAGGTACATTTTATAAGCAGTAAACCAACTTGGTCAAAGGGTGGGCATCTGCAACCCATTGGCAAACAATAAAGACTCCATCTGGAATGGGTGAAGAACAGTCATTTAAAATTTTTAGGAAAATTCTCTTGTAGCTTCTCAAACATGTTCATCTTCATTCCCAGCCCAAAACAAAAAACAAAAACAAAAACAAAAAAGAAACACTTCATTGTTCAGTCTCGAGGAAAGGTAATCGAATTTGGTGTAGATACATTTTACAGGTTCTTTTAAAAGCTTGGTCCTGTGTGAGTCTAACTGCAGAACGCACTTCAGCTATGCTGTAAGTAGGGTGATCAAGTGACAGAAAGGGAATGACACACTCATTTAACAGCCTCTTTCCAGATGAGATCTGAGAGAACAGCATTGAGCAAAACGCCCTTCGTCCCAGACGAGTCACTAGAGGGGATTTGCGTTAAACCCTGGCAAGTTCACACTTTGAGGGGCGCAAATCTTCCAGCCAAAATGCTGTACAATATATGTGTTCCGTCAAAAGATGGGTTTGGATGTGCAGCTCAAAGGACAATTAAAATAATCTCATCATGCGGGGGTAGTGGATGAATATAAGCAGAAGACTAAAACTTGTCAAAAGGTTAACCAGTGACTGCTGATCCAAGCAGAAGCTACAAGATATTATTTTATTAATATACAATTCCTTCTATTTTACGTATGCCCAGATGGATAGAATTTTTCGTTCCTTTGGTAAAAGGTACTCCAGGGATTGTAGATCCTTTTTTCCTTTCTTCCAATTTCAGTTCTCGAAGGTTAAAAAGTGAGCTTGGGATGGAGACCCCCGTGTTTAATATATTTCAGTATTTAAATGCTTAAAAAGCAGATTTGACAAACAGTATGGAAGTAGCAGAATGCCTAAGAGTTCAGGGGTTTCAAAAAACAAAACAAAACAGGTTTTCCCTAGTGGGTTCTATACGGGTGCTTTCATTTCAGCGCTCAGTCCTGAGCTCCAACTACCGGGATGCCTGTGGTCCCCTCTCTCTAACCACCTCATTCCTTCCGCAGCTTTTCTCAATTTGGAAAATTTGGAGGGAACTTTCTCTTCTTTCAAATCCCTAGGACACACACTCGCGGGGTGGTGACCTGAAGAGCGTTTCTACGCTTCGTATTTCCTCTTCCAAAGTGGAAGCAACTCCCCAGCGGCAGGTTTCACACCTTCCCACCCTGTACGTGTGTGCGCGAGGAACCGTCTGCTTTTCCTGCGGGGTGGACAGAATTTCTAACCACGCATGATCTGCACCCTCTTTCCGCAAACCTTCTGAGCTCAGGTTTTTTCATAAACGTGTTTGCCTCGCCCACCCCCGCTTGCCAAGGTCCACGGTGGAGTCTGGGCTACGCTGGCCCGAGGGCTGCTCTCGCTTGAAAGGTAGGAAAGAGTCCACAAGTTCCGGGCTTTGGGGTGGGTAGCACCTCTGCAGCCTCCAGGCCCGTACCCGGCAGGTGCGCGCCTCAGGCCCGGACGGAGCCTGAGGCTGAGATCCTCGCGGCACTGCACGCAGGGCTTTCCCCGGCCACCTTCGCACCCACCTCGGGCGGGCCCTCGAGTTTCTCCAGGCTCAGCCCCGGCGAGCCCCTTGCTCACCCCGGAGGCTAGAGCGCACTCATTGTGGCGACCACCCAGGAGCAGCCTCACCCGCCGGACTCCCCCAGAGACAACGCTCCGCTGGAAAGATAGGCCACCCGGCCCACGGCGAGTTGTGGGGTCCGGGTGTGTGGAGAGGGAAATCCTGGGAGCCTATAGCGGCCCAGCTGCTGCCGGGGATCTGCATCTCTGCTGCAGCCGTCCCACTCCCTCCGCGCACCCCCGGGAGCTGCGCCCCCGCTTCACTCTGACATTTCCGCGGCCACGGTCATCTGCTGTCCTCGCTCTGAGTTCTGGGTTTTCGACACCAAGGACACTTCCAGGGAAATGGCTAACAGACTGACGAGAGGCGCGGGAACAGTTGCTGTTCCAACCCGAACTGCCGAAAGTTTCCGCCCCCGGAGGACGGGGTGAAGGCCGGAGAGAGGAAACGCAGAGCTGGAGGAGGAGGGGTCCGACAGAGTAGGCCCCTCTAGCCCGCGCCCTGGCCCACCCAGGAGGCTCTGCCAGTTGAGCAACGAGCAGGTGTCTTCTTGCAGATGATTCCGAATCTCTCCCACTCTGCGCACTGCGGTTATCCCAAAAATGTTTACCCTTTAAGACACAAATGATGAAAACCCCATGTTTTTCTCCAGGGATTTCAGCTGCCATTATTTCTGAGGGCTTGCCTCCCTTTTCCCTAGCCTTCCTCAGGCTCTTTAGGGCGGGGACCCTGTGCATTTGAACCTCCGGCACGGTTTGCCGCTTTTCCTAGATGCCGGAGGAGCTAGAAGCCCAGCTCTTCTCTGGGCGTGTGTGCTGCAGGCCCGGAATAGAGACGAAGCCCGCGAAAACCTAGAGGAGATCGCGGGCACTGGTCTCAGAACTGAGGGTGTGTAACAGGAACCAAAAGACTAAGAATTTTATCTTTTAGAAAAGTATGTTCCAGTGGGCGCGGTACGCTGGGATGGGATGGGAAAGCGCGGCCGCGGGCAGAGCTCCGCGGGCCGCGGGCAGAGCCGCAGCGCCCCCTGGAGGCAAGTGCCGAGCACTACCCGGCGCAGGCGCCGGGGGCCGTCACAGGCAGCCGGCTTCGCTGTGTGGGTGCGTAGCCATCCAGCTACCCCGCGGGCGGTTGGATTCCTTCACCTCCACCTGGGCCCCTTTGGTGCGGATGAAGAGTCCTGAGCGCTGCAGGGTTGCTGGAGAGAAGGCCTTGGCCTGCTGTCAGGGCCAACAAGCCCCTCTACCTCCACCGTTGGGGCCTTGATGTGCCCCCCTCCCCCGCCCCCACAGCGACTTCTTGCCTGGCGGAATTTTCCAAGGCGAGTTTTCGGGCTCATCGCGCCGTTCCGGGAGACTCTGGCTTTTGCGGGACAGGGAAAGACCCCAGTTCTGACCCCGGCGCACGGAGTTCGAGAGTGGTCCGGCGCTCATGAGCTCAGATTCCAGTAGATTCCAAGGCCTCGGACACTGTCCCTGTGGGAGAGGCAAGAGAGGTTTCTCTGGGGGCCGTGTTAGGAAAGCTGACCCACCCCCCCTACTACTTACGCTTCCTCCTACCCCATCATTTGAAGCCCTGTCGGGAATGGGTCTCCTGGACCGGCCATGCTCTCCTTAAACCCGAAAGCGATAAGAGGCGTCTGGCAAGGCGCCAGGATCGCGCGCGAGCCTTGCGGGGGCGGAGCGGTGGGGGGACCTGAGGACCCCCTAGCCGCTTCCAGCCATCCAATCCCTGGGCCCAGCCACCTCCTGAATGGACCCAGGCGGCTCAGCCTCAGGCACCAGAGGCCGGCCCAGCCTTGCGGGGCTCTTCTCTGGCGGCAGGAGGGCGAGGGATGAGTACTGGGCTCACTGGCGCTCTCCAGGCGCCTGTGCACCGCTGGGCTTCACTCAGCGGGAGGCCGCAGGGCCCGTCCAGGCACCAACTTGCGTGGCAGCAAGGGGGGCAGCTGCTTGCGAAGGCCTTAGACCGGGTCGGAAGGTTAGCCGTGGGGCCACAGCAGAGGTGGGCAGGCCAAGGGACAGACCCTCCTGGAAGCCTTGGTCCCTTCGGTGTTTGGCTTTCCCGAGGGGCGAAGCAGCAAGGCCCAGAGCGGAGTCCAGGCCGCCCCGCGATCCACCGCCCCTCTAGAGTCGCGTGATATTGCGAAGGCCCTGGCGCTGGAGAACTGCTCCGCGTCTTCAGGCTGCTTGGAGTCCGGAGAGGTGCCGTGGGCGGAGGCGGCGGTGGCTGGCAGAGGCCGGCAGCAGCGCGTGCTGGCACTGGCACGTGCTGGGCGCAAGTGGAGCTCCAAGGCCCTGAGGCAGGCGCCTCCAGCCGAGGGCACCCGGCTTAGGCTCCCAGGATAGCGGGGACAGGGCGCTCTCCGCTCTGGGGGACGCCCCCACCCCCGCGTGCCCTAGAAGCGGATCTTCTGCAGTTCGCCTGGAAAGAGAAAGCCAGGTCAAGTCGTATGCTTCCGAAGGACAGCTTTGACTTCAAGGTGATTTTCTAACGGAGCCCGTTGGTGTTCGTGACTAAAGGGACGTAAGCATCGGAGGACAAGACCCAGGAGCTTCCCAGGAGGGAAGACCCTGTGGCTGGTGCTCCTCTGGGACATCTCTGGGTGGGACATCTCCACCCACCTAACGTGGGACTGTCCCAGCCCTCAAATTCCGTCCGAAAAGTTCCTCAGGAAAGACTAGGACAGAATCTGCAAACCTATTCTTGTTAGGCTTTGACTTAAAAAGCAAACAAACAGGCAAACTTACCTGCCAACGCTTTAACATTAAGAAAACTCACATGAAAATCTTGATTTCTAATTCCTATGCGATAGTGAGCGAGCTGGAGCCTAGCAGCTATGCTCTCGGTTCTCTATCGTCCGTTTTTAAAACGTCTTGGATTGCCTTTGAGTTTCCTATACTCGCCGCAGCAAAGGTCGTTTCTAGGGATCGGTCTAGGTGACTGTCAAGAACAGCAATTCTTAAAGTGTGGTCCAATAACATCAGCAACATCTGGAAACTTGTTAGAATGCAGATTCCCTGGCCCCACTTACTGAATCAGGAACTCTGAGAGTGGGGTCTGGCGATCTGTTTGGACAAGCCCATCAGGTAATTCTTATGCATGCCTAAGTTTGAGAACAACTGACTTAGATCAAATTGACATTTGGGGGGTATCGCAGGCATGGGGAATTTATCTTTCCTTCTCTTCTTCCTCTCTCTCTCCTTGCCTTCATTTCCCTTTCCATCAGAGACTGACCTAGGGCAGCTAATTCATTCATTCTATCATTCATTCATTCATTCATTCATTCATTGGCTCTCATTCATCCATTACCTCCGGAGTCCTCTCGGGGTTGTGATGAGTCATGTGATCTAGGCGTGAACCCTCCCTTCAAGGAGTTGGGTCTGGATACATTGGCAGAGCGAGGGAGAAAAAGTAGTACGGGTGTCTTCCCATTTCATGGCCAGTTTTTAAATTTTTTAATTGTTATTATGTTTTATTTTTTATTGTTATTATGATTATAACTAACACTGGAATTGATGTGATTTCAAGAAATGTCCCTGTTAGAGACCACTCAGGAGCATCGCACCTTATTTTAGTTTCTCACCTTTTGGGACTCCCCACTCTTTCCCTCGCCCAGTATTCTTGAGATAGTATTCTCTTTTTACTATCACCACTGCCTAGTGATTCGTGCGTCTGCAGCATATGCTTCCTCTCACACCTTGACACACTGCCCACACCCTCCCTTGTCCTGCCTGGACTAGGTCAGAGTGCCTGACGCGGGCAGAGATAAGGGAGTGTCACAATCGGCAGGATCGTGTCTGGACCTGGACTGGAAGTTTCTGTGCCTTTGGATTTCCCAGAGGCTGTATGGGACGCTCTTAGGACAGCTGAAACAGACACGAAAGTTCTGCTCATGGAATCTGCACGCACTCTAACTCGTTGCCTTGTTGCCTCCTGGGGTCCCCAGCTGCCCAGCTTCCAAAGAGCAGGTGTCCCCGGGGCTTTGACAGCGTGATCCTCAACCTGCGGATTTGTCACCTTAAGACTGAGTCAAATCCCATTACCTTTCACTAGGGAGTATAAGTATCTTCTATTCCCCCGTCCCACCCCCGTGTATCTAAAAGTCCGAATGAAGCAGGCACTTTGTAGTTTTCTTGTGCCAAATTAACCTCCCTTAAACTTTCACTTCGCACTTTCTCTCTAGAACGTTGACTTGAACTTCTGTTCTTAGCCAGGTAAAGAGCCACCTCCACTGGAGCATTTGTTGTACTCCCCCATCCTCCTCCTCCTCCCCACCCCCACGGGAGATTTTCTGGTTGCGGGCTGTGAGAACAGTAGAAGGCACTTTGCCTTACAGGCAGTGGCAGGTCCCTAAAAAACTGGGTCTAACTAGAAGCCTCTTGTCTATTTTTAGATTCAGGAAAAAAAAAGTTTCATTTTAGTAAGCGAGTTCAGGGAAGCCACTGAAAATACACACAAAAATGCATATATTGACCTAAGTCATAAATTCTGTAAGGGTACTCAGCTCCATTGTGACAAAGTCTGCTATTTTAATGTGTCCTTTTCTTATGGGGATTTTCAAAGTATAAAATGTATAGTGGTCAGGAACATGATAATCTCTTTACAACCTGTGATCATATTTCTTAACAGGATTTTGCTTTCCAGTGCAGATGGCTTGACATAGTAACATTCAAAGCAGTCAGTACTTAGTTAGGAAATGCCAAGGCCAATATTTGAATGCAGATACAAGTTTTAACAAAGGAAAATGTATATCCCTGTAGCTGTTTCTGTGAATATTCCCCAGAGGATTAATACACTATTTTTTAATCTAATCCAATTCAGCAAACTCTAAAAAGACTGTGAGGTGCCAGCTCATAAGGCACATAGAATTCCTTGTCACCAAATACTTTTGAGTGTCTGCTATGGACCGGCTTCTAAGCAATTGTGTTACTGTTTGAGACCGTGAATTTCATCCTGACCCGGGGGTGGGGCAAAGACAAGAAAGGTGGGATTTTAAGGTTGATTTCCTCTGGTTTGCTAAATTGTTAAAGTATTTGTACTTAATAGCAATCTTTAAAACATTTATTGAACATTCTCTTACATTTTTAGATCATTTTTACAAGTCAAGGAGAGAAAATCAGTATTTAAGCCAGCTCATTTATTGGAAAATGAATGCCAGCACAGCCTTAACTTTTGGTTTTCCAATTGGAAGACCTTAATATCATGACAACATTTTACAATAATGTTATTTCCATCAGGTGATAATTTAGCTGTAGATTCCTTATGATTGGTGACCATTGGTTCACTCAAGCCTGTTTTTGTAGATTCCTTATGATTGGTGACCATTGGTTACTCAAGCCTGTTTTCACATCCTGACTCTGTAAGGAGCCATGAAACACTTCTTCTGGCACCCTTGTTGGAAGGAGGGGTAAAGGAAGCGGCAGACAGCTAGGTTGGCACCAACCTCATTGTTTCTCTGGAGAAATTAAAGTGGTATCAGCTCAGATTCAGCTCGCTTCAGAGAATCCAAATCTCATAAGGAACAATGAGCTCTATTATCTTTGCTTCTAAGCTCAAAATTTAGATAACGTCAATGGATCTGGAGACACATGGATGTGAGAAGTGAAGAGGCTCCATTCTATTCGTACCCCATGCATTGTGTCACAATGAGTTGTCACACTGCCTGTCTTAGCTGCATACTCCATTTCACAGTGCCTAACCCCTCTTCCTATGTCCTCCGCAGCCCATGCCTGGCAAACGGGCCTGCCTCCAGGAATCAGTCTGGGTGGATGCTATGATGTCAGGACACCAGACAGCAGCATTTCTAACATGTGTTAGACCACGGTTGCCTTTTCCTTTCCCTGGAAAAGTACACAAAGTGCAAGTTGTCTCCCAGGCCATGAGGCACACATCCAAATGCCCTACGTGGTGGGCCCGCCCAGGCCCAGGAGAGTGTGGAGGAGAACACGAGTGTGTCATATGGGTGTGTTCACCAGTTCTGCTCCCCTCTGTCTCAGCCTTGACCACATTCTTTTGACAGGCCATATGGCCTGGGAGTGACCTGGAATATATTAGGAGCACTGACTTGTAGAACCCTTGCAGAGCAAGGGAGCAATGGCAGAGTGGGATTTTAGACTTGTTAGTTCATTTAACCTGTTTTATTTATTGGGGATATTTAGTATAGTAGGACCAGAGGTTGGTGCTGGGGATATCAATGAATAAGGAGACAGACAACTAAACAGGTAGATATGATATGAATCAGAAAATCTGGATCCAAGGTCCCTAATTAATAGTTTATTGTCTTGGGGAAGTCTTGCCGCTTGTTGGAGCCTCAGTTCCTGAATCTGCTAATTAAAAATACTCTGGGGGTAAAATGACAAGGGTATCTATCAGTGCTGCAAGAAGTTGTGATTTTCTCTTATCCATTAACATGAACTGACCTCATCAGCCCCAGATTATTCTTCAAATCCCTCCAAGGACTTGGAAAGGAGACCAAGGGGAAGAAATTTGACCCAGTGCCTAGTATCCAGTGGTCAAGAGTACAAAAATTAAGTCACTGCCCCAAGTATTTCAAGAGAAGAAGTCATCTCTCTTTACAGGAAGATTTTACCAAAAGAAATTTTCACTGTTTACTGAAAAGAGGGAATACTGTACTATTTTTTTGGGGGGGGGAATACTGTACTATTACATTTTGTTGTACTCTGTTGTTTCATTTCATTGCAATTAGAGAATACATGCAGTAGATCTACAAGGAGTAGATTTTTTTTAGGCTTCAAATCTAATATTTTGGAGGTTTTCTCTAGTGACACAATGATGCAATTAATTTGGGGATGTCATTGACATGAAATCTTGAGGGGAAGGAAATGGTATCAGAATACAATTGAATTCTGAGTATGTGAAAATCTAAAGTAACAGAGGTTTAAACAACAAAGAAGTTAAATTTTTTTTTTAGATTTATTTATTTATTGATTTGACACAGAGAGAAAGATCACAAGTAGGGAGAGAGGCAGGCAGAGAGAGAGAGGGAAGCATGCTCCCCGCTGAGCAGAGAGCCTGATGTGGGGCTCCATCCCAGGACCCTGAATTGTGACCTGAGCTGAAGGCAGAGACTTTAACCCACTGAACCACCCAGATACCCCAAGAAGTTAAATTTTTTCAAAAGATTTTATTTTTTGGAGCACCTGGGTGGCTGAGTCAGTTAAGTGTCTGCCTTTGGCTCAAGTCATGATCCCAGATCCTGGGATGGAGCCCCACATTGGTCTCTCAGCTCAGCGGGGAGTCTGTTTCTCCCTTTCCCTCTGCCTGCTGCTTTGCCTGCTTGTTCTCTCTTTCTCTCTCTCTCTCTCTCTCTGTGTGTGTGTGTGTGTGTGTGAAATAAATAAATAAATAAAAATTAAAAAAAAATTTTGGGGGCGCCTGGGTGGCTCAGTGGGTTAAGCCGCTGCCTTCGGCTCGGGTCATGATCTCGGAGTCCTGGGATCGAGTCCCGCATCGGGCTCTCTGCTCAGCGGGGAGCCTGCTTCCCTCTCTCTCTCTCTGCCTGCCTCTCTGCCTGCTTGTGATTTCTCTCTGTCAAATAAATAAATAAAATCTTTAAAAAAAAAAATTTTTTTTAAGTAATCTCTACACCCAATGTGGGGCTCGAACTCTCCACCCCAAAATCAAGAGTCTCATGCTCTACTGAGCAAACCAGCCACATGCCCCACCAACAGAGAAGTTAATTTATCTCTCACATAAACATAGGCAAGCCAGAGTTAATATGGCGGCTAGCTCCTTGATTAGCAGATATTTAGACTCCTTCTATCTTGTTGCTCCATTAACCTAAAGAAATGATTTTCACCTTATAGTCCAAAATCATTGCATTCCAGCCAGGAGCAAAGAGGGAGGCATGAAGGTCAAGCACCATTTCTTTAAGGAGATTCTATAGAAACTAAATCCTAGACACATAGCCAACCCAGCTGCAAGGGAGGCTGGGAAATGAAATTTTTATTCCGGGTGGCTCTGTGCCCCTGCGGAAGTGCAGGCTTCTACTACTAAAGAAGAAGAGAACAGATATTGGGGCGGATTGCCACAGGATGTCTAGGACTGGTATTTGATTATATATGTTGTTTTCTATGTGTTGGTACCATAAATATTGCCATTGGTTCTGAATGGGGTTCATTATCCCCTTTGCCACTTTTCTGGTTTTTAGCACTATATGAGGTGGCAAGATTCTGTTTTGGAACAGCTCAGCGTGTCATCACTACTTTCTGAATTGTGGCTATTGGTGTGTGACTTTCTACTTAGAGTGGGGAGGTATGAACAAAGACAGTGGGAGACACAAATTGTCAGGACTTGTCTGTGGATAACCTTGTTGTGCATTGTGATGAATACCACTGGGACCCCATGGCAGCATTCTCTTTATGGGATAGGTCCTGAGGGGTCAGGCAGGCCATGGGAGTGGGGCTTTACAGGAACACTTCTTTTTTTTTTTTTTTTTTTGGTATTGGAACATGGAGTGAGAAATGAGAAGAGCATACTAGAGGAAGAGTGGGAACCTTGGATTCTTCTTGGCCCTGCCACCCTGTAAAGCAGGCCTGGGGGTGGGGGCAACTGTAGAAGCCAGGATCTGGCTTCTAACAGCCTGAGCACCCAGAGGCTGCTGCAAAAATGTGTAGCTCAGAGTGAAAACTACAAGTGGACACCACCACCACCACCCTGCCCCCCGCCGGCCAATACAACAGAGAGGTTCCTCCACAGCTATAGCCTGCAGACAATCTCCAAAGAGAAGTGTGGGGAGACTTACTTACCATTTAAAATTGTCTGGGGGGCACCTGGGTGGCTCAGTGGGTTAAGCCGCTGCCTTCAGCTCAGGTCATGATCTCAGTGTCCCGGGATCGAGTCCCGCGTTGGGCTCTCTGCTTGGCAGGGAGCCTGCTTCCTCCTCTCTCTCTCTCTCTGCCTGCCTCTCTGCCTATTTGTGATCTCTCTCTGTCAAATAAATAAATAAAATCTTTAAAAAAAAAAAAAATTGTCCGGGGGGAACCTCTCTGCCTAGTGGACTTTACTTCTGAGCCTTACCCTGTGGTAATGCTTCCAGGCCTGGTTCTCCCCTCCAAGCCTAAGAGAATACTTACCATCACATGCGGCTGTCCGGGTGTAGGAGGGGAGCAGGAGGGGACTCTGGATCCCCAGTCTGACCTGGGGTCTTCCTTCAGGATGCTGCTTGACTTGGGGCAAGTCTGGGCATGGATGGAGGTTACATGCAGAGCATTAACACCAGTGTGTGGTGAGAAGGATTCTTTCTCTGCAGAAACATCTGGAGTGACACCGAGGACATACTTATATACATTTACATGAGCCTCAGGGGATTCCCATGCCTGAGAGCACTGCCTAGATAGTTCCTATTACACATTTATTTCCTTAAAGGAGGTATTTTTTATTCTACCCTGTAATTCTATTCCTTTGGCTCCCCACCCTGCTAAAAAGGAAAAGAACATACAGTCCAAACAATTTTTAAAACCAAGGTTTTTTTTCCCTCCAAATAGTAAATGTGCCCAATTCGTGCAGCTTTCACACACATCTGTAAGCTATGACTTGTTTATACCAGCCCTTACAATATTTTAAAAATAAAGTATAATGTTTTTCGGTTCTGTATACAATAGCATTTTCTTTTATCAACCCCCCACATACAAATGTATTTGCCCCTTTTTAGGTGTAATTACATGTCTAAATAGTATGTACACAATTGGTATATAGGCAGGACATGTATGTTTTATAGCAAACATACCAAAAGGATGTAAGAGACTTGTGTTGATTCTTTACAATACAGTTACTAATAACCTGCAGATTTAGAAAAGGCCACCTAAGTCGGTTTGACCCTCTTCTATCTCTGTGCTGGGGTTAGAGGATTTAGGACCATGGATGAGAAATTGTTTTAGAGACAAGTTCATTTTACCCACAGGGCCTCAGAGGCCCAGGAGGAAAGATATTTTCTCGAGCTAGCTGACTTTTCCATGGCCTAGAGCTGGAACTCCTGGTTTCAGAAGGGGCTTCCTTCTGTTTTACTTCAGAGTCTCGTCTAGGTTGGAGCTGCAGTTTCCCTTCAAAGAAAAAATGTTGACTTGAGCCCAGCAGCCTGCCATGCCACATCAGGAGTCTCTGACTCCCGGGACTCCAGCCCCAGCCAACCTCCAGACTTAGCTGTTCCAAGGGTGGTTGGAGGACAGGCAGCCTTGGCCTCACCTGGGGACTGATTAGACATGCAGCCTGACCTACTGAATGAGAATGTTAACAAGATCCCTAAGTGATTTCCCTGTAGATTAAATTTGGGAAAAATTGCTCTGTTAAATGTCTCTACTGCCAGATTGTCCTTAAAGACTTGTTTGATCATTTTCCTCTGATCCCTGGGGAACCAATAACGACTTCCTATTGCTTATCTGTTTCTATGCCAAATGTTTTAAAGGTCCAGTCTTGTACAGTTTTCTTGGCCGTATACTAGACTTTCTCTATAGATGGATCTGAGAATCTAGGTATTTAAAGATCTTTTCCAGGTGACTAGCCTTCATGGGTCCTTAAATTGGCTGTTTGGGAATGATTGATCCAAAATGTTGCTTTAGCATAACTTAGAATAGGAAAATCCTGGAAACCCACAAGCACTTATCTATGCTACCTTATTTTTCTTAGAAGCCAAATCATAAAAACTGTTTTTCTTCTGGCCATATTTTCTGACCCCCCCCCTACCCCAATTCTTTGTTAATCATTGCTAATATGAGTGAATTCTCCTGGAGGTCCATTCTGACATTCAGTCACGGGTTGGTCTGGCTGTTTTATCTGATATCCCAGTCATCCCTGGGATTGATGTGGCCCATCTGGTTTGCTAAAGGCAAGTCTCCCCCTAGCTCATCGTTCCATTCAAGTCCCTTCTGGAGCTGTGCTTTGGTCAGAAGGAACAACATTCTCTGAGTGAGTCAAGGCTAACTCAATTAGAGAGCTCCAACTTTTACAGAAAAGAAAGCACTTAACCACGGTTCCCAGCTCTTAGGTAACAGATTCCAGAAAAGGAGATTGTTGTATATACTAGAGCGTAATCTATTTCCGTGTTACTGTTTTTATTCTGAAGGCTCTTCTCTTACAAGGCAATGCTTTAAGGGAGGGGCCAGTCAACAGAGTTTTCTGTATGTAGAAAAGATTGTTACCAAACCCTGTGCCTCTCTGCCTGTTCACTGTTACTTCATTACAACGGTGATGTGATCTGCTGAATATCTGTGCTTACCACTGACCACACCAGAGGCCTGGGCATTATTTGCTCAAATGCTTTTGCCCTCCTCCTCCCCTCTCTTTTTCCCTAAGTTAAATGTGTGCAAGATGGAGCAGACTGGGGCAGGGTTGGGATGGGGGTGGTGAGTCTGCTGAGAACAAAGTGTACTTTTTCAACTTTGTGCTACTTCCATAAAGTAGACTTTATGAGCTGTATGTTTGCATTTTTGTTTTCTGACTTATTGTTCTCTATCCTACAATTATTCTATTAATTTGATAGTATATGGTTTCAGCCAAACATTTGTTCCAAATGCTGCCAGAGGAAGGGGAAGTTTCCAGGGAAAATCCTGCTCAGGAACCTTCTGAAGCAACCAGAACTTTGTCAACCTATTGCACCATCTCCTCGGGGGGCCTTCAGGAGTTGAATGGGGTCAATGGTGGGACCTAGGCTCAGCTCATTGCAAGATACCCAGTCTCTCTGTGACAAGGCGCATATACAGGCAATTCTGTAACTGGCTCGGCGGCATAAACACGGGTCAGACAGAAGCAGTGGTTTAGGAACCAGATCTGGGTGTTGAGAAATGAAGTACAAAAACTTGTGGGGTCAGCTCCTTTTTCCTTGGGCTGAGTTTTCCTTCAGGCAACGCATGGGCTGATTCACCCCAGAATGACATGCACATTCCACTCAAGAAGTCTGCTTTTGTAATTCCCTGGGGATTTTCATGAGTATAGAGGTCACTGTCTCTGACAATTAAGCTTTAAAGTTAATTCCCAAGATAAATAGAGCAAATTGACACCACTTTGGTCGTAATTTTTCTTGCTTCAAACTCTAAGAGACAACAGCAAACCAGCTGCCAGCCTTGGTTCCTGGAAATTCAAGAAATATAAGGCATTTTTATTTTCTACCTTTCTAAACGAGGCAGTTTAGGGTCGTCAGAAACAACAAAAACCCTGTAAACATCTTAATTCTACAATTTTGCTTGCATCTCTGAGAGGACAGAGAATCATTGTTTCTACTCTTTTTTTTTTTAAGCTTCATAAGTAGTGGTTTCTTTTTAAGCTAGAATGATAGAGAGTTGTAATCTTTTTAATTCAGACCTTGCAGCAGAAAAGCCGGGCTTACTTGTGAGCTGTATTATTCAGTTACACACTCTGCATGGAACAGGGAAAGTAAATAACCGAACACATACTTTATAATTACACGCAGGGGGAATTTAGAACCGCAGTGGCAGGAATGGAGTTGGGGGGCCTAGGCCAGCAGCTGCAGTTTCTGGCTTCTCTCTCTCACGCTGAGGGCACGGGAGAGAGAACAGGGACCTGGAGGCCCTAGCAGGAACCCCAGTAGTGAGGGGAGTTGAGGTGCACCAGGCAGAAAAATGAAGGGTCTGTCACTCTGGGCCTCAGCGAGGATTTATAATAATTAGGATTTATAGGATAAAATGTGAGCCAACGCAGGAACTCTAGAGATTTACTCCACCATTTCCTAGACAGTGTTTGGGACACCTCAAGATTTTAATAATTTTGCTGAGGAAAAAAGATTCCATTGTCATGTGTGCTTGAGATAAGTTGTAGGCTAGATCTCCTACTGGAGAATCAGAACTCCCATTAGCACAGCCAGAGCTCCGAACCCCAGTCCTATAGTTAAACCCATCTGCTTAATCTGGTCTTCCCCACCTCTACTTGATTTCTAAAGTTCCTTTATTTCAGCTACAAAGTTTTACAGGTTCCTGTTGAGCAAGCACTTTCTACTTTTTAAGCTAGTCCATCGGATGATAGGGGAAATTGTGATAATTAATTCCGACTTTCAAACTAGGATTCTAACACGCTCGACAAGTATAATATTTGATTATTCTCATTGTCTATGCAAACTAAGGCCAGTACAATTTAACTGTACCAACCTGATCTTTTAACCGCGGTGTGTTACTCATGAACTGTGTGACGCTGGGTACTCACTTCCCCTCAGTCTCCCCAGTTCTGATGTTTGACTTATAAAATCTTCTCTGTCTCTACCACTCGTCTGTGTGCAGAAATATGGCTTATAATTCTTTTCTTTTATTTTTTAAAAAATATTTTATTTATTTATTTGACAGACGGAGATCATAAGCAGGCAGAGAGGCAGGCAGAGAGAGAGGCAGAAGCAGGCTCCCCGTTGAGCAGAGAGCCCGATGCGGGGATCGATCCCAGGACTCTGGAATCAGGACCTGAGCCTAAGGCAGTGGCTTAACCCACCGAGCCACCCAGGCGCCCCTTATAATTCTTTTCTAATAGTTCATCCAGGTATTAAACCCTTCCTCACTCATTCCTCCACAGAATCTGTTCATTGGAAAAATAGTGCCAGTTATAGAAAAATCGTTGGAAAACCAAGGAGAGGAAAAAAAGAATGGTGTTTGGTTAACGAGTACTTACTGCTTGCCAGACACTGTTCGAAGAGCTTCACTTGTGTTACTAGCTCAAGGCCAAATCACACCACCCCACACTGCTCTGTAAGTGCAGGAATCGACAAAGGCCACTTTTAACTAGTCAGAGGTGGAACAATATTAACTCTATCTAGCTGTTCTTGAGGGACCAAGCAAACAAGCAACCAACCAATCCTTCATTCCCCCAATCTTTTAAAAGGTGTATTCCAAAGCACACGCATTGCAATTATCTTGCTTTTCACAACTTCCAAGGTTCTGCATGTGTGCGTGTGTGTGTTCAAGCAGGATTCTGCAGGTTATCTGCAGTGTGCTGTAAACCCAGGCATTGATAAGGCAGATCAAACATTTTCTCCTAGTGAGGCGATAGCCCTGCTTTATCTTCAGATTTCTCTCCAGGGACTGGTGACCTGTGTCTGCAGAGGTACAGTCAGTATGCCTCCAGACCATCACTGAGTAGGGAGCAGGGCACACTTGTCATGTTAGGACAACTGGACCTGTGTACTTGCCACAATAATTGCGTGCATGTCACAGGATGCCAACCTGCTCTTAACATTCTGACTCATTTCTCCTGTTCTGATCTTCCCCAACTCCCTCCCTCCCCTGTGCCAGCCAAAGTATCCTACAGACAGGCCCCTATTAATCAGGACTCTTATTTGCAAAGGACAAAAACCCAAGTCTGACTAGTTTAAGCCAGTTTACTGATTCACCTAACTGACAAGTCCCTGGGTTGAACAGCTTCAGGCACAGCTGGATCCAGGAGCTCCAGCCATATTCTAAAGGTCTCTCTCTCTCTCAGTCTCTCTTTCTTTCCTTTTCCTTTTCACACTATATGGCTTCATTCTCCTCTACTGCAGACAACTCCCACTCTGAGGCCAGGGATGTTGGTGGTTCGTATCCAGTTTACATAATCCTTATGGTTTACAATCCCAGAGGAAGCGAGTGTGTCTCTCCTTGCACGTCCATAGCCCAAGCCTTGGAACAAAACTGCCTAGTTACACAGACTTTCTTTACCACCTAGAAGTCTGATGTTAGACAAATTACTCTATCTTTGCTTCAGTTCCTTTATCTGTAAAGGGAAGATAATAATAGCATTACCTTATTGAATTGATAGGAGGATGAAACAAGATAATGCATCTGAAGCTTTTAGAATAGTTCCTGGCACTTGATAAGCACTCAGCAAATGCTGGTAGTAGGAGAAGAATAGAAGCTTCCGCAGGGCTTGTGAATATGCTTATCTCTAGATAATTCGAGGTGGGAGGGGGAGTGAAGTAATCTGATCAGCCAAACGTGAGTCACATTCCCACCTTTGTGCGCTGGGAGGGCAATATCCAAATCAGAGTTAATCATAGAAACATCATTCCTAAAGGAAGGGCTTTTGGGTAGACAAAGGACATAATGGCCACCACAAGGCCAACACCTGCAATGATCCTCATCAGGGCAGGAAAGAGACAGGTAGCCTCAGCCGTGCCCTCTACTATGATCTGGAATGAAGTTGGATTGCCAGCATCATCTCACATTCAGAGGCTGAGTCCCGGGCTTCATGGAGCCCTACATCATCTTTCTCACTCTCTTAAGACTGGGCCCATCTAGATGTTTGGATCCCAGCTCGATAGCTGCTTGTGGACCCAGCCTCCAACGCCTGACCCTATATATAACTGGGACACATTGTGAACTCCGTTTTGCTTGGTCATGGCCTTTATACAGCCTGGTCTGGATTCTCATCCCATGACCCCTGTGGTTCTAACTGACACCCACACTACTGCCCACTGCTGCTGCTACAAAACTCTTGGGAGATTTCCCTACCTACTGGCTGGGACCAGCTGATACTGGCCACACTTCAGCTTGCTGTATAAGAAGACATTGTGCCTTAGATGACCTGGGGTCAGTTTTCTCATGGCGTCACCTCTGCTCTACCCTAACTTCCTCTTGTGTTGCCTCAAATCCCAACCTGTGTTGGTTCCATTTTTACAAGATGGGCTCTGCACTGTTTCTCAAAAGCCTTGCTCTTACGTTGCGTTTGTGAGCTCTCTTCTTTGCTGGTCATTCTCTTAAGGCTCTGGCTCTAATTCAAAAACTTCTTCCTGGGTCCCTATCCATATTACTGGGTAACGTAATTTTTAACTTTTTTTTTTTTTTCTTGAAGCGAGCATTATTTTTAATGTCTTAGCCCAGGGCACTAATAAGGACACAACATGAGGCACGATAACCTTGACTCTCCTCCATAAATGGCATCTTGAGCGGGGTGGAAAGTTCCAGATACTCTCTATACGTAATAGCCAGTTCTGTAGCTGGCTCATAAATTACATTTCCATGTCAGTGAGTAGGTATTTATTTTACAATTAATGATTCCTCAAATACAAGAACTTCTAAAGAGCAGATAAAAGCAGCTGCAAATTCGATCTCGGCATAAATATCAAGAAAGGAAACACAAGCAGCCCGCAGAGTTCCAGCTGCTCCACCCCCCCCATGCTTATCAGCGTTCTTATGGTCAGGCACATTTTGAAGTTGGAAGGCACTTTTCCAACAGCTCTTGCCCTTATACAAGGTTCTTGAAATATTGCAGACATTCTGGTTCCTATCAAAATAGTAGTCACTGTCACCAAAATTATTCATTTCCTCCCCAGCCTCTGTTCTCTCTCTGCCCCCTCTTTGGCATCTGTGTCTCCCATCCTGATGCTCCAGATGACAAATCCTAATTATGGGGAGGCAGTGACACCACATACTTTAATACGAGCTGAGTGGAGCCAAGGTTAGCCTGTGATTTATGTGATCATTCTGCTCACTGGGGCACGCAGGCTGTCTTAATCCCATACCTTTATCCTCGCCTCCTCCGAACCAGCCACATTTCCATCTCATTGTTGCAGCTGCAGCAAGTTCCTTGAAACTAAACTGCAGTTTTCCAGAGATGGTAATTCCATCTTCCTGAGCGGATTCAAAGATTAAACAGAGTGCTTTGGAGATCGCATTCTCAGCAAGCAGCAAGGACAATCAAAAAGTGGTGTTTGGGCCAACAACAATACAAATTTCAGATGGAGAGACTGAAAAAAATTAAAATTACAGGCATTTGAATGAGTTTAGATTTTTGACGTGGAGCTGCCTTCTATACCATAAAAAGCTAAGGTTTGTTTGTTGTGAGTGTGTTTTGTTTTTTTTTTAAATCACTGTTTCCTAAAAACCCTGGTTCCTCAGATAAATGCTGTGAGTGAAGCATACAGTACAGAAAACAGTTCCTTTCCGGTTCTCCTGCCAATCTGCTCTATGACCTGGAAAGAGCTCATGACTTTTTTGCAGAAGGTTCATGTATCTCTCTTTAAATTTTCTTTCTTTCTTTCTTTCTTTCTTTCTTTCTTTCTTTCTTTCTTTCTTTCTTCTTTCTTTTCTTTCTTCCTTTCTTTCTCTCTCTCTTTCTTTCTTTTTAAAGTTTGATTTATTTCTCTTAGAGAGAGAGCGAGCGAGCGCGGGGAGGGGAGGGGCAGTTGGGTGGAGAGAGTCCCAAGCGTGACTCTGAGTGTGAAGCACTCAGTGTGAAGCCCGACCCAAGGCTCAGTCTCACGACCCTGAGATCCTGACCCTGAGATCACGACCTGATCTGAGACACTTAATTGACTTTGCCACACAGGCGACCTCTCTCTTTAATTTTCAGTGAGTGTCTTTTCATGCCTTGGGATACCACAAGTCTGATACCTTATTTTGAGACATTTTTCAGTGAACACCAAATGACTACTAACCCTAAGGCTACCAGGAAAATTAGGATTACTGAGCCCAAAACTGGATGCCAGCTTTGTCTTAGGGGTTGTCAGGAGAGTTCTGGCAACCTGATGCAAAGAGAGGGGCCAGTCGGAATCTGGGGATGACTTTGGAGAACATCCACTCTGCTCAGGCCATCTGGCCTTCTCATAGCTACCCTGGAAAGGGTTTGGATTTTGGCAACACTGTTCTCATCATAGGATAATCTTCCACTGGGAATCTGTCTTCGAATGATTAGTATGAGTAGTTTGTAGTTTTTCTCCTGATCTCTTCCCTTGTCCCTTCCCACCGTATCAAAATTAGAGAATTTTATCCTCTTCCTCCTTATTTTTTTTTTATTTGTTTTTTTTACGAGGGAGAGAGAACAGGAATGCCCTCAGGGAGAGGAGAGGGGCAGAGGGAGAGAGAGAATCCTAAGCAGGCTCCATGCTGGATTCCATGACCCTGAGATTATGACCTGGGCCGAAATCCAGAGTTAGACGTTTGACTGAGCCCCCCAGGCACCCCTGTCTTCTCCCTTCTAACTGGCATACTAATTCCTATATCACACATCAGCAACAATCCCAATGCATTTATTTATTTATTTATTTATTTTAAATGATTTGATTTATTTATTTGACAGAGATCACAAGTAGACAGAAAGGCAGGCAGAGAGAGAGAGGGAAACAGGCTCCCCGCTGAGCAGAGAGCCCCACGCAGGACTCTGTCCCAGGACCCTGATATCACGACCCAAGCCGAAGGCAGTGGCTTAACCCACTGAGCCACCCAAGTGCCCCCAATCCCAATGCATTTTATGGCTGCAGGGCCCATCCTTGGGAGAGGTGGGAATTGTCCCTGATTCCTCTCACCTATGGAAAGTGAAAGCTGGGAACTCTCACAGCCTCTCATTGTACCTACTGCTTTCTGCAGACCTGACTTCCACTCCTGACTTTCCCTCTTTTCAGTTATTCAACCTTGGGCCATTTAATTAAACTCTTTGACCCTCAGTTCTGGCTTTCGTAAGGACTGTTGCCTATTTGGATTGTTTTAAAGTTCTTATTCCCAAATATAAACCCTACCTCTATGCCCCAAATTCAGTCGATGGTGATTCATTCCTTTGTCTGCATCCTTTGTCATGGTCCCCCCCCCCTTTTTTTTAATTTAAAAAATCCTGGACAGAAATAATCCAATGGTCACTTAATAGGTTGATGCACGATGGAAATAGTAGCTTTGTGAGCATTCTGGGTCTTGAAAAGAGGGAAAAGTACCCATAAAAGAGAAGCAAGGATCCCCAAGAAATAAACTCTACAGACTTCACAACTCTCCCCAGGGCTGCCTGCTTACACAACCTTGTCATTTCTTTTTCCTGTGTACATAAAGTCTTTATATAACCAGTTAGGGTAAGGAGAAATTCAATTTAGTAGAGAAACAGAAGCAGATAATGTTTGCTTATTGACAAGGGAAGCAACCAACATTTGTTCACAAATTTATTAAACAGACAAGGTTTCTCCTGGCTGTGCAAAGTGCAGTTGGAAGAAACAAGAGGCCTGCCCCTTCCTGGGCACCCTCCTTGAAGTTTTCAGGGGCAACAATGGCATCCTTGTATTCATGCTTCCTTATTTTCCTGACATGAACTCTCTGGGCCCTCAAACCTGCAGTAGCCCCTTAAGAAAGCCTAACTCTTTCCGCGAACTGTGGACAGCTTTAGTGCTAGTGTTCTCCTTTTTTCTTATATCGAGAATCTAAACAACTTCTTAAGGAAGAGAAAAAAAAAAAAAAATGAAAGAAAGGAAGAACTGGTTGGCTTGGCCTAGAACCATTGACATGCCTCCAAATTCTCTCTCATCACTGTCAACATACACACATGTGTTTTTCCAGAGTGGTGATCTGTGTGTGCACATAGTTTTATGTTCTGCTTTTTTCACTTTATTCCACGTATCCATTTCCACATCTTGGCTGCTTTTCCAGACTTAAGAGTTTTAGTGGGTATAGAGTAGCCCATCTCATTCTTCGGCCCAGGCTGAAGGATGACCATTCATCCTCCTTCTGTGAGACTCTAAGTAGTTTCAACCCAGAGAGGATCCATTTTGAGGAAATGTCCCTGGGGTTTCTCAGGCAAGTAGTGCTGGGCTGTAGTCTTGTTTGTTGTTTTTTTTATGATTTCTTCTGGCATAGTTCTTATTTTGTTGGCATGCGGAAATTATTTCTGGATGTGGTGGCTTTAAAAAAAAAATCTATATTCATCTTCACCAGCTATCAGTGCATTTGTTCTGAAATGCAGTCAAATCCACTCTAAAAAACCAACAAATGTTGTCACCTGTTGATGGAAAATTTATTACACTTGTTTTACTTGGGCCTTGCTAGAGAACAGCACAAAAGGAAAAGAGAAATTTTATTATAATCCCCACAAACTGAATCCCCAGATTTATTAACATAATATTTGCATTTTTTCTGTTCTTTTTGTTATTTTAGAACTTCAAACATGGGTCATTGGTTGTCAACTAGTATGAATTTTGCTTCATTACAATTTGCAACAGATATATTTAAAACCTTTCCATTTGATCAAGGCTCCACATTTTTTTTTAATTAGAAACTCCAAACATCAAACATTTTGAAAACCCATGGATAGTATCTATCTTAGTGCTCTAAATGAAATGATGTTAGCAAACAGCTAGGGTTTGTCAATCCTCAATGGAACCAATTGTAGGTAATTTCAAAGAAGAAAAATAGTTTCCATATTTTACAGAAACTGTTCCATTAATAAACACTATAGGGGAACAGTTATTTTTCTTCAGGCTTTAAAAACAAATGAGTATGTATGCATTAAGAAAATAAGCAAACAGCATGCACTTTGATAAACCATAATTTATACAAATCAGAGAGCAAGATCCAAGAATCATAATAGTTTGTAACCAAAACCTTATAATTAAGAGTTCTAAAATACTCAGCTAAATAATAATTCTAACAGCCCTCATTCAGAAACCAGCATTGCTTAGTTTATAGTAGAAGCTCAATAAATGAATTCTGCAGGGGCACCTGGGTGGCTCAGTGGGTTAAGCCTCTGCCTGCGGCTCAGTCATGATCTCAGGGTCCTTGGCTTGAGCCCCAAATCTGGTTCTCTGCTCAGTAGGGAGCCTGCTTCTTCCTTGCACCCCGCCTGCATCTCTGCCTAGTTGTGACTCTGTCAAATAAATAAATAAGAATCTCTAAAAAAAATGAATTCTGCAATCCCTTTTTGTTCATTTCCTGATTTGTTCGTTCATTCATTCATTCATTCATTCATTATTGAGCTCTTCACAATGTTCTGAACTATGTGCTTGGGAATAACAAATTGAATAAAACAGTCTCCATCCTCCTATCTAAGATGAGGTCAGAAAAATTACCAGCTACCAAGAATTTGAATGTAGGTGATAGAAAACAAAGCGAGACCACCTGTGGCTCGAATAGTGTAAGTGTTCATATCATCTCACTTAACAAGAAGATTAGAGGCAGGTGGTTCCAGGGATGATTCCATGACTCAATGAAGCCCGAGGACCCTGGTTATTCTCGTGTTTCTGTTCAATAATCCTTAAATGTTGCATTTTCCTCCCCATGCTTGTCACTACTGGTTGCAAGATGAAGGTCAGTCTACAGTCAGAGCAAAACGAAGGGAGGAAGGGCAACACCAGCATCTCTTCTTTTGTCTTTTTTTTTTTTTAATCAGGAAGCAAAATCTGTCCCGGAAGTACCTCAGCGAAGTCCCTCTTTCACCTTCTGGGCTAGACCCAAAGCCACAAGGGAGACTTTCCAACCTCCACAGTGGGAGGGAGAAAGGCAGAAAGAGGCTGGGAGTGACTTCTGCCTATCCTGTTAACAGTGTCTGTCAACGAGAAGCCAAGCGCAGAATGAAATGCCTCCAGTCCCTCCTGGGTGGTGGTAACTTGCAGATTCAGTGTTCAACATATTCCTTCAATCGGTAAAGATTTTTGTGATGATTTTCTAGGGGCCAGACCCTGAAAATAGAGCAGTGAATGAAAGACACTACTCCTGCCCTTGAATAATATAAAGTCTAGAAGGAAAAATAAGTGGTAAATAACCATGGTAATTATGAGTTTATATCATCAGATACTAATGACCCCATTAGGATTTAACCCCAAATCCAGTCTCACCAGGCCCCACTGATCCAGGAGGGACCTTACTAATTTGATGGAGGTAGGACCCTTTTAACTCGATACACCCACCCACCCATGCCACGGACCAGCGCATTTCGAGATGTACTTAGAACACAGGTATTACAATTAGGCTTTTTTGCAGTTTCGCAGGGATGCTCTTGTAGACCGTCTGTATTTAATTGGCACCTCTTGACTATTTACACTGTGGTAGGAATCCAGGCACAGACAAGGCAGATGAAACCGTTTGTCTGGGGAGGTTGCAGCCCTTTGCTGTTCTGACTTCAGCCTCTTGCCCTATCTCTCCAGGGACCCAAGGATGCGGCCAGGAAGCAAGCCTGGCTGTAAGCCTGCACAGGAGCCTGGGGGCTCACTCAGTGTACATTGGTAACATTTGAACAAATGGGAGCTGCTGGAAGAATCAGAGAGCAAAGACCCAGTCCTGGAGGAAAAAAAAAAAAAAATCTGTCAATGGACTTCGCCAGGCCCCAACAACGGCTGGCCACTTGTGGCAACATAAAAGGCCGACATCCTGGCCATGAGTAATGTGCTCTTGGCAGCTGTTAAAAGGGGCCTAAAACCCCACTGGCTCCCGGATCCAGCCGGACAGGCCAGGTGCAAGCTGACAGGAGAGCTGTGTTGATTCTAAAGGCCAAAGATGTTATTTTGAGGTTTGACTGTTTATGTCTCATTACTGCTAATTTCCATGAGTTTGCAGGCCTGTTCTGTCAACCCCATCTCTGGTGGGGAGATCCGTGTACACATGAAGCCTATTCACTAACCCATCCCCACCCCCGATGTTGTGTTTGATGAGAGAGTCATTTCTGGGAATACGACAGTCTTCCAGTGGAAGTTTCTTGAGAAATTTGACTTTGGGCTTGTGGGTCCTTCTCCTCTGAAGTCTCTCGCTGGATATGAACAGGACTGGCCTAGGACACATTTAAACCAGGTTTCCCTTATTCTTCGCCTCCCTTTAGTGTGCTTGTAACTATTAAAAGAGCGGCTGCACAAATACATAAAAGTATTAGCTCTCTCTGATAGTTAGAAAAGCCAATGGAAAGGGATCAGATTTATAAGACTCCTGCCCGCTGAAAAAGTACACGTGGAATTAAATTTGACACAAAATGTGCAGGAGACAAAGGGATCTCTCCCTGGGTGCTTAGTCCATTCCCCATGCTGCCCTTTGACTGGGATGAGGGTCCCACACAGACCCTTCCTGACCCCTGGTTGTACGTTCCTTTGCTCCTGACAAAGGTTTTTAAAAATTATTCTAAATATATATTAAATTCTAAATATATATTTAATTAATATATATAAATTTTAATATAAATATATTTATATATAAATAGATATAAAATATAAATATATATAATCTATATATATATAAATTCTAAGTATATATTAAATTTAAAAATTCCAAATATATATTAAAGGAAATCGTATAGTACAATAAACCCTAATGTACCCATCACAGGCTGCCATTCTTAAATCATCTCTACTTTGACTTTCCCTCCCCACTTCATTCTCATTTTTCTCATAGCTTTCGAAGGCAAAACTCATGTACATTGAAATGCACAGCTCCAGGGTGCCTGGGTGGCTCAGTGGGTTAAGCCTCTGCCTTCAGCTCAGGTCATGATCTCAGGGTCCTGGGATCAAGCCCCACATTGGGCTCTCCTCAGCAGGGAGCCTGCTTCCCCCTCTCTCTCTGCCTTTCTCTCTGCCTGTTTATGGTCTCTCTCTGTCAAATAAATAAATAAAAGTCTTAAAAAAAAAAAAAAAGAAATCCACAGCTCTTAGCTGTACAAGTCTGACAAATGGATACACCACCCATGTAATCTACACTGCATCATAGTATAAAATTTTCATATCCCCAGAAAGTTCTCTCATGCACTATGCTGGTCAATCCCCTCAGGAAACCATTGTTCTGATTTTTCAGGGGTTTTTTTTTGGCCTGTTTTAGAACTGACAAAGAGTTTTCTGATCTGTGCCTTATCTTTGAACTCTACTCTCAGTTTCCTAAGCCAAGAGTCAGCTTATCTGCTGAGACAATACACTCTCATCTATGGGTAGGTGCTAATGGATGGATGTGTTACCCTTTCAAGTCAAATCTCAGTTTCACAAAGATCTGTGGAGATACAGACATTAGTTGCAAAGGGTTGCTCTTCCAAAGTGAGGTCTTAGGGCCAGCTGGGGTAGGGGAGACCTAGGAGGAGCCCCTCAGCTCATACCCATAGGACCTTGTGTGTATGGTACTAACCAGGGGAGGATATAGGATGCGTATACAGTCGCATTTCGCTTGAGAAATCTTTGCTTGTGAACGCTACGTCTTCTCTCATTACCAGGGTTTATTCTCACTGTTTTGGGCCCATCTGCCTGAGCCAAGCTCCCTAACCCTTCCTTCTGCTTGGCTATTGCTCTGCTACTCTCTCTTATTCTGCGGCCAGTCCTGACATGGCTGACAGAGGCTCCAGGCCCCCTCTTCATGTCCCAGTTGTCAGCCTCTCTGCTGAGGCATGAATTTGAACATTAGAGATCACCACCTAAATCAAAGATTTAGATTTTGTCCTATAGTTGATAATATTCTTGCAGTGGTTCATTGATAACAGTGTTCTCTGAGGTAAGACAGAGACCTTTTATTTTTTTATTTTTGCTTTTTTCAAATATTTTATTTATTTATTTGGCAGACAGAGATCACAAGCAGGCAGAGAGGCAGGAAGAGAGGGTTGGGGGTGGGAAATGCAGGTTCCCTGCTGAGCAGAGAGCCCGATGCAGGGCTTGATCCCAGGACCCTGAGATCATGACCTGAGCCGAAGGCAGACGCTTAACCCATTGAACCACCCAGGCGCCCGAACAGCAACCTTTAATGTAGTTCCTGGTTTGACAGTACAACTGTGCTTCAGTACAGAGGAAAGAATATTTATTGAGCACCTATTATGTGCCAGGTTCTCAATCAGCTTCTAGGATAAGTTAGCGGTTAAGATACCCCAAATTGCTGGCCTCTGTAACTTACTCAGTGGGGCTTTGATCCTTCAGGTAAACTAGGGCTTGGTTTTACTGGGGGAAGACTTGATAACATTGCTATCATTATAGCTGTGATATGTTGGATACCAACTATGGGCCAAGCGCTTAACATACTTGATCTCTACTAGTGCTTTTAAAGGCAGTCATTTGAGGCTTTAAAAGAAAAGGGGAAGGAAACATTTACTGTATATCAATTTTACACTTGACATCCCAGTCTATGAAGTAAGCACTATTATTATACCACCTTTACTGAACTGAAGGCTAAATGAGTTGATGCAATAAGGTCCTTAGAACAGTGCCTGACCCACTGAAAGCATACATAAACATTTACCTCTATTATTATTAGATAAGTTACTCAAGGTTGCACAGCTAGTAAGAAGCAAAGGAGGGGTCTTAAGCTCAGAGTCTTTCCCCTACAGTAATCCCCCAGGGGTGATTTCTGAGTCTTCAGACCCAGAAGACATGGTCCAAGGATTTAGTTCCTAGTATTTGGCAAGAGGTTGCTAGAATCTGGAAGCTACATCAAGACGGGAAAGGTTTCCACCAAGATGGATGAGAAGCCTGCCTCTGGATTCTGCTTCCTGGAATGCAATCTTCATTGCTATCCTCTTTGAAAAAGCTATGCTTGTATTCCTCCCAGTTGTTCAGAGTCCTGGTCACTTAGATGGCTATTAATCACAGACTTATCCAAAGCCTTATGCATAGGAAGTCAATTAATCTAAATATTTATTAAGTTCCTATTATGTACTGATGCAATTAAATAGGTTCTCAGAAATGTGTGCATTTCAGCAAGTCTCTGAAATAATCCTTACTATGATCTAGATGCCCTGGCTTTCACTGATTTTCTGACTTAATCTTCTGTCTCTCCTGCATTTGCTTACCATGCTCCAGCGACATTGGCTGTCTTCCTATTCCATTGACATATCAAGCTTATGTCCATTTCAGGACCTGTGCAGATGCTCTTCTCAGCCTGGAATGCTCGATCCCCATATCCACTCTTGGTTGGCTCTTTCCCAAAGCTCAGTTCTCCACAACAGTCTCCAAGCACAAAGAATGGCTAACTAACTTAGAATTAAGTTAGTTGGGCGCCTGGGTGGCTCAGTGGGTTAGGCCGCTGCCTTCGGCTCAGGTCATGATCTCAGGGTCCTGGGGTCGAGTCCCGCATCAGGCTCTCTGCTCAGCGGGGAGCCTGTTCCCTCTCTCTCTGCCTGCCTCTCCATCTGCTTGTGATTTCTATCTGTCAAATAAATAAATAAAATCTTTAAAAAAAAAAAAGAATTAAGTTAGTTAAGTTAGTGTCCCCTCTGACTTTTTAAAAAGATTTTATTTATTTATTTATTTATAGACGTGAGCATGGGTGTACATGCACACGAGTGGTGAAGGGGCAGAGGGAGAGGGAGAGAGAATCTTAAGCAGCCTCCACACTGAGCTTGGAGCCCTACTAGGGTTTCAATCTCATGCCCCTGAGATAACGACCTGAGCCAAAATCAAGAGTCAGACTCTTAACCAACTGAGCCACCCAAGTACCCCTACCCTCTGATTTTTTAAAATTACATTGTCCTATTTATTTCCCACCCATTGCTAAGCCCTGACAGAAATTGTCTTACAGTTTCTAAGCTACACAAGGAATGGAGATCATGGTCTGCTAATTTAATGCTGTATCCTTGAAGCCTAGAATAGTGATCTCAGTTAATATTTGTTGCATGCATGATGGTTAATAATAATGCATTCCATGTGGATAATGTTTTGCTACCACATGTAGTCATGTGGTCCTCCCAATATCCAGGGGAGACATGGAGGACAATTACACTTATGTTAGAGAAAAGAAACTGACTGTCAGTTGTAGAGACCAACTCTAGTTGTGGTCCTTATTTCCCACTTGCCTTTTTAAATTTTTTGCATCCTTCCCTGCACGTTCGGTAAGAGGCTGGAAGCTGGGGGTTTACCACTCCCTTTATCTTGAGGAAACTTGCCCTCTGGAGCTTGTACAAGCTCATGCCACAGCAGGAAAAAAAAGTGCATTTGAAACAGTAAATGAAGACTCTGCAGAGCTTCCACCAGGAGATGTTGATCTGCTGCTCCTTTGTAGGTCTCTGAAACAGGAAGAATTTTCTTTTACCTTTAATTGTTTCCGGAAAAGCTATCCTAGAGGGAGGGGTAAAACGACCCTTTAATCCTCTGCTTCTGTCACTCTTGCGGTATTTCTCTGCCTTTAGTGTCTGTCCATGGTTCTTGGTCATGCTGCCTTGAAGAATGAAGACGTAGACCAGATGAAGAGTGATGGGCAGCAAAGCAAAGTTTATTGGGCATTAGTACAAAGCTCCCAAAGAGGAGGGGACCCTAGACGGTTGTCCTTGGAGTTTCTAAGTTTAGGGGATTTTATGAGCTCTTTTGCAGAACGATCTTCAGCAATCAGGGTGTGCTGAGTCATGCCAATCAGGGCTTGGGTCACGTATCTGTCTACCTATTAGGTTAAGGTCTATGTACTGGATGGCCTTGTTTGCTCACATCTGGGGGCTGATGTCTTAACTGGCCCTTGCCTGTGATGGTGACAAATGCTTTGTGGCCTATTATTTTATTTTAGGACATTTTGCAGAAGTCATTTCTGCAAAGGCTGCAAAGCAGAATGCTAGTTCAGTCCCGTCTAAGCTGCAAAACGGAATGTTGCTGCTGTTTGATCTTAGCTGTCCTGACTTCATATTTTCTTGTTGGGGACCCTGGCCCTGACTCCCTAACTGTCCTACTAACTGTACAGACAATAAAAGTGTCCTTACATCACTAGAAAAGAAAGTAGAAGATACCATATTGTCACTGGTGATGGGTGGAGAAGGATAAAGGAGTGGAGGTAGAGGTTGTAGAGGAGATGGGGAGGGAACTGCTCCTTGCAGAACTGGCTGTGTGTGTAGGGGACGGGGGACGTTATCTCCTAGCGTAGTGTGTTCTCTGTGTGACAGAATGACAGATACTTTTTTATTTGTATTTTAAAAATTATTTAATTTATTTTTTTTATAGATTTATGTATTTGAGAGAAGAGAGCTGGAGCAGGGTCAGGGGCAGAGGGAGAAGCGGACACCCCACTGAGCAGGGAGCCCGATGCGGGGCTGGATCACAGGACCCTGGGATCATGACCTGAGCTGAAGGCAGACACTCAATGACTGAGCCACCCAGACACCTGACAGATACTTTTTAATTTTAATTTTATTTTTAAATATTTTATTTATTTATTTGGGGGGGGAGTAAATGAGGGGAAGGGGCAGAGGGAGAGAATCTTCAAGTAGACTACCTGCTGAGCATGAAGCCAGAGGGAGGGCTTAATCCCACAATCCATGAGATTATGATTTGAGCTGAAACCAAGAGCCTGATTCTTAATTGACTGAGCCACCCGGGTGCACCCCCAACATTTTTTTTTTTTTAAGATTTATTTATTTACTTATTTGAGAGAGAGAGAGAGAAAGGGAGAACAGATACTTTTTAAAATTTGAGTATAGTTGACAGTGTTAAACACTACCTTAGTTTCAGGTATGCAACATAGTGATTTGACAAGTTTATACATTATTCTAGTTCCCCCAAGCATAGCTACCATCTGTCCCCATACACGGCTATTACAATATCATTGACTGTATTCCTTATGGTGTACATTTTACAAAATGACAAATACCCCTTACCTGAGCACATTTTTTAACAAGACCCTGTTTTAAAAGTCACACACACATACAAAATCAGTGCTGATTATGATTTGCATTTCAAAAGGATTTCTCAAATGACAAAACAAACAATTTAATATCCAAATAACTTTTGAGTGTTTTAGGTGCTTTGTCAGCCATTTTTTTTTTTAAGAGTGTCCTCTTTTTTTTTTTTTAATAAAGATTTTATTTATTTATTTTGACAGAGAGAGAGATCACAAGTAGGCAGAGAGGCAGACAGAGAGAGAGAGAGATGAAGAAGCAGGCTCCCCGCTGAGCAGAGAGCCCGACGTGGGCATGACCCTGAGATCATGACCTGAGCCGAAGGCAGAGGCTTTAACCCACTGAGCCACCCAGGCGCCCCTTTGTCAGCCATTTTTAAGCCCAGTCTTTTACTCAGTCTTCACAACCAATATTTGAGGTATGTCTTTTGTCTACACTCTTTGAGGGGAAACTAAAGCTCAGGGAGAGGGCTTAAGGAGCTTGCCTAAAGTTACATGGTATGTGGCAGAAATAAATTTGGAGCTAAATCCCGTGTTCTTTTAAAAATGTAGTCCTAGATAGGGAATTGTCCAACAACACATACAATGTGATTCCATTTAATGAAAGATTTGTTCATCTTCAGTTTTTCAGGACATTTTCCTTCAATCAACCACTTTTATTGTCCTCGTGTCATAGATCCATCTTTCAAGAACACGTTCAGCCTATCAGTACATTTAGTTCTTACATATCCCGGAGCACACGGTGTTGGCTCAACCACCCTGTTTTGAGGACCCACATTTTAGAAATCTACTCCACTTAAAGAGAGATGAGGACAGTTTGAAAGGACTAAAAACAACCTGGCATAATTAACATGTCAATAGCAGCGATGAGAAGGGCAAGGTTGAGTAATTTGGGCCTGTGTGAACAAACAATTGAAATAATTCAAGCTGCTTACCTTGTGAGTGGGGTGTGTGTGTGTGTGTCTGTGTGTGTATGCAGGAGCACGCACTGCCTACCTTACAGACTTTTTAAAAATTGCCACTGACTGAGAATAATTGCCAAAATAATTTTCACCTTCATGCATTGTATTACCATAAGAACATTGGGCTAGAAAGATGAGGGATCAGAAGTTTAAGGCAGTTCCAGCTGGATAAATCCAGCCTTGGTATTTTTGAGATAAGGAAGTAGAAGCTAAAGGAGTCCGGGGGTCTCTCAGTCAAGAGAGGTAACAGCCCAGGGCTTCAAGCAGCAATCACTGCGGAGACTCTGTTTCCATCTCCCAACTTGGGTCTCCCCCCAAGCGGAGATCCTCCTTTGTGCCCGCTGTGGAAGATTCTTTCCCTCCTGTTCGGTTACACAGCCGTGTGGAAAGGGATTTGGTTTAATGCCTGAGTAGGCAAATGTGGTGCAAGAGACTTGAACACTGAAATACTCATGTGAAAATCTTCTCACCTGGCATCTCCTAGGAGGCACTGGCACTCCTGTGGACATCTTGTCCCAAGGAGCCTGGACGAAGGCCAGAGTCTTGTCCAGCAAGTGTGGGTGTTGAGTCAACATACCTGGTTATGACTCTCCAGGGATGAATCTTTGAAGATTAGGCAACTCTAGCTAAGAGGATGGGCTTTTCCTCACCAGGACATTCCTCACACTGGACTTTTTCAAAAACAACCGTTTCTCTATTCTCTTTTTCCAGGAGTATTTATTTCTTTGTCTCTGGCTCAGGAGTGTTTAAGGGAAGAGAGAGAGAATTCTATTTGGCACAACAGTGTTTTTCTAATTTTCGATTTAATTGGCAAGACACTTTTAATTTGTGGAATTACGAAAAGCGTAAGTCAAATAAATAAATCGTTGCACATTTTAAAGAAACCTCATATTTGTTTTTCAAAATACAAGAGATTCTTCTGTTGAATGGCTTTTTGTGTGTGTGTGTGTGTTTACTCAACGCCAACATTTTTATTTATTTAGTTTTAAAAATAATCAAGACTGTTTCTTAGGATCCCAGAGTCTTGGTTATCTGAATGAGGTTTATCCCCATTTATAATGCCAGCAAGCAGGTTCGGATTCTTCTTTACCCCTGGGCTCATAGTTCCATGCAGAAGACTTTCTTTAAAGTAATAGTCTTTAAAGTAATAGTCTCCTTCTACTGCTGTACCTCTGGCTAAGGTTGGGTGTAAGAACTGGGCCTGTATGGCTGGGTTGGACTTCACTTTCCTCTCGGCTCAGCGGCCTGCAGATAGCATGTTCTCTGGTCACTCTCCATGTAGGAACATTAACAGGACATGTTCCATGGTCAGGAAACCCTTTGCTTCTCCAGCTCTTCCCGTGACCAGGAAGATAAGTTTAATTTGCAGTGTGGGTGCAGTGTGGGTAAGTCCACTGTGGTCATAGACCCACAGCCCACATTCTTCAGTTTTGGCAGGAATCGAGATAAAAGTTTGGCTCTTTAACTGTCCCACTCTTGTGTCTATCTCTTGGTTAGTTTTAAATTCAGGAGGGGAAAAAAGTGCTTAGCGCTCTAAAATTTTGTCAGATATGATGTCATATAAGCAAACTTAATTTTTTTCTATAAGTGGGGGTAATTTTTTAAAATCCGTATTTCAAAGCTAGATAGTACTGCTATCAACTGTAACCACTATGAGTCATTTAGGATTAAACTTTGCTATTTTTATATTTTATTTCATTTATTTTCATTAACAAGTACATGCCCATTAAATACAGTTTGGAAACTAGAGAAAACTAGGATAATTGGTCTTATAAGACTGCCACTCAAAAGATACTGAAGCCAATGTTTTGGAATATATTCTTAAGAATATTTTCTATGGGTAACACACCCTTGTCTTAGTCACTCTGTAAAGGGGCTGCTGATAGATTATCGATCACTCCAAAGGCAGAATCCTGACTCAATAATTAGTTGTGGTCCCCCTAATTTGTCTATACCAAGAGAGCTTCTTTAACTTAGAGCTTCAGGGAAATCAACAAAATAATTTTTTTGAAAATGACCATACTCACCCTTTGTATACTTACCACGATGAGCACTGATTAAAGATTAAAGAGTATACTTACCATGATGAGCACTGAGCAATGTAGAGAATTGTTGAATTCACTATATTGTACCCGTGAAACCACGGGTACAATATAGTGAATTCAACAATATGTCAACTGTACGTCAACGACACTGGAATTAAAATAAAAAACTTTAAAAAAAGAGAACTAGAGTTTATATACTAGATTATATGCAACAGTCTACAAAAAAAAAAAAAATGAACAGCATCATCTAACTCTGATCCCTAATTCCTTCTCTCCAAGAACAAGCGACAACCTTTTCTAGAGTGTGCTCCTTCTAGCTAACTGCAAAATTGTTGGCTGCCTGTCGCCTTGCTGTGTATGGGCACCAACAGAAGCCCTGTGATGCCTCTGTTCCATTTCCCTTGCTGAGTGTGCAGGCTCCCCACTAAGCTCTTTCTGGTGAGCCCACTCAGGCTCTCCTTGGGGCTACATTGTCTCTGTCTGGTTGGATTTCTCTCTCTCTCTCTCTCTTTTTAAAAATTATCTTATGTTAGTCACCACACCGAACAACATTAGTTTTTGATGTAGTGCTCCATGATTCATCGTCTGTGCACAACACCCAATGCTCCATGCAAGCCAGCCTCCTTAATACCCATCACCAGGCACCCCTCCCCCTCTGAAACCCTCAGCGTGTTTCCTGGAGTCCATAGTCTCTCATGTTGGATTTCTCTTGAGCACTGTTACCATGGGAAGGACATCTTAAATATCCTTTGCTGGAAAGACTTGCTTCCTTTAGAGTCTGAGTCGAAGAAGGATACCCTCACAGGCAGGATACCCTCATATTTCTGTTCAATATCATTTAACACTGAAATCTCCTACAACCCAGCAATAAGGCAGGGGACTAGCAATTAATCATCCAGTAATGCAGGCTGTATAGGGGTAAGGCTTTATTTAAAAACATAGTTGTAAATTAGGTACTATGTATATCCAATAAAAGACAGGTTTCCTGAAAAGTATTCTTCAGAAAAGAGAGTCACCATACGTTCAGGTCTTTACAAAATGTATCATAGGTGTCCTCCCTTAATTATCTTTTGGGGGAAGATATGTTAGCTTAAAAAAAAAAAAAACACGCTTCAGTCAATGATAGTTTTCTGCATTTATTGAAGTCAACTGTTGAAATCTTTACGTTCGTAAAGAACTTCATGCGAAGTTAGTAATTCATTTGAGTGTGATGGTTAATTTTATGTGTTGACTTGACCGCCATGGGGGCCCAGATTAAACATTGTTTCCGGGTGTGTCTGTGAAGGTGTTTCTGGGATGAGATTAACATTTGGACTATCTCAGTAGACTCAGTAGACTGCCCTCCCCGGTGTAGGCTGGCATCATCCAATCCACTGAGGGCCTGAATAAATCAAAAAGTGGAGGAAGGAAGAATTAATCACCCTTTTCCGTGCCTTTCTCCTTGAGCTTCTCTCATCTTCTCCTGCCCCCAGTTCCCCAGGTTTCCAGGCCTTCATTCTCTTCATTACATCACTGGTTTTTCTGGGGCTCCAGCTTCCACCACCATGGCAAACAGGACCTTTTAGCCTCCATGATCACATGAGCCAATTTCTTAGGATAAATCTCCTCTTATATCCTATTGGTTCTGTTTCTCTGGAGGAGTCTGTCTAATACACTATACAAAGGTAAATGTTGGTTATATTTGTAAGTAAACCTTTAAAAAAGTAGGTCTCTCCTTATAGATCATGAGGACACTGATGTCAATTACGTTTCTGAAGAGTGAATAAAATTTTTTCATTGAATATGAGGGTGGAAGCATTTTTCTATCAGTATATTTTCTTCCTTTTATTTTTTTTTTAAGATTTATTTATTTGAGAGAGAGGGAGTGAGAGCATGAGTGAGAGAGATCACAAGCAGGGGGGAGGGGGAGAGGGAGAAGCAGGCTCTCCACTGAGCAAGGAGTCTGATGCAGAGCTCAATTCCAGGACCCTGGGATCATGACCTGAGCCAAAGGCAGAGGCTTAATGACTGAGCCACCCAGGTGCCCCAACAGTATATTTTGTATGTGATTTTGGATATATATATATATATATATATATATATATATATAAATTAATATATTAAATATTTCATTTTCATTGCTAAAAGTTCACAAATTCCAGTTTTGTGCCCCCTGCCCCTAAAAGTCACTTGTTTTAAAATTTTCATTAGGATAATTTGAGGTGTAGTATTCACAGTTGCCTTATATTCAGGCATATATAATATAAGTAATTGTGCATTTTCCTTTAATACATTCGGTGTTGCAGTCTTGTCATTTCTCCTGTTTTATGAAGTTGTGATAAACATAATTTTAATGGCTGCATAACACAGTAAATATACTAGAGTTTATTGTTAGACATTTGATCATAGTTTGTTTTTCACTATATAAATAATGTGAACTAAGGTCTTTTTGTATGAAACAATTTCTGTCCTAATATTATTTTCTTACAATAAAAGTTCCTGAAGTAGAATGATAGGGTGAAGGATATAAATATTACTTGTCAAACTATTTTTGGTAAGATTCTCTTCTTTGTTTTTCTTTTTTAAAATCAATGAACACTTTCACCATGAAAACATTAGTGGGCCAATTTCACCATCAACATTAAGAAGTTATATTTATTTTTTTCATTTTAGCTACTGAAATAGATGAAAAACATATATCTTATTTCCATTTCAGGCTACCTGATTATGTAATAAGATCAAACATCACCCCATTTATTTGTTTTATTTCAATTTTGTTAATTGTCAGTTGGTATCATTTACCTATTTATCTACTGGGGAATGTAGTGTTTTTCTTACTGATGGGCATAAATAAATTATCCCATAAAAATAAATTAATTTGCTTATTTAACTAATATTAATTAAGCATCTACTACTATGCTAAGCTCAGGGGATATAGGATGGAAAAATGATCATAGTCTCTGCTCTCAGGGAGTTTATGTTTATGGGAGAGATAAACATTAAACAGTTATACATTGTCTATACACAATATATGATCAATGACACATTGTACATATTTTGGTAAGGACTATGATAAAAATACAAGTTGCAATAAGAAAACATAATATAAGAAAACAGCTTAATAAGGAATTAGGGAAAATTTTCTTGGTGAGAAAGTGATGGCAAAACTGAGTCCTGAAGGATGAGGAGGAGTTAGGCCATAGAGAAAAATGTTATAGAGGGACCTGCATGTGCAAATGCCCTGAGGCAGGAGAGAGCTCAGGGTATTAGAATCCCTGAAAGAATGATATAACTACAACACAAAGAGCGACAGAGGTGGTGGTGGAGATGGTGCTGGAGAGGTGGGTAGAGTCCTGGTCACACAGGGTCTTTTAGCTTGTGTCAGAGAGTTTGGATTAAATGAAAGGCAGAATAGTAGTAATTAAGGAGCCTAGGTTTTGGAATCAGACTAACTGAATTCAAATCCCTAACTCAAATCCTAACTCATTCTAGTTGCCTATATGGGGAAAATTACTTCATCTCCCAGTTCCTCAGTTTCCTTGTCTATGAAACAGGCTGGAAAGTGCAGGGTTTTGAGGATTAATTGAGATGATGCACGCAGGGTTCTTTGCACAGCGCCCGATACTTCGGTTACTATTAAGTGCAATGGGAAGCTGTTGTGTTTTGTGTAAGGTAGTGACGCAACCCCATTTATTATGTTTCCAAATGATCCCTGGTTGCCACATGTTAGAGCTCAGGGAGATTAGCTAGCAGGTTAGCAGAAGAGAAAGCTTGGACTAGGATGGTGACAGTGGGAAGGTGTAAGAAATACTTTCGAGGAGGAATTGACAGGGATTTGTAATAAACTGGATGGGGCGGTGTGGGAAGAGGGTGTCAAGGATGACTCCCAAAGTGTCAGGTATGCATGAACCACTGGGCGGATGTGGGTGTGACTGAGATTTACTGGCGGAGGAACACTGGAGGAAGGGGCCGTTTGGAGGAGTTATGTTTGGACTTACTAACTTATGGAAGACGATTGGAAATTTGTAGGTCCAGGTAGTGGATTTACAGGTGTGGCGATCAGAAAAGAGGTCCGAGCTGGAGATAAAGATTTAGGAGTCACGAGGATATAGATGGATATTTCAGATCGAAAAGGGATGAGGTCACCTAGGGAGCACGAAGGCTCAGAAAGAGGACAGGGCTCAGAGCCAGGCCTAAGGAACTGTGACGTTTAGAGGTCAAGTAGAGGAGAAACGACTGACCAAAGAGGGTGAGCCGGAGAAGGAAGACAAAGCCCACGAGAGGATGACGTCATGGAAGCCAAGAGAATAGAGTTTCAAGAAGCAGGGAGTGCTCAACTGGGTGGAATGCTTCTGGAGTTTTCCTGGCACGGCCCCAGGGCTTCCTTGGAAGAGCAAAAAATCATCTTGTGAGTTGAGGGGTGAATGGCATGAAGAAGTGGAGAGCAGCACATGTGAAGTCAATCCTCCTGAGAAGGCCTAGCAGTGACCCTTTGTCCTCTTTCCTGCCCATTCTTTCCCAGCTCGCGTATTAATGATTTATTTGACTCTCAGCAGTTTCACATTTCTATGCGGGATCAGCCCTACTTTGAAAAGCTGAGGATTTCAGACAACTGAGAAGCTCTCCCAGAACACATAAAGCTGCCCTGCCCTCCCCAGCTGCCTCCCTCCCAGGCCGCTGCGGCTTCGGGCATCCCGAGGGAGCCAGCATGGAATGAGGCTGCCGTGAGGGAGCAGGTGGGCACAGCCCACACGTCCCGGCAGCCACCAGCTCTGCCCTGTGAGCTACCTGGGAATGGAATTTCAGCCTGGGAACCCCTGCTGCTCCCACTGAGGCGGAGGCGGGAGCCATGTGCAGGCGGAGAGTCCCGCAGGGCGGCCCAGCCACCATGCTCTCTCCTCTCTCTTTCTTTCCCCTTTCTCCTCGCTCTCTTAAACCTATGTAATCCCCAAGCATATTTCTGTAAAGCCATTGATTAACTGAAAATGTGAATGGGGAGGGAGAGGAAGCTCAGAGTTAAGAACAGTTGTAGTTGGTAATAAAAGCTTAGGGTGAATAATAAAAGCATAGGGGCTTCCTTGATTTTTTTTTTTTTATCTCACTTAATCCTTGCAATAATCCTATGACGTGGAATCATCATCCCCATTTTACAAATAAATAAACAGAGGCTTAGAGAGCTAAGAAAGTTTCCAAAGTCACATGGTGACAGAATGGAGAAGCGGAGGGTTCTGTTCTAGGTTTCTTCCTCACAGAGTCCAAACTTTTCGCCACCGTGCTATACCCCTCAATGACAATGAGGTGGAGAGAAAAATGTTCTTTCTATTTGTAATTAGCATACATTTCAGGCTGTGCTTGAATTAGCTATGCATTAGAAGGTTATAAAACTCTTTCATACTCGTGTCCTCTTTAAAATGCCATTTTTGGGAATACTGACGGAATACACTCTTATGTTTGAGGTCTTTGAATCCCAGAAGGCCTTAAAGAGAGTTGATTTTAGCCATTTGTAGAGTTTCCCTCTTCTCTGTATCTACTTCTACATACTTGTATACTGAGCAGAGAGGTTAAGTTACTGCTAAGTTTCATTCTGCTGATCTTTTATTCATAATGCATATTTCTTCATACTGTTTTATCAGGGTTGGCAGTATTTGGTCAAACAACATAAAACATCTTGGAAAAGGAGAGAGAAGCGCTCAAGGTTTGTGCCATACCTGTAGCCTCCTTTCTGAAAAGAATGGCCCAAACCAGTTCTTTCCTACATAAAGTTGCTAGAGTATTCCCTGAGTGAAGCCAACCCTGAAACCTTGGCCCCAGCTGATTATACCAGGGACTGGTGTCCAAGCCAAAGACAATCATGTGTAAACTGGAGATGTGGGAGGTTAACTGCCTTTGACAGCATTTGCTGTGAGACCCGGCAGAGTCTGTTGGATCGGGATAAACTGATGATGAGTTCACACAAGGAAGGGTAGTCAGTCATGCTCTGTGTCAGGAGCGGTTGTTCCAGCTCTCCGTGAGGCCTGGCAAATGGCCCTGGCTTGGAAGTCCAGGGACCCAGAATACAGCCGGCGACATGGAGAAGGCCCTAGATCCTTCCTCATGGATTGTGTAATCTTCTTTGCCTACCGAGGACCCCACTTCCAGATGGCAGCCTGGTAATCTGAGTGCTTCTGCTCCCAGCAAACTTGAAGACCATCCCTCACACCATTCCTCAGAAGTAATTTAATCAACTCCATTCTTATAGATGAGGAAGACTGAGGCCCAGGAGACAGTATAGCATATGGTTACTTAGTAGTGCTCATGGGAGAGGAGCTCAGGTTTCCTGATTCTTAATGTAGTTCTTTAAGCTCATGGGTTGACACTCTGTGGTGATCATATAAGCATGCTTTAGAAGAAACAAATTAATATTTACTTTAATATTTATTCACCAAGTGTGTATTCATTGAACACCTACTAGGAGGCTAGAGCTGAGCTAGGAATTCAAGGGAAAAAAAGAGAAAATAGAGTCCTTACTCTCCAGCCATTTATAATCTCGCTGAGGAGCCATACGCATTGAATTATTTTTATAGTTAAGTGATGATCTGAGCCTAGAGAACAATGGAATGAGAGCTATTGTTGTGACAGGGGCCAAAAAGGACATTTTTTAAAAAGGTTTTACTTATTTATTTGAGAGAGAGAGAGGAGAATGAAAGAGAGGGACCATGGAGGGGAGAGGTCAGAGGGAGAAGCAAACTCCCCACTAAGCAGGAAGTCCAATGTGGGACTCGATCCTGGATCAACTCCAGAATCATGACCTGATCTGAAGGCAGTTGCTTAACCAACTGAGCCACCCGGGTGCCCTAAACAGGACATTTCTTAAAAAAAAAGATTTTTTGGCCACCTGGGTGGCTCAGTGGGTTAAAGTCTCTGCCTTCAGCTCGGGTCATGATCCCAGGGTCCTGGGATCGAGCCCCACGTCGGGCTCTCTGCTCCGCAGGGAGCCTGCTTCCTCCTCTCTCTTTGCCTGCCTCTCTGCCTACTTGTGATTTCTTTCTCTCTGTCAAATGAATAAAATCTTTAAAAAAATTTTTTTAATTAAAAATATTTTTAAAAATTAAAAAAAATTGTTTTAATTAACTTTTTTGTTTGTTTGTTTTGCTGCTTTTTTGTGTTTTTTGGTTGACAGTTGTTGACAGGTGTCAACGGGAAAGGATTGTGATGCTACCAGACTCAGGAAAGAACACCTGGTGGATCAGGATTGATGGGTAATGCCCTCTCTGTGGGTGTTGGCAGCTTACATAATGTGTTGTCAGGTTCCTTGTGAAGGTAGATCAGTTTTACATCGAGGTGGATGGATACCCAATGTTCTTTTTTTTTTTTTTAAGATTTTATTTATTTATTTGACCAACAGAGATCACAAGTAGGCAGAGAGGCAGGCAGAGAGGGGTGGGGGAGCAGGCTACCCGCTGAGCAGAGAGCCCCATGCGGGGCTCTATCCCAGGACTCTGAGATCATGACCCGAGCTGAAGATAGAGGCTTTAACCCACTGAGCCACCCAGGCACCCCCACAACGTTCTTGATGCAAGAAATAACTTGAGCAAAGATTGAAAACGAGTGTATGTGCTTGAAGTGTTGTGGGAAGACTGACGGAAGTGAATCAAGAACAGGGGCAGATGATAGAAGCAGATTACTATCAAATGGAATTTCACCCTACCACAAGATCAGTGTTTGTGAAACCATGGGAAATGAAAGCAGCACTTGAACTTCATGACTCAGGGGACTGGGTGTGTTGGGCGGGTGAAGCTGCTGGGCGGTTGAGATGGGGAGACTGTGGCTGCCCTTGACCCTTCCCTCCTTCCACAGCACAACACTGGCTTGCTTATTCATTTTAGACATTGAGACTTTGTGCAAGAAACTTTTTGCTTTTGAAGAAATAGTTTCTTGCTTTAATAAAATGAACATCTCTGCTATAAGCAAAAAGTATCTCTGGAGATTTTTGCTCTGTGGATTTAATGGTTGAGGAAAATTGATGTGGTACGAGTTTGTATATTAGATCTGAGGAAGGTATCAGGGTATTGTTGCAATTTTCAAGTGTGAAGAGACAAAGCTCTGATTTAAGATTAGGACAGTTATTTCAGGGCAATAGATGATTAATAAGAACAATTTCAGAGCCAGAGCCAGGGGAGAAGAAGTAATCTGCATCGAAGGAAATAATATATAAAATAAAATTTTACTAATCTCATCAACTCAGACTATCAAATTAACTTATCTTCTGTAAAACTTTATGAGGCTAGGGATTATATTTGTCTTGTTTTCTTAAGATGGTTCCTGGGACATAGTAGATGTTCAATAAATATTTATTGCCTTAAAAAAAGGCCAATGTAACCCTTAGGATGACTGCTGCTGCAAATAAGAGAAGTCTTGACCTCAAGTTGACTTAAACCGTAAGGACATTTATTTGATCAGGTCTCAAGTAGAGTACCTTCTAGATTCAGGGCAGTCAGCAGCTAAGTGATAGCCTTAAAAACCCCAGTTCTCTCCCCCTGTCCACTCAGCACCCTTGGCATTGGCTTTCTCTTAAGATGATGTTCTTCACATAGTGTGGCTGCCAGTAGTGGTTAAGCAACATGTTTCTTTCTTAAAGGAAAGCAGAAGGGAAAAAGAAACCTTTCCCCTAAACATAGACTCTACATCCTTAGTTCCTATCCCTATTCTCACCCATGAATCAGTCAGAAGAAACTTTGAGTTCAAACCTGTCTGACACTAACCCTGGGCTGACACTAGAATCACTTCCTCTAAGTTCTGGAGGTGAGATGGTTAGATACGTGAAAAAAGCCAGAGTCTGCTAAGGGAGAATGGGTGCGGAGTTGTTTGAGTATACTTGTTACTCTTTTTTTTTTTTTTTAAGATCTTATTTATTTATTTGACATATAGAGATCACAAGTAGGCAGAGAGGTAGGCAGAGAGGCAGGCAGAGAGAGAGGGAAGCAGGCTCCCTGCTGAGCAGAGAGCCTGATGCGGGGCTCGATCTCAGGACCCTGAGATCATGACCTGAGCTGAAAGCAGAGGCCTAACCTACTGAGCCACCCAGGCGTCTCCACTTGTTACTCTTTTAATATGAGGTTGAGTAAGAGCAGGCCCAGCCTCACCGGGGACCTTATCAGAAATGTAAAATCTTAGGGCTCACCTCAGGTCCACTGAACTGGAATCTGTGTTTTAACAAGATGGGCCAGGTGATTGGTATGCAAGTAACATTTGAGAAGCATTGCCCCATATCATACACTTTAATCCCTTCCAGGGCTTTTACTGGCATATAGAGCAGGCTAAGTCTTTAAGACCCAGGTGTGAAGCATTAACCTCAGTGCTGTTTGTTACTCCTCAGCCTCCATGGCGTTTTGTTCCTACTTCTATCATATATCTCCCTCCCAGGGTATGACAGTTAGTTGTTTAAATTATCTTTGAATCTCTAAGCACCTAGCTTAGTACTGGGAACTCAATGAGTTCCTACTCATTCATTCATTTATTCAACATATTTTTCTTTTTTAAGAAGACTTTATTTATTTATTTGAGAGAGAGGGAGAGAGAGAGCATGAGCAGGGAGGAGGGGGAGAAGGAGAGGGAGAAGCAGGGAGTTGAACGTAGGGCTCAATCCCAAGATCATGACCTGAACTGAAGGCAGACATTTAACCGACTGAGCCACCCAGGTGCCCCGATTCAGCAGATTTTTATTGAATACCTGTGATACCTGACGCTATCCAGATTTTGAAGGACAGTGATGAGCAAAACAAAGTCCCATACTACATGGAACTTAAGTTCTACTTATAGGAGAGGTATTTTATTTTTATTTTATTTTTTAAAGTTTTGTATTTTTTTAAAAAGATTTTATTTGTTTATTTGACAGAGATCACGAGTAGGCAGAGAGGCAGGCAGAGACGGAGGAGGGGAAGCAAGCTCTCCACTGAGCAGAGAACCCGATGCAGGGCTTGATCCCAGGACCCTGAGATCATGACCAGAGCTGAAGGCAGAGGCTTTAACCCACTGAGCCACCCAGACGCTCCTAGGAGAGGTATTTTATAATATACTTTTTGTTATATATACTTGTGGAGTGGGTTAATTAATTCAACAAATATTTATTTAATATTTTAATAAAAATTTATCTATTTGAGAGAGAGAGAGAGGGAGCACAAGTGGGGGAGGGGAGGGCAGAGAAATCTCAAACAAGAGAAACATAGAGAAAATCTCAAACAAGCTCCTCACTGGTATGGAGCCCTATCTCACGACCCTGAGATGGTGACCGAGCCAAAACCAAGAGTCAGATGCTCTACCGACTGAGCCACCCAGGTGCCCCCAACAAATATTTACTGAGCACTACTATATGTTAGGGACTGTACTAGGCATTAAGTTGACATCAGTAAATAAAAACAGGCATGATTCCTAGCTTCATGATGCTTACATTCTAGTGAATACTGGGGAGAGACTGATAAATAGTAAATAGATAATTATGTAGAACTGTACAGAGCAGTAAGTGTTAGAAAGCAAATGGAGTAGGTGGGGGGGAAATCAAGAATCCTGGGGCTATAGAGTTGCAATTTCATTATATGATTTTATTTATTTTTTTTGGGAGAGAGAGAGAGAGAGAAAGTATGAGCAGGGAGGAGGGGCAGAGGGAGAGGAAGAAGAAGGCTCCCCCCCAACCCCAAGCAAGGAGCCCAATGTGGGTCTTGAAGACTTAGCCTGCTCTATATGCCAGTACTTCAGGATCATGACCTGAGCTGAAGGTAGCCACCAACCGACTGAGCCACCCAGGCGCCCCGAGAGCTGCAATTCTACATGAAGTAGTCAAGGAGGGACTCATTGAGGAGAAGACAGTTGATGTGCTGGTGGGGAGAGTGAAGTATTCTGACATATGACTGGGAGAATGGTGATACCACTGGTGAAAATAAGAACATTGCAGCTGTGGGTCAAGTTTGTTTTTGTTTTTGTTTTTGAGGGTGCAAGATTATGGACACGTTTAGTTGGAACTCTTGGTGAGACAAAGAAAAAAGTTCCTTAGACAGTGAAGAGTGTGGGCCTGAAGTCTGCTTATAAGATCAGGGTGGAAGTTTAAGACTGAGGAATCATTAGTATGGTACCCAATTCCAAAAATGAGAGCCATGATATAAAACTAATTCACTAAGGAAAGAATCCAGAGGGAAAAAAATCAAGAGCTCATGGTTGAGGCTTGGAGAATGCTCCTAATAGTGGTGTGGGAAGAAGAAGATATTATTTCCCTTGCCCAGAAACATCACTGAATGATTGATTGAGGTCACTAGGAAAATAAACCAACTGGTATTACATATTATCCTCTTCCACACTGATCAGAGATAAAAGAGTGTGGTTGGGGATGGAAATACATGAGGTATGGGTTGGTGAAATTTGAACACTGCTTTGAACGGCCGTGATAAGGAAAAAGTAGCCATCTCTGCTAGACAAGTTCAGTTAGATTGGCCTAAATGAAACTAGTCTGTCTGTCCAGTCCTCTATGACTTGCTCTTGTCATTTCTCCATGGTATGGTTCTGGCAATAGGCCTTGGGTGAAACCACTGGGCCAAATGCAGGTATCTTGATGGTGAACCCATCCATGGAACCAATTTTTCATTAGGGGTGGCCTCAGGGATGATATCAAGGGCCAAACTCCAGTTTTGGTTGCCATTTTCTTTATACCCATGAAGGGCCCTTCTAACTCTTCCATTAGTACCAGTCCTTTCCTTCCTTGCCATGCCTTTTCCTCTTGGCTGATCATTGTCTTTCTACTATCCCCTGGTTTTTCAGAGCCAGTTCTGGCTTTATTTCATTAACCCTCCCAAACATATCTTAGGACAGCTAGAGTAAGGGAAATCACACAAAAGTGTAAATTCCCTAAATTAGAATGGCAATAGAACCCAAGACCTTCAATAGAATTCACTTGTTCCTCTATTCTGCAAATATTTATTGAGTGACTATCATGGAGCCAACATTGTGCCGAATCCCGGAAATACAGTAGTGCATCAGTGACCATTCTGGCGTTCATGGAATACATATGCTAATTGGGAAAAAAATCAGACAGTGAAATGGGTAAAACTTACATGGTAAGAAAGTGCTAAAATAGGGATACATTTAGGGTGACGTAGTCTTTGAGAAGACGAGTAGAAAGTGGGAGGGAGTGTCCTAAGCAACGGGGATGTTGTATCCAAAGCCCTAGAGGCAAGAAGGAGGGACCAAGAAAGGGTGAGTGTGCTGATGGGAGGCAGTGGCAGGAGGTGAGGCAGGAGCAGTCAGCAAGGGCCAGACCACATGGGCCTTGTAAACCCCGTTAAGGAACCTGGACTTCATCCTGAGGGCTCAGAGGAGCCAGCTAATGCTTTTAAGCTGATTGTCATAATCAGATTTGCATCTTAAAAGATCACATTAGTTGCAGTTCGGAGAACAGAATGAAGGCACAGAGACAAGTCAGGAGGCCATGCAGTCACCCTGGCAGAAGTTGACGGAGACCTGAGTTATCACGCTGTCTGAGGGAATGAAGATAAAGGGACAGAGTCAAGAGCTACGTAGGAGGAATTTGTGATTGATTGAATGGGGTCAGAGAACTAGAGAGAGGAGTCAAGGATGATTCCTGAGTTTTGACTTGGATGGAAATACTCCTTAATGGCAGAATTGCAGGCATCCATGACCTGGGTTGGTCTGTGGCATAGCTGTTTTTTGGGTGGGGTGCATGCTTGTCACACTTAAAATCACATTATGCAAACAGCTGCCTACTCCCAATATTTACCTTTCAGGATGGCTCTGGCACTCATTTTCCTTTACTGGCATAGGGAGGTCTTTTGTCATGCTAGAACTCTAGTGCTTGTGACCCAATTGCTTTCAAAGTCTGGGGGAGGACTACAGAGTATTTCCTAGAATTATTCACGTTAGGCAATTTTCACCTGCATGATGACTTGAGTCCAACCTCCTGACTCTCACATTATGAAGTTTCACCTTTAAGCAATTTCTTTTCCCTCTGGATTCCAATCTTCCCACCTCGTTTTTTATAGTGGAAGCAGTTGACAGCTGGAAGTCTTTTAACAGCATGACATGCTGAATTGAACAAGTTACTACTGTTCAATTACTAACCAATTATTACTCTTATGTCTGAGCAATGTGTATCTCTCTCTGTCTCTCTCTCACACACACACAGACACGACTATAGTAAAGAAAAGATATGCATGGCTTCCAAAATCTAACAAAGTTCCAGGCAACCTAAATAGCCATATGTATAACTCTCCAAATATGTATCCAAAGTACTATGTAGCACAGATATTAGATGTTACACATCTAAAGGAATCTATCTAGAAACCATTAATTATCATTAAGTTAAATATGTTTTCTAGGTTTCTATTATAATTTATAATGCAATGAAGAAAAGTCACTGTTGCACATAGAGAGTATTAACAACTATAAGTGAGAATACCTGACAAAGCAATGAGATTTAAGAAGAAAATAAGTGCACCTGGTCTGCCTTAAATGCCTTTTCAAAGACTCTTTGAGGAAAGTTCCTGTAAGTGAATTAGTCTGTTTTTCCTGGGGCTGCCAGCACTTTCTCTGGCCAATACTACAGCTGTACCACACAAAGCTTAGCAAAAGGGCTAAGCTCCTTGCAGCTGTGGTTGCTGTCCCAGCCCTCGCCCACCGACCAGCGTCTCTTAGCTGGCACCTTTAAAAAGTGTTGGGAAGTTTTCCGCTTGGGCAACAGTGTATAAGCCCGCGGTCCCTGCTCATTGAATAAAGGCACTTGCAAGGGAGACAGCCTGGTCATCCTTCAAATGAAGCCTCTCAGTTCCTGGCATTGATAACCATGCTCAAGGCTAAGACAATAACATATGATCGTACTTCAATTCAAGGACAAACACAGTGCCTAGCTGAGTGGTATTTATCTTTACCAAAATAACGGTCTATCGAAATATCTAAGTTTTCAGATAATGGATTGTTGTGAACCCTGGCCTAAACTTCTAAATGGTTTCGTGTCTCTGGAATATTTAAAAAAAAAAAAAAAGGCAACAACAAAACTAGTATTATAGGTGTTTTCTTTTCTTTTTCCAGGGATTCTAGCTGCTGAATTATGTGTTGTGACCAAGGACTGGGGAGGAAGAGGGTAGGTTTGTGAATTAGAAAGGTCTAGTGAAAACTTCTATTTCTGTGACCCCTGGTGGCTGGTGGGAGTGATTGGTGCACCTGAACAATTTTTCCTGAAGGCTAATTTCTGTTAGCAGATTGATGTGTAGGGTCTGGTTGGTGTTTGCAAAGATTCTCTCTTTGCTCGCTCTTACTTAGACAAGATAGATAGGAAAGTAAATCAATGGCTCTACATTCATTAATTCACCCACCTAAGCATTGTAACTCAAGGCTGTTGTGGTTATTTGTCTGCCTGACTTTGCCAGCCTTAGACTATAAAGGAGCTAAATAAAGAAGGAAGGGAGGATAGGGCTTCCTGGGTTGGGGATCTGAGCAGAGTGATCCTACCTCTGCTAGGGCAGAGGCAAAGACAAAGTAGGAGCCAGTGAAGAAATTGGTATTAATCAGAATCACAGGGGCGCCCCAGGTCCTTGCTTGGTCTTCTTTCACTCCAGCACTGGCAAGAGCACTGGAGAGGGAGCCATGCATGACCTCGGGTTCTTTGTGTCAGCACAACCTCAGACTGCTGAGATACTTTGCACAAACAGATTCTCTCCAAGCCTGAGTTTCCTATGAAAATGAAAAGCATAGAGCCAGACGCCGTCAGTTTCGGGATCTTCCTGAACTCATTGCCTTACTTTTTACCCTTCCCAACACTGCTAGGGAAACCTAGGGTCTTCATTTCCACAGAGACTGCTGGTTCAAAACGTGTGGAAATCAGAATAAGTAGAAATCAGTAACAGTGTGTCTGCTCCCCGCCCTGCCCTAGTTTTTTACTTTTTAAAGGATTTTATTTATTTATTTATTTGAGAGAGCAAGTACACAAGAGAGAGCATGAGCAGGGGGAGAGGCAGAGGGAGAGGGAGAAACAGACTCCCCACCGAGCAGGGAGCTCTACACAGGACCAGATCCTAGGATCATGACCTGAGCTGAAGGCAGACGCTCAACCGACTGAGCCACCCAGGTGCCCTCCCCCAAAGTTTTGACATAGGCCACATAGATCATCCAAATCAGTACTTCTTAACATGTGATTGGGGACCAGCAGCCTTGGCATTACTTGGGAATCTGCTGGAACCACTGACTCAAGGGGTAGGGTCCAGCACCCTGTGTTTTAACCATCCCTTCAGGAGATTCTGATGCATGGTAATGTTTGAACGAAGCATAACTTGTACAGTGAGTGTAAAAAGCACCAGACTGCTGCTCTGTTAAGTGCTGCTGATCCTGGCATAGCCCACAATTTTGTTTTTGTTTTTTAAGATTTTATTTATTTATTTGACAGATCGCAGGTAGGCAGAGAGGCAGGCAGAGAGAGAGGGGGAAGCAGGCTCCCTGCCGAACAGAGAGCCCGATGCGGGGCTGGATGCGGGGCTTGTTCCCATGATCCTGGGATCATGACCTGAGCTGAAGGCAGAGGCTTTAACCCACTGAACCACCCAGGCACCCCCACAATTTTGGTATTTTTATCTTTAAAAACATGCCCAAGGGAACTGGTGATAAAATGAGATCTGAAATGAGCTGAGTCAACTCTATGTCAAAAGGTTGTCACGTTGAAACATTTTGAAACTTTCTACCTTTTTTTTTTTGGACAATTACAGAGTGGTTGAAACTGTAGCCCCAGGCTTGAGCGAAGAGACTTCTGGGAAATGTAGTTTATTTATTTATCGTGGAGGTGCTTTGTAAAGGGAGGCTTTGAGAACCGTCTCCTGGCAAGGTCTGAAGTTTTCCAGGGCACCCCCAACTCGGTGAAAGAGAGCCGTTCGTGCTGTCGCTGGCAGCCGCCCTCGGGTAAAAGCCCACTGCATTTTATCTTGGCGTGTTTGTTTGTTCTGCTTGTTGAACACTGGCTTTCATACCATCTTGTTCTGTAATTCAAAACTGACTTTATAATTAGGTCTGAAAAGGAATGGTTCCCAGGCAATTCCTTTATGAAACTGGTAAAGAAGCTGCTTTCGCGTTGGCTTGCTTTGGTGTAATCTGTCTGAGACGGTTGCAGGGGAGCCCTGGGCGGCTGCTGGTCTCTCCTCTGTGTGTTTGGAGCGGGAAGGAAGGAGGGCTGAGCTCTGCTCCTGGAAATCTCCTGTGGGTGAGCAGAAGACGCTGGCAGGATTTTCTCTTTCATCTTTGGGTAGTAAGCTCTGAACTGGTTCATGCGTGTAAGCCCACCTGACTTGAGCCTAGCTGTTCGCCCTGAGGAAAAGGTTTAACCAGCTAAATTACAGGGGCCCTGGGGGCTGTGGAGAGAGCGAGCTGAAAAGGATTATTGGTGTGCTAATTCTGTCTTCCCTTTGGGATTCCCTCCAACAGGGGCCTGAGACAGTCTAGTTAATTTGCATACTTAAGAACTGGGTTCATCTCACCTCTCAGGAGAGAAGATTCTGGCTGCATTTATGAATCATCTTTGCTTCCACCTCTGGGGGTATGACCATCGGGGGTTTCAGAGGGGGGAAGCAAGTCTAACCTGGCGGGACCCGGGGTCGCCACTGCCTGCTTCCACCAGAGCAACTCCACTTTATTTGTTTTTGGTTATTTACTCTTCCTCTTAAGACCTGTGGAGAAAATGCTTCACTGCCCTTAAAAGTTTGAAAACCACTGGTTTAGACTAGAAGCGTCCAGCCCAGCGCTTACCCTATAAATCAAGTTAGTCTACCTGCTATTCCACAAAATAAGCCTCTAACACTGGAGGCCCTGGGGACCACCTTTGGTCATCTCTACTTGTTTTTGCCCACCAGCTCAGACATCAAATCCACCACTACCTCCAGATTCAGCCATCGTTCTCTCTGGACCACCCCTGGCCCTCCCACCGTGTGTGAATACTCTGTTGTCTTGCCCTGTCTCACTCTGGTCTCCAACCATTTGGCATCTCATCATATTGTCAAGAACCTCACTCAAAGACAGAGACGACTTGGGGCCCCTGGATGGCCTTGTTGGTTAAGCATTCCACTCTTGGTTATGGCTTGGGTCATTGTCTTGGGGTCATGGTCCCAGGATGGAGCCCCATGTTGTCAGGCTCTGCATTCAATGGGAAGTCTGCTTCCCCTCTCCCTCTTCCTCTGCTCCCCTCCTTGCTTGTGCACGCAATCTCTCTTTAAGTAAATAAATGTTAAAAAAAAAAAAAAAAAAGACAGGGAGGCCTCCTGAGCCATAAATTCCTCAAAGCGACTTGACTTTGTGGTAATTTGTCCAGGCCTACATAATATGGTGTTTTTCTTAGTGCCGTTGTCCAGAATGGTGTCACCCCTGCCAGCTGCTCCTTGCCTTAGACTCATCTCTACTGCTACATTTTCAGAGAAGCTGATTGCCAGCCTTCTACCAGAAATGAGTCATTAGGTCCTTAGTATGTTTTTTCCCCCCATCAGTTTCATGGTTGTCCCATTTTATTTTACTTATTTTTTAAGATTTTATTTATTTATTTGAGAGAGAGAAGGAGAGAGAGCTGAGAGGGAAGAGGGTCAGAGGGAGAAGCAGATTCCACTCAGAGCAGGGAGCCTGAAGCCAGAACTCTATTCTGAGACTCCAAGATCATGGCCTGAGCTGGAGGCAGTTGCTTAACCAACTGAGCCACCCAGGTGCCTGGTTGTTTCCTTTTAAAGAAGGAAATGGCAACCCCTCAGGTGTCCTGCTTTCGTTTGTTATTGCCCACTGTGGGGAAATAGCACAGTAGGAAACACTGCTTCTGGGCAGGAAGCCATATTTTATCACCTCAGCCTAGATGGTATTAAGCATGGTTCCTCAGAGCTAACAATGGAATGCCTAAGAAACTGAATGTGTCGCAGCTAAAAGTCAGACTTCGAAGTCAGGAAGACTTGAGTTCTTACCCTGACTCTGTCACATCCTAGCTGGTGACCTCGGACACTCCTCCTGAGCCTCTGGTTCCTCATCTATAACTATCTCATAGGATCCTTATTGATTTTCTTCTTTTTTCCTTCAGCCCTTTCCATAGCACATAGTAGGTACTCAAAAGTACTACAGCTACCATTGCAGAGGCCTTAGATATGGTTAGTTAGATATGGAGAATCACGTTTTGTGGTCCCAACACTCCGTCTACATGCCAGCTCCATGTGATATCTCACTATGGTGATTAGGAGGCTCACTGAAGTTTTGTTTTATCTCACTAGTCCTTAGTGTTCATAACATCTTCCCGCTGAATGTATATAGACTTGACTCTGCAGAATAACTGAGAATTTTTTTTTTCACTTTAAGTATAGTTGTCAGTTACAATGACTCCGTGCTTAAAACACTACTGGCATCTCACTGCTTTTCCATTAAAGTCCACAGTTTGGGGTGCCTGGGGGGCTCAGTTGGTTAAATGTCTGCCTTCAGCTCGGGTTATGATTCCAGGGTCCTGGGATCAAGCCCTGAGTCGGGCCCTTGCTCAGCGGGGCATCTGTTTCTCCCTTTCCCTCTGCCCTTCTCCCTACTTATTTGCTCTCTCTCTCTCTCAAAAAAAAGGGAAAGCCCACCATTTAAGATGGCCTGCTGTCCCCACCTGGTCTGGCCCCACCTCCTGTCAAACTTCATTTTGCTCTCTGCCTTCTGTCATATTTCTCAGTTGTGTGGTGTCCCCACTAGCCATGGAGACTCTGCAGGTCACCCCTCTGCCTAGAATGCTATCCCGTGCCTGTTCCCTCTGCCTCTTTCCCCCACTGGCTTTGCCCCAGTTATTCGACCAGATCTATTTCCTCCCTCTCTTCTGCTCTGTGTTGTAGGGGGCTGACCCTTGCAAACTCCATTTTTCCAGGCTTTCTTTCCCATCGGATTCTGCCGTATTTGGTCACTGGAATGCTCCGGCAGAAAATTAGAGGGCGGAAGGAAGGAGAAAAGCCAGGTAAGCCCTCCCTGCTGAGCTCGTGCAGCAACTCTTAGTGGGCCCTGTATGGCCTGTATGGTTCCAGCAGCTGATGACAGTACACCTCCACCCCAGCCCTGGTTCCTGGGCAGGACACCTTGTGACCCCAGCCCTGAGGTGGCCGCAGCTTCCTGCCTTGCTAATCTGTCAGTTACTTCACTCTCATGTTTGCTCTTCACGCCCTAGTGATTCATAACCCATCGCCCAAACTAAGTCTCCTCTAGTACGCTGCCAGGTATGGGTTTTGATTTCTTATCTGATCCCTGACTAATTAAACCCCATTTGTTGTTTGAATCTCAGCTCAACTTTGACTTTTCAGGGGAAGGAAGCCTTCCCTGACCTCCCCTTCTCCTTCCGCAACCTCCAGCAACTAGAGCAAATCTCTCATTATACAATTTCAGAGCACTGGAACAAGAATAGAACTTGTTCCAGGTTTTTTTTTTTTTTTTAAAGATTTTATTTATTTATTTGACAGAGAGAGATCACAGAGAGAGTAGATAGAGAGGCAGGCAGAGAGAGAGAGGGAAGCAAGCTCCCTGCTGAGCAGAAAGCCCGATGTGGAACTCGATCCCAGGACCCTGAGATCATGACCCGAGCCGAAGGCAGCGGCTTAACCCACTGAGCCACCCAGGCACCCCATCCAGTTTTAACTTCGTATTTCTCTGTGACTATTTGATTTACTTGACTCTGCCTTAAGAATATCAGCTTCATGAAGGTGGTCACCATGTCTTTCTTTGAGGGGGGTCACCATTATTTTCTCAGTATCAAAATAGTATCTGGTACATGTTACAACCTCAATGAATGAATCCTTTCAAGAAGTTTTGTGATGCCGGGAACCATTGTGTATTTGTTTCTTTGTTTTTCCTTTAAAGCATTTATTTTGGTACCACATTTTATTTATTTATTTATTTATTTATTATTTATCTATCTATCATCTATCTATCTTAGTTTCAGAGGTAGTTTAGTGATTCATCAGTTGCATAAAACACCCAGGGCTCATTACATCACATGTCCTCCATAAGGCCTACTTACCCCATTTTCCCCATGCCCCTCCCCTCTGGAAAGCCTCAATTTGTTCCCTACTGTTAAGAGTCTCTTATGGATTGTTTCCCTCTCTGATTTGGTCTTATTTTATTTTTCCCTCCTTCCCCTGTGTTCATCTGTTTTGTTTCTTAATTACCACCAATGAGTGAAATCATGTATTTGTCTTTCTCTTACGGACTGATTTCGCTTAACATAATCCTCTCTAGTTCTATCCACGTCATTGCAAGTAGTAAGGTCTCATTTTTTTTGATGGCCGAGTAGTATTCCATTGTATATATACACCACATCTTCTTTATCCATTCATCTGACAAAGGACATCTGGGGTCTTTCCATATTTTGGCTTTCGTGGACATGGCTGTTATAAACACTGGTGTGCATGTGGCCCTTTGAATCACTATGTTTGTATTGGGATCCATTGTTAAAACAATTGTTTTGCCTAAAGCCACAGAGAGTACTGCAACACCATCTCCCAAGTTCCCTATGTGGTTGGGCATGACCTTATAAAGGAGATTAAATAAATTTCAAACAATTGAAGTATCCTATTAACAATGAGAAATGTGTTGAACAAATCATCTATAATGCAGTTGTAACTGACCACATCATTATGGAGAATGACCTTAGGGACTTGAACAAACTTTTCATAATATACCAAAGCCTGATCTTGCCAAGAGTGTAAAATCCCTGAGTAATTAACTGAACCAAGACTAGGCCAACTTGGATAGACTTAGAGGATATGATGCTAAGTGGAGTAAGTCAGACAGAGAAAGACAAATACCATACAATTTCACTTGTATGTGAAATCTAAAAGGCAAAACAAATGAACAACAAACAGAAAAACAGGGTCTTTTGAAAAAAATTTTTATTTTATTTTTTTCAGTATTCCAAGATTCATTGTTTATGCACCACACCCAGTGCTCCGTGCAATACATGCCCTCCTTAATACCCACCATCAGGCTTTCCCAATCCCCCCACCAAAACCCTCAGAGAAGCCTTTGTTTCTCAGAGTCCACAGTCTCTCACTGTTCATCTCCCCCTCCAATTTCCCCCAACTCACTTCTTCTCTTCTACACCCAATGTCCTCCATGTTATTCCTTATGCTCCACAAGTAAGTGAAACCATATGATAATTGACTCTCTCTGCTTGACTTATTTCACTCAACCATCCATGTTGATACAGAAGTTGGGTATTCATCCTTTCTGATAGAGGCATAATACTCCATAGTGTATATGGACCACATCTTCCTTATCTACTCGTCCATTGAAGGGCATCTTTGGGGTACAGAAGGCCTTTCCCTTTTTTTTTTTTTTTAAGATTTTATTTATTTATTTTACAGACAGAGATCACAAGTAAGCAGAGAGGCAGGCAGAGAGAGAAGAGGAAGCAGGCTCCCTGCTGAGCAGAGAGCCTGATGCAGGGCTCAATCCTAGTACCCTGGGATCTTGGCCTGACTCAAAGGCAGAGGCTTTAACCCACTGAGCCACCCAGGTGCCCCTAGATGGCTCTTCTTTTTACTACATCTGTATCTTTGGGATAAATACCCAGTAGGGCAATTGCAGGGTCATAAGGTAGCTCTATTTTTAATTTCTTAAGGAATCTCCACACTGTTTTCCAAAGTAGCTGCACCAATTTGCATTCCCACCAACAGCGTAAGAGGGTTCTGCCTTCTCCACATCCTCTCCAACACTTGTTGTTTACTGTCTTGTTGATTTTGGCCATTCTAACTGGTGTAAGGTGGATCTCAATATGGTTTTGATTTGAACCTCCCTGATGAAAAACAGGCTCTTAAATACAAAAATAGACAGGGGGGAGGTTTGGGGGCGATGGGTGAAAAAAAAGAAGGGATTAAGAGGTACAAACTTCCAGTTATAAAATAAATAAATTACAGAGATAAAAAGTACAGCATAGGGAATATAGTCAATAATACTTTAATAATGTTGCATGATGACAGTTGGTGACTATATGTATAGTGAGCAATGAGTAAGCAAAGTATTATCAAATCAATATGTTATACACCTTAAACTAATATAAAATTGTATGCCAATTATATTTCAATTACAAAAATAAATGAAAGATTTTTTTTTTTTTTTTTAAAAGCAATATGAGGGGGGGCACCTAGGTGTCTCAGTCAGTTAAGCCTCTGCCTTCAGCTTAGCTCAAGATCCCGGAGTCCTGGGATCAAGCCCTGAGTTGGGCTCCCTGCTCAGTGGAGAGCTTGCTTCTCCCTCAGCCCCTCACTGCTTGTTCTCTTTTCTCAAATAAATAAAATAAAATCTTAAAAAAAAAAAAAGAAAGCAGTATGAGGGATTTCTAGTAAAACTACAGATTCAACATATATGCTTGCCTTCACTTCCTTCTGAAATCCCACTAAATGCATAGTAAAGGAATAAAAAAGGCAAAAATTGAAAAGTACACATACACAGACACACATACATATATGCACAATAGTATAATAACCCATAGAAATCAACAAATATGTAATAATTTGGAAACTGGAAAACAGAGAACCGAAGTGATTGCAAGGAATAAAGGCTAATAGGGAACATGCAGATTCATTCCACTGAACCTCTGAAAATTTCAAGGGTAGAAGATAGTAAGCCTCTAAGGGCAGTGGGAAAGAGGGCCTGAAAAACCATGGAGATTAGCTAAAAATCTGCAGAAGAGGAATGAGACCTGCCGGTGGCCTCCCCAGCCCTAAAACCATCTGACAGCCTCTTGCTACCCTGCCACCTTCCAGCAGAAGGTAGGAGGTTCATCTGATGGAGAGATTGCCCCACAGATTTAATATAAATAAATTTAAATAAATTCATTTAAATAAATAAGTAAAATCTTAAAAAAATAAAATAAATAGTAAAAAAAAACAAAGTAGGGACAATGCAGAAGGATCAAAAAATAATTAAATAAGTAAATAATATGTTTGAAGAGATAAGATAGTGTATCATGAAAGAAGAAAACATTGCTGTGATAAGCGAAGATTGAGAAAACATGAATTTTAAATTTATTTACCAAAAATATTTAACAGAAAGATTAGAAATTGAGGAAATCTCTCAGCAAGTACGTGAAGAGACAAAGAATTACGGTTAGTAACACTGTATTATATACTTGAAAGTTGCTAAGACAGTAGATCTTAAAAATTTTCATCACAAGAAAAAAATCTGTAGCAACGTATGGTGATGGATGTGAATTAGACTTAACTGCAGTGATCATTTTGTGATCATTTTGTATTATATGTGTGAAACATTAACATTATATATCAATGATATCTAAATAAAAATAAATTAGAAAACATTTCTGGAAAAAAGAGACAGAGTAAATAGAGAGAGAGAGATAAGAAAGCCAGAAGGTCACATATGGGCCCTAGAATCTTCAACAACTTAATTATGTAAACAGAAATAGAGAGTGTTGGTGGAGGAAATGTAAATTATGGGACTTACTAACCAAATGCAAGTGTGGATCTTCATGGAATTCTGCATTGAACTTTAAGCCAGTTGTGAAAAAAAAAACCCATTAAAAAATTAAAAGAAGTATGAACGTGGACTGGGTGTTACATGATATTTAGAAAGTATTGAGGGATGCCTGGGTGGCTCAGTCAGTTAGGTGTCTGCCTTCAGCTCAGGTCATGATCCCTATCTGGCTCCTTGTTCAGTGGGGACCCTACTCTTCCCTCTGTCTGCTGCTCCCCCTGCTTGTGTTCTCTTTCTGACAGATAAATAAAAAAATGTTTTTAAAAAAGAAATTATTGATAATACCATTAACATATTAATGGTGTATATGGTTATGTTAAAGTCCTCATCAGGGAGCCTGGTTGGCTCAGTTGGAAGAGAAATGTGACTCGATCTCGTGTCCTGAGTTGGAGCCCGTGTTGGTGTAGGGATTACTAAAAAAGAAGTTAATAAAACTTTTTTTAAAAGGTCATTACCTACATGAGGTACATACTGAAGTTTTTATTTATGGCATAATGTCTGGGATTTGCTTTAAAATATGCTTTTTAAAAAAAGGTAAAATATTAATTGGAGCCGGATGGGCATTATAGGGTGTTACTACACTGTTCTCTCTACTTTTGCACAGTTCTGTGATTTCTATAAAAGCAGAAAAAAAAAAATTAAAGGATAATTTTAGACATCTGACTAAAAAGAATTTAAGAAAGTGAAAGCAGAAAAAAATAGAAGAAAAGAAATGGTCAAATAAATGATTCAAGAGGGGCGCCTGGGTGGCTCGTGGGTTAAAGCCTCTGCCTTTGGCTCAGGTCATGATCCCAGGGTCCTGGGATCAAGCCCCACCATTGGGCTCTCTGCTCAGCGGGGATCCTGCTTCCCCCTCTCTCTCTGCCTACTGTGATCTCTGTCAAATAAATAAATAAAATCTTTAAAAATAAATAAATAAATGATTCAAGAAAATCTGCCAGGACTGAAGAACATGAATTTCCAAACCTAGAGAGTTCCCTAACTCAAGACTAGAAAGCAAGTGATCCCTTACAAAAGGTGGGGGTATGTCCAGAGGAACCGGAAAGTACCCCCAATTGCCAAATCTGGGACAATTGAGCACCACAATAAAGATAAACATGGATTATAATTCATAGAATAAAATAAGAATTCATGATTCTGTACTGATATAATTAAGTACACTAATTAACTGGGAGAAGAGAAAGCTCTTTTATATAGTAGAATTAAAATGAATAAATATAGAAGGGATGATGGAAAGGAAAAAGTATCTTTTTTTTCCCCTGATGAATCATTTGTTTGAACAAGACAAAAACTTCTCTGCATTGTTCCCTTTTATACAGAGATCAGAATATTTAAAATATTTTAGTTTTTATCTTTTTCAACAGAATTCATAACAATCTGGTCCCAGGAGCTGCTTCTCATTTTAGAATTCACATTTTAGTAATGACACATAGGCATCTATTACAGCCAAAAGGGTATACTTGAATTTTGGATAGTCATTCATTATTACGGTGACCATACCATCATAGGGTGAAAACCTTATAGCTCTTCCCTCCCACATCTTCCTTTTCAAACTAATTGTGGTCCTGTTTGCACAAGCCCCTCTATCATCAACTTCATCATCTCCTTTTAAAATTTTTTATTTATTTATATTTAAAATTTAGTTGGCCAACATATATTACATCATTAGCTTCAGACGTAGAGTTCAATAATTCATCAGTTGCATACAACACCCAGTGCTCATCACATCAGGTGCCCTCTTTAAAGCCCATCACCCAATTACCCCATCCCCCTACTCATCTCCCCTCCAGCAACCCTCAGTTTGTTTCCTATAGTTAAGAGTCTCTTATGGTTTGTCTCCCTCTCTGATTACTTCCCATTCCATTTTCCTTCTCTCCCCCTATGGTTCTCTGTGCTATTCCTTATATTCTACATATGATTAAAAGCATTTGATAATTGTCTTTCTCTGCTTGACTTATTTCACTTAGCATAATATCCTCCAGTTCCATCCACATTGATGCAAATGGCAAGATTTCATTTTTTTTTGATGGCTGAGTAATATTCTGTGGTATATATATATACCTCATCTTCTTTATCCATTCATCTGTCAATGAACATCTTGGGTCTTTCCATAGTTTGGCTTTTGTGGACATTGCTGCTATAAACATTGGGGTGTATGTGCCCCTTTGGATAATTACACTTGCATATTTAAGGTAAATACATAGTAGTGCAATGCTGGGTCATATGGGAGCTCTATATTTAACTTCTAGAGGAACCTCCATACTGTTTTCCAGAGTGACTGTACCAGTTTGCATTCCCACCAACAGTGTAAGAGGGTTCCCCTTTCTCCACATCCTCACCAACATATGTTGTTTTCTGACTTGTTAATTTTAGCCATTCTAACTGGTGTGAGGTGGTATCTCATTGTGGTTTGGATTTATATTTCCCTGATGCCAAGTGATGTTGAGCATTTTTTCATGTGTCTGTTGGCCATTTGTATGTGTTCTTTGGAGAAATGTCTGTTCACATCTTCTGCCCATTTCTTGACTGGATTTTTTGTTTTTTGGGTCTTGAGTTTGATAAGTTCTTTAGAAATCTTGGATACTAGCCCTTTATCTGATATGTCATTCACAACTATCTTCTCCCATTCTGCCAGTTGTCTTTGGTTTTGTTGACTGTTTCCTTTGCAGTGCAAAAGCTTGATGAAAATCTTGATGAAGTCCCAACAATTCATTTTTGCCATTGTTTCCCTTACCTTTGGAGACATGTCTAGCAAAAAGTTCCTGCAGCTGAGGTCATAGAAGCTGCCTGTGTTCTCCTCAGGATTTTGATGGGTTCTTGTCTCACATTTAGGTCTTCCATGCATTTTGAGTTTATCTTTATGTATGGTGGAAGGAAATGGTCCAGTTTCACTTTTCTACGTGTGACTGTCCAATTTTCCTAGGATTACTTGCTGAAGGGACTGTCCTTTTTCCTTTGGACATTCTTTCCTGCTTTGTTGAAGATTAGTTGACCATAGAGTTGAGAGGGTCCATTTCTGGGTTGTCTATTCTGTTCCATTGATCTATGTGTCTGTTTTCATGCCAGTACCATAGTCTCTTGATGATTACAGCTTTGTAGTCCACAATTGAATTTTTGAAGTCCAGAAGTCCAGAATTGTGATGTGACCAGCTTTGGTTTTCTTTTCCAATATTCCTCTGGCTATTCGGGGTCACCATTATCTCCGTTAGCCAGAAACCTGATGTCTTTGTTATTTTTTTCATTAACTTTGATTACTCTGCGAACTATTAGAATGTCTTATCCTTCAACTTTAAAAATGACTATTTCACCAGCTCTACTAGGGTTGTTCTGAAATTTGTCAGGAATGGAAGGCCTCTTCTGTGAAAGGCTAGCTCCATACCAGTATTAGTCAGTACTTGTCCACTGTTGTTTTCATGAGACTTTAATACAAATAGATCCCAGAGGAATACTATACTTTTACAATATTACTCCCCTCACAGGTAACTTAAAAATTTAGTAACACATAATATTACATTTTTTATGAATCAAGTAATGAGAAACAGCAAAGTGATTTATCTTGCTTATCATGATTTATAGCATGTTATTAAAAGGGTACATTAATTAAATTATATCAATTTAATCTTTTTAAGTAACCATAAATGGTACTTTCCTGAAGACATTTCTCAGTAGTTTTTATAATTTTTTTGAGATATGAATTAACATTTTAATTTGGATTCAAACATGAAGCAGGCTTTTTCTGAAAGTAAAAAAGGCTGATTGGTTTGACAAAGAGGACTAGCTCTTTAGGTTTTTTGGTACATATTTTCTGTAACTCGAACATGATATATCTGCAGTTTCAAGTTTTGACAAAAATATATTTAAAAACACTTTACTGGAAAAAAATGAATTGGCTAAAGTGTAATGAAATTAAGATCAACACGAGTTTCCTAACTGCAATTCTAAAAGCTTAAACGTGATGTCTTTAAATGAAACAGTAGCAAGTATAATGAATGGTTCTTTAATGAATCTTGGTAAAATATTTTTGGTGGATTTTCCAGAAATAGAACAAGAAAGTAACTCTAGTGGCCTAGTGACAAATTCCTTTGTAAATTAGGAGATTTCCAGTTCAGTGCTTTCTCAAGTCTGAAGGAGAATCTAGTCCAGTTGATAGGTCATTAAACATCAGTTTAGATGAGGTATCATTTCATGATTTTTGAGATCTAATTTACAAAGAATTCAAAACTAGATCAGCATTGCAATAGCAAAATTCCTTGTTATCATCTACTTTTAACATGATCTGAATTCTCAGCATTTACATCTATTAAAAAAAAACAAGGGACAAAACCCCCTATTTTGTTCTAACAATGAGTCATATTAATCAAAGGATCATGAACTAATTGGGAAAAGAAAGCCCCATTAATCTCGTTAGAGAGACACATATCTATTAAAAATTACTTTTTATGGGGCACCTGGGTGGCTCAGTGGGTTAAAGCCTCTGCCTTCGGCTCAGGTTGTGATCCCAGGGTCCTGGGATAGAGCCCTGCACTGGGCTCTCTGCTCAGCAGGGAGTCTGCTTCTCCCCCTCTCTTTTTCTCTGCCTGCCTCTCTGCCTACTCCTCTGTCAAATAAATAAATAAAATCTTTTAAAAATTACTTTTTATGTTTAGTGATTTTAAATCAAATATTGCATTGTATTACTGTATATTAATAGGAATTATAATGATTAATCAAATCAGAAAAACAATTTTAACACCTAAAGAATTGTCACAGAAAACAAAACAAATATTTACAAATTCAGTTTGTTCTAATACTTTTGTTACAAAGAAATATGATACGGTAATTAATAAAAGATTTTAAACAGGAAACAAAAGGTTACAATAGAAATTCTGTGTAGGAATTAGAAGGAAAGATGTAGAATTTCCAAATGCTAAAGAAGGGATTGTTCAGTCTTTGCTTTTGTTTTGTTTTTAATATATGATGTGTGATGGCAGCTAACCATTTATATTATTTTAGATACATTTAAAATTTGATGTGACCATTTTATTTTAGAATGTTTATATTTAAAATATGTCAAATTATATCCGTTTCAACTACATAAACTTATGATTAAAATATTCTTTTAGGGTATCGTGAGTGGTAGACAAACAGACTGGCAACCTTGAATACCACTGTTGTAGGTAATTCTGATACGGATGACTATAGACTCGGGTAATCCATGATGACCCATTCTAACTGGGTTCCCTTTGTTATACTCAGGGAGGAGATCTTTAAGTTCACCTATTATAGATTCAAAATGTATCAATTCCTCAATTATGTAGACCTTATGATAACCTATCCACATTAAGAGGAGGGATGTGTTTGCACAAACACAATAATTTATAATACCTATCTTTCTGAAAGAATTATCTATCAATAGATGTTTTTTGGTAATAACTTTGGCTATGATTTAATTAAACCATTTTGGGCAGGTGAGTTCACGCAGATCTCTGGGTCCAGTTTCTTATCTGTAAAATCAAGGAATCTACTAGTTCTCTTAGATTCCCTTAAATTCTATAGTTCTTTGTTTCCTTATTGTGTCTTAAAAAGTTCTGGAAATAGGGCATAGTAATTATTCCAGTATCTTTTCTACTTATTTTTTTCCCATAAAACATGAATGACTGAATTTAACATAGTATTATTGCTAAATTTTAAAAAGTGAACCTAAAATTGAAAGCCCAAAAGATCAGTCAAAAGCATCGTCTTAACATCTTAAACTCGGAAATTTGAAAAGTAGGCTGTGCTATCTCCTGAGCTCTAACAGCATTGATGGTGTCAGTGTGACTTTTGTTTTAAATTCCAGACCCATAGCTGATGGAATTATAATGACACTATAAGTGCTGTCCTAATACTGCTTTTCCTTTTCCCATTTAACTATGGGTAGCATTGTCATTACATAGCCTATATAAACTTTAAAGGAACTATTTATTTTGAACCTCTGATTACAACAAATGGTAAGACATATTCTTTCAAAAACCTTTTGGAATAGATGTCATAATCCTAAATCACATTTGTCTCTCTAATCAGAGTCATCCTAGCTAAGAAAGTTTACGAAATATGTAACAAATTCTTAGATAACGCTACAAGGCTATGTTAGAGTTTTAACAGAATAGCCAGGATCTTTTTGTTCTGGGCCAAATAAAAATTCCTTTATCTGTCCTGTGAAGAGAGTTGGCAGTTTACTCAAGGGCATTTCTAACTTTTCAAAATGCAAATTTTCAAGCACGTTGCCTACATTTAGAAGTATGTGTATTTTTCTCCTGATCTGCACAACAGTTTTTGGCAAGAGACAGGGGTGATAATGTTAGTCACATTTTACAGAAGAAGCGGAAACAGATAGACTGAGGCCACATCAGGCTCTCTGCTTGGTGGAGAGTCTGTTTCTCCCTCTCCCTTTGCCCCTCCTCTCTGCTTGTTCTCTTTCTCCTTCTCTCTCTCTCTTGCTCACTCTGTCGCAAATAAGTAAATTAAAAAAAAAAAAATCTTAAAAAAAAAAAAAAAAAGACATGTAGCAATGAATTTGACTGAGCTCTACTGTCAACAAGTCCTTGTCCCAGGCCTGGAAGCTATATTTCCTGGTGCAAGAGACTTTCCCTTAACCAAGGAGACCAAAAGTTTGAGAAGCGCAATGTGTGAGTATTCCCATAATTCTTCCCTATAAAAATGCCTTCTTTTCTCTCTTGCCTGTTGGTCCATTGTTGACATTCTTGGGCACTACCTTGCTAATGGAAGCCCAGAGATCAGTGATTTCTGATTCTTGCGCAGACTCCAAAGTCTGGATTTTAGGAGCATTTCTCCTTAATATGATAATGTGGTAGCTTGAGCCACTGAGATTAGTTTATGTTTTCTGCAGTTAGGGAAAAGGGATGCATTTCTTTCTCTTGTTCCCTGATCTATCCCCCAAGCAGCCTGGGTGGTAGTGGCACTTATTGAAAGCCTTTTCCTCAGGATGCCTGGCTGGCTCAGTTGGTTGAGCCTTCGGCTCAGGTCATGATCCCAGTGTTCTGGGATCGAGTCCCGCATGAGGCTCCTTGATCAGCGGGGAGACTGCTTCTCCCTCTGCCACTCTGCCTGTGCTCACTCTCTCTTTCTCTCTGACAAATAAATAAATAAAATCTTAAAAAAAAAAAAAAAGCCTTTTCCTCACCCACCCAAACCCACCCCCCAACACCTTCCTAGTGGTGTTGAAGTTGAGTTGTTCAAGAGACAGTGGGACTCCAAGGGCTGAATGGGGCCAAGTGGACCAGCCACTCCTATGTGTGCCACAAGGGATTGAACTTCTGATGCGGATGGATAGAGAGTGGCATAGTAGTGCTGAGGACCAGAGTGAACATAAGAGCTGTTGACTTTGGTGCACAGTGGAATCTTCCTATGACTCTGCTTGGCACTGAGGGAAATGGAAGGGCCACTTGCCTTTGAACAGGGCCTGCGGTCTTGGTCAATGAGTGATAGAAGCTCTTCCATCATTTTCTGGACATAACTTTTCCTACTCCAGCCCTACTCTTTGGACTATCCACAGGAGGAGGAGAAAATTCATTCCCAGTCATATCAGACAGAGATGACAGCTACTATTCCCAGAGCATTTACCATGTGCCTTGATACAATGCTTACGTAGCAGGGCAATTTATGAAAAATTTCATGTGGCAGAGTAACTTGATTACAAAATTAACTATATCTTGTGTTCAAGGCTGTAGGCTTATCAGAAAGAATGAGAGGAATTTTTCCATATCTCTTCCAACAAAAGAGCCCAGACATCATGTTCTAAAGCCGATATTTCTTTCACCCTCTGGGAAGAGTCAAATGGCTTTAAAAGGTCTAAACTGCAAATGGAAACCTAAAGATCTGAGCCCCTGCAGGGCCTGAAGAATGTTTCAAGAGAATTTGAATTAGATGCCCACATTAAAAAACAAGGTGGTTCATATAAAAAAAAGATTTTTGAATCCAGTGTCTCTTGAAAAATAAGATTTGGTAACATTCAGCCTCTCTCCTCCATGACAACAATCAGTGAGTTGAGTTGGAGTTCCAGAATGAGACAGGTATGTTCTTCACAGTACTCCCCCATCCCCAATATGCCTGAATATTTTCTATGAGATCCAATTCACTGAAAAATATACCTGCCTGGCTCCTATGAATATTTGAGTTTTTCATCTCCAGTCTGGATTTATTGACGGGAAAAGAATTGGATATTTCCAGATCCTTGAGGGAGACTGGCCCAGTCCCAGTAGTGATTTCCTCAAATCTAGACAAGAGAACAGGATCTGGAGCCTGTCCATAGGTGCATACATGTGTATAAAGACTTTTAATCTTTATTCTGAAAAAATACATAGTGCACTCATTGGCCGATGAATAGTAGTCATGTATTTTTTTAATAATAAAATTTAGAGGGGTGCCTGGGTGGCTCAGTGGGTTAAGCCTCTGCCTTCAGCTCAGGTCATGATCTCAGGGTCCTGGGATCAAGCCTCACGTCAGGCTCTCTACTCAGCAGGGAACCTGCTTCCTCCTCTCTCTCTGCCTGCCTCTCTGCCTACTTGTGGTTTCTGTCTGTCAAATAAATAAATAAATAAATATCTTTTAAAAAAATAATAAAAATTAGATCATATTGTTTAAACTGGTATTTTTTATTTACTGAATGTATGAAAAATCATAAACATTTTTAAAAAAAGATTTTATTAATTTCTTTGACAGAGAGGGAGAGTACAAGCAGGGCAAGTGGCAGGCACAGGGGAGGGAGAATCAGGCTCCCTGCTCAGCGGGGGAGGACCCTGGGATCATGACCTGAGATGAATGCAGTCACTTAACCAACTGAGCCACCTGTTGCCCAAGAATCATAAACGTCTTGATAGGTAGTCTAGATAGAGGTTATATAAGAAACAAGTGGTGTATTAGCTCCTGTGGGTGCTGTGACAAATTGCCCCCGACTCGGGGGCTTGAAACAATAAGTTTATTCTTTTATGGTTCTGGAGGCCAGAAATCCAAAATCAAGGTATTGGCAAGGTTGCACTCACTCGGAAGGCTCTAGGGTCAAATTCTCCCTTGCCCCTTCCAGCTTCCAGTGGCTGCAGGGTTCCCTAGATCTGGTTGCATCACTCCAACCTCTCCCTCAGTCTTCCCTGGCTTTCTCTATGCCTCAGATCTCCCTCTACTATTCTTTATAAGGACACCTGCCTTTCTTAGGCCCACCCAGATAATTCGTGATGATCTCCTCTTGATATCCTCAACTTAATGATAACTGCAGAGAACCCTTTTCCACAATAAAGCCCATTTACAGGTTCTTGGTGAACATAGCATTTTGAGGGCCTCCATTTTACCCATTGCTCTCGGATGAATGATTTTCTCCTTAAAAATTATTTTTAAAAGGGGTAGTGGACTTAAATTTATGGGTCCCTTTTTATTTGGCTACCTGGTAGGCGGACAGTATGGAAGGCAGAACCCACTTTGAGTCACCAAGTGGCTGCAGGGGTGTGTGTGGTCATGAGCTACTGGCCACACAGCTAGGAAACAGGCACCGAGGACTTAGCTCCCTGTGCTCTGCCATACAGAGAAAGCAGTGATGAAATCACAGCAGCAAGGTTAAGGACCTCTCTCCCCAGGCTGCGGGATTTGGGTTACAAAACTCAGTGGAGACTTCTTTGAGAGGGGAACACCCTCCACTCATGCACTGTCCAAGGTTTCCAAAAAGCTGACTTTAGGAAAAGGTATTTTGTTTGGCAGATACGAAGGAGCTATTTTCACAGTTCTCTTTTATTTATTCTGCCTCCACAATTATGCATTTAAGGGTTAGGTGTGGTTGGCATTTGGCTCCTTTTCAGATTTCTGGAGTTACCCTGACCATCTAAAAACTGGATTTTTAAAATATTCAGGACCTAGCAATCCAGAGCCTTCATTGGTGATGAGACCACGTATATGGTATTCTGGGGAGAGGCAGAATCCTAAAGAGAGCATTTCCTGCACTGCCAAAAGTTACCATAAATGGGAGAGTTATAGGAGTAGTTAATGTTTACTAGGTGTTTACTATAGGCCTAGCACAGTGCTAGGCCCTTGGCATGGCTTGCATTTATTCATTTATTGTTTTTTATTTATGTATCTTTTTATTATTTTGTTTAAACTTTATAAAAACCCTTGAGGCATATTCTAATATTATCTCCATTTTGCAAAGGAGGAAACTGAGGCACAGAGAAGTTAAATGGTAAGCAGCGCAGTTGGTTTTCTAAGCCAGCTGGGATAGTTCTGAAGAATGAATGAGTTTCGTTTGTTTGTTTGTTTTTGTTTTTTAATGATTTTATTTATCCATTTCAGAGAGAGAGCAGGGGTGAGCTACAGAGGGAGAGGGAGAAGCAAACTCCCTGCTGAACAGGGTCCTGGGACCTGAGCCAAAGGCAGACGTTTAACCAACTGAGCCACCCAGCTGCCCTAAAAACTGCTTTTTCTCAGTCAATGTATCTGCATCTCTTAGTCCGTTTCTCACAACATTGTGAAGTGGGTGGGACCTCTCCAGGCTCCTTCCATCCTCTCTCTGCTTTTCCTTTTGCTTCTTTTCTGAGGTGGGATAATGTGATAGAAAGTATACAGATTTCTTTTTCTCTCCAAATTTTTATTTAAATTCTAGTTAGTTAACATGTAGTGTAATATTGGTTTCAGGAGTAGAAGTCAGTGAGTCATCACTTACATAGAACACCCAGGGCTCATCTCAACAAGTGCCCTCCTTCATCCCCATCACCCACCTAGCCCATCCCCCATTCTCCTCCCGCCAGCAACCTCTAGTTGTTCTCTATCATTAAGAGTCTCTTATGATTTGCCCTCTTTCTCTCCCCCCCCCATATGTCTATCTGTTCACCCTCAATAAAAGTATACATATATTTTTTTAAAGATTTCTTTTATTTATTTGACAGACAGTGATCACAAGTAGGCAGAGAGACAGGCAGAGAGAGAGAGAGGAGGAAGCAGGCTCCCTGCAGAGCAGAGAGCCAGATGTGGGGCTAGATCCCAGGACTCTGGGATCATGACCTGAGCAGAAGGCAGAGGCTTTAACCCACTGAGTCACCCAGGCACCCCGAAAAGTATACATGTTTTTTATGCAGTCTGATCTGTTCAAATCCTGGGTATGTGAACCTAGATAGGCTAACTTCTCTGAGGCTCAGTTTCCTCATCTGAAAATGATGATTATAAGAACTACTTCCCAGGACTGTCATACGGATTAAACAACAGAGTGTAGTGGCAGCTGTGCTCTTCTGCCCAGACCACCCTTTCAGGACCCTCCCTCCCTTGTTCACTGTTCACAACGGAGCTTCTTCCAGAGTCTGCCTTCCCCAATTATACTGCCTCACCAGAGTCAGCCAAGGTGTCCCATGACTTCTCCATTGTGTGGAGGTCAGGGCACAAAGGCCCGATATCCCTTTGCCTCAGTTTAGAACAACTCAAAGGGACCATCCCAGCTTCAGAGCTCCTGGCAAGCTGACTGAAGCCTCCGCTGCCCCGGCCTCACCCCCTCCCACTTACTCCTCTGCCCAATCCCACGTCCTCATCCCTCTCAGATGCTGCTGCTGAGATCCCTTTCCAGTGAACCTTCACCCCAGAGTCTGTTTCCTGAGGAACCTGACCTACAACAGCTAATGTTTACACAACCTCGGACACGCAGCACACATTCAACAAATTCTTTCCAAGGTTTCTCCTCACCTCCTGTGTATCCCACAGCAAGGCCTCACCACTTGAGAGCTTGTTGTGTCTCTGACTATTTCTGTCTCATCAAAATTTAGCAATACCATGTCTCAGTGCCACGGAGGAACAACTTGTTAAAGGCTGTTTAGTCATGGGTCAGTGTCTCTCTCTCTCTTTTTTTTTTTAAGATTTTATTTATTTGACAGACAGAGACCACAAGCAGGCAGAGAGAGGGGGGGAAAGCAGGTTCCCCACTGAGCAGAGAACCCGATGCGGGGCTCGATCCCAGGACCCTGGGATCATGACCCGAGTCGAAGGCAGAGGCTTAACCCACTAAGCCACCCAGGCGCCCTGTTGGTGTCTCTTTTTACCTGGGTGGGGGTGTGTAAGCTCCTAGGCCCATGAAGTGATCGGAGGGTAAACCTAACCCAGAGGAGACCCCGTTACACCACGTAGGTAGATGCCTACAGCCCGAGACATAAAAGGCTTTCAGTAATACTATGCAGCCATCAAAAGAAACGAAATCTTGCCATTTGCGACAACATGGATGGAACTAGAGCGTATCATGCTTAGCGAAATAAGTCAAGCGGAGAAAGAGAACTATCATATGATCTCCCTGATATGAGGAAGTAGTGATGCAACATGGGGGCTTAAGTGGGTAGGAGAAGAATCCATGAAACAAGATGGGATAGGGAGGGAGACAAACCATAAGTGACTCTTAATCTCACGAAACTACTGTGGGTTGCTGGGGAGAGGGGGGTTGGGAGAAGGGGGGTAGGGTTATGGACACTGGGGAGGGTATGTGCTTTTGGGTAAATTGGAAGGGGTGGTGAACCATGAGAGACTATGGACTCTGAAAAACAATCTGAGGGGTTTGAAGTGGCGGAGGGGTGGGAGGTTGGGGTACCAGGTGGTGGGTATTATAGAGGGCATGGCTTGCATGGAGCACTGGGTGTGGTGAAAAAATAATGAATACTGTTTTTCTGAAAATAAATAAATTGGAAAAAAAAAAAAAGAATAAGGCAAAGAAAAAAAAAAAAGGCTTTCAGTGAATGTTTCTTGTTGACAATGTAAGGCTGCTACTGACCCTGAAGAATGTACCCTCAGTCTTCAGAATTCCAAATAGATGGAATTCACAAACTAGACACACACTCCCTCTCAACAGTAAGTGCTTTGAGAACTTCACAACATTTGGAATTTCTGCACCATCGGCAACATGCCTGAGAAATCTAAGCACCACGGGCTGACAGCTACAGGGCACAGAGCAGAGAACAGCCCCAACACGCAGCTGGCAGCACATGGTCCTTCACTCTAGGAACACCGCTTGCAGGGCCTTTGGCCACCCCAGGCTGGGGCCTGTGTGGCCAGGAGGGAGAAGCAGTTTGAGGCAATCCTGTGCCATATTCTGGGGACAGGCTCTGGGCTTGACGCAAAAACTGGTGGGCTACAACAGGGCCACGGCAGGCCTTGATTCTTTACTGTATTGCAAGGTAATATGAAGATGGTCTATGATTTCTAGAAAGATGTTCTAAAGCCAATGGCACTAGCCTGCTATTTAAAAGGCATTGTGGTATCCTTTTTTGGGGAGCACCCCAGAGCAATGGCCTACCCTCCTGCCTTAAACATAACTGATAAAAATAACTTAAAAAAAAAAAAAGAAGAAAAAACTAATGTGGGGTCCCTGTGTGGCTCAGTTGGTTAAACATCCAGCTCTTAGTTTCAGCTTAGATCATGATCTCAGGGTCCTGAGATCAAAGACCCACATCAGGCTCTGTGCTCTGTGTGGAGTCAGTTTGAGATTCTCTCCCTCCCTCTCTCTTCCTCCCTCTTTTTCTTTCTCTAAATAAATAAATAAATACAAATCTTTAAAACAAAACAAAACAAAACTCCCCCCCCCCAAACTCGTAGTATAGAAAATCCACTTAGTACTGCCTTTGTTGGCGGGCTGAGAGGTATGGCAAGAAGAGTACAAGTTCTGGTGCAAGATGGACCTGGTTTCAAGTTGCAGTCCACTTGCCAGCTGATAACCTTATCAGTTATTTACCTCACAGACCTGTTCCTTCATCTTGAAATAAGAACAATATTCTTTTCTTTTTATCATCTGATCTCACTCGTATGTGGATTTTTAAAAATTATTTTTTATTATGTTATGTTAGTCACCGTATAGTACATCCTTAGTTTTGATGTAGTGTTCTGAGATTCATTGTTTACATGTTAACACCCAGTGTTCCATCATGCCCTCCTTAATACCCATCACCGGGCCAACTCATCCCCCCACTTCCCTTCCCTCTAAAACCCTCAGTTTGTTTCTCGGAGTCCATAGTCTCTTGTGGTTCATCTCCCCCTCTGATTCCACCCCCCTTCATTTTTCCCTTCCTTCTCATAATGTCCTCCATGTTATTCCTTATGTTCCACAAGTAAGTGAAACCATATGATAATTGACTCTCTCTGCTTGACTTGTTTCACTGAGCATAATATCCTCCAGTCCCATCCATATTGATGCCAAAGTTGAGTAGTCATCATTTCTTACGGCTGAGTAATATTCCATTGTATATATGGACCACATCTTCTTTAGCCATTCATCTGTTGAAGGGCATCTGGGCTCTTTCACAGTTTGGCTGTTGTGGACATTGCTGCTATGAACATTGGGGAGCATATGGCCCTTCTTTTCTCTAAACCTGTATCTTTGGGGTAAATTTTCCTTCCCAGTATTTATTATAAGGCTTAAATGAGAACATTCATTTTACGGCTTTTTGATGTGAAACACTACCCAGATGAAGGTGTTCATATATTGTGTCAGGGACCGCCTCCGGCCGGGAAAGTCCCCACCATTACACGATGGTGCTTGGCTCACTGCCAGCAAAATACGCTGCAAGTGAACACCGAACTTTCTGGTGAAAGTTCCTAAAGGAGGACACAGTCATTGGCTGTTTCAAATTTAATCAGCATAGTAACAGGACTCTCATTGGCTCTCCCCATTGTTTGGCCCCTTATTGGTCACCCTGACACATATAAGCTAAGAAAGTTATCGAAATAAAGAGACGAAGCATTAACACCATGCCAGGCTGGTTGTCGTTCTTGCGGGCCGAGGGCGACAAATGGTGCTGAGACCCGGGAATAGTTAATGAGTAAGTAAACCTTGCAAGGAGAAAAACCGCAGGTAAGCGGGGAAGGAACCACTATTAAAGTGGTGGCAATCTTGTACAAGACCGCAATAAGAAGCGGGGCGGCCATAGAGCCGGGATTTTCTTCCGCGGTAAAGCAGGGAGTAAAGGTCGACTGAAGTATATGCGCGTAAGAAGTCAATGTGTTGGTTAGTGTCTTTAACGTCTGCGTCTGTTGTCTTTGTGTTCATAATGGGATCTGAAGTATCTAAAGAGCGGTCTTCTTGTGCCTCAGAGGGGGGTAGTTCTAGTGAAGAGGAAGAAGAAATGTCAGGGGAAGAGTTAGACCGTAAAATGCACTCCAAGTTTGAACAGTTGAAACTGTCGACTCCAGCAATGCCTAGTGCCCCTCCGCCGTATAATCCTATGGCGTGCCAAGGAGCTTGTAGCTGCTGCACCACATACGGTAGTGGCAGGGTTTCGAGCTGGAGAGATCATGGCCTGGCCTCTGCCTTTCCGGTTTTAGAGGACCAAAACAACCAGCGGTATCATCAGCCTCTTGATTTTAAACTAGTTAAGCAATTAAAGGAAGCAGTCATGCAGTATGGCCCTCAGGCAGCCTTTACAGTATCTTTGTTGGAGACCATAGCGGGAATGAACTTAGTCCCTGAAGACTGGGGTAATCTAGCCCGCGCAACCTTGTCAGGAGGGCAATATCTAGTATGGAAAACAGCCTGGCAAGAATACTCACAGGACACTGCCCGCCGTAATGCAGCGGCTGGAAATCCTCAGTGGGACCTAGAAATGTTAATGGGAATGGGACCGTACATGGGAAAGCAGGCCCAAATACAATACAACCCTGCAGTGTATCTGCAAATAGCTGCGGCGGCCACTAAAGCATGGAAAACCATTCAAGGCAGTGGGGATTTACAGGGTCAGCTGTCTAAGGTAATACAAGGACCAAATGAGGCATATGCTGATTTTGTAGCGAGGCTGATGCAAACAGCTGGTCGAATATTTGGGGAGGTAGAGGCAGCCATGCCATTGATAAAACAGCTGGCTTATGAGCAAGCTAATAAGTGGTGTAAAGAAGCCATCAGACCTTGGAAAAGCAAAGACTTGAGTACATATATTAAAGTTTGCAGGGATATCAATGACAGTGTTATTCAAGGGCAGGTTATGGCTGCAGCTATCACTCAAGGTTTACAAGGATTACAGGGAGCTCAACAATATAAACATAGGGGTATTCCTGGAGTTTGTTATTACTGCAAGGAGCCAGGACACCTTAAGCGTGAGTGCCCAGAGATAAAGGTGTCTTATCAGGAGCCTAAAAAACCAGGTATCTGCCCAAGATGTGGGAGAGGTGCCCACTGGGCAAATGAATGTCGCTCAATAAGGGATATACGAGGAAACTCTCTGCTTCCAAGAAGGTCAAAAAACGGAAAGGGGGGCCCCACACCCCAGGGCCCTCAAATGTATGGGGTGCTCCAACAGGTGGCTCGCTCGCATTATCCGCCGACGAGCCAAGGCGAGCCACAACAGGGAGTGCAGGATTGGACATCCGTGCCACCACCAGACTTATATTGACTCCAGAGATGGGGACCCAGGTAGTTGAATCAGATTTTAAGGGTCCATTACCTGAGGACACCGTGGGCCTCTTGCTAGGACGGAGCTCCACGGCGTTATCAGGACTCATTGTTCACCCCGGAGTTATAGATGCTGATTATAAAGGAACAGTGAAAATCCTGGTATCTTCCCCACGTGGAATTACAGCTATTAGTCCAGGTGATAAGATAGCTCAAATCCTGGTATTGCCTAGTTGTCACAAGCTTTTTGGAAGCCATGAGGTTACGTGGGAACAAAAGGGGCTCGGTTCATCTGGAGCTCCTCTAGCATGCGTCACGCTAGGCATGGAAAATAGACCCCTTTACTCTCTTTGGATAAGAGGCAAGAAATTCATAGGCTTATTGGACACTGGAGCGGATCGCAGTATCATCAATGAAGCTGACTGGCCTAAGGATTGGCCTGTGCAAAAGGCTGATCAAACACTTCGAGGATTAGGGATTGCTCATAGCCCCATGTGCAGTGCAGCTACACTGCCATGGAAGGATGATGAAGGCCACCATGGACTTGTGCAGCCATATGTCCTTAAGATTCCCATTTCATTGTGGCGACAGGCTGTTTTGACCCAAATGAACCTGAAGTTAACTACAGAATTATTCTATAGTGAGGAAGCTCAAGCCTTAGTGACTAAGTCTGGTTATCCTGGAACGGGAGGCCTAGGGAAACAGCTGCAGGGCACTCCTGAACCTATTCCCTTGACTAATTACTTCTCTCAAAGAATAGGTGGGCCAGGGCTGGGTTTTTCTTAGGGGCCACTGAACCTCTAAAAATTCAATGGAAAAACAGTAAACCCGTGTGGGTTTCTCAGTGGCCCCTGCCTAAAGAAAAATGTGAAGCTGCCCACACGTTGGTAAAAGAGCAACTTGCCGCCGGGCATATTCGGCCCTCCACGTCACCATGGAATACGCCTATTTTTGTGATTAAAAAGAAGTCAGGAAAGTGGCGATTGTTACGTGACTTACCAGCCGTTAATGAAAGGATGGTGGCCATGGGAGCAGTACAGCTGGGGCTGCCTTTAGTCTCAGCCCTGCCCTCTGGTTGGCCCTCTGTGGTAATCGATGTTAAAGATTGTTTCTTTTCCATCCCATTGCACCCCGAGGACACCCAATGTTTTGCTTTCACAGTACCTACCATTAATCATTCTAGTCCGGATCAACGCTATGAATGGGTGGTATTGCCTCAGGGCATGGCCAACAGCCCTACAATGTGCCAATTATATGTAGATCAAGCCCTGAAGGAGGTGAGAACACAATTTCCCCCACTCGTTGTGTATCATTATATGGATGATATTTTGCTGTGCCATAAAGAAGAACAATATATTGAGAAGGCCCTTTCCTTTCTTTTCAAACATTTTGAGAGATTCAGATTACACATAGCACCAGAAAAGGTCCAAATGACGCCCATTAAAGAGTATTTGGGAACTAGGTTAGAGAATACTAAAGTCAGACCTTTAAAGATAACCCTGCGGACGGATCACCTAAACACATTAAATGATTTTCAAAAATTGTTAGGAGATATCAATTGGATCAGGCCCTATCTAAAACTCACTGATCAGGAATTGTCACCCTTATTTGAGACACTTAAAGGAGACCCTAACCTCACCTCTCCTTGTCAGTTGACTGAGGGGGCAAAAGCAGCCATCAATCTGATCCAAAAAAGGCTAGAAGCTGCTCAGATAGACAGAATTGACTATTCCAAACCTTTGCTATTTTGTGTCCTTGCCGAAAAACGAGCTCCCACTGCAGTTTTTTGGCAATCTGGCCCCATATCATGGGTTAGTTTGGCCCACTCTCCAAGAAAGGTCTTGCCTTGGTACCCAAGCGCCATTGCGCAAATTATACTTAAAGGGATTAAACTTAGTATAGCAGCGTTTGGTAAACAACCAGATACTATAATAACACCATATACGCAGGAACAAATAAAGTGCCTAGCAGCCTGTGATGATGACTGGGCCATTTTGATAACTATAACGTGCGCTCAATTTGATAACCACTACCCATCACATCAATGGCTACAGTTCAGTTTATCCAATCCAATCATATATCCTAGGATCACTCACCATAAACCCCTCAGTAATGTAAGACTTATATTCACTGATGGATCTAAGCAAGGAGTAGGAGCTATAGTTACCAAAGAAGAGAATTGGACCTTCCTATTTTAAAGCTCCTCTCCCCAAGAAACCGAGATGCTCACAGTGATAAAAGCATTTCAAATGTTTCATCAAAAACCCTTCAACCTTTTATCAGATAGTAGATATGTGGTACAAGCTGTCTCTATCATTAAAAATGTGGGTTCTATTAATGCCAGGTCTACTATCTCTAAGGCATTACAAAAAATCCAAACATTAGTTTGGGAGAGGAAGGCTCCATTTTATGTTGGCCACAAACGAGCTCATACAACCTTACCAGGCACCCTGACACAAGGTAATCGGTTAGCAGACTCCTTAACCAGAGGAGAATTTGTCTTTGCCATTGAGGACCCGCTGCAACAGGCGAGACATTATCATAAGCTGTTCCATGTGAATGCTTTAACTCTTCGCCTCAAATTTAACGTAACAAAAGCACAGGCACGGGACATAGTAGTCTCCTGCAGAAACTGCGTGACTTTACTACCTGCACCGTCTTTGGGGGTTAATCCTAAGGGTTTGTTACCTAATCATATATGGCAAATGGATGTCACACATGTTTCAGAATTTGAAAAGTTAAGATATGTTCATGTCTCTGTAGATACCTGCTCTGGAATAATTTTCGCCTCAGTTCATACGGGGGAAAAATCCAGAGATGTTATCGCCCATTGCCTACAGGCTTTCGCGGCATGGGGAAAGCCACGCCAGTTAAAGACAGATAATGGTCCAGCCTACACCTCACAACCCTTTAAAGCCTTCCTACAACAACTTGGCATTCACTTGATACATGGAATACCCTATAACCCACAAGGACAGAGTGTTGTGGAGCGCGCGCATTTTACAATAAAAAATGCGCTTTATAAACAAAAAGGGGGAATAGGGGACACCTTCAGGTCCCCTAAAGATAAGCTCAACACCATTCTCTTTATTTTGAATTTTTTAACGTTGGACAAAACAGGTAAATCAGCTGCAGACAGACATGCAAGTGCTGTTGCTGCTCCCCCTAAGCCTTTAGTACTTTGGAAGGACATCCTCACAGGAAAGTGGAATGGACCAGATCCAGTGTTAGTATGGAGTAGGGGGTCTGTATGTGTTTTTCCACAGGAAAAAGAGGCTCCAATTTGGATCCCAGAGCGGCTGGTGCGTGCAGCCTTGCCTCCGAACACCAGTCATGATGCTGAAGATGCTGATGATAACTCTGGAGATGCTACACCTCCTGCGGCCGACTCAAGCCAGAGAGCTGTGAGCAGTGGTTAAAGCATGGCCATATCCTTTACCAGTGACTAACTCTTCTCTCATATTCCCTTCTCTCCCTTTGATGCATGGCAGGTCTGTAACTTGTTAGGAGCATGTACTGATATCTCAGCAGTGTCCATGTTAAATGGTGGCAAATTCCTCAACTGTTCTTATAAACAAAATGACTCTGGTACCTTTGAGACAACAGTTAATGTGTCTTGTCCCAATAAAATTACTTACCAGCCCACTCCCATATGCGTCTCGCCACCGTTCCTTTTCCTCATAACAAATGCTAGCAAGCACGTTGAATTGCACTAAGAATTGCTATCTTTCCAGTGCTGGAATGTCACGGCCTTCAAGCTGGCTGTGATTATGCATATCCCTACTCCCATCCCAGTTTTCATTCCAGAGGACAAGTTACCGGTGGTGCTATCCAGAAAGAAGAGAGACTTTGGTATCACAGCCGCCATTGTGACAGCATTGGCTATATCTACAGCAGCTGCCACGGCAGCAGCAGTCTCGCTTGCTGCAACTAGACCCACTGCGGAAGCTGTGAACACCCTTGCAGCAGGAACGGCGGCTGCCCTTCGAACACAGACTCAGATCAATGCACATCTGCAAGCAGGAATCCTGATAGTCAACCAGAGAGTGGATTTGGTTCAAGAACAAGTGGACATATTGGGGGCCCTATTGGGACTGGGATGTATAGCACACTTCCCGGCAAATTGTGTAACTCCCATAGCCTATACTAATATGAGTAACTTACAGAATGTCTCCCGACAGCTCTCCCAGTATTTGCAGGGTGCTTGGTCTGACGATTTTCAAAATTTCACACGAGTACGCGTGTGCAACCAACTTCCCTCCCAGAGCTATTTCAAACATCCAGCAAAATGTTCCAGTTTACCAAACAATGGGCTGGCACAATTGGTCTTCTTGTCCTCCTTCTTACTGGCATTCTGCTTCTATTCAGAAAAGTTCGCCAATGGAGAACACAGCAGCGAGAGCAGAGCCGAGCTATAGTACAAGCCCTTATGTCAATAGAGGCTGGGACATCTCCCCAGATATGGCTAAGCATGCTAGATCGGTAGTCAAAGACGGGTAAGATCAGTAGAGAAACATACCAACCTAAGACAGGACAGAGATCATCGATATCTTGTGTCTGATGACGGGTAAGGATGTTTTCTGCTACTGACGACCTAAGACAGGCACGATCTCCGCCATAAAACAAATTAGGGGGAGATGTCGGGGACCGCCTCCGGCCGGGAAAGTCCCCACCATTACACGATGGTGCTTGGCTCACTGCCAGCAAAATACGCTGCAAGTGAACACCGAACTTTCTGGTGAAGCCCACCTAAAGGAGGACACAGTCATTGGCTGTTTCAAATTTAATCAGCATAGTAACAGGACTCTCATTGGCTCTCCCCATTGTTTGGCCCCTTATTGGTCACCCTGACACATATAAGCTAAGACAGTTATCGAAATAAAGAGACAAAGCATTAACACCATGCCAGGCTGGTTGTCGTTCTTGCGGGCCGAGGGCAACAATATTGCATGGAAATAGTGATGTTTAAACAGTCATTGGTCAACAATTTTTGGATGCCCAGGAAGTCCTCCTTAGGCATTGTAGTGGAAGGCCGTTGTTTTTGTCCATTCTTTGGGGAAGAGAACCCATTTTCCCTGTGGGAAATTAATTTCATGAGATTTGCATGGCAATGACCTTACCTTCTCTAGCCACATAATTGGCCTTCTCTGGCCACATCAGTTGGTCCAGGGATGAACACATGACCTTACTTGGGTAAATTAGAGTCTTCTCCAGATTGTTGCTTTTTGCTAAAGTGCTGGATTGGTAGGATATAAAGGTGGGGATGCTGAAAAATATGTTGGCACATGAAGTAGGCCTATCGGAGAGGTGGTAAGACCAAAACTTAAAAGAACTTAAGATCCTGGATCCGGTCATGCTAGAAATTAGCTATATCCCTGTGCTTCCTAGACATGGGGACAAAAACCTTCCCCTTCTTCTTTCTTTGTTTTTTTTAAAATTATTTATTTTTTTTGACAGACAGAGGTCACAAGTAGGCAGAGAGGAAGGCACAGAGAGAGAGGGAAGCAGGATCCCTGCTGAGCAGAGAGCCCAATGCAGGGCTTGATCCCAGGACCCTGAGATCATGACCTGACCAAAGGCAGAGACTTAACCCACTGAGCCACCCAGGTGTACCGCGCGCCCCCCCCCCCTTTTTCTTAAGTTAGTTCGAATTGGGTTATTGTCGCTTGCAACTAACAGAGTCCTGAATAATACAGGACTTGACTGGCCTTCATGATACCCATCATTTCTCAAGGATTGGCCTTAATGATACCCATATGTCTTAGAGTCTCATTTCCTCACATCTAGAGTGAAGAGAATAATATCTATTTCTCAAAGCTTTTGTGAAGATTCAATGAGATACCATACGTAAAATTCCTTTTTCAGAGTTCACAAAATGCTCCCTAGTCTACATGGGGATGCAATAACTCTCTACTGGGTTTTGATGACTTCCTGACTTCATAGGGGTGGTTCTCACTTTGGGGAAAATATCCTATTCATCCTGAATTCTGGGTTACCTTCTGAAGCAGATTTGCTTAGTAGAGCTTTTCCTTGGAACTGCTATGTGCATGACCAATCTCGTCCCTACATGAGGCAACAACCTCCAAACAATTACTCAATGGGTACTTTGCCAGTCCTTCTTTATCTAGTGGCTCATGCTGGGAATTTTATCATCAGAGCTTTGTGTAGATTTTAGATTCATTGAAAATATAATCCATTTGCAGATACGAATATAGAAGCTTATGGTTTGGTGAATTTCTACAAACTGAACACGCTCATGTAGTCATCACTAAAATTAAGAAACAGAAAGTTACCAGCAATACAGAAGTCTCTGCCATGTCTCTCATCCCACGTCACAACTCCTCCAAAAGTAACCGTGATCCTGATTTCTAAAAGCAGGGATTATTTTGCCTGGTTTTTGTTCTTTCAATAAATGGAATTATACAAGATATATTCTGTAGCGTCCATCTTGTTTTGTCAACATTATGTTTGTGAGATTCAGTCATGTTGCTGCCTTCATTATAGTTTGTCTGTTCTCATCACTGCATAGTATTCCAATCCATGGCTTATTTATCCATTCTGCTGTTAGGGAGTATTTTCATCTCCTTGGCTATGAATTAGTCACATGTTGCCTCTTATTTTCAAAGAAGGCTAGGGCATATAGTTTGTTATCTGCAACAAAATCACAGTGTAGTTACTAAGGAAGAAGGGAAGAATAAATATAGAAAAGGCACATAATTATCTCAATTACCTTGTAATTTCCTTCCTAAAATGTTTAGATTGTCCGTGGATAGTGGGAATATGAAAGGTAATGGGTGTTTTCCATTAAAAAAAAAGTTGGGAGGGGCGCGTAGGTCTTATAGTCCGCTGAATGACTGCCACTTGATTTCATCTCAGATCATGATTTCAAGGTTGTGAGTTCAAGCCCCACGTTGGGCTCTGTGCTCAGGATGGGGTCTGCTTCAGACTCTCTCTCCTTCTCCCTTTTGGCATTCCACCCTGTGCATTCTCTCTCTAAAAATAAATAAATAAATCTTAAAATGTTTTTGTCTACTCTTTTATATTAAATGTATTATTATTCTAGTTACCCACACAGAGATATCATAGCTAACTTTACTGATTACCTGCCACTTGCTAGGCCTACTCTAAACAGTCTATATTTTATGAATTCCTCAAAGCAAATCTTTGAGCTAGGTAATAATGTTCTTATCATTATATCTATGTGGGGAAACTGAGGCATGGGATGGTTAAGTGATTTGCCCAGTGACATTGGGAATCTACCTGACAGTCGGTCCTTCACCTCAATGTTGTATGGTCCCCCCAAAGGAGATTAAACAAGGAGAACAAAAAAAGAAGCCAAATACTGTTAAGGACGACAATACCATTCTCACAATCTTCACAAATGCAAGGGCTGCAGCTCTCGTGTCATTCATATTATTTTGATGTGCTCCATATTCGGTGAGACTGCTGACTGGAGGCCATGTGCACACACCACTGGAAAGGAACCGTGCCCTCCTGAAATCAACAGTTGTCCCCACCCAGGGGGGCAGCAGGCTTGGACTCTGCTTACTTTTAAATGCGTTTGACACCCCTGGCAGCTCTGGCCATCATCAATACCACTTAACATATTTCCAAGGAGTCTGGTATGTTTGGGAGTGCCTCCTTGCCTCAAACTAAATTGGCCAATCCACAGGGTGAGTGCCTGAATCTATGCTAGGCTGGTTTGAACCTGTTCTTTGTACATAAGAATGAAAAATATTAGACATCTGTCACTTTATCCAATTAAGTCCTACTTTTAGCTTATTAATAGAACTAAGAGCCTAACCTAGGTCACCTGACTCCTTCAGTAGATGCCATTTCAGTGGATTTTGCAGTTCCTCTGATACCAGTATCCTTATGTCTGCCTGCTTGTTTCCTTAAGTAATTGCATTAAATAAAATCTCATGAGCAGAAATTGCACTGACTGTAACTGGTGACATTTGAGTGTTCCAGAGCCTCTCAAAAGCCATGTTCAGTCTGGCACGGAGCCATCTCCAAATGGAAACCCATTTAAAAACCCATTTTCCTGGCATGAGACAATTGATGTGAAACTAGACTAATGTGATATTAAAGAGGCCTAGGAATTGACATAGCTAGAGTTTGTTTGCTAGAATCCCAGGTCAGGCAGTGTAAATGTTTTCCCTCTTTGGATATACTGTGGATTGATTTGAGGTTAACTTGGTTTAAATTCTGGCAAGTGGAGTTGGTGGTTCTTGTGTTTGGATTTTGTTATCAAGTTTCTGGCAATAAATTATTTTAGTCCTATTATATTTTAACACCCTTGAAACCAACATCTGTGTTAGCTTCCTGCATTAAGAAGGAAGAAAATTCATTACTCTGGGGGTTCTGTAGTTTCTTCACTCGGGATTCTTTTTGGCATTCAGCTCAGTTTCATCTGTTACATATCTTCTCTCTGTTGCCTAGAAATAAATACCAGATTCTCTCAGGACCCTGACTTGTTCTCCCTGGTTCCTCAGAGTCTCCGGACTCCCTTTGCCCCGACTCAGATCGGCGTCACTGAACACCCAGCCATACCCCTGAATTTGGTCCACAGGCTTGAGTGGGAAAGAAAGACCATTAAACATTTACGAGTCTGGCAGGCACTTTCACTTAAATTATCCAATTAAATCTCCACAACAAATCTCTAGGTCTGGCATTCTTTCAGATAAGGCAACTGGGACTCCAAATAATTAAGTAATTTTCCCCAGGTCCCGCAGTGAAGCCAGACCCTGGACTTTGAACCCGGTTTTATATCAGCTTCTCTCCTGTCTCTCTAAAACTACCAATTCGTTCTGATCCAAGAGATACAATTACCTCATTACTATCTCCTGCCTCATTATAAAGGGTAGAGCTATAATCATCTACATAAATTCATACGAAGGCGCTGCCATCCCTTCTGAACAGAGACCTCTTGAAGATGAGATGAAGCACTAATAATGCACTGCAAGGTAATTAAGTATGATGCTTTTCTCCTCCTGGGGCTCTTTGCATTTTAATTGGACAAAAGTTTAAGTCAAGTGAGTGAAACTCTGAGACCTCAGTGAGTTGAGAGGCTTTCAAGGGAAAAGGGTGTGGGTGGGCTTGATTAACCTTTCAAGAGTCATTCCAATCCTACTACATAAGAAGCTTAGCCTCCCAGCCCTGGACAGTAGCTCTGTTGCCCACCCTTGCTGCTGCTTCTACCCCTACAGGGTAGCTCCATCTTAGCTCAAGGTCTGGACTTTGGAGTGTTTGTAACATCCTTGTCCACAGTCCCTCTTCCTCAGCTTTATGTCCCTAGATCTTTCTGAAAACATAATTCATAACCAATCATCTTTAACTCCTGTTTCACACTTAAAATAAAATTGTCCCTTATGTATCTGCATAGTCCTCACATTATCATGTAATTGCTTATGGGTTCTCTTTCTTCCAGGGGGCATGATGTCTCCTCCAGGTGTTCCCCCAGTCTTGTCTGTCTAACTTCTCCAGGCTCACTGGGACTTAGTTGCTCTTTTTTTCTGTTTCTTAAACACACCATGCTTCTTCCCACCTCAGGACCTTTGCACTTGCTGCTCCTTCTGCCTAGAAAGCTGTTCACATGGGCAGCTCCTTCTCATCAATAAGTCCCAAGTCAGATGCCACCTCTCTGAGAGCCTTTTTCTGTCATCCCCTATAAAGAACCCACTAACCTCCAGCTACCCCATCACACTCATTTGTTTTGTTTTCCTCATGGTACTTATCTATCTGATATTATCAGATTTGTTTTGGTCTCTTAAAAAAAAAACTTCTATCATAACTGGGGAGAACAGGGAGTTGTCTTATTCACTACTATCCCCTGCACCCTAAAACAGTGGCTAGCACTTAGTAAGCAATAAATAAATATGGATGTAATACATGAATGAAGAGTCATACTCAATAAATGTTAGTTGAATGAGTGAATAAATGTATAATGGAGTTTGGTTTCCCTTCTTTTGCACACTCATACTCATACCTTTCATATAGCAAAATTACAGTTTCCTCTGTATTGCAGTTGTCCTCTTTCTCTGGGTAGACTAGGAGCTGAAATAAATTTATTTGTGTATCTTCCCCAGCACTCAGTAGAGTGCCTTTCACATTATAGTTTCTCAGTAAATGTCTGAAGTGACTCCTTCCATTTTCTGATGTCTAATGAAGTCTGAGAAATGCCAGTTGGGTTCTTATCAAAGATGAACAAACTGGTATTTTGTCTTTATGAGTAAGTACATTCACACTGTGTGATAATCATTGCACAAGGTAGAAAAGATGTCTTGCCTGGCCAGCTCCTTCTAGTCACTATTTTGGGTCTTAGAAATAGGCTGAGAGCAGTCACGACAGTAATTTGCTCATGGATAGACTAATCAACAATGTCAATTGTCTTGTCTCCAATAATCTTGGATTGACATTTTGAGCCCCAACAGCATGTCAGGATATCTTTTAAGAACAGCTTCAGTGATGCCTTGAACCCTGTGCTCCACTCTGGCTTAGCAACCAAATCCATTTATAACTGGAGTTTGGATTATTTTCCACTAATGTGTTTGTTAACTAGCACTTAGGCCAAAATTCATCTGCCATTTTTACTTTGCATAGTTTATCCCTCTCATTTTGGCATATCACTCCCTATAAAAATTCAGTATCATTTTCAAATTTAGAGATTTTACTATGCACTCTCTTTTCCAAAACATAATAAATCATTAAATCAGATTGGCTTAGGAGTGATTCCTTGGGAAATACCACAATGTACATTACCCCATTAAATAATGGTCCTTCCCTATTACCTTGATATTTTCTTTATCCATAATAAAACTCTCTGCCGAATACTATGTTTAGTTATTGGTGTGAAAAAATTTCAAAATCTTTTCCAAGAATAAAATACATTCATGACTTCCCTTTCCCCTATACATTTATTTCCCTTCAGAAAGAATTACATAGATCAGTCAAGCACGGTTTATTCTTATGTGAGCCAACTTGGTTTTTCTCAAATTGACAAGTATTTGGTAATCCTATTTTTTTCTTCCTCCCTTTCTTTTTTTTTTTTTTTTATTTGACAGACAGAGATCACAAGTAGGCAGAGAGGCAGGCAGAGAGAGAGAGAGGAAGAAGCAGGCTCCCTGCCGAGCAGAGAGCCCGATGCGGGGCTCGATCCCAGGACCCTGGGATCATGACCTGAGCCGAAGGCAGAGGCTTTAACCCACTGAGCCACCCAGGCGCCCCTCTTCCTCCCTTTCTTTCTTTCTCTCTCCCTCCCTCCCTCCCTTCCTTCCTTCTTTCCTTCCTTCCTACCCTCCTTCTGAGAGAGCAACTGTGTATGCGCAAGCTGGGAGGAGGAGGCAGAGGGACAGAAGAGGGAGACAGAGAATCCCAAACAGGTTCCATGCCCAGCTCTTCCAAGATGGGCTCAATTCCATGACCCTGAGATCATGACCTGACCCAAAATCAGGAGTTCCTGAAAGCTTAACTGATTGAGCTACACAGGTGCCCTGGTAAGCCTATTTTTAATTTAGGATTCCACTAATGTGTGGATATCTCACTTTAAGAGGCTTGATCCCCTCCCATATTTATCAGACTGGGCAAATAATGATTAAGTCTACACCTCAATTTTCAGTCTTTTTTGCTAACACAAGAAGCAGGTACAAAAGAACAGTAAAAAAAAATCACCAGGCCTACCTTATTATTTTTAAAAATTATTTTACAATATGATAAAAATTGATGTCCACGTGCATCTTCAGCTATCGGGAAACTTGTGGCAAAATTAGATAAAAATGATTTACTCAAAATCGTCATGTTTTCAAAACACCTGCATGGCTCAGTCTCTTAAGTGACCAACTCTTGGTTTCAGCTCAAGTCATGCTCACAGGGTCTTGAGATGACTCTACTTTGGGCCAGGAGTCTGCTTCAGATTCTCTCTCCCCATCTCCCAACACTCTCTCCGCCCCCTGCACCCTCCCAGCCCCCCACGCGTCCCTGCACACATGCATGTGCGCGCACTTGCTCTCTCTCTGTCTCTCAAATAAATAAATAAATAAAGTCTTAAAAAAAAAAACCTATCATGTTTTCCCTTCCCTTAAGCACCCCTTAAAAGAGTTCCCACAGGGGTTCATTTCCTATTCCTTTTTTCTCTAGATTTGTCTCCTAATTAATTCTGTCATCATCCTCTCATCCAAATATTGTTACAGCTCCTTCCCTAAGCTTTATATATATTTTTCCCTTTCATCTCTAACTCACTAACTCTGTATTTGGTTTCATTGCTTATAGCCAGTAGTTGATAATAATGAATTTTAGCTTGAAATACTCCTGTAGCCTTTACTTTACGGTCATCAATGTCACTCTTACAAGTTTTAAATGGATGTTAGTGCATTATTCCTTTTTCAAGAACTTGAAATGCTAGTAACTCTAAAAGAAGTTTAAACCTATCTATTATTCTCTAGCATACTTCTTTAAACAATCTGAGCAAATAAAATATTTAATCTTTTTCCTTTATTCTGCTCTCTTTGATAGAAACCCAGTACTCTTGATTTGTTAATAAGGCAAATAAATTCTCCTTTGAAAGACACGATGGTGGTGTACTTGTGCTTAGGGTTACAACTAGAAGCTCTAAGCTTCCAAGTGACAATTTTAGAGACCGCTCTTTTAACCTTCATTAATTGCAAAATAAACAGATCTATGAAGGTAAACCTTCAGGAATCTGTAGTAGATGTTCAAAGCTTTCCAGTGTTTTGAAGTCATTGAATACAATCTTCGAGTGGATTTGGTTATTGTTTGTTTGTTTTTCTTTAACAGTTATATTGAGGTATAATTCACGTACCATACAATACACTCTTTATGCCACTTCCTTCCATAAGCAACCACTAATGTACTTTTTGTTTCTCAAGATTTCTCTATCCTAGCCTTTCATAGAAATAGAGTGATACAGCATGTGGTCTTTTGTGACTGATTTCTTTTGCTTAGCATAATGCTCTGAAGGTTCAGTTATGTTGTAACATTGTATCATAGCTTGTTCTTCCCTCCCCCACCCCCAGCCAATACTATTCCATTGCATGGATATACCACATTTTATTTATCTACTAATCATTTTATAGGCATTTGGATTGCTTCTACCTTTTGGCTATTAAGAATTATACTGCTATAATATTTATGGACAATTTTCTCTGTGGATATAAGTTTTCATTTCTCCTAGGCCCATACTTTGGAGCGGAATTGCCATGTCATATGGCAATCTTATGTTTAATCATTTGAGGAAGGCCAGACTGTTTTCCAAAGTAATTGTGCCATTTTGCATTCTCATTAGCAGTGTCCAAGGGCTCTTATTTTTTTATGTACTTGCCAATGCTTCTTGTTATCTGACTTTGATTCTAGCCACCCTAGTGGGTGTGAAGTGGTATCTTACTGTGGCTTTGATTTGTGTTTCCCTGATAATAACGATGTTGAGAATCTTCTTGTGTGCTTCTTTGCCATTTGAATGTTTTCTTTGCATAAGTGTCTATTCAGATCCTCTGACCAGTTTTGGGGGTTTTATTATTGACTTGTCAGAGTTCATTATATATTTTAGATATACGTCCCATAATACAAAAGTTTTTTAATTTGATGATGTGCAGTCTACCTATTTTTGTTGTTATTGTTGTTGTTTTTGCTTTAGACATCATATCTAAAAAACCCTTGTTAAATCTAAGGTTGTGAAGATATGTCCATATGTTTTCTTCTAAGAGTTTACAGTTTTTGCTCTTCTGTTTATCTTTGATCCATCTTGAGTTAATTTTTATATATGTCATAAAATAAGAATCCATATTCATTCTTTTGCATATGACTATCCAGGTGTCCCAACACATTTGTTGAAAATACTGCTCTTTCCCCATTCAATGGTTTTGGCAACCTTGTTGAAATCAGTCGACTATAGATTTATGCATTTATCTCTGAACTCTCAATTCTATTCCATTGATTTATGCCTCTGTGATAATACCCCATTATTTTGATTACTGTTGTTTTGTAGTAAGTCTTGAAATTGAGAATGTAAGTCCTACTTTTTCCTTTTCAGAATTGTTTTAACTATTCTGGGTCCCTTGAAACTCTATTTGAATTTTATAATCTGCTTGTCAACTTGCAAAGAGAAGTCATCTGGAATCTTGTTAGAATTTTATTGTATCTATAGATCATCTTGGGAATTATTACATCTTAACAGCATTTTCTGATCTATGGACATGAGAATGTTTTCCCATTTAGTTTTTATTCAAGAATATTTTATTCAATAAAATATTTTTATTTTATTTTATTCAAGAATATTTTTAGGGGCGCCTGGGTGGCTCAGTGGGTTAAGCCGCTGCCTTCAGCTCAGGTCATGATCTCGGGGTCCTGGGATCGAGCCCCGCATCGGGCTCCTTGCTCAGCGGGGAGCCTGCTTCTCTCTCTGCCTCTGCCTGCTTGTGATCTCTGTCTCTCTCTGTGTCAAATAAATAAATAAAACCTTTAAAAAAAAAAAACAAAAAAAAAAGAATATTTTTAGTTTTCAGAGTATTAGTTTTGTACTTCTTTGTTAAATTTATTCCTAAGTATGCTTTTTTTAGATGCTATCTTAAATAGATTGTTTTCTTATTTTCATTTTTAGGTTGATCATTGCAAGTATAGAGATACAATTGATTTTTATATATTGATCTTGTATCTTGCAACCTTGATGGATGAATTCATTCACTAGTTCTAATAATTTTTTAATGGGTCCCTTAGGATTTTCTGTATACAAGAGTATGTCACCTATGAATATAGTTTTATTTATTCTTCTCCAATCTGGATGCCTTATATTTCCTTTTCTCACCTAGTTTCCCCCATATTTGTAAGAGATACTGTTCTATAGTTTTCTTTTCATGTGTTTGTCTGGGTGATATTGACTTCATGGAATGATTTGGGAAGGGTTCCCTCTTCCTCTGTTTTTTTTTTTTTTTTGAAGAATTTGTGAAGAATTTGGATTTATTCTTCATTGAATGTTTGGTAGAATTCAATGGTGAAGACATCTGGGCCTTGGTTCTACTTTGTGGACATTTTGGGAGGTTACTGATTTGATCTCCTCACTTGTCATAGTTCTATTCCAATTCTCTATTTCTTTTTGAGTCAGTTTCAGTAGAATGTGTCTTTCTTGGTTCCTGATTCTCTGTCTGAGCTTTCCCACTTGATTTTCTGTAAGCGCTGGCGGCAGATGTGATAAATCTATGCCAGGACTGTGAACCAGAATGAGTGTGGCTGGCTGCAAGACTTGGAAAGAAAAAAAAAATCAGTCAGGGGTCAACAACCTGTGAATCAATAGAAGCCAGAATGTGCATTAGCAGGGAAGTCAGGACCAGCCATGAAATAGAGCCAGTAGGACGCTAGAGCCCAGAGGGAGGATAAGAACCAGGAGGTATGCAAATCTGGGAAGGGAAAAAAAGCAAAAAAAAAAAAGACAGACTAAGGTTCAGACAGAAACATCAGAGCCCAGCAATGAGATTAGAAATAATGCCTGGCACTGTACCACCCTCAACCACAACCCAGGAGGTTTTCTGAGCATGTGGTGAAGGCTCTTCCTAAGCTTGGTGCCCTGGGATGCAAGGATGCAGACACGTGGGACTATCTGACCACATTAGCGAATGAGAAGAGGAGAAATGAAGTAGTGGGAGAATTGTAAAATGATCTATATTGCTTGTTCAAGACATATCCTAGAACCTAGCCCCTTACCTATGACTGAGAACTACCAAAGAAAAAAATTAATTTAATTTAATATTAGTATATAGAATTTAAAATCCATTCTCAAACCATACATGACTATACCAAATAATGCACAATTAGACTGACATTTTATATGTCCCAGAAGCAAGAAATTATTTTCTCATATTTTGGAATATAAAAGCTGAGCCATTTATTCCAAATAATTCTCTTCCAAAAAGCATGGGTAACATGAGTCCATTAAATAAATAAAAGAAGTAAAATGGAAAATATTTCTGATCACATATTTGATTAAAATATTTAGTATTGTGTATCTGGAAAAAGACAATCCCTTGAGGAATACAAATTCCAAGTAAGATGGGGTTTATTTTAAAGAGAGAAAGCCACAGCTATGCTAATAATCCCTTTTAAGATTTTGTGGATAACATGAGACCCACAGTAGTATCTAACATAAACATGTAAGGAGATTTGAGAGAAACACAACAAAAATAAACTGTGAGAATCACCCCTACAAAGTTTTTTCCACCCTCTGGCTCTTTTCGCCTCTGAAGGAAAGGACAAAAACTCCTAGGAGAGGAGAGAAAGATAAAGAAGAATCAGGCAAGTTCATTTATAAACTATCTCCTTAAAGTAAACACTGCATTAATTGATAGATATAGACTGATGATTTGATTTGTTATTAAATGAGCCAGGACTCTTAGTTTTAAGTCTGCAAAACCAACACAAATGAGCTTAACTCCAAAGGTAGCTTGTTGGTTCATATTAGTTGAAAAAGCTAAGGGATGAGATGGAGATGGAGGCTACTCGTTGCTTTCTCACTCCTTCCATCTCTTGGCTCTGATTTCTTCTTCTGTGAAGGTCCCATACCTGCCACACAGCCATGATTGAAACCTTTACCATCTCCACTATTGTAGCTGCAGAAACCTCTTGAACAATTTGTATTCTGCAGAGCACCCTCCACTTTACCATTAGAATTGCCTTTCTAAAATGCAACTCGCAACTCAGAACAGGACAAACTCCTGTTTAAACTCTCCTATTACCCCCAGGACAAAATCCAGCCCTCCAGGCACACAGCTGCAGTGTGACTTTTGACCTGGCTCCTAGGTGCCTCACCAGCCTTGTTCTGGCCCCTCTCCTTGCACTGCCTGTACTGATCACACTGAACTAATCTGTGTTCCTCCCTCATGACATGCCCTTTTGCATCTTTGTGCCTTTGCACACACTGTGCCTTGACCTGAAATTCCCTTCATTTTTTGGGTCCCCACTCCCTATCCAATGAACACTCATTCTTTAAAGACACCATCTCCTTTAGAAAACTTATGAATCCTCCCAGACTGAGTTGGGTGTCTGTGCTAGGCATGTCCAAGCACCCCGAGCTTACTTTAATTATATCACTTTATTGTCATTTTCTGTTTATTTGTGTCTTCATCTAGCAGACAGTAATTTCTATGAAGACAGGGTCCTTATCCTAGCATAAAATCCTGGGAAGAATAGATCCATAATAAATATCTTAAAAATGTAAATGATACTCTAAAAACTACACAGAAACCCAAAGCCTAGGAGGCTAATTAAAGACACAGTCTTTCAGAGAACCAAATAAATAATATGTGGGGCAAATTTGAAAAATATTTCATAGGACACAGAAAATTGATAAAGAGATAAAAATAGATATGATAAAATTGAGTATCATAGAAATAGAAAGCATAGTGGATAGTTGCTTCTTGAGTTCCAGGTCTATTTTCTCCTTTTAGAAATCTTTCATCCTATACCTAGTGTGGCTATGAATCATATGACCCCCCCTCTCTGCCATGAGAAAGTACATGTAACTCATGCTGATCACCTACTCCCTTAGACCTGAAAATGGAACCAGTGAACCAGGAATAGGAATGGGCTCCCCTGACTTTGCCCCAACTCAGCAGGGCCAATTTACATTTTTATGAAGGGACTGATATGGGTCCCACTTGGAATCTCAAATTGTGAACTGCCAGGGAGCACGTCTGGTGTCAAGTAAAGCAAGCCCACCTGAGAATTAAGCCAAAGGACAAGGACAAGGATTGCTGAAAAGTAGAGATGGCATTTGACTTACAGTTTTGAATCATTACATCCAGACATATCTGAAATCAGATTTCACAAACTCCCAATTGCGTGAGACCTAACTTTTAAAAAAGATTTATTTATTTATTTGAGAGGGGAGAGGCAGTGGAGGAGGGGGAGGGACGAGCAGACTCCACGCTGAGTGCAGAGCCCAAAATGGGGCTCAGTCACACGACCCGGAGCCCACATCCTGGCTGAAACCAAGAGTCAGTTGCTCAACTGACTGTATCACCCAGGTGCCCCACGAGACCTAAGCTTTTACTCAAGCAATAAGATAAAGATTGGTAACTGGAAGCGGAATATAGCAAACGTCAAGCTCTAAAATATATAATTGTCTGAGCTGAGGTATGATGAGAATTCTTCTGTTCTTCTGTTCCCACATGAGTACTGAACATCTGGGTTATGAGGTAGACACAAAATAGACTATTATCTGTTTTAGTTTGGAAATCTGATCACATGTCTCCTATGGCTAGTGTTTTAGTGGCTTGCAGAAAATGTCAAGATATTGGAGTTAGTTAATGACTTTTTTTGATGATTTTAATGATGCCAATAAAAAATAGTCTTCATCAAATAGTTAAACAGAGAGTCAAACATATTATTCAGCAATAAAAAGAAGTGAAGTTCTAAAGCATGCCATAACATGATGAACCTTGAGAATATGCTGAGGGAAAGAAGTCAACCACAAAGGACCACCTAATATATGATTTCATGTATATGAAATGTCTGCAATGAGGAAGTCTATAGGGACAGAAAGTAGATTAGCAGTTTTCAGGGATGGGAGGTTGGGAATATCAGGAGGTGAGGGGGTGAGGTTTCTTTTTGGGTAATGATAGTGTTCTAAAATTGATTATGGTGTTGAATGTACAACTCTGTCAATATACTAAAAGCTGTTGGTGTGTATACTTGAAATGGGTGAATTATATGTGTCCTATGAAATTCTCAATATGATATATACACTCAGATCTGGTCTCAACAGCAAACAGCAAGGTGATACCATATGGCTTTGCTGAGAGGTGCTTTCAACCTCTAACCTGCAATCTCAGATACCCAAGAGTCAGCTACTCATATTCATTTGGAGAAGTCTAAGAGTGCAGTTCTCTCCTTGAAACTAAAGTTAGTGAAAGTAATAACTGGGAGGTGAGGAGTGTAGTGGAAGATAAGCCTGACAAGGGTCGAAGCTGGACCCCTGGGAATTACCCAGGCACTTCCTGCTATTACTTCTCTGACCAACAAAAGCAAGAGTAATTCCACTGCTAAGAGACAACCACTGTACATAATCCAGAGAAAGATTATGGGTCTTGGGGTGTTGGGCCTCATGGAGGGACAGAAGATGGGAGGAGTACAGTTAAACCAAGAACTAGGGGGTGGGCAGACAATCAAAGTCTGTGGCAAAGAGAAAAAGCCACTGGGCTAGGGGTTTAGGTTCAAGAATCATGGATCTTTCTGGATCTCTGGTTTTGGCTACTTGTTCTTAGAGTTGACAATGCAGAAGAAGTCCACTGCCAGAAAAGGGTGTTTGCTCTTTCTGCCAACAGTGAAGGTCTATACCATAGAGTGGGGACTGGAAGTTGGTTTCCCATTTTCAAATGAAAGTTTTTGTTGTAGTTTCTTATTTGACCTCCTGTATTGAAATCCTGAATATGTTGTGGGTAGTTATATTTCTTATCTACCCATATGTTGCTAAATGATGAGTCATCTGGACCTGAAATCCTGGTGTTTAGAATAGTACGTGGGAACTGGATGAGTTTTGGCATTTCTTCTTTTGGGGAAGAAGAGAGTGTGTATTCGTTTGTGGAAGAGAAACTTGTGTTGTCATAGGGAGGAACACTTTTTAAAATAAATGTACAGGGATGCCTGGGTGGCTCAGTCAGTTAAGTGTCTGACTCTTGATTTTAGCTCAGGTCATGATCTCAAGATTATGAGATGGATCCCCACATTGGGTTCCACACAGGGCATGGAGCCTGCTTAAGATTCTCTCTCTCCAAGAGACCTGGGTAGCTCAGTTGGTTGAAGTCTGACTCTTGATTTTGTGTCAAGTCATCATGTCCAGGCCATGGGATGGAGTCCTTTATCAGGCTCTGTGCTCAGTGTGGAGTCTGTTTGGGATTCTCTCCTTCTCTCTGACCCTCTCCCTCTGTCCCTTCCACACCATCTCTCTCTCCCAAATAAATTTTTAAAAATCTTAAGAAGAAAAAGATTCTCTCTTTCCTTCTTCTGCCCCTCCCCATCTCTCCCTCTCTCTTAAAAAAAAAAAAAAAAAAAAGAACGTACAGAAATAAGATTGTGTGTGTGTGTATGTGTGTGTGTGGTATGCTGGGTAGTTTAGGGATGGAGGGGAACTTTTGTATTTTGTAACAGCTTGACCCACATCTGGTGGGCATATAATACATGCCCCTCCGTACTCGGGTCATAGGGGCATCACATATTAAAGCCAACAAGAATTACTATTTTAGTAAAATTTGTATGCTTCCAGGGGAGAAAAGTCTTTCTCCTAATGATATCTCAAGTCATCTATAAGCCTGAAGCTCCTGGGAGCTATTTTTGCTGCCATTTTTCAGGGAATCTTCCAGAGAACAAAACTACTAGGGAAGGCAAGAGGGCAAAGACTGAGAGACTTTTTTGTTCTTTATGGCAGCCCCAGCACTAAAAACAGTGTCCGGCACACAGCACTCAGTAAATGTTTGTTGAATGAGTAAAATCAGAACTGAAAAATAGAAAGAGAGAATGAGAGAGAGAGACAGAGAGAGAGAGAGAGAGAGAGAGAAAATGCTGGTAACCTGGTTTGAACTTTTCATTCCAGTTGTGTTTAGAGCCAACCATACCCCTTCAACTTCCCATGTACCCCAGCCAGCTAATTCCCTTTATTTTTAAGATTAATGTGGTAAATATTAAATTGGCTCACGTGATAAGACTCCAAGCCTGAGTAGCATGACTTTGTGTACACCAGAGGCTAGAAAACGGAAGTCTGCATGACTCAGATGCCTTTGCGCTGGGGGTTTCTGTGTATGACACGTCCCCACCAAATAGACGCGTCTGAATGAGCTTTTAAAGGGGGAGACTCAGAGAAAATCATGGGTGGCTCTACAGGCTCTCCTGGGGGCCGAGGCATTTTGATACTTTTGCAGCAGCTAGGACAGAAACGCTGATGTCCAGTCAGTCCCTAGCTCTGTGTAGTCAGCCAGGATGGCAGTGATTTCCTGGTCTGGCAACTTTGGGGACCAGGAAAGGGGCAGCATCGTCTTCATTTAAGTTAGCGATGTAGCCACTCACTGAAGCAGATTTTAGGTGTAGCTTCAGGAGTTGTTCTGAAAGTCCAGCCTGTGACTACGAGTCTTTTGATCATTCTCTAGTAAGTTCATAGTCTTGAGTAAGTATCTCCCACCTTAACCTGGCTAGAGCCAATTCTGTTTTCTCCAAGGAAACTCTGACCACGACAATAGATTTGATCTTCTGTCAGTAGCAACTGCAAGAGTCCAGAAAAGCCTCTTAGAAATTCCAAAGGTAAAAACAACAAAGGAGAAGAAATAATGAAACTATGAGAGAACTTCCAAGTATATAAACAGGGGAAATGGTATTTTCAGTGGAAAAAAAGTATCAGCCTAGTCTCAGACCTCTGTACAACACCAAATCCCACAAAACAATAAAACAATATCCACAGAAACTTGAGGGGATGCTTGAGGGGATGCTGTCATTTATGTGTAATGTCAAACAAATGGCATTCTCAGATGTAAAAATCTCAGATCAGACCGTTTATATGTCCTGTCTCAAAAATTGCTCAACATGGGCTTTCTTGCAGAGAGAGCAAAACTAAAGAATAAGAAAGTTGAGAATTAGTATCAGGGGAAAAAAAAATCTTGCCAACATACAACAGAACCAAATAAATATATAAAAATAAAATTCCCAAGTACATCATAAAAGTGAGTGCAAAACAAAACAATTGTAAAGAAAATTTGTGATTTTTTTTTTTAATAGGGTGGCATATTAGGGCTCTTTGCAAGCAGTAGAAATGAACTCTGAGCAAAGACAGGAATTTATCAGAGAGCTGTGGGGTAGCCACAGAATCAAAACAAAAAACAGAATCAAGTCTCAGAAAGGGTGGGAATCAGAGCAAGCTCAGGGATCCAGAAGGAACTAATAGACCATCTCAAGTCATTAGAGCTGCAGTGCTCTGCTATCACCATTACTAGTTTTTTTCAGGTGAAAGCAAAGTGCTTCTGGTCTACTCTGATTATTTAGAATGTAGAAAAGAGCATTTCCTAGTTCTGTCACTGTGTTCTAGTGCCTGAGACTGTAGGATTTTGTCCATAGGTATGCGGAATTATGCTTACAGCTAGGGTCACCGTCCAATCGTGTCAACCATAGTCATTCTTCAAGACTGTGGGGATGCTTCCAACCTTCTTAGCAGGCTTTCCCCCACATCTCATTGGTCAGAATGGCATCATATTCCCTTTCCTGAACCAATTAATGCAAGGAGAATGGAATTGTTTAGACTTGGATTTGGTCTAATTAAAATTCATCCCTGGGTACTGGGGAGGAGTTCAGTCTCCTTGAGGCGCATGGTTGTCTTATAACTTTAAAATAAAAAAGGCATTGTGTTGAGCAAGTAAAAACAGCTGTTGGGTAAGCCACAAACAGTGGCATTAATATCTGAAATTTCCTCAGGGATATAGTATTGCCTTTGATTTACTATTTTAATAGGGAGAGGAAATTCTAGTATCTTCCATTTTGTTCTTCCTCTCATAATAGGGAAAATATCTGGGGATTTTTGCCAGTTGTTAAGAATATTCCATTCAACACAGTAACTGGAGAAAAATCCACAGGATGAAAGGGTTTAGGGTTTGTGTCAAATTTCATTTATTTTACCTGACCCAGATATATCCTTACTATGATAGGTAGTTTTCAGTGAATTTCTATCAGCTCAGAGCTAGTATCTAAAAGTTTCCCAAAAGCCTTAATTATTTCTCTCATCCTAGGACATAGTCATCCTCTTAAATGACTTTTAGGAATGTCTAAGGGTAATCGTCAAAGAATCAACTTTTGCTGTTATGGCTACTAGTCTCCCCTTCAAGTAAGATGCTGTGGATCTGTGGATTCAGCTCGAGAAATTGGGTGACTCTCTACTTTCTTGGCTCAGATAAGATCCTATTCAACTTACCTAGGGTATTTGATTCTATAAGCCAAGTAAGACTTTAGTGAGGACTCTATGCTGAAGGAGACATAGCCAGAGGTTTCTGAAAGTGAAATAATTCTGATGACCAAGTTGCTCTTCCTACCTGTTGTAATCATGCCCACTTTGCTCTGACTGTTGATGGAGGCTATCTCGCTTCTGCAGTCCCAAGATTATGCCTTCCCAAATGAAACTAGAGAACATATTTCAATTGCAAATTTCCCACTAGCAATTTCCAACATTTAGAAAATAGTGAAGCATTTAAAAAAAAAAAAAAGAAAGAAAAAGAAAGAAAGTAAAAGATACTGGAATTTCCCTCAGCAGTGTAGGTCTCAAGACCTTGGGGAAGGGATAGTCATTCCAGTCGTTGGGGCAACATTTATGGGTATATAAGCAGGACACTCATAATGGATCTTTTCCAGCATTCCTATATCAAGGAGTCGTTAATTTCCTTCCTGTATATATGCCAAGGGATTTTTGGCATCTCCGCCTTCTTTAATGAGGGCCAGTGTTGGAGCCTGATTTGCTTTATCCAACTCATTTAGACATCCAACTGCTTGAGCCAACACTTTGAATGCAGTGCTTCTGATAAGTGCATCCACACTGACAAATTCAGTCCAGTCTAAAATTATGTTTCACTCTTCTTGGTCGAGTGCTTTCAAAATATATTCCCACAAAAATTTCAACAGTACGTACTTTTTTAAAAAGTAGCAAATCTTCTGTAGTCCTTACAATGTAAAAACCTTCTCTTGGCAAAAGGAGAGTCCTGACCAACTATATCAGGCCAGTGTTATTGCCTGTTTGTGTTTCATGTGCTCAGTGCAACTTTAATTGAAGGACTCATAAGATTTATTATTTAAAGAATTTTAAAATTTGAGTATAGATGACACACAACATTACATTAGTTTCAGCTATATAATGTAGTGATTCAACACCTCCCTGTGTTATGCTGTGCCCACCACAAGTGTAGCTACATCTGGCACCATAACAATACTGTTATAATATCATTGACTGTGTTCCCTATGCTGTGCCTTTTATTCCTGTGACTTTTTCATTCCATAACTGGAAGCCTGTATCTCCCACCCTTCTCCTATTTAGCTCACCCCCACCCCCGCAATTCCCCTTTCCTCTGGTAGCTATCAGTTTATTCTCTGTATTTACAGGTCTGAATCTGCTTTTCATTTATTTATTTATTTGTCTTGATTTTAGATTCCACACATGAATGAAATCCTATGGTATTTGTCTTTCATAGTCTGACTTGTTTCACTTAGCATTATACCCTCTAGGTCCATCCCTGCTTTCACAAATGGCATGATCTCACCCTTTTTTATGGCTATATGATATTCCATTATATATCTCACATATATATACCACTTGTATATATACCATGTATTATAGATATATATTTCACATAGATATATCATATATACATATGCATGTATACACCACATCTTCCTTATTCATTTGTCTGTCAATGGATAATTTGGTTGCTTCCAGGCACTGGCTATTCTGAATAATACTGCAATAAATATAGGGCTGTAAATATCTTTTCGAATTAATGTTCTTGTTTTCTTTGGGTAAACACCCAGTAATAGGTCATAGAATTACTGGATCATATGATATTTGTATTTTTAATTTTTTGAGGTACCTCCTGTACTGTTTTCCACAGTGGCTGCACTGTTGTACATTCCTTTCAAAGGGGCAAGAGAGTTTCTTCTTCTCTACCTCCTCACCAACACTTATTATTTCTTGTCTTTTTGATTTTAGCTGTTCTGACAAGTGTAAAGTGATATCTCATTGTAGTTTTGATTTGCATTTCCCTGGTAATTAGTGATGTTGAACATCTTTTCATGTGTCTGTTGGCCATCTGCATATCTTCTTTGGAAATATGTCTATTCAGGTCCTTTGCCCATTTAAAAAATTGGATTATTTGCTTCTTTTTTGTTCATTTTGGTGTTGAGTTGTATAAGTTCTTTATAAATTTGGGGTATTAATCCCTTATTGGATATATCATTTGTAAAGATCTCCCATTCAGTAGGCTGCCTCTTTATCTGTTGATGATTTCTTTCACTGTATAAAAGACTTTTATTTTGGGGCAGTCTGTTAAGTCACTGCTTTTGGCTTGGGTCATGATCCCAGGGTCCTGGGATTAAGTCCTGCATTGGGCTCCTTGCTCAGCAGGCAGCCTGCTTCTCTCTCTGCCTCTGCCTGCATTTGCTCTCTCTCTCTCTCTGAGAAATAAATAAATAAATCTTTAAAAAAAAATCATTTTATTTTTATGTAGTCCCAATAGCTTTTTGTTTTGTTTTGTTTCTCTTGGCAGAGGAGACATATCTAGAAAAATGTTGCTATGGCCAATGTCAAAGAAATTACTGCCTATGTTCTTTTCTAGGATTTTTATAGCTTCAGTTCTCATATTTAGGTTATTAATCCATTTTGAGTTTGTTTTTGTGTGTATTGTTAGAAATTGGAGGACTTACTGTATTTAAAATGCCAGGACTGGTGCGAACAAAAGATAAGAGCATTCCCAGAGGTTCTCAAAAGCCTTGAGAGTAGGAGGTGTTAAAATCAGTTAAGGATCCTTTGCAAAATGTACATACCTGTTCCTTCTTCCACGGATGAATCAGATGTTGGGGGAGGTTGGGGCAGGGACGTCATGCATATTAGAAAAGTTCTCTAGATTTTCTGGTAGGCACCATCCTACACTTAAAAGTCATGACCCCTACAACCACTACTACATGTCCATCTTAATCGTGCATATAGTTTAAGGAAAAGGATGAAGTTGATTTTACAATTACTTATAAGGAGAGTGACTCTTCTTACATTGTGATGAATTGTGTTCATGTTCATGTTCATTCATAAGAACATGTTCTTTTTTTTTTTTTTTTTCCATAAGAACATGTTCTTAATAGAGTCTGCTCCTTTAGGCTGGTTTGTGGAATGAGAAGACACAGAACAGAATTGCAGCCACTGGCAGAAACCATGAACAATATACAGATGCTTGTTCTTGGAAGCTATGGAGATTCGAGTTGTTTGTTACTTCAGTAAACCTGACTAACATACATAAAATGATCTTTTCTTTCTTTTTTTTGAGAAGGGTGGTGAGCAACTTGATGGGTTGATTAGATATTTGAAGTGACACCAAAGCTTGGATTCAGGGTATGAACTAGAGAGAGCTGAATTTCTTTATTTAAGAAAGTAGAAAAACTTTGTTTTATCTGGTGGAGGGGGAATTGGCCAGGGAAATAAAATGAAGAGAGCAGAGGACTGAGCAATGAAGCAGGAGACTAGAGATCCAAAAGTTGTTAAAGGAGTTTTAAGTCCATATGCTTAACTTGTGGTTTCATATTGCTTCCATTTTAGCTAAGTATTTTAAATATACATGCCATGTATGAGTATGTTTTTGGTGGAAATACAAGAAATGGGTTGAATATGTAGGAGACCCAAAAGGATTGTAAATAATGTTAATGAGATACACCTACATGAATAAAATTGATAGCAATGGACACACCATATCCCTTTTAGGAAAGTTAGCCATTTTTAAAGATGTCAGCATTTCCTAAAGTCACTTTATAGGTTCATTTCCAGCATGTTTTCTTATCTTTTCGATTTCTGGGATTTGACAAAGTGATTTTAAAGTTCCCTTGGAAAGATGAACACACTGTAACAGCAAAGACAAAAATGAAGAAGTTGAGGAGTGAGGGGTAATTTATCCTATCCATCAAAATAGAGTAAAAACGCACATTGTTGAGATAGAAAGAGCATGGGCTTTGGATCCAGTAAACTTATGTTTGAATGCCTGGCTCTGATACATTCCAGCCGTGTAGTCTTAGGTAATTAACTTAATATCTTTAAGCAAAATATGTGTTATAGATCCTAACTGTCCCACTCCTTCCTCCTCTCCCTGTAATCACATCCTTGCCATGGCATCATCATGGACAGGGTATACTTCCTTTCCTCTTGGCTTTAGGCGGTCAGTGGCTGCAGGTGGAAGAAACAGTGTTTAAATCTCAAGCCCAGGCCTCACCAACCTCCACAGTTCTGCTGGCTCGGCTGTACCCCTGTTGCTGTTAGGGGAAGATCTTCCCCTAGTCACCTGCCACTCTTTCATCATAGGCCAAGGAAAAATGAATGAAAGGCAGAGCTGTCCCACCTGCCCCACAGATCCATGAAAATAAATAATTGCTTTTTAAGCTCTTGACAATTAGTCAACAAAATATATTAGTGGTTTCTTAAGGAAGATTCTCAGGAAGGGCCACAAACACTTCTGCTTATACCTTATTGGCCAGAATTTAGCCACATGGTCAATTATAACTGCAAGGGAGGCTGGGAAATGTGTCTAGCTGGATTTGGTACTCTCTCACTGTGTAAGAAGGCGAGAATGGATTTAGTGGGACAACTAATAGTCTTAGCCACAGGTATATGATCCCTGATTTTTTTTTAAGTGGGGTAAAATGCACATAACATAAAATTTACCATTTTAGTCATTTTTAAAAGATTTTATTTATTTATTTGAAAGAGAGAGAGAGGGCATCAGGGAGGAACAGAGAGAGAAGGACAAGCAGACTCCATGCCGAATACGGAGCCGGGTGCGGGGCTTGACTCCATGGCCCTGAGATCATGACTTGAACCGAAATCAAGAGCCAGATGCTTAACCAGCTGAATCACCCGGCTGACCCCATCTTAGCCACTTTTAAATGTTTTTAAAAGTTGAGTGGTATTCAACAAATTCATAACGTCATACAACCATCAATCCCTTTTGATTTTTGAACGAATCTTTAGACTTATAATTTTTTTTATAAATGAAGTCAGTCTGATTATTTATCCATCAGCTTTTGTTCTCCACATAACTCTCTAGGAGATCTCTCTAAGAGATCTCTAAGAGATCTTTCTGTGTCAATAAATGTAGAACCATTTGATTCTTAGCAACTTTATATTTGCCAAAATATAGCCATAACACAATTCATTTGACCTTTTCTTTTAGGTTATTTCCAATTTTCTTCCTAATTTAAACAATGCTAAAATGAAACCCTGTACATCCGTGTTTGAATATATGAGTAACTATTTTTGTTGGAAAGATTCCTAGAAGTGGGGTTGCTTGTTCAAAGCATACATGCATTTTTATTTCAAAATATACTATAAAGTTACTCTCCAAAAAGTCTTTAATAATTTATATTTCCAAATGAGTATATGAAAATGTCTTTTTTTGAAAGCAGTCTTTTGACAGTAATATGCCAAAAGCCTTAAACTGCTCATGCTTCTTGTCCTATTAATTTTTTAATATTTGTGGACAGTGTCTCAAAAATTGTTCTAAAACACAAAAACAAATTCTATATAAATATGTGCATTGTAACATTGTGCTCAAACTGACAGCACATATACTAAAACTGCAATGATACAGAGAAGATTAGCACGGCCCCTATCCAAGGGTGACATGCAGATTCGTGAAGAGTTCCATATTTTTTAAAAAAATATGCACTGTATAAGCTAAATCAGTCAATCAGCAAAAGATAATTACCATATGATCTCACTTATATGTGGAATTTGAGGGAAAAACAGAGGTTCATGGGGAAGGGAGGGAAAAATAACACAAGATTATATCAGAGAGGGAGATAAACCATAAGAGATTCTTTTTCTTTTCTTTCTTTTTTTTTTTTTTTTTTTTTTTGAGAGAGAGCACAAGCAGTGGGAGCAGCAGGCAGAGGGAGAAGCAGGCTCTCTGCTGAACAAGGAGTCCAATGTGGAACTTGATCCCAGGAATCTGAACCAAGGCAGAGGCTTAACCGACTGAGCCCCCAAGGCATCTCCCATAAAAGACTCTTTTTTTTTTAAAGATTTTATTTATTTATTTGAGAGAGACAGTGAGAGAGAGCATGAGCGAGGAGAAGGTCAGAGAGCGAAGCAGACTCCCCATGGAGCTGGGAGCCTGATGTGGGACTCGATCCCCGGACTCCAGGATCACGCCCTGAGCCGAAGGCAGTCGTCCAACCAACTGCGCCACCCAGGCGTCCCCCATAAAAGACTCTTAATCATAAAAAAGAAACTGAGGGTTGCTGGAGGGGAAAGGATAGGGGTAGGGGATGAGGTCGCTGGGTGATGGATATTAAGGAGGGCACTTGATGTAATGAGCACTGAGTATTATATAAGACTGATGAATCACCGACCTCTATCTCTGAAAATAATAATACACCACATGTTAATTAATGGAATTTAAATTAAAAAAACAAAATTCATCATAAATTGTTTAAAATGTGCATTGTGACTTTATATATAATTGTGAAAAACTGGATACCACCTAAATTTTTTAAATGGAGCATGTAAATTATTGTAAAACCCAGTGTAGCAATTACAATGACAATTACAAAGACTGTTTAATAACATGGAAAATGCTTACAGTATAATGTTACTTGAAAATTGCAAGATTTAATGAAAAGCCTAATCAAAATGTTCAAAATAATTATATTTTAGATGTATACCTATTGATACTACTTTAAAAAAAATCCTACTATAATACTGTTTATTTCCCAGACTTTTCTGATCGAAGATTATGTTTTTCTAAGTAAAAAATATTTAATCATAACCCTGTACTCTGTTGGTATTCAATAGATTCTCTGATGACTATCCCTGAAACATTTTATAAAAAGGAGCCAATTAAAAATACAGCATAACAAACACCTTGGAATTGTCTCGACTTTATGAGTACATCTAGTTCTCATCCTCAACAAAATTGTGAAGGAAGGAAAATTAGTCTTTGTTTTCGACCTTCTGTGCAACCTTCCCTTTAACTACCAGATTTTATATTCTGGTTTCTATTCCTAGGCAATCTGGTTTTCTGATCACTGCTATTGTGTTAACTAGTAATAGTAAATGGAGGCATTTGCATTTTATAAGATCTGACCCTTAAAAATAAGAAAATTCTTGTAAAACTTTCAGCATAAAGGAAGTGTCCAGTTTCTGTTGATGATGATTGTGGTGGTGATAAGGTGATGATACTGACCGTGGAGAAGCTTTTAACAATAAAATGGGAGCTTTGAGGGAAAAAGTGATTATTTTCCATTTCAAAATATTTCCATTTTCAAAATATTTAGAGTATGCCTGAAATTTCTTTCTCCTTAAAGAAAAAAAAAAAAAAACTTATGATGTATCCATAGTCTGTAATGATTCCAGAGAGAACTATAACCATAAGAGTACTCAAATCTTTCTTAAATCTATTTATATTTTCAACCTACATGATTGCTTGGATTTGTGAATTCCTGTTATAAAACATTAGCACTTTCTTTTAGTAATACTAACATTGCCTCTTGAAACTTGAAGGGTTATCCTCTCTTGCTAATATTCTTTTATTTGTGGAGTAAATTTAAATGAACCATATCCATCATATCCATATATCTGATGCTTGCCATGACTTTATAAATTAAAACATATGAAGCTGTTTGTTTCCTTCTAGGCACTATGCCTAGAATTTGGTGCCCTCAGGTAAGTGGTTGAGCTTAGACATGGCTGTGTGCCAAAAACGAGGTTTCCTCCAGCTGTGGACAACTAAGGCTTACAGCCTAAACTTTTCCACAGCTGTATTTTTCCTGCAAAAATAATCACCCCACAAAGTTAGAATTGATATTAACTAGCTACTAATGACCAGATCTTAGGTTTTAAGGAAAGATGAAATTCTACACAAGTTTTTAAAATATGCCTAACTGTAACACCATTTAGTGTCTCCCTGAATATACATCAATGGCATGGTGGTCAAATCTAATTGTTTTGTTTTAGTGCTCCTCTAAGTCTTTCCTTGGAGTCCAGGGACATTTGGAACTTATATACATTTCCAAATCTGATTCCAACTCTCCCTGTTTACGTATTGCCTCTTATAGAGCAAGTCTTGGGGTACCACCTTTTCAGCCCAAAGAAGCTTATCAAGATGTTTCCCTAAACAAAGGTGGTGATTGTTTTCCTTCTACCTCACTAAGTTCTGTATGAAGCTTTGCCCCACAGTTTACAGCTTGTCTTTCATTGGCTTCCTGAAGTCTTGAAGCAGATGTACATTTTTTAAAAAAATATTTTATTTATTTATTTGACAGAGAGAGATCACAAGTAGGCACAGAGGCAGGCAGAGGGAGAGGGGGAAGCAGGCTCCCTGCTGAGCAGAGAGCTCAACATGGGGTCCTGAGATCATGACCCGAGCTGAAGGCGGAAGCTGAAGGCGGGGGCTTAACCCACTGAGCCACCCAGGTGCCCCAGATGTACATGTTTTAATCTTACACATTTGATAAAGAGAAGTTGTTCTCAAGGTCCATCATATCATCTCTCTACTGCTGTTTTTCCATCCTCCTTCTACTTCCCCCTCCATTCCCTTTCCTTTCCCAAATGGATGACTTACAAACACAACTGCTTTGTCTGCATGGTCCTGCTTATTGGTAGAGTTGAGCATCTATTCATGTTTACTAACCATTTGCATTTCTTCTGTGATTTTGCAAATTTAGATGTTTTGCCCATGTGTTTAGATTGTCTTATCCTAATTAGTTTCTTTATATCTCATTGTATTTTAGATATTAACTCCTCATCTCATATATATGAAGATAATTTTGTTTCATTCTGTTAGGTTATCTACTCACTTGGGTTATTATCTTTCTTCTTATGAATGTTTTCAATTCTTATGTAGTCAAATCTGGTCAGCTTTTTCTTTCTGCTTTCTGAGTTTTGCATTTTTCCTATCAGATCTTCTAGCTTGTGATTACAAAAATAATCTTTGTTAAATTTTAATTTTACTTAGTTAACATACAGTGCCATATTGGTTTCTGGAGTAGAATTCAGAGATTCATCACTTACGAACCTCATCCAGTGCTCATCACAACAAGTGCCCTCCTTAATACACATCCCCCATCCAGCCCATCCCCCGCCCACCTCCCTCCCTCACTCCTCAATTTGTTCTCTATTTATTATTAAGAGCCTCTTATGGTTTGTTTCCCTCTCTCTTTTTTTCTCCCCTTCCCATATGTTTGTCTGTTTTCCTTCTTAAATTCCACAAATGAGTGATATTTGTCTTTCTCTGACTGACTTATTTCACTTAGCATAATACAGCTCCATCCATGCTGATGCAAATGTCAGGATTTCATTATTTTTGATGGCTGAGTAATATTCCATTCAACATCTTTATTTATCAGTTGATGGACATTTGGGCTTTCTCCATATTTTGGCTATTGTTGATAATGTTGCTATAAATATTGAGGTGCATGTACCCCTTCAAATCTGTATTTTTTTAAAAAGATTTTATTTATTTATTTGACAGAGAGAGAGAGAGAGATCACAAGTAGGCTGAGAGGGAGGCAGAGAGAGAGGGGGAAGTAGGCTCCCTGCTCAGCAGAGAGTCCTTTGTAGGGCTCGATCCCAGGACTCTGGGATCATGACCTGAGCCGAAGGCAGAGGCTTTAACCCACTGAGCCACCCAGGCATCCCATGACCTGTTATTCTTGATGTTGATCTTGATCACCTGGCTGAGGTTTTGCTTCTCTATTGAAAAGTAACTGTTTCCCCCCCCTTTCATACTGTACTCTCTGGAAGGAAGCCACTATGTATAGCCCACACTCGAGGTGTGAGGAATTCTGCTTTACTTCTTTAAGGGTGGAGAATCCCATTTGTCTATTTTTAACCATTTGGCTCTCTAGTGCATCTGGAATTTATTCTGATGTATTATCATAGTGAACGTTGAGCTATTTCTCTTTTCTCTCTTTTGTGCAATTAGCATATCTTTTCGTTTGGGGCAGTCATAGTGGAAATTGATAGATTCCTACCTCTAAGAGAGGGCCCTGCTATTTTAGACCAAAACAGGGAATTTCTGTCCGGTTTTCCTCACTGATTTAGTAAGATAAGCCAATCATTTGTTTCAGCACAAGTCAAACCATTGCATGTTAAAGAATGGTCAACCTGAGAGCTTGAGCCAATGTGACGAGAAGGGAAGTTGCAAAAGTGTTCTGGGAGAGGAGATTTCTCCCTCTTCGATGGGGGATACCAAAAGATAGTGCTTTTCCTCCTTCTGGGCAGCCTGGTGTGTAGATTCGAAGCTGGGAACTTTGGCAGCTATTTAGCCTCAGGACAAAGGTAATGTTACAGAAGTCGGAACCCAGAGACAGAAAAAGAAATTGAAAAACAAATAAACAAAAACCCTCAGTGTCTTTCATGTGAGCAATGAGTTAAATGAGCCCTTTGTTGAGTAAGGCAGTTTGGGCTGGGACTTCAGTTGCTTGCAATATAAAGAAGCCTGATACAGAGGGATATAAAGAGAGATGTAACGATATGTACATATGTATGTATATATTTATTTTCTGCTTTTCTTTCAAGTCATCAGTTGTCTCAATACAGTTTATTGAGTCACTCATTCTTTCCCTTGAGAGGTAAAATGTCGTTTTATCATGAACAACATTTCCACATAAAAATGGCTCTGTTTTAGGCTCGTTATTCATTACATACATTAATTTTTCCATGTCTGAATTAACACTACACTGTTTTAATTACCATAATTCTTTTGTTGCGGTATAATCGACATATTAGCTTCAGGTATACAACATAATGATGCAATATTATTATGTATTGTGAAATGATCACTGCAATAAGTCTAGCTTATCTCACACACGTAATTACAAAATGCCTTTCTTTTTATTTATTTATTTTTAAAGGTTTTATTTATTTGACAGAGAGAGAGATCACAAGTAAGCAGAGAGAGAGGGGGAATCAGGCTCCCTGCTGAGCAGAGAGCCCAATGTGGTGCTCAATCCTAGGACCCTGAGACCATGACCTGAGCTGAAGGCAGAGGCTTAATCCACTGAGCCACCCAGGCGCGCCAACAAAATGCCTTTCTTGCAATGAGAACTTTTGCAGTTTTTCCTCAGCAACTTTCAAATATGCAATTTAGTATTATTAACTCTTGTCACCATGCTACACTGTACAACCTCATGACTTACTTATTTTATAACTGGAAGTTTGTATACTGTGATCCCCATCCCCCACCCCCCTCTTCTGGCAGCCAGCGATCTGTTCTCTGTATCTACGAGCTTGCTTTTTGTTTTGTTTTGTTTTGGATTCCACATGTAAGCGAAGTCATACAGTGTGGTGTTTGTCTTTCTGACTGACTTATTTCACTTAGCACAGAGCTGTCAAGATCTGTTTATGTTGTTGAAAATGGCAAGATTTCATTTTTTTATGGCTGAATAATATTCTATTGTATTTATACCACATTTTCTTTATCCCTTTATCCACTGTGGACACCTAGGTTTTTCCACATCTTGGCTATTATAAATAATGTTGCAGTGAACATGGGGGTGCATATACCCTTTCGAGAAGGTGTGTTCATTTTCTTTAGTGAACTATGCAAAAGTAGAATTGCTGGATCATATGGCAGTTCTGTTTTTTTTAATATTTTAAGGAATCTCTATGCTATCTTCGCAGTGGCTGCTCCGATTTACCTTTTCAACAACAGTGTACAAGGGATTCCTTTTCTCCCTATCCTCACCAACGCCTGTTATTTCTTGTCTTTTTGTTACTAGCCATGTGGACTGGTGTGAGGTGATTATTTCACTGTGGTTTTGATTTGCATTTTACTGATGATTGGTTAGTGATGTTGGAGCCTCTTTTCATGTAAGTACTTACCACAATTTTATGATGTGTTTTGCCATCTGGCAGGCAAATCTCTATATTGTTCTTTCTTTCAAAAAACGTATGGGTGCTTTTATGTACTTTCTCTTCGATTGGAACTTGACAGTTTGCTTTTTAAATCCTATTAAAAGGTTATTTTGAGATATTTAACAAATTGGGATTACGTTAAATTTATAGATTAGATCTAGAGGTGACCACCCTTGACCAACACCTTGGCCACAGTCTTTTGAGAGACCCTGAGCTGGAGGGCCCTACTAAGTTGCACCAAAATTCCTGACTTACAGAAACTAAGAGATAATAAATGTGTGTTGTTTTAAGTTGATATTTTGGGGGGCAATTTGTTATGCAGCAATAGATAACTAATGTGGATAAAAATTAATGTTATGTTTATTTATGTTTTCAATGCTCTTACTACTCTTGATTTACATTTTAAAAAATAATTTCAGTTTACTAGGCATAAGCCTGTGGTGTCTAGAAGCTTCTCTATTTCTCTCCCTCTCCTTCATCTTTGGCTAAATATAAAGTGGTAATCTAATAGTCCTTTGTCAATGGTGATTTAGCAATTAGGTGACTTTAACGTAACTTTTTCTAGTGCCTTTGACTCTTTGTTTCAAGAGAAATTGTAGAAACCACAGTCATCTTACCTTCTTTCTCAGTGAAGACTGAAATTTAAATCATAGTTTAAATGCTTGAGGGAAATTAACCATGTAAAGGTTTTCCATGGCTAATTTTTGTAAAGTAATCAGCTCATTATGCAAAAAATTACCTTTTGTAAAGTAATCATTCTCTTTGGAAAAGAATCCAAAAAATGGAGTATGGGGAAGCTTGTAATAGGAAAATCCTGTAGTTTCAGGGTAAGAGGTCATACCTCAGTGTCTGTGCCTGGCAACTTAACCAAAAAAAAAAAAAAAAGTTGATTGAAGGAATGTTTGATAGGAACAAAAATATTCATGTTTGAGTATTCGCAGTCTTTTTCTCTTTTGCTTCCCCTGCCCTTTTAAGGAAGAATCCTTCATTTCTTGTTTCCTAGAACTATGTTGTGCTGACCAAGCTAAGTACAGCTAGAAGAGCTACAGAACTGAAGAGAAGGAGGTCAGATTATTCTCGGTACGAAAAGGCCTGAAGTAATAGCAAAGGGAGGTAAACTGCAGGAGAGAGGGAGAGGAAGTGTGAGCATGCCCAGAGAGGGAGAGAAAGAGGGAGGGAGAGAAGCACTGTGGGAGTTTGGTGAACAAGCGAGAAGCAAAATGGATGGCTGTCATGAGGACCTGGGAGAAAGGGAGAACGATGGGTAAAGATTTTTAGGAAGTTGTGCTGTATGAATATGCCATATATTTCCTTTCCTCAGCATTTCCATGAGAGTTGGATTTGATTGTGTCACACGCCAAGACTGGCTTAAGGATGTCCCCTTTTTATCTATCTCCCCTTTTTATCCTGTTGCCCTAGGTCTCATTGTCCAGTTTCCCAGTAGTGTTAACTGCTGTCACCTCTACATGTTGCGGGCTATTCTTGTTTTCTTAGCTTTCCTGACCTGGAAGTAAGTGCATCATCTTTGTGCTTGGTTCAATCAAGACCACTTTAGAAAGTACTCAGAGACCATAGGCAGGTATAGAAAGAAATTAAATAAATAAATAAATATATATATATATATATATATTTTTTTTTTTTTCACACACACACACACACATACATACATAGAAATTATGAACACATGGAACAGAACTGTTTCTAGAACTTAAGTTCCAGATATAAACATAACGAAGTCCAGTCATGCAAAGACTCTAACTGATGGAGATTGCCAAGGTTCTTAGCATTGGCTCTTCTTTTCCTTAGTTCTGTCCCCATGTTCAGTGTCTTAACCAACCATGGCTGTGAAGATTTGAGATATCTTCAGCTTATTCTAGAGCTTATCTTTGTATATAACAGAAACATGTTATAAGGAGGGTGGATTTTGTAAATGGAAGGCATTATTGTTTGGCTGAGCTCTAGACCATAATAATTTGAACTACAGCACTTTTCTGAATGACAGAATTTATCGATTATATACTACATAAGGTTTAAATCGTTTTACTCTTATATGAATATATACTTTATATTATCAAGTAAACTGTATTCTTTTTTTAAAAATTTTTTAAAAGGTTTTATTTATTTATTTGACAGAGAGAGATATCACAAGTAGGCAGAGAGGCAAGCAGAGAGAGAGAGAGAGAGGGAGGAAGCAGGACCCCCGTGGAGCAGAGAGCCCAATGCGGGGCTCAATCCCAGGACCCTGGGATCATGACCTGCGCTGAAGGCAGAGGCTTAACCCACTGAGCCACCCAGGTGCCCCAGTAAACTGTATTCTTAGCAAGGACCATATCTTCCATAGCTTTTCCCCCATAGATCCTAGGTATTGCGTTAACATGTAGTTAATGTAAATCAGTGGTTTCCCAAAGTGTGATCTGGGTACTTCTGGGGATACTGAACACTATTTCAGGGGTCTACAAAATCAAAACTATTTAAAAAACAATACTAAAATTTTTTTGCCCTTTCACTTTATCCTGTCATGAGCGTATGGTAGAATTTTCCAGATGCTACATGACATGTGATGATGTCATTCCTCTGATGGCTAATGGAAAGTGTACTTGTATACTTTTGTGCTTTAAAAGTTTCTGAGTTTTAGTTTCTTAATATAGATAGGTATAACCCACATAAACAAAAGTTATTCAAGGTTCTCCATAGTTTTTAAGATTGCAAAGTGGTCCCAAGACCAAAAAGTTTGAGAACTGTTGGTGCAGATAATTATGTCTTGAATTGAAAATAGTATCAATCTGATATTTATCATTTCTTTTCCTGAGTTTACAGTTGGGCCTGAAATTCTTTGCTATCATTCTCTGTATGGGTTAAGGTACAGTCTGATACAGAAGCCACAAGAGACAGAAACCACATGGTTACTTGAATAGAGAAAGTTTAATATAAAAAATTATTAACTGTAATGGGGCTTTGGAGTAGCAAGGGATTGGCTAGTAAGAGACAAAGAGAACTCTAAAGAATGTAAAGAATAGTAGAAATCAGGACTAATCCCTCTGAGACTGAAACAGTCCCCAAAAAGAAGTCCCCAGGGCTTGAGATAAACACGTTGTTGGAGAGGACACAATTTTGTCTCACTGAACACCAGAGAAGTTGCTGTGGTACCATGCTGGTGGAGCTTGCTGGAAATCTACCCTCTGGAACTTTCCAGAAACCTTTCTCTTAGGTCGCTGGGGAAAACTTCTCATGGTGAGGTTTCTCACTGGAAGCACTGTGCACCGAAATTGCTCCAGGGAGAAGCAAGATTGGGTGGGGAGAGAGCCTGCTGACCACTGAGTGCTGTGGCTGCCTTGCCCTGCAGGAGCTCACTACGGAGAAACCTTGCATCTTGCAGGATGCTGAGAAGCAGTTCCCAGGGCTGGAATCTGCCAACGGAAAACATACAAATCAGAGAAGAATACTCTTTTGCAATGTGTCTCCATGGCTCTCTATTGACAGAGCTTAACATTATTCTCTCTGATAAAGGAAAAGATTTGAAGGGTGGTTGGGTTATGGACATTGGGGAGAGTATGTGCCATGGTGAGTGCTGTGAAGTTTGTAAGCTGAATGATTCACAGACCTGTACCCCTGGGGCTAATAATACATTATATGTGAATAAAAAATAAAAAATTTTAAAAAATTAATTAAAATTAAAATATGGAATCTTAAAAAAAAAAGAAAAAGATTTAAAGAACCTAGTTCCATTTTAACAGAGCACCTAATGAAGGATGAATTTGGAGCTGAGAGGAAATAAAATGACAAATGGCATACTTAACTTTCACTTAATAAGTAGTTTATCAATTACCTATGTCTCTTAAAATTTCTGATGTTTTTGTTGTATGGAAAGCCATTCATTCATTCAACAAACATTTATTCAGTGACTATAATGTTCTAGGAACTTATAAACATAAGCAGAAATTGTAGGCTATTGCCTACTAACAGTTCCTCTATTTTTTCCCTCAATAAGAGAATCCCAATTTTGTTCTTCTCCCTTGCCATAAGCTTCAGGGAAGTCCATTCCTTATCTCAGCTACAAGCCTAGCTCCATAGTGTGAATCACCGTTATTCTGAATAGATTTTCATGGTCCCATTTCCTTTGCAAGCAGTGGTTTTGTGACACAATTCTGACCAAAAGGACACGAAGGGACATCTGCAGAGGGGGTTCTAGAATGTTTTTTTCCACCATCTTGAAAAATGGTATTCAGAAAGAAATAACCCTCCTCTGTTCCTGGGCATTGTCATGTCTTCATGTGATGCTTGGAATTTGGCAGCCATTATTTGAGGGGAGGGTGAGAGCCAGCTATGCATAGCATAGCAGGAAACGGAAGTAAATGAAAGAATTAATCAAACCTAGAAACACCTACCTGTAGGCTTCTTGTTTTAAAATTCAGTTGAGGGGCTCCTGGGTGGCTCAGTGGGTTAAAGCCTCTGCCTTCGGCTAGGGTCATGATCTCAGGGTGGCATCCGGCTCTCTTCTCAGCAGGGAGCCTGCTTCCTCCTCTCTCTCTGCCTGCCTCTCTGCCTACTTGTGATCTCTGTCAAATAAATAAATAAAAATTTAAAAAAAATTCAGTTGTGGGAATGCAAGTTGGTGCAGCCTCTTTGGAGAACAGTGTGGAGATTCCTCAAGAAATTAAAAATAGAACTTCCCTATGACCCTGCAATTGCACTCCTGGGTATTTACCCCAAAGATACAGATGTCATGAAAAGAAGGGCCATCTGTACCCCAATGTTTATAGCAGCAATGACCACGGTTGCCAAACTATGGAAAGTACCAAGATGCCCCTCAACGGACGAATGGATAAAGAAAATGTGGTCCATATACACTATGGAGTATTATGCCTCCATCAGAGACGATGAATACCCAACTTTTGTAGCAACATGGATGGAACTGGAAGAGATTATGCTGAGTGAAATAAGTCAAGCAGAGAGAGCCAATTATCATATGGTTTCACTTATTTGTGGAGCATAACAAATAGCATGGAGGACATGGGGAGATAGAGAGGAGAAGGGAGTTGGGGGAAATTGGAAGGGGAGATGAACCATGAGAGACTATGGACTCTGAAAAACAATCTGAGGTGTTTGAAGTGGCGGGGGGGGGGGAGGTTGGGGTACCACCAGGTGGTGGGTATTATAGAGGGCACGGATTGCATGGAGCACTGGGTGTGGTGAAAAAATAATAAATACTGTTATGCTGAAAATAAATAAGTTTAATTAAAAAAATTCAGTTGAAGGTGTTTCTTGTAATTACTGGATATGCCAGACTTGAGACAACATATGCTAATAAGATACTGTCCTAAATCCCAAGAGGCTTATGGTTCTGTCAGAGAAACAAGTAAGTGAAATAAAAGTTTAAGATTTCTATGATAAAAGAGAATAGTAGTTGAATTCAACTGTAACATGCTAGCTCCAGCTCACTATAAAATTAGGTTAGAAAAGAGAAACATTATCAAGGGAAAATGTTTTGTTAAGTTGCCTCAAAGGAAATATTTCCAAGTTTCCTTGCAAATAGAAAGTTACATAATGTAATATATTTGATCAGAGCTTTGTCTCTGCCCCAAACTCTTCCCAGTAATAGTAGAAAAGATGAACAGTTGTCAAGTAGTATTATTTTTCAAGTACACATAAAAATGATAAAAAAGAGTAACATAAATCCAGTTTCAATAAAAAGCAGCAACAAGTATAATAAGGAAATAGTCTTTATGTTAATATATTTCGACTCATAAAACATTGTGGTATGTGTATTCGGTGACACAAAAGCAGTTTTGTTATTCCAAGGAACGAGGTCTCAAATACCAGATTTCTCTTACATTTCTCTTGGAACACCTAGTTGAGAATTCTGGTGATCTCTTTGCTAGTTTAATGAAAGTGTGCCCTTAATCTCCATTCCAACTGGAATTGTTGGAAGCAGAAACAAATTACTCTACTTTCATAATTAAGTGAAGCGGAGTGACCCTTTTGTACATCTCAAATTTTCCTACAGCTTTCAATTGTTCATAAAGGCTTCTGTCTTTTATTTGCAGGTTGAATGATAATCTCTATGCTTTCCTTCCTGGAATCTTCAGATTGGCTTTGCATAGACAAATTAAAATAGAGACTTGAGGCATTTTTTGTTTTGTTTAGTTTTCTGAGTAATTCAAGAGAAAAACAATTATTTTTATTTAATAATATAACACACCAGGCACACTAGCCTCCAGGCCTTACCACTTACTGTTCACTTGGCCTCAGGTTTCTCTTCCCTTCCCATCTGCATGGTGCTCCCCTGACTTCCTCAGTCACCTTCTTGCTGATGCCTTCACCACCCACCCTATCTAAATTTCATCCCTTTTCCTCCTCATTATTTCCCATTTCCCGTTTTTTCTTTTTTTCCTTGCCAGTATTCAATACCAAATCTTATGAATTAGGTACTTATTTCTTTTACTGTTTCCCCAACTAGAATATAAACCTCATGAGGACAGGAATTATGGTCTATTTGTTTTTATCACTGAGGAATTCCCAGCACCTAGAGTAGTGCTGATATACATAAGAACTAAATGAACATCTGTTGACTGACTTACAGTGGGATAAGAGAGTCAGAAAGGCCTGGGTTAGAATGTAGTTATTTGGGGCACCTGGGTGGCTTGGTGGTTTGGGCCTCTGCCTTCAGCTTAGGTCGTGATTTCGGGGTCCTAGGATCGAGGGCCACATCGGTCTCCCTAGGATCGAGCCCCGCATCTGTCTCTCTGCTCGGCAGGGAGCCTGCTTCCCCCTCTCTCTCTGCCTGCCTCTCTGCCTACTTGTGATCTCTCTGTCAGGAAAAAAAAAAAAAGAATGTAGATATTCTATTTGGCCTGGGGGAGCTCCCTTTTACCCCTTTGAACTTCAGTTTCTTCACCTATAACATGGATGTGCTACCTTACATGGTAGTTTTAAGGGATTAGTGAGATAATGCACAATTGCTAGCCCTCTTCCTTTTCAAACTGAGGAAAGACTTCAGAACTTTATTTTCTGATATTATTCCTCTTCCTTCCACAAATCTTCTTTATGGGTATCTCAGTCAGAATTCTAGTAGGAAACTCAAATTAGGATCATTTGAGGAGGGTTGAGGTCTAGGGGAACATAGCAAATAGAGGAGGAACTTAAGAAATAGCAGAGAAATCACTACCTGTAGGCCCAAAGGGATGAGGGGAAGAAAGGAGAGCTGGGCCCCCTGGTGAGCTCACAGGAAGGGAACAGGGAGAATAAATAACCTTATACTCCTTTCTCCCTCAGATGATCTCTTGCTGGGTCTCCTTATCTTCAGACCCAATTGTAAGCCAGAGAGCTGAGAGCTCAGTGATGTCGGCCATATAGGTCAGCCCCTAGGGCACAGGGCAGATGGGAAAGAATGGAGATTGAATCTGGGGGGCCAAAGAAACCATCCAACCTTACTATACCCAAGATACTTGTTTTGTGAGGGATAGAGAGGGTAAAGACAAGGTCTAATTCTCAGTAGACTCATGGTTAGGATGACCAGAACTTCAGTTCAGTGCAATAAGCATCATACAAAAGCCAGCATAGTGTGTTATGGGCACATGGAAGAGAGGTATCTCTTTCACAACTTAAATGTCAGCGATAGTGTGTTGGGGGGGTTAGAGGGGGTACTGGTAGTTTGACTCAGAAAGGCTTTCTGGAGATTAAGATTGGTAACTTAATTCAGAGACCATTTTAAAGTGTGACAGTTTTTTAAGAAGAGATGATGAAATGTCGTTCTCTGTAAGAAAATTTTTTGACTAAATATAAGAAGATGGAACTAGGGTATGGAAGTGAGGATGAGATTGAAGGATAGAATGAAATAATTTCAAAGGTTTTTCCTGGCTTTTATGTTTTAATAATTAAGCTATTTGTTGTCTTGTTACTTCTGAACTGTTAGACTATAGTTCTTTAATACATGAAAATGAGTATAAAATTTGTAATAATTTCTCTTGTTTGCAGAATTTGACTTCAGGTTTCAACCATGAATGGTCTTAAATTTAACATAACTCATTTTAGAAGGGAATATAATGTTCTGAGAATAAATCATGTAAGTTTATTATATATTGAAACTTAATGCAAGAAAGAAGAAAACAATATTAATAAACAAGTCTGATTTGGGTTAATGTTCATAAGGTTCCTTTATTTAACATTCTCTTCATAGACTGTTCTAATCTTCAAGAAAACTCTATGACTCTACATCTTGATCGTTTCTAATGAAAGCAAGCAAACTCATTACACATCACCTGTATATGGTCCTAAGAAAGATATTTATATATGGTTTTCAGGTTCAGTGATAACACAAAAAAGATAGATGCAGGCAGGGATCAAATGACAATGAGCTAAGGGCCTTGGGAACCTGTGCGACAGAGAGGGTGACAAGAAGGAAGAAAACAAACTTTTCTTGAGTACTTTTCTATGCAACATAATTTGTGATGGGTTTTCCAGGTTACCCAAGTGAACAGCTGGCAAGACCACAGCACACTTAAATTGGTGCACTGAGAGATCTCACTGTGGTAATTATTTTCTTTGTAATTAGACGTAATTACAGTGAAGTGTAGTGAGGAGCTTGTCCACAACCAACATCAAACAAGAAGTTCCAGTGGTATCCCTAGCGCTGTAGCTACAAACGTCAGATGGCGGGGGACAGAACAGCCAATAATTATAAACAACTAGAGAGGGAAGCGTGGGCAGTTAGTAACACTTCAAAAGGCTGCACAAGATGCTTGGGATGTTTGGGAAATCCAGAGAAATGAGTCAAATGGGATCGAGGCAAAAGCAATGGAGGCAAATGTGGAGCGGCAGCTCTTGGCCTGCTCAAAAGAAGGTGCCCCCGGCCTGAGTCCTAACTAGGCCTTAGCCTCCAGCTCCTCCAGTCTCAGCGCGTTTTTCCCACTCCTAGCGCTGAGGCCCTCGCGTCCCTCCGCCCCCGACCCCGCCCACCCCACCAGGGCCTGGCTCCGCCTACCAAGCCTGGGCCGCGGCTCGCTCCGCCCACTCTCCCAGGACGGCTGCCCGCGGCCCGCGGCCGAGGGGCGGGGCGGCCGGGGCCGGGAGGAGCCGCACTCCCGAACGGGAGGGGGATCCGCCGCGGAGTTACGGGAAAGTTGGTCCGAGTTCCTGGAGTTTCCCCCAGTGGTTCCCGGCGCTCGGCCGGCCGGTGCCCCGGCTCCTTTCCTCCCTCCGGCCTTCACCGCCCACCGCGTCCCTCCTTCTGTCCTCGGCCGCCATGGAGCAGCCGCCAGCGCCCAAGAGGTAACGAACGCTGGGAGCGGGGCGAAGGAGGGAGGCGGCGCCCGCGGCCGCCGGCGGGGGTGGCTAGGCCGGGCCGGACCGCGACCCCCTCTGCGACTGCCAGGCCAGGTCCGGGCGCGCCAGGCGTCAGGAGGCGGGATCGAGTGCTGGGCCGCGTCTGTCCACAGGCCGAGGGCCCCGCGGGGAGGCCGAGCCTCGCCTCTCCCGCGAGCCGGGCCTGGCAGCGTGGAAAGTCGCGGGGCAGCGCCCGGCTCCCCGCGGCCGGACTCCCGGGCCGGGCGGACTTCTCCCTCCTGGCAAGTTCACGAAGCCTGGAGATGGGAAACTGGGAAACAGCCATGTAGGCATTCTGGTCAAATGTTTGTGATAATACTGCCTTTTATTTGAGAAGGCGGGTTATTAACAGTTTAAAGAACTCAATATTAATAGCTATACACAGTGTGTAAAACTTGTACATATACTGCACTGACAGGTGTTCCTCCCCTTACGCCCCTCAAGTTCAAAAGTATTTATGGATGCAAGACAGTAGGAATCTTAAATTAGAACCCCTCCCCCATATAGTTTTTTTTTCTTCTGGCATATTAAAAATAGTGATGCTTTGATATTTACTGTTTATATTTAATCTTTAATATATTGGAAGAGTAAGAGTAACAGTGGATACTTTTAAAGTAGTATTTTGTAATGGTCGTCCTAAATCAAGGCTCTCCATAGCTTTAAGTTCAAAAGGTGCATTTTTTCCCCTCCAAGAATGAATCAACATCAGTTAACTGGTGGTGTTTAAAGCATTTAATCTCAGTCTTTCATTTTTTTTTTTTATGAAATAAAGGTACTAATCTTTCTCCCAGAGAGTGCTGTTGTGAAGATTGAGGAGTTCCCGTGTTCTGATGCTTAGAGATCTTTAGATGAAAGGTGATATATTCAGGGACATGGAATAATTAAAAAGGTAGGAACTTTGTGAGCTCTTGTGAATTGTGTGACTAGACACATGAGCCTTGAAGCCTGGAAACCATCTGTTCAGGTGAAAAAAGGTGGGGGGGGTTGTGGGAGGGTTTCCAAAAGAGACCTGCTATTAGAGCCCTTGATAGTTTTTATCTGGTATTTTGTGTTGAACTCTAGTATTGACTGGGCACCCAGTTTTCATACCATAGAAAAAAATTGGTGACTTTTTTTTTCTCTTCTATTTTGGAAGGACCGTAAGGGGGCATCTCTGAGAGGATGCCCTAAGGTCAACTCGAACAACTCCCAATTGAAGTAGAAGCGATCTGTTCATTAGCTCTAAGTTATCAGAGCTTCTTATAGGTATAAGAGATCCCCCGTCCTTGCAGGGACTCTGGACAACCTAGAAGGGTCAGGGGGACATGTGGGTGGCACATATAACCATTCCATGTCATTTATACTTTTTCAAGGTGGTGCTTGCACATCCAACGGGCTTATTTTTAGTTCTCTTTCAGAGAGACTTACGCTGATCCAGGAGGGCATTTCTGAAAAGCAGGATATGTGTCATTAAGCCCATATATTCGAGTATCACTTAAAATTTTTTCACAGCAGGGGCGCCTGGGTGGCTCAGTGGGTTAAGCCGCTGCCTTCGGCTCAGGTCATGATCTCAGGGTCCTGGGATCGAGTCCCACATCGGGCTCTCTGCTCGGCAGGGAGCCTGCTTCCTCCTCTCTCTCTCTGCCTGCCTCTCTGCCTACTTGTGGTCTCTCTCTGTCAAATAAATAAATAAAATCTTTAAAAAAAAAATTTTTTTTCACAGCATTTTCATTTTCATAATATCATCATAGCAGCCCTGTTAAGTAGGTTGGATCACAGGTATTAATCCTGTTCTGTAGCTGAGGACACTGAAAGAGTTTGCCACATGGAAGACTATGACAGGGATTACTGACCGTGAGTTTTTGTGTTCTCCCTATGGATCATTACCTTCTAATAATAAAATATAGATGCCATTTTTGAGGTCATTTTGTTTGCCAGGAATGTTGTATATACATTCCTTTATTTTATTGTCTTAAGAAACAGGAATCCTGGCTCTGCAGCTTATTATGCTAGTTCTAAATTTAAATTCTTCATCTGTAAAGTGTGTTGTGAGGATTAAAATAGGTCATGTGTAAAGCACTTAGCACAGGGCTCCGTAATGTGTTCAGTGATGTTAAATGTTGTTAGTTTTTTCTTTGCTAATTAAATGAAGCTCAGAGAGGTTAAGTAAGTGGAGGAGATGCCAGAACCTTGAGTCTGATTGGCTGCAAAGGCTGCGCACTCACACGATATACCATGCTACCTCTTATTAAAGACTCACTTTCTTAGCCTTCCGTGATATGGTGGTCATTTCTTTGCACAATCCTCTGGGCCCTCTTCTTGTTCTTTTCCTAATCCCTGCAGGAATGTCGCTTTGCTTTGCGGCCTTAAGTAGCACTTTCGTATGGCTGAGACACTTTTTTACATGGTTACATTTACGCTGCTCATGTTCAAATCTGTATGACCAGCAGCTGCGGTTCGGTTGGTATATTTGATTTTTTCTTGCAGATCCACACTTCCATTATTCCGTCTAATTTGTCACTAAGTCCTGCTGAATTCTCCATTAAAGAGTCTGGATTCATTTTCTTTTCCCTTTTTCATTTTTGATACGATTACCCTGTTCTTGGGTTTTATGACCCTCATACTTGATTTACAGCAGTGCCTTCCAACTAGGTACTTTAGTGCAGTGGTTTTAAAAAATTTTTTAGCAGAAAGGCTCTGTTTGGAGTAGAGGCAGGGGACTAGGACCTGGTTCTCAGTGCCTTACCTCCTTCTGTTCCCCTTATGCTGCCCTACTGAACCTCCTAATGATCCATAAGACACTCTTTGCTTTAATGTGTCTTGCACATGGCTTCTGATTTGTCAAAGCAGCACTTCCACCATGGTATTCCTTTAAAAAAAATTTTTTTTTTTTTGGTGTTGGGGCACACTAGCCTGCTTAGTACCCAGCACTTGGTCTTGGATTTAATCCCCAGGCTTTTGTTACTCTTCTCCAATATGAATCTCTCCTCCTGAAGTTTCCCTACTATTTTTTATTTAGGCTGTAGGCTGTGGATACTTCTAACTTTGCCTTTGTTCATCCTTTTCCTCTAGAGAAGTTTGTGTTATTTTTTTGCTGGTAATCTGTGTTTTATTCTTCCTTCAAGGCCTGTTTCATAAAGTATCTTATATGAGCCTGTTTCATAAAGTATCTTATATGAGTGCTTTCTAGCCCAAGGTATTTCTCTATATTCCTAATATGATGTCCATTTGACTATATGCCATCTTCATATTGTTCTTTCTTCAGTTATAAAATTTTAGATATTCAAAAGATAATAGGAGCTAATTTAGTATTTATGTATCACAGTACCCAGGTTTAGAGATAAAATATTGTGAATATAGTTGAATTTTCTCAAGTATATCTCTTCTCAGTTGCTTTCCCTCCCTATCCCCTGAAGGATTGTCACTATCCTAAATTGGGTATTTCTTATTCTCATACCATATGTGTCTTTGTATTTTTATCATGTTGTTCGTATATATCTGACCTAGTGTTAGGCTTGGGTGTTCGTGTCTGCCTTTGCTCTTGGGTGCCATTCTTTTCCTCTGGGCGCTGGAGATTCCCCTTTGCAGCCAGATCTGAAAATCATGACTAGAGGTTCTAGAAGGTTTTTCTTACCTCACATCATTGACTTGGTCTCACCAACAAGGCTGTGTTAAATACAGACAATGGATGTGATCACTTATAGTCACTGACTTGAGGTATCAGAATAGCTTTATATTCCTCAGATTTCCTTAACAGGTCTGTCACAGAGGTCTTCATAAGTCCTTATGAAAATAAAGTCCCTCTGGGAATGGAAGTCCATTAAGTAGTTCTTAATTATTAGTGTTTCAGTAAGTTGGGTTTCTCAGATTTCTTTGTAGGGGATGAAAGAAAAATGACCACACGATAGGTAAGTTGTAAGAGATAGAAGAGGAAATGAAATGATCAAAGCATGAGATCTTCACTGAGTAGAACATTCATAAAAGGGGAGATGGGTCTCTGTGATAGGTGATTGGTAGCATGAAAACTCTGGTTACTTGAAGATAGATAGTTATATAGATAATATTTGTTAAAGAGAGGACAGAATATCATTGCTGGAGAAGTAGACTATACCAGACAGGCCTTGTTCCTCAGTTAGATTATAAGATTAATAGATACTTAAAATTTAAAATTCATTAAGGTAAACTTGGAGGAAAAGTTGGGGTGAACAGTGAAAACACTGGAAGGATAATAAGGGGAGTAAGCTCCTGAAATTGACTCTCGAGACAGATAAGGAAAGTTCTTTGATTTAAGCCATGGATAGAGTCTTTGCAATTTTCTTTTTTTTGTAGTGTGAAAAGATAGGTGGGGGAAGTAAAATTAAAAATTCAAGTTAAGACGTTAGGGTTACAAAGTGCATTCACACAAATGGAAAGTGAAGGTAAGAAAACAGTTATTTTGGGGCGCCTGGGTGGCTCAGTGGGTTAAAGCTTCTTCCTTCAGCTCACGTCATGATCCCAGGGTCCTGGGATCGAGCCCCGCATCGGGCTCTCTGCTCAGCGGGGAGCCGGCTTCCTCCTCTCTCTCTGCCTACTTGTAATCTCTGTCTGTCAAATAAATAAAATACAAAATCTAAAAAAAAAAAAGAAAGAAAAAGAAAACAGTTATTTCCCAAGGGAAAGTGTTGCTGTGAACAAATGGAGTGTTAGAAGATAATTAAGGAATGAAAAAGCAAAAGGAGAAGATATAGAAGGATGAAGTAGAAGATATTTATAGATTCCTCAGCATGAAAAGCCTATATTATATCTACCTGTAGTATCAGCAGCCCTGACATTAGACCAGAAATTGGGAATGCAGGTAAACAGACAGCCGGGAACTATTGACTCTTAGAACTGAGACACAGTTTGTGTTGTGAGACACAGCCACTAAGCAGATAGTAGGGTATGACGAAAATCATGAAGGCAGTGAGAAGAGGTGTGGGCTTCCTTTTGTGTCGATATTACTAATTCATGTGCCCTTGGGATCAGAATTCTTCTGTGCTTACTATTGGAGAGATTGACAAATGGGGAGCTAGAGTTTTCTTTGAGATGATGACGTGAGGACTGTACAAAACAAAGGCAGCAACCTCAGGTGGTAGAAGGCCCTGGAGGACGCTCCCAGCTTCAGAGGCGGGCTAGGGGAGAGGTTCTGAGTATTTCAAAGGGCAAGAAAAGATTCAAGCAAACAGGAGCATCTTTTTTTTTTTTTTTTTTTAATTATTTCTTTTTTTTTTTTTCCAATTTATTTATTTTCAGAAAAACAGTATTCATTATTTTTTCACCACACCCAGTGCTCCATGCAAGCCGTGCCCTCTATAATACCCACCACCTGGTACCCAAACAGGAGCATCTTTTTGCATTGACTGGGTCCCTAAAGCATAGTGGTTCTTCTTTTGGCTTTTCTCTGTTAACTGGGGGTGGCACCAACTCCTTTAAAATTGATTTAGGCTCTTAGGATGGGAATGGTCAGTTGGTTCTTCTTCCTAAAGACAGGGAAGATGACTGTAACCTCTGGATCAGGTCTGGGTGAGCAAACTTCAGTTGCACATTAAGACAGGAGATAAGCTCAGTCTTTAGTCCACCCGAGGCAAAGATTAATTTATCTTTTGTTCTTTAAGGGACTGAGATATAGCATATATTAGTGCTAAAGAATTTGTTAGAAATGTAAAGAAAAAGGTAAACATGTATTAAACTCGGCTAAGTTGAAACTTGTTTTTCTAAAGTAATCTAAATGTTCATTGCAGAAGTGTGTATCAATAAAGCTTTAAAATAAAAGGTTTAAATTGAGTATTTCTTGTTTGGATTATAAGGAGAGGGGGAAGTGCTTTGAATTTAATATTTCTTGGTTCAGAGAAGTCTGTGTTGAACTAAAGGTCCCGTCACTTTAGGCCATCATGTATTAGTGGCTCTGAAAAAATTAAAAAAAAATATTGATGGTGAAACCCAGCACAGACCCACATACATATAAAACAAAAACAGAAGTTTCACACAATGTACTATGTGGGATGTTTTTGGTATTTTTCTCTTTTCCTTTATGTTCTGTTTCATTGAAAAACTGCTGGTCATGAGCCACCAAATTATTTTCACGACCTTCTAATGGGTTGTGATCTGCAGTTTGAAAAGACATTGTCAGCATATGTAGTAGTGACAGTCAAGAAACTGACTTCATTTCAAACTCTATCCTGATCCACAAAAGCTCAGTGATGGCATTGACAGAAGGATCCAGATGGGTGTGAGTGTACCTGCCTATACACACAGTAGGACAGAGGTGAAGGGGAGAAAGGAAACTTCTTTAAAAACTACAGTATTTTGACTGTACCAGGACAGTATATCGTTCCCAACTGAAGTATGGGAAAATGGACAATGATGGTCTGTGATGTTTGACAGAATTCACAAAAGAATATGTGATACATAAGGGTTGCTATTAGGCACTTGGGTCCCTTTTCGTGCAAAGCTATCATTATGATTGCCTCAGCTTCTGACGCCCTCTCAGCTGCACCCTTTCTAAGGACCAAAGGTCTCTAGGTTTTTCTGCTAAAGAGAAAATTTATACTATCTGATAGAAACTTTCTTTTTTATTTGTCCCAAGTCTCTTTCTTGTGATTTTATTTGAATTGCCTCATATGTTAGGATTATTCTAATTTCAGTTCTTAGCTCTTGGAACAGAGTCTTTATTTCAAATGTCTTTTTATAACTGTTTTTTCCACAGAGTCTAACATTGAACAAATGAAAGTAACAAATATGTAAATAGATATGTATGAATATTAAAAATAAGTTCATTGTTTGCATGCCATGACTATTAAGGTGCTGATTACCTTGAACATCTTAAAAGTATATTAAAGGATGTATCTTACAAAATGACTTGGTAGCAAAATGAGAATTACAGAAAACTGTTAATGTTGCTGGTGATTAATATAAGTATACATGTGATAGTATATGTGAGTTCTGAATTAGTTTGTAAATTTTACATGAATCAGGGGTACCTGGGTGGCTCAGTTGTTTAAGCATCTGCATTTGGCACAGGTCATGATTCTGGGGTCCTGGGATCGAGCCCCACATTGGACTCCCTGCTCAATGGGGGTCTGCTTCTCCCTTTCTCTGCCCCCCCCAACTTGTACTCACTTGCTTTCTTTCTCTTTCTCAAATAAATAAAATCTTTAAACAAAATGAAATAAAACAAAACTTTATATGGTATCAGACATCTTAGTAAAGAGGTCAAATAGAGTTAACATTTTCAGATAGTTCCAGGTATCTTGATATAAATATTAGTATCTTGGTGTCCAGACACAGACACACATGCTCTCTCTCTCTCTCTCTCTCTCTCAGAAAATTGGGGAAATTGTTGCGCATATGTGATTCCAAGGATGAGGTAGTTTTTATATTCAAAATATGGAATGTTACTCTCTGTCCAGATCATTTTTCATTTTTTAGGATTTTTGATTTTCTGAAATCATGGGACCTATAGTTGGAAAGGAATGCAAGTTAAAATTATTTTTGTAATTTGGGTGAACCCTTTACATATTTGAGGAAAGCATGAATCAAAGCTAATAAGCAGCTAATTTCCTTGACTTTTCTTCTCTGGAGCCAGATGATCTCTCCTGAGTCTGCAGAGTCGCCCCATTTGCCGGTTTCTTTTTAAAAACTGGTTTTCTAAACCACAGAGACTCTTAAGTGTAGAGAAGAAACTGAGGGCTGGTAGAGGGAGGTCGGTGGGCAGATGGGCTAAATGGGTGATGGGTATTAAGGAAACCACCTGTTACGGTGAGTGCTGGTGTTGTATGTAAGTGAAGAATCACTAAATTATGCTCCTGAAACCAATATTACACTATGTTAACTAACTGGAATTTAAATAAAAAGTTTGGAAGAAAAAAAATTAAAATTGGCTTTATTTACTCACTGATCATTACTCATGGCAGAAACTGGATGTCAGCTTTGAGTTCATTTATTTGCTCATTTATTAATACATTAAATTAATTAATTTGGGGCGCCTGGGTGGCTCAGTGGGTTAAGCCTCTGCCTTCGGCTCAGGTCATGATCTCAGGGTCCTGGGATCGAGTCCCGCATCGGGCTCTCTGCTCAGCAGGGAGCCTGCTTCCTCCTCTCTCTCTCTGCCTGCCTCTCTGCCTACTTGTAATCTCTCTCTGTCAAATAAATAAATAAAATCTTTTTAAAAAGTAATTAATTTAACTAATAAATTAATATTTATTAATTTATTCAGTCATTATTAATTAACTGCCTGTCAGATGCTAAATGCTGGGTATGTTGTTGAAGGAAGCGGTTGAGATCTTTGACCTCATAGGACATACACTGTAGTTGGAGCTTGAACTATGAAGGATAGAAGTAGCACATACTGATAGAGAAAAATGGTGGAATCTGTTTGATAGGGTAGTTGGACAGAGCTTCTCTGAGAAGGTAATACTAAAGCTGAGATATGGGGTTGAGAATTTATCCTTGTGAGCAGCTGGAAAGAGTATTCCAGGCAGAGGGAAAGCTTTGAGAAGGCCTGGAGGTGGGAAAGAGCATAGTGTGTGGGAGGAATTGAAATGAGGCCACTGTGGCTGGATTGTAAAATGGGAGAAAGTGGTTGGAGATGAGGTCAGAGAGATGGGCAGGGATTCAATGATGCAGGCCATGGAAAGGAATTTGGATGTGAAAGTGCAATGGGCTGTCATTAAATGGTTTTAAACAGAATTTTAAGCAGTTTGTTTTAAAAGATCATTCGGGTTGCTTTCGGAAGAATAGATTGTAGAGGATTAAGAATGACGGGAGGGGAGCAAGTTGGGAGGCCATGGCTGTGGTTCATGGTTAGTTAGATGGTGGAGTCAGTGGAGATGGAGAGAAGGGTGGACAGATGTAAGTTAAATTTTGGAGTTGGAAATGAAGGACTTGCTGATAGACTAGGTGTGGGAATTGGGGAAGAAAGAGAATTATGGCTCCTGCATTTTGTGTTTGAGCAACTTGGGGGTTGGAGGAAGACTGGGAGAGGAACAGGGTGGGGTATCTCATAGTCTCTTTCTTAGAATTTCTCGACGCCCAGGAAAGTGAATCTGTTGGGCTCTGATTGTGATATTAGGTGGTTCCCTTAGAAGAGGAAGTGGGTAGGAGGAAATGATGGGCACTGACTTTTTTTTTTAACCTCTGATTTTCACTGCATTAGTCTAGAGAATGGGAATCATACTAAGCCTTTGTTAGGTGTTTGCAACATTCAGGTGTCCTGATAACCTGCTATTAAAAAATGTTTTTATTGCAAAATAAAACATCAGTAAAAAATAAACATATGGCGTGATAATTACCTTAAGGCGGACACCTTTGTAATCACCAGTCAGCTTAAGAAATAGAACTCTGCTGCCCTTCCTTCTTAGTGTTCCATCCTAGTCATAGCTGCCTTTTCCCATAAGTAATTCTTATATTGACTTCTATAGTAATAACCCAAATGTGCATTGCTAGACACTCTAGGTTAGTCTTGCCAATTAAAAAATAGTTTTTATGGGAAATGTCACTTTTCATTTTACATTAGTTCTCCATCCCTTTTCTCTTCTCTTTTACCTGTTGAAGAATGCAGGATGTTTGTAGCTTCCCACAGCTTGGATTTTGCGGACTACTCACCCAAGGTGCAGTTCTATTGTTCTTTTGCCTTCTGTATCTTCTGCCAGTGAGTAACTGGATCCAGACACTGGAAGGCTCAATTTCGATCCCTTAGTCTTTGTGATAGGTGGTGTTTGGCAAGACTGTGTTAGTCACTTAGTATTTAGTTATCTCTCTTTTTTTGTGTTGTTAGCAGCTGTTGATGGTTAGTGCTTATTTCTGGTAATTCACTGGATGTTGCAAAATGGTGAAATTCTAAATACATCATTTTGCTTTCATTTGTTAATTGGAATTTTTTTTTTTTTTTGGAATGTTTTTTATAGAGTTACCTCCCTCATCTTTTTTTGGACTACGCAGTGGTACAGTCTATAAAAGTAAGACAGGATAAATGCTTGATTCTTCCCCTTTATCTGTTTTCAAGAGAATGCATTAGTTCCCTATTTTTTCTCCAAAGGGCATCAATTCTTCTTCTTCTTCCCCCCCGCCCCAAGATTTTATTTATTTATTTGATAGAGACTCAGTGAGAGAAGGAACACAAGCAGGGGGAGTGAGAGAGGGAGAAGCAGGCTTCCCACAGAACAGGGAGCCTGATACTGGGCTCCATCCCAGGACCCTGGGATCATGCCCTTAGCCGAAGGCTGGTGCTTAATGACTAAGCCACCCAGGTGCCCCCCTTTTTTTCTTTTTTTAAGTGCCATTATGAGCCAGTGGATTTAAATCCATTATATTTGGTGGATTTTAATCCATTATAGTTCTTGCAGCTGAAGCTCAAAGTGGCCCCCCATCTTTGGTTAGTGGAAGGCCTTTCAGGGACAACGTGACCCATAGCTTCCTTGTTGTCTGCTGTGAAAAGATATTCGGGGCCCATCATGTCCATTTCCTGTTCTGGATCTGGAATCAACCATTTCTTCGAGTAGTACTACTTTCTTTTTATGAGAAATGGTATTTCAGGACCCCAACCTGCACGCTAATTTGTTAGTGCCATTTTAATTTTAAATAGTGTTTTTTCATAGGTAGAAGAACTGACTCATTCTTTCCAATGGTGGGGTACTGTGTCAAAAAATGTGATGGCACTGACATTTTCTTCCTCTGGCTAATATCTCTATCATACCTTTATGTTTCTAAGTTTAAGTCAGAAATTGGGTGTATGTAGACAAATTCTGTGGTAGAGACCATTTTGAGTGGACTTTTACCTTCACATTCCCCTCCCTTAACTTTGGTTACCCTTTGGTCCTGTGTTTCCTAATATCCAGTTTCACTTTTTTCTCACCTCTGAATGTTTCAGGTAACCTAGTTTCTTCTTAAACAAAAAGATACAGAAAATGAAAGAATCCGAAACAAAAAACACCACTAGTGGTAAGATTAGATTTCAAGCCTTATTTTTTAAGGTAGACCTTTTAGCCTGCTTTGTCTTACATACATATTAGTGTATCTATGCACAAACAAAATTCAGGGGCATCTCGAGGCTGCTTTATAAATCCAGCCCTGTCTACAGTATGATGAATTGCAAAATGAAGCATATCGAAATCTTAAATGCCATATGTTATTCCTTTTTAGTTTTGATCTTAGCCCCTCTTGTTAAGTTTTATTGTATTTTCAAATAAATAACATCAGGTTTGTCTCAGTAACATGGTTGGCACTTAACGTTTGATACTATGTCATGTAACTTTAGAAGGAATTAGTTTTAGTGTAATTACTTATTGTATTAATTACTGCATTGGTTATATCTATAAACTGCTATGTGAATTAGTCTGTCATCTTGCAGTTAAACAACAAACAGTAGCCATTTTCCAATGATCAGCTATTTAAACATTTTAGCATTTTTAGGTGAAATTTGTATCATAGAGGTTTGGATCACAGAGAAATGATTGGTCTGAATAAAATCTATAGTCCATGTAATTTCTAAGAATTATAAGAAATAAGGATCAAATTAAGCAAGGGAGCCTCATGAAATTCTAGGGGAAATTAAAATATACAAATTAAACTCTTGAGAAGAAAGTATTTTGATGATTGTTTTCCCGGTAGAATGAATTTTCCTTCTATGAGCTTTGCTTCTCATTGTATACTTCCAAGGTTTTGTTTTTGTTTTTGTTTGCTTTTTCCTCATGGAATAGAATTCAGGTACTAGGCAAATGATGACGATGGGATCCCCTCCCCGCTATATAGACTTTCAGCTCTTGATTAGATAGCTTTAATTAATATACACAAAACACTCATGTGATTTCAGAGAGCCTGCCAAAATAGTGATATGGTTATACTTTATATTTAGCATCATTGGCCAGTATGATATACCATGTAATGGATTTTTCCAAGTAAATGAAGTAAACTACTTTAAGCATTATATATATATATATTTTTTTTTAAGATTATTTATTTATTTATTTGACAGAGAGAAATCACAAGTAGGCAGAGAGGCAGGCAGAGAGAGAGAGAGGAGGAAGCAGGCTCCCTGCTGAGCAGAGAGCCCGATACGGGACTCGATCCCAGGATCCTGAGATCATGACCTGAGCCGAAGGCAGCGGCTTAACCCACTGAGCCACCCAGGCGCCCTAAGCATTATATTTTAAAAATATTTTACAAACACTTTTATACAGCCAGTTTTGATGGAAATCATTCCAAAATGAAGGCACTTGACCCAGTCTTCTGAAACTGATAAAGAAAGTAAATGATCATGCTTTTCTTGTTCATGAAAGCAGTCATAGAAACAGTTCATAGAATTGTTCATAGTTTTAGTTCATAGAAACAGTTATGGGTGCTTTTTTGATGTGTTTGAAGCTTTGTTGCTGTATACATGTGGCTCTTTTTTCCCTAAACCTCGTCTTGTCTTTCACTGTTACCTGTCATTCTCATTACTGTGTCCTTTTCTAAACTGCTACTTATCTTAGAAATAATTACCTGACCTGCCAGTCGCTATTCCTTTCCGAAAGTAAACTACATGCTCTTTGTGTCAGTTTTTGCTTACCAGAGGTGTTTTTCTCTTCTGCAGGGCTCATAGTATATCTTGAAATGATCTTTTGACTTAAGAGGAGGAACATTATATGCAGTGAAGGGGAAAAAAATTATTTCAACTTCCCTGAGTTTCAAAGATTTAAGATGAAAATAACCATAGTTTTTGCATCTAAAAAGGAACAGGATTTTATCTTAAGCCCGTGGAATTCCCAAGCTAAAAAAATTTTCTGTCATTTTGGAATATTATATTTTGAAGACTCATGGTATTATTACCAAAGTGAATTGGAGTCAGTTACACCTGTGCAAATACAGTAACACTACACTTCTAGTTGTTTATTTTAAATTTCTATGGGTAAAGTATTTAGACTACTATATTCTTTCATATAGGGATTACATTTTTTTGTTAGATGTAGTTGAAATTTTAAAAATTTTATTTTTATTTCTAAAAGGAAAAAACAAAACCAAACAAGTAAAAATTCTCCAAATTAAAAAAAGCAAAAACATTTTCACAAAGCACTATAATCTTCTTAATTTGTTTACAAAGAACCACAGGGGAATACTGAGAGTGGCTTCATATGTGCTGTTACTGTGTAATAAAACTGTACTGAGAAATCAAGCAAAATAGTGTCCGTCTGTGCAAATAGCTGAACTCAGCGAGTTTCCACAGCCCCCATCTCTATTTATGAAGGCCTATAAAAATTAAGCAGAAGTCAAAGCACGGAACTCATTGAATGATACACATGTTACTATTTTCAGCTTAAGGTTTCTCTGAAATGACACTTTTATTAATGTAGGTATACCTTTAATTAATGTATTTATGTTTGGGATTAATGCAATTAATTCTAGTATTATAGGGATGGAAATGAGTTGTGAGTGTACAGAGACTAAATGCTCATATTTTGTTTTCAAATTTGAGATGTAGGGAAATAAGTGAAGAGCAAAATATATGAGTAAACCTCGTTTTAAAGCGTAGGTAGTGTCTTTGGCACAAATTACGGTAGATTTTTCTGTATGGCAGGTACGTTGGTAGACCTTGGCAGGTTTCCTTTTTTATTTCTAATCAGCTAGAGATTCTGTTCTCTTTTTTAGTTCTCAAATCTAGGTATGGTTATTGAGTATTTGAAAATCTTCATAAGGACCTGAATTAAAAGTTATGACATTTATTACTGCATATTTCTTATTAGATTATTTTTAACCTTTATTTTAGCAGGAAATGAATATGTCAGAGCATTTTCAAATGTGCTGTTTTATGTTTGTATTTTCTGGAATCTTTTTTTTAAAAAAATAATTAGTTTATTAAGAAAGTGAATGTAGTAACACGTCTTTAAAGCTAGGGAGTATGTTGCAGCATTTCTTAACTTTGAACAAGTTTATTACAAGAAATTAAAGGGAATTCTGTCACTTTCCAATTGAGGTTAAATGAAAAGATTCTTAGAAAATAAAAATGAAAGACTCTAAAGGGTGAAGGAAGGAGAAAAATCTCAGCTTCTTTTCCTTTAAAGCTCTTTGCCAGGAAATTATAACTTTAGAGTACTTTTGGGCAAAGAGCCCAACTTGAGAGGAAATGGTATGATAGAGCTGAAAAATAAGACTTTAATTTTAAATAGTCTTCTGTCTGTTGTAGAGCATCTGTTTTCTTAGGTGGATTTCATCTCATTCTAGTGCCAGTAATTAACTAAACCCTCATACATTTTAAAACAGTTTTGTAAAAAGTAAATCCTCTATGAGATCATCAAATCACATCTATTTTACTATTAAAACAGTGATACTTACAACCAAACAACTAAAAGCCAGAGCTCTAGAGTCAGACTTTGGTTCTTGTCTTACTGCTGCCATTTACTCAGTGCAGTGGTGGGGTAAGTTAGCTTTTCTAAGTCTCCATCTTGCAAAATGGAGGTAGTAATAGTACCTTTTCTTTGGGTTTTGTGAAGATTAGAAGAAATAGTGATTGTAAACCATTTGTCTTGGAAAATACCTTCTAAAGTGTTTAAAAAATGTGTCTGTCACTGTTAACATCTTCTGAAGAAACACATAGCTTTCCAAAGAGATAAAAAGACAGCTTTCACTTGGATAAATATGTTCTATTTGAGTTAAAAAAAAAAATGAGTTGTATTACTTTAGAGCTAAACCTCTAAATATTTACAAAGTGTTTGGCCTTTAAAAAACAAAAGGGAACAGAAAAAAATGATCCTTAAATTTTATGAGTTTGAGGTAAAAATGTACTTTCTGTGGTTGAAGTAGAAAAGATGTTTGATCTTCCTGGATTCAAGACAGAGTCATTGTTGTATAAATTAAAAATATTAGTTAAGGGACACCTGGGTGGTTCAGTCAGTTAAGCATCTGCCTTCAGCTCAGGTCATGATCCCAGGGTCCTGGGATCAAGCCCTGCCGTCAGGCTGCCTGCTTCTCCCTCTCACTCTACAGTGCCCCCCTGCTTGTGTTCTCTTTTGTGTGCTCTCTGTGTCAAATAACTAAATAAAATCTTTAAAAAAAATTCTTTAAGGCTGGTATTTAGACTGACATTGCTTGATAGTGGAATTGAAAGACTGAAGAATGAAAACCTTTCATGTGTTTTAAAGATGTTTTACTTTTCTAACAGTATTTAAGTTGAAACTACTAGGGTTGAAGAGAAGAACTTAATTTTACTTATTTAATTTTTAAAAATATTTATTTATTTTAGAGGGAGAGAGAAAGAGAGTATGTGGGGTGGTGGGGGGGTGGCAGAGGGAGAGGGAGAGAGAGTCTTACGCAGACCCCATGGTAAGCATAGAGCCTTATGTGAGGCTCAGTGAGGCTCAGTCTTAATGACCTTGAGATCTTGACTTGCGCCAAAATGGATGCTTAACTGACTGCACCATCCAGGCACCCAGAGGAAAATTTGAAAAAATTTTTTTTAAGATTTTGTTTATTTATTTGAGAGAGAGAGAGCGAGAGAGAGTGACTGCACAAGCTGGGGAGGGGAGGGGCAGAGGGAGAGGGAGAAGCAGGAACCCTGGGATCATGACCTGAGCTGAAGGGAGATGCTTAACCAACTGAGACACCCAGGTGCTCTGAGAACTTAAACTTAAATGAGGTATTGCATGTAAGATGCAACATAGTGCTTAGCATATGGCAGCAATAACAGTATGTTAATAAAGGTTCTGACTTACTAGATAGCTACTATTAGTGGTAATAAAGCCACCAGTTGTGTGATTAGTAAAATATAGGGAAATTTGCCATGAAAGAAAAGCACACTGAAAATTACAGAGCCAAAATGAGGTGGAAGGATCTTTAAAGGAAAGGGTACCTCTGTTCTTGCAGAGTTGGAAGTTCTTTTCTTCTGCCAGATTTGCTCTCTAACTAGGTCCTCCTCTCCATGATTAGTTTCCCAAGAGATCTAGAAGGCATATCCTAATTATTCTTGACAAGAGAGCTAGGAGCAGCAAGATAGAAAGCCTTCATCTGTGTTTCTCTTTAAAAGTATTTGGCCAAACTACACATCCCAAGAAAAAAATGGGCAAAGGACATGAATAGACATTTCTCCAAAGAAGATATAGACAGTAAGTCTGTGAAAAGAACCTCAACATTCCTCCCCATTAGGGAAATGCAAATCAAAACCACAATGAGATGATGTCACACTGTTTAGGATGACCATTTTATCTATATATCTATAACTATATCTATATTTATATCTATATCTATTTCCAGAAAATAAGTGTTGTCTCAGCTTCTTTTCCTTTAAAGCCAGAAAATAAGTATTGTCTAGGATATGTAGCAATTGGAATTCTTGTACCCTGGAATGTAAAATACTACAGTCACTGTGGAAAACAGTGTGTTGGTTCCATAAAAAAGGAAACATACAATTACCATATGATCCAGCAGTTCCATTTCTAGGTATATATCCAAAAGAATTGAAGGCAGGGACTCAGAGATGTCTGTACACCAGAGTTTATTTTCAGCATTATTCACAGTAGCTAAAAGTGTCCACTGATGAATGGATAAGCAAAATGTGATATATACATTCTGGTATATTACTCAACCTTGAAAGGAATGAAATTTGTCATACATGCTACCTACAACATGGCTGAATCTTAAAAACCTGCTAATGGAAAGAAACCAGACACAAGACACCTACACTGTATGACTGGAGTTCATCAAGACACAAAGTAGAATGGTGGTTAGTTCCAACTAGGGGAGGGGAAAATAGGAGGTCATTGAATGGATAAAGAGTTTTAGTTTGGGATAATGAAAAGCCCTGGAGATGAAGAGTGGAGATGGTTGCCTAACAGTATGAATGTACTTAATGCCACTTAAGTGTGCACTTAAAAATAATTAAAACAGTAGGGGTGCCTGGGTGGCTCAGGTGGTTAAGCATCTGACTCTTGCGTTCAGTTCAGGTCATGATCTCAGGGTTATGAGATCAAGGCTTGGGTTGGGCTTCATGCTCACTGTGGTCTACTTGAGGTTTTCGCCTTCTCTCTCCTTTTGCCTGTCGCCCCACTCTCATGCTCTCTTTCTCTCTCTTTTTCAAATAAGTAACTAAATAAAATCTTTAAAAACATAGTTAAAAAATAATAAATTTTATGTTATGTATATTTTACCACAGCTAAAACCAAAACAAAATAAACCTTTAGCCCGTCATAAGCAGCTGGCCGTGCCTTCTTTCTTCTGAATTTTATTTCCGTCTCTTCAAAGCTAAAGAGACGTCCTTAGCAGAAGTTACAACCTGTCTGCAAACTTGCAAACCGCTGCTCCAAAGCTGGAAACAGAGAAAAGAAAGAAGGATTAAGTATAGTCCTTTCTTTCTTTCTCTCTCTCTTTTTTTTCTACCTTAAGTCTTTTATGACTGCTCTGTTTCTTGCAGGGAGCTAGTTTGGTGTTAACAGACTTTCAGAAAAAGCTGTTAATTCCTGACTAGCATCAGAGCTCCAGTCCCCTAAATTTGCACTCTCTTTTTTTGACCTACCCTTCTATTTTCACATAATATTGCACAGATTACTTCATCTACTTTGTAGAGAAGGTTGAAATTCTGTGACTGGCAGGCAGAAGAAGTACCTTATATTCGTTCATCCTAATTTCATGTGATATTGTTCCTACATAATTTTTTTTGTATTATAGGAGGGCAGTTTTCTCTCGTTCTAACTTTCAGGTAACCATTGAACACGTCCCTTCTTATACCTTTATATTTATTCTTATAGTCACATTTTTGTTCCCCGATTCTAGAATCTTTAAAATCTCTGTTTGTAAGGCTTCATTCTGTTTAAACATGCTCAGGCCTTGTCTGTCTAATGAAACTGCTTTAAGGTAGCAGGTTTTTAGATATTGCTTGGGGAGATCAGAAACCTTTTTTCTGTTCTTATCCCTCTTATCTATCTGTCTGTCTTTCTTTCTTTCAAGTTTTTATTTATTTGAAAGAGTGGATAAGAGAGCAGGAGCAGGGGATGGGGAGGGGAGGTAGAAGCAGACTCCTCATGGAGCAGGGAGCCCTGACTTGGGCTCGATCCAGGGACTCCAGGATCATGACCTGAGCCCAAGACAGACCCTTAACCAACTGAGCCACCGAGGTGTCCCTATATGTTTCTGAAAGCTTTCTTTTTCTCTGGCCTTCTGATTTTTCTATTGCTTCTGTTTCTCTGTTTTAGTGCTTTTCTTTCCAATTCATAATTGGCACTGACCTTGCATTGACATGGCCTTCCTCCTCTTTTTTTTTTTTTTTTAAGATTTCTATTTTTTATTTATTTGACAGACAAAGATCACAAGTAGGCAGAGAGGCAGGCAGAGAGAGAGAGGAAGGGAAGCAGGCTCCCCGCTGAGCAGAGAGTCCGATGTGGGGCTTGATCCCAGGACCCTGGGATCATGACCTGAGCTGAAGGCAGAGGCTTTAACCCACTGAGCCACCCAGGTGCCCCCCTCCTCTTTTTTTATGTAGTTATTTCCTTGGTGAGTTTATTCACTCTTAAGTCTTCAGCTTTGATCAAAATGACCCACAAATACATATCTTTAAGAATCAGTCTTTTGTGGTCAGTGTTACTCAGTATTTTCAATCTACTAGATAACAGTTGACTACTTCGCTGTCTCTCAGAAGTAATGTGTTCTCAATGGAATCCCTGCCTTCCACTCTCTACTGATGAGTGACGTCACTCTTGTGCCAGTTTGCATTTGGTGTGTGTGTCTTCCTTCTGCTTAATTTCCTGTAGTAGTTACTCTGCTCCTTAGGTCCTTTAAGACCAAAAGGAAGAGAGATACACAGATTGTTTTCAGTGATAGAATTTTATTGCAAGGTAACTCAGGAAATGTGCATGGGGTAGCATGGGAAGGTGCATAGTCAGCTGCTTGTTCCATATGAGCTTCAGTGTCTCTGATCCTGGCTTGTGGAATTTGCTCCATTAATAAAGGAAGTAGCAGCTTAGAGTCACTTGGAAAAATGATGTGAGCTCCCATGGCCTTTGTCATCTTTGTTCACGTGTCATTCATACTTTCTGAAACCTAAGGTGAATTGGACGATTTTGCACATGAAATTTGGAATGTCCCTGTTGGCATTTCAACCCTTGGGTGGATGTTTTCGGCCTCTGGATCAACTTCTAGCTATATTTAGTTTTTATTGCTGAGATGGTAAAGCTGATTTAGTTTGAGGTAGTATGTGATGAACCATAACAACTTATACAGGAAGGTAGGTTTTTCTCTTTAAGGGCACTGTGTGACTGGCATTTTTTGAAGTTCCATAAGGTCTCTAATATTAACAAATTTTTTTTATTTGTTTATTCTTTTATTTGTTGAAGAAAATTAGTCTGTGATTCTGCAGATACGAGGCTGGATGAGACATGATCCATATCTTCATGGAATTCCCATTTTAGCTCTAGTGATTAGACTCATACAGTAAGTAAATAATGAAAGGAATAATGATTCAGTGTGCTAAGTGCTATGGGACCATAGTTGACAATGGAATTAGTTCTTTGTGTTTGGATGGGTATGTGGGTAGGGATGGTGGTAGAGGACAGAAGGCTATCTCTGATGTCCCAGAGAAGACTTTTGAGTGTATCTTTAAAGAAGTGGTTAAATGACAAGATCAGGTAAGAGAGAATGGACATCTAGAAGTATTACCTCTGTATCCTGCATCATGTACAAATAACTATACAAATTTGTCCTTTGTAGTACAGTGATTATGTGATTTTTGAAAAATGTGTAATGTGAAAATTCAGGATCTTCAAGGAATTGCCCACTGGGTCTAGAGTGTAGGTTATGGAAATTAGGTGATTGAGCGGATATGTTAGGTCCCATCTTTTTATCTTGTATGCAGTAAGAAATGATGATTCTTTCAGAACTTCTCTTGAATTTGTTCTGTCCTGTCATTTACACTGTTAACTTTTTAAGCCCGGATCCTTGTGACCACATTTCTGGGTTGCAAGAAACAAAACCATGCCCTAGTTTTACAGTTTTTTAGGTCTCATCTCCATTGTGGAATTTGGCTTGTAGGACATTTAGAAGATTGGGAAGAAATCTCTGGAGGAAGAGTATGTTGTTTATCTTATACGGTTTGCAGTATTCCACCATTATCATAATGACCATAATGTACTTCAGAACTTCATCTCTTTGGTTCCCCCATACCACATTTCCTAAAACATAATTTAAATTGCTATTTGCCTAGACCATCTATTATCTCATATAATATGGTATGGTGATTTGGAATTTAAGAAGCACCAAACAAGCTAAAAGTTTATCTGTTTAATTTCTTGAATGCATACTGTAGCTTTGGGAGAAAAAATGAAGTTGCTAAATCCTGTTCTAAGAGATCATAGTTTTGTGTCTGTAATAGTACATTTCAGAGTAGAAATAACTAATTGATTTGAAGATGAGAAATTCCTGGGAACACTTATAAAAGAATATCCCCCTTAAAAATATGGTACTTGAGGTAGTAATAGATGGGAATTAATGAGTGTGCTTTCTTATTTCCTAACTTCCTAACAGTGAGAGGCTCCATACTATCTCTTGGACAGACGTTGATTTCGTTTTGCTATTTATTGACTTAGTGACTGGGGAAGTCACTTAACTTCTTATTTTCTTATTAGTTTTCTTATTAAAAACTGAGAATATTTTAACAGCTTCCAAAAAGGTTGTTACAGAGATTAAATGATTGTTAAGTGCTCAGCATAAGGCCAATAAAAGCCCTAATAAATGTTAACTACCTTTATTACTACATTTCATTTATCTCTTTCTTTTTTTTAAATTTTATTTATTTACCAGAGAGAGAGAGGGAGGGAGGGAACACACGCACGTGCGCATGCACAAGCAGGCAGAGTGGCAGGCAGAGGCAGAGAGAGAAGCAGGCTCTCCGCTGAGCAAGGAGCCCAATGCAGGACTTGATCCTAGGACCCCGGGATATGACCTGAGCCCAAGGCAGTGGCTCAACCCACTGAGCAACCCAGGCATCCCATGTTTTGTTTAGCTCTTATGTATCTGTCTTTCCTACTTTATTAGGAGTCCTGGGTTGTCATGGGCTGTATCTTAACTTTCTTTGCCTCACCCCAGCATGTAGCTTATTGTCTACAAATTCAGTAAGTGTATATTAAGTGGATGTAAATGGATGAATTTTTAAATACAGTTCGGTCAGTTTTTGTACCCATTATGAAGATGCACTTTAGAAAGTTTAGTTTTGGGGGATGCCTGGGTGGCACAGTCAGTTAAGCAACTGACTGACTCTTGGTTTCAGCTCAAGTCATGATCTCAGGGTTGTGAGGTTGAGCCTTATGTCAGGCTCCACACTGAGTACTGAGTCTACTTGAGATTCTCTTTCCCTCCCGCTCTGCCCCTCCCTCTCATGCTGTCTCTCTCTCTGTCAAATTAAAAAAAAAAAAAAGATTATTTATTTGTCAGAGAGAGAGAGAGAGAGAGAGAACAAGTACAAAACTACAAATGGGAAATGGCAGGCAGAGGGAGAAGCAGGCCCCCCGCCGAGGGGGTATCCCTATGCAGGACTCCTCCCAGGACCTTTGGATCATGACCTGAGCCAAAGGCAGACTCCCAACCCACTGAGCAACCCAGGCATCCCAGTAAATAAATAAATCTTAAAAAAAAAATAAAAAAGTTTCATTTTTATAAAGATGGTATTTTGTAAGCAGTTGCAAGATTCACTCACAGGAGTAAGACTGATTAACAGATACTGGTTTTACTAGTTCTGATTGTCATGGTTAGTTTATTAGTTCAGCCTATATAAAGAGGCCTTTCTTTTCAGTGTATAAAATGATTTTATGGAATGCATTTCATGACACAGTTGTTGAGTCATGCAGAAGAATTTTAATTTTCTTATAAGATACAATTTTAAAAATTTCCCCCAATTATATAAAAAAATGAATATTTATTTTAGAAAACTTATGAAATGAAAGCATAAGATAGAGTGACCCCCCCCCAAAATCAAACCTTGGTGCTTGGAATCCTAAAATATTTACCTGCAGCAAATATTTGAATTCCTCTTATGTCCAGAGCACAGTTTTTGTTGCTGGGGATTATAGCAGTGAACAAATCAAAGTCTACTGGTAGTTTGGTGCTAGTGTGTTTGTGTAAATGGACGTATGCAGGTACACCTGTGCTTAAAAGAAAACATGAAAATGATTTACTTCTGTGTGCATTATTTTGTAACCTGCCCTTTTTTCTTTTAGCAATATATTTTTCACTTGTTTTATGTTAGTGAGTTTTCTACAGATGATTTTTAGTGGCTACTTGATAATCTCATGAATAGATGTTCTATAGTTAATTAATAACATATGTTTAAGCATTTAATTTACTTCTAGATTTTGTTATAATTTACAAGGAATATACATTTTTTATTTCCTAGACCAATTATAGTTCATTTAATTCCTACCATTTACTCTTTTTTTTTTTTTTTAAGATTTAATTTATTTATTTGACAGACAGAGGAAGATCACAAGTAGGTAGAGAGGCAGGCGGAGAGAGAAAGGAAGCAGGCTCCCCGCTGAGCAGAAAGCCCGATGGTAGGGCTTGATCCCAGGATCCTGGGATTATGACTTTAGCCGAAGGCAGAGGCTTTAACCCACTGAGCCACCCAGGTGCCCCTACCTACCATTTACTCTTAAAAAAAATTTTTTTTTATTATGGAAAACTTGAAATAGTTTTGTAAAGAAGAGAGAATAAACCTCTGTACCCATCACACATGTTGAACAATTTAATACATCTGGCCAATCTTACATAATTTATGTTTCCATACGTGTTTCTCACCCTTTGGTATTTTGAAGTAATCTCAAGATATTATATCTTATCTTTTTTTTTTAAAGATTTTATTTATTTATTTATTAACGTGTGAGTAGGTGTTGGGGGAAGAACAGGGGGAGAGGGACAAGCACAATCTGCACTGAACACAGAGCCCCAAATGGGGCTCAGCCACATGACCCCGAGGTCATGGCATGAGCCAAAATGAAGACTTGGATGCTTAATCACCTGAGCCACCCAGGCGCCCCTCCATAGCCTTCTTGACTAATTCAGTATGCATCTCTAAAAGACAAGCGTATTAGACAATATATCACTGTAATACCCTTATCTGAGGTGTAATTTTTTGCCAAAGGCAGATGCTTAACAACTGAGCCACCCTGGTGCCCCTGAGGTGTAATTTTTCTTAACTTATTCTTGAATGATATAATATTGAGGAGAATGTGGAGAAAACTGAAATTAGTCAATATAGAATGATTCCTCCACCCTCCCATTGAAGATGTAAAAAACTTTGTATTGGGACCTTGGAAAAAATATTAACAGAAATTCTGAAGTGAACAGGGAACACAAAAGTGAGATAAATAAATTGGTAGATGACGGTAAGATTGAAGTGGTCATTTGCATACTGAATTACTAGAGAAGTTGGTTGTAGCTAAAACAAAAAAGAATTCTAATGTCTGAAAACAATGTGGGAGAAGACTGCTTTTCTTTACGGTATTAGCAACAGCAGTATAATAGATTATGTTCTCTCCTGCTTTATGAGATAGAAGGTCAAATGACAGGAAAGGAAAAGGCAGTATTAGCCACTTACTTGTTTGTTTGTTTTTTAACTGAAACAGTTGACAGTTTTATTTTCACATTTCACAGTAAAATGAAAATCGGTTTTTTTTGTTTTGTTTTGTTTTGTTTTTTTTTGGTCACTACTCCCCTGAAAAACTATTCTCTCTTTGATAGGAAGGGGGAGCAAGTTTCCTTGTCATGTCATTAGAAAACACCCAGAGTCTTAGCACCATAGTCTCCTGGGGAAGTAGAACAAGTAATATAAAATGGATATAAAGAAGTTCCTGTCTCTCCTTATCTGTCTGGTCGAGTCATTCCTGGCCACGTGGGCATCATCATGGGATGGGCAGGAAGTCTCATCATTGGGGGCTCAGGCATCATTGGCCTGTGGCCTCCTATAGGCAGTCTCATTCCAGGAGCAGGTCCCACCGGCATCATCCCAGGAGGAGGAGGGCCCCCCACATAGGATGCAGGCATCATCCCAGGGCCAGGAGGACTAGGGAGACTGGGGGGAGGTAGGATCATTGCATCTGCAGGAGGAGGAGCAGAGGTATTTTTCCTTTTTGAAATGCGGGGGTTGTTTTGTCGCTGAAGCTCTGAACCTGCTCTTCCATCAATTTCTGACAGTAGTCTTCACATTATCTGTTTCCTGCCTCTGCATGTGTCTTTCTCAAAGATGGAGAGTCGTGGGTGAGGCGTGAGTTATCAGTAGTCACTATGATCAGTAGTCATAAAACTTAGGCATGTTGCTCTGCAGGTCAGTGACCAGTCTGTCCCATGCCACCAAGAAATGACTGCCACTGACTTGTTTTAATAAGACAGTTCTGGGGTATGTCTGCTTACGTATGTAATAAACCCTATCTAGCTAGTTCCATAAGAGAAATCTCTCGTGCATTACTTGTTCTTCACAAGATTCCCTTGCACCTGGGATAGTGTGTGCTCTAAAGGCACTAGTTAAGAATTTTGTGGACCTCTGGTTAAAATCACAGAGTTATGATGAAATCCCAAGGTGTTAAAAACCACAGTATGTCAAGTTTAGATGAAATTATGCTCATTATATTGTGTTTGCCAAGGCAGTAAAATAGGAAAATGTGTTTGTGTGTATGTGTATATTTATTTTAAATTGGCTTTTAATTATGAGATTTTTTTTTTTTTTAGCTGTAAGGGTTTTCAAAGCAGGCAAATAAAAATTATTTAAAATTAAACTGTAATTGGTGCTCGCTTTGGTAGCACATATACTAAAATTAAACCGTAATTGAAATGATTAGTTTTCATTTAAAACACCAGAAAGGGAAAGAGGAAATAAAGACAAATGACATAAAACAGGAATTGTTTACCAAAGTAAATCATGTGTTTTCACTTGACAAACACCCCAGAGACCATCTTTTTTCCTCAGTTACACTGGTAACATTTTCATTGTCCAACATGTTGAGAAAATGAGACCTGTGAAGTAATAGAAAATTCTTATTGGGGCGCCTGGGTGGCTCAGTGGGTTAAGCCACTGCCTTCGGCTCGGGTCATGATCTCAGGGTCCTGGGATCGAGTCCCGCATCGGGCTCTGTGCTCAGCAGGGAGCCTGCTTCCATCTCTCTATCTCTCTGCCTGCCTCTCCATCTACTTGTGATCTCTCTCTCTATCAAATAAATAAATAAAATCTTTAAAAAAAAAAAAAAGAAAGAAAATTCTTATTAAGTGTTTACTGGATTTGCTTGGAGGACCGATGACTTGTTTGTTTAAAGTAAGCCAGATTAAGAGCCTGCTTTGTAGAAAACTTGTAACTTCTGAGGAAGTATGTAGTGGTTGGATTACCTTTTGGCTTAGTATTAAAGAGAGTTGTCTCCCTCACTGTGTCTTCTGCTTGGCTCCTTGTGAGTTCCTTGTGCTTGTTTAGTCGTGAAGGACGTGAAACACCTTTGCTTTCTGAAGCATAGTAGTGAATAATTTTGAAAATTTAAGAGATTGACTCTTTTTCTAGTAGGAATATGTATATGGCTTTTGGTTCATAGTATCTACTTTGCTCTTTCCCCCTGCTTATTAGCCCCTTCATATTTTTCCTTTTTTTCCCTTTCTTATCAGGTCCATGTCTTAGTCATTCTTTTACCAGTATCTTTAGTTCCTTTATGTCATTGTTCTTCTGCAGCATGTCTCTGGCAAAATGCCTGATTCCACTGTTTGCTTTTTCCTTACATACTTTAAGCCTTGTGAGCAGTGCTGAAGAAAATACAAAACCTCGACGATTGCCATATTATTTATTTGGTTTGTTTTTCAAAGATTTTTATTTATTTGATAGCGAGAGATAGCACAAGTAGGGGAAGCAGCAGGCAGAGGAAGAGAGGGAGGAGCAGGCTTCCCGCTGAGCAGGGAACCCACTGTGGGGCTCCATCCCAGGACCCTGGGATCATGACCAGAGCTGAAGGCAGATGCCCAGCTGACTGAGCCACCCAGGTGCCCCAACAATTGCCATTTTAAATGGATAGTTCTCTAACAAGGCCTCAAAAAAGCCTGCAGTACTATCTAGTAATCCTTTTAAACTTGGTGAGGTGTTTTGTTTTGTCTTGTTTTGTTTTTGTTCTCCACTCTGGCTATTTCAAATACGGTCCTGTATTCTCAAATCTTAGATTTTAACTTCCTCACTCACAGTAGATAAATATCCCTCTGGCTTCCTAAAGCAAATAGAAGTCAGTATCTAAGATCTCCCTTAGCTTTCTGCCATTAATCTACTGTTTTAACTCTGCTCATCCTTTTGTCCTATTATAATGAGAAAGGTGTCCCCAACCCTTTGAGGTTAAGTCAGTTCCGTCCACATGCGCTTTGGATCTCGTTCCTTCCAACCTTTTCAGGGACATGCTTTGGTAGTATCTCTTCTTGTCACTTGTATTTTCAGTTTTCCTTTACTTTACGAATTCATTCAAAACAGCATCTACACTTATTCAGGCATTTCCAGTGGGTTTTTGTTTGTTTGACTTTATCTTCTTTCTCAAACTCCTGTCTCTAGTCACTTACCCTTTCCAGAAACTTATAATGGAGGGTGATCCATAATTGTTGTTACTTACCCTTCGCTTGATTCTGTTGTCTCATACCATTGCAGTTTGGCTTCTGCCTTTACTGTGCCACTAAATTGTTCTTGCTATAATCACGAATAATTTCCTTACAACTACATACATACATACATTTATTTATTTAGTTAGTTCTTAAAGATTTTACTTATTTATTTGTCAGAGAGCTCATGCAGAGGGAGCAGCAGGCAGAGGGAGAGGGAGAAGCAGATTCCCCGCTGATCCAGGAGCCTGATGTGGGACTTGATCCCAGCAAGCTGGAATCATGGCCTGAGCCTAAGGCAGATGCTTAGCCGACTGAGCCACCCAGGCATCCCTCCTTATGACTACATTTAGATACTTTTTTTTTTTTGTAATTGTTATTGAGATGTAATTCACATAGAATAAAATTTACTCTTTCGGTTTGATTAAAAAAATTTTTTTTGTTGGCTCAATAATAATCATTTTGAGATTTGTTTGGGATCTTTGCAGAGGTGTTTTTGTTTTTGTTTTTGTTTTTTTTGCCAGTATTTGCCAGTGAGATAGGTGGCAAAGAATTGCACAAAGCACAGAGCAACAAGCAGGACAGAATTCATTCACTCTCAAAGGGAAGAGAGAGGCCAGACATCAGGAAAGATGTTGGCCCTAGGTTTCTATTAGGCTGGGCCTTTTAAGGATGTGAGAGGGTTGTAGCTATGCCCATTGGGGAGGAGGGTGTGTGAGGAGGTGGTCAGCTCTTGGCCAGGTAGAGCAGGAGGTGAGCAGGTTTCTTGGGGGACTCTGTTCGTAGCTTATCTGGGGTGTGGGTTGTGGTCCTGCTAGAGAAGAATGTGTTTTGTGGTGGTCTATTTTCTGAGAAGGAGGGGCACCATGACCCAGAAAAACAAAGCATTAGGGCCAAGTACAGACACCTGTGAGTTTTGTCTGTAATCTTGGCAGGGGAGGGGGCTTTGACTAGAACCCTTCTCCTCCAGTGTATGGATTTACCATAGTTTGTTTATTCACCTACCAACTGATGGACATTTGGGTTTTTTTTTTCCAGTTTTTGGTTGTTTTGAATAAGGCTACTATGAATATATGTGTACAAGTCTTTGGTGGACCTTTGTTCTTATTTTTCTCAGGTAAATGCCTAGAAGTAGAATTGTATAAGTGTGTGCCAATAAGTTTAGAAGAACTGCTTATCTGGGGCGCCTGGGTGGCTCAGTGGGTTAAGCCACTGCCTTCGGCTCAGGTCATGATCTCAGGGTCCTGGGATCGAGTCCCGCATCGGGCTCTCTGCTCAGCAGGGAGCCTGCTTCTTCCTTTCTCTCTCTGCCTGCCTCTCTGCCTACTTGTGATCTGTCTCTGTCAAATAAATAAATAAAATCTTAAAAAAAAAAAAAAGAAGAACTGCTTATCTTTTTTTTTTAAAGTGACTAACTTTTCATTTCTAATATCAGTGTATGAGAGATCCTCTTGTTCCATATCCTTACTAATACTCAGTATTATCTTTTAAATTTTAGACATTTTGGGGGGTGGTGGTGTCTTATTATAGTTTTTTTGTTTGTTTGTTTTTAAAGATTTTATTTATTTATTTGACAGACAGAGATCACAAGTAGGCAGAGAGGCACGCAGAGAGAGAGAGAGAGAGAGAGAGAGGAGGAAGCAGGCTCCCTGCTGAGGAGAGAGCCCGATGCGGGACTTGATCCCAGGACCTCAGATAATGACCTGAGCCGAAGGCAGAGGCTTAACTCACTGAGCCATCCAGGCACCCTCTTATTGTAGTTTTATTTTTTATTTCCCTCATGAGACAATATGCTCATTAGCCATTTGTTGGTATTTTTTCTTTTCATGTGCTTGTTAGCTATATGTATATTTTTTTGTGAAATGTCTGCTCATATTTTTTGCCATTTTATTTTGGATTTTTGTCTTACTATTGATAAGAATTCTTTGTGTATTAGGACACAATTCCTGTATCATGTATGTGCCTTTTTTGTTCCCCCAGAGGCACTTAGACTAGGCAATTCTATATCAGTTTTTGTGTTTGTGGTTGGGGAGTGGGAGACTGTCTGGGATTCCAGTGGAAATAATATAACATCTCCAAAAGCAAGGAAAGTGATTCTTTGTCATAGAATGGCCAAAATTAACAAAACAGGAAACAACATGTGTTGGAGAGGATGTGGAGAAAGGGGAACCCTCTTACACTGTTGGTGGGAATGCAAGTTGGTGCAGCCTCTTTGGAGAACAGTGTGGAGATTCCTCAAGAAATTAAAAATAGAGCTTCCCTATGACCCTGCAATTGCACTCCTGGGTATTTACCCCAAAGATACAGATGTCGTGAAAAGAAGGGCCATCTGTACCCCAATGTTTATAGCAGAAATGGCCACAGTCGCCAAACTATGGAAAGAACCAAGATGCCCTTCAACGGATGAATGGATAAGGAAGATGTGGTCCATATACACTATGGAGTAGTATGCCTCCATCAGAAAGGATGAATACCCAACTTTTGTAGCAACATGGACGGGACTGGAAGAGATTATGCTGAGTGAAATAAGTCAAGCAGAGAGAGTCAATTATCATATGGTTTCACTTATTTGTGGAGCATAACAAATAGCATGGAGGACAAGGGGCGTTAGAGAGGAGTAGGGAATTTGGGTAAATTGGAAGGGGAGGTGAACCATGAGAGACTATGGACTCTGAAAAACAGTCTGAGGGGTCTGAAGTGGCGGGGAGGTGGGAGGTTGGGGTACCAGGTGGTGGGTATTATAGCGGGCACGGCTTGCAAGGAGCACTGGGTGTGGTGAAAAAATAATGAATAATGTTTTTCTGAAAATAAATAAATTGGAAAAAAAAAGTTAAAAAAAAAAAAAAAAGATGAAATAGTCTATCAAACCAGACCCAGAGATGGTCCAGATGCTGGAACTCTCATACAGGGACTCTGAAGTTACAACGATTACTGTGTTAAAAGTATCTGGTGACAGGTGAACAACACCTGTGAAGAGTTAGGAGAATTTATGAGAGCAATGGAAATTATTGAAAAAATTATATAAATAAAGAAGCGAGAAATAAAAGATATGAAATAAAGAACTTAATGGTTGATAGTATTGTTTGTCTTCTATATCCTCACTGATTTTTTTGTAAACTTACTGTAAACTTTTTTGTCAACTTACTGTATCAATTATTAAGAGAGGAGTTGAAAGCTCCAATAATTATTTTGGATTTGTCCTTTTCTCTTTTCAATTCTTTCAGTTTTCCATGTTTTTATAAGCTGTGTTTTAGGGTTCTTACATCTGTAGGGTTGTTATATCTTCTGGTAAATTGGTCCTTTTATCATGAAATATCCCTCTTTATCTGCTGACATTAATTTCTCTGCAGTCTTCTTTGCCCGATATCAATACAAATACTTCAGCTTTGTTTTGATTAATTTCACATGGTATGTATTTTTCCAGTCTTTTATTTAACCTCTTTGTGTCTTTATATAAGGTGAGTTTTTTTGTAGGTATCGTGTAGTTGGATCTTGCCTTTTTAATCCAATCTCACAATCTCTTTTAATTGGGATGATTTGACTCCATAAATATATATATTTTTTCCTTTTTCCTTTTGAAGTTTCTTCACATTTATTTTTCACATAATTTTATAAATATTAAACAATAGCTTCATTTTAAAAGTAAACATCCTATAATTTTTTATTTTATAGGATTTTGTATGTTAACTATCCATTTAGTTTTTTCAGATCTTCACAGTTCCTTTAATACAAAAGAGCTTCTGAATCATTTCTATTCCAGCAATGCATAATTGTAGAAAAGTTTGTGGCAACTGACATTCCATGATTTTTAAAAATTGCTCATTAATTTATGGACAGTTTAACTTAATCCTTAAAAGAGAATTAGGAATGTATTATTTGCTTCCATTTGTATGCTAATCACAGCAAGCTATGAATTTGGGTTTAGCATAAAGTGCTTAATTACAAAGTAATGTGATAAGAAGTTAAATTCTGATCTTAAAGGAACTAGGAAATAGGAACTAATTATCTGCTTTCCACTTAACAGTTCTTACAGTGCTGTTGGCAGTAGCTGAAATCACAGGGTGGAGGGAAGACTGTCCGCTGAATTTTACAGAATAAAATAATAAATTAATTACTCTTTATAAAACACTGGGGATTTTTGCTTTTATACATCTCTAAAAGAAATCTGGGTGAAAGATTCCTTTCAGGTGAATAGATCCAAACTTGACAAACAATTAAATTAAATGTCCAATTCAATTGATAGAAAGTTTAAGATTTTTTTCCACTGAATTTATCATACTTTGTTTAAAATTATTTTTTATTTTTTATTTAAATTCAAATAATTCATGTACAATTTATTAGTTTAAGAGATAGAGGTCAGTGATTTATCGGTCCTATACCCAGTGCTCATTACATCATGTGCCTTCTCTAATGTCCATCCCCACCTACCTCCCCTCCAGCAACCCTCAGTTTATTTCTTATGATGAACGGTTTGTCTTCCTCTCTGATTTCATCTTGTTTTATTTTTTCCTCTCTTACCCTACGATCCTGTGTTTTGTTTCTTCAATTCCACATATGAGTGAGATCATATGATAATTGTCCTTCTTTGATTGACTTAATTCACTTAGCATAATACCCTCTAGTCCCATCCATGTTGTTGCAAAGGCAAGATTTCATTTTTTTTTTTTTAAAGATTTTATTTATTTATTTCACAGACACATCACAAGTAGGCAGAGATGCAGGCAGAGAGAGGAGGAAGCAGGCTCCCCGCTGAGCAGAGAGCCCGATGCGGGACTCGATCCCAGGACCCCGAGATCATGACCTGAGCCGAAGGCAGCGGCTTAACCCACTGAGTCACCCAGGCGCCCCAAGATTTCATTTTTTTGATGGCTTAGTAGTTGTCCATCATATATATATATATATACACACAACATCTTTATTCATCTGTCGATGGACATCTCGGCTCTTTCCGTAGTTTGTCTGCTGTGGACATTGCTGCTATAAGCATCGTGCAGGTGCCCCTTCAGATCACTACATTTGTATCTTTGGCCTAAATATCTAGCAGTGCACTTGCTGGGTCACAAGGTAGCTCTATTTTCAACTTTTTTTTTTTTTTAAGATTTTATTTATTTATTTGACAGACAGAAATCACAAGTAGGCAGAGGCAGGCAGAGAGAGCGGGGGAGGCAGTCTCCCTGCAGAGCAGAAAACCTGATGCAGGGCTCGATCCCAGGACCCTGGGATCATGACCTGAGTCGAAGGCAGAGGCTTTAACCCACTGAGCCATCCAGGCGCCCCTATTTTCAACTTTTTGAGGAGCTTCCATTCTATTTTCTAGAGTGGCTGCACCAGCTTATGTTCTCACCAACAATGTAGGAGGGTACCCCTTTCTCTGAATCACCACCAACATCTGTTGTTTCCTGAGTGGTTAATTTTAGCTATTACTGACTGGTGTGAGGTGGTATCTCACTGTGGTTTTTATTTGTATTTCCCTGATGCCAAGTGATGTGGAGCATTTTTTCATGTGTCTGCTGGCCATTTGGATGTCCCTTTTAGAGAAATGTCTTTTCATGTCTTCTACTCATTTCTTGATTGGATTATTTGTTCTTTGGGTGTTGAGTTTGATAAATTTATTATAGGTTTTGGATACTAGCCCTTTATCTGAAATGTCATTTGCAAATATCATCTCCCATTGTGTTAGTTGTCTTTTGGTTTTGTTGACTGTTTTCTTTGTTGTGCAAAAACTTTATCTTGATGGAGTCCTAGTAGTTCATTTTTGCTTTTGTTTCCCTTGCCTTTGGAGACATGTTTAGCAAGAAGTTGCAGTCGCCGAGGTCACAGAGATTGCTGCCTCCATTTTCCTCTAGGATTTTGATGGATTCTTATCTCAGTTTGGGTCTTTCATCCATTTTGAGTCTGTTTTTGTATATGGTGTAAGAAAAGTACAGTTTCATTCTTCTGCATGTGGCTGTCCAATTTTCCCACCAACATTTGTTGAAGAGACTCTTTTTTTCCATTGGATAGTCTTTCCTACTTTGTCCAGGATTGGTTGACCGCAGAGTTGAGGGTCCGTTTTTGAGTTCTCTATTCTGTTCTATTGATCTATGTGTCTGTTTTTGTGCCATACTGTCTTGATGATTACAGCTTTGTAATAGAGTTTGAAGTTAGGGATTGTGATGCCACCAGCTCTAGTTTTCTTTTTCAACATTCCTTTGGCTATTCAGGGTCTTTTCTGGTTCTTTACAAATTTTAGGATTATTTGTTTCAGCTCTGTGAAAAAAGTTGATGATATTTTGATAGGGAATGCATTGAATGTATAGATTGCTCTGGGTAGCATAAACATTTTAGCAATATTTATTCTTCCAGTCCATGAGCATGGAATGTTTTTCCATTTATTTGTGTCTTCCTCAATTTCTTTCATGAGTGTTCTGTAGTTTTCTGAGTACAGATCATTTCTTTGCCTCTTTGGTTAGATTTATTCCTAGGTATCTTACAGTTTTTGGTGCAGTTGTAAATGCGATTGACTCCTTAATTTCTCTTTCTTCTGTCTCATTGTAGCTGATTTCTGTGCATTGATTTTATATTCTACCACTTTACTGTATTCCTGAATGAGTTTTAGCAATTTTGGGGTGGAGTCTTTTGGGTTTTTCACAGAATATCATGTCATCTGTGAAGAATGAGAGTTTGACTTCTTCTTTGCCTATTTGGATGCCTTTTATTTCTTTTTGTTGTCTGATTGCTGAAGCTAGGACTTCTGGTACTATGTTGAACAACAGTGGTGAAAGTAGATGTCCCTGCTGTGTTCCTGAGATTTGTTGTGAGCTTTTTATATATGATATAAAAAGATTTTTTTTTATGATATTGAGGTATGTTCCCTCTGTCCCTACACTGTGAAGAGTTTTAATCAAAAAAGGATGCTGTGGGGTACGTGGGTGTCATTAAGCGTCTGCCTTTGGCTGAGGTCATGATCCCAGGGTCCTAGGATCAAACCCCACATCAGGCTCCCTGCTCAGTGGGAAGCCTGCCTCTCCTTCTCTGACCCTCCTACCCCCACTCTGCTTGTGTTTCTGCTCTTGCTGTGTCTCTGTCAAATAAATAAACCAAATCTTAAAAAAAAAAACAAAAAAAAAAACCCCACAAAACCAGAAAGGATGTTGTACTTTATCAGATGCTTTTTCTGCATTTATTGAGAGGATAATATGGTTCTTGTCCTTTCTTTTATTAATGTAGTATATCACATTGGTTGATTTGAAGATATTGAATTATTCTTGCAGCCCAGGAATAAATCCTACTTGGTCATCATGAATTATCTTTTGAATGTACTGTTGGATCATATTGACTATTAACTTGGTGAGAATTTTTACATCCATGTACATCAGGGATATTGGTCTGTAATTCTCCTTTTTGGTGGGGTTTTTGTCTGGTTTTGGGATCAAGGGACCTCATAGAAAACGTTTGGAAATTTTCCTTCCATTTCTATTTTTTGAAACAGCTTCCGAAGAATAGGTTTAATTCTTCTTTAAATGTTTGGTAGAATTCCTCTGGGAAGCCATCTGGCCCTGGATGGTTGTTTTTGGGGAGATCTTTGATTACTGCTTTGGTTTTCTTGCTGGTTATGGGTGGGTCTGTTCAGGTTTTCTCTTTCTTCCCGTTTCAGTTTTGGTAGTTTATATGTCTCTAAGAATGCATCCATTTCTTCCAGATTGCTTAATTTGTTGGCATATAGCTGCTGATAATATGTTTTTATAACATATTTGTGTTTCTTTGGTGTTGGTGGACTCCATATATATTTAATGTAATTAACCAGTAGAATTTTGTTAACTACTTTTTTCCCAGTTTTTCCTTAGTAGTTGCTTTAGGGATTTAGAGCAACTATAGTTGTCTAATACAGTATTTCTCTTTATTGTGATCAACTTTGGGTTGACTTAATTTTAGTAAAATATAACAAATTTGCTTTAATATAGCCCCATTTCTTTACTCTTTCTTTTATATCTAGGTCTATGTTTATATATATATATATATATATATAAATATATCATACCTAAGTATGTTGTAATTTCAATAATATCATATTATAATTATTGATTAAGATAATCTTATATTTTCCAAGAAAATATATCTTTTATGTCTATGTAAATATCTGGCATTTCCTTTAATTCAGAAGTTCTTTATTATTTTTTATAAAGAAGGTCTGCTAGCAACAGATTTTTTCAGTTTTTGTTTATCTGGGAATGTCCTTATTTCCCCTGCATTTGTAGAAGATAAGTTTGCTGTATTTAGAATTAGAGATACTATTCGTTTAGCCCTTTGAGTGTTTCCTTTCCTATCTTTGGACTGGCCTGGTTTCTGATGAGAAGTTGGCTCCTAATCATATTCTTGTTCTACTATTCATGAGGAGTCCTTTTCTCTTACTGCTTTCTTTCTTTTCTTTTCTTTTTTTTTTTTTTAAAGATTTTATTTATTTATTTAACAGAGAGAAATCACAAGTAGGCAGAGAGGCAGGCAGAGAGAGAGAGGGGGAAGCAGGCTCCCTGCTGAGAGAGAGCCCGATGCGGGACTCGATCCCAGGATTCTGAGATCATGACCCGAGCCGAAGGCAGCGGCTTAACCCACTGAGCCACCCAGGCGCCCCTCTTACTGCTTTCTTAAGACTTTTTGTCTTTTAGCAGTTTGACTACCGTGTGTCTAGATGTGCATCTTTTTGTGCTTGTCTTACTTGGGATTTGTTTTTCTTCTTGCATGTATAAATTAATGTTGTCAAATTTGGGAAGTTTTTTGTCTTTTAAAAGATTTTATTTATTTATGGGAAGGAGAGAGCGTGGATGTGCATGGTGGGGAGGAGCAGTGGGAGAGGGAGAAGCAGCCTTTTCTCTGAGCGGGGAGACTGGTGTGGGGTTCAATCCCAGGACCCCGGGATCATGACCTGAACTGGAGGTAGATGCTTAACTGACTGAGCCACCCAGGTGCCTTCAAACTGGGAAGTTTTCAGCCACTGTCAATTTCCTTGAGGCACAAAATGGTTGATTTTTTTTTTTTTAAGATTTTATTTGACAGAGCACAAGCGGGGGGAGGCAGAGGCAGAGGGAGAAGCAGGCTTCCCACTGAGCAGGGAACCCAAAGTGGGACTCATTTCCAGGAACCTGGGTTCATGTCCTGGGCCAAAGGCAGACACTTAACTGACTGAGCCACCCAGGCGCCCCAAAATGATTGATTTTGATGATTTTGTTCAGTGTTTTTGTTTGAGGAGCATTTGCCAACCTCTTCACACTATGATAACCAAAAGTGGGGAGTGTCCTGATGTATTATAGTTTAAATCTGAAGACTTGTCATTTTTTTCTACTTGACACAATCTGTTCTTTGTTCCTCTCTGTACTCCCCTCCCCCTTCTTGCCTTTTTGGATCAGTAGAGTAATTTTTATTTCATTTTATCTCCACTGTTGATGTATTAGTGTTACCTCATTGATTTTTGTTTTTAGTGATTTCTCTAAGGTTTACAATATGAATTTTTAACTTATCAAAAATCTTTCTTCAAATAAATTTCTGTCACTTCACATATAATATGAGGCCCTTATAAGAGTACAATTCCATTTTTCATCTCTTTTCCTTTGTGTTATTTTGTCCTATGTTTTACTTAAACATATGTTATTTAGCTCCTCATTAGTTTTTATTTTTGATTTAAACAGTTTTAAATAAATGAAAAAATGGGGAAAATTTTCTTTTTTTCTGTTTTAAGTCACTCTTAAAAAACTGTGGTAAAAGAGGAATGCCTGACTGGCTCAGTGTGTAGATCTTATAACTCAGTCTTGGGGTTGTGAGTTCAAGCCCCACATTAGGCATGGAACCTATTTAAAAAAATAAAATGGTGGTAAAAGAAACATTAAATTTTTTGTTAAATTCATTACCTTTTGATAGGTGCCATCCTAATGGGTATAAGGTGATATGTTGAGTAGTTTTGATTTCTGATTTGTTGAGTGTTTTTTATCATGGAAGGTTGTTGAATTTTGCCAAATACTTTTCTGCATCAATTGAGTTGATCATGTGGTTTTCATAATGATTGCTTTTTTTTTCCCCCCCGAGAGGGAGAGAGAGAGAGAGAGAAAGTGAGAGTAAGAGAGAGTGAGTGTGAACTGGAGATGAGGGGCAGAAGGAGAGAGGGAATCCTAAGTATGCATAAGCCCAACAGGGGTCTTGATCTCAGTGACCCTGAGATCATGACCTGAGCGGAAATTAAGAGACAGATGCTTAACTTACTGAGCCAGTTAGGTGCCCCTAAATTATTACTTTTTATTTGTTGGACTATTATTACGTTCCTGGTATAAATTCCACTTGGTAATGGTATATAATTCTTTTAATGTGCTGTGAATTTGGTTTGCTAGTATTTCACTGAGGATTTTTACATCAGTACTCATTAAGGATATTGATCTGTGTTTTTCATGTTTTATTTTTGTGTAATTTTTGTATCATAGTAATGCTGGCCTCACAGAGTAAGTTTGTAAGTGTTCCTTCCTCTGTAGTTTTTTGGGAGAGTTTGAGAGTGTTGGTGCTAATTCTTCCTTAGATGTTTGATGTTTGATAGAATTCTCCAGTGAAGCCCTTTAGTTCTGGGCTTTGTTGTTGTTGTTGAGATGGTTTTGCTTACTGCTTCAATCTCCTTAGTTACAAGTCTGCTGAGATCTTTAATTTTTTCATGATTCAGTCTTGGTAGGTTATATGTTTCTAAGAATTTAACCATGTCTTCTGTGTTATCTAAGATGTTGGTTTATAACTATTCATAGTAATCTCCTATAATTCTTTTTATTTCTGTGACCCACGAATTTTTAATGTCCCCTCTTTCATTTCTAATTTTAGTTGAGTTCCTCTATCTCTCTCTCTCTCAAGTCTAGCTAAGAGTTTGTTAATTCTGTTGGTCTTTTCAAAAAACAAACTGGGTTTTTGTCTTAGTCTGTTTAGGTTGCTGTAACAAAACACCACAGACTGGGTACCTTATAAACAACAAATTTGTTTTTCACAGTTCTGGAAGCTTGGAAGTCCAAGGTTGAAGGTGCTGGGATGGTTATATTAAGGTAGAAGCTTTCTTTCTTGTTCATAGTGGGTACCTTGCTGAGTCCTCAAATGGAGGAAGGGACTAGAGATCTCTTTAGCACTTCTTTTATGAGGCAGAATCATAAGGGCTCCTTAGTTGTTTAAAGAGTTAGACTTGTTCTGGTATGCAGTTTAAGTTACCTTGTGGATTGGCTCAGTGTTTGTAAGACTCGTTTTTAATTTCCTTTTTGGAGAATGCAAAGTAGAATTTGTATTTTGTTGATGTAGTATCCTTTCTAAAACAAGATCATTGAGGGATCTCTGTTGGTGATCTTTGTATTGTGAGAGTTCTCTTAGCTTCTCTTAGTGGGAAAGATTCTCAGCCGCATGGGTTCTCCAGGAGTTGTTCTTTTTCATCTCCCTTGTAATTTTTTTTCTTAAGAAATTGATTTTGTTAGGTTTTTTAAATGATACAGAGATTGGTATTCGGCTAAATACCTAAGGGAGTTCCCATGTAGATTGCTAGGGCTCTTTTTCTGCTAGCTCTCTTCTCACAGGTATTCTGTGATGCAGATTTTATTTGCATTACCTCCCAAATTCCCATCTCTGTTTCTTCAACTCAGCAATGTTATTGGCCTCTGTTTGAGTTTACCTTTCCCTGTGTTAATAATCTGGGCATAGCCTCTAGATCTAAAGCATGGGTGACAGTAGGGCTTATCTTACATCTTCCCCTTTCTTAGAAATCTCAGTCCTGAAATGCCTGATACCTAACATTTGAAAATAGTTGTTTTCTATGCATAGAAACTCATAGACTGAGTTTTCTAGTTGTTTACTGCAGATCGATAATTCTGCATCCTGCTACTTGCTTATGGTTGGAAGTGGAAATTCTGTATTAGACACTTAAAATCTTGAAATTCTTTGAATATTCTGTAGCCTTTAACATGGTTGGTTACTACCTTCTCATCCTTTGTGTCAGCATTTTGTAAATATAATTTCCTGAGATCTGTTTTCTCGTTGACCCTTATTTCTTAGACACTTCATAATCAAATGATATTTAATCAAAACCAGTTTCTGTTGATAATATCTCTTTAATATGTTAAATAATTTCTCTTCATTCTTACTGCTAATACTGTATTCTATGCATCCATATTTTGAATCTGCTCCTGACTAGTTTGTCTTCTCACTTTAGCTTACTGTATATCTTTCCACTGCATTAGAGGAGAAGTGATTTTTTATTTTTTTGAATATTGTTGATACATAGTGTTACGTTATTTCAGGTGTATCCATAGTGAACATAGTACACATAGGTTCACATAGTGGCTCAGCAAGTTTATACATTATGCTATGGCTACCACAAGTGTAGCTACCATTTGTCTCTATATATCACTGTTCTATCATCAACTATAATCTTTATGCTGTGTTTTTTATTCCCATGACTTATTCATTCCTTAACTAGAAGCCTGTATTTCCCACCCTGCCTCACCCATTTTGCCCACTCCCCCACTCCTCTCCCCTCCAACAGCCATCAGTTTTTTCTTTGTATTTGTAGGTCTGATTTTGACTTTTATTTATTCATTTTTTTTTTTGAAGATTCCATGTATGAGTGAAATCATGTGGTATTTGCCTTTCTCAGCCTGACTTGAAATAAGTTAGTATGATAACCACTAGGTCCATTCATGTCATCTGAAATGGCAACATCTCAACTTTTTTTATGGCTATGTAATATTTCTGTGTGTGTGTGTGTGTGTGTGTGTGTGTGTGTGCGCATGTAACATATATTCATTACCCATTCAAAAACTGATAAACACTTAAGTTGCTTTCACATTTTGGCTGTTGTAAATAATGCTGTGATACACATGGGAGTACCTTTTTGTTTGTTTGTTTGTTTATTATTTAAGATTTTGTGTATTTATTTGACAGAGATCACAAGTAGGCAGACAGGCAGACAGAGAGAGAGAGAGGAAGGGAAGCAGGCTCCCCGCTGAGCAGAGAGCCCGATGCAGGGCTCGATCCTAGGACCCTGAGACCATGACCTGAGCTGAAGGCAGAGGCTTAACCCACTGAGCCACCCAGGCGACCAGCTCTCTTTTTTTGAATTAGTGTTTTCATTTTCTTTGGGTTAATACTCAGTAGTAGAATTACTGGAGCATATGGTATTTCTGCCGTATTCTTGCCAGTTCTCGTTATTTCTTAAGTTTTTGATTTTAGCCATTCTGGCAGGTGTGAGGTGATAACTCATTGTGGTTTTGATTTGCATTTTTCATGATTAGTGATGTTGAGCATCTTTTTATGTGTCTTGTTGGTCATCTGAATGTCTTTGGAGAAAGGGCTGTTCAGATCCTATGCTCTTTTAAAATCAGATTGTTTGTTATTATTGTTATTTTTTGGTGTTGTGTAAGTTCCAAGTTTGTATATTAACCCTTTATTGGATACATCATTTGCAAATATCTTCTTCCATTTAGTAGGTTCTCTTTTTTTTGTTGTTGATTTGTTTCCTTTGCTGTGCAAAAGGTTTTTATTTTGATGTAGTCCCAGTAGTTTCTTTTTGTTTTTGGGTCTCTTGCCAAATTGACATATCTAGAAAAATGTTGTTATGGTTAATGTCAGAGAAATTAGTGCTTATATTTTCTTCTAGGATTTTTATGGTTTCAGGTCTCACATTTAAATCTTGAATCCATTTCAAGTTTATTTTTTGTGTACGGTATTAAAAGGTGATCTAGTTTCATTTTTTACATGTAGCCATGCGGTTTTCCCAGCACCAATTTTTGAAGAGATTGTCTTTTCCCCATTGTGTCATTTTGCCTCCTTTGTCATTGATTAATTGACTGTACAATTGTGAGTTTATCTGGGCTTTCTGTTCTGTTCTGTTGATCTGTGTGTCTGTGTACTGTGCTGGTACCATTATTGTTTTGATTACTACAGTTTTAAAATGTATAATTGTGATATCTCTGGCTTTGTTCTTCTTTCTCAAGATTGTTTTGGCTATTCAGTGTCTTTTGTGGTTCCATACAAATTTAGGATTATTTTTTCTAGTTTTAACAAAAATGCTGTTGGCATTTTGATTGGGACTGTATTAAATCTGTAGATTGCTTGGGTAGAATGGGCATTCAAACAATATTTGTTCTTTTGATCCATGAGTGTAGAATTTTTTTCTATTTGTGTCATCTTTAATTCCTTTAATTGATGCTTTATAGTTTTTGAAGTATAGGTCTTTCACCTCTTTGGATATGTTTGTTCCTAGGCATTTTATTCATTTTTGGTGCAGTTATAAATGGTGTTTTCTTAATTTTTCTTTCTGCTACTTTGCTATTAGTATATAGAAATGCTACCAGTTTCTAGGTATTAGTTTTGTGTCCTGCAGGTTTACTGAATTCATTCGTATTTCTTTTCGTTTTTTTATGGAGTCATTAGAATTTTGTATGTACAGTGTTTATGTTTATGTTCCCTGCAAATAGTGACAATTTAACTTTTTTCTTTACCAATATGGATGCCTCTTATTTCTTTTCCTCGTCTGATTGCTGTGGCTTGGATTTCCACTACTATGTTGAATAAAAGTGGTGCAAGTGGATGGATATCTTTGTCTTGTTCCTGATCTTGAAGGAAAAGCTCTCAGTTTTTCACTATTAACTGTGATGTTAGCTGTGGATATTTCATAAAAGGCCTTTATTGTGTTGAGGTATTTCCTTCTAAGCCCACTTTGTTGAGAGTTTTTATCTTGAGTGGGTGGTGAATTTTGTCCCATGTTTTCTTTGCATCGATTGAGATGATCATACGATTTTTATCCTTTGTTTTGTTTATGTGGTGTATCGTGTTGATTGATTTGTGAATATCGAACCATCCTTGCATCCCTGGAATAAATCCTACTTGACCATGGTGAATGATCTTTTTAATGTATTGTTGTATGTGTTTAATATTTTGTTGAGGATTTTTACATCTATGTTCATCAGGGAAATTGGCCTGTCATTTTCTATTTTTGTATTGTCTTTGGTTTTGGTATTAGGGTCATGCTTACCTTGTGGAATGTATTTGGAAGCTTTTCTTCCTCTACTGTTTCTTGTGATAATTTGAAGAGAATAGGTATTAACTGTTCTTTAAATGATAGAATTCACCTGTGAAGCCATCTGGTCCTAGACCTTTATTTTTTGGTAATGTTTTGATTAAATCAGGTCAGTTTTGTTCCTAGTAATTGGTCTGTTCGGATTTTCTATGTGGGAAATGATCATTTTTTAAATAGAGCTCCTTAACGGGTTTATAAAACTTTTTAAAAACCTGACCCTACTTACCTTTATATTCTGGTCACTTTTTCTTGTATATACTGAATTTTTTTGATTCTTCATGCATTGTGCTTTATTTGTATTGAATTAATTTTGTTCTATCAAATACACTGTGCATAATCCCTCTCACCTCTTGATTCCAGTTATCTGCATATGTCATACATGTAGATGATTTTAAGAAGGCAAAACAAAATGAAAACACATTTTTTTACAGCAATCAGTCAGAGTATAAAACTAAAACCTCATAAATGAAGTCAAAATACAAGTGAAAATATTTGCAACTTAAACAAAGGCCAATTTATCTTATGTGTAGATAAGAAAAAGACCAAAAAAACCAGTAGAAAAATGAGCAAAGGAAATGCATAAATGGTCTAGTTTCATGATAATGTTAGAGGATACTGTTTTACTCATGATAAGAGAGATGAAGATTAAATTTATTTTGAATAACAAATTCTTAGCTAATATATGACTAATATCCAAATATATAGTTAAGAACTTTGTTGGTGGAACTGTAAAAAAGAGGCTCTCTCATCTATTAATGGTAGGAGAATAAATTGGTACGAGCCCGCTGGAGGGCAGTTTGCTAATATTATCAGTATACATATATATTTATATAACATACTGTTATAGTAGATAAAATGTAGAATATAATCAATAACTTCAGTAATTATGTAGTTATTATAGTGATTTTGTTAGTTACATTGCATTATTTGTTATGACATATGATTATGCCTAAGTATATATACCTGTTTGTCAACATATATGCTTCTGTATTTTTTTGTGTATGTGTGGTCTCTGGACCTCACAGTTTCACTTCTGGGATTTTATCGTGCAGATATACTGGCACATGTGGGAACTGACTTATGTACACATTTATCCAGTACTGTGTTGTTTATAATAGAAAAAGGAAACTTAGATATCCATAAATAACTGATTGGTGAGTAAGAGATGCTACATCTTTGCAACAGTATAGGATATAGATGTAAGAAAGAATGAGGATGCTTTCTATGTACTTCAACATAGGCTACATGTTGTTAAGTGAAAACAGCATAGTATTTAATAGTGTGGATAGAAAAGAGTGTGTATAAAATGCTATATTGTGTGTTAAGGAAGAGAAATAAAAATATATATTCATATTTATATAAAGATTTCATAAGAAGGTAATAAAACTAGTTATTACAGGTGTTTCTGGGCAGATTAAGAAGAGATGTTGAAAGGGGCTTGTTTACCTTGTTTTTTAAAAATTTATTGTTTATTTTTGAACTATGTGAACATATTGCCTCTTAAAAATAAAATAAAAAATTTTATAAAAGGTCTTAAGGAAATATTTTCCTTCTCTTTTTTTCCTCATTAGTAAGCTGAAAAAGCTGAGTGAAGACAGTTTGACTAAGCAGCCTGAAGAAGTTTTTGATGTATTAGAAAAACTTGGAGAAGGGTAAGTACAAAAAATACAAAAGTAGCCTTAGGTAATGATAAAAAATTTATAAAATACTATATAATCTTTCATTAGAGTATATTTTCTTAAGTTGAATAGTAGTAATATAGTGGGAAAACACCTCAACATCATAAAGGTCATATATGACATGCCCACAGCAAACATTGTATTCAGTGGTGAAAACTGAAAGCTTTTCTTCTAAGATCAGGTGTATGATACGGATGAACACTCTCACTGCTTTTATTTAACATAGTATGGGAAGTCCTAGCCAGAGTAACTAGGAAAGAAAAAGAAATAAAAATATCGAAACTGTCTCTATTTGCTGATGTCATGATATTATATATAGAAAATCTTAATCCATCAAAAAGTTGTTAGAATTAATAAAATAAGTAATAAATGCATTATAGTTATATCAAAAAGAAGGAAATACCTAGGTTAAGTTTAACCAGAGAGGTGAAAGATCTGTTTACTGAAAACTGGAAGACACTGATGAAGAATTTGAAGAAACAAATAAATGGAAAGAGACTCTGTGCTCATAGATTGGGAAGATTCATATTGTTAAATATCACTGTTACCAAAAGCAATGTATAGATTCAGTGCAATCCCTAACAAAATACCAATGACATTTTTCACAGAAGTAGAACAAACAGTTGTATAATTTGTCTGGAACCACAGAAGATCCCAAATAGCTAAAACAGTTATGAGAATGCAGAATCAAGGGCACCTGGTTGGCTCAGTGGGTTAAAGCCTCTGCCTTCGGCTCAGGTCATGATCCCAAGGTCCTGGGATTGAACCCCGCATCCGGCTCTCTGCTCTGCAGGGAGCCTGATTCCCTTCTTCTCTCTCTGCTTGCCTCTCTGCCTGCTTGTGATCTCTGTCTGTCAAATAAATAAATTAATTAAAAAAAAAAGTGCAGAATCAAGCTGGAGGTATTATGTTCCCTGATTTCAAACAATATTATGAAATTCTGGTAATCAAAATAGTATGGTATTGGCATAAAAGCAGATACCTAGATTAATGAAACATAATAGCCCAGAAATAAACCCATGTATATATAGCCAATTAATTTAGGACAAGGGTGCCAAGAATATACAATGGAGAAAGGATAGTTTCTTTAAGAAATGATGTTGGGAAAAATGGATAGCCACATGTAAAAGAATGAAACTGGGCCTCTGTCTTATACCATACCTAAAAATCAGCTAAAAATGGATTAAAGAGGGGCATTTAGGTGGCTCAGTGGGTTAAAGCTTCTGCCTTCAGCTCAGGTCATGATCTCGGAGTCCTGGGATTGAGCCCCGCATTGGGCTTTCTGCTCAGTGGGGAGCCTGTGTCCCTCTCTGCCTACTTGTGACCTCTCTCTCTGTCAAATAAATAAATAAAATCTTTAAAAAAATGGATTAAAGACTTGAATGTAAGACCTGAAACCTAAAACTCCAAGAAGAAAACACAGGCAGTAAGCTCCTTGACGTTGGTCTTGGCATGACTTTTTGGATTTGACACCCAAAGCAAAGTCAACAAAAGCAAAACGAAACAAACAAGTGTGACCACATCAAACTAAAAAGCTTCTTCACAGTGAAGAAAACCATCAATAAAGTGAAAAAGCAGCCTCTGGAGTGGGAGAAAAGACAGATACATCTGTTAAGGGGTTAATATCTAAAACATATAAAGAACTCATACATATTAATAGCAAAAATCCAAACATTTCCATTAAAAAATGGGTGGAGGATCTGAATAGATGTTTTTCCAAAGAATACATCCAGATGGTGAGCAGGGACATGAAACATCACTAATCATCAGGGAAATGTAAATCATAACCACAATGAGATATCACCTCACACTTGTTACAATATTAGTTATCAAAAAGACAAGAAATAATAAGTATTGGTGAGAATGTGGAGAACAGGAAACTGCTGTGCACTGTAAGAATGAACATTGGTGCAACCACTATAGAAAACAGTATGGAAGTTCTTCAAAATATTAAAAATAGAACTATCATATGATCAAGCAATATATATATATGTATGTGTATATATACACATATGTATATAAAGGAAACAAAGTCACTGTCTTGAAGAGATATTTGCACCTATGTTCACTGCACCACTATTTACATGGAAACAATATAAGTGTTCTATTGATGGTTGAGTGGATAAAGAAAATGTGGTATATACAGATAGTCCATAACTTACATGGTTTGATTTATGAGTTTTCAACTTTATGTTGGTGTAGAAGTCATACACATTCAGTAGAAACCATATGTTGATTTTGAATTTTAATCTTTCCTGGGCTAATGATCTATAGTATGATACCCGTCTTGTGGTAGTGGGCAGCAGAAATATGCCACAGCTCTTATTTAGCCATGCAAATGAAGGTAAACAATTGATACGCAACAATTTCGTGCTCATATAGCTGTTCTGTTTTTCACTTTCAGCACAGTATTCAACAAATTGTATGAAGTATTCAATACTTTATTATAAAATGAGCCTTGTGTTAGTTGATTTTGCCCAAGTATAGGCTGGCGTTAAGTGTTCTGAGCACATTTAAGATGGGCTAGATTAAGCTACCTGTTCAGTAGATTAAATGTATTAAATGCATTTCTTTTTTGTGATATTTTGAATTTATTATGGATTTAGCAAGACATAACTGTTTTATAAATCAGGGAAGATTTATATATATAGTGGAATATTATGCAGTCATAAAAGGGCAATATGCTAAATGAAATAAGTCATAGTAAAATTCTGTATGATATCACTTATGTGTAGAATCTAAGAAGCCAAACTCATAGAAACAGAGAACAAATTGGTGGTTGCCAGAGTGGTGATAATGGAGAGTGGGGGAAATGGGTGAAATTAGTCAAAAGATATAAACTTCTAGTTACAAGATAAATAAGTTCCAAGAATGTACATGTATAACATGGTGACTCGGTTAATAATAGTATGTTAAATATTTTAATGTGGCTAAGAGAGTAGGTCTTAAAAGTTCTCATCATAAAAAGAACTTTTTTTGTTTGCTAGTAGGTGTCAACTAAACTCATGGTAATCATTTTCTAGTATATACATAAATCATTTTGTTGTACACCTTAAACTAATAAATGTTATATGTCAGATTATCTCAGTAAAAGTGGAAAGAAAAAAGAATAGTAGTAGTAATTAATATACTTTGTAGCAGTCAGTATGGATTTAAAAAGACTGGATTGTGTTAGATCTGGTAATAGTGTTTTTCAGTGAAGTAGTATGTATATATATATATATATATCCTACTTCTTATATATACTACTATTATAAATATATGTATATATATAAAGAAAGGCAGGAAATGTGTTGTAAAGTGATTCACAAGAAGTTTATGAGTTCATTCTGTGTGGTATTCTTATTAATAAGCTTGAAAGATCTTGACTCTTTAGGCAAGTGAACATAAGGGCGTCTTTCAGGACATTGGGACTCATTTGGGAAAAAATGAATAATAGATTTAAATAGAGTGTCTCAATGAGATAGGAATAGTTGATACGATTTTAAAATATAATTTAAAATAAATTATATGAATTTTAAATGTTTCATTTTTACACATAGGGGCATTTAATAAAATGGCAGAGTATACAAGAACATTCAAAACAATAAAAGGCATAAAACAGAATTAGAATGGTGTAAACCAGCAAGAACAAGGAAAAAGAGAAGCAAAAGTGTGAAGTAATAAGCTGAACATAAATTGGAAGGAAAAAAATGAAATAATATTTTTCACTAAATGTCAGCTCTCCCATTAAGGGCTCCTGGGTGGAACAGTCTATTGGGCATCTGACTCTTGGTTTTGGGATCTCAGGGTCATGAGACCAGGCCCCCGTAGGGCTCTGTGCTTAGCATGGAGTCCGCTTGGAGTTTGTCTTTCCCTCTCCCTTTGCTCCTCCCCCTGCACTCTCTCTCTCTCTCAAATAAGTGGATAAATCTTAAGAAAAAGAAAAGAAAAAAGAAAAATTAGTAGGGTCAGTTAAAATGCAAAATCTAACAATATGCTATTTATAAAAGACATGTGTAATACAAAGGGTAGAAATGTAGGGACATTTCCTATTAGAGATACTAGATAAGAAAGATAATCATACAAGTAAAAATAAAAAGAAATAGGAGTAGCAATATTTATATCCAGTAAATTAGTTAAAATTAAAAGATCTCAAGTGAATAAAGAGGGCTTAATATCCAAATAAAGAATAAATAGGGATATAAGATAATGACTTAAAAGATAATTTATATGAAATACATAAATGTTAGTCACCAGGACAGTTAAATTTGTGAAGGAAAGCTATTAGAAATGTCAGGAGAATCTAATAAGAGTTTATTCAGTTGGGAGATTTTCATATATTGCTTTCAGAGTTGGATAAGATTAACAGAAAAAAAGGACAAAGAGGGTATAAATATTATAATTGATAAACTTGATTATATATATGTATATCTATAACTACTCATATTTTGGCATTCCTTTTTTGGTATGTTCATGGAGCATTGATTAATGGGTTCTAGACAAAGATTTTGCATGTCTCATTTTTGATTATAGTCTTAAATGAGAAAGGTGATTACAATATGATAAAATCCATACTTATTGGAAATTAAGATACATAATCTGAGGTAACCTATAGACTGAGGAGGAAATTACTAATTATTTAGAAAATGAAAAAGAAATAAATCATACCATTATATCTGTGCAATCCACAGAAGCTATAATTAGGGGGAAATATTTAGTCTTAAATAACTTCATCACGAAAAAAGAAAGACCAAAAGAAAAGAACTTAGTGCTTATAAATGAACTTAGAAAAATAATAAAATGTACCCAAAAATTAGGAAGAGAAAATTCATAAAAGAAGAATTTAAAATTAATGAAATGGAAAATAAAATTTAAACATGGTAAATACAAAAGCAGTTTCTTTTGAGCAGATCAATAAAATAGTTAAACCTCTTCTGATTTTGACTAAAGAAAAAAGAGCAAAAATAAAAGATTTGGAATGAGAAAGAAGATACAATCAATGATAAACAATTTGAAGAATTAAGAGACCATATATGCATATATGCTGCTCTAATGATGACTCATTTAGTAATTGAAAAGTTGATGCTTTCATAATAAAACTTAAAATTGTATAAATTGACCCCCAAAGAAGTTAAAACTTAAGTAGAGCAATTATCATGGAAAAGATGGAAGGACAGTTAGATACCTGTCTATGAATTAAAAGGATCTGTCTATGAATTTCGAGGTGCCTGGGTGGCTCAGTTGGTTAAGCATCCTTAAATCTTGATTTTGACTGGGTCATGAGATTGAGCCCCGTAATGGGCTCATTGGGAAGCCTGCTCAGTGGGAAGCCTGCTAGAGATTCTCTTTCTCCCTCTCCGTGTGCCCCTTCCCCTGGTTGTGTGTGTGTACACACACTCTCTCAAATAAATAAATAAATCTTAAAAAAACAAAACCAAAAGATACCAGCTCATAGCACCAGTATTCACAAGAGCCCAGGGTGGAAAAGTCAATCAATGGGTGGATGGATAAAGTGTGATATATCTGGACAATGGAATAATATTTAGCCATTATATGAATGAAGTACTGACACATGATACAGAATGGATGAACCTTGAGAAAATTCTGTTTAGTGAAAGAAGCCAGACACAAAAAGTTATATTATTACATGATTCCATTTATATGAAGAATCCAGAATAAATATATCTATAGAGACAAGAAAGCAGGTTCCAAATGATTTTGAACTCAACAGAGGTAATTGTTCTACAACATTGAGAATGCTAAATGCCTGAATTGTATATTTTAAAGTACTTTAAAATGGTGAATTTTATGTTATATGCATTTTACCAAGAAAAAAACCAGCTAAGTCTTTTAGGATGCATCATCACAGTTATTTTTATGAAGCCAGAATAACTTTGATATCCAGATCTAGATGTATAAAAAGAAAATTCAGCCTTACTTGGGTACCCATGATGATTACCATGCCTTTTTTATCTGTGGTGGAAAGATGCTGCTAGTTCTTTGCACTGCCTTATGGTTCTCATCATTCATTAAAATTGAGGTGTCGATTACACTGTTGGCTTCCCCGACCTGCACTGCAGAACGTCCAGTAGTGCTAGGAAAGGGAGTATCCTCTGAATCCTCTCAGTGAAGATAGTTAGGGGTTTGGTGATCAATGATGTATCCATTACAGTATTCCATCTCCTTGAACCTTTGATCTCCTTCCTCTAATGTATACCAAGGATCAGTGGCATTTCTACATAGGTCACTGTAGAGTCCAGGTTTCAGATAACTAGCTGGGCATACTGTGAGGGACACTCCCAACTGTTTGAGATAACACAGAGTCTGGAATTTCTGGTCTTGCATCCCTATCAGTGAATTCCTTTCTCACTGGAAATCTTGGAATCCATTCCCACATATATTCTTTAGAATTTGGTGATAAAAACTGACAAAATCTTATAACTTTTTTGGTATGAATAGTAGGTGTTCTTGCATCAGATTTTCCATTCATTCTCCTGGTATCTGGGGATTTGAGCGTAGTTCTAGGACTGGAAGCAATGCAAGGTGGTGGAGGAGGTTTTACATTCTCCTGAAAAGTGACTGCTTCAGGTGAGGTCATTGTGGAGTTTTCAGGCATTGTGAGCTCATCTTCTTGGACTGGGGAATAGGGTTGCTTTTTTTTGGCAAGGGATGCTTATAGGACTTGGGGGTTTCAGGGTATTCAGATTAATAAACATCTACTTAAATGTCCCATTACCAATTCTCTGGGTACCTCTCTTTATAGTTAAAAGCCTAACTTTAACAGAATAGAGCTGGAGATGTGAATTTAGCTTGCAGTATAATTCAGCTTCCAGCTTAGATTAGACCTTGAGCTTGTTTTTGGAAGTCTCAGCCCTGTGCCTACAAGAATTAAGAAACTCAGCGGAGAGCCTGCTTCTCCCCCTCCCTCTGCCTGCTGCTCTGCTTACTTGTGCTCTCTCTCCATCTCTCTAATAAATAAATAAAATCTTTTACAAAATTAAAAAAAATTCTTTGGTGTCATTCAGAAGTTTTCTGTTTCTCAGTCTTGAGCTGGAAGTTTAAGCTCTGAGTTTGTTATATTTGTTACATAACTTTTCTGGTGTAGGCCAGAGCAGCTAGCCTGTTCTATAGTATTTGTACCCTTATTTTCACCATAGCATTCCTTTTTTTAAATTTATTTTTTAAAGATTTTATTTATTTATTTGACAGCCCGAGTGAGAATGAGCACAGGCAAGGGGAGTGAGAGAGGGAGAAACAGGCTCCCTGCTCCCCACTGAGTACTCTGTGTACCCTGGATATAGAGAGTTTATTATACAATTAGGAGCTCAGGTGACTTATGGAAGGGCCACAGATGAAAAGGTCATGAAATCTGCTGCTGAAGGTTGCGGAGAAGCCAACAGTGAGTATGTCAGCCTGAAACACTGAAGTGGTGTTTCTTAAAAGCTCACTGGGGGAGTCTTTACGAAGCTCCCGCCAACTATCTCATTCTATAGCAGCAATGTGGTGGTTATCAAAAGCTCAGCAGGAGGCCTCTGTGTCTGTCATCCCCCAGTTCATCTGCTACAACCACATCTGAAGAATGATGGTTCTCCTTAACTTTTTGCCATTGAGATTTCATGCATATTCTTCTTATTGTCAGACTCTTAACTAGGATCCATTCAGGGAAAGGAATCTTCTCTTTTGCTGTGATGAGACTTTAGAAAGGAGTGATGGTGTTGCTTACTTCATGAGAGAGAATCCAGCACTGAATTCTTTACTGACTTTTGAGGGAATACACACACACACACACACGGGTTTATATACATACATATGTATACTTACACACATGACTTTTAAGGGGATATATGTGTGTGTGTTTATGTGTATAAATCAGGACTATACACACAGTATCTCTGAGTATCAAACTAAATTACTTTGGAAAGCTTAAAGAACAGGATGGATAAAATTCATTTTGTTAAGGTAGCTGTTTTATTACTGATTTTTCACTTATTTTAAGCGATTATAAATGTGAAAGTAATTTTGCATGGTTTTCTAATATTAGGAAATATTCCATGTCTTCCAATGGCTTGCTCTTCTTTCTCTTCTGTAGAAATGATTCAGTGAGAAATATATGATCCTTGGAATCCTTATATGTTTAAATTCTGTCCTTGTTTGTTACCACTATCGAGTCTCTGTTTCCTCATCTTAGAAAATGGCGATGGTAGTATTTTACCTCATAGTTGAGAGGGTTGAATTTGATAACACACATAAAACACCAATCCTGGTATCTGGCTGACAGAACTGTAAGTGCTAGCAGGGTTTACTTTGTCTTCTAATTCATACCAGAGTATACAACATGGCTTCTCTTTCTCATTGTTTCTGCTTTCTAAAAACACATAAATATTTACTTGGCAAAGTTTCAAGAGCTGTAGCAGGGATGCTTTTTGGGCAAGTGGAAGTTAGATCCCATTACTCATTTTATTTATCTGTCATCATGTGGTCTTGCTCTTGAGGAGGAGAAGGAGTATTTGAGAAGATCTTGGATGTGTGACTTAGGAGAACCACATTCCTTGCTTCTCTAACTTTGGTAGGATGTGGTCCTCAGCTGAGGGTTTCATGTGTTTTTATGTAGCCTGAACAGGCCTGGGACTTTGATATTCTGGGGATGATTTTGCTTAAGGTGAGATAAGCCTTTTGTGCTAACTCGAGACTTTGGCTGTTTTTATTCTACATTTCATTCTTTTAATTTTCATTTATATCTTCTTAATGCTGCATTTGTTTGAGTTGACAAACCGTAAGTCTGTTTCTTTCATTCATAAGAAAAGAGCAAATCTTTATATATTAATGTTTTGATTTTAGTAGATTTTAAGTATATATTTGAAGCATTAAAGCCAAGGTATAATTCACTTTTCTTATTTGTTTACTTTGATTTATCACCGTTAAGTGTTTTAAATTGGAAACGACTACATGCAAAAACTTGTAGATTTTTCTTTAATACTTATGATGTTTGAAAGAAAAAAAATAAATGTCTTGGTTTCTTTTAGGTCTTATGGAAGTGTATTTAAAGCAATACATAAGGAATCTGGTCAAGTTGTTGCAATTAAACAAGTACCTGTTGAGTCAGATCTTCAGGAAATAATCAAAGAAATTTCCATAATGCAACAATGTGACAGGTATGAAGAGATTTTCTTTCTTTATTTACCTTCATTTTGATGAATTTTGCTAATAATGTATAAGAAAATATTTTTTTTTGTCATCTGGTTAGTTTTCTGACTTTGAATCTGAACTGAGACTAATCCTTCATGAAGATGAGGATAGTTTTGGAAGGTTGTCTTTAGGACTAAAGCAGAAATGATGTTTTAATGTTTTAAAGCAACGTGCAGTGATAGAAAGCACTCAAGCTGTTTTCCCGTTTTGGGGGTGAATTTATGGGTGAAAATTATTTTTTGATGTTGGGGGGGGTCATTTAACAGTCTTTTTTATATAACTGTTTCTACTAATTAAACATGGCCATGTTTTATGTAACTCTAATTCATTCAACAAACATTTACTGAGCTTTCCCAGTGGGCCAGATACTGTACCAGGATCTAGGAATACCAAGAGAACTAAGATACTGTTTTTCTTCTTGAGGAGCTGCTAACCTAATTGGGAAGACAGATCCTTAAAGAAATAGCTGTGCCATAGCACAGTTGCTCTGCTGACTGTTTTCAAGGGGTAATGTGAGAGCTGGGAGGCAGGAGTTACGAAGGAGTTCCTCAGCCAGGAGTTACGAAGTCCGGCATGCTGAGGAAGAGTTTATTAAAATTGGGTAAAGAAATGGAGGGACCAGAGAGAGTAAAGAGAATTACAAGTAGAGAGGTGAAACAGCACACTGGTATGTGCTGTTCTGACAAGGATTAGAATCACTAGAGTGGAAGGTGTGAGATGGAGTTTGGTGTGAAATGATTTGGGATAGGTAAATAGAGCTGATCATGAAGGGTCTTTTATGTCCTATTAAATAGCCTGGTCAGGGATGCAGAGTTTATATATTAAGACTATGTTTAGCCTCTAGTTACTTGATTGAAAAGAGATTTTGTTACTCTCTCTTTACAGAAAGTCTACAGGTAGCAGCGACAAAGTGACAACTGTCTAAGGCTTCTTTTCTCACACTGTGCACTCCTTACCAAGGCCTGCCCATGCTTATTGTCTCATGGTTGTAAGAGGGCTACTCTTGCTCCAGCCTTATGTTTATGTTCCAGGCAGGAGGAAAAGTGAAAAAGCAGTAAAGGGCTTTCTCAGAAACCCTCAGCTTATGTTTTATTCATTAAAATTGATTGAGTCACATGGTGTCTTATAGCTGATGACTTAGGGGATCTGGACACATTGTCACCCCTAATCGAATCAGGGCCCCGTTAGTAAGAGATCTATGAAAAACTTTCCTTTCCAAAAGTGTATAGAATCCATATATTACATGTCCTTTGGCTAATGAGGTGACTGAATAGTCCTAGAGGAACTTTGTTTCTTGAGTTTGTTCAGTTTTGCTTTTCTTTATTGTATGCTATATATTTAGATTATATTATGTATTTTTTATAAAGATTGTATACCTGGAAATTCTAGTGGTTATAGAAAAAAAATTACACATTCATCAGCTCCCAGATCAAAATATGTCATTCCGAGATTTTCCCAAACCTTGCTGTTAATTTGGTTAATTTGATAAGAATGTGGTACTCACAGTTTGATGTAGAAAAGGAAAGACTAAGCTAGAGTAATGTTAGACCTATCAGGTACTTAATATTTGTGTGTTGTTGTTATTATTTTGTTATTATCACTAAATGTACTTTAGGGACTGGTGTTGTCCTCTAGAGATTTTAATTGAGTGTGCTCTAGGAAAGGCAGAGTCTCAAATACTACTTACTATACATGTCTTCCTCTGACCTTGGTTTGTCTTGAGACCTATCAGCTCTTGCTCACATTTCTTTCTCAGCTTCCTATTCATTCACCTTCCTTTCATTTTTGACTCTTCCAACTCATTTTCTGCCCTGAAGCTAGAGTGATCACTCTAAAATGCAAACCTAAAGAGGTTATTCTCAGTTTAAAACCTTAAGTGTCCCGTTGCCTGGAAAGATCCAGTATCCCAAGGATGGCATATAAGACCCTTCATATTTATGCTTATGCTTCCAGTCTTCTCTTTTAACTGTGTTTCTCTTTTAATCACATGTTTACTTGCATTCTGTATCAGCTGACTTAAATTCTGTGAATTTGGGATTATATTTTACGAAGTGCCTTTGGACCTTGCCACGTAGTGGTTATTCAAATACAGGTATTACTGATTCTTGTCTGGGTGACTCAACTGGACCATATCCAGAAGGGACTTTACATTTAACATTTTTAGATCAAATTTTTAATTGTTGCAGGTAAGCCTCTCAAATTCCTGCTCTGTTCAGGGCATCATCATCTACGTAGTCTTTCCAGAACAAAACTGAGAGTCGTCTTTGTTTCTTTTTCTGGTACTTCTGATGACACTGTGTTTTAGATTCTCCTTCTGCAATGTCTTCACTATCTTTATCCCTCCTTTCATTCCCTGAGAAAAGGAATCCTATTTCTTACCACATATGCAATGCCTAGCACTGTACTTTTTTATTGATTGAATGTGAATGGATATGGTATGTATATGGAATATGGAAGAGCATTATAGGTTGAGAAAACTATAGGGAAACTGTTCCTTGTTCTTGTTACAAAGGAAAGGAAAGGGAAGGAAAAGGAAAGAATAAAAGGGGAAGAAGACGTGAATGTGTTTTTAGAAATTTTGTACCACTTTATAGCAGAATGCTTTGTAGGTAGTAGGGATGTCTCAAGTATTTGTTGAATGAAATGAGTAGATGGATGAAACAATTACTGGTAAAAAATGGTTTATGCCTTTTGGATTTTACTTTCAGATTCACTATTCATATGAAATAGTGAAGGATCAGAAAAATTAGTAAGTTAAAAGATTCTAAAAATGCTAAAAGATAGGGCAAGTGAAAAATAAACTAGGAAATGACAGAAGCAGGCATTACATTTTAGCTATGAATTACTAGTGTTAATGTAGATGTGTTATTGGGAAACTGGCATAAAAATGACTTGCAGGGAAACAATACAAATTGAAAAATTCCCACTTACAGCAGTGGAATTTGGTTAGAGAAAATGAGATTTGCATTTCTGAAATTGAAAAAAAGTCTATTTAGCTAGTTGGGCACTTGGCAAATTGTCTTGCTTTCTACACTCCAAAAAGAGACCAGAGGGTGTTTAAATTTTTTTTTTGTTCATTTTAGTAAATATTAAACATGTGTTTAATACTGCATTTTGGCATAAATATTTGAGGAAGCCCATCTGCATTGTTTATTACAGAATCTTTTGTGTCTAGTCCAGTGCTTGGCACAGAGTAGACATTTAATAAATATTTGTTGGATATATAAATCATAGAATGTTAATGCTAGACTGGATCTCTATTAGTTTAGAGTTTTGCAAATGTACTCTGCTCTAAGGAGGTGGGGGTATTTTCCTCAAACAGTGAAGAATTGAGCAGAACGAGAAACTTTAGTCATTGCTTTCATCTTTTTTCTATATTGGGACTCACTCTAAAATTTTATTTGAGGAACAGGCTTCTGGTACTAAAGTGTATTTTAGAACTATTTTACAGGTACAGAAAATGAGACTTAGAGATTTTATGTGGTTGTTCAGGATCACACAGCCAGTTAGGGCCTGGGATGCTGAAAGATCCCACATTTGCTGACTCTAGGGCCAGTGCTGAAAAAAGCAAAGTCTACAAAAAAGATTCCAGCAGTTCAAACTGAAGCACTCTCAAGGCATTGCTGGGGGTAGAGGCAGGAGCTGGTCAGTAATACTTGGGAATACTATGTCCTAGATAACGTGGATCTAAGGGAGCCACAGTTGACACAACTCCTATATTCCTGGTCCCTACACTCCTCAAGGAACTTCTCATATGTTAACCAGGAGAAATGTGTTGTCACCATGCATCAAGGCACACGCTTACCCACTTATTTATTCATTCAACTAATATATATTGAGTACATACGCTGAGGGCAGCCTTTATGTGTTGTTCACAGGAGATGCAACAGGGAGTGAGTCTTAGACTTAGAGGGACTTTCAGTCAGGTAGAAGAGGCAGGTGACTGACTGTGCTGTTTTAATGCAGTGTGGAAACGGCTGTGATGAGGTAAATATGGGGAACCTTGTGGGCTGGAGGACATATCTAACATCTCAGCATTGGAGACTTAGGGAAAGCTACCACAGGGAGTCATACTCAAACTGAGTGACTTCGGATGACTTAGATTTGGGGGGCAAAGAGGAGAGGAGATGCATGTGTTGGGAATAGCACATTTTTAGTGGGTCTGCTCAGAGGCTTCTTCCAGTATTGTTCCTCTCTTACCTGTTCTATTTGCTGATGTTTCTGGGTAAAATTCCATTTAAACATGGTTAGTGAGACATGCAAAAGTTTGAAAATCACATCGAAGGATTTGTGATGAATTTTGGCAATTTATATCAGTTCATGTATATGTATATTCATTTTTGGATGGGCCAAGAAGTGACTTGGTGTGATTGAGGTTTCTTTCTTTCTTTTTTTAAAGATTTTATTTATTTATTTGACAGAGAGAGAGAGATCACAAGTTGGCAAAGAGGCAGGCAGAGAAGGGGGTGAAGCAGGCTCCCTGCTGAGTAGAGAGCCCAGTGCGGGGCTCTATCCCAGGACCCTGAGATCATGACCTGAGCCGAAGGCAGAGGTATAACCTACTGAGCCTCCCAGGTGCCCCAATGATTGAGGTTTCTGTTGGGGAGAGTTCAGTTTGCATAAGAGAGTGTTCATATTGCCTTTGTGAGAGCATTGTGTTACCCCCTCAAGTTTAGAACACTATTAAGGTTGTAGAAGGATGTTAAGGAAACTTATGTAATGAAAAATAGCCATTTCTTAGTATTGTAATTATCACATGCTCATAATGGGAAGACTAGAAAATGTTTGCAAAACGATTCTGTTAAGGACTTTTTTCCAAAATATACAAAGAATCCTTAAAAACTTAACAAGTATACAAGCAATCCAATGAAAAAATGGGCCAAAGACCTTCACAGAGACCTTACCAGCGCAGATTTGCTGATGGCAAATAAGCACAGGAAAAGATGTTTCGCGTCCTGTGTCATCAGAGAAATGCAAATTAGCACAGCAGTTAGATACCACACTACACACCTGTTCAAATGGCCCAAATCTCAAACACTGACAACACCAAATCCTGGTGAGGATGTGGAACAGAAGGAATTCCAGTCATTGTGGGTGGCAGTGCTGAATACTACAGCCCGTTTCGAAGTTAGTCTGGTTGGTTTCATATAAAACTAAACATACTTTTAACCATATGATCCGGCAGTCATACTTCTTGGTGTTTACCCAAAGGAGCTGAAACTTATGTTCACATAAAAACCTGCACATGGATGTTTATAGCAGCTTTATTCATAATTACCAAAAACTTGGAAGGAACTGACATGTCCTTCAGTAGGTGAGTGCAGACTGTGGTACATCCCAACAGTGGAATATTATTCAGCACTAAAAGGAAATGAGCTATCAAACCATGAGAAGACAGCGAGGAAACTTAAATGCATATTTTTAAGTGAAGGAAGCCAGTCAGAAAAGCTACCACTCTATGATATTCTGGAAAAGACAAAACTATGGAGGATCAGTTGTTGGTAGGGGTTAGGAAAGTGGGAAGGATGAATAGGCAGGGCACGGAGGATTTTTAGTGTAGAGAAACTACTGGGTATGATGTCAGCGTAGAGTAGATTCTCATTTGTGTGCTCAGGAGGGGCGTGTTGGTGATGGGCGAAGCTATTCTTGTCTGGGGACAGGGAGTGTGTGGGAAGTCTCTGTATCTTTCACTCAATTTTACTGTGAACCTAAACCTCTGAAAAATAAAAACTATTAAAAATACCTTTAGCAATACATGGTTATCTTCAGTTACAATGAAATTCAACTTAGTATAAAAATGTTAGTTACCTTTTAGGCAGTAAAAATTAACATTTAAATTTCTTTAAGAAGCTTAAACATAACGATTCACTACAAATAATTTGTACCACAAGTAGTGTTTATTTAAGGTGCAAATAGACCATAAGAATTTGTAGTGCTGCTTCCACTTTTCGCTCTGGTTTTTCTCACTTCTCATTTTATATTATTTCTATTTTGAATTGTGATACTGGCAGAAGACTGGCAGGATAAATGGTGTAGAGGAGGTGTGAAAAGGAGACAGGAATGGAGATGATATGGTCATTAGGCATGGAATGACAGGGAGAACCCTCCCCCCGTGAAAGTGGGGAAAGATGATACGTAGTTTCACTGGGTTGAAGGTGTTAAACAGGGGAAGGGAAACGAATACATGGGACAGGAGAAGGAGGTGGTGGGAGATGGCCCGGGAGAAAGGAGCGGAACATGGCTCATGATTGCCACCCCAGTTATCAAGGCATCACATTTCACCTTTGCTTCCTGGTGTGTGCAGTAATTTGACTTATGTCTTCCTTGTGCCTCCCCCCAGTGGAATTTTCTAAGTCATATTGAACGATTTAGCTGTGCTAAAAATATACAGAATTGCTGGGTTCTCATATGTCCTGTAAGTCCATACAGTGGCTTAGTCAAGATTCTTAGGAATTACGGCTGAATTAGAATTTTGTATGTTGCTTAAAATTATATAAATAACATAGAGCTTGTGTCTTGAAGAAACTCTGCCTCCTTGCTAGCATTCAAGAATCAGTGTATGGTTTAAAAATAGATATTAGGATATCTAAATAACCATACAGTTAGTTAACTGGCCAGCTGAAATGAAGAGTGTTCCCTTTGGCCCCTGACAGTCTCACATGTGATAATCCGCTTTAAATGCTATTTGATTGTATTATTTTCTTGCATGAATTTCTTCAGGGATTCCCCATTGCCTTGACTGACATTTCTTGTCACTAAAGTCTACCCATTTTTCTCCCTAGCTTCTGTCATTAGGCCATAATATGTTGTTCAGTGAATGCTGATTATTTTAAAATGATAACCTGAATGAATGATGAATGAATTTGAATGAACGATTTGTGTCAGTGGAAACAGCCTGAGTCAGAAATCCCAGGTCTTGTACTCTCGCTGAACATATTTGTATCTGTGTATGTAATTTTTTTTTAATTACAGCTTTAAATTTTAATCTTCATTGGCCAGTCTTAAACTTATGTTCAGTGTGCAGTTGAAGGGAGACACAGTGAATAAAGCCCTGAAGACTTGCTTACTAGTTTGCCAGTCTCTGTCGTTATCAGCTTCTGCTGAATGTTACCTTGCAAATATCTCTGGAATTTGTTTTGTTCTCTCTTCTGGTTTTTTTTTTTTTTTTTCCACTCCCACTCCAACTCACCTCATGGCATTTTACAAATGTAGGTTTTATTATTATTTAAGTATGGTGAGATAAATTGTTATACTTCTGGATCCCAAGAGATGCGAGCCTATCATACAAGATCTGGTGAGAAGGGGAAGGAAGGCTTATACAGGGAAGCACCAGGGTCGGTTAGGAGGCAGAGGAAGAGAGCAGAAAACATGGACAAGAGCCTTTGTTGTAGTTCTGTGGGAAGGAATGGATGAGATAGGGTAAACAGGTTTTGGATTGGTTAGTTCTAGTGATTTCAGTGGGTCAGGGGTGTAGGGCAGTCCCTCCTTGTCTGGTATTTGGCTCTGGGTTGATGAGGTTAGGGAAATAGTGGCTCTGGAGGTGGTGGGGGGTTTTGGACTTCTGATTGGTTTGATTGCATGTGAAGGGAGCACTTACTTGCAGGTACTGATCCTGATGAGGGACAGTGCAGGCCTTGTTAGCAGGTCACAGATGTCAAAGCACACAAATACAGAAAATAAAAAGTCCCAATGCAATCTCTTGCATGCCTATATTAACATGATTTTCTAATTGTTCTACCTGTGTCCATATTTGCTTTCCTACAATCTAGCTTTGATGCAGCAGCCAGAGAAATCTTAAAAGTGTAAATTAGGTCATCATACTGCTCTGCTTAAATTTCTTCTCAGATCTTCTTTTACATATCTAATAAAGCCCAATTTCCTTACCTTGGTTCTGAGGCTCTTCATTATCAGGCTCCTGCCTCCATCTGCAACTACATTGTATTCAACAGTAGTCTATAGTCACTTAATTCTAGGCAGACTCATCTTTTGACTTCTTAAGGATGATTTGCTCTTTCTCTCCTCAGCATCTTTGCACCTAAGTTCTTGGTGCCTGGATGCTCTTTATCTGGTTAACTTCCAACCAACCGTTGAGTCTTGCCTTAAATATTATTCTTTTAGGGAGGTCTGCATTAGGTCCCTTCTGTCAGTTTTTCTGTGATTATTTCTTTGCTCACTTATTCACCGCTTTTTTGGGTACATATAAGAAGGGAGGTACTGGGGCTAAAATGGAGAGCAAGCCAGACTGGCACCTAACCTCATGAATGCAAAATAAAGTCTCAGCCGGTTTATCTTATGGCAGCCCCCTCCCCTTTTAAAACTACAGTTAGTAATTGTATTTTTCTGTGGGTTTACTTCTCTCAGACCAGTGTATTTCATGCTGGTGTGTGCTCTTTGAGTCAGAATTGTGTTTGTGTGGTTCACCACTGCATATTGAATATCTGGCTTAGGCAGAGGGTCAATGAATGAATGTTGAATGAATGATAGAAACTGTATTTAGGTATGCATCCTTCACGTGGCTGTTTAGCCCTATCTGCTTGATACTTTTCTAGGTTACCATTATTGAGACCATGTTTTATGATATAGAACTATTGGACCTTGATCCATGGACTTGATTATGTGTTAGAATGGACCACAAAGTATTTTTTGAAGAGAAATTTACCTGTCCCCAAAGCCATTTTCTTGACTCACCCCTAAAGAGAAATAGAGTTGCTTTTTCAGATAGCCACCCAAGTTAGAACCCCTAATTTTCATAAGGGCTGTCAGTCCTACCCTTAGAACTGCTGATTACTCCACTGTATTGCAAGATAAAAATATATGTTTTCTGTGTGCTTTTCAGGGAATAGAATTGAATTTATTGTTACTTAATACTTTCCAAAATTTTGAATGAGAACATTAATATTGAAAGAAGCTCTTTGAAGACTGTTCTCCTGGAGTGAGGTTTAACTCTGGGTCTATATCAGAGTCACCAAAGAGCTTTTAAAAGACCTGCTGGATTAGAACCCCTAAGGGGTAGGACCTGGGTCACAGGTGTTTCTTGAGAGCAGACTCTCTGTAAGGTTTCTACAAAGGGACTCATACCCTAAAGAAATGTATTTAAAGAAGTCTTTCTTATGTTTCCCACAAGTTGAAGTTCTGGGTGTGTAGGTTGGTTTCATTTGCTTGTAAACAAGCACTTTACTTCTTGGTCCAGTGAATACTTAGGAACTCCTGGTATTTACTTTCCAATCTCAGCACCTACCGAAGTTGAGTGTGTCTGCAGAATAAAGGTGTCAGATGGTGTCAGATGGGGAGTATGAGCGATGTGGGTAGAGAGGTAGATTTGGAAAGCCCTATATGTGATATGAAGCACTTAAGATCTTTTCCTTTCAGTAATGGAGAGCCATTGAAAGTTTTGTAGTTTTTTGTTATTGTTGTTGTTGTTTTTAAATGGGAGAGCAATATGATCAGTTTATTTTACTTTTGTTTTAAAGAAAGGTAACCTTGTCAAAAGCACAGATTAGAATGGGGGAGAAGACTGTGACAAGGAGACCAGTTAGGAAGCAAGTCTGTACTAGGTAACAAGGAGCAGAAGGATAAAAGAGGAGGGAATTCCAGTCTTGTAGCTTCCTTTTTAGTGTGAGTCCTTAAGCTTCAGTCTGCTCTACCCTTGATTGATGAGTTGGCTAAAATTAAAGGCCCTACTGAGAAGTCTTCCCTGACCGTCCTCTTTGACCTCTTATTTTGGTGGTCTCTTTATGTAGTCTCTTATAATACTTTCCATTTATTATTTTTTTTGCTAATTTGGTTCTTGTATCTTATTTATTGCCACTTTTCATGATAACTGCTATTGGATACAATTATCTTTTGAACAAGTTGTCCTCTAATTATGCCATTCTTGTTTTGTCCTTTCTATTTTGTGCCCTTGCTCATGGCCTTTCTTTTTTCTAGAATGTTCTTATCTCTTCTTCACCCATATTTTGAAATTTTAACCTTTCTTTCATAGCAAATCCCTCCCTTTTTACAAATTCTTTTTTTTTTTTTTAAGATTTTATTTATTTATTTGACAGAGAGAGATCACAAGTAGGCAGAGAGGCAGGCAGAGAGAGAGAGGAGGAAGCAGGCTCCCTGCCGAGCAGAGAGCCCGATGTGGGACTCGATCCCAGGACCCTGAGATCATGACCTGAGCCGAAGGCAGCGGCTTAACCCACTGAGCCACCCAGGCGCCCCCCTTTCTACAAATTCTTTCTGCTGGCTCTGCCATTTCCTTATTTTAGTTCTTATAGCATTTAAACTGTCTACTATGTAGTTTATGTTACCTTGTTTTTATTTTTTATGTATTCTATGAATATGGATACTTTGCCTTTTTGAGTTGGGCAAGATGTTTTACATATCAGTATATATAGCTTGCCCTTAATAAATATTAAGTAAGTATTAAATATTAAATAAACATGTGACTCTTTTTCTCTTTCTAAGTCTTCCTAAAAACAGGCTATAAACATAGTTTATATTTTGCTCTGAAAGACATAACACTTCAGTTCAGAAATATTTTGAATTGTTAGTTTTACTTATCTGAATTTAAAGCAAAAATAGTTGTAATCAGGAGACCTGAGTGGCTCAGTTGGTTAAGCAACTGCCTTCAGCTCCAGTCATGATCCCAGGGTCCTGGGATCAAGCCCCACATTGGGGTCCCTCAGTGGGGAGCCTGCTTCTCCCTCTCTGGAGCTCTGCTGCTCTGTCTGCTTGTGTCTCTCGCGCTCTCTGTCAAATAAATAAATAAAGTCTTTAAAAAAAAAACAACTCTGAGATTTTAAAGGCCCAAATAAAAGAGCATTAAAAATAATTTTTTGGGCTTCGTTGAATTATAGAGTATTTTTTAAGTTGAGTAGTCGTATTTGACTGAATGCAAACTCCTTAAAGATTTATATTTAAAATGCTTTATTAAAATATCTTCATTTGTTCCTTATGTTATATACTAAATTCTTTGCCAAAACAAAGCCTTATTTTCTTGGGAATCACTCAAAGCATTTGGGCCTCCTCTGCTTTGTAATCCTGTTAAATTTCATCCATGAATTAAAGCCTAATTACACACAGTTGCTGAATTCTACATATAGACAATTTGATGTACAAGGATATTTACTCATTAAGTTAACTTACTGGGACAGTATGAAATGTTGGAAATACTTTGTCTTGGGATTAAGAAATAATTTTCTTTGGGAATTAACTAAGTTTGATTGTCTGTGTATTTTTCTTTAGCCCATATGTTGTAAAGTACTATGGCAGTTATTTTAAGAACACAGACCTCTGGATTGTTATGGAGTACTGCGGAGCTGGCTCTGTCTCGGACATAATTAGATTACGAAATAAGACGGTAAGTATTTTTAAATTGTTTTGCTAATCTCATTTCTAAAGATTCATACTTTAGAATCTAACTAGGTAGTATTTTGTTACAAAGGAAATATCAGTGGTGACAAACGAAGAGGTTTTACAGTGTAAAAGGATCTAGTACGAGGTGTGAGAACCAGCCATATGTCTTTGTATGGCAAATTTGAGAGTCATATAATTGTTTGATTTATTTGTTAGGAAATTTTTGGTAAATCACCGAGAATCTACCATAGTACTCCACTTCTTCATTTAGAATCAGTATGTAAGTTATGGCTAGAATTTTATTTAAAGTTCATAATATTCTTCTTTAAGTTTTTTGTGTTATAATCTATGGTAAACACCTGGAGTTTTAGGTTTCTGAATTTTAAAAAATAATTGAAAACAAATTTTGTCTTTATTTTCCCAAATATTGTCAGGAAATTGGGAAATGATAAAGCTAGCTCATAATTGTGTGTGTGTCTGTGTGTCTGAATTCAAATTAGTGAGATGTGTTATTTAATAGTACCTTTTTATGGTTATGCTTTAATTCTAAGTAAAAGAGTTATTAACAAAATTGTTTAATTTATGCTAGAAATGCATCTAATTTACTTGGATAATTCATAAGGTCAAAAGTGACCTTTTTATCTGTGAATTTAGAGTAAGAATGAATCAGTGAAATAATTAGTAATTCTGTAGAATAGTAACCTAATTACTTTATGACATTACTGTATGATGTCAGACGTATTTCAGTGAAATACATTCAGAAAAATATTTAACTACTTGAGTCAATTTGTGGTTAACCAGAATCATTTTAAAGTTTGGTGAAATATGTTGTAAGTTTATCCTACTAATTTTTTTTTTTCTGTTAGAGAAAATAAAGTAAATAGGATTTCTTTTTAAAAGAAGAGAGATAGAAATTAAAATAATCCCTGTTTTGACAGAATGAATTAAGTGATTTGTGACATTCTAATTATATATTTCAGAATTTCTATGGCACTTAACTAGTATTTATGTAAATCAGAAGATTCTTGAGTGGCAGAACAATGGTTTAATTAAAAAGAATTTTATTCCAGTTGGAGAAGTGTTTTAAAATCATTTCAGAGCTAAACTCAGTGCATTTGGCATTTTAAATTATTTCAAGTATTAGAAAGTATTTCAAGTATTAGAAATATGAAGTAAAAGTGTATGAAATGGAAAATCTGGTTTTTTGATTTTAAATTTTAATATTACCATTGTGAATAGATAGGAAATATTGGATTCAAGTACTTTATTATCTTATTGCCAATAATTACAAACTGTGAAGGTATGCTGTAGTTATAAAATACAGATATGAATGAGTCATTATCCTCAGGAATCTCCTTTACCTCTTATCAAAGGGAATATTTTACCCCATTCACATTCTTTTTTTTTTTTTTTTGGAAGACAGAATCCACTGAATATACTGGGGAGTCACACATTTGGAATAGTTTGTTATTCTCACAGAACAGTTATCCTTGGGTGTGGGGTAGCATGGAAGAATCTGATTCCCAGATATGAAAAAGAACTCAGAGCAGCTCAGGATAGGATCAGGAGCTGTAGGTTTATTGTTTCCGGATATTGCCTTCGATAACAGCTCCTGTTAAATCTCTAGAATATTTGCATCCTGCTTTTCTTTCATTTATGTAGTATCAGAAAAGAGTTCCACTATTGGGAGGATTAATAATATAAAATTTGTATCATTCCTTTTTTTTAAAAAAATGCCTGGACATTGTAAATATTTGATCATTTTATAGGAATGATCACTGGAGTGATAATCCTAATTATCTAAATTTCAGAGGTGTGGCTGTTACCAGTTAATTGGCTGGCTTTCAAAAATGTGACCAATGAAACAGTTGTCCTTGATCCATTAAAATTCACTCTAGTAATTATTTGTTTTCATGGTCACAGAGCAATCACTTTTTTCCTAAGGGTATGGGAACTTTTTTTTTTAGAGTTTATATTCTCTTTTGTTTTTTGTTATATGCTTTGTTATTTATTTTAATTTATTAATTTAATGTACCTATTCAGTACATTTTAAACAGCGCAAGACATTCTTATTGTTTATATTGTCAGTGTTTATGCTTTTTATTGTTCCTTATTCTTTTCTGCATTTCTCAGTTGCTTGAAGAACACGTCCTTTAGTGCTTTTATGTGGGTATGATGGCGATCATTTTTGAATGATGTAATTACTGGGTAAAGAATTCTAGGTTGGCAGTTTCTTTTAGGTTTTGATTTAAAAGGAATGACTTTTGGAAGACCACCTAAGTAATGTCTTTTTGTAGAATTGTGCTTGTCTTTGAAAGATATCTCATTAGGGGTAAAGTCCTGCTGATTTTTAATTATCAATTGCTATCTGGTTTTGATTAGATGTTTCCTTGAAAATTAAAGATACAGGAAAAAACAAATCTGATTAAGTTACATACCTTTTAAAAAGCACTTAAGTTTAATCTTTTTAGCTTGAAGTAGAACATTGTTTGTGCCTTACCTCCTTCTTGTCTGTACAGTTTTATAACTTGTCACTTTTATTATGCACTTGAGAATAGAGATGGCTCCTACAATAGAAACTAGATTCATATATTGGTGTTTTTGTAAATGTTACTGCCTTATCCTCTCCTCTGCCTTTGAGTGTTTCCCTTACCCTCAGGCTTTGCCTAGTGAATTTTCATCCATGAGGGACCATCTATCTCACCTCTCATGTTCTCTTTGAAACTTTTCCCGTTTTCTTGAGTAGTTTCTTATCTGATTGGTTCATTAATTAATTAGGTAAGTCTTTACTGTATATTTACAAGCATAATAAATTCTAACTGCTATTATTATTATAATTTTTACTATTGTTATTGCTTTTTTACATATTTTAACCAGTAGGTAGACTTTGCACCTTTTTTTGTGTGTATTAGCTCTTTTATTCCTCTTTATGCTTATCTTTTTGTTATTGTTGTTGGCATTTTTCTTACCAGTTTTCAGGATTGCCTGACAGTTTGCTAATAGTTAAATGAGCCCTTCATATATTTTAAAAGTCATGAAACCAATTATCTTATTGTCAGAATAGATAATAAAGAAGGAGCTTCAAAATACATCTTTCAGAAGTTTTATACCTTGACCTATACTTTTTCTTTGGGAAACACCTAGGAAAAGATAGGCATAGATTTAGGTTTAAGAATTAATTAAGCATATTCCAGTGATTGGAACTGAGGCTGAGCAACAAAGGGTTAGGATTGTATCTATTTAAATGTTGCTCCTTAACATGGGGCAGATCAGAGAGTTGGCATTTGAGCTGATAATGAATGGTGATTGTGGTAATTGCTTTCCCTCTTCCACACCCCCTCGTGTTCCTACTAGAAATAGGATGAAGTTGAAGACTATATTCCAGTGTGTGATTAGAGTTTCTCTGAGTCTCCTGGGTGCATTATGAGTAAATGAGATGTTAAGTAGATGTATTCATTAAATCTTTGCTATATGAACATATAGTTAGTATTCATTAAATCTTTCAACTTCTGAGTGTTGGGGCATCTATAAATATATGTGAGTTAAATTCCTGATTTCTGTGATCAGACTCACAAATACAGCTCAAGCCCTAATGTCATGTGTTTTAGTAATTGACTATTGGTGAAACCTACGTATAGATAGCTCTGCTGTGGTATCTAGAAAGCACACTTAATTGGTCAGCTGTTGGTGTTTAGAAGAATAGTTGCAGTTGCCTTTCCTTAGTGTAAACCACTCGAGGACAGACATTTTTATGTATTCATTTTGGAAATATAAGTGCCTGGAGTAGCTTCTGGCATCTAGCAAAGCTTTGATAAATGTTTGTTGAAGGGAAACAGGATCCATTCCTTGGCTTCTTGTCCTATGTATATAAAACAACTCTCTATTCAGTGTTGTATTTTTGTAGCTAGGTTATAATTTGCATGGCTACTTCTAATTTAGTTTTAATATTACTGGTTATTGAACAGATACATTCATATAACAAAGGAAGGCCATAGAAGGTATGTTTACCAGTAACCTTGGAATGCGTGAAATAACAGAATCTATTGCATTGATTTCCTTATTTTTATAGAACTTATGTATGTATGTGAATATAATTTTATGCTTTAATTTGCAAATGTGTATCTTGATAACTTTAACCTTAATACGGTTAAAGTTGACCGATGAAGAAGAAGCCTTTTGCCTTTTTTTTGTTATTAGTGGAAGTTCGTGTAAGCATTACTTATTTATTTTTAGTGTTTTCAAGTTTAAAAAGAACAAAAAGTCTAATATTTATGGGAATCTATAAAATATATTTATGGGAATAATTTTGAAGATTTCCTCATCAGGGAACATTTAAAAATGAGTATATTTTATATCAAATGTCATCTAACATCTAAATATTTATGTGTTTCAAGTATTATATACTGCAAAGTAGAAATACACAACTCTATGAGATTGAAGCTTTTTAAAATAGATTATATTTTTGATTAGAAGCTTTCACAATGGTCTTTATGTAATTGTTAAGCTATGGCTTGACATATGGAAGAAATAGAGTCCATGTCTTAGACATTTGTTGTGTGCTTGGAAAAGTTCTGAGAAAATAAAGACCAAAAGTTATTCTTTCCCATTTTGGCCCATTCTTTTATATGGCCGCTAAATACTTAACCTAAGACTGTGGATTTTAGTTTTGGCTCTTTCACAGACTAGTTTTATGATCTGAGCAAGTCATTTACCTGACAGGGACTTTAGCTTCCTCATCTGTTAAACAATAGTTAACATCTCTATTGCTTTACATTTTACTTGGCAGTTTTATTTACATTTCAGTTGAATGGAAATGTTAAAACATTTTTTGATCTAGGTGCAGTGCTCTGTAGTAGAGGTACAAATAACTAATAAATTTTCTGTTGTTACATTGCTGAGGTAATAGCTATGTAGAAACTGAATTCAACTCTATGAAGAGTTAGAATTCTTTAGGAGCAGTAAAGGAGAAGATCTTAGTTGAACACAGAATTTCAGAGAAAGCTTTGTTGGAGATAGAACCCCGTAGCAGATTCTTAGAAGAAGGGTTGTCATCTCTTGTTAGAAGGCAAGCTCCACCAGGGCAGGGTTTTATCTTCTTTGTTTACTGCTTTATCTCCATTCCAAGCACAATGCCTGTCATGTAGGATGCTCTGTAAATATTCATTGCATGCGTAGAGGGATGGATGAATGAATGAATGAATGAGTGAATGAATGAATGAGTCAGTGAATCAGAGAAGGGAGGGCAGAGGACATCTTGGAAGAGGAAACAATGATATGCTAAAATTATATTTCCTTCTCTAAAAGTTCAGTGTCATACTTCTAGGTCATCTGAAGGAGGAAGGTCCCAACATCTGGTTTAAATGGATTTACTTTTTTCACACATAATTGCGCAGAATCGTTGCCACATTGTACTTTGATGGATCTGTGTTAGGATCATGTTGTTGCTGTATAATTTTTTGTTTTTCCTAGAGGTATTCCTTTTGTTTTCCCCCTACCCTCCACCCTTCATGTTTAGAGAAGCAGCATATGCCATCTTTATCATTTTGCTAATGTCTTCTGCCTTCTTATTCATTTTGTCTGTTTCCTGGAATTTATGTGATTCTTCTTTGAGAAGACATTCTTTGGAGCTTCCTGATTTCTTGTTCTAATGTGGACTCATTGCTTTTTAGGTCTGCTGTACAGCTGCATCCTTGGAATTTCTTTTCACTGGACTTTTGGGTTAGTGCCATCATTTTCTTGTATATTTCCTATTTCCTTGGTTTTCACCCTTGTTTTGTAGTCTTCCTAAACTGTCTTCTTCATGGTACAAGAATAAGAGGTCAACTATTTGAGTCCTTGCATGTCTGAAATGTCTTGCTTTCACAGTTGATTGGTAGTTTGCTTATGTAGAAATTTGCATTGAAAATTAGTTTCTCTTAGAACTATGAGAGCTTTCGTCTATTACCTTCTAGCATCTGGTGTTGCTAATGTTATAGCTAATGCGTCTCAGTTTTATTTATTTGTAGGTTTTTTTTACCTGCCCACTTGCCACTCCCACCACCCCAAATCTGGAACTTTCTAGACTTTTCTATTTATCCTGATGTTTCTGATACTGAATGTGCCTAGGTGTGAGTCCTTTTTATCATTTATGTTCAGCACGCAGTTCTTTTCAAGTAAACACTTCTGTCTTTTTTCAGCTTTGGAACACTTTCTCTGATAAGCTCCTCTTCTGATTTTTTCATTGGATGCTAAATCTCCTGAATATTATTATTATTTTTTTTTAATCCTAGATTTTTTTTCTTTTTTATCTTTTTGCCTTTTGGGGAGCAGGTAGGGGATGGTTTCTTCTACTTTGTTTTCTGACTTTTCTAACTGAACTTATTATTTCAGTATTTTTCATATTTCATATTTTAATTTACAAGAACTCTTTCATTTTTGATCATTCCTTTTTTGTAATATCTTAATGCTGAGACACAGATGCAAAAGATTTTCTCATCACTCTAAGAAAAAATAAGCTTTTCAAAAAGTTATTTTCTATTTCTAGAATCATCTCCACTTTGTCTGTGGTGATTGTTTCACTTGTTTTCTTTGTTCTGGTCTTGCCCATGACAAGGCTGAGCAGCAGCAAAGCTGACCAACTCTAACTGGAAGCATTGGACAATGCTTTTGACTAGCAGTATAATTTTAGGGTGAATGGGCAGGGAGCTGGCTTTTAGGGGAAGGACCTACAGAGGCAGTTTGTTCAGTTTCTTGTTCAATTTCTTGAGAACCACTCCCATGTGGGGGTCAGTGCCAGAATGCAGGTTATCTGCACATATGGGCATGGGGGTAGGGGTAGAGTAGGGATTCTATTTTCTTGTTTTCTTTTCTTATTCCATTTTCTTCTTTTCATATTCCATGGAAAAGCTAGCCACCATTTCCATCCCTTTCTTACTCCTGCCCCACCCCCAACCAATGGTGCTAATTGGAGCCGCCTGGAGTTTACCTGGCAATCACTCCTTTTGTTGCAGAACCCTTCTTTGTCTGCTCTTGGCTGTGGCTCTTTCTATAGAATGCTTCCAAATTCATTGTACTCTCCTGTGGTGATTGTTTTGTTATTAGCTTATTTATTTTGAAAGTCTTTATCAGCTTAATGAGGTTTCAGGAGGAGGAGAGGCAAGTAACTAAAATTAATTACAAATTTAGGTTGGCTTTTGAACTTGAGTCAGTGATAGTCCCCCTTCGCCTTATGTATATTTTATGTAACTTTCATATTCTTAGGTATTTGTTACAACTACTTTGAGGAGTAATTTGATAATCCCTTATAAATTTGAATGTATACGCACTCTGGGATCCATCCAACAATTCTCTTTCATCTGTACTTAGAGAAATCCTAGCATAATTGTACAGTGAGACATAGACAAGAATGTTGTCACAACAGAAAATTAGAAGCAAATTTAAATCTTGACCAGCACTAGACCTTGGACTAGAAGATTGCTATTGTTCTTTCTGTTTCCGTAATTCTGTAGCTCTTTAGGAAAGGCAACTGTGAGAGTAGTATTCTGGCTGAAACCTTTCAGAATACCTAGTACCCAGCTGTCCAGATGAGAGTGACTTTAAAATATCAAATAAATTTTGAGTCTTAAAACATATATAAACATTTATCTTGCTATATAAGAGAAATTTTTAGTATTTATCTTTACCTGAATGACATTCATTTCTGTGATATTGTGTGTGGGGGGTGGGAGAGCAATTGAGGGAACAAAAATAGTGGAGAGGAAGTTCCAGACTGAAGAAAATCAGCTCCTGAGTTATGTATATGTGTTTTCCTCAAAGCTTGTGTGGGGCTTATTGTTTTATAATGGAAAGAATTGGGAAAGCCAAGTTTTATTTAGACATCACTTCTTTGTGTGAAGTGTGAAGGCCACATTAAGACCATTCTGCCTGGTAAATTCTCACTTATTGTTAGTTTTATAACCATTATTCTCAACTCCAGTGATAGATTTTTGATAGATATTTTATGAATAGTTATTTATAAAGTATTGGTATGTGTCAGGCACTGTTCTAAACACATTGTGTATGTTTTTGCATTTAATCCTCATGCAAGGATTAAACAACTGTATGAAGTAAAAAATATTATTGACCCATGTTGTAGATGGGAAACTGAATCGTAGAGTGGTCAATAGATTAGAAGAAAGGAGCTTCTGAAATTATATCTAATTACTGGGATTGAATTGTAGTAGTTAAGAATGCAGACTCTGGAGGTGGGGTATCTGGGTTTGAATTCTGGTTCTGCTGCATACTAGCTGTGTGAATTTGGGCAACTTTCTTAACTTCTCCGTTATTCATTTTCTTCATCTGCTAAATGGGATAAGAAGACCACCCCTACTACTTTGAGTTGTTCTGAAGATTAAATATATGAAGTACAAGGAATATCACCTAGCACATAAAAAGCCCACTATGTATTTGCTCTTGCCACTGTCATCATCAGCCTGTCACCTCACTTACATACGCAGGAATGTGGTTGAGCAGAATATACTAGAGGACTGTGGAACCAAGAACAGAATCCTAGTATTTATCATGGGTACTTTGAATTATCTTTGTTAATAAGGGAGGTATAGACTTAATAAGAGAGCTGCATTTTTAGGTACAGTGAAAAGTTCTTTAATAGAATCAGACATTGGCTATTCACAACTTACTAGGGTGTGTCTTATCTTAGTACCCTTTGAATTAGTGCCTTGTACGTAATAGTCTTTTTAGTAAATATTTGATTTACTGTATTTTTAAAAAAGTGTTCTGCCTTTATTTGTGTTTTGTATTACTTCAAATACATTTTTTTTCCCCTTGGTGAAGGCATACTAATTTCTTACTGACTTAAGATTTATTTGGAGTTTCAAGTTTAATATTGTTTCATTGCTAATAATAGACATCTTTTCCATTTGTATGGATTTCTGTTCCATAAAGTGCTTTTCAGGGGTTTATATTTGCCTCTGTGTTATTGAACTAATTCATGTTTGACTTCCCTAATCACTTTGTTGCATGCTCCCCCTTTGTGTAATAGATACTGGTTCATAGAGGATTTACAACTCCATATATATTGAGTGCTTTTCTGTTGTCTTCTGATCTCTTTTTCAGGAATCTTTTCATGTGGGAAAGGATTTTAAAATGTCTGCCCACTGACCATTTTCACAGTAGAGTATCAGTTCTCTTTCTCTTCAGATCAAGGGATTATAAACAGCGTGTATATATGTATATTTACATATGGTGTAAGTAGTGAAAGCTTTCATTTTGAATCACTAGTTATGGGACTTTGTGATAGATTATTAATCTTTTTCTTTATTTTTTTTTCCAAACATCTGCAAACCAGATTTCATGAAAGACAGCCTCTCTCTGCCCTTTTGTATATAATAATGGCTAAAATATTCTAGTTATGTTTTCTAATGTATGTACTTTGTGTTAAACAGATTTGTGTTTTTCTGGAAGAATCCCATAAATTTTTTATTATTTAAAACCATGGCTAGTTTATACCCTTACTCCTTCTTTTCTTGGGTGGGGTGAGATAGAGTGGTGAGGGGTGGAGGGAGTCACTGAGTTGCTGTACTGTTTTTCCCAGTGTTTTCCTCATGGTGAATACCTAAGAGCCCCATTAAATGTATGTATTCTTTCTCTCAAGAGAGAAGTAGTAAGAGGGGAAGAAATGTTGATTGTAAAGAAGTTGGAATCTGAGGCTTGACGGATGTCAGATAAACTCTTACATGTAAGCTTCAGTATTACCTTTGAGACTTAGGTATTTCAAGAGATTGCTGCTTAACTCCTCAACTCTCTCTAAATTACTGATTTTTAGCAATGTGTTTGGTTACCATTTTATGTGATTATATGATATATGACATAAAAACTAATGGGCATAGGGAGATCTGTAAAATGAGAAATCTAAATGTCATATTAATACGATTTGGAGTAAGCATTTATTAGCTGAGGGAAGTGGTACTAGGAAATGAAGTCAAAAAAGACTTGAAAAACTCCTCATGCTCCTTTTAAAAAAGTATGCTTATATTACTTTCCCTGTTCCCAAAAGTGTATTCCTTTTGTTCGGGGGTAGAATATAGAAATCAGCTTCAGAGATCTCATGCAGTTAAATATCTAGAATAACCTTTAATATTTTTAGAGTGGGTCAGTGGTTTGTGCTTTATACAAACCTTTTTTCTAGAAACATCCCCACTTTTTGGTATCAACTTCAAGTTTACTGTGTCAGTTTTAACTCTTGGTTATAAGTTACAGAAGACCCAGCCTAAACTGGCTTAAGCCAAAATGGGAATTTATTTGTCCACATAACTAAAAATCTTTGCAGAGCTAGTTTCATGAATGGCTGATTCAGGATGAATGGAATTACTTGAATTCATCTTTTTATTTTGATTCTTCTGTATTGATTCTAGTCTCACACAGATTTTTTGCCTCATAGTTGCAAGATGGCTGCCAGCAGCTACTGGGTTTTTTATACTTTCTAGTTGAAATTCAGCAACCAGTCTCGTGCCTCACTGTCTGAATGGGTGAGATGCCTTTCCCTGAGTGTATCATTGTGGCCAATAAATGTGATGTGGTAATTGGATCAGATCTTGATCTGTGTCTGACCTGGAGCTAGGATAAAGCTGACCACTAGAAACACATATTCTGAGAATGGGGAGGTAGTGATTTCCTAAAGGGAATCAGAATATGTTAGCAGGAGAAGAATGAATGGGTGTTAGATTGGCCAAATATAAAAGATAATTCTATATATTTACTAAAACTAGAAACAGAACAAAATATATCAGGAATAAAGCACAATTTAAGAAAACCCACCTCTAAATAACTCCCAAAATGTATGTTAAGTGTTAGGAGAGGTATTTATTGACATTGAGAGTGGAAACTGGTGGGTCTTCAGCCTTTCTCCTTCTGTCACAGTAAGGATGGAAAAGCTGGTATCTCTGGGAACCTGTTTCTGCTGTGTCAACAGTAAATGTTTGCCCTAAGACTTCTCCTGGAAAGTCTGTTCATCAGGATAAAGACCCATGGTTCCTTATCAGACCAGGTGGACTGACCTTGGTATTAGTTCTGGTATCCAGGACATCTTTTCTTGAGAATTTTTTCAGCCTCAGCCATACTACTGTTCAGAGCTCTACTAGAATCTTAGGAGAATGGGTCCTTTGGTATGGAAAGTAATTCTTGATCCTTATTTGGTGTATTCCACAGAGTGAAACTGAGTTCTAAGTATATGTCACACATACCTCTTAAAGTTCCAAGCCACAGCGTTAACATGACCATGCACTATAGGATTAGACCTTTCAAATTTTTCATAGCAATCATGTGCCAAGTCTTAATCTCTGATTAAATACATCATACACATTACGCTGCATTACATCTTTCCTAAATCTTTTGATTGGATTATAAACACTTTTATTTATGATTTTTTCACATTACAATATAGTTCCTCCAATAGACTTTCTCTTCCACCTTAACTAAGTAAATTAACTTTACAAAGGTATTTCCTTGGCTGCCCTTACTGGTAAACCACCCGGTCTTCACCTTAGTTGCTGTTCTTCTTGGCATTTCTCCCAGTTCTATTTCTTTTTCATCAGTCAGGCCCACCTTCATACACTTGATTTTTATATGGTACATTCCTTGCCTGGTGGACCGCCTGTTACTGCCAGATGGACCATAAGCCCTCCCTCCCTGTCTTAAGTATGACCTTGAGCACACGGTGACAATAATTTTTTGAAGTAATAAGGTTTAGTGGAAGAACTCTTGGACAGGGAACCAGAAGACTCAGCACTGATTCCTGCATTGTTACTTAGTAGCTCTGTGATCATGGGTACATTGTGTAACTACTCTAAACTTAAGACGCCTAAGCCTAAAATGGACCTAATATCATATTACTTGCTTTACCTACCTCAGTGCTTTCTTGGGAGGAACAAAGAGAATGAGTGTCAGAGCATTTTGTAACCTGGAAAATTCTGCACAAACTTAAATTGCCATTTTACTATTATCAAGGCAAAAACTTTAAAAATGGTATATAATTTTTAATTAATGATTTAAGATATTTGTTGAAATAGTGAATATTCTCTAGCATTAAAAAAAATATACGAGAAGATTTTTGTGTCTTATCCAGTAAAGTCTTGGTTAATCTCAGGAAATCAAGAGATATTTGTAAGTTAATTTTACAGAAAATGGGAATTTAGCTCCTTAGGTGGCAGATCTCTAATTTTAACAATTATATTTTATTTCAAGATTTTATTTATTTATTTGTGAGAGGGAGTGTGTGCATGTGAGAGGGAGAGTGAGAGAGAGAAAGAGAAAGAGAGTGTGTGTAGGAACAGGGGAGGGACAGAGGAAGAGGGAGAAGCATATTCCCCACTGAGCAGGGTCCCTGGGATCATGACCTGAGCCAAAGGCAGGTGCTTAACTGGCTGAGCCACCAAGGCACCCCTAAATTTAACAATTTTAGATAATTTAGATTCTTACTGTATATAGGTCTTCTATACCGTGTCTTTATTTTTTTTTTCCTTTAACTTCTGATATAGCTTAGAGATCTTCCTATACTGTACATATAGGTCCGTGAGTATGTAACAAAATACGTTTTTTCTCAGTACGTTGGATAAAATGAGTCCCAGCTTTTCAGTTTTTGTTACTATAATAAAAGCTGCAGGAACTTTTGTATTTGTTTATTGGCAAACAAATTATTATGTCCCTTGGAAATATTATGAGAAATGGCATTACTGGGGTAGAGGGCAAATTCATTTTTAGTAATAATTTTTTTTTTTGGGGTTGAGAGGCTGCTACCTAAGTCATACACGATTTTTTAGTGCTGAGGAAATTTCAGCTTGTTCATGAAAGAAGTATGGATTTTGTTTTTAGTGCCTTCCTGCTTCCCTGCATGCTCTGATCTTCTTCATCTTCCCTACTTTTGTCTCATTTTGCTTAAGATGTTCATTATTAATTTTACCACAGATCGCTATTGGAGTGGTAAGGAAGTTTGTATACTTGTTAGCTGCTATGGCTGCTGCTCCTCTTCTACGACTATTACAAGTGATTTTATTACTTATCTCCCCCCACACTAGCTTTCCACACTAGTAGACTGAGCATCTGCCATCAGAGTTTTCTTTCTGAAAGTTCAGATATGTTCAGATCATCTTTCCACGTAAAAATCTGTGAGTATTCAAACAAAGTTTGGCCCTACCTATGTTTGCAGCTTGCCGTATTTTTCCGTACATGTTACTTCAGACACAAAGGAACCATTCGCTAGTACTGGACTTCATATATTTTTATGTCTGTTGCCTTTACACTTAGCTAATATTTCCTTCCCTCTTTGGTCACCTGACAAACTTTGTTCATTCTTCAAGAGTCAGCTCAAAAGTTACCTGCTCAGTGGAGGCTTCTTGGAGGAGGGAGATTGTGTGGTGAGATTGGTAAGGCTGATAGGAGCTGTATCGTTCAAGGACTTGAGGGCTAAATGATATGGTTTGGATTTTATTTTAAGAGTACTGGTTATGATGCATAATCAACTTTAGGAACTACTGTCTTGGAGTGCCCCTATAGCTAACCTGTTGCTACCAGCATTACCTAATGTTGTAATTATTTGTTCCTGTGCCCTTCCCTTTCTACTAAATTTTGAGCACCATGAAGGCAAGGGCAGTATAACAGGCCCTCAGTAAATTCTTGTTAGTACTTACCTCCCACAGTTGTGTTTGGTTATGAAGTGAAATTATGGCTGTAATATGGCCAACATAGTTAAATCTCAGTAAATGTAAGCTATTGTCAATATTATCAGTATCATCACTGGGTAGGCAAACCCTGACTTGGGGAGCATAGGGTGGTTTCTTGAAAGAGGTGAGATTTGATCCAGGACTTTAAAGACCCTTAAAAGACTGGTGAGTTTTCATCAAATGGTGTTCAAGACTTTATGAAAAGTCACTGTGAAAGTTGAAACTTAAAATTTTATAATCAAATATAGTTAGCTGTCCCTGTAGTCCTTGAAAGGGAGAACTATGTCTCATTCTTTCTCATTTTCTAAATAGATCATAGGTACTAAATAGAGAATTAATGCATTATTTTATATAAATAAATAATTATGTCAAAAAGGTAGGGTATAGGTAAGATTGTTAAGATTCATTTTTAGAAAATTACAACTCTTCATTTTTTATGAATGTACAAAAGCTCACTTAAATTTGTTTTTACTGACATAAAAACATTAAGGCAGTATGTATATTTTAAAACAGCTTGTGCATGTGCCCTTGAGACAATTTGGTGGGTGCATTTTTATCAAAACCATATATGCAGTGACATATTAAATGTATCATATTATTATACTAATCATATGACTTCAGAAACAAAAGTAACCAGAGGACTAAAGCCTATCAAAACCATCTTTTTGTTTTTGTACAATGAGATTCTTTTTAAATTTGCCAGTGAATTCATACTAGTATTGAAACCAGATGTAGACTTCCGTCTTTTAATGTATTAGCTCAACTATAAAAGTCTTATTTCCATCCCTGATTACTGAGTATTTCATTCATGGTTTATGATATCTCTCCCACCTTCCTTTATTTATTTTTTTAAATAGATTTTAAAATGTGATTCAAATGATTTTAAAATGACATTGTCCCATTTACTTAGTGATAGAAATAAAATTAAACTTGTATTAAAGATAACCTAATTAAATCCACAGATGAAGGACTCTCTTAATAAAATTTTTCATTGGAAAGGATTTTGACCAATACCACTAAATGAAGTGTCATCTGTGGTTTGAGAAAGGGTCTAAGAGTTTTTCATCTTAGAACTGAAATCTTAACATAGTTACCTCCTTCAGTATAAAGTAAGATCCTCTCTCCTGTATGGTGTGTGTGTGTGTGTGTGTGTGTTTGTGTGTTTTAAGTGTTTTTAAAATAAACCTGACCATTTTGAAATAGATGGATGTGGTCTCTCTAAACTGATGAAAAGTCTTAATTATAGAAATGAAAATGATATTACTTTAAATTTTATATAGTAATGGGAATAAATAGTTCCCTCTGTTGCCAAATAGAATTCTAGTCACTTTGGTAACTGGCTATGTTTATATATAAATGAAGTTTCTTATACTTAAAGTTTGTTTGAGAACAAAATGCTATTTAAGAAAATGACTATCAACTATCTGACTTCCTCCCTTCTTTCCCTACTTTATAACAAAATAGTGTGTTTAAAAGACATGAAATAAACATTTTGTTCAAGATCTGTTGTATAGTGTCCATTAAATAAATGCAAGTTCCTATCTCATTCTTTATTAGTGCCACAAAATGCTTGTAAAATGTTGATATAGATACTGCTTTTATCCAAAGTTCATTTGATACCATTGACATTTATTTAAAAGAGGCCAGGCAATCATTTATTCCTTCAAATTTCTAAGATTTACCTGCATTTTTGTACTTAGAAGGCTGAAATTTGGCCCTTCATTTTTTTTTTTTTTTTAACCGTTTTTCTCATCTTAATAGAAGCAAAAAAAAAAAACAAACAAGAAACAGGCCTTGATTTCTGGGTGCCATTTCATAACTAGTATTCTCCAGTTAATTTTTAATTATTCTTTTGAAATCTATTCTTTTTCTTTATTGTGAACTACTTTTTTTTATTCAGAGCCTAATTTTAATGCCAATTCCACTTTCTTCCCTAGTTACTTGCTCTCCACTGTGATCGCATTTCACTTTGAAAAGTGTTTTTTTAGGGGCGCCTGGGTGGCTCAGTGGGTTAAGCCGCTGCCTTCGGCTCAGGTCATGATCTCGGGGTCCTGGGATCGAGTCCCGCATCGGGCTCTCTGCTCAGCAGGGAGCCCGCTTCCCTCTCTCTCTCTGCCTGCCTCTCCATCTACTTGTGATTTCTCTCTGTCAAATAAATAAATAAAATCTTAAAAAAAAAAAAAAAAGAAAAGTGTTTTTTTAAATAATAGTTTGTGAGTTTTTAAGTCTGTCTTTCATGCCAGATTGGAGTCACATAAGGGTAGGTTAAAGATTTTTTAAATTCAATGTAGAGCAGGTGCTCAATAAAGTGTTTTTCACACCTGAATGTTATCTAGGGCATTTTGGAAAATACTTATACATTCTTAGATCACTTGCACACATGCTTTATATTCTTCCTGTCTGCCACACATGTGCTCTTATCCTCAGCAACATTGTGATCCATATGGGATAATTTTATAATTGATACCTCATTGTTTTAATTTGCTTTTCTTTGATAATTACTGAAGTTTAATATTTTCTGTGTATGTTAACAGCTTTGTTTTTAGTTTTTGTATATTTGTGAATTGTATATTTATTTCTTTGCCTCTTTATTTGTTAGGTTTTATTGTTTTTCTGAAGGATGGATTTATGTGAGCTCTTTATGTTCTAAATCTATACACTAAATATCTTACTACATTTTCTGTATTTTTCTGTTTTCTAAACTTATAATTTTTTTTAAAAGATTTTATTTATATATTTGAGAGAGAGAGAGCACAAGCAGGGGGAGCGGCAGAGGGAGAAGCAGGCTCCCTGCTGAGCAAGTAGCCTAGTATGGAACTCTATCCCAGGACCCGGGATCATGATCTGCGCTGAAGGCAGACAGATGCTTAACCTACTGAGCAGCCCAGGGGTCCTGCTTATAGTTTTTATGTAGACAAAGCTAGCAAAGTCTCATAGTTTTTTTGTTTCCTTTTTTTTGATGAGAAACTATTCTTTTCTGCCTACTGATTTGATACTTTGATTTTCTTCTATTTTTATTTATGTCATTTAAAAATGTTTAAATCTTTGATTTGTAGTTTTGTTTTAATGGCATTAAGCTTATATTTTCTTTTTTTAAAAAAGATTTTATTTATTTATTTGACAAAGAGAGACAAAGTGAGAGAGGGAACAGAGGTAGGGAGAGGGGAAGAGGGAGAAGCAGGCTTCCCACTGAGCAGGGGGCCCAGATTTGGGGTTCAGTCCCAGGACCCTGGGATCATGACCTGAACCTAAGGCAGATGCTTAACAACTGAGCGACCCAGGTGCCCCTAAGCATATATTTTCAATAAAATACTCACGAAGTCAGTATTACTGACTCAGTTAAGATTACTTTTCAAGCCAAGTGAGAATGCTTATTTGCAGAATTTAACAACAATATACTTGTTTTGTTTGACTGACACACCATTTAAAATAATCTGCATTTGAATGCTGGGATAAGGCAGGCATTCTGCCCTAATACTCAGCTTTACTGCTTGTTTATGTCTGATAACAGTTCTTAATTTAACCACTGGTATTATGGTTGGCGACTCTTTTGATTAGACATTGCCTTTACTAATTGTCAGATATTTTGAATATCATCCTTAGAGCAAGTCTTGCAACTCTGTGTTTTCTTATATTGAGACCAATTCATATATTCATGTTTGTGTAAGCTGGAAGACATGGGCTTTGCCAGTTAATATTTGTATGATATTTGACAGACCACTTTATTTCTTTGAATTTGTTTCCTCATCTAAAAAAGGGATGATGTGTTTCAGTTTACTTCACCGAGTTGTTGTGAGACTCATAAAATACTCCTTATAACTATGAAGTAATATAAAAATTTAAGATAGCACTATATCTCTGTTCTAGAAAATGTTACTGTTTATTGTTGTTTAAATTAATTTATTGAGGGATAGAAACCTTTCATTTCATAATTGAGTTAAAAGGCTTAATGTGTAGATACCTTGTTTGAGCTTTAGTATTCAAATGGATTGTTAAAATAGTACTGTATCACAGATAATTTTAAGATGTATCCATATACTAGTATGAATGATTGGATATTGTGTCATTTTTTTATTAGGGCAAGATATGAGGTGACCCCTGAAGTGAGGGGAAGTTAATTACAAAGAGAGAAAAGCATCACGAAAGAGGGACTTTATAAACTTTACACATTTGATTCAGGTCTTCCCTCTCCACCTTTAATCATTCAGGGCCAAATACAGGCCTTGCCCTTGGTATTCTTAAAAGCTTCATAAGGACTGAGATTGTCTGTCCTCACCGTCAACATGTAGCACCTTTAACAGAATCTGTATTGAGAGAGTCAGTGACGGAGACATTTGTCAAAAGAATAAAAAAATGGATGTCCAAATTAGTGTGAATTTATTTCTGTTACAACTGTTATGAAGATCTTTTGTAAATATAGAATCATAGAATTGGAATGAACCTTTGAAATCATCTAGGAAACCTCGACAGTTCATGAATCAGTGTAATATCTTTGTCAAATCTTTAGTCTTGCTGTGGATTTGTCTAGTGGCAAATTTTTTACAGCACTAAGACAGATCTTGAGACTTTGAAGTATACCAAGTCTATTTAATCCTGAACTTTCTCTAGTGTAGCTCTGTAATACAGGGCACAGATGCAGAGGTAACAAATCAAAGAGTAAATGAAGGATTAATGACTTGTTGGTTGGAAATAATGGAATGCAGAGGATGAAAATTGAAGTCTAGGTAACTGAAAAGGTCGTTATTGAAGTAATTAAACATTACACAGTTTTATAGACTGGTGTGGCTTTTGTCGCATCCCCATGTTCTTTAATTTTTAATGCCAGGAGTGGGGGGAGGGGAGGGTGGTGCTCAGGACAGGTGCTCAGGACAGCACCACCATCTTGCACACCTGAAGTGGTGCATTGCGGTGGCCCTTAACAGCACTCCTGCCTCCCACTCTCCCACCTTGGCCGTAAACTGCTAATTTAGGTGGTATCGTTTCTCTTTTCATAACTGCTGTATCTATTCACTTATTATTTATGAAGTGCTACCTATAGCCAGGCAGAGTTCCAAGCATTGTGGGTAATCAGTGAACAGAACAAAGATTCCTGCCCTTGTGGACCCTTTCTCAGTGTGTTGCTGTCCGACAGAAACATGAAATGAGCCACAGATGTAATTTAAAATTTCCTGGTAGCCGCATTAAAAAAAAAAAAAAAGTGATAGGTGAAATTAACTTTTCACCTCAGTGGGTTAATAAGCCTCTGCCTTCGTCTCAGGTCACGATCTCAGGGTCCTGGGATCCAGCCCTACATCAGGGCTCTCTGCTCTCTGCTCAGCAGGGAGCCTGCTTCCCCTCCCCCCACGACCCCCCACCTGCCTCTCTGCTTACTTGTGATCTCTCTCTCCCTCTGTCATATAAATAAGTAAAATATTTAAATATATATATATAATATATTAGTATATAGCACCAATATTGTATTAAATAATATATCTAATAATAATGACTTATGTTAAAGATTAATACATTTTATAATATTAATATATAAATATCATTTAAAGGTATAATCAGTTCAAAAATTATTAATGAGGTACTTTATCTTCTCTTCTTAGTACTAAGTTTTGAACTTCGGTGTATATTTTGGATTTATAACATAACTCATTTTGGGCTAGCTCTGTTTCACATGCTCGGGAGCTACTGTATTGGGCAGTGCAACTTTAGAACATAGTGTCTTCTTCCTATGGACCATCAAGTCAGACTATCTGGTCTAAGGCAGAGAACAAGTTCCTCATAGGACTAGAATTTTCAGATAATTCCGGCTCCTTACCCATGGTGTCAAGCCCTGTGTGATCCGGCTCCCATGTGTCTCCCAGATCTCATCTGGAACTAGTGTTTTCCTGACTCACTATGAGCTTTCTTTCTTGAACTCAAATATGAGAGGCTTTTTTCTGAATCTTTTTTTTTTTTTTTTAAATCTTGTTTCCTTTGTGTAGAATGTCATGTTCCAAGATAGCCAATTACATGGTTAGCTCTCTCGTGTCATTTAAGACTCCAGCAAAAATGGCTGTCAGTCCTTCTTTGATGGTTTTTCATTCTTGGTCAGTAGCTTTCTGTTTTATTGTCCTGATAGCAGTCATTATGTTTTCTTGCCTTGCCCTATTTTCTATTACATTGTCATCAAGTTATCCCTTCTTTGTAGAGTATATGCTCCATGAGGGAAAGTACACTTCTCGTTTTATTCACTGTCGTATCCCCAGCAACTGGTATAATTCCTGCCATGTAGTTGATGCTTGATAAATATTTATTGAATGAATAAAAGGCATTCTGGATCAGGGATCTTGTACTAGAGTAGATTTATCAGGTAAGTCAGATCTTAGGGTCTTTTAATTTGGAAAGGATTAAGGGAAGTTGGCACCTAAGAGGTTCGGGGAAGGAGGTCCGGGTTGTTAGTTTGTTTCTTTTTTCCCTTACTCCTTCTTTCTTCCTTTTTAACTTCCTTCTTTCCCCTCCCCTCTCTTCCCCTCCACCTTCCCCTCCCCTTCTTTCTTTTATAAAGAAAGCAGACTTATCCAAAGCCAGCACATTATTCAAGTACAAATAAACATGTACAATACATTTATGACAAAATATATTAAGGTTACATGTAAATATAAACCATCTTCCAATTTGTTTAGGAATTTTAACATGGTTAGGGTTGTTTTTTTTTAAATGGAGATGAAATTCACATAACATAAAATTAGCCATTTTAAAGTGAAAATTCAGTGGTCCGGGTGTATTCACCATATATAATCACCACCTTTGTCTAATTTCAAAATATTTTCATCACCCCAAACTGATTAAGCAGTTAGTTGTACCTTATTTTCCCCATCCTGCTTCAGCCCCTGGAAACCACCAGTCTGCTTTCTTTCTCAAAGGATTTATCTATTGTGAATATTTCATATAAATGTGTGCTTTTGTTCTGGCTTCTTTTACTTATGTTTTCGAAGTCCATCCACATTGTAGCATGTGTCAGTGCTTTATTCTTTTTTATGGCTGAATAGTATTCCGCTGTACGTTTATACCATATATTATTTATCCATTCATCATTTTTGGGGGGAGTTTACTTACATATTTGAGAGAGAGACAGAGGGAGAGGGAGCATGATGGTGTGAGGTAGGGATTCACCTTCATTTTTTGGCATGTGAATGTGCAGTTGTCCCAATGTTGTTTCTTCCCCCCCCCCCATTTTTTTTTTAAAAGATTTTATTCATTCATTTGACAGGCAGAGATCACAAGTAGGTGGAGAGGTGGGCAGAGAGAGAGGAGGAAGCAGGCTCCCGTGGAGCAGAGAGCCCGATGCAGGGCTCGATCCCAGGACCCTGAGACCATGACCTGAGCTGAAGACAGAGGCTTTAACCCACTGAGCCATCCAGGCACCCCTCCCCAATGTTATTTCTTTTTTCTTTTCTTTCTTTCTTTTCTTTTAAAAAAAAAGATTTTATTTATTTATTTGACGGACAGAGATCACAAGCAGGCAGAGAGGCAGGCAGAGAGAAGGGGGAGGAAGCAGGCTCCCCACCGATCAGAGAGCCCGATGTGGGGCTCGATCCCAGGACCCTGAGATCATGACCCAAGCCAAAGGCAGAGGCTTAACCAACTGAGCCACCAAGGCGCCCCATCCCAATGTTGTTTCTTAATGAGACTTGAGCCACTGTGGCATTGTGGCAGTTGAAACAAACGTCTTCCAGTAATCACTTTCACACTCTACAGTCTTAAAGCAGTTTTTTGGTTTTTTCTTTTTTAAAAAAGATTTATTTATTTATTTTAGAGACAGAGACACATGTTGGGGTTGGCAGGGGCAGAAGAAGAGGGAGAGTGAGTCTTAAGGACACTACACGCTGAGTACAGAGCCTAACACTGGGCTTGATCTCACAATCATGAGATCACAACCTGAGTCGAAACCAAGACTTGGACACTCACCTGTGCCACCCACATGCCCCTTCATAGTCTTTATATATGTGCGTGTGTTTAAGTATATATGAATAATTATTCAAGTGTAATTATCATAGTGTTGTATTAATTTCAGGTATGCAATATGATGATTCAACAATTCTCTGCATTTCTCAGTGATCAAGATAAGTGTACTGTTAATCCCCTTTACCTATTTCACTGATCCCTACCCAGCTCCCTTCTGACAACCACCAGTTTGTTCTCTATATTTAAGAGTCTGTTTCATTTGTCTCTTTTTTTCTTTGCTTGAGTTCATTTGTTTCTTAAATTCCAGACATGAGTAAACTCATAATGGTATTTGTCTTTCTCTGACTTATTTTACTTAGCATTATGCCCTTTAAGTCCATCCATGTTGTTGCCGTTGACAGGATTTCATTCTTTTTTTTTTTTTAATGGCTGAATAATATTCCTCTGTGTGTGTGTGTGTGTGTGTGAGAGAGAGAGAGAGAGAGAGAGAGAGAGAAAGAGAGGGAGAATGTGTAGATGAATGGACACTTGATGCTGCAATAAACATAGGGGTGCATATATCTTTTTGAATTAGTGTTTTCATTCTCTTTGGGTAAATATGCAGGATTGGAGTTACTGTATCCTATGATAATTCTATTTTTAATTTTTTCAAAGACCTGTCATACTGTTTTTCACAGTGGCTGTACCAGTTTGCATTCCCACCAACAGTATATGAGGGTTCCTTTTACTTCACATCAGGCCAATGCTTGTTGTATCTTGTGTTTTTGATTTAGCCATTCTGACAGGTATAAAGTGATAATCTCATTGTGGTTTAATTTGCATTTCCCTGATGATGAGTGATGTTGAACATCTTTTCATATGTCTGTTAGCCATCTGTATGTCTTCGGAAAAATATCTATTGAGCTGCTCTGCCCATTTTTAATTGGATTATTTGGGGGTTTTGTGTGTGTGTGTGTGTTGAGTTGTATAAGTTCTTTATATATTTTGGATATTAACCCCTTATTGGAGATATCTTTTGCAAATATATTTTCCCATCAGTAGTTTGCCTTTTTGTTTTTTTGATGGCTCCTTTTCCATGTAAAACCTTTTTATTTTGATGTGTCCCAATAGCTGAGTTTTGCTTTTGTTTCCCTTGCCAGAGGAGACAGATTTAGGAAAATGTTTCTATGGCTGATGTCAAAGAAGTTACTGCCTGAGTTTTCTTCCAGTAATTTTATGGTTTCAGGTCTCACATTTAGGTCTTTAATCCATTTTGAGTTTATTTTTATATATGGTATAAGAAAGTGGTTCAATTTCATTCTTTTGCATATAACTGTCCAGTTTTTCTAGCACCATTTGTTGAAAACACTGTCTCTTTCCCATTGTGTATTCCTAAGTTCTTGGTTGTAGATTAATTGACCATAAACATTTAGGTTTATTGCTGAGCTTTGTGTTCTGTTCCATTGATACATGTGTCTATTTTTACACTAGTACCATATTGTTTTACTATTTTGATTACTGCAGCTTTGTAGTATATATATATATATATTTTTTTTTTTTTATTTTTAATTTACACTGTATCTTTCTGTTATCCCGTTGTTGGGTATTTGAACTTACTTTCTTCTTCTTCTTCTTCTTCGTCTTCTTCTTCTTTTTCTTTCTTCCTCCTTCTCTTACAGAAGAACTTTGCCCTTCCATCAGCTTATCTTAGGGTTATATTTGCTTGTGGTCCTTAGAGCAAAAGTAGATGTATTGTTAGGAACTTCTAATATCACTTGGGTATATTTAAAAGCTAAGAGGGTGCTTTCAATAAAAATAGAGGCTTTCATAGATGGCACTTGAACAAGGTTTGTCAAGAGAGGCAGTATAGAATAGTGGTTAAAAGCATAGATTATAAGAAAACAGAATTCACATCTTGGTCCCATCTTGTGTGTGACCAGAGGAATTTACTAAACCTCTGTGCAGTAACTTTCTCATTTGACAGATGGTGGTAATAATGGTATCTCGCTTGTAGGGTTGTCTTCAGGATAAATGAGATAATGCATGCAAAATGATTAGCACAAGGGCTGGCACAGATAACAGTGGCTCTATTTCCATAGCTACTAAGAATGTTTCCTTTCCTTCTTCTTACTTTGGCTGCTTTTCTCCCTCCTCTCCCTTTTCCTTCCCCTGACAACCTTTGTTTGTGTTTCCATTTTCCTAGTCTTTCTCTGGAATTTTCATTTTTGAGTTTTCATTCTCAGGGCCAGCAATCCAGGATTTGGGTAGGTTAGGATGACCTGGCCAGAAGAGGAGAAGTGGTATGGGCATAATCGCTTCATGCAGGAGACTCTTGGCAAGCCACCCTTGTTTCCTTTCCTTTGTGTAAAACTTTTGAATTTCATTTTCATCAAGAATTAGTGAAATCTCAGGGAAGGATGTCTGAATTTACTTTCAGGACAGATAGCTGTGATGTTACCTCAGCATCAGAAGATGTGGGAAATAGTGATTTTGGGGGGTTGTTTTGATTCTTGGGATGGGTTATGTGCTTTAGGAATGACATTGATAATTTTAAAGAAAGAAGTTTAATACTGAAAAATTTTTTTTAATCAGTAAAATGTGTCATAAGAGTGACGCATAATATTTGTGAGAAAAAAGAAGTTCTCAGTTTGTTATCTTTTTAGTCTTTTCCTAGAGGTTTAGTGGTCATTAGAAAGAAATGTTTGCTACAAGAGCCTTTTGTAAGAGTTTATCTAGCATGGTTTTTCAATCTAGTTTTAAAACTATTTCTTTCCAGTTAACAGAGGATGAAATTGCAACTATTCTTAAATCTACTCTGAAAGGACTAGAATATTTGCACTTTATGCGAAAAATACACAGAGATATAAAAGCTGGAAATATTCTCCTGAATACAGAAGGACATGCAAAATTGGCTGATTTCGGAGTGGCTGGTCAGTTAACAGTAAGTGTAATAATTTTGGACCCACTTGTGGGCTATATGTCCAGGTTTGTGACTGAATGTTGATAACCTTTTGGAGGAGGGGATAGGAAGAAATATGTAACTACATTGTTCTTGGAGAGAAGGAGACATTATTTCGTATTATTTATTATTTTTATTTACAATTTAAGAGACATTAAATGAATATGAAAAAATGTTATTGAAATGCTTAAGTGTTTAAAAAAGGAAGCTACCTTGACCCATTTATGTAGCTTTTATTGTTACAGTACTATTTTTAATGACTATCTTTAATGAAGATAGTGGAGATAAGTTACTTGTGAGCTCTTGCTTTTTACGGAATTCAGAATTCTGAAATATGTCATCAGTTGGGTTGTAGGAAAATAGTCAATATTTTATATAATCTGTACTGTTTGAGGATTTCACTATACAGTTTAATGAATATGTTGGAAAACAGAGTCCCTTAGTGTTTTTGTAGTATTATTTATGTCAGTGTAATGTTTTTGCAGGATACAATGGCAAAACGCAATACTGTGATAGGAACTCCGTTTTGGATGGCTCCTGAGGTAATTCAAGAAATAGGCTACAACTGTGTGGCTGACATCTGGTCCCTTGGCATTACGTCTATAGAAATGGCTGAAGGAAAACCTCCTTATGCTGATATTCATCCCATGAGGGTAAGAAAATGATGGTTTTCTAAAAACGTTGATGTTATATAAGTTGCAGTTTTGTAATGTCAGTGTAAATAAATAAAGTAAATTAAATAAGTTGATTTGAACTTAGGTTCTGTGCAAAAAAATAATAAAATTATCTGTCAGAGGTTAGTGATGTTAACTTTTTTCCTCCCACATCCTCAATTATGAAAAAAGAAGCGAAGGCTCTATTTCTCTTTACAGTCACTGTTTTTCTCCCCCCAAAATATACCGGTAAAATTTCCCCTTGCTTTTCAATAGAGGAAAGGATTGGTAAAGTCACTGTATTCTTCAGTTTGTCCATCGTTTTCTCAGTGTGGCTGTGGAGGCCTTGGAAAAAAAAATCAATTCTAAAAAAAAAAAAAATCGATTCTCACTTTTCTACCCACTTTGTAAATTCTACCTTTCTGTGTTTTTGTTTTCCTTTTTTTCTTCTTTCATCCGAAGCTAATATTTTAAAAAGCCTGACTTCTAACATTGGTACATCCCAGTAGGCAAATTATTCCTATTTCTTTAGTTGGTGCTTAGTGAGAAAATCAGATTTGTATTTTGAACACTGTCATACACTTCTACGAACTCCTTTTTCCAGGATGGTGTTTTTGAGTTTGAAGTGTGTACCTTACATATTCAAGTCTAACAGCCTCTTCAGAGTTTGTGATGATACGGTTTTTAGGTTTCGTAGTACGTGAATCTCAATTCATCATAGATAAGGACGTCTGTCTTTGTGAACTTATTGCCCTCTAGTGGCTAGAGCCACCTCAAGAAGAAAAGAGAATGCAGAGAGGAGAGCAAGCAAGCGAGTGAGCGAGGGGGTGTGTGTGTGTGTGTGTGTGTGTGTAGAACAGAAGATGGTGTTAGGGTGACTGGAGAAATGTGTGAAGTAAATAGATGGGAGGAAGGAGAATGCAGTATTTTGGAACATCCGAAGAAGAATAAATTGCAATGATTTCTGATAATGCTGTTGTGGATTGAATTTCAATAATACAAGTAATGATGTACTCTACTGAAAATATTTAAAAATCTGCCTGCCACTTCAAGGAGAATTCCACGTCGTACAATTGAGTATAATATGTATCATCTTCCTTGTGTATATAAATTATTTTTGCTAAAGTGAAAAATAACAATGGCATGAATTTTTTGTTTGCAAAATTACATGAAAAAGCTTAAGGTCAACATAAAACCAGCAACACAAATTCTTATTTCTTTTCTGATTATTACTTAGCTTTGGTATTTTTAGTTATAATATTTTAAGGTGATCCTCAAACTAGGTATATTTGAATTTGAATTAGTGAGGTTAACTGAATTATCCAAGGCATCCTAGCCAAGTGCCAGAGCTAGAATTTAACCCAGGACTTAGATTATTACTCTTCTGCTTTCTCCTTGTGTTAGATCTTATTTTTCCAACCACGTAGATCAACCTATTAAATTTGACCCTGAGGTAGTCTCTCAGGTAGTCAAGAATTGTAGTATGTGGTTTCCAACTTTCAGAATCTTAAAATATCACTTGACAGTTTAAATTCACACGTATGAAGTAATTAAAAATATAGTTGAAGATAGTATTTTTCTTAAAAATTCTATCTATCAATTATCTATCTACCTATCTAGCAGCATCTTTCTATCTCACTCTTTTCTCCCAGCCTAAATCCTACCCATTCAAGTCTCAGGTCAGATATTATTTCTACATAGAATCTTCCTTGGTAGCTACCACCTAAGTAAATTCCTTTTTTAAAGATTTTATTTACTTATTTATTTAGTGAGCAGGAGGGGGAAGCAACAGAGGGAGATGGAGAGAAGCTTAAGTCTGCTGAGTCTGTGGTGAGCGCAGAGCCCAATGTGGGGCTCGATCTCCCAACCCTGAGATCATAACCTGAGCCAAAATCAAAAGTCAGACACTTACCTGACTGAGCCATCCAGGGGCCCTAAGTAAATTTCTTTCTTTCCTCCCAACTTGTGTATAGGCAATTCTTAAGCCCTGCAATTCTTTGGGCAGTTTATCAAGTGTTGCCTTGTGCATTTCCAAATACAGTAAAGTTTTAAGTTGCTGTTTAAATTATGTTATCAGGGGTGCCTGTGTGGTTCAGTTGTTGAGTGTCTGCCTTCGGCTCAGGTCATAATCTCATGGTCCTGGGATGGAGCTCCACGTTGGGCTCTTTGCTCAGCAGGAAGCCTGCTTCTCCCTCTCCTCTCCCTGCTTATGTTCCCTCTCTCGCTGTGTCTCTCTCTGTCAAATAAATAAATAAAATCTTTTAAAAAATGTATAAAAAAATAAATTATGTAACCATTATTTTTCCTTTCTCATGTTTGTGAACTGCTTTATACAAAGTCGAGTATGAACTGCAAGTATTGGGAAACTCTTGAGGTCATGTGACATGTTATACAATTTTCACTTGAAAGCTCAGATTTTATCATTGGCAACAAATATGATGGTGTTCCTTGGAAAGGCAGAGTCTCGTGGTTCATTTTTGAGAAAATGTCAATCAAATGCCCATGTCAGAATAACTACAGTTTTTCTGCCAGTCATTCCTTCAGGTGAAAGTGCTGTTCCTTGAAAAATGAGGTGCGCTTGGTCAGCTGTCTGTTCAGTCACACAGGTGCTTTTCCTTGAGATAATCCTTGCTCTTCTGTGTGCAGGGCGTGTGCTTTTTGTGTGTTTCTCATTTTATCATAGAGAACGTTAAAAAGATACACATTCCAGGGTGGACTTTTAATAAAATTAATTACATTTACTGCTTCAGCAAGGCTTAGATTTGTTTGGCGGGCGGTCAGATGGGAGGATAAAAGAAAGAGCTGTCCAAGAGAGAAAAGAAGGGAGTTGAGGACGCGGCTAAAGGGAGGACTGTGTTGGCAGCAGGGGCGATTCTTTGCTCTAGCCTTGCTCTAGCCCTGCTTGGCAGTGGAGTGCACTATTCTGGCCTTGATCTCAGGACTAGGTTTAAATGAATGAGTGTCTTCGAATGACAGGGCTACAACGCATTGAAGGATGCTGTTGAGAGACTTGTTCGGCGGTTACCAAGGGGGTATAGCCTGGAAAGAGAGGAGAGGGTATAAGGAATGGAAGATCAGGGAGCTGGACAGCAGTCTTCCTTCTTGCTGCATAGCAGTTACCTGGAAAGCTTTGAAAAACATTGTGGTGACAGAGCCCTCCCCCAGACCAGTGATTTCAGAATCTCAGTGTTTTCAGTGAGGTTAAAGAGCCCATGAAGTGGTAGTGAAGGTATGACAGTATATCCCAGGTATGAGCTGGGAGTAGGTGAAACTCTGATTAGTGAGTGAAATAGTGAAGTTTTCTTTTTTAGTTAAATAATTTTCTTATTTTAACCACTCTGTGATATAAATATTTCAATCTCTGTTTTAATGAGTGGATTGTATAAAATGGATATTTAAAGAATTATGTTTTCCAACTTGGAAGGGGCAGAACTGAGTTAGGAACTTGTGCTAGTCCATTTCTTGTCTTGACAAAAAAGAAATCTCTTTTGTGTTTATATGTCAATTGTATGCAAGTGAAGGAGTGGCTAGCAAAATAAAAATTTGCAGGCATTTTAATCTCATAATTTTAATTATTAAAGTACAAACCTAAATTTTTCTGTTGGAAGAAATATGGACAATTTTTAAAAAAATTTTTTTTAGAGAGAGAGCACGTGTATGCATGAGTTGGCAAGGGGAAAGGGCAAAGGGAGAGAGAAATAGAGAGAGAATCTTTTTTTTTTTTTTTAAAGATTTCATTTATTTATTTGACAAACAAATCACAAGTAGGCAGAGAGTCAGGCAGAGAGAGAGAGAGAGAGAGAGAGAGAGAGGAGGAAGCAGGCTCCCTGCTGAGCAAAGAGCCTGATGCGGGGCTCAATCCCAGGACCCTGGGATCATGACCTGAGCTGAAGGCAGAGGCTTAACCCACTGAGCCACCCAGGCGCCCTAGAGAGAGAATCTTAACAGGCTTCATACCCAGCGTGGAGCCCAGTACAGGGCTCAAGCTCATAACCCTGAGATCATGACCTGAGCTGAAATCAAAGTCGAATGCTTAATTGACTAAGCCACTAAGGCACCCCAATATGGTAGAATATTTTATGTTCCACTCATTTTTTTGGTGGTGGTGGGGAACAATATACCTTATGAGATAACCAATAGTTTACAAAGTTGTCACAGTGGAATGAAGATAGGAATGATGGAAAGACCAGTGTAACAGATGGAAGTAAAGAATGCTAGTTTTTTTTTTAATTTTTTAAAAAATATTTTATTTATTTATTTCACAGAGAGAGACACAGTGAGAGAGGGCACATGGCAGGGACAGTGGGAGAGGGAGAGGCAGGCTTCCTGCTGAGTGGAGAGCCTGATGTGGACCTCTATCCCAGGACCCTAGAATCATGACCTGAGCCCAAGGCAGATGCTCAATGACTGAGCCCTCCCCCAGCAGTCCCAAGAATGCTAGTTTTTTAAAGTAAAGGGTATTATATAATTTACTGCATATAGATGGCTGTCTGGAAGAGAAGGCTAAGTTAAGATGTGGTGGGCCAGCTTCCCTAGCCTGCCTTTTTACATGCTAATCCTTTTGAAATTTTCTTTGGCTAGTGTTACATAAGGTTATAGCCCTTCTGGCCATGCCTACCCTCTAGATGTATGTAAGAGAAACAACCCCAGAACAAGGAAGCTGACTCCTAGACTGAGTTTCCTAGTCATATTCTAAGATATACCATCCTTCTTGTATGGTCAGGCTCCAGGCCTGCTCCAGACCTATGCTTTTCTTAGACCAGTAAGAATTAGGGTCAAGAAGAAATGCATCAGGCTTGAATAATTTAGAATGGGGTTGCTCCTGCCTAAATAGTTACAAATTAGTATTGTGATTTTCACTGACAAGCCCAGTGGGTTAAAGCCTCTGCCTTTGGCTCAGGTCATGATCCCAGGGTCCTGGGATTGAACCCCACATGGGGCTCTCTGCTCAGCAGGGAGCCTGCTTCCTCCTCTCTCTCTCTCTCTCTCTCTCTCTCTGCCTGCCTCTCTGCCTACTTGTGATCTGTCTGTCAAATAAATAAATGAAATCTTAAAAAAAAAAAAAAGAAAATGAAAGTGATTATATTGGAACTTGGCAGTGAATTGAAAATGGGTCTTTCAAAAGTGTTAAGGCTGAAGTCATTTGTTTTAGTTTATCATTTATCAAAGATTGATACTTTCTTTAATCATTCCTCAGAGAGAGTAAGAGGTGTTTGGAATATAGATATTCAAGGAGGAATTTCCTAATAAAAAGAGCTATTAAAAACACTCGATTTGTTTGATGGCAAGGGATAAAAAGTTTTATAGTTTTTTACAGTTTTCTCTTTCTCTCTCTCTCTTTTTTTTTTTTTAAGAGAGACTTGTAGTGTGTGCAAACTATATCATTGCTGTGGTGAGAATAATAATTATCTGTCTAGTAAAAGGCAATCATGAAATACATATTAAAACATATAAAGCTTTGTGAACAGGAGAGGGATGAAAATGTGCTTATAAATTTACATACAGCTAATAGATTAAAATAGATTAAGGAGTAATGACTAAAAGATTAAGGAATAATGACAAATTGAAATAAGTCTGCTCAAAATGTTAAAAGAAACAAGTTTTATCAAAACCCAATTTATTTTAAATGGTTAAATATGAAAGTATTGAATTAATTTTGGTCAGTTAAATATAACTAAATATAATATGTAACATATAATGTAAAATATAATTTTGAAGTCAGTTAGCCACGCACTTTTTTGGAGATCTGCCTGTTTCTCAGCCCTGTAGGAAATAAAATTACAAAAAAAAAAAAAAAATCAGGAAACGAGTGAATAGTATCATTTTTCTAAGTATCTATCCCTGTCCCTGCCATCAAATCCAGACACATTCTTTCTTAGCGCTTAAGACTGTAGTGATTCTTTTATATATATATATATATATATATATATATATTTTTTTTTTTAAGATTGTATTTATTTACTTGACAGACAGAAATCACAAGTATTTTTATTTATATATTTTAAAAAGATTTTTATTTTTTATTATTTGTCAGAGGTAGAGAGAGAGAGAGAAAGAACGAGCAAAAGCAGAGGGAGCGGCAGGCAGAGGGAGAAGCTGGCTCCTTGCTCAGCGAGGAGCCTCATGAGGGACCTGATCCCAGGACTCTAGGATCATGACCTGAGTGGAAGGCAGATGCTTAACTGCTTAACTGCTTAACCTACTGAGCCACCCTGGTGTCCCCTCTACTGATTCTTTTGAAAACAGTTTTTGTTCTGTTTTCTTTTATTTTACAAGCTTTTGTGTTTGATTACACATTGCCTGATGTGGTGGAAGGGATAAGGACAGAAGTGTTTGAGTCAGAATAAGGACTGTTTGAGACCGCCAGCACTGTGATGGATTGTTTGGCATCAGCTGAAGGAAAGAAAATAAAAATGAGACTAAGAATTTTACTTCTGAACAATATAATATGAATGTTTATTGCCTTTTAAAAATAAGATGTTGAAATATATTGTATATTTTGGGAAGATTTATGTCAAATGTGACTTGAGACGATTGGAGACATTTAAGTGGCAATTTTCTGGAAATTCAAGTACTATACAGCTTGACAATCTCTGTTTAAGAGTAAATTAGGAGTTCCTTTAAACTAAAAAAAATCTCTGTCTGTCTTTATATATCCTCACATCACTTACTTATGAAGAAAAGAACCCTGTAGATATTTTCAACATGGAAAAGGTATTTTTGATGAGTGTTTTTGAAAGTGATGTTATCTTTCTTTCCTGAAGAACTTTTTCCTTAACCTTGCTGTTTTTTCCAACTAGCCTTTTCACCCCCATCCCTTTGGGGGAAACAATGCATTTTAATAAGTGAAATAAATGCTTCAGTACATGCAAAGTAAACACAGGCATTAGAAAAAAAAAATCACTCTTTATACTGCATATTAAAAAAGTAAAACACACAGTAGCTTTCCCCTATCTCAAATCACATGGTGCTGCTCCTTTCACAACCAAATGTATTCCTAATCCAACAGGACATTATATCCGTGTCTAAGGAGTGAAAACTGAGTTATCCATTTTTTATCAAATAAAACTGAATCAGTAACCTCCTTCCTGCCCAGTTAATGATAAGATTTGGTTGAGAAATCCTGGAAGACTGGGCTTGAGTAGAGGTGGTAGTGGAGTGATACCACAGTCAACATAGTCGCATGTCTTCCAGCTCCTTGTCCCTACTCTGTATGGCTTGGTAGACACCTGGCCTGTCTTAGTGTGTGTGCATGCAGTGCCTCTTGGGAGATTTCTCACAGGCATTTAACATGTAGGACAATAGACAAGTATATAATAAGTGTAAAAGGGTAAAAAGATAAAAAGTAAGGAAGTGGGCCTAATAGTTTGTCTGGGGGTGGATGAGGGGATGTGGGGGTATTAATTCACAGAATTAATATTCACTTGTAGGAACATCCTGGATGAAAGCCTCTGTCTACGAGCCTAAGATTACAGGGTACTACCTTCTCTGCGGTCTGCCCTATGGACATTCTGGTCCAAATTCCCCATTCACTGGGCCAAGAGCCTGTAGGCAAACCTCACACCTACCCTCCCCTGCATGGGGCGGGAGGGGGGTGGCTTCAGCACTTGGCCCTCAGCCCTCGTGTTCGTGGGCCACTGCTGTGGCTTTGTGGTGAAGCCCAGATCATCTTTTTCACTTGGTTTTCATAGATAAATTTTGGCTTGAATGACATCTTCTCTGATTATTAGGCCCACTTCCTTACTTTTTATTTTATCTTTTTACCCCCATAATAGATTTTTAGGGCTGTCGTAACAAATTACCACAAATTTGGTAGCTTTAAGCAATAGAAATTTATACTCTTACAGTTCTGGAGGCCAGAAGTCTGAAATCAAGGTGTTGACAGGATTGCAGTCTCTCCTGAAGCTCTAATGGAGACTCTATTCTCTGCCTCTTCCAGCTTTTGGTGGCTGCTGGCAGTCCTTGACATTCCTTGGATTGTAGCTGCATTATTCCATCTCGGTCTACATCTTCACATAACCTTCTCCTCATATTTTCCTCTGCCTTTCTCTTAAAAGGACACTTGTCATTAGTTTTAGGGACCACATGGATAATCCAGGGTGATAATCCTCCTTTCAAGATCCTTGACTTAATTACATCTGCAAAGACCCTTCTTTTCCTCAAATGAGTTCACATTCAGAAGTTCTGGGGATTAGGACATGGCTACAACTTTTGGGAGGCTACCTTTGAGCCATTATACCTTCCATAATCTATTTTGTCCCTCTAAATTGAGGGCAGGTGATGTGATGAGCACTAGATGTTATACACAACTGATGAACCATAGAGTCCTATATCTGAAACTAATGATGTACTATATATTGGCTAATTGAATTTAAATAAAAAAATAAATTATCTACAGTTTAAGATTAATAGTGACTAATATTAGGACATATCTCTGCCTTTATGTTCTCATTTTTTAATTGTGGTATGATGTGCAGAACAGAAAATTTGTCATTTAAACCATTTTTAAGTAAACAGTTAAGTGGCATTCACTCACATTGTTGTGCAACCATCACACTGTGTCTGTTTGCAGAAATTTTTATCACCCTAAACTGAAACTGTGCCCATTAAACAATAATTCTTTGTTATCTCCTCCCCACATTTTGTCACCATCATTCCACTTTTAGTCTCTATGAGTTTGACTGTTCTAAGAACCTCCTATAGATGGAATCATACAATATTTGTCCTTTTTAAAAGTTATATATATATATTTTTTTTTCCCAAAGGTTTTATTTATTTATTTGACAGAGAGAGAGATCACAAGTAGGCAGAGAGTCAGGCAGAGAGAGAGGGGGAAGCAGGCTCTCTGCTCAGCAGGGATGCTGAGGCAGATGTGGGACTCGATCCCAGGACCCTGAGATCATGACCTGAGCCAAAGGCAGTGGCTTAATCCACTGAGCCACCCAGGCGCCCCAATATTTGTCCTTTTGTGTCTGACTTCTTTCACTTGGCATAATGTTTTAAAGGTTCATTCATGTTGTACCATATGTCAGAATTTCTTTTCTTTTTAAAGCTGAATAATATCCTATTGTACGTGTATATCTCACTCTGTTTATCTGCTCATCCATTGACTGACACTTGGGTTGTTTCCCCATTTTAGTTATTATGTATATTGCTATTGTGAGCATGGATATACACTTATTTTTCTAAGACTCTGCTTCCTTTTTTTTTTTTCTAATAAGATTTAATTTCTTTATTCTAGAGAGAGAGAGCTCAGGGGGAAGAGCAGAAGGAGAGAGATAAGCAGACTCCACGCTGAGCTTGGAGCCTGACATGGGACTTGATCTCAGGACCCTGAGATCATGATCTGAGCAGAAACCAAGAGTTGGGCACTTAACTGACTGAGCCACTGAGGTGCCCTGAGACTCTGCTTTTATTTATTTATTTATTTTTTAATTTATTTTTTATTTTCAGCATAACAGATTTCATTGTTTTTGCACCACACCCAGTGCTCCATGCAATCCATGCCCTCTATAATACCCACCACCTGGTACCCCGACCTCCCACCCCCCCGCCTCTTCAAAACCCTCAGATTGGGGCGCCTGGGTGGCTCAGTGGGTTAAGCTGCTGCCTTCGGCTCAGGTCATGATCTCAGGGTCCTGGGATCGAGTCCCGCATCGGGCTCTCTGCTCAGCGGGGAGCCTGCTTCCTTCTCTCTCTCTGCCTGCCTCTCTGCCTACTTGTGATCTCTGTCAAATAAATAAATAAAATCTTTAAAAAAAAAAAAAAAAAAAAAACCTCAGATTGTTTTTCAGAGTCCATAGTCTCTCATGGTTTACCTCCCCTTCCAATTTCCCCCAACTCCCTTCTCCTCTCTATTTCCCCTTGTCTTCCATGCTATTTGTTATGCTCCACAAATAAGTGAAACCATATGATAATTGACTCTCTCTGCTTTACTTATTTCACCCAGCATAATCTCTTCCAGTCCCGTCCATGTTGCTACAAAAGTTGGGTATTCATCCTTTCTGATGGAGGCATAATACTCCATAGTGTATATGGACCACATACATCTTCCTTATCCATTCGTCTGTTGAAGGGCATCTTGATTCTTTCCACAGTTTGGCGACCGTGGCCATTGCTGCTATAAACATTGGGGTACAGATGGCCCTTCTTTTCACTACATCTGTATCTTTGGGCTAAATACCCGGGAGTGCAATTGCAGGGTCATAGGGAAGTTCTATTTTTAATTTCTTGAGGAATCTCCACACTGTTCTCCAAAGAGGCTGCACCAGCTTGCATTCCCACCAACAGTGTAAGAGGGTTCCCCTTTCTCCACATCCCCTCCAACACATGTTGTTTCCTGTCTTGCTAATTTTGGCCATTCTAACTGGTGTAAGGTGATATCTCAATGTAGTTTTAATTTAAATCTCCCTGATGGCTGTTGATGATGAACATTTTTTCATGTGTCTGATAGCCATTTGTATGTCTTCATTGGAGAAGTGTCTGTCCATATCTTCTGCCCATTTTTTGATATGATTGTCTGTTTTGTGTGTTTTGAGTTTGAGGAGTTCATTATAGATCCTGGATATCAACCTTTTGTCTGAGACTCTGCTTTTAATTCTAATGGGTGTATACCCAGAACTGGATTGCTGGATCATATTGTTTATGTACAGTTTTGGGGGGAACCTCCATACTGTTTTTTCACAGTAGCTGTACCATACCATTTTACATTCCCACCAGCCACGTGCATGGTTCCAGAGTCTCCACATTCTTTCCAACACTTACTTTCTGTCTTTTTAGTAGTAGTCAACCTGATGGGTGTCAACGGTTAACTCATTATAGTTTTGATTTGCATTTCCCAAACAACCAGTGATGTTGAACATCTCTCCATTGGTATGTCTTTGAAGAATTGTCTATTAATTGGGTTGGTTTTTTTGTTGTTCTTGAGTTTCTTTTCTCATTTTTATTGACTTTTCTCTACTATTAATCTGCTTTTTTTCTATTTGCTGATTTAGATCTCCTGGTCCTTCAATTTTATACTGCCTCTGTTTATTATACTTCCAGCTGTCCCCCATCATTCTTGGCACCCCAAGCCCAATACTCTAAGTCCCTTTGTAATTCTCCCTTTATAATTAGTCCATTGGGAGGTCTTTGAGTCAAAATATTTTTCACTTCCTGTTTATATGCCAGTGACTTACTAGTCTACAAGTAGAGGATTGTTTATTTGTATTTAATTATATATTACTTTGCTTTATGCAGTAGGTATGTTCTGAAGACGTTGTGTAAATATTTAATAGTTGCCAATCAGCATTTAAAATTCTGTTTTTTTTAAAATAATTTTTAATGACTCCTTTAATAATGAGAGTAACACTTTTCAAATTTATCTGCCTTGTAATTGCATATATTTTTTATGATGGGACATACCCATTTTAGCAGTAATACAAAATTTAATTGTTAATATTAAGGTGTTTTTCATTTGGTATTAATGTTAAAATATAAGAGGTGCTTGTTCTAATATGGAGACGGGGAATTCAATTTTTGGACCAGCTGGAGAGTATATCTGCTATAATACATTGCTAATTTTGTGTCAGAGAAACTAAATGTTGTCTAAGTGTGGGTGTTTGATTTTTGAAGAAAAGTACCCTGGGATTTTCTTCCTGTATTCTTTTATTTCTGTTCTCCTTTCCTCTTTTTCCTTGTACAGATATTTAGTGCACACTTATCATTTACTGGTTGGACTTTGAGGATGTAATGCTAAACAGCAGAGGCATGTTTCTTATTCTTTTGGAACTTCTGGTCCAGTGGAACTAGCATTCTAATGTTAGAATTATTTAGCTTTCTGGAGTGGGAGGAGAGGGGGAAGTAGATAAATATATTCAGTTTAGAGTTTAAGACCATACACTGTAATAGCTTTATTCACTTACATATATGGATATTACAAATTATATAGGATCATGTAACTCTAAGAGTTTTATTGTCATTACATACATTGCTTGCTTTTCTCCTTTGAACTCATCCTCATCTTCCTGTTTTTCACACTGTTGCCTTTACTTCCTTTGACTGTTCCCTGTCCCTGACAGTACATGCACTCCACTGCTCACATAGTCCCCTCCCCACCTCTGCTTTGCTTTTTCCCTGCTTTTCTTTCTTTTCACATTACCTTTCTTCCTCTCTGTCTGTTCCCTACATTTTTCAGAAATAGCCAAGGATCTGGAGGAGTGGGGCAAATTGGATCATTGGAGAATTTCAGTCCTACTTCCAGGACATATGGTTTTTCACTCTATTTGAAAGTTCGAGTTCTTCTGCCCTATGGTTGTATCCATGTGGGAGTACCAGGCATTCCAGCCCCTAAATTGGGGATTAAGGTTTATTACAGTGACACTTTCAACATATTTCTGTCCAGTCAGTTATTATTCTTGAAGAGATGAACAAGCAGGGAGAACAGAATAAACAGATCTCAGCTTTTCTTGGTTAGGCCTGCTGGGATCATCCCTGAGGGCCTCCCAAGGAAGACAGATTCCCACTGTTAATTGAAATTTAAATCTTGCTGTTGGTGTTGTGTTGCCAAGTGCTCTATAAACACAAAGGGTTCAAAGGGCTCGGTAACTGTTGAGGAAGTTTTCCTACGAATACGAATTACCTGAATATGAATTGTAGTTTTGGGGACATGTTTACATTAAGTGTTGCTTAGAGAAGGAATCATGGAGAAAGACTTATACTAGAAAGAATTATGTGAGAATCCATCTTTTTAAGATTTTTAAAAATTATTTTTATTAACATATAATGTATTATTTGCCCCAGGGGTACAGGTCTGGGAATCATCAGGCTTACACAATTCACAGCACTCACCATAGCACATACCTTCCAATGTCCATAACCCAACCACCCTCTCCCTACCCCTCCACCCCCCAGCAACCCTCAGTTGTGTTTGTTTTGTGAGAGTAAGAGTCTCATATGTTTTTTCCCCTTCCTGGTCCCATCTTATTTCATTTTTTCCTTCCCTACCCCCCATAACCCCCTACCCTGCCTTTCAAATTTAAGATTTTAATATATGATACTGACAAAGGCAGTATCTCTCTGTATTTGTATAGGAGTCTTTACAGGACATAATTTAAATTGATTTATTAATAATTAAAAGATGGCATTTACATTTGACACTTTTCTTTGACTGTGATCCATAGGATAAAGTGTATTTTGCATTGTGACCTGTTTTGCACATGCGTGGGTAAGTACTGGCTTATATAAGGTTTGTTTCAGTTGTATGGGTCTTCTCTTCTACTTCCACCTTTCATTAAAAAAAAAGAATAGGTAGTCCAAATCCATTACATTGGTTTTATGACTCAGAATTGGATTACAACTTGTATGTATAGAGCAAGAATCACTGTAGCAGATTTTGGATGTCATATGCTTCCACTGTTGCCATGTAGTAGTGGGTGTGACCTTGTGCTGGAGAGACCTTGTGTTGGAGACTTGTGAATCCTGATGAGTTTTGTTATCTATGATTAGTAGAAATGGACTCTCATCTGTCCACTTCAAATTTATTGTGAAGATCAGATAAGATAATGTAAATGAGCAATACGTGTAAAATAGTAAATGCTATAGAAATATTAGGTAGCATTATTAAATTAACTTTGAAGTCTCATATTGAGACTCCAAGTTCAAATTCTTGTAGGAGGTGCTATATAATAATATTTACCAATGTCACTTAAGGAGTTTTGGCTGTGGAAAGGCTCAGACAATCCTGGCTTTATTTTAGGGAATTTAGTAGGGTTGGAGTTATTGGGAGTCTTACACAGTACCCAAAGGAGTTTATTACCAGCCAGGGTAGGTTCCAGAAAGCTTTTAAGACCTTGCCGAGAAGACCTTTGCAGCCTCTACTGGAAACCATGTAAATGTAAGGAGCCCATGAGAGCAGGGGTATATGTGCATCCTCCTTTCTACCCTCAAGGTAGACTGATGTTTTCTCCTTCATTTTCACTATATACTAGCTCAGTCATGGAAACCATGATTTGTAAGAGCATAGAATGAGCTGCTTTTCTGGGGCAGGGAATTCATACCATCAGTGGACCCCCTGAAATTGCACTTAAATATTGATGTTTGTTCAGATGTGTGTTTTTCTGTTGCAAGTTCATAATTTTTAAGTGACCCAAAAAGATTCAGAACTGTGGGTCTCAGTAGTAGTATCAGTGCCTCTCAAGCGAGTTTGTTATATTGTATATTTAGGATATGATTTTGTTTACTATTCATTACAACATATCACTGTTCTGTATTTTAATCTGGAGCCAGTAAACAGATCTGTATATGATTCCTCCCCCCACCATACTCATTACTAGAAAGGTTTGTTTTAGGTACGTCCTAAAGGTTAGGTTAGTTACTGTCCAAATTTCCTCATCATTGACTAAAAAAATCTTTTATTTCTCTGAATTCTCATCACCTTTTCAATGACTGTCTTGTGGAACTTTTAACTTACTATGTATTATCATAGCTAGTATGTAATTGTCTTATTCCCCCTACCAGATGTCAGTTTTAAATGCGAGTGTGTTTCATCTTTGTGTGTCTAATTGAACCTAGCAGAATGACTTATACATGAGAGCATCCAATAAATAGTTTTGTTGAATATGTGTTCAGTTCCATTTCCTATCTCAAAGGTACTTCTGTGGTGTAAACACCGAAATCTGGCAGGTTCAGATTCTACTTTCTTACAATAATAAATGTACTTATAACTTAGAATCTAAGATTCAGTGAAATAAATTAAAAAATGAAACTAAGTAAATGCTAATCAAATACAACTTGAAAGACTTATCATTACTTATAGCTTGCCTTAGTAAAAGCACAGTTTATTTATTTGAAATTTAAATTTTAAATTGTAATTTTTTTTGTACTTTAGATCCTGTTTCTTTGTTGAAGGAGATCAGAAGGACTTAACTGAGCACCCTTAGCATTGGCCTCTAGACAGTAGTTTTGGTTTGCTAATGGGAACGTAATTGCCAAGCCTTATTGAAGACTTATGTCTTAAAAGCAGTCATATAGATATACTGTACTAGTTATAGTAAGTTTTGTTTTGTTTTGAAACCAGTTAGAGAAACCATTTAGGCTAGAGACCTGAGCTAGTATTAATTTTAGAAGACATAAATATGTAGGGATGTCTGTGTGTGTGTGTGTGTGTGTGTGTGTGTTGGGAGGTTGGGAGATATCTGAAGGGGGGAGGTATTGACTCTGTAATTCAAGTATATAATACTTTAAAAGTTCATATTTTTGGAAAAAATGCTATCTATAGCAAATTTGCTTTCAGAATTATGACTGGACAGACGTATTTTTGAAAAATGAAGATAGATAAGCTATAATTGACTTAAAATATATGTTTTTTAGTTAAATTCCTGCAGAATAGAATTCTTCAGCTATCCTAGAGGATTGATTACAGATTAGATTTTTATACTAACTCATACTAACTTTGTTTTCATTATAACTTTTACATAAATAGAATCATCTTCATTACATCTGGGATCATTTAAATAGCAGAACTACATGTAGTTGTGCTATATATTGAAAGGTAAGGGATAGATGATCAGAGATAACTTTATAAGCATTGTTGTAAGTGACTTACAAACTGAAGGTCACCATCTTAATTGGAAGGTTTGTGAATCTCTTAAATTCTGTGATCAAATGAGTGATATCAAAGAAAGAAGCAATTTAACATAACAATTGTGGCTTACACTGAACATATGTTCCTGTTAATAGGTTGCATTATGGTCTTTAAGGACTTGTATGTAGTTAGTACATTTTGGTTCATTTGATACCCACAGTTTTTCTTAATTTTTATTAGTGAGTTGTTACAGTGGTTAACAAGAAATACACAGATTTAAGTTGCAATAGTTTTCCCAGGGTTATATGATCTAACTTCACAAGCTTCCTGGACATATGTAGATGCTTTTCTATTTTGCTTTAGTTATGACATACAATTGATATAGGCAAGCATGAAAGCTTGGGCAAATTTTCATTGCTTTTTCTGGATCTTGCTCAGGTTCTGTGGTATTTATGTAAAGCACAATTTTGTTACTTGGGAATGCATGTTGAAATTATCATGTGCACTATTTTGCTGTAGGCCCGTTGGCACTGCCACAAAGGTAATACACTGCCAGTAGGCCATTTCCTTGTCGGCTGCATTTACAATTTAATAGAAATATTACATGACTTTTTAAACAAGTGTTTTGGCAGGGAGGAAATGGCAGATTCCATACAAACAAGCATAGCTTCCTTTCCTTAACCACACTCCAGCTACTCAAGAAATTGTACTCGGTTTCACTTGTGGGGGTTTGGGGGTAGAATGGGAAGTCAGGTTGAAACTGGAATGACATTGATATTTACTATAAAATAGTTATGTATTTTTAACTGCTGGATTTTATTACTATGTAGTTTCAGTGAGTGGCAACCAATATATTTCTGAATTAGAGCTGAGGTTATTTTTATGTAGTTCACCTGGCTGGGAATGTCTGGTTTTGATTGGTTGAAAAGATCAGGACCACCGGATAGGCTCTAAGATGTTAGTATTGCTTTTTATAGGTTTTTATTGGTGTGGGTTTGCTGTGTAAATTGGGCCTTTATGACATTTGCATAAACACTACTTCTTTCATATCAACTGTGGTTGTGTCCTAAAGATGAATCAGTTTGGGGGTTAGAGAATATTGAAAGGAAATTTGGGAGACTTCTTAGCACTGATACAAAACAATGGATTCCCCGCACATCTTTTGGTCCATTTATTTTAGTTCTCTGTTATGTGTTTCAAACTTGAAAGGTCACATTTACAATTTTTTAGAATTGCTATTCCATCCATCCTTTTTTTTTTTTTTTAAACATACCACTCTTATTTTATTTAGTTTTTTGGATTTTAAATCACTTACAGTTTTGGATAAAATGCTGACCTCTTTAATTCTAAAATATTTTATACTTTTGAAAACTGTCTATATCAAAACAAATTAAAAAATTTATAATTTTCAGCCTTTATTGTGGCTATCTTCTATAATTGTGTAGATCCCAGCTCTTTTTCTGTAGGGGAAGAACAGTTTATAGTTAGGCCTTTCCCCTTTTCTTATTGCTTCCGACTTCTTAGCCAGCCTACCTGGCAGCTGTAGTAAGTTACGCTGCTGTGTTGTGGTAGAGACTGGCATTGGGTGTGTTCTTATAGCCATCACAGCATTGGCTTTTGCTATTTTCCATGTTTCAGTTTGTTGGCAATGGACATATGGACATCATATGTTCCACAGAGTACTGTACGAAGCCAATTTGAACTGTTTCCATTTGCCTCAAGTCCAATCATGATATTTATTTTTCCATGGCACTTACCCAGATTATCCATACCTCCTGCTTAGCTTGTGTCACTGCCACCACTGTATTTCTTCTGATTGCCTCCATTTTTTCACAGTATCTAATTGCCTACTCCCTCTTAGCTTTCTTTGCACAGCATTGATTGATGTTTATAGAATACCCAAGATCTTTTAGATAATAGATACTCAGGTGCATAGTAGTACAATATTCAGCTTGTTTTTTGTTTAAACATAAGGAAAGTTTTATATGCAGCCTCATTGACTGGAATTGAATATTCTAGTGGAAAATTTAGAAGAGTAACAGTATGGTTTCCAACAATATTGCTTACTTTTTTTTTATATATATATCGACAGTAATAGCAATATGATCTCCCCAAGTCCCTTTAATATGTTAATTCAGGCCATAATTCTATTCCTAAATTTTCAAGGGAAGATCCTAGATGCTTCCTTTTAGGCTTGAGAAAATACAACTATGTTATTGTTTACCAGAGCTGTTCTGCAGCTCTCTAGCCCTCTGTAAAGTCATTTTAAGTGTTGATATTCAGAGTATGAATAAATGAGTTGCTGTCATTCGTGACATTTGGCACACCATTACTGTGACTGGGAAGCTTTGCTTTTTACAGGAGTGCATTTGTTCATTCATTCAGATACTTATTGAACACCTGCCATGTACTGGTGACTGTTCTAGGTGTTGAGGATGTAGCAATAAGAAAAAGATGAGGGGCGCCTAGGTGGCTCAGTGCGTTAAAGCCTCTGCCTTCGGCTCAGGTCACAATCCCAGAGTCCTGGGATCAAGTCCCACATCAGGCTCTCTGCTCAGCAGGGAGCCTGCTTTCTTCTTTCTCTCTGCCTGCCTCTCTGCCAACTTGTGATCTCTATCTGCAAATAAATAAAACCTTTAAAAAAAAAAGAAAAAGATGAAAATTTCTCTTTATTGAGCTTATATTCTAATGAGGGAGAGAGATAATAAAGAAGAGAAACACAGCATCTACTATGTTAGATAGCAAGAAGTCCTACAGTAGAAAAGATAAAGCAGGGAAGTGAGAGAGGAAATCTCAAGCGTGGTTGATGTGTTAGGTTTCCTCATTGAGAAGATGACATTTGAATACAAACATGAAGGAAATGATGATATCTGGGTGCAGAATATACTAGGTAGAGGCAACTAACTGCAAAGTTAGTGTTCCTCAGGTGGAGTGTCCCAGGCAACTCACGGCACAGATTAGACACTTGAAGATTCCAGTAAATACTTAGGCTTTCTTTTGAATGAGATGAGAAATCACTGAGGATTTCTGTGTACAGGAGAAACATTAGGATACCCTGAAGAATTATGAGGGTGGAATCACATAATCTAGTTTAGTGGGCTTGTGTAAACCAACCAAGAGGTGGTGGTGGCTAGGAAGAGGATGGTAGAAGGAGTGAAGATAGTAGGAAGTTGCTGGTTTCTGGTATATTTTGAAAGTGGATGAAGATGTGTTGATAGATCAAGTACATGAGAACATTGGCAATGCTAAAAAGCCACTCTATATAGCTTTTGAAAATGGCCCTTTTCCACTCTGTCAAAAGTGGCAGAAAATTGGATGGAATAGAGAGTTTATTCTTCCAGGAAGCCCAGCTACAGCTGTAATGCACACGTCTGTCCTAAGAAAGAAAGAAGAAAGAAGAAAGTAAAACACTTACACTTGTTACACGTACAGGTTTACAGTTAACATTTTTATATATGGGGGCGCCTGGGTGGCTCAGTGGGTTAGGCCGCTGCCTTCGGCTCAGGTCATGATCTCAGGGTCCTGGGATCGAGTCCCGCATCGGGCTCTCTGCTCAGCAGGGAGCCTGCTTCCCTCTCTCTCTGCCTGCCTCTCTGTCTACTTGTGATCTCTCTCTGTCAAATAAATAAATAAATATTTAAACATTTTTATATATGGTATTCATGTTGGCTTTGCATATATATATATATGCCCATGAGAACATACTGTTTTTTAACTGAAATTGAAATCATGAGATCATGTTGTTTTGTTATTTTCATTTTCGATTTAGTGCTGTGTCTTGATAACTTCCCCATATTCCTAAGTTTTTTGAATCTTAAAATATTTGAAAAGTTACTTAAATACTTTCTATACATTCTGCTTTTGTGATAAGGCTTTAAAATGAGTGGTTTCTTTTTTTTAAGGCAAAAGGGAACAGCTTAGGTCAAGAAGCTGTCATCAGTCAATAATCCTGAAGTGGGTAGAAATGTCCTTGGTTTAAATTTTTCATACTAACATTATTATCATTAATTATCATATATTACACTTTTAAAGAATGTATAATGGCAACTTTTAAATTGAAGTATAATGTGTCAGTTCTCCATGGATTTTGTTTTTCTGTTTCTTTTTCTACAAGTATGATTTCTATATAGAGTTTTTTAAACCTCTTTTAGAGGAAATTATTTTTGAGCTTAAGAAGCTGATATTTATATTGCAATTTATAATACTGTCTTTAACTTTGTATCAGTAAGCAGTCTTAACCAGCTGGATGATTGCATCAAGCCTAAATAATTAACCATATCAGAAAACATGCAATTAATAATGAACAGATTGTTAGATACTTCCTGCTAGCAGTACAATCATTTAAAAAAGAAAACATTCTAAATGTTTTTTTCATTTAAAATGTATTTTACCTGCCAAAAAATACAAATGTGGTTTTCTTAACCTTGAACACTGATCCATGCATGTGCAGTAGGGAAGCATTACTCTTATAGCCAGCTAATTAGTTCTTGAGGTAAGTGGAATTATTCTCCAACTACCTGACTCCTTCTGGTATCTCGTATGTTTTTGGTGTTCTGCATTTATAAAATATTCTGCAAAGTTTTGAGAAGAAAAGTTTTGAAAAGTTCTGAGGAGAGAGGGTAAAAAAGTACCCCTACGTGGGGATTTGGGGGAGGATGGTAAAAGAGAAGCCAGGGAATAGGAGAAGAATTAGGAGTTTATGGTATCTCAGGTAAGGGACAAAGTTTCAAGAAGGTGGTGATTAAAGACTTTTTACAAATTCTTGTCTTTTTTTTTTTTTTTTTTTTTTTTGCCAGTATGTTGGGTAGCATGAAAAGGTTATTAGATTGGAGGTCCTGGTTAACTTTCAGGAATGTGGCTCCTTGGAGTGGTGGGGCAGAAGCCAGTTTCTAAGAGATCACAGAGTGGATGGGGAGAACAGAAGTGGAAGCAGCACCCGTAGGAGATTCTCTTTGAGGTATTTGGGAGTGAGGAGGGGAAGAGAGAATTTAGAGAAGATGTTTGAGGGTGTCAGGGTTGTAGAAGGTTTTAATAGGATGAAGGGGCTTAATCTGACTTCAGAATGAGACGGAGGATCCAGGGAAAGCATTAAAGATGTAAGGAGTGGGGCCAATGTTGATAAACAATGAAACAAGGCTCTTGTGAAGATAGAAGAGGATGTGATTGAAGCTATAAAAGCAGCCATTAGCCATGGGGAAAATGGATTGAAAGTATATTCTGTTTAAAAGTTGACCATCAAGTGCTATATTTTTAATAGTTCATCATTTATTGCTGCAGGAGCAATATAAACATTTTGTAAGATTGCCAGACTTGGGCAAGGCCAGTAGGCCGAAGGGCAGTAATATTTCTGCTAAGCATGCTTGGTTTAGGAGTGCTGGTTAACTGTCAAAATGGTTTAGTTGCTTACAGAATATTCAGAAACGTCTTAGCAGGTATATTCTGACCTGGTGTGAAAGTCGTTCAGAGTGAAACCAATTTCTGAAGGACATCTCCCAACTTTTTTTTTTTTTTTAAAGATTTTATTTATTTATTTGACAGATAGAGATCACAAATAGGCAGAGAGGCAAGGCAGAGAGAGAGGAGGAAGCAGGCTCCCTGCGGAGCAGAGAGCCCAACGTGGGGCTTGATCCCAGAACCTGGGGGTCATGACCCGAGCTGAATGCAGAGGCTTTAACCCACTGAGCCACTCAGGCGCCCCACATCTCCCAATTTTTGAAAAAACAATTATTGGAGAATATACAGAACATAAAATGTACCATTTTAAGCGTTCACAAGTGTACAGTTCAATGACATATATATTCACCTTGTTGTACAACCATTATCACCATCCATTTCCAGAACTTTATTTTAAAGTTTGTTTCCTTTTTTATATCGTAAAATACATATAACATAAAATTCAGCATTTTAACCATTAAAATTTTTTTTATTTAAGTAGGCTCCACACCCAGCATGGAGCCCACTGTGGGCTTGAACTTACAACCATGAGATCAAGACCTGCACTGAGATCAAGAGTTGTATGCTTAACCGACTGAGCCACTCAGGCGCCACTCATTTTAACCATTTTTATTTATTTTTTAAAATATTTTATTTATTTATTTGACAGAGAGAGAGCATGAGCAGGGGGTGTAGTGGCAGGCAGAGGGAAAAGCAGTCTCCCCACTTAGCAGGGAGCCCGATGTAGGGCTTGATCCCAGGATCCTGGGATCATGACCCAAGCTGAAGGCAGCCATTCAACTGACTGAGCCTCCTAGGTGCCCCATTTTAACCATTTTTAAATGGCTTTAAATATGTTCACTTTATTCTGCAGCCATCACCACTGTTCACCTCTAGAACTTTTCATCATGCCAAACTGAAGCGCTGTAACCATTAAACTGTAACTCCATATAACTGTCTCTCACTAGTCCTAACTAACCACCATTCTGCTTTCTCTTTCTATGAATTTGACTATTCTAAACACCTCATATAAGTGGAATGATACAATATTGCCTATTTGCATCTGGCTTCTTTCACTTAATAGAATGTCTTCTTCAAAGTTGATCCATGTTGTAGCACTTGTCCAGATTCCGTTCTTTTTTAAGGCTGAATAATATTTCATTGTATGTGTATACCACATTTTGTTTATCTGTTCATCTGTTTCTGAACCCTTGGTGTGTTTCCCTCCCTTGGCTATTGTAAATAACGGTGCTATAAACCAAGAACATGGGTGTACAAATACCTGTTTGACTTTCTGCTTTTAATTCTTCCAGATATATACCTAGAATTGCAATTTCTAGATCATATGGAAATTAATTCTATACTTAACTTTTTAATATTGTTTTCCACAACTAACCCAGTTTTTCTGGTATTAGACATACAGGTTGGAAGGCATGCAGAATGTATAATTTTTTATTCAAATTTCACAGAACTCTATGTTTAGGGTAAATCATACTTAAATAATCCCAGGAAGTTAGCTGACTTATTTTCTTAAAGATAATATTTAAAAAAATAATAATCTTTATAGTCATGAAGTTCTTTCTCATAGCACATGCGGGGTAATGCTGTTAACAATGTTGATGGGTGATGAAGAATGTAGAATGCTTTATTTCCCACAAACTTTGTTCATTTGAACTATTTTTATAAAGCATAAATAAAGCACTTAATATGTATTTTTCATCGTTTGTTAAACTTTAGCTATTTAAAAAACGCTTGACCTAAACTCTTCCTTTTGAACGAGTAAAGGTCACATGTGTGACGTCCCAGTTCTTTGACCAACCTCAATGTATAATAATTGAAAGTTTATTCCAGTAATTTAATTTCATATTAAAATCATTTATAGCAGCTTTGTTTTGTGTTTATAAATGTATTTTTGAAATACAGTTATCATTCTCAACAGAAACCTTTGTAACACATTTAATGGAAATTTGCAAGATAAACATTAGGCATGACAAAGAAAACTAAAAGACAGCCTTCTAACAGTAAAGAAAATATGTGAGGCAAAGAAGTGGAAAATATGAACTATTCTCTTGCTTTTGGAATATTTCATGGTTTTTCTTTAGAGATAGAGTAGAAAGTGCCTCATAGTTTCTCCTAGTAGCTTTTTATTTGAGATGAAAAGTTTTCAGACTTGCTGCTTTTATAATTGATAGTTTGGGAGCTGACTCTAATCTCATTTATTGACATAGTCTTCCTAAACTAGCATAGATCCTTCAAGTTTGGAACATAGAATGCTTTTTTTCTCTACTCATATCTTTTTTTTTTTTTACCTTTAAACAAGAATGTGAATTAGAGATCTCTGATAGCTACAAACTACAGCCTTATGATTTAATGTCCTTTTTAAATTTGCTTTACCTGGCCTGATCTAGTTTTAATTCCTATTTTGTCTTCCATTATGAAGAATTTTTCTGATTTATTGAAAATAAATTGAAAAAATGAATTAAAATAAAATAAATTGAAAATTCCATTGAGTTTGTAAATATATGTGTGAGTCCTTCAATGGCATTTTACATATAATATTATTTTAACATCTTGGGTATAACAATATATTTATAATTTGTGGGCTAAAATTTACAGTATGTTTTTTCAGTTGTCATTTTATGTGTATTTTCTTATTAATTTAGCTCCTTTTTTTCCTAGATAGTTAAACATATAAGTACTATATATCAAAAATTACACTTACAACTTGGATAACATGGAATAGTAAATATCCACATTAATATTTTAGTTTCCTTTTTTATATATGTATTTTCTGTGTGAGTAACTTTTTTGGCAGAAATGAGTTCCTGATAGATGAATTATATAATTTCATGGTAAAATTAAATGAAATAAAATTGTTACAGTGAATACTTAAAAATAAACATAAAACTCTAAGCCAATATATATAATTTGAATTTTTAGAATATAGGATAGTATCCTATAAATTTACTAGTTTTTGTGGCATGGATAATAATTATTATAGCTGCCATTTGTTGAACTTCTCAAGGCCTATCAGTTTTAAAGGTATCAATACATAGTTTATTAGGGCACCTGGGTGGCTCAGTCATTAAGTGTCTGCCTTCGGCTCAGGTCGTGATCCCAAGGTCCTAGGATCGAACCCCACATCAGGCACCCTGCTCAGTGGGGAGCCTGCTTCTTCCTCTCCACTGGTGCTCCCACTGCTCATACTCTCTCTCTCTGTCAAATAAATAAAATCTTTGGGGAAAAAGTCATTTATTAATTCTTTCTTTTTAAATACAAATTTATTGAGATGAAATTCATGTAACATAAAAGTAACCATTCTAAGTCGAATGGGTCAGTGTTTAGTATGTTCACAGTGTTGTGCAACTACCACCTCTGCGTACACTAAAATATTTTCATCCCTCCAAAACAGAACTCGATACTCATTAAACATTTTGTCCTCATATACTCCTTCCTCCAGACCTTGGCAGCCACCAATCTGCATTCTGTCTCTGTGGACTTACTTATTGTGGACATTTCATGTGAACAGAATCGTGCAATATATGTAGTCTTTTGTGATAGGCTTCTTTCACTTAGCATATGTTTTCAAGGTTTATCCGTGTTGTAACATGTCAGTACTTTGTCTTTATGGTTGTGTTCTAGATATTTTGTATGCACTCATGTTTAATCCTCACAATGATCCTATGAAGTAAGTGTTATGGTTATCTACAGCTTCTAGATGGTAACATTAAGGCATTGAAAGATTGAATAGTAACTGGAAGAACTAGGATTAGAATCCCGGGAGTGGACTCTAGGTCCTTAACCTAGATGTTAGATAATACTGCATTCATCCTTGCATGAAGTAGACCCTAAGTATTTACAGAGCTAAATTGAAAAGGGAATTCTGTGACAACTGGAAAAATTTAAGTGGTATAACTGAATGTGTGGGCCTTGAGAAAGCTTAGAAACCATACATGAAATTTAAGCTTTAATTATGGATATTTTCTTCTTGATACTTTGGTATTTTGGGAGCTAAATAATACCCAAAGTCAATAATGTATTGTGGTTTTTTGTTTTTTGTTTTGTTTTGTTTTCAAGAAACACAACAAAGTGTGGTAGCTGCGTCTTGGAGCTCTGAAGCATTTTACAATTATATGGCTTCTTTTTATGTAAAATTTAAGCCTGCATCAAAAGTTCCCCAAAACGTCATCCCTCGCCCCCTGCCCCCCAACATTAATAGTTTGGTGATCAGAATGTGCCAGAATTTGGCAGTTTCCTGGAATTCTGATCACTAACCTTGTTACCACCTAGCTTTCCACTTCTTTGTTTGAGAAAAGTTAAATTATCTTAAATAACCTTTTACTCTTGAATTATATGGTTTGGCTAGTAGAGAAAGCATTCTTTTGATCTACTGAAGTAATTGCTTGAAACCTTTGGAGAAATAAGGATTTCTTTTATAGGTCTTTACTCTTAGCTGAACTTTGAGTACAAGAAAACAAAACACAACTCAAACCTTTTTCTTTTCTAAATCTGCTAGAGCCTGTGGAAGAGATGGTGACATTGTCTAGACAAATTAGCTTTTCTTTCCTTCAGATGAATTTAGGCGATTGTTCTAGGTACAAAGTTTCCATGTAAAGAGCCCTTCTATTCTTACAGACCATCTTCTAATTTCTGAGGTAATGTTTCTGAAAGTCAAACAGTTGACAGAAATGTTTTAAGACATGCTTCCCCTTCCAGAGAACTTTATTATACAGTTTCTAATTTCCTTTACCTTCTTGATAATACATTTTATAATTTTGTACATATTTAATATTGACTGATTTTTTCACGTATTTATTTAAACACAATGTTGACTGGCTTAGATATATTAAGCTTCTAACTGAGGTTAAGGCTATGACATTAAAGCTAATGATTCCTATTTGCATCTAGATTGTTACTTCTTATCACAGGTCAGTACTTTTTATTTTTCTTTTTTCATTTATTTTTTATACATTTCAGTAAGTACTAATTTTCAAATATTTGTCAACGTGAAACCCTTGTAAAGGGTTGAGACATTATCTGTAAGTACAGTTATCTATTAGAGATATAGATGGAAGGACTTAATGGTTGAAGGGTCCTGGGATCTAGAGCCTTCTCTGAGCATCTGTTTTGCCAGTGACTTATTTCTTCTCTCATGTGAAAGGCATCCTGAATCTTTTCTGTCTTCAGATGTCTTTGAAGGGCTAAGCCATAAAAAGAACAGTGTATGAGGAAGGAGATAAGTGAAGGAAAGGAAGGAGTGGGAGATTTATTTGACTCATGTGTTATAGGGAGTGGTACTAAAAGTTCAGTTGTGCAGACATGTTACTTGATTCTGCTGTAGGCTCTATTTTCCCTTACTTACGGATTTTTTGGGGTGGTTCCACTTGATTATATGTGTGAAGCTCCCTAAGAAGACATGGTAGGAAGTTCTAAATGTGTTCTAAAATTTCTATCATCAATTTTTGGAAGATTGCTGCTTTTTTGGCAAACCAATAATTTAGTTGAATTTATTTTCTTTACCTTCTTACTTTTTGAAAGGATGTACAGAAAAATGTTAGGTTATACAAAGAACAAGTGTTCCTGCATTTGAACCAACCAAATACACACATCTGAAACTTAGCTAAGGGTATTTTGTGAATTTGACATTATGGTCAAAATAGAGGAGTCTTTCTCGGATCACAGAACTTTAGGGTATTTTATGATTGGGTTGCTGTAACATACCCTGGTTCTAGAAGGAAGAGTTACTTCTAACTCTTTCAGGAAAGTAATTCAAATCAGAAATATAGACCAATAGATTTGATGTGTTTTTATGAGATAGTAGAGAATGTGAGAAAAAAAGTAAAAAATTAGATCTCTAAAATTTGAAGAATAAAGTTTAAGTATTTTTCTTGCTTAGGTAATGCATTGCTTAAGAGATTAAATAAATCATTAATGAATTGAGGCTACTTTGTTTATGGTTAATTTTTTTTGTTAATGAACTCAGATTTAGAATAAGATGTAAATTACCAACTAGATAATCATATATCCAAGTCTTGATTTTAAGTCTTCTTATATGAATCATAAGAGAAGATTAATTTTAGCATGTGTAATCAGGTAGCAGAAGCAGTTTGAAAGCTGGACACAATTGAAATATAATTGGAATTAAATAGAAAACATTTACTTCATATTTCTAAATGAGGTTTTAATTAAAGTAAAATTGGCTCATCTTTTTTTGACATTTCTCTGAGAAGGAAATTTGAAACACACTTCAGTTGATGGTTGGCTTTCTCTGACTTTGATTAATCACTTTCAAAGTAAGCAGTAGGCCAGTACAGTAATTTTATAATTATACACAAGTGAGATTATTTGAAACTTTAGCTAACATAACTGTAAAGGAAGTTTTACATTGGTCAACTTTATATAATACTGTGTATTTTTCTTTTATGATTCAAATACTTATAAGTGCTAATCTAAAAAAAGATTCTATTATTTTTGCATATAATTTCATGGGGGAGAATTTTAAACTAGAAATACTAGTTTCAGACACATTTAACTATTAATACTGAAAACTTTAAGTTTTTCAGAAAACTAGCTGATAGAATACTCAGCGTGGTTAAATACTGGAAAGCATCCAACTAATGAAGCTCACTGTAAGCTGTGTTTACACACTAATGAACCAACTTATGTTTTTGCAGAGCACTGCTAAAAATAAAATGTTCTACTGTCTGGAAGATTTGAAATAACAATGGCATCTGATTTATTTATAGTCAGAATAAAAGAACTCTCATCCATGCACGATGACATGCCCCTACGAGTTTGAAAACTTTTCAAGTGTCAAGACTGATACAAATTATTTTCTACTTACTACTTTAGAATGTGTATCTCATCTTACCTGTATATCGAAAGTCGTGTTTGAGAACAAAACACTTAACTCTTTCTGAAAGGCTTAGCAATTCTTATCAAGCACATCCATCTATATGCAATATTACCTATCTAAAAATTTCTTACAAGCTCATTTCTTAGAATAAAACTTTTAGCAAAATAGGGGCACCTGGGTGGCTCAGTAGGTTAAGCATCAGACTCTTGATTTGGCTCAGGTCATGATCTCAGGATTGTGAGCCACCTGGGTGGCTCAGTTGGTTAAGCATCTGTCTTTAGCTTGGGTCATGATCCCAGGGTCCTGGATTGAGTCCTACATTAGGCTCCCTGTTCAGCAGGGAGTTTGCGTCTCCCTCTCCTTCTGCCCCTCCCCCCTGCTTGTGCGCCTTCTCTGTCTCTCTCTCACACTCTCAAATAAATAAATAAGGGCGCCTGGGTGGCTCAGTGGGTTAAACCGCTGCCTTCGGCTCAGGTCATGATCTCAGGGTCCTGGGATCGAGTCCCACATCAGGCTCTCTGCTCAGCGGGAAGCCTGCTTCCTCCTCTCTCTCTCTGCCTGCCTCTCTGCCTACTTGTGATCTCTCTGTCAAATAAATAAATAAAATCTTTAAAAAAATAAATAAATAAATAAATAAATAAATAAAATCTTAAAAAAAAAAAAAAAAGAACTTATCAAATGCAACACCCAAAAAACAAATAATTCACTTAAGAAATGGGCAGGAGATGTGAATAGACACTTGCCCAAAGAAGACTTCCAGATGGCTCATAGACATATGAAAAGATGCTCAGTGTCACTCATCATCAGGTAAATACAAATCAAAAACACAATAAGATACCACATCACACTTGTCAGAATGACTAAAATTAACAACTCAGGGAACAACAGATGTGGGTAAGGATGCAGAGAAGGGGGAAACCTTTTGCATTGTTGGTGGGAATGCAAACTGGTACAGCCACTTTGGAAAACAGTATGGAGACTCCTCAAAAAGTTAAAAATAGAACAACTCTATGACCCAGCAATTTCACTACTAGGTATTTACCCAAAGGATATATAAATGCTGATTTGAAGGGGTACATGCACCCCAATGTTTATGCCAGCACTATCAACAGTAGTCAAATTATGGGAAGGGCCCAAATGTCCGCTGACTGATGAATGGATAAAGAAGATGTGAGATAGATAGATGTGTGTGTGTGTGTGTATACATATATATGTGTGTATATGTATACACACACACACACACACACACACACAATTGGACTATTACTCAGCCATCAAAAACAATGAAATCTTGCGATTTGCAATGACGTGGATGGAGCTAGAGTATATTATGCTAAATGAAATAAGTCAGAGAAAGGCCAATATCATGATTTCACTTGTATATGGAATTTAAGAAACAAAACAGAAGAACATATGGGAAGGGAAGGAAAAATAAAATAAGATAAAACACGGAGGCAAACCATAAGAGACTCAAATAGAACAGACTGAGGGTTGCTGGAGAGGAGGTGGGTGGAGGGGTTGGTAAATGGGTGATGGGTATTATGGAGGGCATTTGTTGGGATGAGCATTGGGTGTTATATGTAAGTGATGAATCACTAAGTTCTACTCCTGAAACCAATCTACATTACAAGTTAACTAACTTGAATTTAAATTATAAATATATATATACATATATATATATATATATACATGTATTATTGGATTTTTTGCAGAGAAAAACTTCATTCAGTTCTTAACAATAAAGCTTATACCACAAGTAGGTTTATGAGGAAAAGTTAAGCTTTTCATAATTTTATTAATTATGAAACTTTTTTTCTTACATGTTATGAATTTAAATTTTTTTGTGCTTAATTTTTAGTTTTTAAAATCGAGTAGATTCAAAATAAGGTAAAATCTTTCAGAAAAGACTATCCAAGTTTATACTTGCTCTGTTTCCTTATTTTGACTTGCCTTTTATTATATATTTATTCCATTTTTTAAATGATGCTGCATATTTAATGAAAGAATTTTTTTTTAAAGGAAGTGTTGCCAATCAGTCTAAATTTGTTACAGTTAAAATTTGATGGTCTACAGACAATTTATAATCCTTTTCTTGTTATAATATATTGTCAAATTTATAGTAGTATCAGTTAGAAAGTTTATGGAAACATTGTTTAAGGTGGTTTAAAATAGAACTAAATCTTTAATTTGAATTTGATGGCACCTGTTTTCATTTTGTTCCCCCGGCAACACCACTGGTACCAAAATTGCCCATAGACCACCCTGGTTTTTGAGAAGAATGAAATCATTCTGAGTTTTTTTTTTTTTTAATTTCATCTTTTTACTGACTAAATATTTAAACAGAGTTATAAAACATCTGTCAGAGTTTGTGAACTCACTTTGGAGTAAAAGAGTTTAGGACACACAATTGGAAGTTTTGGGTAAAAACCCCTGAGTAATTTTAGTTTGTCTGTCTTAGTTACGCTAAAATTTTTATTAGAATTAGAAATTAGAAAAGTAATTGACAGCAACAAGAAAAGAAGTTTCTGGACTTAAAAAATTATCTTGGGAGGCTATTCTTCCTTTCGTTTATTTACTGACAGTTGAGTTTTTTTGTTTTTTGTTTTTTAAAGGCAGCATGATTTTTTTTTTTTTTTCTGTTAAGTTCTGAGGAGTCAAGGTATGTGAATTAAAATTTATACTATTGAGACTCCTGTGGGAGTGAGGGAAAGCTGACACAAATGTTACCTTTTCTGATAGGGTCTGCATTATTTTTTTTTTCCCCACAGTATCGTTAATTCATGTGTTTGGGATGTCATAAAATATCATTATTCTGTCTGTTTTGGTTGTGAGTAGTTGAGAATTACATTCAGTGAAACAAGGGGCTGAAAGGAATTAATTTTATATGTCCAGAGAGCAGAGTTAAGTGTCTTACAATAGGCAAACTAAGCCAACTATGTTGGTTTAACATGTATTCTTTTGGCAATTTCCTTGATCAAGTGGGATTTATTTTTGTATTTTCCAAAGGAAAATTCGTATGGGAATATTTTGGTTTGCTTTGAAAGAATTGGGTGTACGGACCAGAGAATTTTTGTTTTATATAAATTTGCCTTTTTTTCTTAATAGGTTCTATCTGGCTATGGAAATAATAGAATTTCATAATAATTATAGTAATAATAATTAGAATTTTTACTAGCGTGAAACATGAATTCTAGTCCTTTCAACAGTCTCATGAGGGAGAGCTATTTGTGCGCTTTATTTTGTACATCAGGAAAAATTGGATCTGATGGAGAAAGTACTACAAACTATGGAACCTTACCCCAACCTTAGAAATACAACTGGGGATATTATACATTATACATTTTTAGGTCTGCTGGAAGTTTTGTGGTTTCAAGGCCTTTTTAACATATTTGCAGGCCATTAATAATTGAGTGTTATCTCAGCTTTATGTTTGCAGTTTAAAAAGTTCAAGTTTCCACTTTTTAATATGTAGCTTTAAAAAATCCCCCAAATATTGTTAATTTGTACCATAAGATGATACAAGTTTAGTATATCTCTCTTTTCTACATGTGGAGTAGAGGAATCATAGGTCTTGCTGTTTAATTTACTGCAAAGTTACTTACAGATTCTGGGTCGGAATATGATAGAAACTCATTTTTTGATTGTAAAACTTTTGGGAGCAGTCTCCATGTTTTTTCCACTGGGCCCTGCTTTATTGTAATAGAAGAAAATATTTTGAAGAATAAGCTACAAAAGTTAAGAACTATATTAAATTGTTATTTACTTGTTTTTACTAAAGATTAATGTTGGTATTTCAGTTTTATTAGTTATTAATTCAAATATTTGAATTGGTTTTAGAAAACACAAATTGAATGGCTTCTCCATAGTCTATTGATCTACAGTATGCTTCATCCTTTAATACATTTTCACACGTTTATTAACCACTAACCGCCTACTCCATGCCAGGCACAATGTGTAAATAGAGGGATAAAAAGAGTAATAAAACAGTCCTTGTGCTTGTATAGGAGTGGTTGTAGGTTTAGATGTTGAGTCTTGAAGAAAAGGAAGTCTTTGCTGGAGTGGAGATGAGGTAGTAGTATAATGTAAAGTTTTTCTAATTAGAGAAAAGTAGCATGTGTAAAAGGAACCATAGAACATTTCAGGGTGCTGAGAAGCTCCCAAGGGCTATAGTATGGAATGTGGGTATAGATCATTTATATATGTGGTGGTGCTAATGCTGGAGAGAAAAATAATGATCATGTCATGAATTTTATCATGGGAACTGCATTTTATCCTGGAATATTAGTTTCTTTTTTTATTATTATTTTCATAATAATATAATTATTTTTTTTTTCTTTTTTATTATGAGGAGCCATTGGAAAAATTAAAGCAGAGTGATGGGATCTGATTTTTTTGTTTTGTTTTGTTATATCACTAATGGTGGAAGTATAGGAAGTGGATTAGGGTAGAGTGGGACTAGATTTAGGAAAACCAACTAGGAAGCTCCTGATAATCAAGGGGAGAAATGATAACAACTGAGATTTAAGCTATTAGCTGTGGTAATGGAGAAAAAGGGACAGATTCAAGAGATATAAAATGAACAAGATAAGGTTAGTGTTTTAAAACCACATTGAGTCGAGGGGCACCTGGGTGGTTCAGTTGGTTAAGTATCTGCCTTTGGCTCAGGTCATGATTTTGAGGTCCTGGGATCAAGCCCTGTGTCAGACTCCCCGGGGATCCTGCTTCTCCTTCTCCTTCTCCTTCTGCAGGTTCCCCCTGCTCCTGCCCTCTCTCTCTTTCTCAAATAAATAAATAAAATCATAAAAAAACACTCAAAATATCAAATTGTAAGTATGTCTGTGATATGTGACACATAGAAGTAAAGTTCATTCACCACATGTTTTAAAGTATTTTATTTTCAAAGTGCTTTTATTATATTTTCTTTATCTCTTCACTGTCTCCATTTTAGAAGTGGAATAGAAAACCCTCAGTGGGTTAAAGCCTCTGCCTCCAGCTTGGGTCATGATCCTGGGGTCTTGGGATAGAGCTCCACATTGGGCTTTCTACTGGGTGGGTAGCTTACTCCCCTCTCCCCCAGCTTCCCTCTCTGCCTACTTGTGATCTCTGTCTGTCAAATAAATAAAGTCTTTAAAAAAAGTAAGTATAATTAACATACAGTGTTATATTAGTTTCAGGTATGCAACATGGTGACTTGACAGTTCTATACATTACTCAGTGCTCACCATCATAAATGTTACCATCTTTCACCATACAGCATTATTACAATATTCTTGACTGTATTCCTTATGCTGTACTTTTCATTTTCATGACTCATTTATTTTATAATTGGAAGTTCATGCCTCTTAACCCCCTTTATGTCTCACCCATCTCCCCACCCATTTCTCCTCTGGCAACCACCAGTTTGTTCTCTGTACTTAAGATTGTTTATTTTGTTTGTTCATTGCTTCATAGATTCCATATATAAGTGAATCATATGTCGTTCGCCTTTCTCTGACTTATTTCACTTAGCATAATACTCTCTAGGCCCATCCATGTTGTCTCAAATGGCAAAAAAATCACATTCTTTTTATGGCTGTGTAATATTTCAGTGAATATATATCACACCATCTTTGTCTGTGTGTTAGTGGATACTTAGGTTGCTTCCGTTTGGCTATTGTAATTAATGCTGAAGTAAACACAGGGGTGCATACTCTTTTTGAATTAGTGTTTTTGTTTTCTTTGGGTAAATACCCAGTGGGAGAATCATTTTTAGAAATACTATTTTCCACAGTGGTTGCACCAATTTACATTCCCACCAACAGTGTGTGAGGGTTCTTCTCCACATCCTCACCAACACTTGTCATTTCTTGTCTTTTTGGCACTAGTTATTTTGACTATTGTAAGCGTAATATCTCATTGTGGTTTTGATTTGCATATCCCTGATCATTAGTGAAGCAGAGCAACTTTTCATGTGTCTGTTGCCCATCTGTATGTCTTCTTTGGGTAAATGTCTTTCCTTCTCTCCCACTAAGTTTCTTTATCTCTAGAGTTTAGCTTATTTGGGGCTATAAAGCATTTGTCTGATTTGTTCTTTGGAAGTCAGATTAATGGTAATGTTTTATACCTTTTTTTCTGCTATATTGCTAATTTATGTATTGCTATATTAATTATACATTTAGAGACCTTTGAGTTACTAGTTCTTTAGATATTTAACTGATTGGACATTTTAAAAGAACCTGGCACTTTACCAGCTTAGTAATTACCAATAATGAGGCCAATAAATTATTTTCCAGTGGCATACAACCTACACTGTACTGGTTTAGATTACAGCACCTAACGTTGCCTCAGGGCTTGTGACATTATAACTTTTCAACTGAGCAATGCTTAATTGGTTATGAAAGTGAAAGAAAAGTTAACTAATTCCATCAAAATGTGCTGCTGACATCTGTTTCTGATAAAAATTTTAGTAATATGATAAGAATTAAAAGCACTGTGTGATTATTGGTATCTGATTCCCATGACAGTAAACTGTCAATGACTTGTCCTTCCTTTGTAAATCATTTATATATGTGAGATGTTATTAAGTCCAAATGGAAAAGAAATATAGTGCTGAGGGACACTAAAGCAATAACTGAGTTTCTTTCTGACGCTAATTTTCTTGTTAAATTTCTTAAGCTATATATCATTCCTTGAATTTTGTAAAATAATTGAAAATTGTATGAAAGAATTTTAATATTTAGGGCATGATTTTTCTGAAACCACATAATATTTTAACATATATAGATTGGTATTTTCATCCATTTTTCACTCTATAACATATGCTGAGTTATTTAAATCTTCATTAAGTTACTGGTATTGGAAGAAGAGATAATACGGTCTTTGAGATCAAAATTTATTTGGAGGTAATAAGATAGAGATGAATATTCTTGAAGCCAGGCTCTGAAGAAGAAGAAAACAGTTTCAAAGGGAGGTACTTGATGAAGGTGATGGAAAGAAGAAGAGAACTATTAGGGAGTAATCAGAAAGAGAAAGAGTCAGATAGAGAGGGAAGAAAGATGAGTGAGGTTAACAGAGGATGAAGGTAGTTTCTGTTGAGAAAGGAGAAGAGAATGGGAGCCTAGAGGGAGTTGGGTTCTCCGCTTCTCACATGGTTGAGACAATTGCCTTTGATCTCTCAGAACCAGGAATAGCTGTTTGATCAGGCATTTTGGGATTGCTTTAGATTGCTATTGTTGCTGAGCAACTTTGTCATTGCTGTGTCCACTAGGGTTATCGTATATATAACCCTGTAGACACTGATCTCAGCAACACATGCTTTTCAGTTAACTCCTTAGCTTAGTCTGCTTGACTTGAATCAAACAAATTTGGCTCCAAAGCCCATTTTCTTTCCATTGTACAGCGCAGCTTCCATTGGAAAGCACTTTCCTGGGTTTATCTTATATCCTACAACTCTGCTGAATTCATGTATCATCTATAGTAAGTTGGTATTCATGGCTTTGTCAGTTTATAATCATGCTGTTTGTACAAATTCATCTTTTTATTTCTTCCCACTTTTTTCCTCTTGTGACTTTAGGTAAGATATTCTCTTAAACTTCACTTTTCTCAGATATAAAATGGACAGAGTAGACTTCCCAGAATTACAGGCTTACTGAAAGAATTCAATGAGAGATTGTGTGTAAAGGGGCAACATATGGACATTTTAGGCTTATTTCTATTTTGTTATTTTTAAAGATTTATGTATTTATTTGAGAGAGAGAGAGAGAGCGTGCTTGAGCTGGAGGGGTAGAAGGAGAGGGAGAGAGAATCCAATTCAGACTCCGCACTCAGTGTGGAGCCCAATGTGGAGCTTGATCTTGTGACCCTGAGATCATGACCAGAGCTGAAACCGAGCCAGATGCTTAACCAACTGCACCACCCAGGCGCGCCTCATTTCTATTTTTATTGAGAATGTGTCTGTTTCTTCATTTTGTATAATTCTGGTGTTTAGTTTTAGAAGCCTTTTAAATCACATTAACATATTCTCAATACCTTTTTTTTTAGCATTTTATTTCTGAATACTTTAATTGATCAATTCTTAACATTTTAATGAAAACATTTTTCTATAGATGTATAGAATTGTTTCAGCCACATAGTCTAAGATTGAATCTAAGGCTATAATACAGTTTTTATTTTAATACTAATATTCTCAGAGAGTTTTTTAGAATTAGATGAGTTGATACATGCTCAGCACAGTATCTGACGCTTAGAAAGCATTGTATGTAGATTAATTGCTGTCACCATCATCATCATCACTGTCATCATCGTTAGAGGTCCTTCCCGACTCCTGTCTTATCTGTGTGTGTGTGTGCGTGCGTGTATGTGTATGTATACGCACATGAAATAGCACTTACTGTACTTCATCATTTTCCTTTCCCTGCCTTATTGTTTTTTCTTAGCTCTTAATAACCTTTATTTATTTATTTATTTATGTGCTTATTTTCTGTCTCCATCAACTGTAATATACACCCTTTAAGGCAAGAACTCTTGTTTTTTTCCGTGATTTATCTCTAATACTGACAACAGGGCATGTTCCACAGTGTAGATTTTTGACGAATGAATAAGTGGGCCAATCAATATCCCATTTACCTGTCAGAGTGGATGATATTTCAAAGATTCACAGAACATAAATCTGTGAGATATGATGAGATATAACATGAGGTATAACGTATCTCTCATACTGCACTTGAAGAAAATACTAGAGGGAATTTTGCCAGAGAGCACATGAATCAAAATTGAGCTCTCAAAAGAATATTATAAAGAGAAGAGGAAACAGTAATAAGCAATGAACATTTCAATATATACTATCAAGTGACTAATGGTGAAATGACCAAAAGTATGCTAAATAGGAATTCTTGAAATGCAAAGGACATATTAATTAATAGCATTTAAATAATTATGAATGAGTGAAAAGAATATTCATCAGATTAAAATCATAAGTTTCATCAAATTATAAAAAGAAAATTAGTTATATCAGTTGATGCTGAAAAAATATTTGCTAAAGTTCAACAGCTTGGGGCACGTGGGCGGCTTAGTTGGTTAAGCATCTGCCTTTGGCTCAGGTCATGATTTCGGGGTCCTGGGTTCCAGACCCACATCAGGTTCCCTGCTTAGGGAAAAGCCTGCTTTCTCCTCTCCCTGTGCTGTTTACCCTGCTTGTGCTCTCTCTGTCTCTGACAAATAAATAAAATATTAAAAAAAAATTCCAACAGCTTTTCCAAAGTGCATGCATGTAACAATGTGTATAAAAAACAGAAAAGCAAACATTATTTTAACATTTAGTGAAATGCTAAAGCTATCTCTAATAAGTTATTCCATCTATAATTATTATCCGGTGTTTTGTATGTTCTAGCATTATCAAATAGTGGGATAATTAGTATAAGTTAGAAAATAAGAGAAAAAATGCATTTTGCTTTTTTAGCATTATTGTATGCTTAGAAAATTCAAAAGATACTAGTAAAAGATTAACAGAATTCATAAGAGGATTTGATAAACAGCTATATAAGATACACAGGAATTAATAGTCTTTCTCAATTCTGGTAATCTTAATGAAAGAAAATTGGAAAAGATAATTCAGTAGTTTTAGAAACTAGAAAATACTTAAGAATGAATTTAATATCTTTAGGGTAAATTCCCAGTAGTGCAATTGCTGGGTCATAGGGCAGTTCTATTTTCAACATTTTGAGGAACCTCCATGCTGTTTTCCAGAGTGGTTGCACCAGCTTGCATTCCCACCAACAGTGTAGGAGGGTTCCCCTTTCTCCACATCCTTGCCAGCATCTGTCATTTCCTGACTTGTTAATTTTAGCCATTCTGACTGGTGTGAGGTGATATCTCATTGTGGTTTTGATTTGTATTTCCCTGATGCCGAGTGATATGGAGCACTTTTTCATGTGTCTGTTGGCCATCTGGATGTCTTCTTTGCAGAAATGTCTGTTCATGTCCTCTGCCCATTTCTTGATTGGATTGTTTGTTCTTTGGGTGTTGAGTTTGTTAAGTTCTTTATAGATTTTGGACACTAGTCCTTTATCTGCTATTTCGTTTGCAAATATCTTCTCCCAAAGATACAAACGTAGTGATCCAATGCACCCGAATGTTTATAGCAGCAATGTCCACAATAGCCAAACTATGGAAAGAACCTAGATGTCCATCAATAGATGAATGGATCAAGAAGATGTGGTATATATACACAATGGAATACTATGCAGCCATCAAAAGAAACGAAATCTTGCCATTTGCGACAACATGGATGGAACTAGAGCGTATCATGCTTAGCGAAATAAGTCAAGCGGAGAAAGACAAATATCATATGATCTCCCTGATATGAGGAAGTGGTGATGCAACATGGGGGCTTAAGTGGGTAGGAGAAGAATCCATGAAACACGATGGGATAGGGAGGGAGACAAACCATAAGTGACTCTTAATCTCACGAAACAAACTGTGGGTTGCTGGGGGGAGGGGGGTTGGGAGAAGGGGGGGGAGGGTTATGGACATTGGGGAGGGTATGTGCTTTTGGGTAAATTGGAAGGGGAGATGAACCATGAGAGACTATGGACTCTGAAAAACAATCTGAGGGGTTTGAAATGGTGGGGGGGTGGGAGGTTGGGGTACCAGGTGGTGGGTATTATAGAGGGCACAGCTTGCATGGAGCACTGGGTGTGGTGAAAAAATAATGAATACTGTTTTTCTGAAAATAAATAAATTGGAAAAAAAAAGAGAATGAATTTAATAAAAGAAGTACAGTTCTATATAGAAGAAAGCTATAAAATCTCACTGAAAATCCTGTCCTTGCTGCCACATGTATTGTTTAATTTTGGCCACCCTAATGTGTGAGTAGTAGTGTCTCATTATGGTTTTAATTTATAACTGAAATTTAAAAAGCTCTCTGGTTTTATAAAATACATTCCCAATTTTTATTGTAGTGTGTTGCCATCTAAGAACTATGTCATAATTCCGTTTTATCTAAAAGTAATAGAAAAACATTTATCGTTCTTCTAATAGAAATTCCATCAGTCTATGTAGCAATTGATTAAAATAATGTTAATGTTTGTTGACCAAAAAAATCAAGAAAAAAAGAAATAAGGAATAAATAGCCATTCCAGGTATGAAAACATACTGTGAAGTCACTATAATCAATATAGTTTGGTACTGGTATATGTCTTATGAATATAGAGGTCAGAAATAGATTTCAGTATAAATGGGAATTTCATTGGTAAAGGTAAAAATTTTAATTCACTGGAAAGGTGATAATCATACTGTCAAGACATATGTATACAATAGAAAATGGAATCCTTGGTTGTTTTATTTTTTTTTTATTTTTTAAAGATTGTATTTATTTATTTATTTGATAGAGAGAGAGAAAGAGAGGGAGAAGCAGACTCCTTGCTGAGCAGGGAGCCCAATGTGGGACTTGATCCCTGGATTCTGGGATCATGACCTGAGCCAAAGGCAGGTGCTTAACCAACTGAGCCGCCCAGGTGCCCCATCCTTGATCTGTTTTAATACCTAAATAAATTTAAGAAATACTAAAGACTTAAACAAATGGAAAAATAATAATCCTACACTGTATGTATAATTTAGAAGTTGGGAAGAAAGTTCTGATTAACATAGGAAAACCAGAAGATGTGAAAGAAAAGTCTAGTTATATACTAATTAGAAACTTTTGTGCGGGATTCCCTAAACAAAATCAATAAACAGAAGATTGGGAAAGAATATTTATACCTCAAATGACAGACAGTTGGTTATTTAAGATATAGGAAAATTTACAAATTAATAATAGAATGATAATCCAGTGTAGACAAAAAACACAAGAGATGTGAATAGATTGTTCACAGAACAGCAAATCCACATAGCCAAAAAACACAAGATCAATAGTTAGGGAAATGCACATTGAAGTAACAATGAGATATCATGTTATCCAAGTTAAAAAGACTTATGACAGTCAGTGCTGGTGAGAAATTAGAAAAATGGGCATTGGTGGAAGAAATGTGATGTTTACAACTTTTTTTTTAGTGATTTGTTAGTTTCACTCCTGAGACTATCTCATAGAAACAAAGGCACCAGCATGTAAGGATATGTATTTTTTCCAAAGATTTATTTATTCGTTTGATGGAGAGAGACACAGCAAGAGAGGAAACACAAGCAGGGTGAGTGGGAGAGGGAGAAGCAGGCCTCCTGCCGAGCAAGGACCCTGATGCGAGGCTCAATCCCAGGACCCCAGGACCATGACCCAAGCCAAAGGCAGACTCCCAAAAATTAGCCACCCAGGTGCCCCAGGATATATGTATTTTTTATGTAAGGATCATTTTGCAGTATTGTTAATAGTGGTAAAAAACTAGAAACAAAGAGGGAAAAGTTGAATACTTTTGATACATTTCAGCCATGTAACATGCAGCCTTTAGAAAAGACTAAAGTCCTTCTACATATACTAGCAGATGTGGTTGTAGTCCACTGCCTGCTATGAAATGAGAAAAATACAATGTAGAGAATTGTATGTGACCTTATCCCCCAAGAAACAAAACAAAATCCTCAATCCTTTGTGTATGTTTGTTTGTGATTATACAAGGAAGGGGAACAAGGTATGGAGCACTACACCTAGTATTGTGGAGTAGGGTAGGGGAAAAATTCGAAAATGGGAAAGTAGCATCTAGGGAGAAGACTCACTTAGTTCCAGGCTCATTTTTGAACAAAGGCTCAATTAGATTACTACCAGTGCAGGAATAAAAAGGCTTGAGGCAAAGAACAGACCTCCTGGTATACACTGGATTTATGGGACACACGTAAGAGGTTTGGAATTGCATATACCTTTTCTAAGAATGTTAGCCATAGTATATTACAGGTTATTAACAATTAGGAAGAAGACATTAGAAAAGGATATCAGAATGTCCCTATGTTCATTTTGAAGGTGCTGTGGGAGTGAACCACACATAGACCTGGGGAGACCATTCCAGACAAAAGGAATAGCTAGTGGAAAATTTGTTGTGTTTGGGGAATGACAAGGAGGCCACTAAAGCTGGAGCTGAGTGATGGAGAAAGAAGCAGGAGGTGAGATCTAAGAAGTAAGAGAAATAAGGGAGGCGATAGTGATGGTAGATCAGATTGGGGGTAATGTCTTGTAGACATTTTTAGGCCCTTGCCAGTTACTGAGCAGCAAAATGATATGATCTGACAATGTTTTAAAAGGATACCCTGGTTTGGTTGAGAATAGACTGTGGTGAGGGGTGGGCGAAGGCAGAAGCAAAGAGACCAATTGGGAGGCTATTGCAGTAATCCGGATGAGGGATGGTGGTAACACACACTTCGCTTTTCAACATTATTGTGCCTTCTACCTTTCTTTCGTCAGTATTTATTGAATATCAGTGCTTTCTTCAAGTACTGGTAATTCAAAGATGAATGAAACAGACACACTCTCAGGCAAGCCTAAAGTAGTTCACAGTTTGTAAGTATGACATTATTATATTGGTACGTGCAAATGTTCACTTCAAGTTTTTTTTTTTTTTAAAGATTTTATTTATTTATTTGACAGAGAGAGAAAGAGAGATCACAAATAGGCAGAGAGACAGACAGAGAGAGAGGGTAAAGCAGGCTCCCCACCCATGTGGGGTTCGATCCCAGGAGCCTGAGATCATGACCTGAGCTGAAGGCAGAGGCTTAACCCACTGAGCCACCCAGGTGCCCCTAAAGTTTTTTTAAACTAGATTCATTTATCTTTGCTACAGTTTATATGTAATTTAGTATTTAGCAAGAAAATGCCTCTAGTATACTGTATATATATTATTTAGCCTTTAACAGCTTTATACTCTCGAAAAATGCTCTTATTTACTCCATAGTATCTGGCATATGCAATTATTTCTGGGACCTTATGTGTTCTTTTATTAATTTTTTCAAACCATTTTTTAAATTAACATATAATATGTTATTGGCTTCAGGGGTACAGGTCTGTGAATCATCAGTCTTACACAATTCGCAGCACTCACCAAAGCACATACCCTCCCCAATGTCCATTACCCAGCCACCCTATCCCTCCCCCACAACCCCCCAGCATCCCTCAGTTTGTTTCCTGAGATTAAGAGTCCCTTAAGGTTTGTCTCTTATGTGTTCCTTTAAACTGAAAGTCCAGGTTTAACATGTTTTTGCTAAGTAGAATATTTTTTATCAACGTATTTTTATATAATCTAAAAATGTTTTGCCCTTAATACCACCATTTTCCCAAAATCTCTGCATCTTTAAAGGACTCTTTAATGAGCAAGAGGATGGCCACCCTGCTGAGACATTAGTGGTGATTTTTGATTAGAAGTTGATATTTAAATCTCTGCATCTGGTTCTGTTGTTTAAATGAGACTCTCTGGTTCAGTAGAGCAAAACAAAAATTGAAATGTTTTAAATAATCTCGGTACCTGTAATTGTCCATAAACAATCAATTCCAATTTTATGAAGTCCCAAATCTTTGGTACACCAAGGGTTGTGCTAATAACTGTTGTAACTGGTCTTTGTGGCTGTGTGTTTAAATGTTGGAAATGGGACTTTAATATGAACATGCAGTAAATCTTAACCACAGAGGCACACACAGGTTCCAGTATAATAGAGAGCAGGAAAGAGACACATGTAAACAGACATATTCCTCATCTTAATGTGTGGAGCTATACTTCCATAGAATTGCACTCCGTGTTTACATAGAGAGAGCTGGCAATGAAAAACTGCTGTTCCTACGGTTTGACTGTGTATTTTGATCTCTAGGTTATTTACTTTTTCCAAATGTGTAGGGGTGATATTAAAAGATGCTGGTATCAGTTAATTATTTAATTGAAGTAATAAAAGGTTACAATAATAGGGGGTATCACAGGCCTTGTTTATCATAGGAGAAGAAGGTTATTGTTGAAAAGATTTTTAAATAATAATTTTGGATGAGAGATTCTTTGTTAAACATAAAAGAATGAAAGACATGGATATTTTAAAGCTTAAGTGTGTTGTGATGTTGTAATTTCCCTTGCATTTGGGATGCTTTAGCCATATGAATATCTTATAATATTTGGTGACAGCACATTTCTGTATGACACAAAGAGCTCAGTTTTCTCAGAAGCTTTTCTACTGATTTAGAAATATTAAACATATTTAATGTAATGGATGTTGATGCCCATTTAATATAAAGGGTGCCATAAAACATCAAAATCTTAATTTTATTTCTTGAGCTATGAGTTTCTCTCCCCTGAATTATGTGTTTATTAATAAGTTTATAAAAGTGTGAGCTAATAATTCTGTTTACCAGTTTTTAGTTTTATTCAGACTTTGACTTTTAAAATCAAAGTTTTTGATTTCTCATGTTAGACATCTAAAAAGCAATGAAAAGATGATTGTTGGCCAGAGTAAGGAAGAATAAATATTTTATAAGATGGGGGAGGTTTAATTTATATGAAATAATATGGAACTGTACTTCTGAAGAAACATTAATTGAATTCCTTAACGGTAATAAAACTCATATTCTCTCTAGATTTTAAGTAAGAAGTTTGTTTATTCAGTCAATAAATATTTACTGAATGCTGGGCACTGTTCTATGGGCAGGAAAAAGAGCACTTAATAAAACAAAAATTCTTGTCTTCGTGGTGTTTATATTCCAGTTGTGTTAGATAACAAATGAAATGAGTAAGTACAGCATAGAGTATTAGATGGTGATTAGCACCTAGGATCCTGCTAATGAGGAATGTCATGGCCTGGTTGCACTTTTAAATAAGATAGGGGAGGTCTTATAAGGAGATGTTTAGGCAAAGGTGAAGGACACAATGGAGGGAGCCATCTAGGTATCTAGCTAGGCTAAGACCTCTTTAGTTAGGGAGTACAAAATCAAGGATATGGGAATATGCCTAGCACTTAGGGGCTTAACTTGGAGGCCAGTCAGTGTGCCTGAAGTGAGCCAGTGGGACAGTAATAGGAGATGAGGTAATTGAGGTAATAAAGTTGTTATGAAGATCTCAGATATGCTTATTTTTTCTTTAATTGTGCTTTTTGAAATATGTCAAATTGTCCTTGTACTTGGCACTGGAGACTGATAAGAATGCTACAGAGTAGATTTAAACAATTTTGGATAACACTATACCTGAGATTTTGTTCTTTCATCCCTCTCTCTCATTTTCAACAAGGACATTAACTGTTTTAGATCATTTCACATATGTATCTATACATAGGATGGTTGAAATAACCATAAGAGGAGAATTAGTAGACCTCAATTCAAGATTCCCTTTGGGAGTGAAAGGCTATGAAATATAGTGAAAGATCCCTGATATCCTGTTCAGAACCCTGTGTTCAGATAGATTTGTTTTATATTCCAGCCCAACTCTTTACCAGCTTGGGCAAATTATATAATCTCACTGACCCTCAGTTTTCTTATGTACAAAATAGGGGAATAAAAATAGTTACCTTCCAGGGTGCCTGGGTGGCTCAGTTGGTTAAGCATCTGCCTTTGGCTCAGGTCATGATCCCAGGGTCCTGGAGTGGAGTCCCGCATTTGGGCTCCTTTGCTCAGTGGGGAGCCTGCTTCTCCCCTGCCTGCTGTTCCCCTGCTTGTGTTCTCTCTCTGACAAATAAATAAATAAATAAAATCTTAAAGAAATAGCTACATTCCAAAGGTGTAACCCTTAGAAATAATGTATGTAAAGGGTCTACACAGTTCCTCTCATGCTGGAGGCACTTCATAAGTGATTGCTAATGTCTTCTTCATATAAATAAGAGATAAGGGTGGTATGGGTTATTGAGGCCCATTTAACCTAGAAATTTTACAGAATTGTTTCCATTGTCATCCCAAGAGAATCTTTTTCTTGACTACTAACAATTGGTAAAATGGAGATACTTGAATTTTTCCACCTTTTCATTTACCATTGAAGATGTTAATGGGACGTAGATTATGAAGGTAAGGAAAGGTTGCACCTTAATTAACCTGTGGAAGAGCCATCATCGAGTTGGATGTAAAATTTGGTTGTTATCCTAGGAATTCCTGTTCTCAGGTAGAATGCTTATATTTGGTTAATGTAAGCAGAGAGAATTGTAGTCTTTGTGGTGATATATCCAGTAACATCTGCACAGAGATGCTTTCCTCTCTAGTCCCACTGCACTTTGTAATGCTTTTGCTACCATTTACATTTGTGTATTGTAGCATTGTGTGATCATTTGTATTGAGGATTAGTTGTTGCTGCCATAAGTAGCTTGATTATTCTTTAAGGAGAGGACAGTGTATTCTTTGTATGAAGAATCTTTGTATTCTTTGTATGAAGCCCAGGGATGGTATATTAGTACTACCTATTACCACCTAGTCAGAGCAGGAAATTTTTATTTCTTTCATTCATTAATGTGTGTTAATACTAGAACAGTACTAAACACATAGTAGGTGCTTAATAGATATTTGTTGAATGAATAAATGTTATATGCCAAATTCTTAGTGTTTGGTATCAGTATTCTCAAATACAATATTCTTAATATTTAAGAATAATTTTGTGGTATTAGATTGGTTCAGATTTGACCAAGTGGTCTAGAATGGACGCTTAAATTAGTAGATAAGCTCCAACAGAACCTGACATCTTTGCTTTAGAGTAGCTCCTGCTTTGGAGGGCAGAAACGGAACGAATTTGGATCTATAGTTTAATAAGCAGTGAAGTGGTCAAAAGTTAATTAGGAGAGAAAAATGAAAATTAAAGTTCTAAATATTTTACAAATTCAATAACCAATTTATTATTAAGTAATACTTAAATATTTTTTGTGAGTATTCCCTAGTAAGGGAAATCCTCCTGTGAGAAAGTATAGTGCTGGGAAATTCATGAATTGTAAACTACAGGGTTAAAGTCATAAATGAAGGAAATTAGGTAATGTATTTGGAAAGTATGTGACTAAATTTATAGTATTGCTCTAAAATATTTCAGATTAGTAAATAGTTTAGTTGTCCTTTTTGTTTCATGTTTTTACAGTGAGCTAGAAAATAATTCTATAAATTTAATTGAATACCTATATTTTCATAGAATAAAAATATTTTTAAAAGTTTGATAATATGTAATACTATATTTATATAGGAATTTATTAGGTATAGTATATTTATAGAGAGGGAAACATGAGCAACTGACCAAGAATAATTAAATGAAGTAAATTATGTCAGAATATTTTTTTCAAGGAGATGCTCTTGGGGTTTTTTTAATTTGATACTTCAAAAAAATGTAGGTTAATTATAATGTTATTTACTGGCAACAATGATAATGTCAAAAGTAAAATTTTATGAGAAAAATAGTATTAAAAAATAGATTGGGATCAAATCTAAATTTATTGAAATTAATACTAGGAATCTTTCATTAGTACATCATTAAATATTATATTTTTTATGACATATTTGTTTCACTAAATTATAGAACTACAAAGAAATACCTTCCTTGAAACCTTGTCACAATTTTGAATAAAAGGAATATGTAATAACATAGGAAAATTTTTTTTTTTAAATTTTTTTTTTTTAAGATTTTATTTATTTATTTGACAGAGAGAAATCACAAGTAGGCAGAGAGGCAGGCAGAGAGAGAGAGGGAAGCAGGCTCCCTGCTGAGCAGAGAGCCCGATGCGGGACTCGATCCCAGGACCCTGAGATCATGACCTGAGCCGAAGGCAGCGGCTTAACCCACTGAGCCACCCAGGTGCCCAACATAGGAAAATTTTAAAGAGGGAAGATTGTTAGGAATTTTTGAAGATTTGAAAGCCTTCAGCGAGATGCATTCTTTCTCCTCTAAAATGAGAAACCAAAATTTGGGAATTGAAAAAATATAAACCCTACTTTATTTCTTGCTATGTAAAGTTAATAAAGCTTTAGCTAACAAGGAAGAACACTTAAAAAGTTAACAAAGATATCAGTGACCTTAGATCAAACGTAGTTATAGAACCATAAAGAACCATTATATACCATTTGGTTTTGAAAAGCAAATGAAATGCAAAAGCATATTTTCTCCCAAAGCATTAGCAGTTGTGCAGCTGATTCAGAGTAGTAAACATATGCAAATTTATTATGTGGGAGTTAAAAAAATTCCATGTTTAAATTATTTATTCACAGTGCCATGTCATTTTCAAGACAGGAAAGGCAAATTTTAACTTGAAACTGAGGCAGAATATTGTATTTTAAAACCCCATCTATTTTAGGAGGATTAATATCTGCACTGTGATTTTTAGAATATTGTTTCTACATATTAGGGTGGCTATTTGCATTTTTATAGTTCTGTGCATAGATTTTATAAAAGTAACCCTTTCTCTTAATATGCAATGATATATTTTAGACCATAAACCTATTTTACCTCTTGTTAGGTTTTTTTTTTTTTAATAATTTTTTTATTTTTTATAAACATATATTTTTATCCCCAGGGATACAGGTCCGTGAATCGCCAGGTTTACACACTTCACAGCACTCACCAAAGCATATACCCTCCCCAATGTCCATAAACCCACCCTCCTTCTCCCAACCCCCCTCCCCCCAGCAACCCTCAGTTTGTTTTGTGAGATTAAGAGTCACTTATGGTTTGTCTCCCTCCCAATCCCATCGTGTTTCATGGATTCTTCTCCTACCCACTTAAGCCCCCATGTTGCATCACCACTTCCTCATATCAGGGAGATCATATGATAGTTGTCTTTCTCCACTTGACTTATTTCACTAAGCATGATATGCTCTAGTTCCATCCACGTTGTCGCAAATGGCAAGATTTCATTTCTTTTGATGGCTGCATAGTATTCCATTATGTATATATACCACATCTTCTTGATCCATTCATCTGTTGATGGACATCTAGGTTCTTTCCATAGTTTGGCTATTGTGGACATTGCTGCTATAAACATTCGGGTGCATGTGCCCCTTTGGATCACTACGTTTGTATCTTTAGGGTAAATACCCAGTAGTGCAATTGCTGGGTCATAGGGCAGTTCTATTTTCAGCATTTTGAAGAACCTCCATGCTGTTTTCCAGAGTGGTTGCACCAGCTTGCATTCCCACCAACAGTGTAGGAGGGTTCCCCTTTCTCCGCATCCTCGCCAGCATCTGTCATTTCCTGACTTGTTGATTTTAGCCATTCTGACTGGTGTGAGGTGATATCTCATTGTGGTTTTGATTTGTATTTCCCTGATGCCAAGTGATATGGAGCACTTTTTCATGTGTCTGTTGGCCATCTGGATGTCTTCTTTGCAGAAATGTCTGTTCATGTCCTCTGCCCATTTCTTGATTGGATTGTTTGTTCTTTGGGTGTTGAGTTTGCTAAGTTCTTTATAGATTTTGGACACTAGTCCTTTATCTGATATGTCGTTTGCAAATATCTTCTCCCATTCTGTCAGTTGTCTTTTGATTTTGTTAACTGTTTCCTTTGCTGTGCAAAAGCTTTTGATCTTTTTTTTTTTTTTAAGATTTTATTTATTTATTTGAGAGAGAGACAGTGAGAGAGGAGAAGGTCAGAGGGAGAAGCAGACTCCCCATAGAGCTGGGAGCCCAATGCGGGACTCGATCCTGGGACTCCAGGATCATGACCTGAGCCGAAGGCAGTCGTCCAACCAACTGAGCCACCCAGGTGTCCCCCAAAAGCTTTTGATCTTGATGAAATCCCAATAGTTCATTTTTGCCCTTGCTTCCCTTGCCTTTGGCGATGTTCCTAGGAAGAGGTTGCTGCCTGTGTTCTCCTCAAGGATTTTGATGGATTCCTTTCTCACATTGAGGTCCTTCATCCATTTTGAGTCTATTTTTGTGTGTGGTGTAAGGAAATGTTCAGATTTCATTTTTCTGCATGTGGCTGTCCAATTTTCCCAACACCATTTATTGAAGAGGCTGTCTCTTTTCCATTGGACATTCTTTCCTGCTTTGTCGAAGATTAGTTGACCATAGAGTTGAGGGTCTATTTCTGGGCTCTCTATTCTGTTCCATTGATCTATGTATCTGTTTTTGTGCCAACACCATGCTATCTTGATGATGACAGCTTTGTAATAGAGCTTGAAGTCCGGAATTGTGATGCCACCAACTTTGGCTTTCTTTTTCAATAACCCTTTGGCGATTCGAGGTCTTTTCTGGTTCTATATAAATTTTAGGATTATTTGTTCCATTTCTTTGAAAAAGATGGATGGTACTTTGATAGGAATTGCATTAAATGTGTAGATTGCTTTAGGTAGCATAGACATTTTCACAATATTTATTCTTCCAATCCAGGAGCATGGAACATTTTTCCATTTCTTTCTGTCTTCCTCAATTTCTTTATAGTACTTTATAGTTTTCTGAGTATAGATTCTGTGCCTCTTTGGTTAGGTTTATTCCTAGGTATCTTATGGTTTGGGGTGCAATTGTAAATGGGATTGACTCCTTAATTTCTCTTTCTTCTGTCTTGTTGTTGGTGTAGAGAAATGCAACTGATTTCTGTGCATTGATTTTATATCCTGACACTTTACTGAATTCCTATACAAGTTCTAGCAGTTTTGGAGTGGAGTCTTTTGGGTTTTCCACATATAGTATCATATCATCTGCAAAGAGTGATAGTCTGACTTCTTCTTTGCTGATTTGGATGCCTTTAATTTCCTTTTGTTGTCTGATTGCTGAGGCTAGGACTTCTAGTACTATGTTGAATAGCAGTGGTGATAATGGACATCCCTGCCGTGTTCCTGACCTTAGCAGAAAAGCTTTCAGTTTTTCTCCATTGAGAATGATATTTGCGGTGGGTTTTTCATAGATGGCTTTGATGATATTGAGGTATGTGCCCTCTATCCCTACACTTTGAAGAGTTTTGATCAGGAAGGGATGCTGTACTTTGTCAAATGCTTTTTCAGCATCTATTGAGAGTATCATATGGTTCTTGTTTTTTCTTTTATTGATGTGTTGTATCACATTGACTGATTTGCGGATGTTGAACCAACCTTGCAGTCCAGGAATAAATCCCACTTGGTCGCGGTGAATAATCCTTTTAATGTACTGTTGAATCCTATTGGCTAGTATTTTGGTGAGAATTTTCACATCTGTGTTCATCAAGGATATTGGTCTATAGCTCTCTTTTTTGATGGGATCCTTGTCTGGTTTTGGGATCAAGGTGATGTTGGCCTCATAAAATGAGTTTGGAAGTTTTCCTTCCATTTCTATTTTTTGGAACAGTTTCAGGAGAATAGAAATTAATTCTTCTTTAAATGTTTGGTAGAATTCCCCTGGGAAGGTGTCTGGCCCTGGGCTTTTGTTTGTTTGGAGATTTTTAATGACTGTTTCAATCTCCTTACTGGTTATGGGTCTGTTCAGGCTTTCTGTTTCTTCCTGGTTCAGTTGTGTTAGTTTATATGTTTCTAGGAATGCATCCGTTACTTCCAGATTGTCAAATTTGTTGGCGTAGAGTTGCTCATAGTATGTTCTTATAATAGTTTGTATTTCTTTGGTGTTAGTTGTGATCTCTCCTCTTTCATTCATGATTTTATTTATTTGGGTCCTTTCTCTTTTCTTTTTGATAAGTCTGGCCAGGGGTTTATCAATTTTATTAATTCTTTCAAAGAACCAGCTCCTAGTTTCGTTGATTTGTTCTATTGTTTTTTTGGTTTCTATTTCATTGATTTCTGCTCTGATCTTTATGATTTCTCTTCTCCTGCTGGGCTTAGGGTTTCTTTCTTGTTCTTTCTCCAGCTCCTTTAGGTGTAGGGTTAGGTTATAAACCTGAGACCTTTCTTGTTTCTTGAGAAAGGCTTGTACCGCTATATATTTTCCTCTCAGGACTGCCTTTGTTGTGTCCCACAGATTTTGAACCGTTGTGTTTTCATTATCATTTGTTTCCATGATTTTTTTCAATTCTTCTTTAATTTCCCGGTTGACCCATTCATTCTTTAGAAGGATGCTGTTTAGTCTCCATGTATTTGGGTTCTTTCCAAACTTCCTCTTGTGGTTGAGTTCTAGCTTCAGAGCATTGTGGTCTGAAAATATGCAGGGAATGATCCCAATCTTTTGATACCGGTTGAGTCCTGATTTAGGACCAAGGATGTGATCTATTCTGGAGAATGTTCCATGTGCACTAGAGAAAAATGTATATTCTGTTGCTTTGGGATGAAATGTTTTGAATATAACTGTGATGTCCATCTGGTCCAGTGTGTCGTTTAAGGCCTTTATTTCCTTGTTGATCTTTTGCTTGGATGATCTGTCCATTTCAGTGAGGGGAGTATTAAAGTCCCCTACTATTATTGTATTATTGTTGATGTGTTTCTTTGATTTTGTTGTTAATTGGTTTATATAGTTGGCTGCTCCCACATTGGGTGCATAGACATTGAAAATTGTTAGATCTTCTTGTTGGACAGACCCTTTGAGTATGATATATTGTCCTTCCTCATCTCTTATTATAGTCTTTGGCTTAAAATCTAATTGATCTGATAGAAGGATTGCCACTCCTGCTTTCTTCTGATGTCCATTAGCATGGTAAATTCTTTTCCACCCCCTCACTTTAAATCTGGAGGTGTCTTCGGGCTTAAAATGAGTTTCTTGGAGGCAACATATAGATGGGTTTTGTTTTTTTATCCATTCTGATACCCTGTGTCTTTTGATTGGGGCATTTAGCCCATTAACATTCAGGGTAACTATTGAGAGATATGAATTTAGTGCCATTGTATTGCCTGTAAGGTGACTGTTACTATATATTGTCTCTGTTCCTTACTGATCTATCACTGTAGGCTCTCTCTTTGCTTAGAGGACCCCTTTCAATATTTCCTGTAGAGCTGGTTTGGTGTTTGCCAGTTCTTTCAGTTTTTGTTTGTCCTGGAAGCTTTTAATCTCTCCTTCTATTTTCAATGATAGCCTAGCTGGATATAGTATTCTTGGCTGCATGTTTTTCTCATTTGGTGCTCTGAAAATATCATGCCAGCTCTTTCTGGCCTGCCAGGTCTCTGTGGATAAGTCAGCTGCCAATCTAATATTTTTACCATTGTATGTTACAGACTTCTTTTCCCGGGCTGCTTTCAGGATTTTCTCTTTGTCACTAAGGCTTGTAAATTTTACTACTGTGTGACGGGGTGTGGGCCTATTCTTACTGATTTTGAGGGGTGTTCTCCGAACCTCCTGAATTTTGATGCTCGTTCCCTTTGCCATATTGGGGAAATTCTCCCCAATAATTCTCTCCAGTATACCTTCTGCTCCCCTCTCTCTTTCTTCCTCTTCTGGAATCCCAATTATTCTAATGTTGTTTCGTCTTATGGTGTCACTTATCTCTCGAATTCTCCCCTCGTGGTCCAGTAGCTGTTTGTCCCTCTTTTGCTCAGCTTCTTTATTCTCTGTCATTTGGTCTTCTATATCGCTATTTCTTTCTTCTGCCTCATTTATCCTAGCAGTAAGAGCCTCCAGTTTTGATTGCACCTCATTAATAGCTTTTTTGATTTCGACTTGGTTAGATTTTAGTTCTTTTATTTCTCCAGAAAGGGCTTTTATATCTCCCGAGAGGGTTTCTCTAGTATCTTCCATGCCTTTTTCGAGCCTGGCTAGAACCTTGAGAATTGTCATTCTGAACTCTAGATCTGACATATTACCAACGTCTGTATTGATTAGCTCCCTCGCCTTCGGTACTGCCTCTTGTTCTTTTTTTTTGTGGTGAATTTTTCCGCCTTGTCATTTTGTCCAGATAAGAGTATATGAAGGAGCAAGTAAAATACTAAAAGGGTGGCAACAACCCCAGGCAAATATGCTTTAACCAAATCAGAAGAGATCCCAAATCGTGAGAGGGGAGAAAGGGAATAAAAAGAGGTTCAAAAAGAAAGAAAGGGGAAAAAAAAAAGAATTAAAAAAAGAAAACGAATAAAGAAAAGTATAAAAAAGAAAAAATATATATATTAGATAAACTAGTTAAAAAACGTTAAAAAGGAAAAGGTTAAAAGTTCAAAAAATTTTAGCAAAAGAAGAAAAAAAATGAAAAAAAATTTACTTTAACTGCCAAGACTAAAAAATCACAGGGAGAAAGCCATGAGTTCCGTGCTTTGCTTTCTCCTCCTCTGGAATTCTGCTGCTCTCCTTGGTATTGAAACCGCACTCCTTGGTAGGTGAACTTGGTCTTGGCTGGATTTTTTGTTGATATTCTGGGGGTGGGGCCTGTTGTAGTGATTCTCAAGTGTCTTTGCCCCAGGCGGAATTGCACCGCCCTTACCAGGGGCCGGGCTGAGTAATCTGCTCGGCTTTGCTTTCAGGAGCTTTTGTTCCCTGAGAGCTTTCCGTAGAGTTCTGGAGGACGGGAATACAAATGGCGGCCTTCTGGTCTCCGGCCCGGAGGAGCCAAGAGCCCGGGGCCCCGCTCCTCAGTGCGCCCTCAGCGCCAGTAAGTCCCGTCTGCCTGACCTCCGGCCGCGCTCAGAGCTCACTATGCCTGCGACCGGTTCAAGGTACCCCCAGGCTGTGAGCTTACTGTCGGCTCTGTCTCTGTAGCCGGCTTTCCCGTTCCAATACCCGCAAGCTCTGCGACACTCAGACACCCCCGATCCTTCTGTGACCCTGCGGGACCTGAGGCCACGCTGACCCCGCGTGGGCTTCGCCCCGGTTTAGCCTCTGGAGCTATGTCTGTCAGCGGAACAGACTTTTAAAAGTTCCGATTTTGTGCTCCGTTGCTCCGCCGCTTGCTGGGAGCCGGCCCCTCCCCCTGGGGTCTATCTTCCCGTCGCTTTGGATTCACTTCTCCTCCAGTCCTACCTTTCAGAAAGTGGTTGTTTTCCTGTTTCTAGAATTGCTGTTCTTCTTCTCTTCGATCTGCCAATGGATTTGCAGGTGTTTGCAATCTTTAGATAAGCTCTCTAGCTGATCTCCTGCTAGCTGAAGTAATCTCAGCCTGCTACTTCTCCGCCATCTTGACTCCTCTACCTACCTCTTGTTAGTTTTTATTCAATATTTGAAACATTTGGTTTTCATAAAAATATAATGACTACTTTGAATAAAATTTTTACATAACCAACATATCGCTGTGTGTTTTTTTTATTTTTATTTTTTATTTTTTTATTCTATTATATTAGTTACTGCATTGTATGTTATTTTTAAGTTTTTGAGACTAGTGCTTATTAATTAATGATGAGCAAAGACTCTTTAAATATTTGAGTGAAACTGACATTTTTTCCTACCTCTTTTATGCTCCATGTTTAACTCCTTTGGCTATTTTATAAAGCTAAAGTGTTTGGTTTGATAATGTAAGTGTGTCCTGCCTAATTCTATTCTGCTTTTCTCTTTATAAATACTTAACTGGGCTGTTCTCACACTCTAACGTCATCACTGCTTCTGTCTTTGCTGGTGTTATTCTCCTCCATCCCTTGTCTCTTGATTATCTTCTTAGTATGAATAGCATAGTAAGTGCCTGCTGCTATTACCATGAAACACACTATTCCCTTGCCCCAGTGCCAGTATACACCCCATTTTCCTAGTCTGGTTCATCATCTTTCTCTTTATGAAATCTTTCTGTCAGCTGTTGGAAGCAGATACATGAAGTAAGCTCTTGAGTTTCTGTTTCCCTCAGAGGTTAAACATCTCCTACAAATGATTTCACGAAAGCATGTTTTTCATACTTGTAGATGTAAAGAAAAGAGGGATAGTAAGTATTATTAAATGGCACAATCAGGATATAGAAAAATCTTGTAGGATGAAGCAGTAGGCTGTAAGTCCAAGAATGTATATTAAATTTGAATATTCTCCACCCTCACCCCCAATAAATGAGGATAGGCAGGGAGGTCTGCCCTGGGAAGAGACATGGATTAAGAGCAGTGGACATAAAAAGCATTTAGGAATTTGGTTGACAGTGAATTCCATATGCAGAAAAGTGTGTGATCTAGGGTTGCTCTAGATATATTTTTATGTATGTGGATAATAATACAGATTTAACTTAGGGATACAAAGTGAATAAACATCTTGCCCTACTTTGTGTTAATGTTTATGCCCCAAGGCAGTTACAATTACATTTCTTTAGAAAAGGAAGCAGTTATGTTGAGGAAATTTCTGACAGTATACTCTGTTGTCAAGAGTAGAAAAAAGAAAGTTCAGAGATAGGTTCTAGGATATAAATTCCTTTTCATTTTGCTTCTTTCTCATGGGTTTCTAAGTTGGTAAGGTTGAGCTTCCTGATCTTCAGTTGGACTGGATGGGCCCATTCCACTAACTCATTCATGGGACCACACATTTTTCCTATACCGGCTAAGCATCCATCATTAGGCTGAGCTCTTTCCTTGGGGTGGACTTGGTCCCTTGCCTGTCTGGCGTAGTTCTGCGCTAGAGATGGTGCCACTGTTTCTTCCTCCTTAGTCACCAGCTAACCTCTGCAGGCTATTGTGCCTGCTAATTCTCTGCAGAGAATATCGACTTTGCTAAAAGAAACTATTATCAGAGAATTTGTTATTACTGAATTATTTTATACATCGTTTTTTCTGTATTGTTCTATGTATTGAATATAAGATAGTATCCAAAGTTGAACCTATATTACTGAACACCAAAGAGAGTAGGAAATACTCTTTAATCTATAGTTGATGGCTACTTTTTTTTTTTTAAGATTTTATTTATTTATTCGACAGACAGAGATCACAAGTAGGCAGAGAGGCAGGCAGAGCGAGAGGAGGAAGCAGGCTCCCTGCTAAGCAGAGATGATGGCTACTTTTTAACGTGAGATGGTGATAGTCTATTTTTTCATTTTATCTCTTGTTTAAAGAAGTCACCCTTATTTACCAAGTACTTTCTATTCCCATTCTGTTTCAGTAATGACTTGATTGATTGTGTCACCTGTGCAGTAGTTGAAAATGGATATGTGTACACAATTTCAGGACCTCCCTGCTTCCTTGTAGATCATTTGGCCGTATGTAAGTGATTTAACAGTCATGCAGTCAGGATTTTCAGTGTAAATAATTTCCATCTCCATTACTGTATCTTTCTATTCATGAACACTTGCAGGAACATAATATTCTTCAGTTAAATTTATACAAGTTAAAAAAAATCAGGCTAAAAATAAATAACAATTTTTTAAAAATCAGGCTATTTTAAACATTTGGAGACTTGAGTTTTGTAATAATGGTGAATGGTTTTTGACTTAAAATACCAGCAATTAATAAAAGGTAAATATAGTGAAGAATTAATTAATGTAATTTTTTTAGGAGAGCAATCTGATTTCAGATTATGATTTTATGTAAATTTTAGCTTAGAGTTATATTACAGCTTTTTAAAGATTTTTACTTTTTAAGCAAAATACATATTAGCAGAGTTTAGAAGGAATAATAAACCACCTTTCTTTATACAATAGACTCTAAGAAAATGTTGAGTGCCAGCTCCTGATAAGGTATTAAGAAAATTATTGTTTCCTTAGTTACGAATATTTCTTCCTGTTAGTTTGTCATGTGCCTAATTACATGGTAATGTAGCTTGATTTCAGAATACAAATATTGCTATTTGAAGTTCAAACGATAGGGTCTCTTTTTTTCTGTGTGTCAGCTAACTCAGCAGTGTTACTTATTCATTTATAACTGTGATAAGTAGAAAGAAAATTGATTTTAAAAGAATCAGACATTTTTAGGTAATATGCAGCTCATTCATAACTGTGATAAATTTAAAAAAACGAATTGATTTCAAAAGAATCAGACATTTTTAGGCAATATGCAGAGTCCCTCTCTATAGCTCCAAAATAAGACATTTGAGTTTAAGGAAGGGAAAACCAATATTGTGCAGCAGTCCTGTCCTCACTTTCACCAGAGTATGTATTTAAATTAGAATTTCCAAATGTGAGAAATCTGAAAGAAATGAAAAATGCTAGCCCTGCTAGTCCTTAGTTAGCGTATGGTTGGTGTTAACCGAAATGAAGTTCAGGCCATGATACTCTGTAGCCACTGTATGACCTACCCAAAGGCAATCAGAATGCTCTTTCTTTTTCTCTCTCATTCTCTCTCTTTTCTTTTCTTTTCTCTCTCTCTTTCTTTCTTTCTTTTCTTTTTTCCTCTTTTTTAAAACTAATTGGCCCATGTTTAGTTTACTGAATGTCATCTGGACTCAGTAAAAAGCAAGTGACCTGCATTGAATTAGTATAATTGTAATACAAACAGAATATCGCATAGTTTTGGTCTTATACAGGAAAGGAGAAAGTTGGAAAGATTTTTCTGTTTGATAAATAGAAACTGAAGATATGGGGATCCAGACCTGGTTCATACTTGATTTTACCTTTCATGTCTTTTTGTAAGATCAGTATTTGGACTTTCAGGCATTTTTCCCCTATAAAAGAATATTGATTTTCCCTTTGAAATTTACTATGAAGGAAATTTTTTTTGATTTTTGTTTTTTTTAATCTTACAAATGAAGTATATTAAGTCATGGATCTAATTCATCTTTAATCTTAAGAAAGTTAGCATTTAGCATAGTCCAAAATAGAAGTTCTTTTCCACAAAACTAGGATTGTCAAGAACTTGGCATGTTATTTTTACCTTTATCATGACTAATATTTGCAAGACCCCTTCAGATGTCATTTTATTAGTTTTTTATATTTATTACACTCTGTTTCAGTGAGGCAATAGATACATTTGACAGAGGAACAAACCTTGTGACTTTGATCTTACAATTAAGTCACTTAAAATGTAGTTTTAAAGTGTCACTTAAAAATGTCACTCAAATTCTGGAAGTTATATTCTGCATGATTTATACCCTTGTAGTAGGACACTGAAGGTAAAGAATAATAGCTTTAGATAGGTTAGATCTGAGAACCTTGTACTTTTTGTCTTTAATGTTTGTTTATGGAAATATTTATGTGATTTTTGGTTTAGTTCTTGTCTTCCCCATAGTTCTGCATGTCTCAGAGGAGCAGACACTGGGTTTTCCTTTTTTTTTTTTTTTTTTAAATAAATCTGATTGATACTCCTTGTTGTATAATACAATGCCTGGTGTGTAATAGGCAGTAAATACTAGGTAAGTAGTATGAAAATAAATAAGGAAATTATTGATATTAATATTTACAAAAGATCTATTATCTAAATGATACTCAAGTACTATACAATCTAGCAATTGTTAGTATAGTTTAATTGCAATGGTAGAATCCTGGCTTTTCTCCTTGCTGGTTTTATCACCTAGGGCAAATTTGTTACCTCCATATCTCATTTTTTTCCATATATAAACTTGAGAATAGTTACAGTCATTATCCTGAGTTGTTATGAAGATTAAGTGAAATGATTCATGTAAAACCCTTGTGAGATGTCCCATAAATGTTGATTGATAATATTATTGTTGTTCTCTTATTATTTTTGAGGTACTTTGGAATCATGGAAGGAATGTATGGCTTTATTGAGAGATTTGTATTAGGGAAACCTTCAAAGAATAGGTAATGTTCCAAAATCATATTGCGCAATGAGTAATTACACAATAGCTCACGGGCAAAGAGATCTATCTATGTGCCATGCCAAAAAGATTGTACCTTATTTTGCGAGTAATGGGGAAGATTGGTTTGCAGTAAGCGTTGATACGCAGATTTACGTTTTAGAAAGGCTGTTTTGCAAACATATACAGGAAAGACACCAGAGGTACATGGAGCTCGCAGTCAGAATATTGTAGTCTTAAAATGATATGTCAATTTTGTATCGTCCTTGAATAAAAATTGATACAAAAATTGAAGTAATTTAAAAAACCTAAGTTAATTATGCAGATAATAGTAATCATATTTGCTATTATTAATAATAATTGCAAATACCACTTATTGTCTACCATCTACCAGGTTTTTTTTTTTTTTTTAAGATTTTCTTTATTTATCTGACAGAGAGAGAGAGAGAGAGAGATCACGAGTAAGCCAAGAGAGGCAGGCAGAGAGAGGGGGGAAGCTCCCCACTGAGCTGAGATCCTGATGCAGTGTTCAATCCCAGGACCCTGAGAACATGACCTGAGCCGAAGGCAGAGGCTTAACCCACTGAGCCACCCAGGCACCCCTACCAGCTGTTTTTATATTCATGTCACTTACCTATTATATAGAGCTACTATAATGAGGTAGTAGTTCTCAAAGTGTGGTCTCAGACCAATAGCATTAATGTCTTCTGAGCACTTGTTAGAAATGCAAATTCTTGGGCCCCCATATCAGGCTTACTGAATCTGGAACTCTCCGGGTAGGTTTCAGCAATCTGCATTTTAACAAGCCTTCAAGGAATTCTGGTGCATGGTGAAATTTAAGAACATTGCTCTATGCATATATTTATACAGATGAGAAGACTGGGTTCAGTGATGTTAAGTAAGGGGCGAGATGTTTTCAAAAATATACTGTAATTTCTCTAGATTTTTAGACTTTAGTATAGTAAGTGTAGTTTAGTAGGTTTTTGATCAGTGAACTCCAGTTTTCTTCTAAAATCAGAAGTCTCTCCTGAGAGAAAATATATTGTCTTTAGGCTCATTTAGTGAACCAGAAGTATTCTTTATTTGTAGAGGCAGGATAGCTTATTGGTTCAGAACTTGAGCTTTGAAGCTATAGTATCTGAGTTCATTTTCCAACCCTGTCCTTTATTGCTGAGTTTTTGAGGGCAAGTTATTTAACCTCCCTGTGCCTTAATTTTTTTGATATGTAAGATGGAGTTATAGTTCTTTCATCGGGTTTTGGTGAGGACTGAGAGAAGTAATTTTTGTTAAAACTACTCAGTACATTGCCATACACATTGTCTGTATAAAGTAAATAGAATACTAACAGCAGTGATCATTATGATGTATAATCTCTAAACATATCAAAATTTACCTAACAAATTTTTATTTGAAACTGTGCCAAGATAGCCTCAGCATGCAGGATATTTATCATTTAAAATTTTTTTTGGCTTAAATGGCTATTTAAGTGCCTGAACTTTAAGGGCTTATTTTTTTCTTTTCTGGTTTAAGTAGAAGGGCATGCTCCTTCCATTTTTGGCTTCCATCTTCTACCCATCACTTGTCTCTTCTCTGTTATGGAACTTTACAGAACTCCTCTCTGGTTCTTCTCATTTTAGGAAAGAAACAAACTTCTTTTGGGCACATACTGTTCTCGACTTGCTGCTCTGTCTCACACCTTCCTTTCAGAGCCATGTGTGAAAAGATGTGCTGCCTCAGTTTCCTCACTTCCTTCCCATTTACTTCTAAACAGATTTGGGCTGTTTTTTCCCCACCACTTTACTAAAATTTTCCACAAACTTTTACTTCTGTTTGTCATTGGTAGTCATTTTCTTCTCCACTAAAATTTTCCACAAACTTTTACTTCTGTTTGTCATTGGTAGTCATTTTCTTCTCCTTAAATCTCTATCTGACTTCTGGGATATCTCTTTCTCGGCTTTCCTTTTATCTGTCTTGAGCCCTAGACTCATTTCTGATTACCTACTTAGGTAATTTTTTTCTATACGGTCATAAGAAATTTCAGTAGCTCCAAATCTCTCTTCACTGTTTTCTCATTATCCTGGTTTTACCTTTGTGTTTTCTATCTTGGCTAATGGCACTACCATCTAACCAGTTGCCATGTTGAAAATCTGAAGAATGTACGTACTTCATCTCTCTAGTCTTTTACCGTTAATCAATCACCAAGGCCTATTGACGCTGCCTCCTAAATTTCTTTTTTTTTTTTTTTTAAAGATTTTATTTATTTGACAGAGGGAGATCACAAGTAGGCAGAGAGGCAGAGAGAGAGAGAGGAGGAAGCAGGCTCCCTGCTGAGCAGAGAGCCCGATGCGGAACTCGATCCCAGGCCCCTGAGATCATGACCTGAGCCGAAGGCAGCGGCTTAACCCACTGAGCCACCCAGGCACCCTGCCTCCTAAATTTCTTGCAGTTCCTTGCGTTACTATTTATTCCTTGGCACTAAGCTAATTCAGATTCTCATTATTCACCAATTTCCACCAGTGTTGCTTCCTTAATATTTCTTGAATATATCTCCTTCTTTCCATCTACATCTTTATTTTTTTATTTCAGACCTCATAATTTTTCTTCTGGATTTCTACAATAGTCTCCTAGTGTTTGGTTTCACCCCCCTTTCCAAAGTGTTCTTCATGATACTGCTAGATTGATCATTCCAAAATGAAACACCGATCATGTTACTCCCTCACTTAAAATCCTCCCATTAAAAAGCAATTTCTTTCATTTGTCTCTAGGTTAAGAGCCAAAGTCTTAGGGTGTTATACAAAGCCTTGGGGCTCTGCCTACCTCTTTATTTATGTGATATCCACTTTCCTTTAGCCATACTATTACTTGCAGATACTTTAGATTCTTACTGCTGCTTTCCACTCATTGTTACTTATCTATATGTGCATTTTCTCCCATCTCTCTTCTATAGTCCAACCTGGAAACCTTTCTTCTGGGCTTCCTTAGCACCCTGTCTACCCCAAGATCATAGAATTTATCAGACTCTGTTGTACTTTGTTTGGCTATAAATTATTGAGAGCAGCATGGGTAGCTTTTATCTTGGGACTTTAGTGTCTACCTAGAATACAATGCTTTGTGACATAGGTATAAAATAAGATATTCCATTATAAAATAAGATATACACACATATTGTATATATGTGTGTGTGTGTGTATGTGTGTGTGTGTATTTAGTTGAAGCACATAATTTTTATTTGCATTTTTTGATAATAGGCAGTTTGAGGTGGACATGTATATATTGTATATCCCTAAATCTGAATAAACTTTGAGAGGAAAGAAGGGAATTATCTCATCAGCTTGAGTGCTACCAGGTGTTCAGACCTGGGTGAGACACTGCATGAATGAAATCTAAAGAGGGGAGGACTGGTGTTATAATTTGCTTTTTCTTTGACAAAATGTTTCTTTAAATAATCCATTTTATATTCATAATTCATAATATTTTATTTTTAACCCACTTTAGTTTTTGGGAAACAAAATATAAATCCTTTAGGTTAGTATCTAAAATGCTAATTTTGAACTTTACCGAGTATAGTGTGGCACTAGTCCAACACAATCTGTTAAAAATTTTCCTCTGGGTCAGATCTAAGTTGAGAAGAATGAGGTAACTTTAATGTGAACCCAGATTGTACTTCAGTCTTTCTCTCCAGTGACTTGCCAAATTCACAATTCCATTTGTATCTGGAATTGGGGAAGCTGAGTTTAATATGGATTTTTGCCAATGATAGCAAATCTTGGCAAGATAGTCTTGTTCTCTGTGCTTAATTATATAGTTTTATTATAAAGTCTTTCACATGTTTATTTGGAGGTACCTCTCATATATACGTTACTCTTTTGGTAGTTAATCATTTACTGTCAAATCTTCCTTCTTTTCTGCAGTCAAATGCTCTACCCCTGAGCTATCCCCCCTCTGCTTAATCTTCCTTCTTTTCTTAGAAGGCCAGCTTACATTTTTATACATTACCATTAGCTCTCTAGTTCCATCTCTTCACTAGATTTGTAGATTTTTTTAAAGCTGTACAGGTGCCTTAGGGGTCATTACACCTCAGTCCCACTTTTTGGAAATCAGAAATCTCAGTGAAGCTGAGAGAGACTGAGTTTGTTATATATTGTTAATTCATCTTACATTTTTGGCATTGGAATACAGCAGTGAATGAAACAAAGTTCCAGCCTTTTAGGTGTTTATATTGCAGTGGATGAAGACAATAGATTATACTCAAAAACAGTAATATATCAAGTGCCACTGTACAAGGAAAAAACAGCAAGAGAAGAGGGATACAGAATGACGGGGTGGCTGTGATGCTACAAACGAGAAGGTCAAGAAAGGCCTGTCTAATAAGGTGACTTGTAGTAGAGGTTCAAAGGCAGTTAGTAAATGGGACACAGAGATTTCTGGTGAAAGAGTGTTCTAGTCAGAGGAAATTGGTGTGGTAGTATGTTTGGCGTTTATGGAGCAAGGTAGTGGTTTCTGTGGCTGGAGCTGGCCAGGATGGGGAGAGAAGCCGGCAATGGGGTCAGAGAGAGCAGAGGAGCAATCATTTATAGTCTTTGTAAGCCATGGGGAGCTCTTCAGCTTTTACTCTGAGTGAGGCAGGAAGCCGTTGGAGGGTTTTGGGTAGAGGACTGATGCGGTCTGACATGATTTTAAAGACTTACTCTTCTTTTTGGGTTGGGATTGTAGCAGGGCAAGGGTGGAAGCAAGGTGAACAGCGACGTTCCTTGTTTTGTAGTGCAGCTCAGAGATGATGCTAGCTTGGACCAGGGAGGTAAAGGTAGCAGTGTTGGAAAGTGGTTAGATTCTGGATATAGTCTGTATTTTCTGTTATACATGAATTATGGCTCAGTTAAGCTGTTACATAAGAACTAGTGAGTTAAGTTGGATGGCTTTAAAAAATAAAACGATACTGCTATAATCCCTATTTTGTGATGAAGACTTAAGACTTGAGTCTAAGCCACATAGACATTAGGGGTAGAGCTGATAATGTCCTTTTTTAAGCCCCCCCCTTTTTTTTTTTAAATTCTTACTGTCCTTCGGTAGGATTTTTGGAATGAAGTTGAGGTAAATCAGTATGTTCAAATAACCATATTTTACTGGTAGTCTTTATATCAGCACTTTTCACTATAAATTTAGGTTTTAAGTTGAGGCACTGTGCCTTTGCTTTTAAGTAGTTTCCATATTATCCAGGGGATTTAGAATGAGTGTATAATGAGTGAGTGTACTGAAATTAAGGTATGTGGAGTGATAATACTTGCCTTATATTTTATTTTCTAGAACATTAGATTTACTTGGGAGACAAAAAATACTGTGGCTGGTCCTTACTTCAGACTAAGTAAATCAGAATCTTTTATGGGTAGATCTAAGTTCTCTATGTTCTGAGCTTCTTTTGACATAACTTGATTGGTCTTTGGTTCCTTTCTTTAAGGGCCAATAAGATGCTTCAGGCTCACCTTATAATTTCCCTGCCCTATGCCTAAAACCAGTCACTTGCCCTCATAGATCCCCCTGGTGTTTCAGACCTCACATCTTGATCATGCTGTTCTCTTTTCTATGACTCATTAACTCACTCATTCTCTAAGACTCAGGTTCAGTCTCATTTTTTTTTTTTTTTTAAAACATCAGTTTGGGCTAAAGTCATCTTATAATGCCCAGTATTCACATCTATTTTAGGACTCACACTATTTTATTGAAATGATCTGGAGTGTATTTTTCTTTTCTTTTTTTTTAAAAAGACTTTATTTATTTACTTTTCAGAGAGAGAGAGAGAGAGAGAGAGAGAGAGACCACGCGAGCGAGCACAGGCAGACAGAGCGGCAGGCAGAGGCAGAGGGAGAAGCAGGCTTCCTGCCAAGCTAGGAGCCCGATGTGGGACTCAATCCCAGGACACTGGGATCATGACCTGAACTGAAGGCAGCTGCTTAACCACTGAGCCACCCAGGCATCCCTGGAGTGCATTTTTTTTTTTTTATCCCATTAGATTCTAAGCTTCTTGAGGAAATTTCTTTTAAAGAAATTCTTATAAGGCAGGTGTGGATACATTTTATATGCTCCAAGGTTGAACTGGTAACATACAGGAATTCTAATTTGGGAGATGGGGAGACAGTAGGGCTATAACATTCCTTAAGTCTAACTCTTGTTCGCTTCTGATTTCTTCTGTAGCCATGTTTTATGAATATTTCAGCATTGTATTAAAGGGACATGATATTTCAGCCTTGAAAAATGGAAGCCATGGCGGGTGTTGGAGTTTAAATTATACTTGTGTGAGGTGGTTGTGGAGGCCAACTGAGGGAGGCTGTAACTTCAGCAGTGGTTCTAAAAGCAAGTACAGTTTTTAGAATTTGAATATATAGTGGCCTTTGTAATAAAAAAATGTAAAAAGAATCTTATGCAGTCTTGTAGACAGTTGCTGTTATGAATTGGTATTTTGAATTTTTGAGATTCTGTACCATCTTTTAGTCTTTATTGGTACATGTCATTTTTATGTGAAGGTGATCACACAGTACCATTGATTTTCTCATTTTTCACTTTTTTAAAAAATAAGACATTTCATTACAAAAAACATTTCGTAATTCACACACTTGTCATTTTTATGGCAATACATCACTCCATTTTATTGATATGTAGTAGTTTAACCATTTCTTAATTGTATATATTTTTTGTTTGCAGTGTTCCACTGTTAAGAAAGTGAACTAGAACCGTTTTTATACAAATAGCTTTCCATTTTCTTTTTCTGGAGACTGAATATGCATATTATAGAGGCTTTATCTTAAATTGGGTTATCTATGGCAGAAATTTAATAGAAATATAGAGGTAGTGTGAAGTAGCTAAGGGGCCGGGTAGATCTGAGTTTCAGTTTTGATAGCTGGTTACTAGCTGTGTGACCTAGAGAAGCTAGTTTACCCTTGTGGGTCTGGGTCTCAGTGGTAAATTGGGCTTAATAAAATAACTAGCATCATTGTGCACTTATAATGTGGTAGAGGCTGTTGTGCATATATTAGCCCATTTAAACTTTATTTTTAATATGTGAAAATAGGCATAGAATAGTAAAACAGGTCAGATAGCTACTTAAAATGGTAGCGTTATTGTCCCCAGTGCTATCTAGAGCTGCGTCAGACCTCTGGAGCTGGTTCTCTTACTCACTTGGTTCTGGGGACACCAGCCTCATCCCTGCCCTTAATTTGCTTCCTAGGCAGGCAAATTGCCCTTTATTGGGCAGATTAATAATTATCAAAGTTCCTGCCACTGGAGTTGGAGTGAATTGTGAGGTCATGCTTGCAGTACTTTAACCCTGTACTTACTGTAGAAGCTGCACCCTAAGAGCAAGGTTCACTGTGGGTTTTAGTATTCTCTATTTCCAAGTTGCATTTGAGGGAGTGGTAATTAATAAAGATGTAGATTCGTATTTTTGTATTAACATCTCATAGGTCTTTTGTTATCCTTCCCTCTTGTTCCCCACTTCTGTCTGCTTTCCCAACAGTATTTGTCTAGTGAGGATTGAACTCCTCGAGTGCTAGGCAGGTAGAGTGCCAGAGTCTTTCAGACCCCAAAAGGAACCTGAAAAATATCCAGTCCAGTGTCCTCACTTACATGAAGAACGTAAAGCTACACAACCAGTCAGAGGACAATTGAGAGCTCAAGGCTGTTTTTCTGATTTAGGTCCAGCATTGGCTTCATTCCATTGTACTGTTTGCCCTCTTATTTGTGTAGTCTTTTAAAAATTACTTTTGTTACATATCCATTTCAGAAACTGTCTATTTTCATTTGATTTAGTAGGTTGTTGCCTGTGTATTATGTTTGCTATCAGAAAACAGCTATGTTTGTTTAGTTCTTTGAAGTTTTATAAAGTGCTTTCTCATTCTTTATCTCATTTATTTGTTAGGAAGATAACCTTTTGTTCCTATACCTGAGGTTCTTGAAGAGTGGCCGAGATCTCTTTGTTATTCCGGCATGTCCGTTGCTTCTGTATATTCACAAACTTAGCTACCTTCACTTAAGGCATCTGTGTTGACTCACTCCACGGGGATTATAAAGTGCAGGGAATGTAGTTTCTCAGCTCCAGCTCTTTCCACATCTGGGTGCTCCTGGATTCCGAGGGCGTGAAATTCCAGACTTGGAGGCAATTAGTTGTTTTGAGGCACTTGCATTTCTTGGCTTCTTTAGACTACTTGTGATCAGGGAAGTTCTTTTTAAAACTTAATCAGAGGTTCAATATGTAGTTAAGCAACACATTGTATAGAAACAAACACAAGGATAATCATATCATTTATTGTACTGACATTCTTCAATCAAAATGGTGTTAGAGATAAGATAAATTATATGGCTGTAATGTGTGTCCATGCAATTTGGTTGGTGGCAAGGAAGGGAGTGAATTGTTAGTCTAAGGCTAGCCACTGATTGCCAAAACTTTCTACAGCAGGGGCATATTACCTAATTAGCTCATACAAAACCTGGAAATTCTTAAGAGGATCTTTTATGATTCGTGATTAGGTTAAATTAGTTGAACAAAGTTAAGTTTATGAGAAAGTCCTCCCATTTGTTATTGATTATCTAACCTAAAGAAATGAAGATGGAAATAAAAGGTATAGTGGTTTTCCTGGAGACTTTTAGAGTGTCTACACTTGGTAGATCATGTAATAAGACTTACTTGTTTGAACTGTACGCAGTTAATTGCTTGTTTGAGAATAGAATGTGAACATTTTAGGATCGCTTTATGATAGTCCTGGGTAAATAAGAGTTAGAGTTAAGTTTTTTATCCTTGAGTTTCTAATAGCTACTGCCGAGGTGAGCCTTATATGTTAAGATTATCTGAAGATAAGACTGCAACTCATTGGCTCAAGGTTCAAAGGAGAGCATTAGCTACAAGAACATAAATCACTAAGTTGTTATCCATCAATTTGTAACAAGTGCAGATGAACAACGTTTATCTAGACAATCTTGTATCATTTACCTATAGTTTGAGGTCAGCCTGTATAGGGGCTTATGTGGTGCTTTGAACTGATTTTGCGGAGATGAGGTTCAAATATATTTTTCAATTCTTTGATTTGAAGCAGCAGGTGCTCCTGGATGCCTTTTCCAGCAGCTGATATTAACCCCATTTTGCCCATCAAAGCCAGATTAGGTTCTGTTTCAACTATGGAGCTGAGATTAATTAGGTTGTTTACAGAACTTTATTTTCTAGCACTTCACTCTTTGCTGTTTGTTTTAGGTGTTAGTTTTCTACCCCACAAGTTAACTCTGGGCTCCATGGCTTTGAGATCTTTGTCTTATTTTAAAATCGGTGATAGCAGGGCTCGCAAAGTTAGATACCTGATGGAGCCATCAGGTAAAGTAGATAATTGAGCCAGGCTAAATGAGGCCCGTGACCCCAGGAGAACATACATCCTGGGTAAAGTCAGCCTAATTGCAGCAGATTCTTACCTTGTAGAAATGTGGACTTGATATTGCCTGAACAAAGTATGTCCCCTGATGTTATTTAGCCTATTGCTTATCAGTTTGCTTCTTTATTAGAACATAGTTTTAGGGACGCCTGGGTGGCTCAGTTGGTTGGACGACTGCCTTCGGCTCGGGTCATGGTCTCGGAGTCCCGGGATCGAGTCCCGCATCGGGCTCCCAGCTCCACGGGGAGTCTGCTTCTCTCTCTGCCCTTCTCCTCACTCATGCTCTCTCTCCCTGTCTCTCTCTCAAATAAATAAATAAAATATATATAAAAAAAAAGAACATAGTTTTGAACACAGAGAGTACTTCATAGGTGCTTATTGTGTCATAAAACTGGCTACACTGCTTTTGAAGGACTATCTTAGATGTAAATACATGTAATATAATGAAAGATGTTTAAGAATGTTCTCTTCTATTAAAGGCTTTTCCCTTTTCTGAAAGAAGATGAATACATTAATAAAGAGATTAACTCTTACCCAGAAGCAACAGGTTCTGACATTGAATCTTCACTGGTTTGTCCATGAATGTCCTTTGGATCATCCTCCAAGTCAGAAATCAGTGATAACACATTTTAGCAAATTGTTGCATATTGCAAGGGCTTTTTCAAAAGAATGATGTGGTGAATTGTTAGAATACCTGAATGCCTTGCAACTAAAGTATTGGTTTTTTATTTCTTGAATTCTAGAATAATCGTTCATTGTCTTTTTTTTTTTTCCACCCCTCCTAATCAGTGTTAAGATATATTCTTGGTTCTTCCTTTTTAGTATCTCCTACCTTATTTCTTCCATTTCATTCCTATAGAAACCATCCTGGTTTGAGCCCTTCATTACTCATCTTGGGGCATCTTTCCCAGCCCCTAATTGCCTTTTCTGTTCCATATTTAGAGCAGCTCCAGGGTTTTTGTTTTTGTTTAATCTATTTCTTGGGTCATAAACAGTCCAATCAAACACACACACACACACACACACACACACACACACACACCAGAAAAAAACCCTTCTTTCCAGATGTGTACTTTCTTGCTGACCAAACTTCATGTCCTCAATTCCTCTTCTGATCTTATTTCCTAGTCCCTTACGACGCAGTCAGTTGTTCTCTGCCCCTCCTGATGGCCTGTTCACTCTCTTGCTTTTCCTTACACTATTATTATTTATTAGGAGAATGACCTCTTTTCTATGTGCCTTATATCATTTCTCTTATTATCATACTGTTATTAATTCTTTTATTGTTTGTGCTTTGATTTCCAGGCTAGGTTAGAAGTTTGTTAAGGGTAGTATTTCCCTGCTGTATTTCCTGCTGCTTCTTTGAGCTCCTTTTAATGCTTAACACCATGCTTTGTGTGTGGCAGGCACTTAACAGGTACTTGTGAACTTGATTATTACTTTATTTTTTCCTTCATCTGTATTTTTTTACTGTAGTAAAATATACAGCATAAAATTAATCATGTGATGCATATAGTTCTATAAAGTCATGTACATTCACAGTGGTATACAGCAATCACTATTATGCATCTCCAGAATTTTTCCATCTTTCCCAGTTCAAACTCTCTGCCCACTAAACACTAACTCTTCATTCCCACTTTCCCAAAGTCTTTGCCACCACCATGTCACTCTCTGTCTCCTTGAATTTGACTACTCCAAGAACCTCCTATTAGAAAAATCATATAATGGAATGTCCAATGGAAAAAAGACAGCCTCTTCAATAAATGGTGTTGGGAAAATTGGACAGCCACGTGCAGAAAAATGAAATTGGACCATTTCCTTACACCACACACAAAAATAGATTCAAAATGGATTAAGGACCTCAATGTGAGAAAGGAATCCATCAAAATCCTTAAAGGATTTAAAGGAGAACACAGGCAGCAACCTCTTCGACCTCAGCCGCAGCAACATCTTCCTAGGAACATCGCCAAAGGCAAGGGAAGCAAAGGCAAAAATGAACTTTTGGGATTTCATCAAAATCAAAAGCTTTTGCACAGCAAAGGAAACAGTTAACAAAACCAAAAGACAACTGACAGAATGGGAGAAGATATTTGCAAACGACATATCAGATAAAGGACTAGTGTCCAAAATCTATAAAGAACTTAACAAACTCAACACCCAAAGAACAAATAATCCAATCAAGAAATGGGCAGAGGACATGAACAGACGTTTCTGCAAAGAAGACATCCAGATGGCCAACAGACACATGAAAAAGTGCTCCATATCACTCGGCATCAGGGAAATACAAATCAAAACCACAAAGAGATATCACCTCACACCAGTCAGAATGGCTAAAATCAACAAGTCAGGAAATGACAGATGCTGGCGAGGATGCGGAGAAAGGGGAACCCTCCTACACTGTTGGTGGGAATGCAAGCTGGTGCAACCACTCTGGAAAACAGCATGGAGGTTCCTCAAAATGTTGAAAATAGAACTGCCCTATGACCCAGCAATTGCACTACTGGGTATTTACCCTAAAGATACAAACGTAGTGATCCAAAGGGGCACGTGCACCCGAATGTTTATAGCAGCAATGTCCACAATAGCCAAACTATGGAAAGAACCTAGATGTCCATCAACAGATGAATGGATCAAGAAGATGTGGTATATATACACAATGGAATACTATGCAGCCATCAAAAGAAACGAAATCTTGCCATTTGCGACAACATGGATGGAACTAGAGCGTATCATGCTTAGCGAAATAAGTCAAGCGGAGAAAGACAAATATCATATGATCTCCCTGATATGAGGAAGTGGTGATGCAACATGGGGGCTTAAGTGGGTAGGAGAAGAATCCATGAAACAAGATGGGATAGGGAGGGAGACAAACCATAAGTGACTCTTAATCTCACGAAACAAACTGTGGGTTGCTGGGGGGAGGGGGGTTGGGAGAAGGAGGGTAGGGTTATGGACATTGAGGAGGGTATGTGCTTTTGGGTAAATTGGAAGGGGAGATGAACCATGAGAGACTATGGACTCTGAAAAACAATCTGAGGGGTTTGAAGTGGCGGGGGGTGGGAGGTTGGGGTACCAGGTGGTGGGTATTATAGAGGGCACAGCTTGCATGGAGCACTGGGTGTGGTGAAAAAATAATGAATACTGTTTTTCTGAAAATAAATAAATTGGAAAAAAAAAAGAAAAATCATATAATGTTTGTCCTTTTGTGACTCAGCATAATGTTTTCAAGGTTTATTGGTGTTGTAGCATGTGTCAGATTTTCTTTTAGGATTAAATAATATTCCACTGTGTGTGTATTTACAGTGTAAACATGATGTTTTGTTCATCCATTCATCTGTGGATTGACACTTGGGTTCCTTCCATCTTTTGGCCACTTGTGAATAATGCTGCTGTGAACATGGGTATACAAATATCTCTTCTGTTCCCTGCATTTACTTCTTTGGGGTACATACTCAGAAGTGGAATTAGGGAAACATGTGGAACTTTATGTTTGAACTTTTAAGGAATCACCGTATTGTTTTTCAAGCAACTGCACCATTTTCCATCTCCACCAGCAATTGCTCCACATCTTACCACCACTTGTTATTTTCTCTCTCTTTTTTTAATAGCCATGTTAATGGAAGTGAGAGGTATCTCATTGTGGTTTTGATTTGCATTTCTCTAATGATCAGTGATGTTGAGTACCTTTTCATGCACTTATTGACCATTTGTATGTTCTTTGAAGAAATAGCTCTTTGAGTTCTTTGCTCATCTTTTAAGTTGGGTTCTTTGGTTATTTTGTTGTTGAGATGTAGGAGTTCTTTATATATCCCAAATATTAAACCTTTATCATACATACTATTTGCAAATTATTTTCTCCCATTTTTGGGTTGCCTTTTTACTTTGTTGATAGTGTCCTTTGATGCACAAGTTTTAAATTTTGATGAAGTCCAATTATCTATTTTTTTCTTTTGTTGCCTGGATTTTGGGTGTGATATTTAAGAAATTATTGCCAAATCCATTGTCTAGAAGCTTTCCCTCTATGTTTTCTTGTATGTTTATAATTTTAGCTCTTACTGTTACTGTCATTGATCCATTTTCAGTCAGTTTTTTTGTATACGGTATAACATAAGAATCCCAAATTCATTTTTATTCCATGTGTATATCCAGTCTTCTCAGCACCACTTGTGGAAGACACTATATTTTCTCCACTTAATCGTCTTTCCTCATTTGTATTTCATTGAATGACCTTGAACTTCTTTGACTGTCACAGTTGTGATTGTAGTAGTAGTAGTAGTAGTAGTAGTAGTGCTTGATACATTTGTTTTAACTTTATTATGTTTTCATTTTTTATATCTTTTCAAAGAAAATGGTGTTTTACAAATAGTATTTTATCAGGAGCTATTGTAGATACCTAAGAGAGAAGTTAATTCATTACAAACAGTGATTTCCTAAGAACATTAGGGATTGATTCTCTTGGTTGAAAAAGGATGGCTGGATAGCTAGGAGGACAGGGATGATAGGAAGACTTTTTAAAACTTTCGAATTTTGAACTATCTAAATGTATTTAATTAGTTCTAAGATAGTATTACTAATTTAAATAATTAGTAATAAATGCAAGTGTTACATTACCTTTGAAACTTTTTATTTGGAATCCTGACTCATGTATTTAGATTAGGAAATAAAAATCTTGGCTCTATTAGTATTATTTCAAGTCACAGTAGTAATTTTGTTTATACTTAAATATTATGGATTGCAGAAGCACATTGGGCTGCTTCTACCCATTTTGATAGCAGTACTTCTATAAAACTGAAATGGGAAGTAAATCTGGCACGCAGTAGCAATTTTAGGGAATCCATCTGTTTAATTAGAGAATGTCCTTAGTTGGGTAAAAGGGTTAGAATTGCAGTCTTCTTTGGAGACTGATTAAAAATAATAGATAAAATAAAGAATGATGTGCTCAATGAGCTACAATTCAAATAGAGGAAATTTAATGGGAAATGATTACATTAGTAGCAGATGGACTTGCTTCCTGAATTGCAATCTTACTGGAAATCCTAGAACAGCTTAAATTTGTTTTTCAGATTTAGAGTCTGATAGGAAGATAGATTTGTTTATTTGGTGTGCTGTTGTGATTCTTACTGTGTCTTTTGGCGATTTCGTTTTTGCTAGGCTATTTTTATGATTCCCACAAATCCACCACCAACATTCAGGAAGCCAGAACTTTGGTCCGATGATTTCACCGATTTTGTTAAAAAGTGCCTCGTGAAGAATCCTGAGCAGAGAGCTACTGCAACACAGCTTTTACAGGTCAGTGCTCATTCACCTAAGGGAAAGATGTTTTCTCTGTACCTGGTAGCTGTCTCACACTGACCAGAATTGTGGTGGGTTTATTTAACTGATTTCTCAAGATGTAAACCTGCGAGGATATATGGATTGACAAAGACACACACACCATTCTTATCCTACATGTTTTCTTTGTCTCATTTTTTTCTTTTCTGCTTTCCAAATTCAGTCTTCTGTCTTTTCCCTTTTTTCTCTTTCTTTGTTGTTGTTGTCAACTCTTTCTTCCAGAGTTGTTTAAAACAAAATTTCCAACGTGTTCTCATTTCAGAAATGAGTTATTTTCTCCACTCTTACTATTTTTCATGTTTTTTCCCTGATGTGTTACTTGTTGACCCAGCAATTATTCTTTGACTTTTTGATATACCATACAGTATATAAATACAAGATCCCTGAGCTCCTTGAAAATATCTCATGTTGTATGTACATACTGGTTACAAGATTACCTATGTCCTTTAGTACTCCTGTTATGAGTAGATTTTATATTCAGAGCGCCAGGAATTTTTTTTCCTCTTAATCTGCCTTGATATTTAACACAGTCAGAAATAATTTAACATTTTAATAAGTTTTTGTGTCTTTATTTTCCCCACCAAATTGGCTTAGACCTCTAAGCTAATAATAAGACTTGATATTTGGAAATTAATTCTTTTTTGACCCAGCAATTACATTCTAGAAATTTGTTTTACAGAAAAATTTAACCATGTGTGATTTAACTTATGTGTAAAAGTATTCATAGTACATTGTAATGGCAAAGGATTGGAAACAACATAAATATCTGTCAACAAGTTGGAAGCAATCCAAGATCCACTGAGAGGAGTGATTGGCAGAATACACACACCTACACACACATATATGTATATATCATTGTAATTTATATTATTATATTCATTATAATATTCACTCAGTCATATATACCCACCAATTTGTTATATTAACATATAAATAATAAAGAGTACAATTACATATTTCATTATAATTTCTTTTTTTTTTTTTTAAGATTTTATTTATTTGTCAGAGAAAGAGCAAGCACAATCAGGGGGAATGGTAGGAAGAGGGAGAAGCAGGCTTCCTGCTGAGCAAGGAGCCTGAGACAGGACTGGATTCCAGGACCCCAGGATCATGACCTGAGCTGAAGGCAGAAGCTTAACTGACTGAGCCACCCAGGCGTCCCTATAATGTCTTTCATATATAAATCATGTGCATATGCCCGTGTCAGAGCTTGTAGTAGAGTAGCTCTGGAAAAATAATCAAGAAACTGGCCTCCAGAGAAAGTAACTGCATGGCTGAGAAGCAGGAGTGGGATGGAGACATACATTTTTCTGAATGCTTTTTGAGCCTTTTGAGTTCCATGTTATATGTAGGGATTGCCTTTCAAAAATTAATTAATTGAAACATTTATTTTGAAATACTGTCAGCATTTCAAAGGAATTTCGAGCACATAACTCAAGGGTTGATTGATATTGTTGAATATCTGAATTAGTCAACCCCAAGGAAGGCCAGAAAGGAGTGGAGAGAAAAGAAAAACAGAAAAAGTGGGACAAATAACACAAAAAATGATGGTGAAAATAATTCCAAATATATCTGGTAACTGATTTTTAGATAACAAATATTTCTTTGTAGACTTTGGTCCATAATCTTTTCTGATCTTAAGAAAATAAATTCTGGGTTTTTTGTTTTTGTTTTTTTGTTTTTTACTTTGAGTTTTTAGGATAAAAAAGCATTTAAGAAATATTCTAGGGGCACCTGGGTGGCTCAATCAGTCAGTCAGTTGAGTGTCTAACTCTTGGTTTTGGCTTAAGTTATGATCTCATGGGTCATGATATTGAGCTCTGTGCTCAGTGGGGAGTCTGCTGGAGATTTTCTCCCTCTACCCATCTCCCTGCTCTCTCTCTCTCTCCCTCTCTCAAATAAATAAATCTTAAAAAAAAAAAAGAAAGAAATATTCCAGTATAATTCCTTAATTTTTGTGAATGATGATCTTGAAGCCCAGAAAGGTTAAATGACTCACTGAAGATCACACTGTGAACATGACTGTGGTAGGTTATTCCATTTGCCCCCTAGCTCCACTCTTTCTCCACTCTGTTTTCTGCCCAAGAGGTTGACCTGTAAGGGCTACATTAACAAGCTCTGTTACCCTCTAGTTTTTAGTTGGGTTTGGCTCAAACATCTTTCTTTATAATAAGAGTAAATTGTACAACTAATTTTGTATAGTGCTTATGAGCCAGTATTTGCTTTCTTGATTTTTTTCTCTATTGAGCTACTGTTGACTGCTCAAGGCCCTCTGTTACAATGTACTCTTCCTTGTCTAGCTTTTTTTTTTTTTTATGATTTATTTATTTGAGAGAGAGAGAGCATGCACAATCATGAGCCGCAGAGGCACAGGGAGAGGGAGAGAGAATCTCCAGCAGACCATTCTGAGCCTGGAGTCTGCAGTGGGGTGTGAGCTCATGACCCTGAGATCAAGACCTGAGCTGAAATCAAGAGTTGAGAGCTTAACTGACTGTGCCACCCAGGCATCCCCCTGGCCTACCTTCTTAACTGACCCCTTGCTACCTCCTTTCTTTTCCCGTATAAATTCTGAAATAATAGACTTGTAGTTTCCTTATATAGACCATGCTTTTTCAATCCTCTGTACCCTTTCTCACACTGTTTCCTCCACCACAATCTAGCTTAAAAATCCCATTCACGGGGCGCCTGGGTGGCTCAGTGGTTTAAGCCTCTGCCTTCAGCTCAGGTCATGATCTCAGGGTCTTGGGATCGAGCCCCACATCAGGCTCTCTGCTCAGCAGGGAGCCTGCTTCCCCCTCTCTCTCTGCCTGCCTCTCTGCCTACTTGTGATCTCTCTCTATCAAATAAATAAATAAAAATCTTTAAAAAAAAATCCCATTCACAAACAGACTCCTTCTTACTCTTTTAATTGTTTCTAATTCAAATTAGGTATTCCTCCAGGAAGCCTTCCTCTCATCCTCGTTTAGGCTAGTTGTCATTCCATGGTGTTCCCATAAGTTCATATCATATATTGGTATCTGGTGCTTAATACATGTGTATTGGAGGAGTGCCTGGGTGGCTCAGTGGGATAAGCCTCTGCCTTTGGCTCAGGTCATGATCTTGGGGTCCTGGGATTGAGCCCCACATTGGGCTTTCTGCTCAGTAGGGAGCCTGCTTCCCCCGTCTCTCTACCTGCCTCTCTGTCTTCTTGTGATCTCTCTCTCTGTCAAATAAATAAACAAAATCTTTTTAAAAATTACATTTGTATTAGGTAGAATAATTACCTTGAGTCTCATTAGACTCATTTGAGTCTTATTTTGCTAGATGCAGAAGCCATTCTGTCCCTTAAAGGAGTTTTGCATGCCTTACATATTATGAATTGATTTATGACTCTCAGAGGACAGTCTTACTATCAAGTTTTAGTGGACACATCTATAGCCTACCTGGAAGGTGATACCGTGTTGATTTCTAGACCCTGAAAAAGAACCAGTTTTTAAAAGGAAATTCATGCTGAATTGTTATGGTGGTTTATTCTCCATGGCATAGCATAAATAATTGCTTAAATTTAAAGAATCATACACTGAAAGGATCCTTTAAAATTGTTAGTTAACTCATAGTAGTTTTCAAAAGATGAGTTAATTGAAACCCCAAAGATGTTAAAGGACAGGGTTCAAGTTCAGCCTAGTGGCACTAGAGTTGCTGGTGGGCAACCTCCAACCTAAAGTCAACTTCTGCCCCAGGAAGTTCTTCTGTGATCATGTGAGGTTGACTGAGATCTGCCATTATTTGTATTGACCCCCGGGCTTGGCTGGAACAGATGGTGTCCTGAGTTACTCTGCACTCCTGTGGCATGTGACTTACTCTTCATTTCACCAGTTCAGCTGAGTAGTAGAAACTACCTACCTTGTTGTCCCTCCCATTTACAGTAGTCAAAGTACTTTCTCTTCATACTTTAAGATCTTTATCAAACTGTGTTATAGTGTTTGCTCTAAGCTTTAAACAATTGAGAAAACTCAAGAGAAAAAGGGAAATCTATTGTATTTACGCTATTTTTGCTCTTACCATTGTTCTTTCTCCTAATGTTTCACAGTCCTTCCTTCTATTACTTCCTTTCTGTCTAAAGGACTTCCTGTAAGCCTTTTTTTAAGGTAGGTCTGTAGTAACAAATTCTTAGTTTTCCTTCATCTGAGAATGTCTGGTCTTCCTCTTCTTTCCTGAGGAAACACTTTTATGTTCTGTTGATCTTTATTAAAATAACTATCTATTGACATATAATTATGAAAATTACATTTTGAAGCTGACTGCTGCCTTAAAAGGTTGTCTGTCTCAAATTGTACTTGTCCCTTTACTTTCTCTCATCCTTCCCCAGCACCCCTCATTAAAAAGTCATTGAAGAGGTGCTAGGTGACTCAGTCAGTTGAGCATCTGACTCTTGATTTCAGCTCAGGTCATGATCTCAGGGTGGTGAGACTGAGCCCCACATCGGGCTCCATGCTCCAGACTCCATGTGGTGCCTATTTGAAATTCTCTCTCTCTCTCTCTCTCTCTCTCTGCCTCTCCTCCTGCTAAGTCATGTGCTTATTCCCTTTCTCTCAAAAAAAAAAAAAGGCATTGAAAACCCAGGCCTATTCTTCTTTTTTTTTTTTTAAATTAATATATAATGTATTATTAGCCCCAGGGGTACAGGTCTGTGAATCGCCATGTTCATATACTTTACAGCACTCACCCTAGCACATAGACTCCCCAGTGTCCATAAACCCAGGCCTATTCTTGTGGTTTCCCTTCTGTTTATCAGAATCATAAAAGCAAACTCAAATACTTTAGCTAGATCAGGATAATACAAAAAAAGTAGTTAAAAGTTTTATACGTAGTATAGAAATGAGACAGTATGTTCTGAAAAGTATTTTTCTTCTATTGCTACTATTTTTCTATTGGGGATGATTATATTATTTAAAAGATAATAAAGTAAAAAAAAATATATAAGAGAAGTAATGAAGTAGTTGCCCTCCTTTTCACCACTGTCAGTTTATTAAGGTTAATTAAAATTTGTATGTATTATCAAAATAATTTTATTTTCATATGTAATATCACCAATCTCTTATTTTTATGAGCTTTTACTTAATTACTTTTTAATTTTTAAAAGTTTTTATTTAAACTCCAGTTATCTAACATACAGTGTAATATTAGTTTCAGGTGTACAATATGTGTTTCAACACTTCCATACAACATCCAATACTCATCATGACAAGTACATTCCTTAATCCCCACCACTCACCTCTCTCTGGTAACTGAAGATCACCACTCGTTAAAAAGTTTTTCTTATCTTTTTCACTATCTAATTTATACTTCCTAAGGACAACTATATTTTTAAGGGTAAGGTAGTTTTATTAATAGGATTGTGTTTTTTGTGTGTGCTTTAATAGTTTTCTAGAATCAAGTTAAACCTAAAAACAAAATCTTAATTTCTAAAGCAGCTGAAATATTCTTTTCTTAATGTATACATTTAATTTTGGTTGAAAGAACAGTCATTGAAGCTGATGATCCTGGTTAGCATTTATGCCTTTTTAAAATGTATTTTAGTTATCATTCAAAAAATTGAAGCAGAAGGAAAACTTCCAGACTCTTTTTAGTTATCATTCAGAGAAATCTTTTGAATTTATACCATTGAATTTTACTTTTCCAGCATCCTTTTATCAAGAATGCAAAGCCTGTGTCAATTTTAAGAGACCTGATCACAGAAGCTATGGAGATCAAAGCTAAAAGACATGAAGAGCAGCAGCGAGAATTGGAAGAGGAGGAAGAAAATTCGGTTCGTAAATACCCTCAAAAAGTCAATTTCTTTTCTTCTGAGTCATTTTTAATAACAAAATAACATAATTATGTATCACATTTTATGATGTCTAATGCTTCTCTTCTTTACTAATGATGTTTTCCTTCTTTTAAATTGTACAGTTTTTTCTGGTTTAGGATCCAGAGATGAATACCTCTTGGTATTCAGATAGTTGTAAAATCTGAAAACATAAATATTTTATTTTTTTACTGATTGAAAATGTCATTGATAGTATTATATTTTCCCACAGAAGTTTGTTTTATTTTTTTATTTTTTTTTTTTAAAGATTTTATTTATTTATTTGACAGACAGAGATCACAAGCAGACAGAGAGGCAGGCAGAGAGAGGGAGAGGAGGAAGCAGGCTCCCTGCAGAGCAGAGAGCCCGATGTGGGGCTCGATCCCAGGACCCTGAGATCATGACCTGAGCCGAAGGCAGCGGCTTAACCCACTGAGCCACCCAGGCGCCCCAGAAGTTTGTTTTAATCTTATAGTTACACAAATAGTATTATTTTGCTAATTTACATTTAGTTTCAATTTCAGAGACTAGTTATCCAATGGGGATTTCTAGAAATTCTTTTACCCTTTTCACCAATTATTAAACCTTGTGTCTTAAGGTATCTCAGGATAAGAACTAGTGTGTATCTTGGCAGAGTTGATTTTTGATCAACTTTGAGACAGATGTTTTAAACTTATTTTATACATGTAAGATTTTTACTAATGAATCCACCATTCAGAATTTTAAATAATATCTTTATAAAGATGATTTTATTTGTAGCTGTGGGATTGTGTATTAATTCTATAAAGTTAAATAAGTGATACGGAATGAGGTAAAGGCCTTGGTTTTTGCATTCAAAAGGCTTTATACTTCCCACCCTAGGTTCCTGTGTGTTGGTAGGTACAGTTATTGATTTCTCATTTGTAAATGTTGATTTTTTTTCTAGATTTTTTTTGTAGTTTTAAAAGCACTTTTATCATATATTATCATGTATTATTTATCATATATTTATCATATACCTATGTATTATTTATCATATATTATTTCATTTTATCTTTTAAAAAAAGATTGGTCACATATATATGTTATTATCCCATTTTGCAGATGAGTGAAATTAGGTTAGGAGAGAAGTGATTTACCGAATTTCACAAAGCTAATGAGGAGCCAAGAATAAAAATAAAAAACTTGTAAGCTCCCATGTTTATTCATTAATGCTTTATGCTCACTTTTCAATCAAATGTTTACCAGGGCTTCAGAAATAAGCAATGTTGACTTACCAGAGTTACATAATTTCTGATAAGTTTATATTCACAAAAATGTCTAGTTTTTGCCCTTCTGTGGTTGTACCCATCTGCCTTGCTTTTACCTTATGCAAGCTCCATATGAGTGCTGGGCTGGTAAACTACCTTCAGTTAGCTGTCAGTGGCGATTGATTGTTTTGCTCTGTTCTGTCTTCCCTACGTAATTATAGGCCAGTTTCCATTTTTGATGGATAAAGAACCATTGATGACTCCAGAGCTTACCAGTTTTTACTAGTCTTAATACCTTGCTATAGTCACTTCGGTGATTTTCTGCTGCTTCAGTGATCTCTTTCTTCACTATTTTCCTCTCCTCTACTGAGCTCCAGCATGACTGATCTTCTTTCAGATTTTTAATTTTTATTTATTTTATTTTTTCTTTTGATTTCTTTTTTTATTATGTTCAGTTAGTACATCATTATAGTATAGTATAGTACATCATTAGTTTTTGATGTAGTGTTCAAAGATTCATTAGTTGTGTATACACCCAGTGCACATCACAGCACGTGTCTAATACCCATCACCATGTTACCGCCTCCCCTCTCCAATCCTCACTTTGTTTCCTGGGGTTCATATCCATAGTCTCTCATGGTTCATCTCTCTCTCTGATTTCTCCCCTTTCAGATTTCCTTCCCTTCCCCTGTGGTCCTCCGTGCTATTGCTTATGTTCCACATATGAGTGAAACTATATGGTAGTTGTCTTTCTCTGCTTGACTTACTTCACTTAGTATAAACCCCTCCAGTTCCATCCATGTTGATGCAAATGGTAGGTATTCATCCTTTCCGATCGCTGAGTAATATTCCATTGTATATATATACCACATCTTCTTTATCCATTCATCTGTTGAAAGGCATCTTGGTTCCTTCCACAGTTTGGTTGTTGTGGACATTGCTGCTATGGACATAGGGGTACATGTGCCGCTTCTTTTCACTGCATCTGTACCTTTGGAGTAAATACCTAGTAGTACAATTCCTGGATTGTAGAGTAGCTCTATTTTTAACATCTTAAGGAACCTCCATACTGTTTTCCAGAGTAGCTGTACCAGCTTACATTCCCACCAACAGTGTAAGAAGGTTCCCCTTTCTCTACATCCTCACCAACATTTGCTGTTTCCTGTTTTGTTTATTTTTGCCATTCTAATTGGTGTAAGGTGGTATCTCATTATGGTTTTGATTTGTATTTCCCTGATGGCTAATGATGTTGAGCACTTTTTCATGTTTCTGTTAGCCATTTGTATGTCTTCTTTGGAGAAGTGTCTGTTCATGTCTTCTGCCCATTTTTTGACTGGGTTATTTGTTTTTTGAGTGTTGAGTTTGAGAAGTTCTTTATAGATATTGGATATCAGCCGTTTATCTGCAGTGTCATTTGCAAATATCTTCTCCCATTCGTGGGTTGCCCCTTTGTTTTGTTGACTGTTTCCTTTGCTGTGCAGAATTTTGATCTTGATGAAGTCCCAAAAGTTCATTTTTGCTTTTGTTTCCCTTGCCTTTGGAGATGTGTCTTGAAAGAAGTTGCTGTGGCCAATGTTGAAGTGGTTACTGCCTATGTTCTCCTCTAGGATTTTGTTGGATTCCTATCTCACATTGAGGTCTTTCACCCGTTTTGAGTTTTATCTTTGTGTATGGTGTAAGGGAATCATCCAGTTCCACTCTTCTATATGCAGCTGTCCAGTTTTCCCAGCACCACTTATTGAAGAGACTGTCTTTTTTCAATTTTTTTTTTTTTTTTAAATTTCTGATGTGGCCAAAAACCTTTCCCTCCATTGCTTGAAACATTTCTTCCTGAGTACTGGAGTCACTTTGTTCTTATCTTTTGAGTCTCAGCTTTAAATATCACACACTCCAAAACTTAGCAGCAATACACATTACAACTTATTACAACTTAACAATACACATTTATTATTTCGTGATATCTGTAGATCAGTTATTTCAGAAATGCCTTACTTGGATGACTGTCTTCTAAGATAGCTCACCCATAGGGCTATTGGTGTGCAGCTTCCTTTCCTTGTCATGTGGGACTCTCTCTAGGGCTACTCGAGAGTGCTCTCAGCATGGCAGCTGACTTCTCTTAGAGTAAGTGATCCAAGAGGAAATCTCAGTGCTTTTTATGACATAGTCTCAGAGGTTGCACACTGTCCCTTCTGCCACATTTGATCTGTTAAAAGAAGTTACTAGTCATGGACAGTGGTGGAGTGGGGAGCTCCAAGAACCTATGCCTTCACAGATTTACATGCCTGCCACCTCCCATTTTCTAGCTTGGCAGCAGCCTTGCAAACAGCAGCAGAGAGGGGTGGTGGGGGGAGCTGGTAAGAACCTTTTTCTCAGAAAACTGTGGCTTTGCATTTTGTCCTGCCTGGTCATTCCCTGAGGGAACAGCACAGAGATTTGCCTTTGTTTTGGCCCCTGGGCTAGAGAAGCTTCCTGGATGGTGTCTTACAAAAACATCTAAACTTACTGGAACTAATAAACAAGTTCAGCACAGTTTCAGGGTATAAGATCAACATACAAAAATCAGTTATGTTTTCATCAGAATAAATTTAAGCAAGAAGGTGAAAGATTTGTATAGTGAAAAAGTACAAAACATTGCCAAAAGAAATTAAAGAGTACTTACGACATCGGCAGAAGGATATCCTGTATAAAGGGATTGGTAGACTTAATAATGTTAAGATAACAATATTTTCCAGAGGATTCACAGATTAATCCCATCCCTATCAAAATACCATTGATCTTTTTTGCAAAATGGGAAAAGCCAATGCTCAAATTCAGATGGATCAAGGGGACCCCAAACAGCTAAAACAATATTGAAAAAGAAGAACAAAGTTGATGTATTCACCTCCCAGTTTAAAAACTTAACATAAGGCTGTAGTAATCAGATGTGGTAACAGCATAAGGATAAATATACATACCAATGGAATAGAATTGAGAGTCCAGAAATAAACCCATACATCTATGGCCAGTTGATTTTCAACAAAGGTATGGAGTTTCTTTGGTGAAAAAACAGATGGTACTGGGACAACTGAATAGCCACATATAAAAGAATGAACTTGGACCCCTACCACTCATCATATACAAAGGCCTTTTTTTTTTTTTTTTAAAGATTTTATTTATTTATTTGACAGAGAGAGATCACAAGCAGGCAGAGAGGCAGGCAGAGAATGAGAGAGAGGAGGAAGCAGGCTTCCTGCTGAGCAGAGAGCCCGATGCGGGACTCGATCCCAGGACCCTGAGATCATGACCTGAGCCGAAGGCAGCGGCTTAACCCACTGAGCCACCCAGGCGCCCTACAAAGGCCTTTTGATATAAGATCTGATTGGATGGATCAACAAACTAAATACAATGTTAAAACACTTAGGAGAAACCAGAAATAATTTTCTTGACTTTGGATTTGGCAATGGATTCTTAGATGACCAAAACATGAGTAACAAAAGAAAAAAACAAAAAGAAAAAGTGATCATAATATAAAACTCTATATGTTAAAGGATATTATCAAGAAATGAAAAGATATCCTATGAAATGGAAGAAGCTATTTACAGATTATGTGTCTGGTAAGGATCTAGTATCCAAGACATGTAAAGAACTGTGGCAACTCAACAAGAGAAAGACCTAATTGAAAAATAAGGAAAGGATTTAAGTAGACATTTCTCCAAAGGTATACAAATGGCCAACAAGCACATGAAATGAAGCTCAGCAACATTAGTCATTAGGGAAATGCAAATCAAATCGACAATGGGATATTACTATACACGTACTAGATGTGCTATTATTAAACAAACAAAACAAGGAAATAACAAGTGTTGAAAAGGATATGGAGAAATTGGAGCCTTCATACACTGCTGATGGAAATATAAAATGGTACAGCTTTCATGGAAAATAGTTTGGTAGTTCCTTAAAATGTTAAACAGAAAAAAAAAATGTTAAACAGAATTACCATATGATCTAACAATTTCACTTAAAAGTATATACCCAGAAGAATTGAAAACAGTCCATAGCACTATTCACGATAGACAAAAGTAGGTAAATTGTGGCATATACATACAATGGAATATTACTCAGCCATAAAAAGAAATAAAATAGTGATACATGATACTATGTATAAACCTTATATCATGAAGTGAAAGAAGCCAGACATAAAAAGTTATATCATATAATATGAATTATCTGAAATAGATAAATCCTCAGTGACAAAAATCAGATTGGTGCTTGCAAAAGACTGGAGATGGGGAGTAACTGCTTGATGAATGAACTCTTTTCTTCTAGGGTGTTGAAAATATTTTGGTACTAGATCGAGGTGTTGGTTTACAACATTGTGAACATACTAAATGAATCACTTTACACTTAAAAATAATATTGTGTTAGCTGAAGTTCAACTAACAATCAAAACAAGTCACATAGTCTGCCTCACACTTAAGCAGAGAAGTGGGCTCTACCTTTTCAGGGAAAATATCAAAGAATTTATGGGCATGTCTTAAACTATCAGGAACTGTCCTGTAGTTGCAAATGGCTTACATTCTTTGCACATGCACGGAATGGGTATACTCACTACCTCTTAGGAACTGTCTCTTCTTTACTCTTAAGTTTTATCCCTTTACATCACCAGCTGTCAGTCCAGGATTTCATCTTCTAAATCACATTCAGAAAGAGATGAGAATTTTTCAGTCTAGTTCATTTCAGTTTGAAGACTTACAAGCTTAAGATTAGTTACCTGCCCCCATGTACCTAGTATACAGTGGGACTTAGGCATAAGATTATCACTATAGATAGTTCTGTTCAAAAAGAATGAGGACAGGAGGCACATTAATTAGTACTCCATGGCAGTTTTGGAATCCAGCCAAGAAAGTGTTAGAAGTTCATTTCTATTCCTGCCCTGTTTCTCTCCAACCTTTTGCTGTGCCCTCTTGAGTTCTTGATTCTATTCTCTGTCATTCTTCCTTTTTCATGGAAGCTATTCTATATTTTGAACTAAATCGTTTTCTCAGCCTGCTTCCTACCTGTAGAAGTCTGAGGGTCCAAAGTCCTCCTTTTTTTTTTTTTAAAAAAAAGATTTTATTTATTTATTTGACAGAGAGAGGGGGAGAGAGAGATCACAAGTAGGCAGAGCAGCAGGCAGAGACAGGGAAGCAGGCTCCCTGCTGAGCAGAGAGCCCGATTTGGGACTCGATCCCAGGACCCTGAGACCACGACCTGAGCCGAAGGCAGAGGTTTAACCCACTGAGCCACCCAGGTGCCCCCAAAGTCTTCTTTTCATTTTGTGCTGTCTCTGTTCTACTGAGACTATGCTGGTGATGTTTTGGCTAAAAAACAAGAACAAAAACCCATTGTGGGTGTCCTGTAAATCTTACTGTGGTTCACTCCATTAGAACAGATGATGCTCACATATTTTGTTTAAATAATTGCTTCTTTACCTTAGGCTCCTGCTAAGATTGCTATGGGGCAATGTTTTTAAGCTTCTTAAAAGCCCTATTACCCATCTTGACTCTTTCTGAATTCTTAACAAAGGATTTTCCAGTCACTTCTGCAGCTTGATTTTTAAACACTATTTTCTGAATGTGCTTTGGATTTGATGTTTGCATAGAACTTTTTCATAATTGTAGCATTGTTTGTTGTCTGAGAGGCTAGGAATTTACAAAACCAGTAAGTCCTGATTCCTTTTTTGTTTAATTATTCTTTCTTAAGCTTTTTCTCTCTCCTTTTGCATTTTGTTGTAAGTAGCAGGAAGAAACTAGGCATCACCTTAAACACTCTTCCTGGAAATCTCCCAGGTTAATAGGTACATTTTTTACTTCCCTGGTTATTATTACACAATGTCCTAAATTTTTAGCCACAGCATAATAAGAATATCCTTTCTTCAAGCTTCCCATGCAGTTCTTAAACTCTAATTAGCCAATGATTTTTTAAAAGGCTAGTTTTAAGTTAGCTGGTATGGTTTATTGAAATATTATACAGACACTTGAATGAATGTTTAAATATTTATACAGTAAAAGAGTTAGTGCTTATTGTTTTTAAGTAAAAGAATAAGGCAAACATTCCACATGTGGTATGTTGGATGATTACTTAAAAGCAGAATGGATGGTGTTAATAAGTTGAATTTATGAGATAAGGCACCCAATTCACCATTGACAAGCAGTTATTTTTAAAGTAGATTAAAAGATTGATAAAGAGTTTACAAGAGTCGCTTTGTCACTGGAGTTTAGGCTTTTCCCATGCAGATCGCAGTGTTCAGTAAAAGACAAGTAGTTGAACAGATGTAGAAGAATGTTACATTAAGTGAAATGTTGAGTAAAAAGGTGGGATACTTCTTGATGTTGCATGCATGTGTGTAATATGCATGTATATATTATATGCTTGTGTCAGGCCCTTTATTTTCACTTCCATCTATAGAAAGTTATTTGATTTCCTATTAGTTTAGCAATGACTCAGAGAAAAAGATTTTGCCTATTAATTGGCCTGGGACAATGTCTTAGGTGTTCTGTTTTTGGAAAAGAAATGGGGACTTTCTGGTGATTTCTTTATGGTTTGAACTCAAAGCTTCTGACACTGTGGTCCTTAATGTCTTAAGGTGGCATATCCCCTTTAAATGACTCACTGAAGCAGTGATTTTTGGCATGAGTGTGGGGAGAAATGAGGGGTGCTTTGAAATATTCACTCCTGTACAGGTGATGATATAGCCTCCATATGAGCATTTCTCAAAACCTTCCTCCTCCTCCCTGCCCCTGATTTACTAGGGAACTTCATATCTGTCTACCTGGTGAGAACCTTTTGAACGAGGTGGTGAAGAGAACTATAAAATCAGCAGCTTCAGTTAGTCCCAAGCCTATCATATACCTAGTTGGTTAAGTGGGTAGAATTGATCCAAGAGCAGGACAAACTGCTTGAGTTAAGTCCTCATTGTGTTCCCATAGAACTCTGTGTCTTTGGGCAAATTGCTAACCTGGCCACTTCACTTTCACCACTTGTAAAAAAGGCAATTAATGATAGACCACACTTCATAGAATTCCTGTGGGAATATAATTTTTAAAAAATATCTAAGTACTTAGAACTGTATTATACATAGTCTGCTCAGTAAAGTTTAACTTTCATATTTATTAATGCTGCTACTTATGCCAGCAATATTGTTGTTAATTATAACATTTTGGCCAGATTTTGTTTTTGTTACTATTTGGTTTGCTTCATTTTTGGTTCCTTTGGTAGTAGTTGTTGCTGCTGCTGGCTTTGCTACTCAAAGGGCCACCAAGATGATGTCACTAATCACATTTGAACCAATATTTATATTCACAATTTCTTTTTAAGTATTTTAAGACATACTTTAAGTGGCCAAATATGTTTGGAAGAATTGATAGAGATTTTTGGAAACCTGCTTTAAGGTTATAAAAAATATATTTGAAGAAAAACAGTAAAGAAAATTTATTCTCATTCCTTTACTTCCTGAAAGTAAATTAGTTTCCATGAGGAACATTTATATATGAGATAAACTTATTGGTCAAAATGAAAATTCTTAAAAAGAATTGGTTTTTCTCAAATGTTACATTCTTACACTCTCTGTAGGAGCAGTAGACTCTGTGTGTGTTCAAACACAGATCATTTATTAGTTTTCTACTTTTTTCCACTCATTGTTTCTCTGTCCTCTCTCCTCCTCTAATCTGTACTGACTGCTTTCTAGAGTCTTGAGCAGCAGGCACCCTAAGACATCCCTTGAGCATCATCCTATGACTTTCCTTTTGTTCTGTTCTGTAGTGGATCCTTTGTTCTCTGTATCTCGTGTTTCTTGTTTTACTTCCTCATTCTGATGGCCCCTATCTCCCAGGAGCTTCCAGACATTAGCAGGGTATTTTGTTTGTTTTGTGTTTTGTCCCCCCCCCCCAACTTGTTTATCTGACCTTGTCTTTATTCTACCTTTACCCTTGAGAGATTGAGTATAAAATTCTGGGTATAAAATTCTGGATTGGAAGTAACCATGTTCCCTTAAAATTTTGAAGGTTTTGTCCTGTTTTCTGACTTATCAGAAGACAGATGACAGTCTGAAACCTGATCTTTTGAATGTTTTATGGAAGATTTTTAGATCTTAGCTTTTCTCTGTTATTTAAAGCTTTCATGATAATGTGCCTTGTAGATCTTTTTTTCATTCATTGTGTGGGGTGTCTTTTGGTCCTTTCACTTTAGAAATACCATTAAGTGCTGTGTAATTTTATATTTGCTTTTTCATGGTACTTTTCTTTCATCTCTTCTCTCTGCTCTTGTATATTCTCTCTTTCTCTCTCTGGCACTCCTTTTATTTGGTCATTGGGCTTCTTTGATTTATCATTCAATGATTTTTTTTTCTCTTTTTGTTTTTTCTTCGAGGTCTCATCAAATTTATCTCCTAAACCTTCTATTTTTTTCCCATGTGAAATAATTTAATTTCCAACATGTCCGCCTTTTCCTCATTGTTCTTATATTATCACTTTGAATTTTCTTTTGCTTCCTCCCTTGTCTCTGTTTCCTTTGTTTTCATCTCTGACTTTTCACTTTATGGACTTACTTCAAAGGTCTAGTGATGGTATCACAAGCACTAAAATTGCCTGCTGGACACTCTGTATGTAAGAGTAGAACTAGGTGACTTGCGTACCTTACTGTAAAAGATACTAGGATTCATTGCTCTGAGGCCTGAATGTGCTTGCTTCTTGTGACTTCTCTCCCTGCAAGCTTAAGTTTTAGATTTCTTTGGTCTGGTGAGTTAGCTGCTACTTACAGATTTATCTGCTTTCTAGGTTCCAGATTTTTGGACATCTCCTGTTTGCTGTTTTCTCCTTTCTCGTGATCTCTGTCTTTATGAGTTTTCCTTTTCTTGGCTTGTATAATATTGGAAGCGTTTTGGGAGGGATAGGCTTAAACCCATATGTTCAAGCCTCCATTTTAATGGAAACTCTTACCATTTGTCATTTCTTGGCTTTTCCTGAAATTGTAATTTGAAATATTGAGTTTTTAGTATGATATTTAATGTAGATAAATAAATCTATAAAACTTCATATATTATAATGTTTATAAACTCCTTGAATACTCATAAATTATCACAATTCAAAGAAAAATTTTAGCCTGTTCAGTTCTGGATTAGTTAGACAGTTTGTAATAGTGACCTAAGAAGGGAAGGGAAGCTTCTAAAAGGTAACTTACACAAAATCAGGGCAATTTAAGGCAGATTAGTAGTTGTTAACCATAGAAGTAAATGGATATTTCTCTTCTTTTTGAACTACTGTGTCTGTTACAACTAATTTTAGATGGTGGACTAAAGAAAGGTACACTCTTGGAACCTTCAGCCCCAGTGTTTGAGAATAATTATAGAATAAGGAACCATTATCTGATTGATGCTACATTTGTCTTAACATTTATATCTGTGATGTCAAGGTTGTTGCTTTGTAACCTCTCCTTATTTTCATTTGTAACGCATTTTGGTTACCTTTGGCTAATTAAACTTGCTTTTTAATTTGCTCTAATTTGGGAGATTCATTTGACCAATATCTGCTAGTTATAGTTCTGGAGACTGGTTACCTTTTAGGATATGCCGGGAGTTTTGGGATAGATACTTTGATATCCTAGTTGTTTTCATTGAGATTTTCTCCATTCATTTTTCTTCCTTTTTGATTATTTCAAAGAAGAATTTGTTTTTTTCAACATGGAGGGAGATTTGTTCTGCCAAGTTTTATTTCTGCATTGATTTTTATCCTGGAGGACTATATTCTTTGACAGCCTTTATAGTAGCTGTCTTTGGTCCTGACCCTGGATTGTGCCTTATCCAGTGAATGGACTAATGGGACACAGAGCCATGTTGGCCCTGGACCATTGGAAAATTTTATAAAGCTAAATTTTGAGATAATGTAGATTGAATTCTTTTCCTAATTCTAAAAACCTAGAGCTGTGAAATTCACCATATTGAGTTGCCACATTATAAGAGACATTTATATTTGATATTCAGTATGAATACTTGAGGTTCATTGTGGATCCTGCTTTTTCCATTCTCAGTGAGTGCAATTTCCTGAGAATTTATGAGTTATACCAATATCAACTTATAATTTTTCCAAGTTTAATTTTCTTCTACAGAGTTCAGCTTACTACACATGGAGAAAAATTTGTGGCCTAAAATTAAATAGATATTTCCATTAACTCTCAATGTGACTTTGAAAAGGAAACAGTTTATGATAACCATTTCAAGATATGTTGTTTTTAAAAATTTTAGTTCTGTACACCTGTGTCCAGGGTAACTATTATAAACAAACCTCCTTAAAATATTTTTTTATTCAAGAAAGGTATGGGATATGAGTGGAAATAGTGCCTTATGAATTTGATTTTTATACCTATTATAGAAAAAGCTAGTCTGATGAGAATACATCCTGACAAATTGACATGTTTTGATAGGTGTTGAGGTAATTGTGCAGATTTTAAAAATTAAACAAATTGCAAACAGAGATTTCTGCAGCAGGTTAATCCCAATATCAAGGTTTTTGTGTTAGTTTAAGCATTGCTAAACATGACAAATATTTTTTTTTAGCATTTCTGAGCATGTGATATAAATTTGGTTCTGAGATGGGTCAACTGTATAACATGGTAAGAAAGAATTTGTTTCTTAGATGTTAGTGGAAGATATTCCCAAATCTGTAGTGTGAGATGATTAAATAACATAACTGTATTTCTTCATATTTACTGTAAATACTTAAATTGCCTATAGAATGTCACCTTTTAAAAGAGTATCTGCAATGAGAGTTGCTCTATTTAGTAGAACTTTAAAAATGGAACATTTTGTTGTCACCAAGGAGCATGAATAGCAGAGTATAAAGCGAAGGTATGTGGATTGTTTCTGCCATATGAATTAAAAAAAATCTTGTTCAGTAAAGGATGCCGTTTTAAAACTAGGACAGACTTCTGTGCATTCTTTTTTTTATTAAACCGTGTACATATTGAAGTTTGCTAAGTACATACTTCTTGTCATGTCACAATATCACAAATACATTCTGTGAATGTGACATTTTACTCTTGATGTTACCCATGGTCACCTGGCCGAGGTAGTATTTATCGGGTTTCCTCACAATAATATTGTTCTCTTCCCCTTTCCATACTTTACACTTTGGAAAGAAATCACACTATACAGCCCACAGTTAAGGAGTGGAGAGTTATGCCCCTCCTGTTTGAGGGCAGAGTGTCTATATAACTTATATGGAATCTTTTTACACAGGGAATTTGTCTGTTCTTCCCATTTATTCAATAATTTATGTCAGTGATTCATGGTTATTTAATTTATACTTTGCACTTGAATTTAATAACACTTTATTTATTTTGTTCTCAAAGTGTTCTAGTTTTGACCGTCGGGAGCCTTTTCTCTTTGGCACCTTTGTGTCTTTGAAATACCCCCATCATTGTGGGTTTTTTAGGGGGTTTTTTTTAGTATTTTCTTATTCTCTGACACTGTAAGATACTTATATATCTTGTATATATCCTGCCACGATCCTAAAATCCTAGGAGCCTAGTTCCTTTAATTAGAGAATGGCATTCAAACCCAAGAGCTGGACTTGGTATGCTTATTGCCACTGTGGGGTATTATAAACCCTCTCAGTTGACAAAGCAAATGTGTTCATACTAACCTGTGTATGAACACATACCTATAAACTATATATCTGTATGTATGTATGTGTATGTATCTGATTCTGTGTATCTCCATCTGTATCAATGTTAAGCTGAACATGAGTTTATACTGATATCTCTGACTCTAACCCATCACGACATGGATCATTCTATGTGCCTCCTCTTGCTTATTACCTCCCACTGCAATGGTGAGAAATCTGGCTCCCATCACCTACTACTCCTTAGCTAAATATTTCAGTTCCTGTATACATGTATAGTAGTTTCAGAATTGTTAATCCATAGTCCCATGGAAACAACTTTATCAACTAGAACAAAGTTCTTACGTACTGTTCCTTTTATTTTTAGTCTTACAGACTTGACTCATGTCCAGTGTTACTCAGATTAGTTAGTACCCTTTCTGCCTACTTCCTTCAGTGCCGTTCTTTTATACATTTGTAATACAATTAGATGTGTGTGTGTGTGTGTGTGTGTGTGTGTGAGAGAGAGAGAGAGAGAGAGAGAGAGCGAGCGTGCACGAGAGAGAGAGACTCTGCATCCCATTCTGGGATCTCCTGACCTCTTAAGTGATTTTTAAAAATTCGTGTGCTTTAATAAAGTTCAGTCTTTACCATGTAAATTTCTATAGGTTTTGACAAATGTGTGGTGGTACATATCTACTATTTTAGTGTCATACAGAGTAGTTCCACCACCCTAAAAAATCCCCGTGCTTCACCTGTTCAACTCTTCCTCTACCCCTGAACCCTTTGTAATCACTCATCTGTAAACTCTCTGTAGTTTTTCCTTTTCCATAATGACATATAACCTTTTCAGACTGGTTTCTTTCACTTAACCAAATGCATTTACAATTCATCCATGTCTTTTTGTTAGCTCATGTTTTCATGGAATAGTATTTCATTGTGTGGATGTACCACAGTTGGTTAACCATTCACCTACTGAAGGACATCTTGATTACTTCCAGTTTTAGGCAACTATGAATAAAGCTACTGTATACATTTACATGCTGACTTTTATGTGGATGTAAGTTTTCAGATTAGTTGGGTAAATACCTAGGACCATAATTGCTGAATTTTATGGTATGTTTAATTTTCTAGAACTTGTCAAACTGTCCATTGTATTCTCACCAACAATGAATGAGAGTTCATGTTGCCTAGCATGTTCACCAGCAATTCATAGGAGTTAGTGTTTTTGCACTTTAGCCATTCTAATAAGTGTTTAATGTTATCCCAGTGTTAATTTGCATGCAATTCCTCATTATAGAGATGTTTGGCATTTTTATATGCTGATTTGTCAATTATATAGCTTCTTTGATAAAGTGTCTGTTCAGTAATTTCTCCTGTTTTAACATTTGTTTTGTTTTTTGTTCTTACTGTTGATTTTTAAGAGTTCTTTGAATATTTTGGATACGTCTTGTATAATATATGTGTTTTGCAAGTATTTTCTCCCAGCCTATGGCTTTTCTTTTTATTCTCTTAACAGTGTCTTTCACAGAGAAGTTTTTAGTTAATATCCCCATCAGTTTTTTTCTCATGGATCTTGCTTTTAGTGTTTTATCTATAAACCTACCGCTAAATTCCAGGTCACATAGATTTTCTCATATGTTTTCTCCCATAAGTTTTCTGGGTTTGCATGTAATGTCAAGGGTCTGTGATCTATTTCGAGTTAATTTTTGTGAAAGTCATGGAGTCTGTGTCTTGGTCCTTTTTTTGGCCTGTGGTTGTCCAGTTGTTCCAGTACCCTTTGTGTAAATGATTATCTTTTCTGCATTGAGTTGCCTTTTGTGTCTTTTCACAGATCAGTAGACTGTGTTTTTATGGGTTTGTTTCAGGGCTCTATTCTGTTCCATTGATTTATCAGTGATATATGTGTCAATTTTTTGACAAAATTATACTTTATTGATTATAGTAGTTTTATAGAAGTCTTAAAATTGGATATTGTGAGTCTCCCAATATTTATTTTTCTTCCTTAGTACTGTGTTGGCTGTTTTAGGTCTTTGCCTTTCCATATAAACCTTAGAATCGTTTTGTCAACATTTACAAATTAGCATGCTAAATTTGTATTGGGATTTAATAGACTCTATACACCAAAGAAGAAATGACATCTTAGTAGTATTGAGTCTTTTAATCCACAAACATGGAGTGTCTCTCGACTTATTTAGAACTTTGATTTCTTTCATCATTACATACAGATTCTATACATATTTTGTTAGATCTAAGGGGTTTAGGATAGGTTTTGTTGTTGTTGTTTTTTCTATTAAAGTAGACTTTTTTTTTTTTTTTTAGATTTTATTAAAAATGTTTGGTTTTGTATCCCTGGAAAAATTCCACTTGATTACAGCATATGATCCTTCTAATATAGTATTGAATTCAGTGTGCTAATATTTAGTTGATGATTTTTATATCTGTGTTCATCAGGGATAGTAGCCTATCATTTTCATTTTTTTTTGGCATCCTTGTTTGGTTTTGGTATCAAGGTAATGCTGGCCTTGTAGAATGTGTTTGGAAGAGTTCCCCCTCTTCTGTTTTTTAGGAGAGTTTGAGAAAGATTGGCATTAATTCTTTGAATGTTTTGTAGAATTTACCAGGGAAGCTCTCTGTTCCTGGAATTTTGTTTGTTGGTTTTTGATTATTGAATCAATTTCCTTTCCAGTAATTGATCTCTTTAGATTTTCTATTTTTTATTTTTCTGTTTCATCATGATACACATTTGGCAGGATGTATGTTTCTAGGAATTTATCCACTTCCTAGGTTGTTCAGTTTGTTGTATAATTGTTCATAGTAGTTTCTTATGACCCTTTGTATGTCTGTGTTACTAGTTGTAACATCTCCTTTCATTTCTGGTTTATTTGAGTCCTTTCACTTTTTCTTAGGAAGTCTAACTACAGGGTTGTCAATTTTGTTTATCTTTTCAAAGAACCAGCTCTTAATTTCATTGAATTTTCCTATTGTCTTTTTAGTCTCTGTTTCATTTATTTCTGCTCCAATCTTTGTTATTCCCTTCTACTAACGTTAGGCTTCTTTTGTTCTTTTTCTAGTTCCTTGAGGTGTAAAGTTAGGTTCTTTATATGAGCCTTCTCTTGTTTCTTGAGGTAGATATTTATTCCTATGAACTTCCCTCTCAGAATTGCTTTTGCTGTATCCCATAAATTTGGGTATGTTATTTTTCCATTTTTGTTTGTCTTAGGTATTTTTTAAATTTCTCTCTTGATTTCTTTGTTGACCCATTGGTTATTCAGTAGCATGTTGTTTAATCTCCACATGCTTGTAAATTTTCTAGTTTTCTTTTGTAAGTAATTTCTGGTTTTATACATTTGTGGCCCAATACCCACACATCAGTCTATGTGATACACCACATTAACAAATGAAGGATAAAAATCACATGATCATCTCAGGGTACGTGGTGGCTTAGTTGGTTAAGTGTCCAATTCTTGATTTTAGTTCAGATCATGATCTTAGGGTTGTGGGATCAAGCCCCTTGTCAGACTGAAATGCTAGGCATGGAACCTCACTTAGCAAGGTTCTCTTTCCCTCTCTGTCTACTCCTCCCCCCTCTAAAAATCATAACCATCTCAATAGATGCAGAAAAAGCCTTTGACACAGTTCAACATCCATTTATGATAAAAACTCTCAACAAAGCAGGTATAGAGGGAATGTACCTCAACATAATAAAAATAAAATATAAAAAATAAAATAATATATGACAGAACCACAATTAACATCATACTTAACTGGAAAAAAACTGGAAGCTTTTCCTCTAAGATCAGAAATAAGACAAAGATCCACTGTCACCACTTCTATTCAACACAGTATTGGCAGTCCTAAGCAGACATTTAGGCAAGAAAAAGAAAAAAAGGCATCCATATTTGAAAGGAAGAAGTAACACTATCACTGTTTGTAGATGACATGATATTATATAAAGAAATCCCTGAAGATTCCGTTAAAAAAACTATTAGAACTAATAAATAAATTCAATAAATTCACAGGATACAGTATTAGTATACAAAAATCTGTTACATTTCTTTACACTAATAATGAACTATGAGAAAGAGAAATTAATAAAACAATTCCATTTATAATTGCATCATGGAATAAAACATCTATGAATAAATATAACCAAGGAGGTGAAAGACCTGGATATTGAATACTCTAAGACATTAATGAAAGAAATTGAAGAAGACAAAAATAAATGGAAAGATACTCCATTCTTATGGATGGGAAGAATCTTTATTATAAAATGTCCATACTACCCAAAGTAATCTACAGTTTCAGTGAGATCCCTATAAAAATTCCAATGGCATTTTTCATAGAAAATTTTTTTAAAAGCCTAAAATTTCTATATTACTACAAAAGACCCTGAATAGCCAAAATAATCTTGAGAAAGAACAAAGCCAGAGGCACCAGACTCATTGATTTCAAACTATATTACAAAGCTATAGTGATCAAAACCATATCGTATTAGCATAAAAACAGATGCATAGATCAATGGAACAGAGTAGGGATTCTAGAAATAAGCCCATCCTTAAATGGTCAATTAATTTACAGCAAAGGAGTTAAGAATATACAATCTAGAAAGGACAGTTTCTTCAATAAATGGTGTTGGGAAAACTGGACTGCTACATACCAAAGAAAGAAACAGGAAGGGACATCTGGTTGCATCAGTTGAGCATCTGACTCTTGGTCTCATCTTGGGTCTTGATCTCAGGGTTGTGTGTTCAAGCCCTGTGTTGGGCTTCATGCCCAGTGTGGAGCCTACTTAAAAAATAATAATAATAATAATGAAACAGGATCATTATCTTACATTATACACAAAAACTAACTCAAAATGGATTCAAAGCTTGAACATAAGATGTGAAACCATAAAACTCCTAGAAGAAGAGATAGACAGCTCCTTGACATTGGTTTTGGCAATGCTTTTTGGAATCTGATACCAAAAGCAAAGGCAACAAAAGCAAAAATAAATGAACGGGACTATATTGAGCTAAAAAGCTTATGCACAGGAAAGGAGACCATCAACAAAATAAAAGGACAGCCTACTGAATGGGAGAAAATATTTTTAAATCATATATTTGATAAATGGCAAATAACCAAAATATAGAGAGAACTCACACTACTTAATAGCAAAAACAAAACCATCCAATTAAAAAATGGGCAGAAGATCTGAATAGACTTTATTTAAAAGAAGACATACAGGTCTTCTTTTGGCCAACAGGTACATGAAAGATGCTCAACATCATTAATCAGTAGGAGAATGCAGGAGGAGTTAAGATGGTAGAGTAGTAGGTGCTGGGTGGCTCAGTTGGTTAAACAACTACTGTCAGCTCAGCTCACGATCCTGGAGTTCCAGGATCAAGTCCCGCATCGGGCTCCCCATTCATGGGGGAGTCTGCTTCTCCCTCTGACTCTCCCCCATCTCATGCTTTCTCTCTCTCATTCCCTCTCTCAAATAAGTAAATAAAGTCTTAAAAAAAAAAAAGCTGGTGGAGTAGTAAGGGGATCTGTTGCTTGCTTTGTCCCTTGAACACAGCTTGATCAACATCAAATCATTTTGAACAACTAGGAATTCCATCTGAGGATTAAGAAAACAGTTTACAAAATTGGAGCAAGAGAATATGAGAGATGCAAGGTTCAAAGCTATGAACAGAGGGAGAGAAAAGCCAAGGTTTATGAAGGGGAGAGAGCCCTTTTCATGGAGTGAAGTCAGGGAGAAAGGGAGAGAGCAGGAGAGTTGCATGTATGGTTTACACAATATGCTGCAGTGAGGGGATCCCCTGGGTTGTACTGAGAGAGATTGCTCCCCTTCTTGGAGTATATTTGGAAGAGGGTATTTTGCCTCTCCAAGAACAAAGGGCCCTCCAGGAGCCATGGAGTGGCTGTTCAGCAGTAGGGCTGGTCACAGCTTTTCTTTGTGTGTCACAAGACTTCCACCACCATGCACACCATGCAACTGCTTTTCTGGGACAGAATGGTGCCCGGTATGCCGGGGGGCTCTTTTCTAGGGGAGGGGAATGGGTCTGCACTTTGGCGGGTCCTTTAAGATTTAGAGTTTTGAATCCCAGGCCCCAGGCAGAAATAAAATAGAACTGTGGTGCCACATGCCACCAACAGGTTGAGGGCAGCGATCTGACAAAAGCCTGGGACACAGGAGAGAGATTGTTCACTTTTCTGTGAGGGCCTCCTAAATAGTGGTGGCCATGAGTTCCTCTTCCCAGACACCAGAAGGTGGGTCCACCCTCCCCCCAGCATAGTTAGACTTCAGAGTGGAAACAGCACCATTGGAGGCTGGAGTCATGTGCTCCTCCTCCCCCAGGCCTGGCATCTTTGCGAGAGCAGGTCTGACTGTGACCCAGTCCAGTGGGCCTCTCCCTCAGAAGAACAACACTGGCGTCCTGCCCCCCACCTTGCCCCCTGTGTGCCAGGTCTGCTGATCATAGAGTGCTCCAAAGGGTCAGCTTCAGTTCTGGTGGAAATAGGACCAGGCTTTCTTTTGTTCTTTTTTTCTTTTCTATTTATTGCATACAAGAGACTTATTTTAGATCCAAAGACACCTCCAGATTGAAAGTGAGGGGCTGTTTTTCATGCTAATCGACATCAAAAGAAAGCTAGAATACTGATTTCAGACAAACTAGGTTTTAAACCGAAGACTATAATAAGAGATGAAGAAGGGCACTATATCATAAGAAAGAGGTCTATTCAACAAGATCTAACAGTTATAAATTTTTAAGCCCCCAGAGTGGGAGCAACCAAATTTATCAGTCAATTAATAACAACCTTAAACTCATTGATAACAAAACAATAATAGTAGGGAACTTTAACACCCCATTCACAACAAGGGACAGATGATGATCTAAGTAGAAGATCAACAAGAAAACAAGAACTCTGAATGACACACTGGACCAGATGGATTTAACAGACATATTCAGAGTATTTCATCCTAAAACAGCAGAATATATATTCTTTATGAGTGCACATGGAACATTCTGCAGAATAGACCACATACTGGGTCACCAATCCGGCCCCTACCAGTATAAAAAGATTGAGGTCATACCATGTATATTTTCAGACCACAACACTATGAAACTTGAAGTCAAGAAAAAGAAAAAAATTGGAAAGACCACAAGTACGTGAAGGTTAAAGAACATCCTAGTAGAGAATGAATGGCTTCACCAGGAAATTAAAGAAGAAATTAAAAAATACATGGAAACAAATAAAATTGAAAACATAACCATCCAAAACCTTTGGGACACAGCAAAGGTGGTCCTAAGAGGGAAGTATATAGCAATACAGGCCTTCCCTAAGAAGCAAAAAAAGTCTCAAATATACATTCCAAACTTAAACCTAAAGGAGCTGGGAAAAGGACAGCAAATAAACCCTAAAACCAGAGAAGAAGGGAAGTAATTAAGATTAGAGCAGAAATAAATGATACACAAATAAAAACCAATGAAACTAGGCTCTGGTTCTTTGAAAGAATTAACAAAATTGCCCTACCCAGACTTACCAAAAAGAAAAGAAAAAGGAACAAATATAATCACAAAGAGGAAAGATCACAACCAACACAGCAGAAATGCACACAATTATAACAGAATATTATGAGCAATGATATGCCAACAAATTGGGCAATTTGGAAGAAATGGACAAATTCCTAGAACTATAAACCACCAAAACTGAAACAGAAAGAAAAAGAAAATTTGAACAGACCCATAATCAGCAAAGAAATTGAATCAGTAATCAAGAATCTCCCAACAGATAGGGGAATGCAAATCAAAACCACAGTATATCACCTCACAACTGCTAGGATGGCTGTTATCAAGACAAGGAATAACAAGTGCTAACAAAGATGTGGAGGAAGGGGAACACTTGTGCACTGTTAGTGGGAATTTAAATTGGTGTAACCACTGTAGAAAACAGCATGGATGTTTCTCAAAGAATTAAAAATAGAACTATCATATGATCCAGCAAATGTATTTACCCAAAGAAAACAAAACAGTAGTTCAAGAAGATAATGTGCATTCTCCCATACTCATTACAGCTCTTATAATAGTCAAGATATGGAAATAACCTAAGTGTCCATCAATGGTTGAATGGATAAATAAATAGTGTTATTATATATACAATGGATTATTATTACTCATCCATAAAAAAGTGAAATCATGCCATTTGTGACAGCATGGATGGACCTTATGCTAAGCAAAATGTCAGAGGAAGACAAACACCATGTGATCGCTCTTATATGTGGAATCTTCCAGAAAGATCGAGTTCATAGATACAGAGGACAGATGAATTGCTACAAGAGGCAGGGGTAGGGGATGAGGGAGTGAGGGAAATGGATGAACTTTTTTTTTTCAGTTTAAATAAATTGCAAAAAATTTTTTAAAAAACAAGCAGGAAAGAAACCAACTATCTTTAGCTCCACTGAATACCCAAAGTCTACCATTGTTCCATTTGAATACAGCAAGATACAAACTACCTTAACAAAATTATGACACTACAGACTCCATAAGTTGGCCTAAATTCCAAGTTGCTTCATTCAGAAAACTAAGGATTTTGAGTTGGTATTTAAGATAAAAATTTTTTAAAATTCCAAATTCCAATTTTTTTATTGCTGGAATATATAGAAAGCAGATAATTTTGTATTTTGTCCTTGCATCCTGTGACCTTGTTGTACTTGCTTATTAATAAGTTCCAGGAGTTTTTTGGTAGATTTTTTGAAATTTTATGCATAGTCATGTCATCTAAAAATAAAGGTAGTTTTATTTCTTTCTCTCCAATTTTTATAACTTTTGTATCTTTTTTTTGTCTTACTGCACTAACTAGACTTCAGTATTCTTCTGACTTTGACGTTTTGTATCCTCACTAGGTTTCTCTTTTCTCCCTCTTTCAGAGGATATATCTTTTTTTCCTTCATAAAAACTCATCTAGAAGAAAACTAAGACATGATAATTTGTCTACAGGAAGATTGCAGTCTGATGGTGAGACTCCAAGGGAGCTGATGACTGATCACAGTGTGCTATGCCAAGCACTGTGATAGAGAGATGTGTAATGGACAGAAATTGTTGTTTTATTGCTGCATGATTTTCTTTCTACCTCCCTTGAAAGGTGTCTTCTCTACTTGCCTTTTCTTTTCTGTCAATCACATTATCTCTTTTTTCTAGGCCCTTCTTCTTCAACCTAAACATGTAACTATATTTTGACCTTTAAAAAGGGGGGGGGGCGAATCAACAAATTATTAATGAACAAACTATGATAGAATAGTCAGAGTCTTTGTTTCTTCACTTAACCACATTTTCTCTCTACCCCTTATACTGTGGTGAAATATTCCACCAGCAGTCCTCTCTCCAAGGCCACTTTCTGGGTAACATGGGGTCGCTTTAGCACTTCTTTAATTTGAGGTGCCCCTGGCTTATCCAAATCATTTTGGGGAGCAGACTGCTGGATATAGAGGCTTGACCACTAAGGGAGAGCACGCACAATTAGGAGTCAGCAGGCTTTTTGTAGTTGGTAGTGAAACCAGAAGCAAAAATAGGATTGCTCAAGAAGTGTTTAAAGGAAATTTTAAGTTGCTTCTTCTTTCTAGACTTCTTACTTCACCCTCATTTATCTGACAAATTCTTTAACCTTCAGGAGTCGTGTTGGACATTGATTCCTCTGGGAAGGGGGAACCTTTCAGGATGCTTCTCTAAGTTTCAGATGAGCAAGTGCTCTATTGTGGTCCCTATATGGTATCCTCTGTTTACTTCTATGAGAATATTTACCTGACTTGTCTGCTTTCTGCTTCTTTTCACTAAACTGCACATTTCTCAAGGACAAAGACTATTTTATTTTAGCACGCTGCCTGCACACAGTATTATTATATATTTAATTTTTGAATCAACAGCTGTATATAATGTATACTTTTCTTTGTAATAAAACCTTTATACTGGCTTCTACCAGACTTTTACTCCTTATTATGTGGCATATTGCCACGTGATTATCACCAGCACAGGATGTATTCACATTTAAAATGAAGAAGGTACATAATGGTACTGAATATTTTCCTTCAGCAGTTCTTTTTTTTTTTAAGATTTTATTTATTTATTTGACAGAGAGAGATCACAAGTAGGCAGAGGGCAGAGAGGCAGGCAGAGAGAGGGTGGGGGAAGCAGGCTCCCCACTGAGCAGAGAGCCCAATGTGGGCCTCGATTCTAGGACCCTGAGATCATGACCTGAGCCAAAGGCAGAGGCTTAACCCACTGAGCCACCCAGGCACCCCCTTTAGCAGTTCTTAAACCAAATGTGATAAATACTTGGTTTGGGGTATAGAGGAGGATTTCTTGGGGGTTTGTTGGCTTCCCTGACACTCCTCTGCTCCAGAGTTTAATTTGTATCATTAATGTAAATTACACATTAAAATTAATCTTATGTTAGTGTGCTTCAGGTAGTCTTCTGATTTAATGCTTCAGAGGGTGATTTCTCAAAACCATTTCATAATATCTTATCATTTCTAAGCTTATATAGCGATATTTCTTCTGTATTTAAGTTTTTATTTGCTATTAAACAGTATCATAATGGAACAAAAAAAGTAAAGAAAGGATGAGGAAAAATTTCTTTTCAAAGACAGAGTAGCCGTTATATTTATTCTACAAACATAAGGTATTCAATCATAAATATTTTAATATAAATCAATTTAGAATGCAGTGATAAATATGAATGTTTGATGTTTCCTGTTGTATGTTTCTGTCAGTTTTGTGGAATCAACAACTGTTCGTTGGCCTTCTGCTAGTATATGGAAGTTATTGGGGAGATTACTGAATGAAGGCAACTTGTCCTGTAAGAAATACTGTTTATTTAAAAATATAACTTACAACATGGCTGTGGTTATGATATTTTGAAATATATCAGCTTAAAATAATTAGCCACTAGTCTCTTTCTGAAAAGTATTGATAGTATTTTAGTAAATAGAATAACCTGTTTTATGAACCTGTATTATCTGTGTAAATCTCCAATTAATGGAATTTGTTCCAGTGTTTTGTCTTTGGTGCCCTCTTGTGGATTTTTTATAAACTGCTTGTGACAACAATTTTTAAAGGTGTATTTTTATTTTAAAATATTTGATTTTATAATCTTCATATTTTGTCAATCTTTTGACATGCTTTTGGCTGGAGGAGAAAAAAGAAAAATCATGGTTAAGGTTGCTTTTACTTTTTAATTTACTCTATTGTATGTCACTATTGTGCACAGGGGATGTAAGATAATCTTTTGTTTGGAAACTTTTAATATAATGCCAAGAACTTGTGCAGTCTTGCTTCATGGAGCCTCTGAAGTCCTGCCCACACGCCTTCTCACCATTTAGGCTTGTAATGATGAACAAGTCTTTTATGACTTTTGGAGATCTTGAATGCTTTGATGTAACTTTAAAACATGCCTGTGAACATGCAGAAAGTTAGGATCCATGAAGGCAGAAGTTTCTGTTTGTTAAAGACAGGTATGTCAAAGACAGCAGCTGTATAAGCTCTTAACGCTGCTCTCGCAGTGAAATAGAAGGACCACCTACTTACAGCAGTGGAAGAAAGTTCATTCTTTGTACAGATTTTCAGATACTGTAAATCTTAGTAGCTATTAATTGGTAAATACCAATTTATTACTTTTTTTTTTCAGCCTGGCAGACACTGAAGCAGTGCTTAAGGGCAGCTGTTTGAAGGAGGTATTTTTGATGTCTTCTCAGTAGTTCTTAGCTCTGCTGGGTTGAATGTGTCCTAATGAGACCAGAGCTAACCAGCTGATTCTGCTGTGGGCCATTTCATTGGTAACAGAAACAATAGATGCTGCAGGGATCATTGATAAAGAGGTGGTGGGGTAAGCTCTCCCCTCTGTTGAATTTGAAGTTAATGCTGTGTGGTTCTCATCAGTACTTTGACCTTGCTGTAGCAGAGAGCTATTTTTAGTGCATTCGTACATCAAGCTTTTCCTTGCTGTGAGTCATACAAGCAAATGGACAGTGGTACCCTTTGATTTTTGCTTTTATTAATTCAAGTAATAACTCGAATTTATTTATTGACATAGGTTAGCATGTTAGCATAACGGCCCCAAATTTAGTTATGCCCAGGGAGATGTGAAAGATTCCTGCCACAGTTTTCTCCCAATTTTATGTCCATTCCCCTGAACTCACACCGTACATGCCTTGTTGATTTCTTATTTGACCCTTTACTACAAATTGATTGTAAGATTTCAATACTTTAATCATGTGATGAAGTAGCAAATTCTCTTAAGTCGTGTTTTAGTTACAAATAGCTGGCATTATCTGTTTTCTCGGCTGTTTTCATCTATTCAGATTAGAACCTATCACACTTTTCTCTTTAGAGTCAGTTTCATCTATTTATCTTCTTTCATGATTTCTTTCAGATTTGACTTGTGGTTTGTTTCTACAGACCTTTTCAGTCGAATCTGGATTTCAGTAATAACCTTCTGATTCCAAGCTCTTTCTCCATTCTTCTCCAAGTCATCCTTTAGTTTCCAAGGCTCTTGTCACTTCTCTGCAAGCAACTTAAGCAGGTTCTTAGTGTTTAGAGCACCCTGTAAACTGTAGATCATTTTTTAATGCAGTCAAACTGACTTAATGCTTTCCCTTCTAGCCAGAATATTTCTATGTTTGTGCTTTGGTTTTTTTGTTTGTTGTATTTTGTTTGTTTCCAGTCTAGAATGCCACTGTATACTCCTAATTTTTATCCTAGAAATTTTTGTCTTAGAAAGATGCAACTTTCTAAGGTGACTAAGTTAATTTTAAGGAGGGAGTCTTAATTCTTTTGTTTGCTGTTCGTACCCATTCTCTGTAGCTTGTCTATTTATTCATTGTTTATCTTTTGAATTGTGAGCTCAGCTCTAGCTCAGTTTTATTTCTGAGAATGATATGTGAGTTCTGGGTTGAAGATTGAGTTTGAATCCCTACATAGGGTGGATTTTTATTTGTTTCTATCAGGTACCCCAGGTACTTCCATAGTAGGACTGCATTAGGCTAATTTCTCAGCATGGGGTTCCCCAGACCTTGATTGTAAGTCATGTTAGAAAGGACTGAAACTGTGTTTCAAGCTTCTAAAAAGAAGCAACCCCCACTTCCCGTCTTTACCTGAAGCCCAAGTGACAGAGACACGTTTGCATGTCTTACCTTCTTTGCATGTGAGTACATTTTTTTTCTTGCACACCCTTTCACTGAGGACATAGACCTTCAAGATCCCCAACTTTATGCAGGGGTTTCAGTTCCACTTTGGAGAGAACTCAAGGACTTGTCTCTTGTCCCCCTTTATCCATTAAAATCTCCATCACCACCCCACCCCCATCATCTTATACCCCTAAAGCAGCCCTTAAGTTCTGATTTAGCTTATTCTCACTGTTTTCCAGCTCTTTGGGGGGCCGGTGTGGATTCCCTTTAATATCTTGAAAGCTCACTTATGCATTTAGACTAACGTTTATTACATTGTTTGCTGTTTCATTGTCATCCCTGATTAGCACCTGTAACAGGTTTGAAAGATATCCAGACCTCTATAGTATTGCAAATTTTTGTATAATTGGTTCATTTATATATTTTACATATTCATTTTTTTCCTTACAAAATAGTTTTGGAAAAATAAATAAATAAAAACAAATTTTTTATGTTGTAACAGAATACATACTCAGTGGAATTGTCTAGTTGAATCAACACCATTAAGATCACTGTTGTATGCTGTTAACGTGCTGTTGCGTATTGTACTAGTAATACAGACGTATTTAATATTTCAAGATGAGAAATAATTAGAACATTTCCCATTAGAATGACACCTATTTAAGAAATATTTAATATTTAAGAAATATTTAATATTTAGTATTTAAGAAATGGTCTATCTCATTGTTACATATAGCAAATGCTTTCTAAAGTATTTGTGTAAATATCTTTAAAATCAAAGAGTAGCTGAATATTTAGAAAATCCTTTAAAGTAATAAATGTGTGAAGTTAGCTAATGCAAAGTCTGGTTATTTCTCAGACTGTTATAGCATAAATCTGTCTTAGCAATGGAGTAGGATTTCCTAATAATGTTTTCAAATATTTGTATTCCATGTGGATTTTATGATTCATAACCTGGATTATCATCAGTACTCTGTTTTGCATTCCTGGCACATGATGACCACTGATTGAAATGCTATTGTATTCCTTACTGGAATTGGCTCCTTTCTACAGTGGAGAAGCATCTGTTCCGCAGACCTTTTTCTATAAAGTATCAACATGTTTTTCTTCTGCTTTTCTTTTGTGAGGAATAATGGAGTATCTATAAATGAAATATAACTCTGGAAAAACATATTAAATAACTGTTTTATTGTAAAAATGCTAGAAGTACCAAATGAAATTTTAGTAATAATCTGAAATACCAAGAACAATTTCAGAGTTCATGATTTTTTTAAAGAAAGAAGTGTTGCTGAAAAGTTTTTACCACCATCACCAAGTTATTAGTGTTCAAGTCTTCAAATGTCATATAAACTAGTTCTTATTCAATTTGTACTTTATTAATTACTGTTTGGGTGCCACCTTTCATGAGTGAGTTGAGTTCTCTGTTTTTTGCATTGCTATTTTTTTACTGCCAATTTGTAAATTAGATTAGCATCCTTTAGCAAAGTGACTATGTAAGTGAAATTAATATGCTGTAAAAGCAGTCCCTTCCAAACTTGGTTCAATGTTTTTATAATTTTTAGATTGCCTGAGCCAGTTGTATGAATCCAGAGGTCCAAACCTCATTATCCCCTTGTAGATTCAACTCTAATATGGCATATAGGAAGACTAAAAGTATTATTTCACACCAACCAAATGGAATGTTTCTTGTTAAGTTTAATTGTCACAGCACTGAATCTTACAAGGATAAGAGACAAATGACTCACGCATATAAAAATAGTTTAGTGTTTTGGGAATTAAACTGGTTGCAACCATGATAAAATATTAAACTAGCAGTCAATTTTTTAATAGAAATGTTTTCTATTCAGTTCTATTCTATTCAGCTTTTTTTAAATAGAAAATCAACTTTTTCCCTTCCTCTTCAGTGGTGTCTACTGGAAAGAGTAAATTCCACGTTGGCTTTTTTGTTTGTTTTTTAACTTTTGGCCCAAGTACAGATCAGTTTATATATGTGTATGTCAGTTTTTTTCTCTTAGCAAAATGAAACATGCTCCAGCTAACCTGTAATATAAATTCATCCAGACTTGAGAAATGCTGTAAATAATTTTAAAGCCTTATAAAATTGGAAATTAGATCTTGGGCTTTAGAATCAGAATGACCTAGTTAGAATTCTTACTCCCCTACTTATTTGTTGTATCACCTTAGACAAATTATTAAACTCATTTGAACTTCAGGTTCATCATTTGCACACTTAGAGTTAATAATATTTCACAAGATTAATAAGAGGATTAAATGGGAATATCCTACAAAAAGTCCTTAGCATAGTGCTTCTAACTCACTGATAACTGTTTTTATGATTATTAGAAAAATGATCAACTAATAACTCTAGTTAATAGCATTATTGTCCCTCTCAAAGTTTCTCCAATAGCCATGCTGTATTTTAAAACAATACATTAGTTTAAATAAAATTCTACTCTAGAACCTAATATAACATTGTCCTTTAGTTTTGTGTTTTGGCACTACCTCATCATAAGGGCTTTAATATTAGTTTAATAGCTTATGTATTAAGAACAGGCTTTGTACTGGATACCAGGAATATAATAGTTAAGATTTGGTTATTGTCCTTGTAGATTTTGGAATCTAATGGGAGATTTGGACAAGTCAAGTTTATAGACAATGACAGTATTGTGTAGTAAGCATATGAATGGCATAAGCATGTGACAGTACAGAACAGGGCACCTAATTCAGTCTCAGGGTAGCTGAGCCGAGTAGGGATGGCTAAGTGTAGTTCTGTTAAAGAAAGAAGCTGTCAGATAAAGCACTCACCCAAATTCATGTATATGTGTGACTATATAGTATGTATCCTTTAAGACTTAATTTAAGGGCAGCTTCCTCTGTGAGGCTTTCTTCATTTGTTATAGGCAGAGTTGAGGCCCTATTCTTGGTTCTCCCATTGTACTTTGCCAGTACTTTTTTCATAGTACTTAACAAATTGCCTAGGAATTTATTGTTCATATGACAGTCAGTTTCTGTTAGACACCAGACTCCTTAACAAACCAAAGTGGAAAAAAACTGTTTCTTATTTATCTTTGTATCTGCAAGGCCTATCCGCTCCTTGATATATTACAAATTTACAATAAATGCTTATTGAATGAATTAGTAAGTAAAACTATAAATGGATCCAATCATTAAATAAATTTTTAATAAGTACGTGTTACGTGCCAGGTGTCTGAGGCATTGGAGATTGATCAGTGAAGAAAGCCTCTGCCTCCATCAAACCATTCTAGTGGTGGAGAAGGCCAGGTATAGGCTATGAAGAATACAGAATGATAGAAGATTGTTGGAGACTTCAATTTTAACTTGGTCAATTTTAACTTTAACAAGGCTCACTAAGGTGGTGACATTTAAGTGGAGACTTGAGATAAGAAAAGGATAAAGCTGTCTTGTGGAAGAGCATTCCAGGTTGAGAGATCAGCCAGTTTAAAGGCTTGAGGAGGAACATGCTTAGAATGCTCAGGAAACAGCCACGGGGAGGCCAGCATTGCTGGGACTTGGTGAGTGAGAAGGAATGTGATAGGAGATAGATTTGGCAGATATTACTGAGCCAGATCACATTTGGCTGAGAGAGATTTTGGATTTTATTCTAAGTGCTATAGGAAGCCAAATGCAGGGTTTTGAGTAGGAGAATAACATGATGTGATTGATTTATCTTTTGAAAGAATCAATCTGCCTATTGTTTGGGAGACTAAAGTGGGCAAGAGTGGAAACCGTGAAAACTGTGCAGAGACTGTTTTTTAAATAGTTTTTAATAGTTTATATTTTTAATCTATATATATAGTTTACATATATAGATTATATTTTTAACACTTTTAATAGCTGTTTTGAATAGTATAAATAAGAGAAGATGGCAGGTTTCACCAGGATGGACCAAATAATTTGTATAAGACCCTTTGTGAATAGGAGATGGTGATATAAGCTGTTAAAATTGTAAGCCTGTACCTCTAGCTCAAGCTTTCAAGATCAGAATTTAAATGTAAGTAAGGTACATGCATTTAGTGGAGTAATGGACTAAGAAATATAAGAACTAGGTCCGTACTTCTGGTTCTGCTTTTAAATGGGTATGTGTCCTTGGGGAAGTCTCTCCCTTTCTACGAGCCTCATTTTTTTCAAATATAAAATGAAGTGTCAAATATTACAGGTTCATGATTTTATAGTTCTGTAAAAAAGTAAAAATATAATGAATGTTTACTGTACACAGAATACCAAATGAAAAACTTGAGTAGATTCAGAGGTTCTGTAAGGCATTCTTATTTATAAGAAATTTGTATTTATAAAAGATTTTACAAAACAGTTATTCACAGTATGAGATCATAAATTTAAATGCAGGAGTGTGTGATGCAGATTATAAATTCTATAGAAGTTTGGAAAAGGGGATAATTAATAAAGACTGAAGTAACCAGGAAGGTAACAGATGCTTGATGGGAGACTGTCCCATTTAGTTAAAATGGTCAGAGGAAAGAGCATTCTGGGTAGAGAAGAAGACATAAACAAAGAAGAGGTCTTAGTGACATGGCGTGACATGGGTTTATAGCAGCTGGAGATTCAGTTAAGGTCAGCCTGACTAAATTGGAGGATATGTGAACAATGGGAAAATAAGATTAGCCAGAAAACATAAGCTAATGTAGAAGACATTAAAATCTAGGCAGAAATGTTTAGCTTTTAATGCAGGGAAGAACTGTGGCCATTAGAGATTTCAGTAGGATATTATGATATGCACATGGCAAGATTTCATTTCTCTCAAGAGAGCTTGGTATGGTACACGGACTTTGAAGAAAGTGTGAAACTACTTTGTTCCTGGTAACATGTAGGCATTTTGCATGTCTTTTGTCATTGATCATTATAACACCAGTGAAAGAAATTAAAATCTAGAGAGTTTATATAGCCTGCCTAAAGGTCTCATGTCTATCAAGTGATTTGAGCCAGGTCTTGAAACTTGTATCTGTCTGATTCTAGAAGGTCAGGGTGGAGAGACTGTTCAGTCAGGGGGCTTTTCCTGTATTCACCCAAGTATGAGGTAAACAGGAATTTACTCAGTAGCAGTAGGAATGAAAAAGAAGGGGTAGAGCTGGGAGAGAGATTTCTGAAGAAGAACTTGCTCACTGATTGAATGTGGGACATCAAAGAGAGAATAAACCTCAGAGGACCTGTTGGATTTTTACTCTTGGGTAGCTAACGAAGATTTCTCTGCTCTGTAATAAGTAGCTGTTGGGGATTGTGGCAGACAGGAGAAACTAAAGAGGTGGATGGAATGATATCTGATTTGGAAATGTCGAGTTTTAAACATCATTAAGCATTTAAGACTAGTAAGTAAAGTCAAGAAGATTTCAGGATTTGGGAGTCTTCAACATATTAGATAGTCGAGCATAAGAGTGAAGAAGTATCCTAAAAGAGACTCATGAAAGAAGCACAAAAGACTGAGGTCCTGCTGACTTCATCGTGCAGGTTTAGGAAGAGGAAGGGCTATCGAACAGCTGAGAACAACAGGGATGCTCCTGTTCTCTGTATTTATATTTGAGCTCTGTCAGAATTAGGTTTTGCTTGTTTGCTCCCATTTAAAGTGGAATAGATGTAAATGAATTTCACTGCAGGATCAAGTTTTTCCAAATAGTGGAATGTTTGGTCTTTCAAACAGAATTTGTTAGTTTAATTTTATGGCCCTATTTCAGTTTATCTTTGGTGAACGAACATTCTAAAGAGCAATTTTTTGCTCGTACTTCTATTACTGATTTGATCCTTCTATGATTTACATTAAAGAACTAATGGCTAAGATGTGATAACAAAAGCAATAAAAGGCAACTTAAGATATACAAGCAACAAAAGAAAGTAGATAAATTCAACTTCATCAAAATTAAAAACTTCTGTGCATCAAAGGAATCATCAAGAGAGTGAAAAGACAACCTGCATATGTGGACAAATATTTGCAAAGGACATGAATAGACATTTCTCCAAAGAAGATACACGAATGGTCAGTAAGCACATGAAAAGGTGCTTAGCATCACTGCTTGTTAGGAGTGTGCAAATCAAGCCACAGCAAGATACCACATATCCACTAGGTTGGCTGCTATCAAAACAAAACAAAACAAAACAAAAAAAACAAAAGAATAAGTGTCAGTGAAGAAGTGGAGAAAATGGAGCTCTGAGCACTGTTGGTGGGAGCATAAAATGATGTAGCAACTGTAGAAAACACCTTGGTGGTTTCTTAAATTAAAAAAAAAGAATTATCATGTGGTACAGAATTACACTCCTTAGCATAGACCCAAAAATTTGAGAATAGGCATTTAAATAGATAACTTGTATACCAGTGTTCATAACAGCATTATTCACAACTAAAAGGTGTAAACAACCTAGTGTTCATCATCAAATGAGTAGGTAAACAAATGTGGTAAATATGTGTGTATACACACAAATATACATATATATTCCATTACACACACACATATGTATATATTCCATTGCGTATATATGTATATATGTATGTAATGGGGTATAATCCAGTATATATGTATATGTGTATATATATATATACATATGTAATAGAATATTATTCAGTCTTAAAAAGGAATGAAATTCTGACACATGCTACAACATGGATGAATTTTGAAGACATTATGCTAAGTGAAATAAGCCAGACACAAAGACCTATATATTATTTGATTCTCCTAATGTGAGGTACCTACAATAGACAAATTCATCATACCAGAAAGCAGAAAAGAGGTTACCAGAGATTGGGGGAAGGGAAGAATGAAGAGTTATTTTTTAATGGGCACAGAGTTTCTGTTTGGGATAATGAACAAGTTCTGGAGGTGGATGTTGGTGATGACTGCATTAATACTGTGAATGTACTTAATGCCACAGAACTAGACATTGACAAATTATTAAAATTTGGTGAATTTTTTGTTATATATTTATCATAATTTTAACCAAAAAAGCTAATGGCATTTGTATAAGGTTATGTAAATGTTATGGCTGTTAGAATAGTGCCAACATACTCCGTCCTTAATGTGTTCTCTTGTATTTGTCTTGTCACCATATTATATGTTCTGAATTTGTTGATAATTTACTTTTCCTAATCCTTATTTTATTTTTTTTTAATTTAAATTCAAGTAACGTATAGTGTATTATTAGTTTCAGAGGTAAATGTCAATGATTCATCAGTCTTATATAAGACCCAGTGTTCAGAGCATCATGTACCTTCCTTCATGTCCATCACCCAGTGATTCCCCTGCCTTCCAGCAAGCCTCAGTTTGTTTCCTATGATTAAGAGTCTCTTATGGTTTGTTTTCCTCTCTGGTTTCATCTTGTTTTATTTTTCCCTCCCTTCCCCTGTGATCCTCTGTTTTATTTTCTTAAATTCCACATATGCGTGAGATCATATGGTAATTGTCTTTCTCTGATTGACTTATTTCACTTAGCATAATACCCTTTAGTGCCATCTGTGTCATTGCACATGGCAAGATTTCATTTTTGATGGCTGAGTAGTATTCTATCATTTATTTATTTATTTATTTATACATACCACAGAACATATGTATATATCTGTGTGTATATATATATATGCACACACACATACACATACCACTTCTTCCTTATCCATTCATCTGTCAGTGGACTTCTGGGCTCTTTCCATAGTTTGATTATTGGACATATTTGACTAGTGGACATTGGTGCTGCAAACATTGGGGTACAGGTGCCCCTTCCGATCACTACATTTGTATATTTGGGGTAAATTCCTAGCAGTGCAATTGCTGGGTCATAGGGTAGCTCCATTTTCTACTTTTTGAGACACCTCCATTCTGTTTTCCCGAGTTGGCTGCACCAGCTTGCATTCCCACCAACAGTGTAAGAGGGTTCCCCTTTCTCCACATCCTCACCAACATCTGTCATTTCCTGACTTGTTAATTTTAGTCATTCTGACTGGTATGAGGTGGTATCTCATTGTGGTTTGGATTTGTATTTCCCTGATGCCATGAGATGTTGAGCATTTTTTCAAGTATCTGTTGGCCATTTGGATGTGCTCTTTGTAGAAATGTCTGTTCATGACTTCTGCCCATTTCTTGATTATAATCCTTATTTTAAAAAACAACTAGAAGCCTTCTATTTCAGCAAACAATTTCTGTGCTTGAGCTTTAATTATTTAAAACTTTAGATTATTTTGGATAACTTTGACTCTTACAGTAACATTTGTGTGTGTGTACTTTATATTAAAATTAGTAGTTATAATAGTATTTTTTGTTATTAAAAGTAAAATGCTTTTATTATTAAATTATAAAATATTTCTATAAAATTAAGACAGGGATGGGCAAAATAGGTGAAAGGGAGTGGGAACTACAGGTTTTCAGTTGTGGAATAAAAAAGTCATGGAGATGAAAGGTGTAGCACAGAGAATATAGCCAATGGTATTGTAATAATATTGTGTGGTGACAGAAGTATCTACACTTATGGTAAGCATAGCATAACATAGAGAGATGTTGGATCGGTATGTTGTACACTTAAAACCAGTGTAATATTGTGTGTCAGCTCTACTTCAATTAAAAAAGTATAGTATGCTTGTCATGTTGTTAAGAATGAAGAAGTCTAGCTGTCTTAGAAAAGTCTTCCTTCATTGCAGTATTTCTGCTTGCAGGATGAAGATGAGCTGGATTCCCACACCATGGTGAAGACTAGCTCAGAGAGTGTGGGCACGATGAAGGCCACGAGCACGATGAGTGAAGGCGCCCAGACCATGATCGAACATAATAGCACGATGTTAGAATCTGACTTGGGGACCATGGTTATAAACAGTGAAGATGAAGAAGAACAGGATGGAACTATGAAAAGTATGTAGCTTTTGCCTGTTGAATATTAATTTTCTATTTTAAAAGCACACTTCTATCAAAACCAGGCTAGTTTTGTCTTACTTTTCATAGTCAGTTGTGGAAAATTTTGTTTCTGGGCATTATTTAACAGTAAAAAAAGTATGGCATAAATAAAATTTCTTTAAAAATTTTAGTATAGCAGAAAGCAGCATATCTCTAATTGAGGGTTATGGAACTTTTTTCTGTTAAAAGATGCTAACCCATAACTTAATTTAATTTGTAAAGTATTTTAGAGATAAAAAGATAGCATTCCTAACATTTACTTTTCCAATAAAAAAGTGAACATAAAATTCTGTTCCAGTAAATACAACACAATATTATTTCATGTTGTCTAAATTATCAGTTAAGCCGCAGATGACATGGGGTGCAAGCCTAAGAGAAGAAATAAGGGCTTGGTTGGGAAAGGAGGAAACACTAGGAAGAAGGATCAAGAGACAGGGATACTCCTGGAGAAAAATCAATTCAGTGCATATTTATTACCATTTGTCATATGTGAGGCACCATGCCAGGCGTGTTGCAGGGGCTAAAATGACGATTAAGACTTTTTCTCTGATCTCTGTTGCTTACAGAGTGATGAAGACAGAGATACTTTCACAGACTAGCATTTCTTTTTGTGTATATATAGATTTTTAAAGATTGCAGTTAACAAGACAGGACCTTGTGATTTCACAGTTATAGGCCAAAGCAGATTAAGCCCCTTTTGATACCCACTGACCTTCCTCTTCCTGTTACCCTAGTCACGGGTGGTCAGTGTCAAAGTCTAAGTACTAGGCTGGTTTCCACTACACAGCACTGCTTCTAAATGGCACAAAAGCAGTAATACATGATTTCTTGCATTATAGAGCCTAGAAAGTTATATTCAGGGATTTGTTTCTATTATAAAATGAAAACAGGAAGCAGTTTCCTCTGTGACATTTTTGTTTTCTTTTTGCTACTCCCCCCAAGAGGCTGCTTAGGAGATCTTACCTCATGGCTTTAAGCCATTCGTTCACTGCTCTTACTTTCTTCCCATTTCCTAGTACATACAGCGCATTATGGTTGTATACTTTGAAAGGGAGGGTCATGAAGCACAAAATGCAAGCAGATTGCCATGTAGTTATTCTTGGGTGGGAACTGGGAAAGGGATATGAATTTATTTTTAATCTCCCACAACTGGTGAGTCTTCTGAGCCTTTGCTGTGGAAAGCAGCCTGAAACAAGTATTCCTAGCTAGGCTTCTGCCTACAGTAGGCATTCTGCATCCAGAACTTGCTTACCCAGCTGTACTGGATGGTCTTGGAGCCTCCAAAGCCAGCCAGTGTTAGAGTACAAGTTATGTGCCCTGTAGATCAAGAAGACCCTATGATAAGACACTTTACAACATATTACCCATTAGCATGGAGTATCGCTTTTCCGCAGCTGATAAAATTCTTACTCGATTTACCAGTCTGTAATTCTTAGCAGACTGGTTAGATGACCATTGAGTGTTCTGTTGTATCTTCTAGATAGTTACTGATCTCACTACAAAAATACATAAACAACTTTTTCTGTGCAGTCACGTACTTGAACATCAACATACAATCACTGGTTATTAAAAACAAATTTTTATACAGTCAAATTCATGTCGGAATATATTTCAAGGACGAAATAAGTGATGATGATTTATCAGACATCATACTTGAAAATTACAGTGCAGATTTCCACGTATTTTTTTTGTAGTGAGTTTTAGCTTTGATAGCCACAGAAATCATTCAATATATGTTATAATTTTATGCCCTAAATATACTTTTTTGGTCACAGAGATTTTACTGAAAGCTCATTTTACTAAAAAGCTCATTTTAAAGAAGATTAAGATCATGAAAAAAAAAACTGCAACTTTAAAGTGGCTTATATACTTGAATTTGTTTATGTGCTTTAGCAAATTTCAAATCGCATGAACCAACTTTCCATGTATTTTAAGTATCTGTAGTTTAGACATTCTGTAATGTGGGACTTCTGTGTTCCCCAAAATCTAACCAAGTGATATGAGTGTAACCTGCAGGGTTATTCATACCATAATATAGCAATAGTAAGGAAAATAAAAAAGTTACTGAGGCAGAACTTACTTTCCCTGAAACTACATAATTAGTTGCAGTTTTTTTTTTCATGATCTTAATCTTCTTTAAAACTTCTTATATTAGTTGATATGAATTCTCAGGTTATGTCACGTGAAAGCCCCATTTGCTAATTTGTCTTTAGCATTTTTGCCCCCCCAAATTATAGCAACATATTATTTTTAATTTTCTAAAATCTCTACAGTGTTATATTGTGTGCTAAAGATCCTGATTTCCGTAACATTTTCCATTGGAGTCTGAAATGAATTATCATATTCTTGTCAGTTTAAATTATGTTTGCATACTCTTTATACCTTTATTCATGAATCTCAAAATTATGGACCTGTTTCCCTTAACTCTGAGAAGTGTGGGATATGACTATAGGAAACAAAGTTACTAAAAGATCTTTTGAAGGGAAGTAGAGAAAAGTGAGAAAAAAATGTTCAAAATTTGATCTGTTTTTTAAAAAAGTGGGCCTAAGAGCATGTCCCCAGAAGAGCTCTCCAAATCTGTTTTCAGCATCGACGGCCTTCCTTTCCCACTGTTGCCACTCACATCCTCCTCATAGCCCAGGGGATGTCCAGGCTTCTGCATGGCAACCCAGGTCTTTCACACTCTGACACCAGAGTCAGATGGGTTTCTCCATCCTTATATATTGTCTTTTTATCCAGTTGAATTATGAATATTTAATGGTAGGTATAAGCAGGTTAATTGTCATTAAGGAAATCAACATTTGGGACCTTCCATTCTGAAGGAGTAGATGAGGAAGATCAAGAATTCATATTTATGAGATAATGGAGATTCTTTCTTTAGGAGTGGCTCTAGGAGAGTGTTTGTTTCAGTGAAGAGAAGACTAAGGTCTTTTACCTTGTTTAGTTTAGATCTACCCAGTTCTGTTTTGTGTGATGGAACTTTCCGGTCTTACAGAGGCGGGGCTGGATTGGTGGGTCTATGCCCAGAGGGGAAACTATCTCTATTGGTATCTAAGGAAGAGCCATACTCTCCAGTCAGGTTAGAGATTGTTTCATGGCTTTAGCCACTCCCTCATTTATAGCCTTAACTTCTCTGCCCAATTCCCTTTCTCTTTTTCCCTCTTGGCAAAATGTGACTGTGGGTCAGTCTGTTTGTCCCTCTTCCTTGCATCTTCACTATGGCTGCTGAGTGCTGATGGAGGCGATCTCAGATCCATACAGATGAAGATCACCACTTGGGCCCTCAAAACTTTCCTATAGGCTTGTGTTTCTCGCTCTCAGCTCTTTCTCCTATAAAGTGGCTATTTTAGACCTTCACGAAATTTCTTCCTGCCACTTCTCTTCTCAGTTTCAATAGATGACCTTGCTTTCTGCTTCACAGGGAAAAAAAAAAAAAAAATTAAACATTATCCTGTGAGAATGTAGAGAAGCTATTTAGGTGTTTGGTATAAGATAGAAAAATTAAGTCATCCTTGATTCCTCTTTCTTCCTCACCCCTCACTGAATGAACACCACCTCCTGAGTTCCGCCTCCTGAATATCTCTGTCCTCTTCCCACCATCTCTGCTTGCCTTTCGTTAGTGTAGCTCCTCATAGTCTATCACATGAAAGGTTTCCTAATTGATCCCCTGCCTCTATTGTTGGTCCCTACACTCCTCACAGATACAGCATCTCTCTCTTCTGCTTATGGCTCTCCAGCAACTGCCCACTGCTCTTAACTTAAAGCGCAGTGTGGGTTAAAAGCCAGTAGACACTCCAATGTCTGCTCCCCTTTCTGTTTTCTTGGCTCACTGTTCCCTGTCCAGCTCTTTTAAGAGCTCCTCAGCTTTGAAAATGCTCTTTTATACCTTTAGGCTTTTGTTCTGCCCAGTCCCTCTGTTTGGATTGCTGGTTCCTTGGCTAATTCATATCATCCTCTTAGGTGCAGTTAAAGGGTTGCTTCCCCTACTGACCCAGGTTGGGGATGTTGCTCCTCCCCCCATAGGCTGCCGCCTCACTTCATGCTGTTATTCTGAATAGCGTTTGTCATACTATGTTCCCATTGCTTGTTTCTCTGCGTTCCCAATGCTTAATGCAATATCCAGCACAATAGTAAATGTTCATTAAATATTTTCTGACCAAATGATGCGGTGTTGTGAAAAAACCATGGGATTTGAAGTCAGACCGCATTTAATTGTGTTCCTCTTTTCTGAGCTTCAGTGGTGTGTATTTCTATCTCTGGTTTTTGTGTGTCTGTTTGTATGTGTGTGAGTGTGGATTCATTTAGGTAGATCCATAAGGCACCTAGCAGGATAGGTCATCAATAAGGGATAATCTCCATCTGCTCAGTCAATCAGTTTGGCCTTCGAACAGCGTGGAAAGCTGGAGCATCTGGAGAGCCCGGCCCTGCTTCCCGCACAGTGAGGGAGGCCTGGTCTATCTGAGGCTGCTCATGTTGAGCCATTCTACTCAGTGGCTCTGTCCTTTTCCTTCCAAAGGCAGACTTTAGCTCCCACCCTCCCCTGCCTCCTCCAAGACCTTGTGCCATCTCTAGTTACTCAGTAAGATAGCCAGAGGGGATTCTATAGAAAGTAATGACTTCCAAAATGAGCGAGGTGGCACAGACATAAATGTGAGCGATTTGAATGGCAAGATGAGGAAATGGTAAGGGAACATTCAGCTGGTTTGATTACCTCCTCAGTAGAAATATGATTGCTAATGCATGTTGAGATAACTTGCAGGTGGGAGAACTGTATTACACTGTTTGTACAATTTGATGTCTCTGTGAGAAAAATGGGGAAAAGTACTACAGAAGCATGAAAGAGTCTCTTGAAATTTGAATTTCTAATGAAATTTGAATTTCATTATTATTATTTTTTTTATTTTCAGAAAAGAAAAATTGGTGGATTTCTCAAATTATAGCTGTCATCAGTGGAGGGTCTGGCATGTGCCAACATTGTGCTTAGGACTTTGCCTACATGATCTCATTGACTCCCCACAAGGACCCTATAAAATAGCATTGTTACTACCATTTGCCCCTAGGGAAACTGAGCCTTGGCAGTGCGAAATGACTTGTTCAAGGTCTCACAGCAAGTAAGCAGTGGAACCAGTCTATAGATCCAGGTTTGGCCCCCAGATCATATCATTACTCAGGGACTGGTGGATTTGACATCCCTCTTGGGCAGGAGTCTAAAACATCTATGAATTCTTTAGAAAAGGAGACCTGGGTCATTATAACTCCACATAGGTTGCTGGGAACAAATCATATCAGAATATTACTATCTCCCTTTTTAGATAGCATTGTTAAGCTTCTCAGTCAGAGGAAGTGCTGGGTTTGGATATTGTGTTTTAGGAGTTTGGGAAAGTATTTGACAAGGTCTCTGTAGAGGTCCTTGTAGACACTATGGTAGGAAGTAGCTGATGTTCTGCTCTGAGGTTTGAACGGTTGTACCTGGATAGGCTTGTATCAGTCAGGGCTGATTGGAGAAACAGAAACTTCCCTAGGTGTTTTATACATAAAGAGATTTAAGTCAGAGATGGGAATATTAGCAAAATCAGTGGAAAGGTTGGAGGAAAGGGCTGTGTAAACTAGGCCTCTAGGAATGACTCCTCCTATATCCCAGAAGCAACCCCTCGTGGGACCTACTACTACTGCTGTCGTCAAGAAGGCAGTGAATCCAGAGGCTGCTGTTAACCTCTGGAGTTCCATACTACAGACTGAGCTCTTCCAGGATGCGAACGCTCCCACCATCCCTGGCCCCCGGGAGGCTGGCGACTGGTGTTGGTATGCTGCTGGGAGACCCTCACAGCTTCATAACTGTGCTTGCCGGAGGCTCATGGCCTCTGCCTCCCCTGTTGCCTTCCCACTCATGAAAAAGTGCGCTTATTCAGATAAGGTGCAGGGAGTTCTGGGAAGTGCAGTGTTTAGCTCTCCAGAGGCAATGCGGCAGTGGCTACATTTTAGTCAGCCATAGTGTTAAATCATAAATTGTCAACGAGAAGATTTCTCACTGATGCCCTAGGGCTTAGGCCTCAGTCCTGGCTAGGCTCAGCATTTTTTACAGAAACTTGGATGAAGCTATAGAATGAAAGTCTGTTAGAATTGCAAATGACAGGAAGTGAAACAAAATAAAAATATATTCTAAGACACGATCAGGATCCTCTGAGATCTTCACAGGCCAGGAGCAGTGGGCTTGATTTACCAGATAAACCCTGCTCCTGGGTCCGTGTAACTAACTTCACAAGTGCCCATCATTGCAGGAGCCCCTCAGAGATGCCAGTTCTGCAGACCAGAGTAGGGCCTGGGCAGCTCTGAAAAATAAATTTAAAAAATTGAAAAAACAAAACTGTACACGTACTTCTGAAATGTGGCTAGGACTGATAACCAATTTTTTAGAACATGGAAATAAGCAGCTTCACTCTGCGCTCCGCGCCTAGAACTTGTTTGGAGTGTTTGAGAAGGATGGAGACACAGTGGGGCATGTTCATCAGGGAGTGAGCCAGATGGTAAAGTAGAACGGAGGCCATGATGTATTAAGAGGGGGTGGAGGAGGATGCCTGGGTGGCTCAGTCCGTGAAGTGTTCAATTCTTGATCTCCGCTCAGGTCTTGGTCTCAGAGTGGTGAGTTCGAACACTGGGCTCCACATTGGGTGTGGCCCAAAGAGTGGGTGGAGGAATAACTGGTCACGTTTAGGTTTTACATTGTTTATTTACATTAACCTTTCATAACCAGTTTATCAGTGATTAAATATTGGGTTAAGTGATTGTAATTGAAGAGATATTTTTAAAATGTCCTTTTTTCATACACCTATAATATCGTAGTGACTTTTAAAATATATCACACTTTATTGTTTCATTTTGGACAGTACATTTATGTAGTTTCATTTAATTATTAAGAGAAAGAAAAGTGGGTTCTGCTTCAGATTTTTAGGAGTTTAGCCTGGAAGTAGGTTCTAGATTGATTTTTAAAGGGTTTAGGATAGTACCAAGAAGGGGAGACTGATCATTGGGTGTTCTTGCTCTCTCATTCATCTAATGTCCCTAGACGAAATTGTGAGAGACCTTTGCTCTGAGCAGCAATGTCCATGTCCCATTCTTTGCTTAGTGACATCTTCTCTCTAAGCTCTGGTTCAGTTCTTTTCCTTCCTTCTTCCTCCCTAAACCTATTTTAGGAAAGTATCAAATATACAGTTATAATGATTAATATTAAATGATTAATAATGTTTTATGTTTATTAGTCGTCCCCCCCTGCCAAATTACAGAGCTTTGGGCCAAAGGAGTAAGTTGCTAAGGAAGGAATTTGATTGCCAAGAAACAATTAACCAGTGTGGCAGACTGTGTAGGGGATATCCCATTCCCACATCAAGAGCTGACCATTCTTTCATGAAAAACTGCTATATGCTTTGCTAAGATTGATTTAGTGCATGACATGACAATAAAGGCGACACAGTGAACTACAGCTCCCACTTGCAGCTGGGTGTAAATACCCATAATAATACTGGGTATCCAGCAGCCCTTGGTTTACCCTTATAGAGCTACAAAATGTCCAGCGAATGTGTGGCTATAGTGGTTTGGAGTTAGTTAGTTACCTGTAGGTACTGAATATGTTCTGCTCTACTGTGTGCTCTTGATCCGTGGGATGTGGAATGTTTAATGATGTGTGACCCAGCTTGGACCTCTTAGTGTAGGTATTTTGGTCATAGGATACCTCTTTTACTAGCAAAAGCACTGACAAGCATGGAAATAGTAAGAGTCTTTCTTGTACAAATGAAAATTTGTCTTTCTTGTAAAGGCCTCTGAAGAAAGGGTTTCCATAGACTTACAGTGGCCATTACAATGGTCATTACTCACACAGGAAATCATCCCTTTCATTTAACTAAAATCCTTGGGCTTCAATCTGTCTGTTTCCCTTTATTCTGCCCTCATTGAAGATGGAAAACAGCTGGTCACTATTTTCTGTGGAAGAAGCCTTCAAATACACTCGGATACTTATTAAATGTATCCTCAGACTTTTTCTGGCTGAACAATTTCAGTCCCTGTAACCTTTGTGCAGGTATTATTTTCTAAGCTTTTAATCTTTTTTATGAATAGCCTCTGGATCTTCTCCATGTTGTCTGTATCCTCCTTTGTTTTAAAATAGTCTGATGAAGTTAAGAAAAAGCTGATGTCAGTAGCTTCTGTATTAACATCCTGGTTTTTATATGTATTCACCATACTCTTGGCAACAAATTAAAGGACAGATTTCCAAGATCATTAATCAGGTGGAACACCCACATCTTAAAATATTTTTAGAAGAACAAATTAGGTAATATTCATAAATTCCTTTGATGTTGAAATATCTAATGCTAAAGTTGTGATTAATTGTTGCTTCATTCCCTATACTTAAGTGTTTGGGTCATGATCATGTTAAGAAATTAAAAATTAAACAAATTACATTTTGTTAAAGTATTTTAGGAATTCCTTTCTGTATTTAAATTTTCATGAAGGCATTTTACCTGTTTAGAAGACATGTGCAATAAGAAAGTTAATAACTTATTGTAGGTAGACTGGCATATTTGCTCAAGGTGTATTATATTCACACAATTTAGTTTCCTTGCACATGTTCTGGGGAATGTGTGAAGGAGAAGGAAAACAATTTTTTTCTTTAAAATCTCACATGCACAAAGGAATTGAGTGGTGATTATTTTATTCTCTATTGCTACAGAATTTTTAATTCCACAGCAAGTAGTTGAAGGAATTGGGGCCAAAATTGTGGAACGAGGTCATTTGGAACATTAAATTTATTATTAAAATAAAAATATATTTTTATAAGCTAGGGTCAGAATTCAGCTGCAACTAGAGAAATTGTTGTCAGTTTAATGTGATTATTCTTTCTGTGTTTAAAAAAAGTATTTGCCATAGCAACCATAATCACGTAAGACAGAGCTTACAGCCCCAAGACTTTGTGCTTCACTCTTCTGTTAAAGGAGCTACTATTTCTTGTTCCTGTTTAAAAAAATAAAGTGTCAGAATGTCATTCTGTCTGTCCCACACTTCTGCGAACATGCATTTCATTGTGGACCCCGTTGCACACAGTAGGCATGTGTTCGACATTGTGTAGTTAAACATTAGTAGGCAATTAGAGCTGCCTCCCGCCCCATAACTTTTAAAACAAACCTAACCTATTTTTGTCCTTAGAAATTTTAAAAAGTGGCTTTTAACATTTTCTTTATATATAACACAGATATGTTCTAAATGTTAATACTGTTTTAAATTAAATAATGGAAAATATTTGGAACTATATGCATATACATTTGTGTAAAAAATTATGTATCTGCATATCATGTTGTAAAGTCATCTGAAAAGAAAAAGCTAATGGAATAGACTGCCTTCTTTTATTTAAATTGGGTGTTAGGCTTTTGTTAACTCTCCGTAGGAATGATTATTTCTAACTTAGGAATGGGTTAATTTCCAAAACTTTGAGCGCAGAGCCCGACAGGCATTTTACCATGGGTTTTTAGGCCAGCCTGTAAAAGACACTTAAAAATTCTAATGCATCTGAAATAAAGTGAAAATTAAACCACTGTGTAGAGTAGTAGATTTCAAGTTTCAAATTGGGGTATTCCTGTCATAAAACAAGATTGCTGCTCCTATCACTTCCTACGTCCTCCAATTGGGAATAGAAAGATATCAGTTAGGGACTGAATTTGGCTATATGTACCCAAAAACCCAAATAATATGGCTTTAACAAAACAGGATTAATTTCTTTTCTCATTTAACAAGAAATACAAAAACAGAGTGTCCTGCATTGGTAGAGTGATTTCATGCTGTCATTAGAGATCCTTTCTGTAACACCAATTTAATCTTCCCTTGTCCTCCTGCTTACAGAATAACTGCCAAATCTTCAGCCATCAAGTCTGTATTCCAGGCAGGAAGAAAGAGCAGGAAGAAACAGGGTGGGGTAGAACCCATATCAAGAAAATAGAGCTTGCCCAGAAACCCTTTTCTCTTATGTCATTGGCCAGAGTTGTATTACCTGGCCATTCCTCTCCCCAAAGAAGGGAGCATCTATAGATATTAGGTAGGCAGATTTTTCATTTTGAGGCACTGGGACACTATTGCTGACTCATATGTCTTGGGACAGAAGCTCCTGATGAAGACTCGGTTAGGACCAGCACAAGACTGTTGGGAATGTAAGTGTAGATTCCCAGAATGAAATTTCTTAGTGATTTTTTTTTTTTTTTCCTTTTGGTCTGTCTCCTCCCTTTTTATTGTCCTTACTCATTTCTGACCATGTTTTTACTCTTCTTGAGTCAGTGCAGACAAGAATACTGTCTGGCTTTATCATTTTTCCTTACTCTCCATCTCTAAAGGAGGTGCCTACCCAACCCATCTTACTTTTTCATGTGAAGGTTTTTATAAAAGACTAAAGTTTCTGCTGCTTTATTCTCTGTATTGGAAAAGCAACTCAGAGATTTTATTTTTCTCCTCCCCTTTCCTGCACATGTTGCTGCTCTTAAAATGTAGGCCGTTTTAGAATAGCTACTCTATAAATATTAGTTTCCGGGGCACCTGCGTGGCTCAGTGGTTAAGCCTCTGCCTTCAGCTCAGGTCATGATCTCAGGGTCCTGGGATCAAGCCCCTCATCAGACTCTCTCTGCTCAGCAGGAAGCCTGCTTCCCCCTCTCTCTCTGCCTGCCTCTCTGCCTACTTGTGATCTCTGTCTGTCAAATAAATAAATAAAATTTTTATAAATAAATAGATACTAGTTTCCAATAAGAAAAGATTAATCTTATATTTACTCAGATATAGAGGTCTGAATTAAGAGTCACTGGTATATCCAGAGATCCCTGACTGCTTCAGTGCAGCAACAGGACATTGGTGAAGATGCTGGAATGAAGAGTTTCATACCTCCTAGGTGAGGAGAAAAAAGGGAAGGCTGTCTGGAGTTTCTGTGCTGAAGCCAGTGTTGACTGGAGGGAAGGGCACTAAGCAGTGGGAACCTGGCCTGGTGGGGGAAGCCAGGCATCAGGGAGTGCTGTTTTCCTCAAGGGATTCAGGATGTAATAATATGTTTTGGGGGTTTGGTTTGGTTTTGTTTTTTGTTTGTTTATTTTGTTTTTCTCAAAGCACCTCCATATATGAAAAAAAGAATGCTGTCTAGGAGTTTGCTTCAGTGAAACGTTCTCTGTATTTGTCATATGCAGTTAGTAATTGTGATCCTCATGGATTTCTTACTGTCCCAGGAATTAGTTCCCAGTGAAACCATTTTGACTCTCTCTGATTCTGATATTACTATATAAATATTGATAACCCTGTCTAGTACCAAATGTCGAAGTTTTGAGATCTTTGTGCATGTAAGCCATCCTAAGACTGCCTGGCTCAAAGAACTTACAACACCAATAAATAATCCTGTTACAAAATTACTCTAAAGAAAGAAAAGAATATTGAACAAAGAAAGATTTTATTTGAGGGGGTATCTTTTTTCCCTCAATCATTTGATTTACTCAGTTATTTTATGGAAAATTTATTGAGCTATACTTGTAATGTTTTATTTTTTATTCTCATAGAAAGGGCACAGGTGGAGGATAATTGAGGTTAAATTCCTGGATTTATTTTGGAATAAAAGGTTGCCATAGGAACCAAATTTCAATTCTGAAGATTGAAAAAGATGTCTTATAATGATGAGGCCCAGACATGAATTAAGAGTTCTTAAAATTTGATGAAAATGTTAATGGAATGTGTATGTCCCATCCAAATGTCAGTAATTTAACCTTGTCAGATGAACCAATTTCTTTTTTTAACAGTGGGAGATTTTAAGGACGAAAGTTGAAGATAAAGTATCATAAACCCAAAATCTTATATTACATATATTGATCATTAAAATATATCTTTTCTCCCATATTTTGGCCCTTCTTAACATACAACTAAAGTTTGCTCTGACAGGAATCTAAAGGCAGCTTTGGCTGTTTTCTTGATACACTGTCCCTCAGGAGTTCTTTTTTCATGGATTTTGTATTTGAGATATGAGAGTGTTCTATGTCCTGAAAGTTTACTATGAATATTGATGTTTTATACTATCTTAATTTTTATGGAATGCCTCAGTATCTTTTCCGGGAGTACCATTTGGGTCCCAGATGTCTTGTCATACTTATTTTCAAGGCTTCTAAAGCCTGAGCAGCTCTAATTAGAGGATGAGTCTTTAGATAAACAGTTTTTGGTTCCTTTTTTTTTTCACTAACACATGCATATTCTGAATATCAGATTCCTTCTGACTTTACTGGGACAAATCTACAGTCTAGATTTACTGGGACAAATCTACAGGCTATAGTCTAAAAATTGTAGTAGTCACAATAATTTCTCAAATTTATTGCCAGTACACAGTTGCTAGTAATGAAATACTAGCAAGCCTCTACTAATTCAAAAGTAATGATGTTGAAAAGCCACATACCATCCCATTAGCTCTTCCTCATGCCATCAATGTTGAACATCTGGGTGGATAATCAGAAACACTCATTGATGATCATAGTTATCTTATTTGTGAAATTATTCGGGTAAAGGATTTGGGTTTCTGCATTAGGGAACTTATAATTTAATGAAAAGGTAAACTCAAAAACATATATAAAAGATATAATTCTTACTAATAATTATTCTTGTTTGCTTACATTATATCATAATGACTCATTTGATCACAATAGTCAAAAGATGGAAGCAACTCAGGTGTTCATTGCCAATGAATGGATAAACAGAATGTGACATATACATACAGTGGAATATTATTTAGCTTAAAAAGGAAGGGAATTCTTTTTAATTCCTTTCTTTTTTTTTTATTATGTTAGTCACCATACAGTACATCATTAGTTTTTGATGTAGTGTTCCAAGATTCATTGTTTACATATAACACCCAGTGCTCCATGCAATATGTGCCCTCCTTAATAACCCATCACTGGGCCAACACCCCCCCACACACCCTCTGCCCCTCTAAACCCTCAGTTTGTTTCTCAGAGTCCACAGTCTCTCATGGTTCATCTCCCCTTCCAATTCCCCCCACTCTTCATTTGCTCCTTCCTTCTTCTAATGTCCTCCATGCTATTCCTTATGTTCCACAAGTAAGTGAAACCAACACATACTACAACATGGATGAATCTTAAGGACATTGAACTTCAGAACTTAGCTTTGGCTCTAGAACTGGTAGGTTTGAGGTAACAATAACTCACTTCAGATGGCAGAGTCCAATAGTAAGCAGCAGGGAAGTCAAAGGTAGAACTTAGGCATGAGCTTTAGAAATAAAAAATTGGTTTTCTGACTTAAAAAAATATGTCAGAACTCTAGAAATAGAACTTAGAAACAAGGTCTGGGCTGAAGTGAGAGTCAGGAGTTAGATATAAATATGGTAGGTGAAACCATGGGAGTCTAGGATGAGATGGAATCAGCTAGAAAGACTAGAAGGAAGACTAGAAGGAAAGACTAGAAGGAAGACTAGAAGACAAACCTGCGTATAAACAACTTCTTTAGTTTATAGTGATGTACAATGACAATAACAATACAGGCTTACATATTTACAACTAAACACTTAGGCTTTAAAATTTTACTTTATTTGACAAATTTCAAATATACTGAAATGATTTTTAATGAAATTATGATAAAGATTCTTGCCAAAATTCTGAAGTGTTTCTTCAATCTAAGAATATTATAGATCTTTGCCTATAGAACTTTGCCTAATCATGAATTCTTATGTGGCCTCACTAATTTTGTTTTTTCCATTATTTCATTTTCCTTTGTTCTTCATTAAATTGACAGTGTTGGCTTTGAATCTGACCAGTGCAAGTGTATTATATTGCTGAGTTAAAAAATAATTCATACTTTTATAAGAACCATACTTCTTTAAATATAAGAACTTATACCCTCCCTGTGTTCCTTGTTTACCTAAGGAAACGCAACTTCACCACAAGTACAAAGGCCGTCTTTCATGGACTACTTTGATAAACAGGACTTCAAGAATAAGACTCATGAAAACTGTAATCAAAACATGCATGAACCCTTCCCTATGTCCAAAAATGTTTTTCCTGATAACTGGAAAGTTCCTCAAGATGGAGACTTTGACTTTGTAAGTACATTTTAATTCTTCCATTTGTGTTTCATTCTTCTTCATTTTACCATCACATGGAGAAACACAGTTTTTTGTCTTTATAAAATTTAGACTGGTATTAATATTCAGCATGTACCTATATATGTTGGTAAGGGAATGGTGAAACTATAGTTGGCGTATAGACAGGCACTTGGAGAGAAGTGTAAATAATTTCTTAGATCGGATCCCAAATTTAGAGAAATACGTAGGATTCTTTAAAATGACAGCTATGTTAAAAATGTTTTTAAGTGGGCACCTGGGTGGCTCAGTGGGTTAAGCCACTGCCTTCGGCTCAGGTCATGATCTCAGGGTCCTGGGATCGAGTCCCGCAGCGGGCTCTCTGCTCAGCAGGGAGCCTGCTTCCCTCTCTCTCTCTCTGCCTGCCTCTCCATCTACTTGTGATTTCTCTCTGTCAAATAAATAAATAAAATCTTTAAAAAATAAAAATAAAAATAAAAAAATTATTTAAAAAAAGGTTTTTAAGTAATGCAAATATGAAATACTCTGATGGTCAGTAAATTTAGTTTCCAAAATAAATGATGCAAAGGTATTTATGACATAGACTTTTAGATATTTGCCTCAACTTTGAAAAGTAATTGAATTAGTTTCTACTTGAGTAAGTGTTAATTCCACTTGGTTTGTCAGAAATAATAGTTCTGTTGTATATCTAGTTAGCATACAGATTTCAGTGTAAAACTGTGCCTTATTGCTTCTTTGTCATATTTTCTCTTTATCTCTTCTGCCCTATTCCATGTTGTTCATTTCTCTTTTTTTATTTAATTTTCTCATATGTTTTCCACAATTCATTGTTTATGCACCTCACCCAGTTTGTTATTTTCTTTTAAAGAATGTGTAATACAGGTAAACAGTTCTGACACAAGTATTTCCATATCTTGAGGGAGCAAATTCTCTCTTTGAGGAGTAGAAGTTTTTTTGAAGTAAATTTTTACTTTAGTATGTTTTAAATAATGTTACTTTTACATATTCTGTAAGATTTTTTCCACATAAAATAACTATAATCCTTTATAGCTATAAATATTAATAACTGCATTTATTTGTAAGTAAATAGAATTTTAGATATCTATATCTTTAAAATGGTAATAATAAGCCATTTTGCTTCATCAACATGCTTCTGAATGCTTTGGGATTATAAATGTTTTTCACATTAAGTACTTTTCTTCTAAATGTTGTGATTATTTGCATTTTTAAATAATCAGATACTAAAGTTTGAAAATCAGTCCCCAGTATAGTTAGTACAAATTCCTAGCAAATATTAACAATGGCACAAATTTGCCTGAAAACATTAATTGTAACATCTACTTATTTTTGTTTTTTCAATTTTGAAGTTAGATATTAGGAAATAAAATCTGTAGTTCTGGTAAGATTTCATTTTAAGCCATCTACTTTTTCTAAAAAAATCATAAAATATTTAGAATGCTAACATTCAAGCTTTAAATCATTCATGAACATGATGAATTATGTAAAGTGTTTAGCTTCAAAGTACTCTGTCTTGTGTCAGTTGGAATAAATCTTTAATAGCCTCTGGGAAACAGTTTGAAATGAGCTACAAAGTAATGAATAAGTTATCTTGGTTAAGAAAGAGCAAATAAAATGATTTAATTCTGTTATAGTTAGTCTTTGCTACCACCCCCAAAACTTAGTGGCCTAAAATAGCAACTTTTTATTCACAATTTTGTGGGCAAGCATTGTGACTAAGTTCAGCTGAGTGGTTCTTCTGCTGGTCTCACCTGGGGTCTCTCAGGTGGCATCATCTGGAAGTTTGGCTGGATCTGAATGACCTCTCTAATATTACCTTACTCTTGTGTCTGGCAGTGGTACCCACACTAGGCTAAGCCATATGATGCTATCAGGCAAGCCTGGCATTTTTCTGTGTCAGCAGCATAGCAGGAGGGTGGCAACAGAAGTTGTAAGACCTCTTCAGACCTATGCCTAGAACCTGCACAGTGTCCATTAAAAATAGCATCAAAAAGAATGACTACTTAGGAAGACTCTTAACCAAGGAGGTGAAAGACTTATACACTGAAAACTACAAAGCGTTGCTGAAAGAAATTAGACACCAATACACGAAAAGGTATTTCATGTTCATGGATTACAAGATTTAATATTATTAAGATGTCAGTATTGTCCAAAGCAATCTATAGATTTAGTGTAATCTCTCTCAAAATCCCAGTGACTTTTTTTTGCAGAAATAGAAAAATCCATCCTAAAGTTCATATGGAATTTCAAGAGACTCAAATAGTCAAAACAGTCTTGAAAAGGAGAAATAAAGTTGGGGGTTTCATACTTAACAGATTTCAAAACTTACTACAAAAATATAGTAAACAAGATAGACATAGACAAAACAAGATAGACATATAGACCAATGGTGTAGAATAGAAAGGCCAGAAATAAATTGTCCTATATATAGTCAAATGAGTTTGACATCCCCATTCAATGGGGAAAGGACAGCCTTGTCAACAAATGATGCTGAGGAAACTGAATAGCCATGTGCAAAAGAATGAGGTTGAGCCCTTGCCTTACTTATATCATGTATAAAAATTAACTCAAAATTAATCAAAGATCCAGACATAAGAACTGACTATAAAACTCTCAGAAGAATATACATAAGAGAAACTTTATGACATTGGATTTGGCAATGATTTCTTGGGTATGACCACAAAAGCACAGGGAACAGCAACAACAACAACAAAAATAGATAAACTAGGCTATATTAAGATGTTTGTGCACCTAGGAACACTGTTAATAGAGTAAAAAGGCAACCCATGGAATAGGAGAAATCATTTGCAAATCACATATCTGACAAGGGATTTAACATTCAGGATGTATAAACAGCTAGTACCACTCAACAACAGAAAAACAAACAGCCAAGTTAAAAAATGAGTGAAAGACTCAAATATTTTTCCAAAGAAGATACACAAGTGGCCAATAAACAAAAAGACGCTCAGTATCGCTAATCATTAGGAAATGCAGATCAAAAAACCACAGTGAGATACCACCTCACAGTCATCAAGATAGATATTATAAACACAGAGAAAGAGAGAGCAAATAAGTTTTGGTGAGAATATGGAGAAAGTGGAACCCTTCCTGTGCACTGCAGATGGGAATCTAAAATGGTTCACCTGCTGTAGAAAACAATATGGCAGTCCTCAAAAAAATTTAACATAGAATTACCATGTGATCCAGCATTTCACTTCCGAGTATATACTCAAAAGAAGTGAAAGCAGGGAGTTGAACAGAGATTTGTCCATTCATGTTCATAGCAACATTATTCATTGATAATCAAAAGGTGGAAGCAGACATTCTATGAGAAATTATCATTATTAAAGTTCAACAGATATTAGAATATTGAATTTTGGAAATTGGAGGTCATTTGTGATCTTGGTAAGGACCATTTCAGTACCCTGCTTTTTAAATTTTCACACATAGCTTTTGACATATAATGCTTTCACTGTCACTTTTAGGCCATTCTAGTTTTGTGAATTAGAGCCTTGAGTTTCCAATGGCCAGTTCCTACAAGTAAACTTTTGGTAACATTGTCAGCCATCAGATTTTGGAGTCCTTCTATCTGAAAACTCCAAAATTTGTTAGAAAACATTAAACTAATTTAACAGATATTCCCCCATTCTGCTTTAGATTGTACTGGGCACTCTAGGTAAATTAATTTATAAAGTTAAGATATAAATCAGTTCTAACCCAGAGCAATAATTCAAGTATCATGTGGTTTTACATAAGTGGGGACTTAGTAAAGGCTGAAGTAGTTTGTGAAATTATATCGCAGAAGGGAACTGTAAGCATTGAAAGATGGCTAAAAGAAGGAGGGAAGACAGGCGCCACAAAGAATGATGTGTGTAGTAAAACATTTAGAGGTAGGAAACCACAAGGTGTATTGGATGAAAATGAAGTTGGGACTTTCAAGTTCATTTGGAATGATACAATAAATGAAGAGGAAAGGTGAGTCTGACTCAGATGGTCGAAGCCTTCCATGGAAGATAGTGAAATGAATTTTTTATTTCCTAGACAGTAGAAGGTTTTTAAGTTGGAGAGGGATATGATGAAAGTGTTTTAGAATATTAATCTCAATGTTAGCATCCAGGATTGACTGACAGGAGAGATAAGGGAAATCAGTTACATGAAGCAGGCTTGAGATAATATGGTAATAAAATAGAAAAGAAATGACAGAAACAGGAGTAAGTGTAGGAGAAATTAGAAAAGATTAAAAAAAAGAAATGGCTATCTTCTAGATTAAAGAATTTGCTTTTAGTTAAGGTAAGGAACTGGATAGTAGAAGGCAAAAATTAAAAAAAAAAAAAGGAAAGGAAAAAAGAAAGGAAAATGCCCTCACAGTAGGAAAGAGGCTTCAAGAGGTCATGACTGGATCAATTCGTGCAGAATTATTTCTTTTCTGATATATACAGACATGTGGTCTTAAGAGGAGAGTTGGGGGGCGAGCGGGGACAGAGTGACTAGAGCAGTTCTTTCTTTTCCAGCATTCATGCACCTGTCAGCTGGAACTACTCAACTCTCTCATCAGTTTGAGGAAAGTGGAAAATGTTGTCAGAGCCACTGAGAATGTAAATGGGTATAAAGAGGAGATGAATAAAGGAAGGATTACCAGGGATGAATAAAGAATTGCCAAGAGTCTGGTGAATGTGGTAGAAGACAAAGATGAGTATGTGAGAGGGGCTAAAGGAGTAGGAAAAGAAAGTGGAAGGGGTTTGATGGAATTCTTTGCTTACAAAGTAAGGAAATGGACTCAAAGCAAAGACAGATTTCCACTTAAAACACCAGCTGGTAATGATAAGGGAAATCTGGTCTTATTCATCCCATCATACATTAGATATAGAATGTTAAAAAATGTGACTCATCAAAATATAAAGTGTGCTAGGGTTTATGTGTTTATCTTCCCTCTTTATGATGTGTCTCCAGGCTACCGTCCAAAAGAACTGGAGTTTTACATGGTTCCTATGTCTATTAAGTAGCAGTTGCTTTAAACAACCCAAAGTTGTTTTGACCATATTTCCAGCACATAGAAGGCTTATCCTTTTGCTTTGAGGAAAACAGGTTTCAAGAAAGAAAATCAAAGAAGATACTTCATTGGTTTTTGTAGTATTGAGGGCAGATTCCTAAAGCACACAACTTAACTCAGAAAGGTATTTGCTAGACAGATGTGCAGAGTAAGGGAGGAAGCACTATTTATCTTAAAGCCTATATGCAATATAATTTGTATATTTTCTTTAAGCATTTGTCTTTTGGATTTTCTGTGAACTGTTGTTTCATGTCTATGTTACTGGATGTAATGAGATGATGGGAGTATTCATTTATGATTTCACCAATTTGGAGGTAGTATAAAGAGAGGATAAACTATATTTGGGCTAATTGAGCCAGTTATTTAACTCTCCTAAAAACATTCTGTTTATAAAGGGTGTGCCTGTGAAGATTCCTAAAACAAATGTAAAAGGCAAATCTGTTTATTATAGCACTAGTCTGATGTTTCAGTTTTTGTTAGAATTATTTCCAAACAGCCTTAGCATCCAGATTGTTTAGTGTTAAACAGAGAGCGTGTAGATCATGTTTTGCAGAAATTACAGTATCATACTTAAATAGATATATTTTGGGTAACGTAAAGATTTTGGAATAAGAACAAAAACTTTAAAAGCCATCTGTTAACCTACTATATTGGTTCCAATTTTTAAAGATGAAAAAAAAATTGGATTGACAATAATTACTAGTATAAGAGGGATTAGGTAAATCAGCCATTTTCTGGTCTTTGACTCAAACTCAAATGTAAGTTAACCTTTCTTGATTATGATGATTCTTAAATATTTGTTCAATTTGTGTTACTCTTTTGAGCTAATGGACATAAGAGTCATCCAGAGCAGCACTAGAGAAAAAGTCTCAATAATGGTAGCAGAGGGGGAAAAAGAAAAGTCCTCCCTTTTAAGTATAAATTTGCCTCAGACTTTCCTAAGTGTTTTTGCACCGGTTCCTGGATTGGCAAATTTGTGTTCTAGGGAAACAAATAGTGTTTGCAAACGAGCACCTCACTGCTGCACGACACAGAAAGCAGCAAACCCAGAAGAGGTATTCCTGGAGCCGCCATGTGCATTTTAGGAATCGTCCCTTGTTGTGGAGAAATGTTTCTTTCTCAGGATCTTTTCATCCTCCTCAAGCAGCTGGCAGTTAGGCAGGGTAATCAAGAGGAGACAGTGGTGGAAGATGTAGACACTTGTAGCAACGCCAGCCCTCTTGGAAAGCCAACAGCGACACAGGACTTGTCCACAGCCGGGAGGTGAAGACTGAAGCCGGCGGCATCCCCAGTTTTTACCAGAATAGTACCCCAGTATCATCTGCTTTATCTTTTCAGAGAGGTGCTAGCTAGAAGTTTCCCTTGCAGTGGACTCCTTTAGTCAAAGAACTTCTTGTTCTCTTCAGTCCCTAGTTGTGTAGATTGAGGAAACTGCTTCAGTTGAATGAAGTATTTAAGCATATTGTCATCGATTAGCTTTGCATTAATTAAGTGATTATTGTCAAGTATTTCCAGATGTTTGCAAAAGTATTAACAAAGTATAAAAAGATAACTGTAGATATTGCAGATTTATTTCTTCTGGGGTAAAGAAGAAATAAACACAGGCTCTCCAGTGTTTTCGTGGATAGCCCTGAATAAGAGTTTATGATTACAGGTGTACATGTGGCATGAACTGGAGTGTATGTGGCACATTGTGCTTTCACTACGCACTCCTTCCTTGTAGAGCCAACAGGAAATTAAAATTAATGAGAAGCCTGCACTTTGAAATACTTGCAGAATTCTTGACTATTTCAGTCCTTTGCCAGCTCACGAAATCTGTGCTGGCAGTCGTGTCCAACAGATGGTGTGGCTGTGCACAGTTCTACCATGTGATTGTCTGGGTCCCTGTAGAATTTTTATAAGATTTTGACCATCAGTATCCTGAGGTATTTCATATAGTCATAACCTTTGTTTCAAAAGGAGAGTGGCCTTCTTGAAAGATAGCTGTTTGTATGCAGGCAGGAGTAAAATGGTAATAGTTAATTAGTCACTGGGCAATTAAACAGAATTTAATTGATTCTATAGTAGCTAAAGTCAACAAAAACTTCGGTGTCTCTGACCTGCTGCATTGGTTTCTCAATATAATTAAGTCCATTTGACCACCTCAGGTCGAATGAGCATTTTGCTTCCTTATTCCCAAATATGCTGTTTAAAACTTCCATAATTTCAGAAAATGTTACTTAGCACTTATATCTGGGTAGGGTCTACTGGAACATTAAGCTAATTCTGCTTAATTAGATAATTAATACCTTAAGTTAAAACTGACTATATCATCATTTCCTTTACAAATTAAAGTGAGCAGGCCTGTGCTTAACTGGATTAATTAAGACAGAAAGTGCAGGTGCACTGTGTGGTTTCTTGTCATTGTGTTAGAATTTATTAAGATGTTTAAAGCACATGGCAAAAAGAGAAATGGCATACCAAGAAGAGTTCTAACAAGCATAAACTTGCCTCATAGTAATTTGTTCTTTTTAAAATGTCATTTATTTAGAAGATTGTGTTGAAAAATTGGCTACTTTACATTCTAAAACAAAGATACTATACTCCAAGCATATGTTATGGCTAATCTTGATGGCTGAGGAAGTTATTATGACTGTATGGGCTTTCTGTTCATAACCTCAGTTTGAATGTTTGGTCAGTAAGCAGTGGGGACTGTTGGGATCATTACATCAAAAGAGATGTTAAGAACCAATTGTGGCATTTAGGATCAAAGAGTGAACAATGTAATTTATCACCTTTTAATTTAAGACTGATGTCCCATAGTGTTTACTTCTTAAATAAACCATTAGATTTCAAATAAGTTGTTAGGACTAACTGAAGTTCCGAGTAATACATATATCAGGTTGTGTTGATAATAAGAGTTCTTTTCTACTTTACCTGACTCAAATGAAATTTCTTTAAATATGAAATTATTTTTGTACAGATTTTCAGAATTTGCATGGTAGCTTAGTGTCAGAACCCTTTACATAAGTAGCTTTCATTGTACTCCCCAACATAATCTTTGACAGTTTAAAGTATACTGTTCTTTTTGGATTTATTAAATGTGTTGCCCTAGTTAAACTAATAATGACACCATTCTCTCCCATCCTGACATTAGGGTGGCAACTTTTTCCTATAGTACTTTTCACTCGTTAAAATAGAAGTTTCTTTAGGTTCAATTCATTATGTTGGAAGACTTTCCAGTAGATTACAGGTTTTGTTTTGTTTGTTTTTAATTCAAAACGTAGTTGTCTAGATTTAAAACCAAACTAGTTTTGGTTTGTAATTTTATCTGTCAATAGCAGAAAAATCTTCTTGCTATAAATATAGACAGATCTTAAGGAGATAAATGAAAGAGGGTATCAAAATAATATATAGTTGCAGATAAAAGAATTTTGGGAAACATATCTTAATTTCATTAATTTATTTTGAAGAGACATTTTTCATGCTTCTTAATAAAGAACCTATGGACTCCGAAAAACAATCTGAGGGGTTTGAAGTGGGGCTGTGTGTGGGAGGTTGGGGTACCGGGTGGTGGTATTATGGAGGGCATGGATTGCATGGAGCTCTGGGTGTGGTGAAAAAATAATGAATACTATTTTTCTGAAAATAAATAAATTAATTTATAAAAAAAAGAACCTATTTTTTTCTTTATGAATTAAGTAATAGTGCATGTTTAATTTGATACACAGTATACAGTATAATTAAAGTTGTTAATTATTTAGGCTTATAAAAGGCTCAGTAACCTGGGTTAGAGTATCAAGTTGTAATTGTACAGGCCTTCAGTTTAATTTTTAACTTTCTGTATTAATGTGAGAATGCATGAAGCTACATAATAGTCAAAGTTACAAATGTATAAGTGTATAAAAATCTAATAATCAGCCATACTCTTTTAGTAACTAGTCAAACGAAATGAGAGTCAATTGTGAATTATTTCTGCTGATGAAAGAAAGATCTAAAACAGCTAATCATTTTAGTGATTATATTTTTGATGAAAAGAAATTTACTCTTTTATTAGAACTGCAGTGATGGTACAAAATTCCTGAAATTGCCTTACTTTTGATTTTAAACATTTAATCATTCTTTCCCTGACTCTGAACAATGAAAGCTTTCCCTTAGCATATCCATATAAGGCACAACAGAAACAAGATGCAGATGAGTGTCCCCCTTAAGTTGCAGAAATCAGTTAACTACAGCTAATACCTGCAAGCACATTCTATTTTTCCATTTTCTTTTATTATAGTATTGTAGGTAGAGTCTTACAGAAAAATACTCTTTAAATAACTGAGTTAAGGAAATTAAGTCATTATTCAAGTCTTAACAGTCTAAGAGACAGCATTTAACAGCAGCTCTTTAGATATGGTATAAATTCACCATTTTATTGTCATTTTTAAAATTTTTATTTAAATTCTAGTTAATATACAATGTAATATTATTTTCAGATGTACAATATGTGATTCAGCACTTCCGTACAACACCCAGTGCTCATCACAAGTGCCCTCCTTAATCCCCAACACCTGTTTCACCACCCCCCCAGCTCCCCTCTGGTAACCATCAGTGTGTTCCTCATAGTTCAGAGTCTCTTTCTCAGTTTGCTTCTCTCTCTCTCATTTTTCCCTCTTCGCCCATTTATTTCTTAAATTCCACATGTGAGTGAAATCATACTGGATTTGTCTTTCTCAGATTGACTTATTTCACTTAGCGTTATACTCTCTAGCTCCATCCATGTTGTTGCAAATGGCAAGATTTTATTCTTTTTGATGGCCAAGTAATATTCCATAGTGTATATATACCACATCTGCTTTATCCATGCATCAGCTGATAGACACTGGAGCCATTTCCATAATTTGGCTAATATAGATAATGTTGCTGTAAACATTAGGGTGCATGTATCCCTTTGAATTAGTATTTTTGTATCCTTTGGGTGAATACTAGTAGCACAATTGATGGATTAGAAGGTAGTTCTATTTTTAGCTTTTTGAGGAAGTTCCATACTGTCTTCTAGAGTGGCTGCACCAGTTTGCATTTCCATCAAAAGTGCAAGAGTGTTTCTTTTTCTCCACATCCCGCTAACACCTCTTGTTTCTTTTGCTGTTGGTGTTAGCCATTCTGACAGGCTTGAGGTGATGTCTCATTATAGTTTTGACTTGCATTTCCCTGATGATGAATGATGTTGAACATCTTTTCATTTGTCTGTTGGCCATCTGGTTGTCTTCTCTGGGAAAATGTCTGTTCACGTCTTCTACCCATTTTTTAATAGGATTATTTGGTTTTGGGGTGTTGAATTTTATAAGTTCTTTATATATTTTGGAGATTAACTCTTTTTTTTAAATTTTCAGCATAACAGTATTCATTGTCTTTGCACCACACCCAGTGCTCTATGCAATCTGTGCCCTCTCTAATACCCACCACCTGGTTCCCCCAACCTCCCACCCCCTGCCCCTTCAAAACCCTCAGATTGTTTTCAGAGTCCATAGTCTCTCATGGTTTACCTCCCCTTCCAATTTCCCTCAACTCCCTTCTCTTTTTCCAACTCCTCTTGTCCTCCATGCTATTTGTTATGCTCCACAAATAAGTGAAACCATATGATAATTGACTCTCTCTGCTTGACTTATTTCAGTCAGCATAATCTCTTCAAGTCCTGTCCATGTTGCTACAAAGGTTGGGTATTCGTCCTTTCTGATGGAGGCATAATACTCCATAGTGTATATGGACCACATCTTCCTTATCCATTCGTCTGTTGAAGGGCATCTTGGTTCTTTCCACAGTTTGGCGACCGTGGCCATTGCTGGTATAAACATTGGGGTACAGATGGTCCTTCTTTTCACTACTGTATCTTTGGGGTACATACCCAGGAGTATCTTTGGGGGTAAATACCCAGTAGTGCAATGGCAGGATCATAGGGAAGTTCTATTTTTAATTTCTTGAGGAATCTCCACACTGTTCTCCAAAGTGGCTGCACCAATTTGCATTCCCACCAACAGTGTAAGAGGGTTCCCCTTTCTCCACATCCCCTCCAAAACATGTTGTTTCCTGTCTTGCTAATTTTGGCCATTCTAAGTGGTGTAAGGTGGTATCTTAATGTGGTTTTAATTTGAATCTCCCTGATGGCTAGTGGGCAGAAGATATGAACAGACACTTCTCCAATGAAGACACACAAATGGCTATCCGACACATGAAAAAATGTTCATCATCACTAGCCATCAAGGAGATTAACTCTTTATCAGATATGTCACTGGCAAATATCTTCTCCCATTCTGTAGGTTGCCTTTTAGTTTTGTTGATTGTTTCCTTCACTATGCAGAGGCTTTTTATTTTTATGAAGTTCTAGTAGTTTATTTTTGCTTTTGTTTCCCTTGCTCAGGAGACATACCTCAAGAAAGAAATTGCTATGACTAATGTCAGAGAAGTTCCTGCCTGTGTTCTCTTCTAGAATTTTTATTTCAGGTCTCATGTTTAGATCTTTCATCCATTTTGAATTTATTTTTGTGTATGGTAGAAGGAAGTGATCCAATTTCATCCTTTTGGAGGTGGCTCTCTGGTTTACCCAACATCATTTGTTGAAGAGACTGTATTTTCTCATTGGATATTCTTTCCTGTGTTGTTGAAGATTAATCGACCGTATAGTTGTGGGTTTATTCTGGATTTTTTGTGCTGTTCTATTGATCCGTGTGTCTATTTTTGTGGCAGTACCATACTGTTACATAATACAACTTTGTAATATAACTTCAGTTCCAGAATTATGATGCCTCTAGCTTTGCTTGTCTTTTTCAAGGTTGCTTTGGCTATTCAGAGTCTCTTCTGGTTTCATACAAATCATAGGATTGTTTGTTCTAGCTCTGTGAAAAATGCTGTTGGTATTTTGATAGGGATTACATTAAATGTGCAGGTTGCTTTGGGTAGTATAGACATTTTAATAGTATTTGTTCTTCCAATCCATGAGCATGGAGTGTCTTTCCATTTTTTTGTGTGTGTCATCTTGAGTTTCTTTCATCAGTTTTATAGTTTTCAGGGAACAAGTCTTTCACCTTTTGGGTTAGGTTTATTCCTAGGTATCTTACTGGTTTTGGTACAATTGTAAATGGGATTGATTTCTTAATTTCTCTTTCTGCTACTTCACTATTGGTGTATAGAAATGCAACAGATTTTTTAAAAAGATTTTATTTATTTATTTGACAGAGAGAGAGAAAGCACAAGTAGGGAAGCAGCAGGCAGATGGAGAGGGAGAGGGAGAAGCAGGCTCTCCTCTGAGCAGGGAGCCTGATCAGGGGCTTGATCCCAGGATCCTGGGATCATGACTCAAGCTGAAGGCAGCTGCTCAACTGCCTGAGCCACCCAGACACCACTGCAATAGATTGTTTTTAGACTGATTTTGTATCCTGTGACTTTACTGAATTTGTTTATCAGTTCTAGCAATTTTTTGATGGACTCTTCCGGGTTTTATTTTATATATAGTATCACACCATCTGCAAACAGTGAAACTTTTACTTCTTTCTTGCTGATTTAGATGTGTTTTATTCCTTTTTGTTGTCTGGTTACTTTGGTTAGCCTTGCAGTACTATGTTAAGAAAAGTGGTGAGAGTGTACATCCCTGTTTTTTGTTGTCCTTTTTTAAAAGCATTTTCCAGAACTTAGTCAACCTGTGAGCTTTCTTCTGGTTTATAAGTTGCTCTCATCTGTGAAAATTTCTTCCTTGTTTAAAATCATGCTAATATTAAATGGGTACTGCACACATATGACACATATTTGTGTATCTGTTTAGTTCTGGTTTCCACCATTTAGAATCCTATAATGAGACTTCAAAAATTATATTTATTTGGCATCCCCAAGATAGTACTTTATAATTGTCTGTTTACTCTATAAACATTGAGTTCAAAGTTTAACTGAAAATAAAATTTGTGCAAAGGAGCTTAGAAAAATTCAGGCCAAACACCATCATCTCCATTTATGCCTATTATTTTGAAAGATTAAAAAAAATCACATCCATTTGAAAAGCTAAAGGCTATTTTTAAATGTGATGCATACGGAATTTTTCATCCTAGTGTCTGTTTCATAACTAAAGCATTAAAAAACAGTATCATGTGTGTCAGTCTTGCTGTTGGTAATAATTTAATGTGTATACTCAGAATTAAATGAATATACCCCTAATGTCACCTTTATTTTATAATTTAGGAAAAACTTGTTTTATATTAATACTTAATATGAAAAAATAAAACCAGCTTCTAATGGTGGGGGAAGTACTTCTAAAACATTGGAACTTTTCTATTCAGGCTTTGTGTTCTATGTTCAGATATGTAATATATTTCCAGGGGAAAGTGGATTATATTTATGTGCCCATGTATTTCTCTGGATCATCGTTAGGAAGCTATTACTTAAATTCATTATAAATTCTAAAACAAAATGATAACAGTTCAAGAGAATGCATTCAAGAAATATAGTAGTTCATACTTGTACTTAATTTCATATTAATATATCTCACAGATTTGGCTTCTTGTAATTAGGGTAGGATCAATTGAGCTTTCCTTTAAGGGAAAATGTTCTAAAATGCTTAAACAAGACTCTATATTCTCTTTCTGATTCTTAGAATAGCAAGAAATTTCATTTAATTTTTTCCAATGAATAAAAACAATCACAGGCATTATATATTTTCATATTTTTGAAATTAAGGTAGCTGCTTCATATTTTTAAAATTAAGTATCGTACATTGTTATATTTTCAAATTTGCTAGATACATAAACATTAAATTACTAGATATTGCATTTGAAGTGATTTAAATTCAACACATATGAATAAGCACTCATCTCACTAGATTTTGTTCATTTATCTACTAGGAACCAATTTTTTAATTAGTATTTCCAAAGCAGGGGAAAATATTAGTAAGGTTAACTTTGAGGTTGGAACATGTTATTGTTTCTGTTCTTTGAGACTTACATGGGATTACTTGGTTTAATATAAATTAATATAATTTATATATATTTAATATATAATATATAATATAGTAATATTATATTGATATAACATATTAATATAATTTAATATATAATAATGTAATATAAATTAATACATAAGTTTCCTTTTAGTTACTATTTTTAGAGTAACATGCCAACACTTAAACCTCTTTTTTCACCTTTTAATCTTTTGTTTATTTAGCAAAAGTATTGTAAGTACCCTCTCTGTGCCTTTTTATTTCCCTTTAAAAACTAGTTCAGTCAAGGGAACCACTTGCAAAACATCCCTGTACTGTGATCTGCTCTTCCCACTTTACTCATAATAAAGGGCTTCCCACTTTAACTATATGTAGCTGTTAGACTTTAGATCATAACCTCTAGTCAAATCAGATGCTTGCAAAATTAAAGCAAATCACTGCTTGTGATTTATTAAACTTAACAAAAGTTAGTTACTTATGAAAGTAATAGTACATTTTTAGATTTACATTTAGTCTGTTTGGGGTTTGCTCATTTGTTCAAATGTGAATTCTGGCTGTAAAAAACTGGATTTAAATGTCTTATATAAATCATTCATAGTTTAAAAGGATACTAGTTCATAATATGATTGAGAGTACCTACAAATAAGTCTTATAACTAGTTAGGGTTTATTTACAGTTTAAAGGAAAAAGGAAAAAAAAGTCCTCTGATGTTACAGGGGCTAAAAAAAAAGAAGGAAAAGTCTGTGGGTGGGGGTAAGGAACATGGGACCATTTGGCCTGGTAAAATTTTTTGTAATTATTTGCAAAACCAATTAAGAATTTGCAAGGAGAACAATAGCATACATAACCAACTTTTGACATAGACAAAAATAGGACTTGCATTTTTGTGGGGTGGCTCTGGATTAGGCATTAAATTGAATTTGACTGTTAAATGATACTTAATAGCAGTATAAGAAAATGGCATGGACTGTTCCTGGTAATCCTTTTTTCATTATGGAAATTCATTATGTATTAGAATGATAAGTTTCAAAATTATATTCTTTTATTATGCCAGTTTCTGCTCTCTTTTAAAAAATATTTTTGTGTAACCTGAGCACCAGTATTGACAGGATTCTTCTTAGAGCCTAGTGCTTTTGTTTTTTAAACCATTCTTTTGAATTTATTCTATGTTGCTGTTTAATAAAATACTTTGATATTGAACTCTATAAAATTTCAAGGTAAAGAACTTATTTTTATTAAATAAGAAGTGACTTTAATAAATGCTAACAAGGAAAAGATAGCTTTCAAATGAAAGCTTAGCAAGTGTTAGAAAAGTATTAGACTAATTTTTATGGTTGAATTTTATTATTTTATAAGTAACTTCTATTAGTTAAAAGTAGGATTTTTGATAGTATAGGCAATACTAATTTTAATATGCAGATAAATTATTTCATATTGATAAACTTAAGGTTTGCTTACAGTCTTGTTAAAAGACTATTTGTTAGAATATGACTATGTTCCCTTTTTTTTTAAAAGATTTTATTTATTTATTAGACAGACAGAGATCACAAGTAGGCAGAGAGGTAGGCAGAGAGAGGGGGGAAGCAGGCTCCCCGCCAAGCAGAGAGCCCGATGCGGGGCTCGATCCCAGGACCCTGGGATCATGACCTGAGCGGAAGACAGAGGCTTAACCCACTGAGCCACCCAGGCGCCCCTATGTTCCCATTTTATATTTGTTTTATTCCCCAGTTTGTACTTTGATTTATGGTCAATTGAAAGTTTGAAAGTCTTAATCTATAATAAATCTAAGCTTAGGTCTTATGAGATTGGTCTATTTTATGCCATCGTTGCTGGAAGAGCTGTTTGATTACTAGGTAAGAGTAATCAAATCAAATCAAAATTTAAAGTATGTCAAAGTAATTTTCCTTAATAAAACAATTCCATTAAGATGTTTTCATTAAATTCACCAGCCTATTAATAATCTGCATAATCGTCATCAAACTGAACACAGTGTTCACAAGGTAGCTTATATAAAACAGCCTAAGTATTTTAATGCTATGAATCTAGATTTTTCAAACAAAAACACATTTTGCACACACACACACGCACACACATAGACACAGCCCTCTATCCGAAATTATTATGAGCATGAGTTACGTGTGCAATTTTTAAGAGGTTTAAGAGTAAAACACAATTTATATTAAATTATATAGGAGTACTTAAGAAAACCTTAGAGAACCGCCTCTGAAATTGCTATTTAATCCTGTCTAAACATATTTTGCCCAAGTGAAGAGAGGGAAAGGTATTTTGTTCCTATAATTATTTTACTTTCTGCAAGTTCCCTTTCATCATATGCTGAATCTCTATCAGGTTAGATCATTAGACAAACTTCTTAGATTAAAAAAAGTCAAAGGTAGATGATTAGGAAAAGACTTGATTGGGCAAATTTGGGATGAGTTTTAGAAGGCTTTTTATTTTTTTAGATCAATTTCCCTGAGCTTTTGTTTATTCATTTTATAAGGCATGTAAGAATACATCATTAGTTTTTAACTTGACCTTTCCTAATTCTTTTGCATCTTAAAAGAGATCAAGACCATATGTTTAAAACATTTACTGGAAAACTTTTAGAAGACATGCACCAATAATTTGGCTTACTTTAATTAATTTCTGTCATATTGTGATAGTAATTCTTAGTTCTCAGTTGTTAAGAACTTTATTTTAAATTCACTTTCTCATAGTATTTTTCTAAATTATGTCTTGCTTTTAAACTAAAATATCAACAGTAACTATTTTTTAAAAATTTATAATGTTTATTGAGATATAGTTCACATGTCATATAATTCTCATTTAAGGTATACAATTCAGTGGAGTTTTTCCTAGTATATACACAGTTGCACAGCTAACACCACAATGAATTTTAGAATATTTCCATCGCCCGTCTAAGAAACCCTCTACCCATTAGCAGTCATTCCTCACTTCCCACTGACATCACCCTCCCCAAGCCCAAGGCAACCGTAACTTCCTTTCTGTCTCTATGGATTTGCCTGTCTTGACGTGTCACATAAATAGAAACCTACAGTTTGAGCCATGACTATTTTTTCTACCTCTCTGCTAGATAGGGGATTATAATAGCAGGATGACAAGAACATCTTTTTGACTTAGAAATTTACCAACTCTCAGAATAATAATAGATAATACAAAGTATTTCTTAAGGCAGCTAGATGTAACTTGAAGTCTGAAATAAAATATTTTTAAGTGGACTCTCAGGACCTTAAATACTAGGGTAGTAAAATTTTCTGTATATTGAAAATCAGTTGTAATACTTATGTAATTATGCCCCAAGAGTGTAGCTCATCCAGTGTGGGAGTCCTGATTTTTACACTGTTTTTCCCCCCGGGTCTGGCGTAGGATAACTTCCCTATATAGTCTCTGTTAAACTTGCTTTACAACAGAGCCACCCTGATCTCCTTCTAACCTGTTTGCAGTGACCATATAGCTTGGGTTTTCCTGGAGAGTTTCTGATTGCACATATTCCATTCCAGTGTCAAACCACGTGTTGGGATTTTTTTATTTTAAAAATTTGTTGGGAAATTTGTTTCCACCCATCTTGACCTAGATAAACATTGTAAGTAATAAATACATTGATTTTTTAAAAATAAATATTCTGCCGGAATATTCAGTGAATTTATTGTGGGTAACCTTTCAATTAGCTTTATTATTATATATGATTCCCAAGCTTTCTGTTCTTCAAAACGATATGTAGTCCCTGGATATTAGGTGATTTTATAAACTTACCAACCATCATCTTGGCACAGTAGTAGTAAGCAGTGATATAGGAAAATGTACTTATTCTCAGAAGATGTGTGCTGAAGTATTTAGGTGTGAAATACCAGGATGTTCTGCATATACTTTCCAGTGGTTCAAAATAAAAAGTAAATGTGTGTGTGTGTGTGTGTGTGTGTGTGTATAAAAAGCAAGAAAACAAATATAGTGTAATGTTAATCACTGTTGAACCAAAGCAGAGGGTATATAGATGTATTCACTGTACTATTTAACTTTTCTAGGGATATTTTAAATTTATCACAAAGGGTTTGGGAAAAATATATACTTCATTTCTTTTTCTGTAAGTTATGTTAATCTCCTTTTGTCGAGATATGTAACATTTAAAAAATATTTGACAAGACAACATACTGAATTATATTTCTAAACTTGCTTTTATTTTTTTTGTTTCTACCTCTACTTTTTTATAATTCTTATATTTGTATTTATATTCTTAAATTTTGTGACCGATGTTGTATTTACATTTTAAAGAATAATTACACACATGCCCAAATACCCATCACCTAGGTCAAGCAATATCAATTCCAGTTCCATAGAAGCCCCGTGTGTCCTCTTCCGCTCCCCGTAGAAATATCCCCTATCCTTGCTTTGTGGTAATTCTGTTCTTTTCTTTGTAATTCTCCCAACCAGGTATGGATTCTTAAATACACACACACACTTTTTTTTAGTGACTTCCCACAAATTTATTCTTACTTTTCTCGTAGTTGAAGTCCAAATGAATTTCGTTGTTGTGGAGTCAGACTATTGACTTTGCCACAGCACCTGGGGGATGTTAAACAGGATGTTTTGGGGATCATTCATGTTGATGCGTGAAACCCTAGTTCTTACACTTTCAGTGTTATATGGTATTCAGTTAAATGATTATTCCCTAGTTTTGTATGTCCATTCTATATTGACTAATATTTGAGTCATTTCTCTTTTTTTTTTTTATCATCACAAACAGCACTGCTATGAAGGTTTTTGTACATGTTTCCCACTGCTCAGTACTCTCTAATTCTTGCTGTTGCCAGATTTTTGAATTTTTACCAATGTGGTAGCTATCAAATGGTCTTCTGTTACAGTTTTAGTTCATGTTTCCCTGAATCACCAACAGGACTGAGTATAGTTTTATGTGTTCTCATGAGTTTGGCCATTCTGATTTCCTCTTCTGCGAAGTGCCTGTTCAAGTCTTTCAGTTTTCCACTAAAGTTGTCCTTTCTTACTGATTGTAGGAGCTATTCATACACTCTGGATTTTTTTTTTTCAGTTATATTGTGCTACAAATACAGTTTCCCATTTTATGGCTTGTCTTTTCACTCTCTGTAGCATTTTTTTAATGACAGAAATTCTTAGTTTTAGTATAATTGAATTCAGTATCCTTTCTTAAAGTATGTACTTTCTGCATCATATTTAAGGGAACATAAATATATTCTATTTGTTGATCCCTAAAATTTTTATAGTTTTACCTTCCAGGTTGATTTATTTTAATTAATAGACTTTTTAAAGATTTTATTTATTTATTTGACAGAGAGAGATCACAAGTAGGCAGAAGGCAGGCAAAGAGGGAGGAAGGGAAGCAGGCTCCCTGCTGAGCAGAGAGCCCGATGCTGGACTCAATCCCAGGACCCTGAGATCATGACCTGAGCCGAAGGCAGCGGCTTAACCCACTTTATTTTTTTAGAGAAGTTCTAGGTTTGCAGAAAAACTGGGCAGAAAGTAGTTTTCAGATATTCTATCTAACTCTCTTTGATCACCAACCCCCATATCCCATATTAACAAGTTATGTATGTTACATTTATTACAACTGAGAAACCAGTAGCAGTACATCAGCATTAACTAAAGCCCATGTGGATGTTAGTGTTTACTTTCTGTATTGTACAGTTCTGTGGATTTTGACAGATACATAATGCCATGTACCCACCATTACAGTGTCATACATAATTGTTTCACTGCCCTAAAAAACTCCCCTGCACTCCACCCCTTCATCTCTCCATCTCTTCCCTCAAATCTCTGGCAATTATTCATCTTTTTTTACTGCCTCTGTAGTTTTTATTTTCTAAAATATCACGTAATTGGAATTATGTACAATATAGCCTTTATAGACTGGCTGCTTTTACTTAGCAATATACATCTGGGGTTCCTCATTGTCTTTTCATGGCTTGATAGCTCATTTATTTTTATTGCTAGGTAATATTCTACTGTATGGATGCACCCCAGTTTGTTTATGCATTTACGTATTGAAGGTTATCTTGGCTGTTTCTAGTTTTGGAAATAATGAACAAAGCTGCTTATAAACACGGTGCACATGTTTGTGTGGACTTAAGTTTCAGGCACTTTGGTTTGTGAGTCAAGTAGGGGTCTATTTCCTAACTAATCCCAGTACCATATATTGAAAGGATTGAAAAATCCATCCTTTCTCTATGAAATGTCATCTCTGTCCTAAGTCAAGTATCTATATATGGATGATTCTATTTGGAGGCTCTGTGGTATATTTTATTAGTTTATTTGCGTAATTAAACAAATACCATACTGTCTTAAATATTATAGCTTTAACAGAAGTCTAGTTTTATGGTAGAGCAAGTTCCCCCACCTTGATCAACTACTTCGGAGTTTCTGAAAAGATGAAGAGGGTGGAGGGAGTGGACCACCAAAAGGACTATCAAAGGACAATCAAGGAGGCAGGAACCCAGGAAAGCATGGTATCCTGGGAGTCATGTGAGAATAGTGTTGTAAAAGCAGAGCGCTCTGAAATAGTTCCCATTCTATTCAAGCTCAGGAAATGTGAGGACTGATAATTTACTTTTGGCTAGTTAGCAACAAGGAGGTCATTGGTGATCTGGAGGAGCGTTTGGGTTCATAAACTCTTTAAGTGCAAAAAATCCTCCCTAAGTCTCCAGATAATGATAAAAATATTATCACAGTAACATGAAATAATGATTTATTTTATGAACAAAATCTCTTGAATCTCAGAGCCACGTCGTGCTTCGCGATACCTACCAAGGGGCGGGGTGGTTTACCTCTCCCGTTCTGTTGCGCACCATGGGGAGACCCATGTTGCTCTGGAATGGAACACGAGAACTAGTTTCTGGGCTCTCTTCTCATTAGCTGCTTTCTTAGAGTTCCCTCTCCTCCTGCCCCGCCCCGAGGGAAGAACTTGGTATGACATTTTCTCCACTCCTGAGTCAGTCCACATCACATGGGGATTGAAAAACAGAAAGATTTGAAAAAAAAAACAAAAAACAAAAAACAAAAAAAAACCAAAGATTTGGGAGACTTTCTTTTTTTTTTTTTTCATGTATTTTTAAAATTCCATTCTAAGCCAGCTCTCCCTGCCTGCTCTAATGAGAGCTTTAGCTCTTATTACTATTCCTTCCCATCTTTCGCCCACATCTAGGCTTACTCTTTTTTGTGAATTCTCTTAACTTCCCAGCTCTCACTTTACTGGACACACATCTACTATTTCATTTCGCCAGGCTGACACCCCTTTCATGGCAGGCTTACGGCCTTCTATTACTCAACAACTCTTTTTCTTTGGTTGCTGCTGCCATTTTCTGTATGAAATTTCTAATCCTCTGTTGTATCTTCTTACTTTCTAGTTTTACCTAATTGCTTTTTAAGAAAACTTACTTTGGAATTTGAACAGCGGCTTCCTTAACTAGGTTATTTATGAGTACGTTACTGGCCATATATTCTTTCCTGAGAAGGACGGTGTTTTTGTGTCTGTGTTGTAGTATTTCTAAAATGTAAATAAATTGCTTATATTTCTAGTAGTTTTTCTGTCAGGAATGAGGAAACAGTTTAGGTGCAAAGACATTGTTTCAGTCGTTTGCAGCGTGTATTTTCACATCATTGTTTGCTGCTTTCCCAGAAACATACGTCAGTCATTTCATATTATAGGCACCGGGTACATATGTAACAGCTTTATTGAGATACAATTCACGATTCACTTATTTAAAGTATACAGTTCAGTTGAAATATCACTATGTTAGCATCGTCATGGAGTTGGGCATCCATCACCACAATCAACTTTGAAACATTTTCATCACCCCCAAAATTATACCAGCACCCCCAGCCAGCATCCCCAACTGTCCCCCGCAACTCCTAGGCATCACTAATTTACTTTCTGTCTCTTCAGTCTCTATACATTTGCCCATTCTAGACATTTCATCCAAATGTAATCATGCAATATGAGGCTTTTTGTGTCTGGTTTCTTTCACATAGCAAAGTGATTTCAGGGTTCATCCATGTTCCAACATGTATCAGTCCTTCATTCCTGCTTATGGCTGAGAATATTCCATTGTAGCAATGTACCACATTTTGTTAATCCATTTGCTAGTTGATGGGCATTTAGATTCTTTCCGTCTTTTAGTTATTACAAATAATGCTACTCTGAACAATATTGTACCAGTTTTTGTGTGGACTTTTCATTTCTCTTAGGCATATACCTAGGCATGGAATTGCAAATCATATGATAGTGCTAGGTTTTAATCATTTGAGGAACGGCCAGACTGTTTTCTAGGCTGCACCATTTTCCATTCCCACCAGCAGTTCATGTGGGTTCTAATTTTTCCACACTCTCACCAATACTTGCTATTATCTAGATTGATTATGGCCATTCTAGTGGGTATAAAGTGCTATCTTACTATGGTTTTGATTTGTACTTCCCTAGTGGATAATCATGTCAATATCTTTTCACATGCTTATTTCTCATTTGCGTATATTCAGATCCTTTGCCCATTTTTAAAATTGGTTATTAGTATCTTTATTATTGGGTTGTAAGGGTTCTTTATATAGTCTGCATTACATTGCTTATTAGATATATGATTTACAGGCATTTTCTCTTGCTGTCTTTTTACCATCTTGTTGGAGCCCTTTGAGGCACAAAAGTTTTTAATTTTGGTAAAGTCCAGCTCGTTGGTTTTGTCTAGCTTGTGTTTTGGTGTCATATCTAAGAAAGTTTTGCCTAATCCAAGGTTGTAAAGATTTACTCTCATGTTTTCTTCTGAGAGTCTTATGGTTTCAGCTCTTATATTTAGGCCTCTGATCCATTTGCAGATAATTTTGTATCTGGTGTGAGACAGGAGTCCAGCTTCACTCTGTTGCATGTTGCTCTCCAGCTGTCCCAGTACCATTTGTTGAAAAGACTATTCTTCCCCCCATTGAATTGTCTTGGCGCTCTTACAGAAAAGCAATTGGTCATAAATGTGAGGATTTATTTTTGGACTCTCAGTTGATTCCATTGCTATATATGCCTGTCCTCCTGCCAGTACCACACTATCTTGATCATTGTAGCTCTGTAGTCAGTTTTGAAATCAGGAAGTATGTGTCATCCCACTTTGTTGTTCTTTTCAAAGATTGCTTTGGCTATTTAAAAAAAAAAATCTTTCTTGTTTTTGTAAAAAATATAACATAAAATTTACCATCTCCATCATTTTTTAAAAGATTTTATTTGAGAGAGAGAGAGTGCATGCATGCTAGGGAGCACAAGTGAGGGAGGGGCAGAGGGGGAGGGAGAAGCAGACTCCCTGCTGAGCAGGGAGCTCCAGACAGAGCTCAGTCCCAGGACCCTGGGATCAGGACCTGAGCCAAAGGCAGACTCTTCACAGACTGAGCCGCCCAGGCGCCCCCATCTAAACCATGTTTTATTGTACAGTTCAGTATCGTTAAGTACATTCATATTATTGTATGACCCATCTGCAGAACTCTGTTCATCTTGCAAAAGTGAAGCTCTGTACCCATTTAACTGTCTCCCTATTACCCCTCCCCACAGCCACTGGTAATCATTATTCTACTTCTGTTCCTATGAATTTGATTATTTTAGATATCTTATATAAGTGGACTTATCTAGCATTTGTCTTTTAGTGACTAGCTTATTTCACTAGCATGATGTCCTCAAGATTCATCCCGTTATAGCTTGGTAGGATTTCCTTTCTTTCTAAGACTGAATGGTATTCCATTGTATGATTTGGCTATTTTGAATTCCTTGAATTTCCATAGGAATTTTAGGCTTAGCTCGTCACAGAAACCAACTGAGATTTGCAGGGTACTGTATTGAATTTCTCAGTTCTGTAGATCAATTTGGGTAGTATTTCCATCTGAACAACTTTAAGTCTTCTAGTCTGTGGACATGGGATATCTTTTAATTTATTGGGGTCATCATTAATTTCTTTCAGCAATGTTTTGTAGTTTTCATAGTGTGAATGTTGCACTTCTTTTGTTAAACTTATTCCTAAATACTTGTGCTTTCTGATGGAATTTTTTCACTTAATTTTGCTGTTGGTTTTCCCATTGCTACTATATAGGTATATAGTTGATTTTTGCATGTTGATCCTGGTTCCTTACAGAATTCATTTATGAGTTCTAGTAGTTTTTTGGTAGATGCCTTAGGACTATATATATATATATATATATATATATATTGGTTATTATATATATATATATACAAGATCATGTCATCTGCAAATTGAGAGAGTCTCTATAGTATTGTGTTGAAATACATTAATGCAACAAACATGTATTGAGGACTGTCTATGGGGTCAGGCATCGTGCCCTGTGTTGGAAATACAGAGATAAAAGGCATACACTCTGCTTTTGTGAAGTTGGCAATCTAGTCAGGGAACAGATCTTTAAACCAGGAATCACAGTTCAGCTCTATAAACACCGTTGGTTGAGAGATACGTAGGTGCTCTAGTAGCGCTGAGGAGAAGTGTTGCGGCACTAGGGGAGTTCAGGAAAATTCCATAAATGAGTTTATATAGAGTTCTGGACCGTTTCTCAAATAAGTAGCCATGATTATAATAACTTATCATTTCAAGGCCAAAATGACCTTGAGTATATAAGAATTGTTGTGTAGTACTTCAGCTTTAAGACTTTTTAGGTCTATCAAAATTTAAGCAGATTGGCATTAATAGTGAGACAACACATTGAGATTTCAAAGTATATACAGATGTTTGATGTTTGATTATGTAGTAAATCTGTTGCTATAAAAGCGTATGATCACATTTGGAAAATTGCTATTGCATGTCTTGGCAGTTTATTAAGAACCGAAAACTTTTAAAACTAACTGGTGTTTTGATAGATTAAGTTCAAGGCCACCTTTTGTTTAAATGATGTTTTGTTTTCTGTAATTAGACCATGCTAGGTGAATTAAGTACGTAATTAAAAACAGAGGTCTGGCTAATTCAGAGTAAATGAGTACAAAATACAAGGTCATTATCCATCTCTAGTGAGACTCCAGATGAACAGTGCACATGGAACTATTTATAAAACATTTTGTATGGTCAGAGCTCCTCCAGGTTGCTGTCCATGGCTTTTAAATTAAAGTGTTCACAGACTTTCCAAAAAAAAAAAAGTACCTGTATTATAGAAGTATGATCCCATTTACTGTGCTCATCTGAATGGAAAACCAAAAAAGATGAGGATCTCATGTTCTATCCCAAATAAAAAGGTAAAACACACTCTTCCTGTTTCAAAAGTGAACACTTCGTATGTTGTTTGGCACACTGAGTTCATGGTTAGAGCTCTGTTAACTTTTGAGAGTTCCGAGTCTCAGTTGTTTTCGTTTTCCCGCACCCTGGAGATGTGCAAGTGAAACATCTCCAGCCTAATCTGTTTCCTCGATGCTTAGTCACAGTGGCTGCCATGGGATGGGAAGTCTGTGCATAATTTTATTTGGAGTATTTTTTCTTCTGATAGCTCAGGAATGTGGTGCTTTTAGAAAACAGGTGTTTAATTTAGTGGCTTGATTCATGGAGACATAAAAACCGCTTATGCGAAGCACAAAGCTTAAATTTCTCTTAGAAATCCCTTCACAGTTCGGCTCCAGGGGCCTCTCAGCCTTTTCCTTGCTGTTTTCCCATCTGCAGTATCTATGCTTCTGTCTTCCTGGACTTCTCAAGCATCAGCACTCCTGTCTATCTTACTTGTCATTTGCCTGTCTTTCTAGGCACTGTTTAAAGTTGATTCACTCAGGAGAAAAGATGGATCTGGTCTCCCAATAAATGTTTCTGTAGTCTTTTGTCAAGCGCTCATCATATACTTTAGAAATATTTTTTTAAATATGTCTTCTCCTTCACATTTTAAATTCCTCTAAGGTAGAGATTGATCTTGACTGTCATGTTCATCCCTGTGTCCTGGCACCAAGAATGGTTTCTGGCTAATAACAGTTGTCCAAACGATGTTTGTCCAATGAAATCCTCATTGAATAAATGCTACAGAGGTTTACCATTCTGTGCTAGATCCTGTACTCGGCAGTGTTAAACAAAAATAATAAGAAGTGGTCTCTTATTCTTTAATCTCTGATAGCTTAAAATTAATTAAAAGACCTTTCTGGACATTTGTTGTTACAAATGTTACAAATGTTAGGGAAATAGTTTGATAACTACTGTTCTGGGATAAGAGATCTCTTTTAATATCCCATTGTAAGCCAGTTAAGTGCTTAAGATGCCCCTCCAAACAATTATAATGCAGTAAGGTGATTGTTTAATGGAAGAATTTTCAAAATTACAATTGAGAATGTTTTAAAAAAAACACTAAAGTCTACCTGATAGAGAAAAAGGCTGCTGTTAAGGAAATTAGCCTTTAAACAGATAACTAAAAGTAAGTAAGAATATACCAGACAGACAAGTGGAAAAATGGTGCTACAGCACGTAGGGAAGGATTGGATGCAGGAAGACACATTCAGTGCTGCTGGAGCATAAAGTTGAGCTGGGAAGTATTGGGAATGCGGAAGGAGGGTGGGCAGGTACACTGATGCCATACAGAGTTGAGAAGTTTGCTTGTCGATAACTGAGAGGCACTGAAAAATTAGAACACATCTCCTCTAGAAACTAGGTTGCAAGGATTGAGATTAGAGACCGAGAAATCACTAAAGAGACTTGCATTATGATGTGGTCCAAATGAGAAATGAACAAAGGCAATGGAAAAATTACAAAGAGACAGGTTTGGGAGAATCTTTAGTCCTTAGTGATTCGATCTGGGACGTAAGGAAGAGGGACGAATCGCAGATGATTCCCAGATGTTTTACTTGAACAACTGGGTGAGGGATGGCTCCATTCACTAAGGTAAGAAATAATGAGCGACTTTTTTTAAGGAGGGACATGCTGAATCAGTTTGGGACATACAGGTATTGTCAAACGTTCAGAATCAGAGCTCCACAGAAATAACTGCCTGGGCTAGAGATTCAGAATTGCGGGTAATTTTGGACCCGGCATCCCTGAGGTCGTGTCTTGTGAGGGAGAGTAACAAAAGGCGGACTGAGATGGGAGTCCTGTGGGGCATCCAGAGAAGAAAGAACGGAATGTCTTAGGTACTGAGGGAGGAGTTCTTCTCAAGACAGAGGAGGTGAATATATAAAAAGCTTCAGCAGGATTCATTCATAGGAGGACTAGTAATGGAGATTAGATTTGACACTTAGAAGGTCAATGTCACTTTCAAGTGGAAAAGCCTTAGTGAGATGGTGAGGCCTAAAGCTGGACTGCTTCGGGATGAAGAGAGAATCAGAAAGAAGTAGACCTCTTTCCAGGAGTGGCTGGTGAAAAGACGAGAGATAGATGATACCTTAAAAGGGTACATAAGGTTAAAGAAACTTTTTCTTTTCTTTTGGTTTGGGTTTAGATATGAGAAACTTGAGGATTTTTATATGCCAAAAGGAAAGAGCTAATGGCAGGAGTTTGAGGATTGACTAAAGATAATCTTCCTAAGGGAAGAGGGGAAGGGACCCAGAGCATTGATAGAGAGACCAAGTCTGATGGGAAGAGAGATGTGTTATTCAGGGTCAGAGTAATTAGGGAAAGAGGGGGAGCACTGGCTGGGAGATGAGGGGAGTAGCAGTTGGAGATGCTACCTAATCATTAGTCCCCTTTCCAATTACCAGTTCTCCTACCAATTATCTAATTATTTCAAACTTGAACTACCATTGTAGGTTTCCCTGACTTCCCTATCCACAAAATCCATTTTATTGCTGGCGAAAAAGCAAAACACCATTCTTAGAATCTCTTCCTTTAACCACCACAGTGAATGTTGTTCCCTTTCTCAAAACGGTTAACTTTGAAAATTAATATTCTCAACATACATAGCACCAGAGTTTTAGGTCTTTCTCCAGTTTCATGCCTCTTTTAGATTAGTTTGGTTCCCCCATTGTGTTCTGTGTCCCATTCCAGCCTAACAGAATCAGATACACTTCTAACAGATTCCTGACAGTCAGGAAGACATCGTTGTCTTTCAGTCCTGCTCTTACAGAAGGACCCTTGTGCAAGGAACCGGAAGTTGCAGTTTAGCTCACTTTTGAGAGAGGAAGATATCTCACTTACTTTGGTGCTTTTGTTTTTTACTTTCCTCTCTCTCCTCTGCCACTCCTACACTGTCTTCTCATTTTCCATATTGAAGAATTTAGGAATGTTCATTTGCACTGTTTCACACTCATTAAGGTGTTTCATTGAGTTCCGGAGAAAAAAATTTATGAAAACTTAGTAATAACAAATGAATAATAGTGTAGAGATTTCACCAAAGTTATGACTTTAGAATAGTCATGACTTTTAGAATATAATTGTTTTGTCTTAGCCAGTAATTTCTATTCTTTCCTCTTATTAGCAGTTCTATTTTAGAAAATTTAATTTCAGGCATACATTTGAGTGTTACCCTTTGTGTTTTGTTAAAGCATATTAAGTGGAGGTCAGTTGAAGCTTAATTTTGCTTGTGCCTTTAAAATAGCCTTTGTCTACAAGATGAGTAATAACTAAGTGTAAGTAACATCTATAACAAGATTTCTTTTTTGTGGGGTTTTTTTTCCAAAGATTTACTAATTTATTTCTTTGACACAGAGAGAGAGAGGTCACAAGTATTCTGAGAGGCAGGCAGAGAGAGAGGGGGAAGCAGGCTCTCCACTGAGTAGAAAGCCCAATGTGGGGCTCGATCCCAGGACCCTGAGATCATGACCCGAGCTGAAGGCAGAGGTTTAACCCGCTGAGCCACCCAGGTGCCCCATCTTTTTGTGGTTTTTAATTACCTTATTATATGTGTAGGAGAGAGAGCTTTATTTACCATTTTTAGCCTTCCTATATTAATACTATCCTCATGGTTTTAAGATGCTATTTTGATTTATGAACCCATATCCTTCAGTACATTAACTTTAGTTTAATTTTTTGATTTCTTTGCTGAGTTTTCTACAATTTTCTATACTTGCTAATGGATTAAAAATGTTAAAAAGAATTAAAAATGAAGTTAAAATGTTTTTATACTCATTGCTATTTTTAAGTCTGTAGTAGTTGAGAAAACATACTTGTTTTCATTTTACTAATAAGAATGCCAAATGATCTTGAGACTATTATTGTAATATATTTGCAATAACATATTTTCAATATACTATACCAAATCACAAAGTAATGGGTTTACTATTATTTTGTTTTGGTGTTAAAAAGAAAACCACACACACACATACATATACACAAACACTATTGTGTTTATCCTGTGTAAGGAAGGAAAAAGATGTGGAAGGATACCACTAGCAATTATTATAAGTGGGTACTTCAAGGATCTAGAGATGGGAGATTATCTTTTTCTTTCTATATCCTTCTCCTTTTTTCACTTTTGTATATTAAAAATATAAAGTGGAGAAAGCACAAAGAAAAAAGAAAAACCAACTCTGATTCCTTCTATGGATTATAGTCCAAATAAGTAATTTCCAATCCTGCCTTTATATGGATGGAAGATTTCATTTAAAAAGTCAGATCCCTGGGGCTCCTGGGTGGCTCAGTGGGTTAAAGCCTCTGCTTTCAGCTCAGAGCTTTTCAGCCTCTGCTTTCCCAGGGTCCTGGAATCGAGCCCCACATTGGGCTCTCTGCTCGGCAGGGAGCCTGCTTCCCCTGTCCCCCAACCTCTGCCTGCCTCTCTGCCTACTCGCAATCTCTGTCTGTCAAAAAAATAAATAAAATCTTAAAAAAAAAAAAAATCAGATCCCTGATTCAGAAACAGAACCTCTAGACTGTTGGTTCTCAAACCTGGTAGATCATAAGAACAACCTAAGAAGCTTTTTAACTATCTAGATTTCCTCCCCCATGAACAGAGAATTTGTAGTCTGTAAATGGTTTATGGAACTTACAGTTTTTTGAAAAGCTCCCACGGGGGCACCTCAGTTCTTTGAGCATCTGCTTCTATGGAGCTCCGCTTTGGCTTTGCATGTTGCCTTCCACTAGCTTCTGCTTTGCAGGGGGTCTGCTTCTCCCCTCTCCCTCTCCCCCTGCCCCTCACCCAATCCTTTCTGTGTGTGCATTTGCTCGCTCTCTAAAAAAAAAAAAAAAAAAAAAGCTCCCATGTGATTCCAGTGATCCACGGGTTTGAAAACCTAATCTAATGATTTGTTTTCTCTGTGCAAGACACTGTGCTAGGTACTACGGTTATTTTAAAGATTGTTAAAATATAGTTTTTCCTTCAAGGAATTTACATTATAGTTGGGGGTGGGAGCAGTGTAAAAAGGGGTGTGGAAAAGGGTGATACATAGCAAGAATATGTATTTCTCAAAAGAGCAAAGTGCCTTAAGATGTAAAGTCAGGAAAAAGAAAGGTAAGAGTGTCAGCTATTACCTTTATTAACTCTATTATTTAACATTGTTTTCAAAGTTTTACTACAGTAAAACAAGAAAATGAAGTATATATTTTGTAAAGGAAGTGAAAAGTACTCTCTTTAGGAAATGTAAAATATTATTGACTAGCTAGAAAACCCAAGATAATCAGCTAACATTTATGAACATTATTAAAAGTTAGGAGCTGGGGCGCCTGGGTGGCTCTGTGGGTTAAAGCCTCTGCCTTTGGCTCAGGTCATGATCTCAGGGTCCTGGGATGGAGCCCCACATCGGGCGCTCTGCTTGGCGGGGAGCCTGCTTCCCCCTCTCTCTGCCTGCTGTCTACCTACTTGTGATCTCTCTCTGTCAAATAAATAAATAAATTCTTAAGGGAAAAAAAAAAAGCTATGAGCTGACCAGCAAGAAGTCAGTTACAAAATAAATTTTAAAATTGTTTCCTCTATACCAGTACAAATATATTTTTGAAAATCTTATTTATAATAACATAGAGAAAAAAGAACTATAATTATACTTAGAAATTTGCATAATGAAGTAAGCTATAGAACTTAGGGAAACTATAGAACTAAACTATACTAACTATAGAACTAAGGGACATAAGAACAATTTAATAAATGGAGAAACATTTCACATTTGTGAATGTGAAGAGTTAATGTTTTGAAGTTATGTATTCTTCCTCCCCCTCCAAATTTCTCTCCATTGTTCAGTACAATTGCAATTAAAATTTCAGGGGTTCTTTTTCTGTGTTTGTTTTTGTTTGTTTGTTCTGCCAGAGCTAACAACGTATTTCTAATATTTACCTGGAAGGCTAAACCAAACAGACTTCTGCTAAAAAAAGGAAAAAGAAAAAGAAAAAAAAATATGAGTTATTTCCATGAACAATAATTAAAATAGTACTAATTCAAAAAATCAGAATGTAATAAAATTGAAATTTGGATTATTAGGAAGAGATATACACTAATAACTATTAATGAGTGAGTTGAATCTAGTGTTGGTACAATCAGTTAAATGTGTAGAGAAAGTGAATTCCACATGGATTAAAGATTCAAGGAAAGTAAAAATTTAATAGGAAAATGTAGGTGAAAATATATTTGTTTTTGACATGGGGAAGGCCTTTTATTTTTTAATTTTTTGGGGGGTGCTTTTTAAATGTATGGTAATAAAGGGATACCTGGGTGGTTCAGTGAGTTAAGCGTCTGACTCTTGATCTCAGCTCAAGTCTTGATCTCAGGATTGTGAGTTCAAGCTCTACATTGGGCTCCATGTAGGGTGTGGAGCCTACTTAAAAAAAAAAAAAATCAGGGAGGGGCCTGGGTGGCTCATTCGGTGAGGCACCCGCCTTTGGCTCAGGTCATGATCTCAGGGTCCCGGGATTGAACCCCATGTCTGACTCCCTGCTCAGCAGGGAGTCTATTTCTCCCTCTCCCTCTGCCTGCCACACACCCTGCTTATATACATGCATATGCTCTCTCTCTCTCTCTCTAGAATAAGTAAATAAAATCTTAAAAAAATAAATAAATAAAAATATTAAAAATGTATGATAGTAAAGGCAGGAACCACTTTTTAAAAGGGCTTTATTTGACTACATAAAGATTTAAAATTTCTGCACAATAACAAAATAACCAACTAAATGAGAGGCAAGTAAGTTAGAAAGAAGCATTTTTAATATGGTGCCCATACTGTTAACATGAAAAGAACTCATAACAATTAATCTTAAAAAGATTAACTCAGTATTGGGCCAGGAAGGAGGGAAACACATGTAAACTTAAACTTTCAGAAGAGCAGTTTGGCTACATGTATCAAAAACTTGAGAATGTTTTTTTATCCTTCTACCCACTTCTAAAAATGTAATCTAATGAAAGAGAGAGGTGCCAAAGATAGTTTCAAGGGTATTTTGACAGCATTGTCAAAAATTTTGTCAGAAATTATCACCGTAATTTCTCAGGGGGTGCTCTCATTTTCATGGTCGAAGGTGCAGCCATCTCCATTCCAGGCAGCAGGATGGAGAAAAGGATGAAAAAGGGCATGCCCCAGCCATCTTCTAAGGAAGGTGCCCAGACACCGCCGTTTAGAACTGAGTCATACTTAGTCCTACAGCTGCTACACCAAGCTGCAAGAGACACTGGAAACTGTTCTCTTTATTCTAAATGGGCCATGGGTCCAACAAAAAATGTTATTCTATAGAAGGAAGCTATAGAACAGATATTGAAGGACAGCTCCCTTTCCTCTGCATTTTCATCTTCCATTTCTTTGTTTAGCCCTTCTTTCGAGGGCACTGACTCTTTCTGTTTGCTTCCACAAGCTATGTGTCCAGTCTAAAGATCATCTATGGTGAGTCCTTGACTAGTTTCTCATACCTGGGAGCTACGTATCTACCTTTAGTGGCCATCACTAATTTCCTGTCAGTACATCATTCTTGGAGACATGATACTTTCTTCCTACCCAAATATGGGAAATTAATTGCAGCCCCTAGCAGATGAAATTATTGCTACTAAACATTACCAGCTGGTTTGTAATATTTGGAAGTCGGAAAAGAACCAAGTCTGAATCTTCTGTTCTTCCATTCCATTCCCTCCACACCCTACCCACAGTCAGCTTTGCGCTCCATCGTTTAGAAGTTATGAACGTAGGGGCACCTGGGTGGCTCAGTGGGTTAAAGCCTCTGCCTTCAGCTCAGGTCATGGTCTCAGGGTCCTGGGATCGAGCCCCTCATCGGGCTCTCTGCTTGGCGGGGAGCCTGCTTCCTCCTCTCTCTCTCTCTGCCTGCCTCTCTGCCTACTTGTGATCTCTCTCTCTGTGTCAAATAAATAAATAGATTTAAAAAAAAAAAAAAAGAAGTTATGAACGTAGAGGGAGCAATCCTTGCACTGTTTTCTGTCCTGTAATACGTTGGAGATACTGTATAAGTTTGTATCTGAATCCCACTTTTGAGGATCATTCTAATTTAATAAGGAAAGCATATTTATGCCTTATATGATAGGAAAATATTTTAGTATTTTATCTCAATAAAACTTCTGCACTTTTGCCACCAACTCCATCTGCACACATCCTGTGGTGAAACCATGATAGTTCCCTGCATTTTCAGTATTTCAGAGCTGTCCCTCATTAACTGGCCTGTGCCAGGGAAGAGCGACATGGGAGGTGGGAGGAGAGGGAGTGAGAGAGGGGACGACTGGAAGACTGCCATATTTTTTCAGTTTTTTAACTTTTCTCCTCAAGTGACTCCATGCTAGCTTAATCTATGTAGAGAAACTCTAGTACTCTCAGTTACACCAAACGTTGAACCAATTCTCCATCGTAGCTATTAGCTTTTACATTCCGTGGGAAGCATAAAGGATAACAGACATCCCATTTTCTACATGAAGACACAGATTATATAAATTAAGTAACTTTGCTCATGACCACACACCTACTAAATGTTGTAGCTGGATTCCATACCCAGATCGTCCTAATTTCAGCGGCCACTCCCTAATCCCGGTGATACACTGCATCTGTAATAATGCAGACACTGTCGTCACATTTGTGAGGGATGGTCATAGGCCATGGGATTGTGTGTGTTCTCTGTAGCTTCAGAGGCGGCCACTGGTTAGAAATGAAGGTAAGCTTTTTTTTTTTTTTTTTAAGATTTATTTATTTATTTGACAGACAGAGATCACAAGAAGGCAGAGAGGCAGGCAGAGAGAGATGAGGAAGCAGACTCCCTGCTGAGCAGAGAGCTTGATGCGGGGATGCGGGGCTAGCTCCCAGGACCCTGGGATCATGACCTGAGCCAAAGGCAGAGGCTTTAACCCACTGAGCCACCCAGGTGCCCCAATGAAGGTAAGTTTTAACCGTGAGTTAGAGGAGGCATTTTACAAAAAGTTAGACTTAATGCAGAAATGGGGATGCATTTTGAAATAATGATTATCCATTACAAAATATTCAGACAGGGATTTGAAGGAGACAGAACAAAATAGTAGAAAGTACTGGACTTGCAGCCTGGAGATAGCAATTCTAATTTTACCCCTGCTTATTATGAGCCTGAATTGTCCTGTTTGGGTCTCTGAACTCAGGGAAGAAGCTGGATTCCATCACCTCACAGTCTCACTGCCTTTTAGGTGAGTGACGTGTGTGTTATGTACGCTCATTAAATATTTGTCACTTGAATGAATGTCACAGCACAGTTTCCTGTCCTACTGACAGTGCCACATCCTTGATCCTCCTGGCTGAAAGTACTCCTTCCCTCCATTCTGCTGGGATTTTACTTCTCTTTACCGCTCATTAAATATATCACTTTCTACTTTATAGTGAACTTACTTGGGAGACCCTGAGTGGCAAGATCTGTATCCTCTCTACCCCCATATGCCCCACCACGTAAGGAATAGGCATTCAGTCAATACTTACCAAGCAAGTTAGAGAAAATTACCCGAGACATGAAAGAATTGAGGCCAACATCTTTGCAACCATGTTTTTCTCTTACTTTCTTGACAAAAAGCTATTTAGGTTCTTAGCAACAGTAGACAAATGCATGCAAACAGTCTAAACCAAAGTCTTTATATCTGTGGCCTGAAGTTAAATGAAAACTTGTTCGGGTAGGACATTGACAAGTGACAGCCACCTCAACTCAGCTTCCCCTCCTGAAAAAAAAAAATCTAAACTGCCACCTGGAACTCGTTAGATTTTTTTCATTTGAGGTTTGCTGCCTTGACATTGTAGCACACTGGGAGTCTAAATACTGTTTTCTTTCAAGTATTGCTTCCTGAGAAGACTTTTGCCTGAGATTCATTCATAGTCCTCTAATCTTTCTCCCCTTCCCCTTCCTCCCCTAGCTCCATCTTTATTTCTACTACTTTCTCCTGACTTGCCTTTCACCTTCTAAAATTCAAATGGCAAGTGTCCCAGGGGGTTGGAAGTGGAGAACCAAGTGGGAAAGTAGAGGACCTGGTAATTCTAGGGAAAATTAAAACACCTCAAAGTCGTGAGTAGCCTGCTTCAGCAGTCTCTTCTATGAGAACTTCCTTGAATCTCTTCACCTTTTTTAACCATCTTTAAGCATTTTACATAGCCTCTCTCTGTGTTTATATATGTTTACCTGATATGCGCTGCATTTTATTCTTCTTTGTTATTTTAAGGTGTTGAAAAAAATAACAGATGTGATTTATCTAGCCAACTTTCTATGTTTTTCTGATAGTTTTTCACATAGGCAGGTACATTATTCCTGTTTTATTGATGAGGAAGCTATGGCTTAACAGTCAAACTTGCCCAATGCCAGAAAACAAGTAATTAGAGGAGCCCACATTCAAATGCAGCTTCCTGAAGCCCAGGCTCTTTACCTTTTTCATTTTGTCTCCAAAAGGTGTCTTTCACTCTGTTCCTTTCTTCCAGTTTCCGCTGCTGCTGTCCTTAGTCTGCTCTTCATTACCTTTCTTCCAGCTTTGTCATGGTCCCCTATTGGGTCTTCCCATTTGTGTCTTCTTTCCCATTCCTCCTCAGGCAAGATTATTTTGATCATTTCATTTCCTTTGAGGTTCTGTGACGGCTCCTCACTTCTACAGGATAAAGGGCAAACTTCTTGATATGTAACTACTCTCCTCCAGGGATCTGCCCCCATTACGTCTCTGGCCTTATTTTGCACTACTGCTGAGCTCCCAGCCTCGCCCACTGCTTCACTGTCCTCCACCATGCACACGGCAACATCCAGCTTCTTGGTTTTACCTGTGCCTTTCTGTGTGATTTAGGAGTACCCTTCATCCCTGTTTTGCTAGGTGAAATTCCGCCTAGCTTAAACCTAGGCCTTCCGTTTAACATTCTCTGCTTCCCCAGTCAGAACTAATCTCTTTCAGTGTGTGCTGCTTTTGTATTATATGGATTTGTGGTTATGTGTGCCCCTGATAATGCATTGGAAGCCCTTTGAGAGTAGGGACTAGAGCTTCAGCTGACTATATTCCAGAGCTTCGTACAATAATTTGTCCATAAAACACACTCCATAAAATTTTGGATGGCTAAAATGACTCTGGCTAAAATGACCTCAACAATAGAGGTTCTACGTAAAATTCAAATTGACTGGTTGAATATGGGTTGTTTGTTGGCCTGCCTTGGCCTGTCACAAAAGCACTGGGATTTTTTGATAAAAATCTTCCAGAAAAATCAAATGACTAGGTTTGCTTTTGTCAAGAATACCCAAAAAAAAAAAAAAAAAAGATTTATTTTATTCTTCAATATTTAATAAGCTATAATGTATAGTTTGTGTATGTGTGTGTATACATACATATGTATATACAAAAAAGAGGATCTTATAGCTTATATTTTCCATTATATAAAGTATTTTTAAATGAATCATTATTAATTACACTATTGAAAATCTAGTTTCACTTATTTCTTTATTTTGAAAAAGAAAATAATTTTGAAAAAATTATTATTTTGAAAAAAAAGACTTTGAAAAAAGAATGATAAAATATGGTGAAATAGCTCATTCACATGGAAGTACATATATTGGTATAAAAAGCTCATGAACATGCATTTTTACATTCTAATTTATTTATTTTAATTATTTTTATTAACATATAATGTATTATTTGCCCCAGGGGTATAGTTCTGTGAATCATCAGGCTTACACATTTCACAGCACATACCCTCCCCAATGTCCATAACCCAACCACCCTATCCCTACCCCCCAACCCCCACCAGCCCTCAGTTTGTTTTGTGAGATTAAGAGTCTCTTACGGTTTGTCCCCTTCCCGATCCTATCTTGTTTCATTTTTTCCTTCCCTACCCCCAACAATTCCCCGCCCTGCCTCTCAAATTCCTTGTATCAGAGAGATCATATGATAATTGTCTTTTTCTGATTGATTTAATTTAATATGGACTGTTCACTTCTTTACCTAGCTGTTATCTTCTCTTAAGACTAATCTTAGGTGTACCTCCTCTAAGAAAGCCCCCCCATCCCAATTCATATTAGTAGCACCTGTAGTTGGTTTTTTTTCCCTTTTGGCAATTATTAGGTCTAGCCTAGCACTGTACCTAAAACTTGGTAGACATCCAGTAAAGGTTTATAAAATGAATGAATAAACGATTAAAAGAACTTTGCAGTTGTATGTGTGTGTGTCTGTCTGTCTGTCTGCCTCCACTGAAAGCGGAGTGGCAGATTTGCATATACAGATACAGAAGATTGTTCACGATACACTCTCTAGTGCAATGAAAACAAGTTGTGAGAAAAATGATCGTGTTTTTGTAAAAATATTCATGTGCGTGTATGTTAGGGAAAAGAATGGAAGTTATACAACAAATCATAGTTTTCCTTAATGAATTGAGTGTTTGGGAATAGAGTCAGAAATGGACTTTCACTATTTAGTACATTTTCATATTGATATTATTTGAATGTTTTCATTAAATGTGTACTATTTTTGTAATTTTTAAGTGACCAGTAAAATAAAATATTCTTGCCTCTGTTCATAGTAATAAATGATACTTTCAAACTGAACTATATTTAAAAACAAAATTAGGCACCCACCCACAGCTTCTGTAGAAGGAAAGTCTTGTCTTTTCTCTTTTGAGAGAGAGAGCATGCATATGCACAAGGGTGGGGGAGGGATAGAAGGGAGAAAGAGAGAGAGAGTTCCAATCAGGCTCCACGCTGAGTTTGGAGCCTGACCTGGGGCTCAAGTCTCAAGACCCTGAAATCATGACCTAAACCAAAAACAGGAGTCGGACACTTAACCAACTAAGTCACTTAGGCACCCAGAAGGGAATTATTTTCTTTGTGTAAATATTTCCTGGTCCTTTTGAAAACCTGGGACTTAGAATAAAGTGGGCTGCATTAAGTAAGCTGTGGTGGCACTTGCTTTGGGAAACTAACTCTTCCTGTTCAGTCTTACCCATCAAGGCCAGATCAGTAGAGGCAGCTTTTAAAAGGTATTAAGAAACTAACTAATATGCACTTAACAGAAATGGCAGTCTTAGTTTTTCTGGAACTGTCTTACCCTCTGTTTTCAAACACACTCTGGGTTCTTTTGGATAACTTAATTTCCATGCCACCAAGAAGCTATTCTTAATGGCCATGGTAAACCTTTCTTCTGAGCCCAAGCCCAAATTGAAAGTACCAATTAAAGATACCCAAGATAATTTACCACACCCTAAATTAAATTGGTTATCCCACACCTTACTCCCTTATCTTTTTTATGAACCAGGAAAATGGCCTTATTAAAACAAGTTTTGTTGAGACTTCAGAGGCTTGGTTATTTTAAGGTCGTTCCTAAAATTTTTTCACATGGTCCAGCTGCCAGACAGATTGTACATCAGTTTCCTGCAACATTTGGCAGGCCTATGCATTCACCGCCTTAAAAACAATTTGAATTTATTGATTTTGAAATTTGTGATTGCTTTCTAAAGTTTTTCCCCCATCTAAATTTACTTTGGAAAAAAATAACCACAATAGAACACATTGGCCCATTTTTGTGCCAAGACTTTCAGGGAAATATTTCATATGATTAATATTGTGTGGCTAATCTGGTGTAAAAAATCAATTTTATCCATTTTAACTTATGAGAGCATGACCATCCTGTGTGAACTATTTAAAGAGCCTGTGACTTCTCTAATCCAAATTTAAGTGTTTTTTGCTGCCTTCATCTATATGTGTTATATTAAGCACTGTCAATTAGTAGTGGGCCACATTTCTTTTAAGGGTTGAAGCATATTTTGTTAGCAGACACATGTCTTTTCTTTCCAGAGAAGTACCTTACTCTTGCCTGGGGCAAGCTGAAATTAGGGGACTCTGGTCTTGGCTCAATGAAATACATAGTTCATCGTACCAGGCCATTATAATAGGTCTGGATTCAGTTAGAAGCCTTCCATTCCTCCTTATCTATTTCTTTAAACCCATTTGTCCTGAAAGATTGGTGTACTCTCTTTTATTAATAGTCAGGAGAGAAACAACATTATAAAGTCTGTTTGATGATTTCATTCCACTCAACTCAAACTTTTTTATAAAACATTGGACCATTTGTTACTTGGTGAGTGCATTATTCTGAAAGCATTAATGTAAACACTTTGGGGAATCAAGAATAGCTATTTGTAATGCTTGTACAACAGTCTATTATCCTTAGAGTTACAGCACCTCACAAATAACATTGCTTCCACCCAGGGAATAATTGACTCACCATGGAGGTCTGGCTCCCTTGTCTCGTTAAATCTTCTAGAATTGCTGAGAGGTGGCTAGCAATTATTCTTCTCTGTTTGACATGTGTGGAGAGTTGGGCACTAAGCAGTTAGAGGTCATGCACAGGGCTCCTAAGGAGGTGCTATTTGAGTGTTAGTCCTTGAATCACTGCTGAGCAAATGTTGAGACTTAACTCCTGAGGGCCATCTCCTAAGGGGAGGCAGCGACCTCCCCATTCTAGGCATTGCCAATCCCTGCCCTCACTTACAAATTGTTATGTTTTATGGCATATTTCATTTTGATCTTTTTATCATTTCCTCAAAGGATTTGTAAAAAACATCTGTGCTGTCTCTTATTTGTCATTCTTATTTAAAATTTAAATGGAGAACATTTTAAAAGAGCAATGTAGAATTGTTTTGAGAACATTCAGATTTGACCTTAATTGCTGTTAGGATTCAAAACTCTCTGATTTATTTCTATTCAGGGAGAAATGATGTTTTCAAAGTACATAACTGATCTGAAAGAATGCGATATTATTTTATCTGCAAGATCTGCATCTCAGAAATCCACCTGCAGGGTGTTTTCTTTTAGAGCTGCTTGGGAAGGTGAACACTGTAGAAGTGACATTAGGATATGTTTACATTTATTTTAAAGTGTCGGGATGGGCAGGCAGGAAAAACCTTGAATTTGAATTCCTTCATGACCTCTTAAGTTAATCTTTGAAGCCTGCTCAAGGGAAGTATGAGAAATGTATGGAACTAGCTTCAGTTGAATAAATATTACACTTCAGTGACTTTTTATTTTTTAGTATGGAAGGACTAGCTGACAAATACAAAGGAAACCCGATTTTCAAAACTTCATTCGATTATTTAAAAAAATGTCAAGTGTATTTGCACGAATAATTCTTCCAGATGAGGTTCCCTTCCTTAATCAAACCAACAGAGACCCATACTTGAGACTTAGTAATTGATAAATATACAATATTTACTCTCTACCCTTATTTATTTTCCTGCCTTTGAAGGGGGAGGGTAGTTAAAAGAAGTTCTGTAGGTTTTTTCCACTCACAGTAGATTATACTTAGCAATACCCAATTGATCTCCTGATTTTTCTCCCTGTTTTTCTTCCTGACTCCCCACATTTTTTCCTTCTTTCCAGAGTCAGATTGATTCATTTTAAATGTACATCAGATTATGTCACATTCTTGCTTAAAATACGCCAGAACCTTTCCATCACAAAGTAAAATCTGAGGTCTTTACTGTGGCCTCTTGGTTCCATTCAGGTGCTGGCACCCGGCCGTCCCTGGCCTCATTCCCGACCACTCTTTGCTCACTCTGCTTCGACTGTGCTGGTCTTCCTGTTGATCTTCAAGTCAAGTCAGGTTCACGCCTTCCCTGAGGCCTGTGCTTTGGCGGATGCTGCCAGGATGCTCTTCTTCTCACAGATACTCCCTCATTTCCTTCGGTCACTTTACAGTCATCCCGTTCCCTTTCCCCACTTGGTTTTCTTTCTTAATTAGTATTTATCACTGCCCAACAACATCTCATATATGTTTGCTTATTGTCTCTTCTTCGCTGGAATGCGGATTAGGATTTCTGCTTGTTTGCCCACAGCTACATTTGTCACATAGTAGCTTTCAAGGAATATTTGTTTAATGAATGCATACTAGCTATCTTGGATAGTTGTCTAAGACTCCTAGACTTTATAACCTTGAGACAGAAAACTTTTAACATAAATTCTAGCAGTTTTTATCCGTGTGGATTTTTTTTTAGCAATTGTTGAGATGTATCCAGATCATGTGGGCTTTTTTTTTTTCTACCGAACATATAGCCAGCACCCTGCCATTCCCATCTCCCCCAACAAGAATATATCTTGAGGTAACTGCATGGCGTAGTCAGGTCTCTGGCTCTTGATTTCAGCTCAGGTCATGATCTCAGGGTTGTGAGATGAGACCCATGTCAGATCTATGCTAGATGTGGAATCTCCTTAAGATTCTTTCCCACTTCCTCCCTGCCCTGCCCCATCCCTTTCTTTAAAAAAAAAAAAAAAAGTATATCAAAATATGGAGAAATGACAGGGGAAACTATTTGGAATAAGGTTCTTCCAACTAATTTTCCTTCAACATTTTTTCATTGTGGAACTCTATTTAACGCTGAAAAATAATACAGTGAATATATACTAACCACCTAGATTCAAAAAATAATAGCATTCTTCCATATTTGCTTTATTTGTGTGCACATGTGTATGTGTGTGTGTATTTTTCCCCAGCCAGTTGTGATGTGAGAGCATTGCCTGAATCTTTCCCCCAAATACAGAATTTCTGACTCTGTTGGTTTCACTGTGCAGGTGGGGAGACAGCAGTGGAAAGCATGCTAAGGTTGGATTTATCTGGGTGGCCTCTACAGTGATTACAATGTCAGATTGTTATAGAGAGACACTGTCATCTAGATTATCTGATATGGTTTGAATTCAGTGCTATGGTACATTTAAAGTGTCTTTTTATCTGCTCTTGGTTAATGTTTTCTTTCTTTCTTTTAATTATATTGTATCAACTAGGCAGGTGATACAGTTTTTTTTTTCCTGATACTAATATAGTCACTCTAGCCTTCTGGTGTTTCCTGTTTGCATGCTATTTATTTTTATGTCCCTTTACTTTAACCTGACTGCACCTTTATATTTAAAGTGAAGCACGCCCCACCCCTCTCACCCCCCAGAACATTTAAAATGTTCCACTTGTCTCTGGTCTCCATATTTTTTAGAGATGTCTGATGATTTAAATTGTCATATACAAGGGATTAATATATCACCTGTACATGTCATTTTTCTCTGTCGCCTTTCAAGATTTTTTTCATTATTTTTGTTTTTCAGCAAACCTAGGCATGTTTTGTGATCAGTTGTTTTTAGTCCTCTTTATAGTTCATGAGCTTCTTAAATCTGTAAATTTACATCTGTTGCTAAAACTGGAAATGTATTCAGGTTTTTTTTTTAACAGATTTATTTATTTATTTATTTGAAAGAGACACGGAGCAGGGGGAGAGGCAGAAGGAAAGAATCTCAAGCAGACTCCCCGCTGAACGCAGAACCCAGTGCAGCAGTCTCATGAGCCTGAGATCATGACCTGAGCCAAAATCAAGAGTCAGATGCTTAACTGACTGATGCTTAACTGATGCTTAAGCCACATGCTCCTTCAGTTATTATTTCTGTAGATTTTTTTTTTTTGTCCCATTTTCTCATTCTCTATCTTCTGGGACTCCCATATACCTGTTAAATCTTTTTATATTATCCCCAGAGTCCCTGAAACTGTTTTCTTTTTCAGTCATTTCCCTCTGTTCAGATTGGATCATTTCTGTTGATCTTTTTCCACAGTTCTTTTGTTCATTCTGCTGTTAAGCATACCCAGTAAACTTTTATTTCAGATATTCAGTTTTTTATTTCTAAAATTTCCATTTGGTATTTTGTTATGTTTCCTATTTCTCTGCTGAGATTTCCCATTTTTTCATTCATTATAAACATATTTTCCCCTTACCAAGTTTAATTACAGCTGCTTCAAAGTCCTGTCAGTTTCTCTGTGTGAGTCATATCAAGGTAGATCTCTGTTGATTGTCTTCTCCTTTGAGAGTGGATCACATTTTCCTGACTCTTGAAATGTCAAGCAGTTTTGGATTATATCCCAGACATTGTAGAATGTTCTGTTGTAGAAGGGAAAGTGTTTTTGTTAACTCTTCAGAGACTTTAGTAGTTGCTTTTTCTGTTTTGTCCACAACTGAAGTTGTTATCTGTGAAAAAATTAGTCTATTAGGAGCTTACACTAATAACCCAAAAGCTGAACTCCTTATATGCTTTTTGACCCTTTAACTTCCTGCTGAACCACATGGCTACACTATCACACAGACAGAAAGAAATTCCTTTTTTTTTTTTTTTTAAGATTTCATTTATTTATTTGAGAGAGAGAGAGAGAGAGAAATTCCTTTATGTCTTCTCCCGGGTAGAGTCGACCAGAGCTGCCAAGGGTAGATCAGTCGTAAAGATGAAGTTTGTCATTCTCACAACTGGCATCCTTGTGTCTGTATCCTCTGCATTGTCACCCTGACAGGCACTCTTCTCAGCAGAGATGAAAGAATTTTGATGTAGTTAACAACAGGGACCACAGCCACCCATCCGGAGTCAGGAGAGAGGAAAATCCCAGAACAAGGTGACGACAGAAGCTAGGAAGTAGAGTATGTAAGAGTGGACGGAGGAAAGCTCTGGTAGTGCAGGCTGGCATCGATGTGGGCTATGTGCACGAGCTGAAAGGAAAAGAGAGTTTAAAAAGGGGCAGGGAACCAGCTGTGCCCACCTCTGTGCTTGGCCTTTACCATGTGGTTTCACATAATCTTCAGAAACACCCTCTGAAATGAGTTCTAATATTTACATTTTATTTGAGAGGCTTTAAAAGTGAAAGAACTCAGATGATTTTCTTCAAGTCGCACAACTTAATAAATGGTCAGGCAGAAAGTAAAATGTCATTTTGCTTTCTTAAGGTGGTTTTACTCATTTGAAGTCCCTTTGGAAACCCTGGGAAGTGAGAAGAGTTTTTCTGGGTTCTGCCAGTTTCCTCAGTGAGAAGCCCAGGCATCCAGCCTGGAAAAATTGCCTGAAAAGCTGCACTGTGATCCTCTGAGAGGTTTTAGCTCTTTCCTCTCTGCTCAGAAAGCAAACTTGATTTGCCTTAAGCTACTTTGGCTTTGGTAGGCCCTTCCCCATTTCTCAATTCCCCTTTCCTTTCCCCACCCTACCCCCAGATTTCAATCTCAGTCTGCTTCTTGATGGGCTTTATAAGCCAGATCCTTAAGAGAAAGAGTTTGAGTAATCTTACAAAGATACACAGTGGTGGGTCGGGGGGATCTCCTTGTCAGTGAGGAGCAGATTATTTGAGGTTGGAATTCTCCCTTATAGATTTCTCTCACTTCTCCGACCTCTAGCGCCCTTGTCCTTAGGCTCACTCTGAAATTTCTGTTACACTGAATAATGTTCTGAGAGAGAGAAGCATATTCCAAGAGGCATTAACTTCTTCCACATAAAGCTCTAGGGTCTGAATTCAGGTCTCTGTCTGGAGATATTTTTGGCTCTTACAGCTGGGGGAATACCAGTGCCATCTAACTAGTAAAAGCCAGGGGGGTTTACTGCTGCTTAACCGTCTAGAATGCACAGGACACCCCTCTATAACAAAGAAGTGTCCAACCCAAAATATCAATATTGCCAAGGTTGAGAGACCCTGGAACAGACTCCTAGAGCCTTTTCTCTATGTCCCTTCCTTTCCCCGTGCCTTTCCTTTCTTTGTTAAGGCCATGCCTCCTGGTCCTGTGCTAGGCCAGTGTGGCAACTTTGAACCCCAGAATTGCAGCTTTCCTGTCCGGTGGCCAGAGCTGCAGGGGAGGGGGCATGGGCAGAACTGAAGGGACTGCAGATGGACTTTTGGGAAGGAATGCATGTGTGGAATCTGTGGAGAAGAGGGTGTAGGAAGTGTCAGTCCTTGGCCATAGCTGTTGTACCTGGGCTGCTGTTGGCACTGGAGTTACGAAACATCTTTTGATGGATATGTATGTGGTGGTAGAGGACATCATCAACAGTGATATAATTTAAAAGTCTTAGGAAGTTGGAAAATCTGGGGGTTGACTGTAAAAATAGTTTGGGCTATGGTTATTTTTGAAATGAAATCAATTATGAATAATTATCACTTGCCCATGTCATTAAAAATACCATGTTGATTTTTTTGGTAAGTTGTTGTTTTTTTTTTTTTTAATTGCAACTCTAAAATCTGTTCCTGTATTTGCCTTTTTCGTTTGCCAGTAACATGATTGTCAGTTCTCAACTTCAAAAAAAAAAAAAAAAGAGAGAAGCAACATTGTTCCCACCTGGAATCAATTTTCCCCCCTTTTCTATTGGAATGAATCTCATAGTTACAAGGGACCCACACAACCAGAACATTTACCCATAGTCATTTAAGACTGCTGATGAATATAAAGCATAACTCTATTCCTGCAACTTCATGTCAGTGCCTTTTACAATTCTGATCGGTCCCAAAATTACCCTGGCCTTTTCATCACCTAACCAGTGTAATCCCAAGTCTGCCCGTGTTGGAGTTTGTGGCAGAGCAAAGCTTTCTGCACTGGACTGAGGTGCCCCCAAGTCTTCACATTTGCAAGAAAATCACTGCATGATTCTTATCTTCCTGCCAAACCATTGGTTTTGACAAATTATCTGGAAAAAACTGAGGACATTGTTATCTTTAATACATGTGGAACATGTAACTAGCCCCCCCCCAGTCATTTGAATGAAAACTTTGAACTATATCAAATACATTGGATTAAATGTCACATGTCAGGTTCTGATGTTTTCTCTGCCTGATTTATCTCCTTTGCCCTGAAACGTATCTAAGGTGTAGATGGTGCTTGTAGTGCTTGACAGTTCACTTTAAAACAAACTAGAACGTCATGCTACTCTGTCTACCATATTTAATCATGACCAATATGTCATGAATAACTGTCATGATTAAATAACAATTCAATCAGCCACTTGGGGGTGAGCTAACATCATTGGCACATAGAACAAGAAATTCTAGGGGAGCCGTTGTTCCAGATTTGGAGGGATTATTATTGTTAAATCTGCTGTTTATAAGATGCTTAGTTATAGCCCACAGGGGCATGGTGGCAGCTTGATGCTTAGTTTTAATCACAGTATAGCTGTCAGGTGATGCTTTAAAAGACCTTAAGAGATTTGTTCATCTTTATTTTTAAGTATTTCAGATGCACACTTTTTCTGCTCAGACCTCATTTTTATAATATTTCATGGAGTATTTTCTTCAATGAATAGTACTTAATCTTATTGTAGATTAATGTTTCTGATACTATGATTTTTTTTTTCCTTCTAACTTTCCAAAACATGGCAGCCCTCAGAGCAACCTGGTAAAAAAAAAAAAAAAAAAAAAAAAAAAACCTATTGCAGTCAGCTCTAAAACTGTCTCCACTGTGCTTGAGAAACAAAGGCTTTGGAGGAAATCGAAGATAGGCCATCTCTGCTAGGAGAGTCTTTTCCCTCATTATTTCTTGTGCATATGGGTCCTACATTCTGTCTCCTTTTCTGGCCACTCCGGTGGTACATCTGACCAAGCTTATATTCACATCTTAAGCAAAAGCCTTTCAGGCACAGGAGCCTGAGAGTCCACCAACCTCTGGCCTCTACCCAACATTAAGATTTCAACAATTTGAATTGAGGTTCCTAATTTGAGAATTGTGCTAATACATTGATGAAGACACTTTAGCTCATTGAATGTGGATATACAGATGAACTCTGATTTCAGGAAATTTCATCACAGCAACATCTTGAATGATTAATACTGAATCGTTCTGTGTATCTCTAAATGTGCCATAGTGATAATAAACACTGATAAATTGATAAACAGAATCTTCCACAGTGGTTTCTGAAACATAAAATGGCTCCTATTATTAATGCTTCACAGATAATGAATCATCCCTTGTTAATATCTACTATTAGCAGATACTACTAAAATAAGAATACCTACTCTTTGTCTGTAATAACCAGCTCTTTGGAAAAATTACACACTGATTCTTAGGAATTCAAGCTTTTCAGTCTGGCCAAGGCAAAATTCCGCCTCAACAACCAAACAGAATCAAGATGAACTGCAAACCCTGTGAAGATATTTACAAGGCTGGGAGAGCTTTCAGACTATGATGGGGATATGTTTATGCTTAGTTGTGTCCACTAGCTTATTTAACAAGCCTTTGTTAGGCACCTGCTAAATGCTAGGATCTGAAGGAGAAGGAGGAAGTAGACAACAGTGTAAAGTGCAGCTTGTTGGGGGAGGGGATGGGGAGGTGGGCATGAAACAAGATAAAAACTATGAGAAGAATCATTTGAATCTGGTGACCTAACGAGCAGTTTGGAGAGCATGACCGGGGTTAGAAGCAATGTGGAGTGAGTTGAAGTGTGATTGCCAGTTTAGAAAGTAGACCCATTGGAGAAGTCTGATTTTCAAGAGGAGAAAAGAGAATAAAACTATGGCAACTGTAGAGGGGTGGTTCGCTTTGTTGGCGATAGGGTATGTTTGGACAGTGCTTCAGTTTTGATACTTAAAGAGTTTGACGGTGCACAAGAGAAGAAAGAGAACCATATAGTTAGTTTCTAAAACCAGGGCAATCTGGTCTTGTATCAGAGGGAGGTATAAGCCTCCCTTAAAATAGAGCGTGTGGAAGATGGCTGGGCAGGCATGTTTCTAAACTGCAATGCTTTAATATTCAGAAAAAATTGGGGGCTTTGACTTGTAATGAGAATCACAAGTTATTTTCTTTTAATCAAAAGTAATAGCTTACTTTTTATAATACTTTTGAAATGTTCTTTATCTGCCATGTACAGGCTGTTATGCCTCAGAATAATCTCTCATGGTTGTAAAACAGTAACAAATTTTTGAAGGTACTTTATAACAAAAGAATTTTAAAATGGTAAGGACTTTATATGATTGTTCATCTTAACCTCATAATTTGGGGGCCATTTTGCTTCCAACTTATTTTGGATTTTTATGATCCATAGCTAATTTTTCCTCTATGGCTTTTTACTTTCTGATTTTTATTTCCTTCTTTTGTTCAGCAATAGTAATTGCTATTGAATTATTAATTGTAGAAATAAAGCAGAAATAATGTGAAACCAAATCTGGCATAAGTAAAATATTTTTTGGTGTATCATGAAAATTCTCATTTTTTGTTTTGCAGTGTAATAGAGGATAAAGATTATAGACTTAGCCTAATTCCTTGTACATTCTATCATTTGGGACATCTGAGATTTTGAGGAAAGTGTGTTACTTAAGGAAGTCACTTAGTCATTCTAGACCTCATTAATCTTACCTATAAAGTAAGAATAATGCCTGTTTCCAGACTGTCTGTCCCATTTTGCAGAATTATTATGAGGTCCATCCGATATAATGTCTGTAAACATGTGTTGTAAGCTGCAAAATAATTTAAAATATATTATGATCTGAAAAATATTAGATCTCAGGGTCTCCTGCTCAGTTAGAAGCTCCCCTTTGACCTGAAGCTCACGGGAAGAAATGTTCTAGGAAATGAACACAGCCGGCATGGGCCTTTCACTTACCGTTTAAGCATCAGTGACTGGCGTGTCTCTCTGCTGCTCTAGAGCTAACTTAAAAATCTCTAAGAAACCGTCTCTTTTGGGAGGAAAATTACTGTGGCTGGTAAACTGCATATCGCCTGTCCATAGTGTAATGTTTAAAAGTGCCAGCTCAGAAATTTGGCTGTCTTGACTTTAAATCCTAGCCACACCTCTTAGTAGCTAAATGTCTTTGGTAAGTTTAAACTCCCAGTGCCTTTGAACATTTTAACTCAGGAAAACTCAGGTGTTACTAATAGTACTATTTTGGAGAGCAGTTACCTATTAAATGAGATAACAACATAGTGTCTGCCAGTTCTAAGGACTCCACTGATTAGCCTCCATGAGTTAGCTATTATGTGGATGGAATTTACAGTAATATGAATCCATATAGAAAATAATATTTCTTTAAAAAATAATATTTCCTGTAAAATAGTACCTTCAAGGAATTAAATGTTAAATAACTAAGGACTAACCAGATCTTTTCATTTGAGTAGCTTCACCCATGAAATTTTAAACACCTTGGGAGGAACCCTGAATCTCTTTGAATCATTATAATAGCTTACTTTGGGGGAGGGGGGTACCAAATTTATAGCTAATAAGTAATTTCCCACCTGTCTGTAGCCCAGCAGTGATATTAGTGATTCTTTCTTTAACCAAAAAAGATTTCAAAATACTGTATACTATGCTAAATAAATAAATAAATGCAAGCATAGCTCTGCTCTAAAAAGGCTGAAAGCCTGTGGTGCCAAATGGCCACTAGAGGGTGCCGGAGAGCCAGCGACCTAGCCCTTCCTTAAAGGCTGAGCCCTTGCCCCTGTGAGAGGGGTTCAGGAGCTGCCACTAATTTTATCTGTGGAGCTCAGTGATATCATATTTTTTCAGTTCCAGTCACCACTGATCTGAGAGTGGCCCGTCTTCCTTCACAGGAACCAGGGATTGAGCTGGAAGCCTATTCCCCTCCTTTGTAAAACTGTTCACATTTTGAGCCCGTCAAGTTTTCACATCCCCCCTGCCTCTTTCAGGAGAGGTTTGCCCATTCAGAAATCACTTTGGTTACAATTCAGTGGATTTAGGAGGATTTAATTTTATTCCATCCTGTTGCTTACACTTTTGCTGCTTTCAGGTATTCTAGAAGTTAATTTCTTAGTGGGATGTAAGAGATTTTTACAAAATAGTTACCAATTATTCAATACTTGGTCACTCTGCATAGTTAAAAACCCACTGCCTAAAAATCAGTAAGCACTGCCTTCTTTTTTATACTCAGAGCAGAGGTTCGGCAGGGGCTGGGGAAACTTCCACTGCTGCTGACCCAGCAAAACTTACCTAATAGGTGATCTGTCTTCTTTTATTAGTAGTTGGTATAATTCAGGATGACACTCATTAAAGGCCAATAAAAAGCAAAATTTCTGGTGATTGAAAAACCATAGAAAACTAGGAGCTAGCTAACAAAATCTGCAAGTGCCTCGGGATTTTAGCGAGAGTGTCCTCTCCCCTTTCGTTGGACAGCTTGGTCCAGCACATTCGGCTCTTGTGACTGTCAGGTAGGCTGAGCGAATGAAGGCAGTCTACTTAGAAAGCTGTGGAGTGAGGCACCTGGGTGGCTCAGTGGGTTAAAGCCTCTGCCTTCAGCTCAGGTCATGATCCCAGGGTCCTGGGATCGAGTCCCACATCGGGCTCTCTGCTCAGCAGGGACCCTGCTTCCTCCTCTCTCTCTGCTTTTGCCTCTCTGCCTACTTGTGATCTCTGTCTGTCAAATAAATAAATAAAATCTTCAAAAAAAAAAAAAAAAGAAAGCTGTGGAGTGAGTAGGGGTGGGAGGAGGCTTTGTATACACCTCTGAGGAGGGGTCAGTACCTGTTTCATCCCACTGGGTGAGTGGGAGAGATGTGCAGGGTGGACACCCAGGACTGGGGTGAGCCTGCTTGAGACTCACAAGATCATACACTTTGGTTAAAAGAACTATAGCAGGAACAGGTTAATTCACATGGATGTTCGCAACTAAAAGTGGGCTGGATGTCATGGGAACCCGGAAACAGACAGTGTTGTATGGACCAGACTGCAGTTCTTACAATAGTTAAGTCAGTGGGAAGGCAATTCCTTTGTGTACAGTATTTTTCAAAATGACTTCATCTTTTCTGATACCATACCTCTACTCTGAATCTAATAAGACAAGGAAATTTCACTCACAATATTGTATAAGAATGCTTGGTGGGGGGGAGAGGGGGAGAAGGCTTTGGAGAATTCTGGCATCTCTTGGTACCAGGTACTCATCTTTAGGTCTGTTAGGTCATTTATTAAGGATTGGAAGTCACATGATATTGTATGTTAACACAAAATAATGGCAGGGACACCTGGGTTGCTCAGTTATGCATCTGACTTCTGGCTTAGGTCACAATCTCAGGGTTCTGGGATCGAGCCCCATATTGGGCTTCCTACTCAGCCAGGGAGTCTGCTTCTCCCACTGCTCATTCTCTTTTCTCTTTCTCGTAAATAAATAAAATCTTAAAAAAAAAAAAACAATTTCAGAATAATTATCCAATGGATTAGCTACTCTTTGAATAACAGCATATGCCGGTCACTTGTTAAAAACATCTTTTGGAAAGTTCCTCAAGAGCACATTGAATTTAACAGCCATATACTTTTTTGTTACTTTTCCATAGGAGGTAAACCAACAGTATGTCTTTCATTTGATCCGTAATTAAAGATGCATTTTTCCTTTTATCCTTATTAAAACTGAACTTTTTAAGGCTGAGCTGAAATTTCATCCTGAAGAAGAAAATGTTAAGACTTACTAGCAAAGCTACCTCATGTAAATGTATATTATTCAAGCCAGAGCTCACATTCTGATCCCCAAGTTTCCACTAGTGACCACAGTCTCCTGGCTTTCCCAGGAGATGCAGAGTGAGATCAGCCAGCCTTTGTGAAGTCCTTCAGTCTCAGTTCTCTGCCTCTGCTTTCATGTCCGCATTAGTGGTGAGTGCAGTCAGAAAGCAGGTGTTTGGCTCAAGGAAAGATCTTGCCAAAACTCTTGTGCCTCTGAAAGAGGTGCTAGCTTGTTCCAACTCAGTGCTGGAAAGTTCTGGGAACATTTGGGAATGCACTCATTTTACAAGGTGGTATTACAAATACAAGTTTGATGCCATGTTCTCTATTAAATTAGTTGATACCAAAAGCAATTTTTAAAAATCTAATTTGGTGCCTTTCTCAGACAAAAAAAAAAAAAGAAGAAGAAAAAGCTTTCATGGAAAATTCATTTTACTGTAGTCTCTAAGTGTAAAAAAATTAGTTTGCAATAAATTTTTACTCTTAAGCTATTTTGTTTGCAAATGACACTGGCATATTACTTTGTCATCTTACTTTTCAGTTATGCGTATTAGGTTTCTGTCTAAGATGATGACTTACCCCATAAACACTTGTCCTCTCCCTAAACCAGAAGGTTGAAAGTTTGAAACATTTACATTTGTAAGTTGATGCCTCCCCGTAAGACATATTTAAGTTAAATTTGCCAGTTCTATGTATACTTCGTCTCATTTTTTATTTTCTTTTAGATTAATAACATTTATGAACATATTTTAAAACAATTTTTTGTGAAAGGACAAGGGCAGAAGCTGTCAGCTTCAGTTTTATTCAGTTAGTGGTTTTGCTTTTAAGTTTGCATAAGACTGATTATTATTAAAATAGGCAGGAATTTTTAAAAATATTTCATAGGAGCCTTTCTATGCCTTTTCTTTTTCTTTTTCTTTTTTTAAGAGAAGAAGGAAGTGGGGGAGGGGCAGAAAGAGAGAGAATCTTAAGCAGGCTCCACACTCAACACAGAGCCCCAAGCGGGGCTCGATCTCATGACCCTGAGACCATGACTGGAGCCGAAATCAAGATCAGATGCTTAACTGATTGAGCCACCCAGGTGCTAACCCTTTATTCTTTTAAATCCCTGAGTATCTTCATGGGGTTTTAATTGAATTTGTAGATTTGTCCGTTAATGTCTGGGAATTTTAAAATACTGTTTCAGCCACAGATCATGACTGTCTAAGAATAATTATAATAAAATGTTACCTGTTTGGTGAGCTTTTGTTTTCTCAGGCTCATGTGGCAAGTAAGGATGAATAGCTTTGATCAAATTTATTTTTGCTGGGTTCCTGGGTGGCTCAGTTGGTTAAGCATCTGTCTTTGGCTCAGGTCATGACTTCTGGGGTCCCGAGACTTCGGAGTTTGCTTCTCCTTCTGCCCTTCATCCCCACTCTTGCGTTCTCTCTCTCTCAAATAAATAAATAACTTATTTTTTTAAAAAATTTATTTTTGTTCTCTTTTTTAAAACATTTTGCTGTAGTTTGAGTTCATACTGTTTTATAAATAGCTATCAGACCGTGATTGCTAGTCTGTGGTATTTTAAAAGACCTACAGATACAGATGCCTCAAAACAAAAGTATTAGGAATCCTGCTCATTGTAGGTATTGCTTCACTAGTTAAAAAATTACTGCAATCTGAGTTTCATGATTTCTGGTTTTCAGCTGACCTCCCTTTCATTTTAAAACTTTTTATAGATTTGGCAAAGCAAATGTAGCATCTTTATGATACGAAGATGGTCATAATTTGAATCGTCAGAATAAGTATTATGATATTCCCACAGTAGAAAATTGTCTAAGTGGTTATACTTGGTGGTATTAGTGAGAAATCTGTCCTCCCAGAGCACTTCGTTCAATGCACGTTTGCCAAAAGAGTAAACTGTGGTATTTATTATCATTTTGAAGAACTTTTTCTTGACAGAAGCCATTTTTCTAGAACAAAATTAGTCAAAATCTGCAATTTGGAGCATGAGACTGCCTGGTAGTGGAATGAATGAAATACGCCGGAAAATAGCCTGATTTTCCCTGATACTTTTTATTCTTTACTTAAATTTTAAGTGCTCCCACTTAATAACACACACACATTTCACACTTTTTTTAAATTTATTTTTTATTTTCAGCATAACAGTATTCATTATTTTTGCATCACACCCAGTGCTCCATGCAATCCGTGCCCTCTACCTGGTACCCCGACCTCCCACCCCCCACCCCTTCAAAACCCTCAGATTGTTTTTCAGAGTCCATAGTCTCTCATGGTTCACCTCCCCTTCCAATTTCCCCCAACTCCCTTCTCCTCTCCATCTCCCCTTGTCCTCCATGCTATTTGTTATGCTCCACAAATAAGTGAAACCATATGATAATTGACTCTCTCTGCTTGACTTATTTCACTCAGCATAATCTCTTCCAGTCCCGTCCATGTTGCTACAAAAGTTGGGTATTCGTCCTTTCTGATGGAGGCATAATACTCCATAGTGTATATGGACCACATCTTCCTTATCCATTCATCCGTTGAAGGGCATCTTGGTTCTTTCCACAGTTTGGCGACCGTGGCCATTGCTGCTATAAACATCAAGGTACAGATGGCCCTTCTTTTCATGACATCTGTATCTTTGGGGTAAATACCCAGGAGTGCAATTGCAGGGTCATAGGGAAGTTCTATTTTTAATTTCTTGAGGAATCTCCACACTGTTCTCCAAAGAGACTGCACCAACTTGCATTCCCACCAGCAGTGTAAGAGGGTTCCCCTTTCTCCACATCCCCTCCAACACATGTTGTTTCCTGTCTTGCTAATTTTGGAGATTCAAATTAAAACCACATTGAGATATCACCTTACACACTTTTTTTTTAAAGAGTTATCTGCTATGTGCCACAATGTTGAAAGGAACTTTTCCTGTTGCCACACATTAACCCTGGAGGCCCTAGCAGGAGACTGCAGTATCCCATATTCTGAGGAGAGCCACCAACAACTGAAACCAGACACCTTTCTCCAGAGTTTACTAAGAATGCCACCATCTTTCTTTCAGTTAGTAAATATTTACTAGGTACCTGTTGTAGGGAATATTCTAGGCACTTGGCTAGCTCTTGGCAAAAGTTCCTTTCCTTATGGAATTCATAATCTGGTGGCCTAGTGGAAGAAGAAGGTAGCTCTCTTGTTGCTTAGAGTAAAGTTGGGTGTGGCGGGATGTCTTCCAGAAAGCCTGTCACGGAAATGTAGGCAAGGGAGGCTGGCATCTACTCTCCCAGCCAGCGGCTTGCCGAGCTAGTTGAACCTGCAAACCGAGCACTGTGCCGCTAGAGCCGAGCTCGTGAGCAAGTGCCTGGGAGTCTGAGGATAGACAGAAGGAAAAGGTGTCTGAAAAAAAAGAAAAAGAGAGAGATGATGTCTGTTTTTCTCCCAGAGAGTTGTGTAGGTAGGAGATTTAACAGGTAGAGCCAAGGCCTGCGGGGTAACCGAGGGCTATGGTGGAGTGTGCTAGGAGGGAGGAGACTAGGGAACCTCTCCCCTTGGGTCCCAGGGTGTAGAGAACAGACATCATAATACTGTCAAGGGGACTTCCAGGCCAGAGGAGACAATACGCCATCCAGAGAGCTGCCCCCGCTCCAAGAGGTGTGAGCACCAGAGTAACAACAGCACCACATCAGGCAGTCCACACACACACCCCTTCTGCACAGACCACAAGTAATCCAGCAAACCAGAGCAGGACGGAAACCTCCTGCCTCTGACAAGTAACCATGTCCATCACAGGGTCCTGGTTTCCTTCCTAGCTCCCAGCACCAGAGGAGCTGGACCTTAAAAAGAGGTGGGGAGAAGGTACTAGATGCAAACAGCATCTCTTCCCACTGCAGCCCTCTTGGTTTCTCTCTGCAAGATCATACCGAGGGAAGGGACAAAGTTTATAATTCGTCTGGACTTTTAACTAAAAGTGACCAGAAATCAGTGAGATCCGCCCAAGATTCCTTAAGTGATGTGTCAGGGAAATTTGGCATAGCACAGCTGAAAGAGTATGACTGGAGAAAAATGAAACTCTTTTAAGTTTATATAATAGTTACACAAAGACGTGACTGCCCAATAAGCTAGTTACAGATATATTTTAGGAACTGTCTTTCAAATGTTTATTATGTTTCATAACTAGTCATTTAGTTCATTTTTAAAGAAACAGAGTATATAAACAAAGTTAATCACTTAACTTGTTCATCTCATTTATAGCTTTATCAGTGTTTTAAAATATTCCAAGTATTTATCAGAATCATTGAGCGAAGACTCATCTTCCCCTAATAGATCTAGAAAGATTTAATTAGTAGTTTGGTTTTTGAGTTACTCGGATCTTGTTGTGTTGGGCCTAGAATTTTAGAGCTGCTTACAATGTAGCAGAGCTATGCATGAATTAACTTTTTCCTGATATTTTTAGCAGGCAGAACTACTACTAGAAACTGAAAAGCATAAAGGGAATGGGTGTTTCACTGCTGTTGAGGAATGCAACTAAAATTTCATCATTCCTTTTCCCATATGGATGGCTCAGATTTCTCCAGGTCAGGGTCATGGTGGAAATGCTCCTCAGCCCATAGCTCATCGCTAGATGCAAGCTGAACATGACACCAAAACAACTATGGGACAGTCTGAATGGGCACAAGCCAAGTCTTGCCTTTGAGGCAACGGGGCTGGGAAGGAGGGGTGAGGGGACATGTCTTGTTGGTTTTGTCACGGCTTATCTCTTATTGATTAAATTATAGCACCTGTCCCAGATCGCTATGTAGAAATGTGTTTATTTTGCTAGAGAGCTGATTAAATTAAATGCTTAAACATATATGTGCTTGTTTTATAAGACCAATTGTAGCTAAAATACATTAATAACTTATAAATACTCCACTGGGAGGAAAGATAGTGTTTTTAAAAGCAGTGTGTCCCTATTTTTAATCTATAAACAATCTGTTAGGAACTGTTTTATGTGCTATCTGGATGTTGAAGTGCTTTTAGTTCTTGGAAGACCTAAGAAACAGCTCTCGGTAGGCTTCAGTCCCAATTTATATCAGTGGGTTTGATGTGGTCTGTGAGGACCTGCATGAACACGTCTAGCTGTGTGACCTCCCGTGGATCACTTGCTCTGGGCATCCTGACCTATAAAACAGGGTTGGTAATATCTACCCCATAAGGTAATTGCTAGGATTAAATGACTTAATGCCCAGGACCTAGGACACTGTGTGACACATTGTACATGATCAGTAGTTGGCATCTTTCCCTTCTCCTCCGCTGATATCCACAAGAAATGGTTTTCTCCCTTTTCTTTGGGAATGCAAAGAAAATCGAAATGTCTTAAATTTACTCTAGATGCTCCGAGGTTAAACAGATGCTTCATGGCAGTTTCTAGTTAGAGTCCCAGAATATTTACGGTCATTTAGTCTATCAGCAAAAGACAGGGGCCGCTCAGCTCAAATAACCTTGCATGTAATCCACCATCCAGGTAGGTAAATAGCGTCTATTTTGGGAAGAAGGCCCTGCCAGTAGATTAGTGTTAATGCAGCTTTTAAGGGCATATTTTACAAGGGATTTACAGTGAAGAATTCCATTTTTAGTCTATAGTGTGTCAAGTATCTGAAATTACCACCATCTTCATTGTTTTTGTAAATTATATCTTAAATCTGTATGTATGGTTTTCTTTAACAGACTTCATACTAGTTTAGATTGACTTGAGAGTTCTTTTATTGTCTTCTTCTCAGTCCAGAAACTAAATCAGGAGATGGCTTAATATATTGGTATTTTAACTGTTTTTAACTTTTAAGTGTCCTATCTGTTATCCTTGTTGTTCAGTCTTATGGAAGAAGGCCCCCTACCTGTTTATATGTATATCTAAACTAATCAGTGAACTTGACTTGATTTTTTGCTAGTACCAACCTTGGTGCTTTTCCCACTCCCATTGTTAGCAAAATGAGTGTGGCAACCTCCAAGAACAGTGTTTTGTAAAACCAAACCAGATTTTGTTCAACACAGTAAAAATGTGAGCTCAAATGAAATATTAGGGGGAAAAGGAGTATGTTGCTCCAGGCCACAAACAACTCAAAACAGTCTGAGGCACGCACTGGTAAATCTTACAAAATGCTATAGGCAATTCAGCATCAAAATTGCCATAGAAAATTATTGTTGTTAGCCATTCTGTTGATAGTTCATATTGTTAGAATTGCTAGCAGATGGGAAAATAGATGAGTCAGGATACAGTATTAACAATCCATATTTTTTTAATCACAAGCCACTAATAAGGTCTGCAGCATCTGTGAGATTTATTTAAACAGTTGCTAGGAAGAGTTTGTTTTCCCAGTAAACACAGCAAACCTTTTACAGGATTTTCTTGATTGACTCTTTGACTAAATGTGTTAACTTTAACATATCAGACCACTTTCTTCATTGTGATGGTGTCTGGCTTACTTTGACAGACTGATTATACCAGCCACTCGTGGACCCATTCAATCTTAAATGTTATCACATTTATGCATTTAAAAACTTCATAATCTTGTTTCTGCTACTTTTTGAGAGTAAGACTTTTTAAAAAGTCTCGTGTAGTTAGGACTACTTTTGACAAAAAAAAAATGTGAAAATCTAAGTATTTTCTTCCAAGAGCTTTTAAGACAATGTTATTTTAGAAAGTAATTTGCTTTTATCGCTTAAATGTGATATTTTAGGTTTTTATAGTAGATTGGATATATAAACTTTCAGAAAGTTCTAATGTTAGCGGCAACTCTTCCTGATCAGTAATTAGCAGTTTTTCAATACTTGTCACAGGGTTCGGAAATAATTCTAATGGCTAAAAGTATGACCTGTCAAAATTATCAGTTTATAACATTTAGTCTTATTTTCCATCTCCTCATGTCACTGAGTTGTTTATGCTGCTATTTTGTCCAAGAGCTAGTAAGTAAGTTATTAATTTGTATCTCTTTTATTTGGGTTTTCTTTTTTCTTTTTAAGGACTACTGAGAGATATAATTTTTTGGATATTGACCTATAATCTTCTTACTCCTGGATGAAATGTGTAATCCAGGACAATTATTAAGAAAATGGGCTGCACATTCAAACTGTTGCTTATGTACCAAACTATACCAAGTTTCAAACAAATGTTGACTTCTACTGAAAAGTAGTTTTGACTTTTTCATTTAACTTACAAACAATTCATCCATCTACTCATCTATCTAATTATTTTTGTTTAAAAGTTGAGGTTTTTATTTAAAGGCTTTCACTGTTTTAAACAAACTTTTTATAAGAGCGGGGAAATCCTAGTCTACCAACGGTCCTGAAACGTAAAGAGGATGGTAATTCTACCTCTGGCTAAATTTCTGCAGTTTATTTCATTCTAAAAAACTACTCTCTAAAAATGTCATCTGTAGGATTTTCCCTTCACTGTGGCCTTCATAGCTGAATACTTAAAAACCATTTTTCCTTACAGCTCTCCTTTTGAAGACCCTAGAAATTTCTTAGCAGCACACCCTCACTATTCATGATGACTCAACATTTAGAACACTCTGGGAGTGCTAGATTAAAAATATTAAACTTGGTATAATGAAAAGAATGCATTGATCTCAATCGAGGTCAGGTCATATCGTATCTCTGCCATCAACCAGGAGTGTAATTTTGAGCAACCTAGCTCCCATTTTCTCAGCCAAAACAAGAAAGCCGGAGTAGATCATCTCTGAGGTTTGCTTTTGCAGTAAGATTCAGTGAGGTTTACCTCATAACCCAGCATTGTAGTTTCTGCTCCTGTTAAACAACACTTGGCTAGTATGTGATGTTTAATAATCCCAGATACCAGTGTGTTTCTCTGAGGCCCCTGTGTGATTCAATTTACCTGACCTCAGTTTAAACTCTTTTTATGGAAATTGATATTATTCTGTGCCCTTAGGATGCCTTGCCCCCTGGTATTTGTCATTTCAAATGTCCAAGAAAAGCAAAACTTCTTGTGAATAGAAAAACATTGCCTCAGGTCGTAAAACCATATTGTTCGGATGCTCATCTCCATTTCTGGACTGTGTATTTGAAGAAGTTCTGTCTTTGCTTTCAAACCCTTCCTCTTCCTGCACCTCAGCTCACTGAGTCACTTAATCAGGTCCCACATCTTTGACGTCTCAAAGAATTGTCAGACTCTACAATATTCTTTCAGAATGTTAAGACCTGAAAATTTAACAACCATTGTTAGTTGTACGAGTTCTGTGTTATCATTAAATTCAAAACCAAATTTCATTAAATAGAATTAGCCTAGAGCATCTTAAAAGCCATTTCTGGATGGATTATTCATTTTTGCACATTTGTTCACATACAGTAAAAACCACAACGTATGCATATCCTAAAATTCTCTTTACTGACTTCACTTCTGGAACTCTCAACTGACAAATGGAGACCCATACTTGATATTCCAACTCTGGTTTACTCTGCATTTATTTTGGACTTAGTCATCTGGCAGATGGCTTTGGTAGTGTAGCTACTTCATGTTCCTTGTATTGTAGAAAGATGGTTCGTAAGTAACATTACTTCCCTATATTTAAAAAGATATAAATTCAATTTAATTTACCACAAGCTCTGTTGATCCATACACGTAAAAATTCTGAAGTGATTTCCCTTCCTTTTTATGAAGATTTTCAAGAAACCTAATTTTAGTGAATGAAACTTTTGTCACGATGATATTGGTAATAATTCAGGAAGCTTAACTTTTCCTTCTAATATTATCCTCATTAGCCCCCTAAATTGTTTTAATTTTGATTAGTATTTTATAAGGGTGATAGTGGCATTGTTTAATATTATAGGGCCATTTTTATCATTGTGTGTGTCCATAAAATGTTATCTGATTTGCGACCCTATCTACTACTAAGCCGTTGAGCAGTTCTGCTCTCCCAAGAGATTGGAAAAGCTGCTTCTGCCCACATTTTCCTCCCCAAATCATTTTCATATCTGTGGGAGGCTCAATAGCTACAGAAATACAGAGTGCTAAATATATGTTATTAGGGCTTAATCATGAGTCAAAACCCAGCCAGAAAATCATGTCTATAAATCATACCCACTGTATAAAAAGTGGAAAGTTCTACCAGTTAACCTCACTTTTTTTTTTTTTTTTTTTTGGTCTAGGTGCTACCAAAATCTAGTTATTTAGAAATCTGCTGGCATTCCTCTTCTGTTAACAAAAAGAGAAGAGCCTCTGATCACAAAAGCTAACATTTGGGGATGATTTTCTATTGGATACCATAGTTAGATCATAAGATCAAGGAGAAAACCTTCATAATCTTACCCTCATCAAGGGCTTCAGTTACAGCCTAAATGCTGATGATTCCCCAAATCTGTACCTTTATTCTCTTTCCTGAGCTTCAAAACTCCAAATTATAATCCATATCTGATGTCCCCACCTTGATGCTTTATCTCTCAAACTCAACAAGACTAAATATGATTTACTCCACTACCTTATTAATGAGAACAATCTCCACCTCACCACCATAGCTTGAAGCCAGAATCACCCTAGCCCTTCCTTCTTCCTGATTTTTCTTAATCAGTCGTTCAACAAAGAAAGCCCTATCAGTTCTACTTCCAGCTCTCTCAGATCCCTCCCTTCTTCTCAGTCTCCACTTCCTTTTTCCTGGTCCAGTCCTCACCCTCTCTCTAGACAGTTGCAGTGACCTGCTCACAGGCCTTCCTGCCTCCATTTCCCCCCCATGCTAATCCATTTTCTATACCTGCTGTTGGATATATTTTTCTACCTCACATATGGTTATATCACCAGTTATATTCAAAACTATCTAGCATTTCTTTCTTGGCTACAGAAAGTCTGTAGCAATGTGCCTAAGGCCCTTAGCAGTCTGATCTCTGCTCTCCTTCCTGTCTCTTTTCCTGGTGCGCCTCACCTCCCAGTGGCCACCTGCGGTCTCTGAGGATGCCAGACATTTGTGCACCTTACACCTTTCTACTCATGCTGCTTCCACTGTCCCCTGTCCTATTGCCCATCTTCTCAGCGTCCCCATCCTATGGTGCATTAGCCGTGCATGGACCTCTTTCCAGCTAGATTGCAAAGTCCTTGTGGGCAGTAGAGTGTTTGTTTATCTCTGAATCCGCACTGCTTGGTCCAGAAAAAAGAATAAATATTTTAATAAGTGAGTGTTCTGGAGTTCTCGGACAGCCCACCTGAAAACATAACTATATATGTTTGTTATATAGGTGTCCAATTTCCTGTAACCTTGATCTTATAGAGCCACAAATCTGAAATCATATTAAAAACAAAAAACAAGTATTACAAGCTTTAGCACTAAAACCATGTTCTGTCTTTTCTGAAATAGTCTGAAGCTTTCATTAATGTATTTATTCTTATTTAGTGTAATGCCTTATAAGATTAATTGCTTTTCTAGTTCCCAGCAGGCAAACAAGTTTTCAGTAAAGGGAGAATGACATATGTCTAATGAAGGCCATGAAAAGGAGCTGACAGCTTTCTCTCAAATGAAGATAAAAAGCCAAAAAGGAGAGAGAAAATTAGCACACAGCACAGATTAGTGATAGAAACTAATAATGGTGATTTATCATCAAAGGAAGGTTGCTTTAGGTCCTGGGTCCTCTGCTTTAGAAGGCAACATATTTGTAAAGTACTTTATAAGGATTTTCTTTTCAAAATGGGTGAAATGAAGTTTTCAATCACTTAAAAAACTAAGATTTAGGTACTTCACGAATTTACTTAATTGAAACGCCTAATTCCCTAACAATGCCAGGTAACGGTTCTCCAACATCACAGACCTGTTTGTCACAAATTTTACATATTGAAAATATAAAAGTCTATTAGAAGAGGGAAACTTGTCTTCTGAGTAGCTTCTTTCTCAGTCCACTACTGTAATATAATATTTATAAACTGTTGGTAATTTGCCCCAGTAAAGTAGCATACGATATTTACAGGAATATCTTAATGTAAAAATTGTTTGCTTTGTTTTGTAATTTTTCCTAATCTTAGAGTAACCCATTCCTTTGAGTCATTTTTTTCTGTATTTCTGTTAACCCACCCTCACGCCATGATATTTAGTGCTACAGTACTGTTTCATAGTTCCTTTTTTTTTCTTTTTTTTAAGATTTTATTTATTTATTTGACAGACAGAGATCACAAGTAGGCAGAGAGGCAGGCAGAGAGAGAGGGAGGAAGCAGGCTTCCTGCTGAGCAGAGAGACGGATTCGGGGCTCAATCCCAGGACCCTGAGATCATGACCTGAGCCGAAGGCAGAGGCTTAACCCACTTAGCCACCCAGGCGCCCCACTGTTTTATAGTTACTAAGTGTGTGTACAGTCTCTAAAGTTTAAATAATTTTTGGGATGTCTGGCATGGAGACATGAAACTCTTGCATAAAAATCAATTATGAAATAATAAATGGCTCTAGAATCAATCAAATACTAAATTGTGTTGTTTAAATTATAAATGCCATATAGAAGTTCAGAGATGGGAAGATTAGCGTGGGCTAAAAAAAAAGACAAAGTGAAACTGGAACTTATGCAGACAGCACTCAGGCGTGTCTTTCTTGGGGAAACATAGCCGTGTGTTTTCTGTATTGGCCCTTCATCTCACTGTCACCTGTTCATACAGTTCAGAAAGTTCCAAGGCCCCCTGTTGGCTTATTCTTTATCCCCCAGTGATTTGAACAGATTTGACCACATAATAGATATATGATTAATACTTGGATTAAAATTAATGAAGAAAGAATAGAACACAGTGCATTGTGTATATACGTAACGCGTATAATGGTACGCTATCCTAAGCTAGCTCCTGTCCATGATAGGGCATAGTTTACATATATACACACCAGAACTTCTCATCCACCAAAGCAAGTGGTGCTCACTTTCAGAGTCCCGTCCTGGGAGCCCACATACTCCTTCCCGTGACACTGTCCTGCCTGTATTTTTGGAAATCCTCTTTTGAATTTCCTTCAGAGTCTGGGACTCGTTCTTTTTAGTATACTCAGTGGTGACAGATCTTTTTCAATTGAGAATGGATTTGATTTTTAGAACCAAGAGTGACTGAAGGCCAGGTAAGTTGAGTAAAATGGAGAATCAACCCGAAAAGTACTATTTTGGAGTACTATTAAAATCGACATGTTGACTCTAAAGTAATGAGAGCATTTTCTGATTTGGCTCATAAAAGAACGGAAGTTTCCTTATTTAATCAAAAAAAAAACTGCAAGTTTTATCATATTAAAATCAAGCCTGGGGTGCCTGGGTGGCTCAGTGGGTTAAGCCGCTGCCTTCGGCTCAGGTCATGATCTCAGGGTCCTGGGATCGAGTCCCACATCGGGCTCTCTGCTCCGCAGGGAGTCTGCTTCCTCCCTCTCTCTCTGCCTGCCTCTCTGCCTACTTGTGATCTCCCTCTCTGTCAAATAAATAAATAAATAATCTTTTTTTTAAAAAAAAAATAAATAAATAAATAAAAATAAAATAAAATCAAGCCTGAATTCTTCTCATAGAATTTTCCTGCTCTGGAGCAGATTGTGACTCCCTGCATTCCAAACCCTGCTCTGCCCAGCTCAGAACCCCACCAGCCCCTGGATCTGCAGTGACCTTACTGCTTCCTCAGAATGGTGGTGCTTCCTCCCCAGGGCCTTGCTTATTGCTCTGAGATACCCCCTTTTGCACAGACCAACATGGTGCCTGCTCCTTAAAGGAAATCTGCTCTCCATTGAATTTATAGTGAGGCTTCTCTTTTTTGGTTGGGAATCTGTTTTTTTTAAAAAACACCAAAAAATGGTGGCTGTTCTCCTCAGGAAAGTGTACACATGAATGTGCCTGTGAGAAGCTTCTCAGTGGGTTTGAAAACCTCTCACTGTAATCCGTAGTGCCTGTGGTAGGGGCTTGTGGCTGTCGCTGAGTGTTTCTAGTTCCCAATCTTACCCTTCTGACACTTTGGGAGTTTCTTAGGGCAGGGAGCTCAGCGGGCTTCTTAGCTCTTCTTACAGTACTTACCAAGATGCTGAGTATGTAATAACATTCTGTAAATCACTGGTTTTACGTGTTTTTAAACAACCCACCTGCTGCCATTGATTTAATAGTATCTGAAGAAGACAGAGTTTTAGATTTTTTTTTAAGATTAATAGATAAAAGCCCAAGTATTAGCTTATATATTTCAGGGCATCCTAAAATATGTTTCTAGAGAGATAATCCATATCTTGCTATTATGACATATGAATAATTATGGTAAAGCTCAGGATGCCAGAGATCCCATTAGGTGGAATGGCTCTCATCCCCCGTATCTGAGAGGCTTCCCTCACAGAAAACCCGTGATGGCTTGCAGAAGGCAGCAGAACTGAACTAAATCATTATGGTCAAACTATATATCATTTAGTCTGATCTTATCATTATTGTCAAACTAGAATGTATATGGTGAAAATTTGGTAGGCAGTTTATCTTCCAACTGGCCAAGCCCATGTCAGAATTTATAGAGCACTGTTTACATCAGGCTTGGGATATTTTGAATCACAGGTTCAGAACCTTAAGGTATCAAAATGTTTGAGACAGAAGTATTCTAGATCATTTAATTTTCTGATTAACCCACGTACTTCAAATTTAAGCATTTGGCAAAATGCGGGATAGAATGGTTAATTTAACGTGATTCAATCTCATCGCATTCTTGGGTGACTCTGCAAGTGTTCACAATTATGGTGGTACCCAGAGCTGGCAAAGATGTGAGAGATTAGAGTGAAATATATCTGGAACATATCCTGAACGTCTGTGTGTTGGCGCTGGTGGATTGGTCTTTCTGTCTTTAAAAAAAAAAAAAAATACTTTCATCAGCTTATTTTTTTCATTTGCTCTTTCCTAAAAGCAGAGTTGGGTTTTGTTTTGTTTTGTTTTGTTTTCATTGCTTTTGTTGCAAGATAACTCAAGGTTCTTATAAGGTGTTGTGGCTTCTTGGTTCTTCAGGGAAGGAATTCCTGTTTTAATTGTGGAACTGCATTTCAGAGATGATGGAAAGAGTTTGCTGAAATATTCATACTAAAGCCTGTTAGGTTTTAAGCTATTGTAGATCATTTTATTATGTTGATGTCTTCATTTTTTTTTCTGTTTCTAGTTAAAAAATCTAAGTTTAGAAGAACTACAGATGCGGTTAAAAGCACTAGACCCCATGATGGAACGAGAGATAGAAGAACTTCGTCAAAGATACACTGCGAAGAGACAACCCATTCTGGATGCAATGGATGCGAAGAAAAGAAGGCAGCAAAACTTTTGAGTCTCACTTCTCCTCTCTTTGTTTCTTTAACTATTCTGGAGACCAAGAAACCACTAAGAATTGAAGGAATATTATTATTATTGTTTTTTTTAAATCCCTAAGATTTGTGCTCTACAGCTAGGCAGCAGTCCAGAACTGATGATGGTACTTACCTAGTCAATTCCCAAAAGGCAGAATTTACAACTGTAGCCACTATGTTTTCATTTTTAAATAATGAAAACAACAGACATGTATTCCTCTTAGATCTGTCAGCTGCATACCAGCGCTAACAGTGTGTCCTACGACAAACGCTGTGTTTAGAGACCTTGGAAATCTGAAGCTATTGTTTAATTGTACAGCACTGAAGGGCTTTATGTTACAATATTCTTTATTCTTATTTCTAGTAGCTTATTTATTGTATCCCCAGGTAAGCTTATTTATTTATGCTGTTTTACTTTGTTTTGTTTTTAAGGACAAGATCAGGATAGCTTTGGTGAAGGGAGGGGCGTATTAATAGATGATAATGTACAGCCAAATTATACTTTCAGCAGGGAGCTATGGGGTACATTCCTTGATTTCCAGGATAGTTTTCTAGTAGAAACAAAGCAATAATAGCAATAGCACCCAAATGGGCCAGATATTTTTTTATACTGAAGCAATAATTCCATTTTTACCTTCAGAAATTTTGTTTAATGTTTTTATTGATGTTTGGTACAAATAGAACTATATATATTTACGTCACACAGAGCTATAATGTTTGAAACCAAAGAAATCAATGGAACCTTTGCACCAAAAATGTGCAGTAAATATTTTAAAAGAAATAAATCTTTAAGACAAATGTAATTTGTTAATATTGTTTCGTGTTGCATGGATAAGTCTGATAGCTGAACTGTATCAAACTGTAATAAGCTCATCAAATTTATTTCTGTGAAAATGTGCTCAATCGTCACAGGACTTTTGTGTTGATTTCATTGATTTCCTGGGAATGGGTAAACATCATGTGCCTGACAATAACAAAATAGCAAAAACATTTGTACTGAACTGTGTAAGCCTTGGGGACTGAAAAAAAAAAAAGATTAAAACCATTAAAAAGAAGCTCATTTCTAAGCTGAATGAACGTTTGTGTGATTGAACTGGGACCAGTCAGTTCCTAAGCTGCACACATATGGCCATCTTGACACTGTTTGTTCTTTTGTGTGTTTAATTACTATGTGTAAATCATAAAGACAAATAAATTTTACTGTGCCACCCAGCACATCTCATCTCTATGTCTTTTTTTAAAAACTCACCGCCTGGATTCTTTTTCTGGCACGAAGGTATGTTAGGACAGGCTGGCCAGTGCAGGCATTACAAAAGTGAACGTCAGTGGCTCAGAGTAACACAGGTGATAGGTGATTTCTCCCTGGGGATCCGCCCATCCCATGACCGGGAGCTACCCTGCCTCCCTACCCACTCTCAGGACCGTCACCATGTGCAACACTGGTGGTCACCACAGCAAGGGGAGGAGGCCAACGAGTCTCACACGAGCTCCAGCCTACTGTGACACCTGTCAGGGGGCCACAGCCAGTAGTCGGAGCTACTCACATGACCACCCTAATTTCAAGGGAGCGAGGAAATGCAACCTTACTGCGCACCCGGCGGGCAGCAAGAAAAGGAAGATGCCAGCAGGTTCACAAGGACCGCCAGGGAAGGTGGAGGTCTCTGGAAAGTTTCAGTTCCATTTTAAAATGACAATTGCACCCCTGGCCTGCCTTGGAGTAATACTTCTCTCTGCTCTGTTGAGTCCTTACAAATAGTAAATTGTGTAGTTGGATAGGAATTATAAGATTGTTAAAGCAGGGGGGTGCCTGGGTGGCTTAGTGGGTTCAAGCCTCTGCTCAGGTCATGATCTCAGAGTCCTGGGATCGAGCCCCGCATCGGGCTCTCTGCTCAGCAGGAAGCCTGCTTCTCCCTCTCTGTGCCTACCTCTCTGCCTACTTGTGATCTCTGTCAAATAAATAAATAAAATCTTAAAAAAAAAATTGTTAAAGCAGCGGTGAGTATTGGAAAGTTTCTAAAGATCGTTAACAATGAAGACTGAACTTACAATATATGCTTCAGCTACATCCTTACGTAGTCTACTTGGCACAGCAGACTGAGTCAGTCAACGCAATCACCCGACCCCTTTTTTCCCCTTTCTTAAGTGTTTTTCTTTTCAGTAACCTGTCTAACACCTTGCCTGATTTGATGGAATCAAATGGCTGACTTGCTATCATCCAAGTAAAACCACCTACATGAAATGTCAAGAAACCTATGAAGATGATTTTTCTCCAGTTTGCTAAATTAGAAAATTTATGCAAATTAATTCAATGAGGCCTGTTAACCACTCTTACTAATTCAGTCTCAACAAGAATCCTCCTTTTAATAGTAAACACTGAATGTTCCAATCACATTGTAATTTGTATGTATGTATAGATTTTATACCCTGTTGTTATTTTTATTCTTTATACACACACACACACACACACATATATATATTTAAGAGAATTAAGAACAGTGAGCATATTTTTATTTTAGAGCCTCAGGAAGCTCCAGAATATTTTAGGATGATCTGTTCCAAAATTCTTCCAGTTTTCTCAGTCCCTTCCCCCCACCAACCAAATAAAAAGGAACTTATGGTGAGTTCTGAAAAACCAAAAGCCATGAAAGAATGCTTTGAGTCTAGGTAAGCCTTGATTAGTCATGATGCCGAGGAAAAGAGTTTTCTAGTTATTTTAATGAGTTTAAGAAGAAGCCTCTTATTATCTTAACCTTGGCTTCTGAGAACATTCCAAAAATAGGTAAGTGTACTTTCTGCACACCCCCGTCCTTTCATAAATGCAGAATTGTAAATGTAATTGTAGCTAATGAGTGAGGATTCTGTCTTGCTGAAAAGCCAGCATCATTGTATATGTTGTCCTGTAGAGAGAAAGTTTTTTTCTTTGATTTAGATGACTCATTTCTACAGACTTAGAATACAGCTTAGCTTATTTTAGCAATAATATTTTTATGTTCAGAATATGAGCTCATTTGGCGAATATACATTGGAGAAGGAAATGTTTTTATCTAAATGGATTTCAAAATAATATCTATTATTTGGGACACTTCTATTTGTCGGACACCATGCTAAACAACCTAACATGTATCACTTACATGCTTTTGCATTTCTTTCCTTTCCTTATTTACTGAATCACATCCCCAAGGTTTAAAAAATCACTCTCTACTCACTGAAGGATATGTAGCTTCTCTAGCGGAAATTATATAATACATTAATAAGATGTTTTTAACTTAGTTGCAGGAAATCTTTTCAAATTACTGACACATTAGCTTTCAGTGGGAATGCTATTTTGGTTTCCTATCCTGTATGTTAAAGATTAATGATTAAATCCTGAAAATAGTAATGATACAACACTCTAAATAGAGCATCCTTTAAAAAAAATAATTGGAGTTACATTGCATTACTAAATCATTATCAGGCATAGGCATTTAATTAGGTATTTCATCAAAATGCTATTTTGGGGTACAAGCTACTTTTTTGGTCCCAAAGCCCAAGAATCAGGGGTCTAAAGAGAGAACCACTCTTCTTTGCTTTTTGAGTAATTTGATGAGACTCGAGTTATATACCTTAGTTGGCTACTCTGGGGATTGGTAGCTTGTCTTCCAGAGAGTCGGCCAACTTCTCCCTGTTCCATGTCCACAAAGAATACCCAAACCTTAACCAGCCACTTCCTGAGTCATGAAAAGACCCCAAGAGAGAAAGCAAATGACCAGCTCAATTCTTCTACCAGTCTTGGAAAAACAACTTCAAGGCCATGCTCTTCTCATACTGGATCTTATCAGTAGCCAGACTTCCTGGCACCTTCCCCCCCCCACCACTTGATTTAGCTCTTTAAATTAAGATTCTGAATTTTGGGGTCGCTCGTCTACCTGCAGAAATTTGCCTACCCAGTTAGGAATGAACTCCGCCTCTTGGCATTCAGGACCTGCATTGTGCCCCAGCTGACATGACCTCATCTTGTGTTATTGCCTTATTTGAGCCCTTTCTTTCACCAAACCAAACTGCTTTCAAACTCTATTATAGTTATGTGACTTATTATTGGATTTTAAGTTTCCCTGGGAGCAGAAACTTGGAGTTTATCCATATTGTTTCCCCACAGTGTTTTCCGGGATGTTAGATAAAATTGGTAGTAAATAAACGTTTCATTGAATACTGTTAGCTCAAACCAAAAAATTCCCATCATTAACCATAGAGGCTAATCTCTCTCCTTATATCCAGGTAATCATGGTTAACAACAGTAAAACTAGTATCAACCAGTTTTTGAGCATCTACTAAGCCATGGACTTTTGATAACATTATCTCAAACCTTCATAACAAGATGTAGTCTTTTTCTCAGAAAGGAAAGGACAGGAGAGATTAAATGAGGTCAAAAAGCTAGTCAATGCCAGCATCTGTCTCCAAAATCTTTGCTTTTTCCACTAGACCACATTGCCTAATAAACAGGAGGTCTGGCTTTAGAATGTTGGATGGAGTTGTTAACACTGCTTGCTGATCTTAGAAAGAGAAGCTTTTCAATTAAAACTTAGAAAAGGACCTTTGTTAGCTATCGTGGTCCTTTTCTCCATTTCATGGGACCTACGTTTTCTGAAATGGCATCCCTCTTACCTGTAGGAGGGAAAAAAAAGCAGAATGCATTAGGTTTCCAAGATGAGTCGAACAAAGATTTATTTCTCCTTTGTTATTGGGGTGTATTTGGAGTTCTTGTGCCTTGAAATCTATGTTTTTTTGTAAATGGAAATGTGTTCTAGTCTTTCCCTTATAAAAGTCTGTCCTGGATAATGAGTACTTTGGAGAAACACTAATCAGCATAGTAGAAGGTACATGGCCTCAGAAACTAAATTATCTGTAAATTATCTGGGATCAAACCCCAGATCTTCCTTTATACTTCTGTTGCCCTGGGCAAGAATAGCCATGCAGCTGATTTGTGTTTCAATGTCTTCATCTGTAACAAGGAAGCACTTATGAAGATAAAATGTTCTAGTGCATGTAAAATAGTAACAAAGTTCTTGGCTTGTGGCACATAGACAAGAGCTTAAAAAATAAACTTAATCCTTCCTAGTTTAGTGCATTGTTTTTACAAGAATGAAGAAAAAGTTTCCGTTCTTCATTGATGAGCAAATTTATGGTAATTTCTAAAGTGCATTAGAGTCTTCTAGAACCCAGATATGTGTTCCTTTAAGGCCTGGCCTGCTCTCAGGTAGTGATTTGCACTGAGGAAAATCATATTCACTTTTTAAAAGTATTTCCTTGCTACATAAAACAAAACAAGTCATAAACTAAACATTTCCCCTTTGGCCCCCACACACTCTCTTTAAGACTTTCCCTTCTATTTTAGGGATATTGTTAAGGCCAACACCTATGGCCACATTATGAAGACCCATCTGGAAATGTCAAATTTATGCCCCTAAAGTTTTGTTTCACTAAAGTTCTAGCATTCTTGGTCCTTAAAATATGAGTCATGACACTGATGGTTTCCCAACATGCTTTGGTCCTAGGAAGCTCAAAATCAAATTGACAGTTCATCGTCTTATGGGATTCTGTGATCTGCATACTTCCATTTCCATGATCCTATATTTATAAAAACCAAAAAGATACTTAAGAAGAAAAGAAAGAAAATATCTGGGGAGGTTTGGGTCCTTCCACCATACTTAGAAGGATCTGGTTCCCTATTATGTGCAATTTTTATATCTTCTCATAGTGTTCTTATGGGTGTCAGATATGGTACCAACTATCAAGGAGGTTTGTTGTTGAGATCCTGCACCTAGAATTCTGCTGGAATCTTCTACATGTGAGTATTTCCACCTGGGGAGAGAGGGATCTCTAAGGGATGAGATTCCTGGAGACTGTGATAACCCCTGTCCTTCCTCTTTGGGAAGGAGACAAGCTAGAGAACACCCTAATGCCCTTGGCCCCTGCACTTCCTGCCCCCAGTAACCTGTTCAAGTCACATTTACACAAAAACTGATTCAGGATGATCAGACAAGCACCATACCTTCCAGCCCTGTGTCCACCAACAGATCAGCTTTGCTCAAGAATCTTATCTACCTCTCAGTAGTTTTCCATTTTTATTCTTCTATTCATAACCCACTTCATATTCACAAAGAGAAGGACATGAACCAAAAGAGAGAGAGAGAGAGAACAGAGCAAAGGGAAACAGATCTTGCATGATAAAAAATGCCAGTTGTAACCGAAAATTTCAAAATGTCATACCCCACATTTCCTTAATAAACAAGTCTATTCCATTTTATGAGAGAACCCTCAAAGATAACATGTCCTAAAATTTTTCTAGAAGAAAATCCGGTGCCTGTCCATGTTTAAACCAAGCAACTAGTTGTCTTTTACATTTGTATAGAATTTTCCAACTATAATTAGTTGAATGGAAGCTAAGTAACGGTTGATACTAAAGCTCTCAGTTTGTTAATATTCTCTTTCTACTTTCTTTCTAGTGTGTTGGGAGAGTGTGGGATGGGGGTAGTCCTGCAGCTGTGCATTCAGTGCCTCCATTTACTCTAAGACACCTTTCTTTCCTGGTTAAAAAGAAAATACTCGTAGCAAAAATATTCAGATGAGAAGATATAATAGCACTTGGAAATAAAGTCTTTGATGTGAAAAAACAAAATGCACTGAGAAATCTGAAAATGTAGAGCCATTCCATTATTAATGAGTCAATGTGCAAATGCATGAATTCATGTTCTGTTGACCTTTCATGAAAAATATAGAAGTTTTTTTTTTTTTTAAGCACACCAGCTGATGATCATAAATCAGTTTACATGCTTAGAATGTGGACTTTGGAAATTATACCTGATATTAATAGGCTAATGAATCTGGGCCTTAACAAGTTGCAGCAAGGATTTTCAGCTTTGAGAGTAAATTAATTGCCTTAACAAGCAAGTAGGCATTTGGGGAATGATTCAGAATCTTGAGGGTGGCAGACAATACAAAAGTCCGAACACAATGTTTTTTAACATTCTTAATGCATGCACATGAGTGCAGTAAGTATAAGAAGGATGCTGGCAAACCCTTGTGGCAGCAGGAATTGAAGAAGTCTTGAATGCAGGGTTATTTGAACTGGGCATTGAAGTTTGGGAAGGCCAGAGAGGGGGAAGGGCACTGTGGAGAGGGCAGAACATGTAGGAAGACAGAGAGATGAGAAATACATGGGCTACCTTTCAGTGCCTAAGAGAGTTCATTACACCATGGAAGCATGGAGTGGAAATGCGTCAAGGACCATCTGTCTCGCTCACTCACTTGCCTGCTCGCCTGCAGTTTAGGAGGTCCAGAATCCTGGCACCTGTTTTGTTTTTGTTTTTGTTTTTGTTTTATTGAGTCATTGAATGTTTTCTAGAGAAATTAATTCCAAGTATTGTCTGGCCCATTTCCTGGTGCCTACGTTGGCCAGTCACACTCAGCTACGCTCATTTCCGTTATTTGGTAGTATCTGAAAGTTTTATCTGCGGCAGCTTGCTGCGGTTGAGGGTTGGGGCAAAGCGACCAGAGAAATGTGGATAGAGGGGTTAGCAGCCGCCTTTAAACGAGTAGTCTTGTGCTCACTTCCTCAGATCAGTTCACTACCTGTTTGCCTCGACCGAAACATTTATCTTCTTTCTGTCAGTGGTTCTCTTCTCAAGAACCTGGGCATGTTCCACCTTCAATTAAAGCAATTTACAAAGAGGGGGCGTAAGTATAACCAAGTAGCATAAATTAAAAGCAAATTTGGAAAGATTAAACAAAAAGAAAACAAAAGTAGAGCAGCAGTCTGGAGCTGTGAATCTCATTAACAAGAAAAATGTTTACCATGAATTTGATTCAAAGCTTCCTGGAAGCCAGAGTGAAGAAGGAAACCAGATATAGTATGGTAGCCACTAGTGCTTGAAAAGAAGCTAGTCCAAACTGAGATGAGTCCTGAGTATAAAACACACATTGTGTTTCAAAGACTTAGTATAAAATAAAATGTAGACTACCTCATTCATAATTTTTAATGTTTATTACATATTAAAAATCTATTTTAGATATATGGGGTTAAGGTATCTTATTAAAATCAGTTTTACCTATTCCTCTTTACTTTTTTGAAAATACAGCTACTAGAAAATTTAGAATTACATTGGATATGGCTCACATTTGTGGTTCTCATTATAAATCTCTTGGACAGGGCACCTGAGTGGCTCAGTGGGTTAAGCTGCTGCCTTTGGCTCAGGTCATGATCCCAGGGTCCTGGGATTGAGTCCCGAATCGGGCTCTCTGCTCAGCAGGAAGCCTGCTTCTCCCCCCACCCCACCTGCCTCTCTGCCTACTTGTGGTCTCTGTCTGTCAAATAAATAAATTAAATCTTTTTTTAAAAAATCTCTTGGTCGGGGCGCCTGGGTGGCTCAGTGGGTTAAAGCCTCTGCCTTCGGCTAGGGTCATGATCTCTGGGTCCTGGGATCGAGCCCTGCATCAGGCTCTCTGCTCAGCGGGGAACCTGCTTCCCTCTCTCTCTCTCTCTGCCTGCCTCTCTGCCTACTTGGGATCTCTGTCTGTAAAATAAATAAATAAAATCTTAAAAAAAAAATCTCTTGGTCAATGCTCGTCTTTAAGATGAAAGTATTCACTGATGAATGGATAAAGTGTGGTATATCCATGCCAGTGCAGAGTTCAATGATTAAAAGGAAGTGAAATAATAGGTATAGAGTTTCTTCTGGGGATGACAGCCATGTTCTAAAATTGATTATGGTAATTGTTGCTTAACTCTGTGAATGTATTACACATCACTGAATGGTAAACTTTAAAAAATGAATACATTGTATTTAGCTATGTTATAATAATAAAATAAAAGCTTTTGAACTTCCCAGGGGTGGGGGAAGGGAGCAGATAAAAGCATAGTTGGTCACTCAGAAGAAACCCAACCATTTTTAGTACCTAGGTAAGAAGTATCTAACAGCCCTCATTGGAAGGCATACCATCCATATTCAAATAAACTTCAATATTCATTACCAATATTCTCAGAGTACACAAAGGGATGACCTTTTCAGGTCTGTTTTGTATGCTGTTTTCAATATTTCTCAGGAGGCATCACACTCCATTCAGTAAACACCTGTATGCTAATGGCTCCCCAAATCCTCACTTCAAACCCCACAGCCAGGCATTCTCAATGTCACACGCGTACCTCGAGTTCAACATGACCAAATGCTATTCCCCTGTATTTTCTATCCAGTCGGTGCTACCATCTGTCGTCTAACCACCAGTGTTAGAAACCTGGGATTCCCTGAATTTTTACTGTCTTTCAACCCACACCATCCCTCTGCCAGTGCAGACTTTCAGATAGTTCTCGAATCTGTGTCCTCATCTCCATCCTCTCTCCACTACCCTTCAGCATTCATTGCCTCCTGCCTACATGGTTGCTGCATCCCCTTAATCTGTGCTCCACGTTTAGTCTCCTCAGATCACTCCCCGCACCCCATTTGCTGACACGATCAATCCAGAATGCAATGGATTTCCATCACCTGCAGGATAAAGTTCATTAAAGCAAATAGGACCCTCTAAGACCAGGGCCCTGGCCTCCTCTCTCTTCCCTGCTCTGAATACTTCTTCAAATGACCCATGTCTGCTGCTGCCCACCCCTCCTGAAACTGAGTGGCCAAGTCCTACTCACCCTGTCAGCTCAGCTCAGGGATGCGTCCTCTGTACGCCCAGACATAGCTCACCATCATGCGCTGTCCATATTGCATTATTATAGTATCCACTTATCCCTCCATCCCACCATCTAAGCTGCCTGAGAGCCAGCACTGTGCCCTGTTTTCCTAATCTCTGTAGTACCAGCACAGACCCTGATGCGGTAATGTTTAATAAATGCTTCTGGAATAATGAATGAGCCACAGATAAAAGAAATGCGATTAAATTTTGGATCTAAGCACATGGCTAAGAAATCTTAGAAACCCAAATTTTAGGTACTAAATACCTTTATTTGTCTCCATGAGGACAGATCATGTCTATTTTGCTCATCACTGTGTCTCCAGTGTCATTCAGTACTTGCTGGATGGCTGGATAGGAAGATAAATGAATGAACAGACAAGATGAAGGTAGAAAAATGAACTGGAAACAAACAGCTTTCATGAGAAAGGCCTGATTCACAAAGCTGTATCTGTGTCACCTCCCAAACCAAGATTACTCAGTATCCAATACTTTGGAGCCTAGGGGACCATTTATTTTGCCCCTGAGCAAATAATTATTCTACTGAATGGGAAAATTCATATGAAATTCATATGACAATTCATATGACAAATACTGCTGTACCCCACCATATTATAAGGCCTGAATGACTTTTCTGCAGGTTCTAAAGGGGGAGACATGAAGTGCTGTATTGTCATTGCATAGTGAAAGTGGTCACATCTCCAGAGTTCTAGACCCTTGGATTCACCCAAAACAGACTGATACATCACCTATGTGTCACAAAAACACAAAAAAAGGAACCAGATCTTTTTTATTTTAGCTTTGAGACTGTAATTTTTGTTACTATAATTCTATTGTCAATGGTACAGAAATCTGTGTGAAGAATAATGGATATCTGTGTTTCTCCAAATTGTCTCAGGGTTTCCTGCATCATGAGGAACCAACCACAGTACTAAACACTACTTTATAAAAATGAAACATTCAGTTAATGTGGTAAGAAAATAAAAATGTACTTGTATGCAGTAAAGTTAGAGCAATACTATATATTTTGCAACCAGTTCTATTTCTTATTTTATAAATTTGCCGTGTGTGATTAATATGCAAAATCCAAGGATTGACAACAGACTTGCAGTCACCTGGTAAGAAATTCTCAGCTTAATGACACATTCAGGCAGAGGAGCTGGAAATTCTGCTTTGTCCTTATTCTTACCACTTCTCCCAAACCATGATGTAAACGTGAAAGGCCTTGAGGGGAGCACCTTGGTGGTCTGATCTAGCATTACCAGTGACGTCATTAGTGCTGATGATTCATTCAGCAAACATCCAGGGAACAAAATGATTTGTAGACACTTACGTAGCAGAGATATTCAGATGACTGGAACATGGTCCATGCCTCAGTATACCATGCCTCAGTATACTCAACAGAAGAACCGGTGGTGTGCTTTTGGGAGCTTGGAGAACTGGAGAGGGGTAAGTTTTTGTGCTAGTCCTGGGAAAGAAGGTGAAGGCTTGAATTCCGCCAGGACTGGCGATGGGAAAGAGAGGGCAAATCCAAGAACTATTTGGGAGATTGGACCAGTGGGGCTAGTTGGTTAAATGGATTTGGGGTAGAGAATATTGAGGAGTCAAAGATGGCATTGAGGACTCCAGCTTGAGCTGCCCCAAAATAGTGATATGATAAATTAGAACAGGAGTGGATTTGAGGGCTAGGAGAATGAGCTCAGATTTGGACATGTTGAGTTTTATATGCCTTTGAGGTGCCCTGCAGGCCTCCTGGAGGCAACAGGAGCTTAAATCTGGAATTGGATGAATCTAGACCTGGAACTGAAGACCACTGTTGTCAGATAGTGGAGTAGACAAAAGATCCATTGGAGATGGGGTCAAGTGAGGGAAAAGGGGGGACGACCAAGGGTAGCTGGAGGATAGACAGAACAAGAACAAGAGGAAGGGCCAAGGGATTTAAAAATAGGCAAGAAGGTCTGAGGGGAAGCTGAAAGTCAAAGGAGGATAAACTTCAGGGAGGAAATTCGCCACTACTTGTTATGAAACATAGTAGATACTCAATAAATGTGTATTGAACAAATAAATATGGTCAGTAACTATCGAGTTTCCATTTGACTTTAAAGCAAACTGTTATGTTTGTGTTCATTTATACTCTAGTGGTGATGACTGTTGGCTTTGGAGTCAAATGGGAAGTGGGCTAGAGCTCAGTTCAGTCACTTTCCAGTTGGGTGGTCTTGTACAGGGCACACAGCCCCAAATGAAGATACTAGTACCCAGCTCATTAAATTGATTATCAGAGTATAGTGGCTAAAAATCTGGTATAACCGCAGAATGGAATGCTAGGAGCAGCTAAAAAGAATGAAGTTGATTTGTGGAAAAAATTCTCTGATATTAAAACATTTTCAGAATGAGCAATTTACAAAACCACTTCAATACTCCAAGGATATAGATCTGTCTATAAATTAATAGGGGGTTCTGGGGGGATATACACCAATGCAACAATAGCAATAACTCTGGGGAGGGGAGGTTGGAGGGTCATGTGGGTTTGAATGCTTCCTATGAGGTTTAATTTTTTTTTAAAGTAGGCTCAGAGACTAGGAAGGAGCCCAACATGGGCTCAAACTTATGACCCTGAGAATGAGTCCTGAGCTGAGATCAAGAGTCAGACACTTAACCAACTGAGTGAGCCATCCAGGCACCCCTAGAAGTAATTTTTTTAATGAAAAATGCCTTCAACCATTACTTGTATAATCACAATGTAATTCACTTTTTAAAAAAAGATTTTATTTCTTAGAGAGAGAGTGTGAGAAAGAGAGCACAAGCATCGGGGACAAGTAGAGGGAGAAGCAAACTCCCTGCCGTGCAGCGAGCCTGATGCGGGACTCCATCCCAGGACCTTGGAACCACGGCCTGAGCTAAAGGCAGATGCTTACCCAACTGAGCCACCCAGGCACCCAAATTATTTCACTTTCAAAACACATGTAACAATTATCTACCTGCTAGTGCTGTAGTGAAGCGTTAAATGAGACAATGACCATAAAAGCCATTTCCTGGCCCAAAGAAGCTCTCATTACACAGACTACAGACACCATACCTTTTAAGGACTCCCAGGAAAGACAAGAGGATATTTCTGATACTTCTGAGCACTGACTCTGAGCCTTGCACTTTCTTTCCATGACATATCCTACAAGGGAGTTGCTTTGTGTGGCTTTGGCCTACTTAGTTATTTAACCCCTCTCTGCTCTAGTATCCTCATCCACGAAATGAGAATAATAACAGAACCTGTTTTACAGGCTGTTGGGGCAATGCATGCATAAATACATATCAGGCTCTCCGAACAGTGCTCGCTATTAACATCATTGTCCTTCTCCTTATATTTTAGCTGAGAAGACAGATGTTCGAAAGATGAGGTGGTTTAACCACGTTCCCACAGCTAGGAGATGTCTGAGCTAGAATGTTAACACAGATCTACAAAAGAGTTTTCCTGCTGTACCATGCAGGCAGTCCCTCCCCCACTCTACGTGGGGGTATGAAAAAGCAAGACACAGAACTCAACTGACACCAGGGGCCTGGGGAGAGGAGAGGAATGGGGGAGTTGTTGTTTAAAAGGTATGGAGTTTTAGTCTTGCAAGATGAAAAGAACTCTAGAGATGGATAGTGGGGATGTTCGCAGTACAATGTGAGTGTACTTACTGCCACAGAATTACATACTTAAAATGGTAAATTTTTGTTCTGTGTATTTTGGCCACCATTTAAACAAATAAAATAGCAAACAAACAAATAAATAAAGATAAATATGGAATAAATTTGCCTTAAGACTGCCAACATAGCAGCTGGGGCCACAGCCAAAGGCCCTTCAAGAGCTTGGAACAATCAAAGCCTCTGGCCACGGCCTTCCCCACACCTGATCTGAATTCCTCCCCGTTCTGCACCAAGCATTCATCTCTGCATAGACCCCCAGAGCAGCTTCCTATCATTCTGCTCAGCCCTTTCGGTTTGGTCCCAGTCCAGTGGAGCAGGTTGTATGCTAGCCTCAACTGTGCGTCCCAGGTCCTGCCCCCAGGAACCTGGGCACCTGCTCTTCTCTCTGGTGTCCCCTCCTCACTGTCAGACCCAGCTCAGAGGTCACCTGTCTTCTGGAGGTGCTGTGCCATGCCCAAGCCTGCAGCCAGGGTACAGCAACATATTCTCACGACCCAGCTGGCCCAACACATGGCCCAGCAGCTTCATTCGTGTTCCAGCCAGTGAACCGCAGAGCCCACTTAGCATGCAGACTGCATTCTGCTTAGCTCGTGGTGAAGAAGACACATCTAAGTAAAAGGCTCAGAGATTTTGGGTTTTGGTTTTTGTTGAAGGATCCACAATGAAATATTAATGTCAAGACCGCCCTTCCGACCAGTACCAAGTGATACCCGCCATCCCAATAGCAGGCACGTTCAGTGTGCTCTGTTCCAGAGCCTGACAACAGGGACGCTCTCTAGAGGACCCTGCCCCAGAGGAACAGGGTGCTTGTGCATTGATCTACTCCGACATTGTTCACCTGCACACGGGCTCATGCATTAGTCATTACCCAGTGGGAATGTCTCGGCAACCCTTCCTCAGTCCCCGAGTTCTTTCAGAAATGTGCATCATAGGGAGTCTGTTCCTTCCCATCCTACCCGTGGCACTGCCTGACCAGCACGACCCAGGTCTCCAGTCTGTGAGGCTTTGCTAAGGATGTTCACTGAATGAAAACCCTTCCTGAGGCTCCCAGCCCCGGTCCCAGTGTGGCAGGTCAGATCTCCGCCCCAGCAACCTGCCATTTCTCTAGCCTCACTCGGGTCAAGAGGACCTGAACTCCGCACGTTGCGCCAGCCCCTCCGCCCCCGGTTTCTTCATCACTTTTACTCGGTGCCAGGCACGGCGTTGAGCACCGGAGATGAACACCGCTGCCCTCCTGGAGCGTCCCAGTAGCGGGGGGTCAGGCAACCCCCCGACACACAAAAATGACAAACTGCAATAAGAGCTAAGACGAAAAAGTCCTGGATGCCGTCAGACGTAACGCAGAGGCAGCGGTGGCAGAAAAATGGAATAATGGAAATGGGGCAGAATACCGGGAAAGTCTTTCTGGGCAAACGACATCTATGGGCGTCCTGGAGGGTGGCTGCTTCCACCTCCCTCCACCCCCAGGTTCATAGGCACGCAGAGGCGCGCGCACACAGGCACACGGACGTCCAGACTCACACAGAGCCACGCAGACACGCTCAAACATGTGCGCACGCACTATGCAGGGGCACGCACATGCGCACAGCGTCCCGCGACCTTTCAGCGCGGCTCCCAGAAGGCCATCCGAGGTGACTCTTCCCCGACGGCGCACTTGTGAAAGGATTAGGGACTGAGGCCACGTGAAGAAGATATTCCCACGGCCCTCAAAGCGGTGCTCCGCAAATGGCCTCGCACCCAGCGGCAGGGCAGGACGGCTCTCGGCTGGTTTACCTCAGCCGCTCCGTTCCTCGCTTGGCGTCGTTTGCTGAGGCCAGCACTCCAGTTTCTCTGCATATGTGACACCTGCACAACCCAGTTTCCAGGCATCGGCTCATCCCTGAACTATCAGCTCAAGTGAGTCCTGTAGCATCTGCTAGCTCTGAAGCTTTGACAGTCATTGCATATTCCCAGGCTGGGCGGAGGGGAGTTCAGGGAAATGTGAAGGTCAGGAGGACATTTTGATCAGACGGCAATTCTTATTTTTTATTTATTTATTTTTTTTAACACGAGAGGGCTTTTAAAAAAAAGAGAGAGAGACCACTGAATAAGCAGTGATCTCATGTTTTAAAATTGGCAGATTACATAGTAATATATTTAAACGCCTCCAGTCGTTGGCTCCCCAGAATCTCGGGAGAGGGAAGGGCAGAGTGGCAGTGAGTGACTTCACCTGCCCTGAGAGAGAACCCAGAATTACTCCGCCCCCCCCCCTTATTTTCATCAGCACCTCGTCCAAAAACAGTAGTCAAATCTCAAATCTGGGAGAGGCATGAAGAAAGCTGTCTGGCATCTCTTTTAGCAAGCAGTGGGAAAGCCCAGGGATATCCTTGGTGTTCTGCATTGCGGTTTCCCTCAGCTCCTCCACGGGTTCCACAAAAAGAAATACGGGCTACCACCCTCTCATGGTGGCCTTTGAAAGAACTGACCCTGAACACAGTGGGTCACAATTCAGAGGCTGCTGGTAGAGTCAGCTCTGGGAGACCCACAAAGTTTGCCAGGAAAATCAATACGAAGCTGACAGATCAAAAGTGAGTCATGGCAGCTTGCCTCTTAGGAAATGGTTAGGTTGGTGTCTGACTGATAACACCTCACTGCTTTTCATAGTAGGTCTGAAAATAGCTCAGAATTCTTTAAATGTCTGGAGATGTAGGCGACAAAAAGAGTTTGGAGTGGAAAAAACCTCCTGGAGAACCCCAATTCTGTTTCCACCATGTTCCCCCGTCTGCCTGCCTCATACCATATCCCTGGGAGTCCGGGGATGACTCAGTGCTGAACAGACCCACACAGCTCTTTGAGAGACTATGAGTCTAGGACTCAGGATTGGCCATCTTGACAGGGAGTGAGCTTGGTCATTCAACATTCAAGCCCTTTGTACTGCCAACTCTTGTGTCCCTTGTTACAAATCTCTATGTCCCCGTCACCTGCCGCTCATTGCTCCCTTGAAATACCATTCTTTCGTAAAGGAGTGCTTTTCTCTGTCCTCGAGCCTAACTGGACCCATCAGGTTTTTCACTCCCTCAGCTATAACTCTTCATATCAGTGGTACTTATGTCTTTAATATAAACAACAGTTGTAGCCAGAGGAGTCACCAGGAACTATAAGATAGAGGAAGGGAAAGAGGAGCCTGGTGGAGGGTTGCAGGGAAGGATGGATTGGGGGGCACGGAGAGCCTGGACATGTGTCTGTTGGAAATGACCAAAGCATGCATTAACAATGACGTGGGGTGAGAGGCTTTAAAGTGAGTACAAAGGGACCAATGCACAAGATGCAGGGAAGGAAGGAGTGACAAAACCTGGTGCCCACTAGACAGAGGCATGAGGGGGAGAGGGAGGACTATCAAGGGTATTCCTGAGCCAGTATTGCTCCAGGAAGGTTCTGAACACCACTTGCATCAAAATCACCTGGGAGCATTGTAAGATTACGAATTCCTGGGGACCCAACCCCAAGAGTCTGATTTGACAGAGTGATGCCCAGAAATCTACTTTGTTGAAAGCTCCCCAGATGATTCCAGTGCACAATAAAGTGGCTGTAAAGGGCTGTAAGCAATGCCTTTTACATTTCCTTCCCTCCTATCTAATATGGTGCTTGGCAATTAGTCAGATGTCAAGAAATGACTGCTATGGTGAGAAAATGTCTAAGTAATTGGAGAGGACTGGAGGATGACTAAAATTCCAACCTGGGTGGCTGAAAGCGCCTTGTCTCCGTGGCCAGATGTGAGGGGGCAGGTGGAAGGAAGAGCAAGCTTGTGTGATGGTGAGAAGTCCAGTTTCAGACAAAGTGACACCCAAATGTGGGTGCAGCATGCCTGGGGCTCAGAAGTGATGTAGGGTCAGGCATGGAGACATGTAAGACGTGTGCAGACTAGTGGAGGCTGCTGCTTGGCTCAGGTGTGCTTTAGTCTGCTAAGGTCAGAGCTCCGGGGGGACATGCAGGATGAGGGTCAGTAGGAGGACCAAGACCCAGTGGGTATGGGAGAGGGAGAAGCAGAGCCCTTGGGAGAACCGGCTATGAGCAGGATCCAAAAAGTAACAGAGGAGGGAGTACAAAGAACTTAGAGGTTGGCCTATGGGGACAGAATCTGGATGGAAGAGCCTGAGAGCTGAGGAAAGGCCACCAAATTTAACTATCAGGAAAGCACTGGTGATCTTTAAAAGAGCAGTTTGGAGAGAGTGGGAGGAACAGGCGCCGATTGCAGGGATAAAACAAGGAGAGGAATGAAGAGGACAGCTGAGGCTGGTAGCAGAGATCAGCCACTGGGAGTGTCTCGGGGGAAAGGGGAAACTAGAAGGGCAGCTAGAAGAGGAGCACAGAGGAAAGCAAGGTAGGGATCCTCACTCATCCCTGTGGCAGGTCTGGTGCAGGGACCTTCCTTTCTTCTGTTCTTCTCACTACCCTTCCTGGGCTGTGTCACCCACGGCCTCAACCTCCACCTCTCAGTGAAGGAGTCCTGTCCCAGGCTCCCCTTGGCAACCCCCGCTCCCCACCCCTGACCTCCCACCTTCACCCCATCTGTGCGGGACACAGGCACTCAGGCAACACCTATGAACCTCAGGGACAGATCCAAGGATTCCTATCTCTCCTAGTGGTGCCACCGTCGACCCCATCACCAACCAAGCCAGACACCCAGCTATCTCACCCTCCCTCTTCCTCAAGATCCCTGACCTTGACCACATCCACCCCAGCAACCCGCTCTGCCCCTTCCTGTCCAGCCCACTCCCTTCATGTCTGACCTTAAATAGGTCTCCTGGCCCCCTCCATACCTCCCAGCCACTGTCAGAGTCATGTTCTGACAACACTGATTCGGTCAGATGTCCCACCCTAGTGACCAAAGAATGAAGCTCAAGCTCCTTTCGGGGAGGTGGGGGGTTTGCTTGAGACTGGTTCGCACCACACTTCTATTTAGCTGCTCTGGCTTTCAAGTTTACCACCAAGCTGGCCGCATGTGGCAGGGAGCTTTCTTCCTTCCCCTTCCCCCATCTTTCCATCTCAGACTCCCTTGGCCACCTCTGTCTGGCCAACGCCTGGCACTCTTTCCATTCGCACCCCAGAAGTCCCACCTTCAGAAGGATACATTTACTGCTCCTTTCCTTGTCTACTCACTCCCCTCACTCCCCTTCATTCAGTAGGCTTTTTGTAGCTTTCAGGTCTCTGTTTTACCAGACCGTGCACCCCTTTGATGGAGGCACCAGGTAGACAGGGGTGGGACTAGACTCCAGCGTAGGTCCTCCCAGGAGGCCACTGGCAGGCAAAAAACAGACTACGTTGAATGGGAATAAAATGAATTCAAGGGAAGGCCTACAATAACTTAATCAAACTTAGCTTCTCCTATTCTCCCTTCTTCTGTCTGCTCTTTCCCTTCATTCTTCTGTCTTTTCTTTCCTTCACTTTCTCCTTCTGTAGCCCCTTGTGTTTTTCCTTTTTTTTTTTTTTTTCCTGGCTTCTTTCTACTCCTTCTTCCTTCTGTGGGAGATTGCACCAGCTCCAAGGATGCCTGCCCCTTTTCCTCTGTTGTATCTCTTTCCCCTGGGCCACATCTTTGAAGCATTTGTATCTACATCCAACTAAAAGCATCGGCTTGTTATCCAAAGACACAGTAATTTGCTTTGGAGAATTTATCCAGGTGGGTAAGATTGACAAATGAGGTCACAGAAGGAAGAAAACCTTGCCAATCTGTAGACCTACACTATCAATTGGCTGTAAAACCCAGACAAGGTCCTTGGGTAGAAATGCTAGTTAAGAGTCCTCCTAAAAATAAGAGGAGATAATAAGCATGTAAGCACAGTATTTAAGCTCTGCCCTCAAGAGGAGGTGTTTGTTTGCAAGGCAGGGGCACCTGGGTGGTTCAGTGGGTTAAAGCCTCTGCCTTTGGCTCAGGTCATGATCCCAGAGTCCTGGGTTTGAGCCCCACACTGGGCTCTCTGCTCAGCAGGAAGCCTGCTTCCCCCCCCCTCCGCCTCCTGCTTCTCTGCCTACTTGTGATCTCTGTCAAATAAATAAATGAATAAATAAATAAATAATCTTAAAAAAAAAAAAAAGATGCAAGGCATCCTGGCCCCAGAATATACCTGAACACACACATTTCTATGCCTGCGGGAGAGGAGACATGCACTTCACCCCACGTGGTGGGGATGCAGAGGTTCTGGGGACCTCCAGCACCTTCTCAGTGCTGCTCGAGGGTCCCACAGCCCCTCCCTCAGCCCCTGGGAGATGGGAGGCAGGTTCATACAGCCTGTTGCCCACTGTTCTGCCACTGCTCCTCAGTGAGAAATAAATGTGGGGTAGGGGTGATCCATAAGCCCTAGTTCCCCACAGGGGCCCTAGGACCCACCCTATTTCACAAAAGAAACACACATAAGTGGCCAAGAGTCATGAAGCCAAATGGGATCAATGTGATTTTCCTCTGTGTCCAGTGATTTTTTTTTTAATAACAGGAATTTGGATTAGGCGTATAAACAGTTTCAAGCCCAAAGGAGATACTTGTCAGTCATGTTAGAACTCCAGTCACCTGACACAGACACCAGTCCAAACATCTCTCTGGTGTCCTTGTCCCTGGAAGTGTTGTCTATCATGGTTGACTATTGAAGGGAGAAATGAAGAGAGAAATGAAATCGTCCGCTGTGCTTCAGGCTATCAGGACCTGCTCACTGCTCTACTGGGGATGCAGGGGGGCCTGCGGAAATTCTGTTTTTGCATTGAGATGGAGAACTGGCTGAGCTTTAAGGATGATCTAATCCAACCCTCTCGCTTTACAGCAAGGGTGGGGGGGGTGGTGTGAGGCTCAGAGAGACCAAATGATGTGTGTAAAATCACAGAATTGAAGGCAAAACTGTGAGTAGAGCTCAGTGACTTCCCTACAGATATGGCCTTTACTATAGCTCATGGTCTAATCCTGGTTCTGTGTATCCCCCAGCAGTTTTCACACCAAAACAACCAGAGCACTCAGCAGACCCAGACCCAAGTTACTGTCAGGGAGGTACCACTGTAGTGGGGACAGTGGCACCTGGAGGGGGTGCATTGGCACTGGTGGGCCCCATCAGTGGTGCTGAGCAAGGCAGTGTGGAAGGGGAAAATCCTGCAAGGGCTGTCTGTTCCACCAGGGTTCCAAGAATAAATGACCATCCTTTCTACAAAGCAGGCTGGAGGCTCTAGATCCTGGCGAATGATGGCCACCTCTGTATGCCAGCAAAGAATAAATAACAGCTCTTCCTTCCCAAGAATTCCTCAGAAAGCCCAGTCTTTCCCCAGAACTCTGGTCCCCAATGCTGCACACCCCTGTTGTGTTTGCCACCCCATACGTAATTGAAGTGTCTTAAGGACACATAAATAATCTTTTTCTATTTAATCTTCGAGGCTGGAGTCCTGAGTGGGTCACTCATCCCCGAGTCGAGCCGTGGAGACCGCTAGGGCAGCCACCAGACATAATGGTTCAGCAGGGCCCATGTCAATGCTTGCACAGTAGTGTGTTAATGAGTGTTGAAACTGACATTGCAAATACAGCGTTCTCAATTTTGCAAATTACAACTCTGTAACAAGTCATGCTGTTAAAACATATAAGAAATACCAGTTAAGCCTTCAAGTAGATAACACACAGCCTGTACAGATCACTGCTATCCCAAAGTGCAGAACAAATCATTTTCTTGGAAATGAGGCGAGAATTAGCAGGTAGTTCAATTATCTGAGTACTAAGAGAAGTAGAAATAACAGATCCAAATGTTAAATACCAATTACTACCTTAGGAGCTACGAATCAGCTCAGCATTACAACACGCCCTCCTCAAGAGCAAACCCAGGAAATGAGGGCATTTAGGCAGAAAACACAAATATATAACCAATGTCCATGCATTAGAGACACAGGGTCACTTCCAACTGGCACTTTTGAAATGCTCCTCACGTATGTTGTCAGAAGGGCCTGGTCCATACATGTGTCCCAGTGGCACTGAAAATAACAACCTTTCAATGCTGGGAGTGAAGAGGCTTTGAAGCCACAGCTGGAAATAAATGATCTGAAGCTTCTATTGTGCCCCCTAAAGGAGGTTTATGGGTCACTCTGACAGCCTGGTGGCCAATGATATCACCTCATAACTGTATTCTTAACTCCAGAAACAGAACATAAAATTAACCTGATCCTCCCTAACTAGTTTCAGAGACCAGAAGACACTGCCACATAAGATGTCACCTGGACAGAGCCCAACGGAGAGCTTGGGAACTCCATACCCTGATGGTACTTTGAAGGAAAGGAAGGTTGTTCCTCCCTAGACCACTTTCAGGCACCATCCTTGGTGGGAATTAATTCGAGGGTTCAAGCCAGCTGAGTTGTTCTCTCTCCCTCTGATCTGAAACCACCACTTGGAGAAGTCGATGCTATTAGCAACTTCTCACTCTCAGAAGTGACCAAAGTTTATATTGTATACAAGTGTATAAATATGTACAAGAGATGTTAAAAACACAGTCTCTAAAGCACTTTGGGATTCCCCCAATGAAAGGCACCAAATAAATGCAAGTCATTACTAAAATGGAAAGTCAAGTTTTCTAGCTTTCGTATCGGCGAAGAGTAACCACTAGGGGTTACCTCTTTTTTTGGTGGTAAAATCTGCCTTTTGAGAAAAATACTCATCAGAATGACTGAGTTATTCTGCCTCCTCCCCTTGTTTCAGCTTATCACAAACTACCATGCTCAGTGACCCGAGAACCCTGATCCTTGCCAAACTGAACAGTCTTCACAAGTTTGTACCCTTGCTGGCCCATAGTGCAGCTGGAGATAATCTCATAAATTCTCTGCCATCCAGTGCTGGAAACATGAGCTAAACCTAGGGCTCCATGTGCACCATATGCAAATTCTAAAAAACAACCCTGCTCTTCTGACTGGCAGCCAGTTGCCCTCATGTCATCTCACCTTTACCAATTCATCTACAAAGAGATGTGGATGGTAGACCACCAGGCACTGGGAGAGGCAACCTCCCAGCCCCCACCCCCATGAAGCTCCAGTCTCGTAGAAGAATTTGATCTGGAGACTCAAGGGTGTAAGGGACCAGTGCTTTCCTCCAACCAATTGCCCACTCTGTAGAAGCCACAGCAACTGTAAGTAACAAAGCCTTTCTGACAAGACCCTGAGGTATATGTTTCCTTCTACCAGCAGAGACACAAAATAGACCTCTGTAGAGAAGGCCCAAACCTTGGATAAAAAGCCTGCCTAACGCCTCACCTAGACCCCTGGATTCAGCACCCTTTCCAAAGCCCAAACAATCATGGAAGCCAATTGACGAGCCACCCAATTACCTGGAGAAGTACGTTATGAAGGGCCCTGGGTTCCGTTCACCATATTGTGGACTAGTTTGACTGAAGAAGAGGAGAGAGGACATTGTGGAGAAGGAAAGGGTTCTCAACATTCAACCCAAGTTTGGAAATATAAAAATGTAAAAGTCTTTTAAGGAGCAGTAAGCTTTTCAAGAAGTTTGTGATAACATTTCGCGAAGTAACAGTGTTGTTTTACAACTCCCTCCTTGCTTCTGGCCTCAACCCACCCTCTCCTGACAAAAGGTCATTGAAGTGGAAGTAAGCGCTGCAATATTTCCACCCCGGAAGCCACTCAGACGTCACTCATGCATGTCTCTGTTTTGAGCACGCACTTCCACACTGCCGGGTTTCCATGTCATACCAGGAACTCCAGGGCAATGAGAGCATCATATATAACCCACTGTATCCTAGAAGCAAAATGATCCAGGTAAATTCTGCTGGGAAAGAAAGGGGCTCTCATTTTATGAGCTTCCAGAGCCAGCAACAGTTTCTAAGCTACTGCTCTTGCTAGCAACACAGTAATGTTTGCCTCCAGGAGAGAAGACAACAGTAAACCTCTGTTGAGTTGAGAAAGACAACAGGACCTTATTTCTAAACATCTTAAAAAATAAATATTGCAAAAACATGCTTATATATAAGACACAGCAAGTTTTCATCAAATGGCCTAGACTGGGAACCTCAGCCAGAAATAAATCTCTCTATGACCCCCCCTTGGAAAGATGAAGGCCAGGCTTTGAAGGGTCTTCAGGTATTCCACGATTTGGCCTACGTGTAGCTGAAGGCCTGTCCCTAATGCTTCTCTTCTTAGGGGGAAAAAAAAAATTCAGTCATCACTACATGTTTAACAGAGTAACATTCTCTAAAGGCGACATTTACAAGATGAACATTAGTGTACATCATTCTAAAGGTGAACCGGGGTACCCATGCTAGCCACATTGCTACAGATAATTTGTAAAAACAACTCACGGACTTGCATCGGTCCCGTGTGCTCCACTTTGGATTCTTTGTTTTGGTAACAACACTAAATGGATAAAGAACTGAGATTTTGTTTTTGTATAACTGAGCAAAATCTCATCACAGCCTTGCTGACCCCTCAGATGGGTTTCCACCAGACAGACCTGTGGGGTCTTTTGGGACAGAACTCACACAACAACCTCAGAAACAAGAGCACAAACAGCTCACAAGACAGTACTGGGTCACGAGCACTAGAGTAGAGCACAGGATACACAGAAAAATTAGCATTCTGGGTGGTACTCATCTGGCAGAAAGGGGAACCTTTTTATGCCCACGAAGCAAAGACCAGTGAGTATCATTTCACAGAAGGGTGCAAAGGCATGATGTCTAATGCAGCACCCTCTAAAAAAGATTCTAAAGGCTGGGGAAGCAACCTGGGGTGCATAGCCCATGCATCTCTCCCCTGTGGGGCTGGGCCTATTCCTTATGCCATAACCCTAAGGTGCCCGAACTGTGTCGGAGGCACAAGATGCAACCCGGCAGTGTGGGTTTGAGGGTGACAAGTCCTCTCGGCTAATGTAGGGAATCATTTAAACTTAGTTCACTTGGTGAGCTCCTGCTCATATTCGTCAGGCTTGCCATGAGGGATTTAACTTTATGGGCATAGTAGTCCCTTAAATTGACGGAAGGGACCTCCTTCATTCCATCTCCAAAGTCACAGCTGCGCATGGCACTCTCCAGTTGCTTTTGGCGCCGGTAAAAGTGGGAGAACTTATTGAAGATTAAGGTGATGGGCAGTACCACCACTAGGATACCAGCCAGGATGCAGGCAGAGGCGGTCAACTTTCCCGCCGTAGTTCCCGGGACCACATCCCCATATCCCACAGTGGTCATGCTGACGGTGGCCCACCACCAGCAGGCAGGGATGGTGGTCAGGCCCTCGTTCTCCTCCTTTTCAATGGTGTAGGCCACAACGGAGAAGATGGAAATCCCCACAGAGAGATAGAGCAAAAGCAGCCCGACTTCTTTGTAGCTGTATTTTAGGGTGGCCCCCAGGGAACGGAGGCCAGTGGAGTGTCTAGCCAGCTTTAGGATGCGGAAAATCCTCATCAGCCTCAGGACCTGGGCCACTCTGCCCAAGTTGGCCAAGGTAGGTGTGCTCTCCACTACTAGGTTCACCACCAAAGTGATGTAAAAGGGGACGATGGACATGAGGTCAATAAGGTTGAGGGCATTCTTAAAAAATTTGAGGAAGTCAGGGGCCACAGCAAACCTGGCCACCAGCTCAAATGTGAACCAGGCGATACCAAAGTGCTCCACAATTTCGAACCTGGGGTCCTCCCCCGGGTTGCCCTGGCTGTCAGGTATCTGGAAATCTGGCAGGCTATTCAGGCACATGGTGATGATGGACCCCAACACCACCAGGATGGACAAGATGCTGAAGACCCTGCTCAAGACTGAGTAGCCAGGGTTGTCCAGCGCCAGCCACAGCTGCCTGCGGAAGTTGCCCAGCGGCTGCCCATCGAACTTGGAGGCGTCGTTGTAGAAAGCCAGGATCTCATCAAAGGAGGAAGTGGTGCTTTCTTGGTCGCTCTGCTCGTCCCACTTCTCCTGTTCTGGCTCCACTTTACGGCCATGGTAGCTGTAGCTACAGCAGGAGTCAATGAAGAACTCGTTTATGCCCCAGTACTCGATCTCCTGGCTGAAGGAGAAGACACACAGCTCGGCCATGACGTGAAGCTTGCCCGTGTGGTAGAAATGCAGCACGTAGGGGAAGAGCTCGGGGTTGCGATCGAAGTAGAACTCACGCTGGACATCGTCGTAGTCATCGCAGAGCTCCAGAATGGCCTCGCGCGAGTGGCAGAGGAGCAGCCGGCCCAGGCGCGTCTCAGGGAAGCGCAGCAGGGTGTGCGAGCGCAGCCGCCTCTTGAAGCCTCCTACATTGATGCGGATCTCTCCGTCTTCGACGTTGGCCTCAGACACGTCCCACAGACTCTGGCGGGTCATGCTGGAGACGCCCGAAAGCCCGTGCCGCGCGGGGGCGCTACACCTGCAGGAGGAGGAAACCACGTCTTGTGAGCTCCGAGCGCCCACAGCCGGGGCGCCCCTTTCTTTTCTCCCCACCCGTCTCTAGCGAGCCCCAGTACTCCCCGGGCGCGTCTCTAGGGTGTGAGGGCGCTGGGATAGGGGGAAGGTTCCATGGGGTTTGGCCCCTTCCCAAAGAAAGGTTAGGGAGGAGAGGGTGTATTTTCAGTAGCATGGCCGCGCCTCCACCCCCCCCGGGGTGGGGGGGGTCCTGTCGATCGCTTTACGCTTGCGGGGATCGCCCCCCCCCCGCCTTTGAGAGCCCAGTGGGGCTGAGAGCTGACCTTGCCCGTAGGCGGGCGGAGGAGACGCCCCCGCCCGCTCGCCGCAGACATGCGGGACTGTACCTGGGATGCGCACGGGCAGGGCTGGGCGGAGGTGGGGGGCGCGCAGCTTCGGGAGGGGGGCGGGGAAATACATCGCTCGTGTTTGTAAACCCGGCCTCTGGGTAGGGGGCCAGCCTGGCGTCCCCTGCGTCCAGCCCTCAAGACTGGAGCCTCCTCGCCCCCCGCCCGGGGCCTCCCCGCCCGCCTGGCGCGGTGCCCCGGAGCCGCGTGCGCCGCGCCTTACCCGGCAGAGCTGCCAGGGCTCGCCCTGCGCGTTCTGGAAGCGCTTACCTGCGAGCACGGGGGCCCGCGGCCGAGGCCGGCGGGAAACTTCCCCGACCTGCTTGTTAGCATCGCTGCGGTCGCCGCTGCTAGCTGGCTGTGCGTGTGCGCGCGGGTGCGAGTGTGTGTGCGCCTGTGTGTGCGCCCGGCGGGTCGGCGGGCGGGGTCCGCCAAGCGTCTCCTCCTGTCTCCGGCCGGAGATGCCGCCGCCGCCGCCCGCAGTTGCGGGAGGCTCACAGGTGGCTGCGTGGCCCGGCCGCTTGCAGAGCCCCCTTCTCTCGATCCGCATGCCCTCAGCCCCGGAGAGAGACAACAGCCCGCGCCGCGGGCGCCCGCGGAAGCCGGAGCGGGAGCGGAGCCGGTGCGCCTCGACTTGGCCCTGCGCTGGGACGCAGCGCCGTGGTGCTGAAAGGACAGCTCCACGCGTCCCGGCACCGGGCGCGGCCGCCGCCCAGACTCGGGAGGTGCAGCTGCCGCCGCGTCGGCTTCGCGACTCTCCTCGGGCGCGTCACCGCGACCCCTCTGCGCCCCCGGCTCGATACATGGCCGGCACCTTTCCCCTCCTTCGGTGACAGCTGTTATTGCCACGCTCCCTCCTCCCAGGGTGCAGGCACGGGACTGCCTACGGTGACCTTTTCCCACTGGGTGCCGGGCGAGTCTAGCTGGGGAAGGAGGGGCCGCTTGCATGAGTCTGGGGGAAGGGCAGGGCTTGAGAAATCCCGGCTTTCCCCTTTTGGGGACCTGAGGCAAAGTTTCCTGAAGCTGGGGGTGGGCGTTGGGGAAAGGCAGTGGGAGGGAAGGAAAGGAAAGGGTCAGGGAAACCTGAGGTCAGCTCATCTCAGCTTGCCAGGGGTGGCAACGCAGGCACCACTCCTGGGAGGGAGTCAAGGAGTTCATTGGGGGAATTCTATATGGACACCCTGTATGTAGTGTACAGGCTGGTGTGGTGTGCAGGATTTAGAGGATGATAGTGAGCTGTGTGTGTATATGTGTGTGTGTGTAGTCCAAGGACAGTAGGACTGTTTAGTGTCTGCATGTGTAGCGTTGATAAAAATGGAACCTCTGAAGGGTGAGGAGGTGTGTACAGTACATCAGAACAGGAGAACCTAGGGCATGTCAGTGATGCCTGTTACAACTGGTGACTGTATGCAGCGGGCTGTATGCAGTGTAGTATTCAGTGGCACTGAGATGGGACCTGTGTGTGATAAAACGAGCACTGTATACCTGTTGGCACAGTGGGGACCGTGCAGGCATGGATCTGGTGGAGATGTGCTCAGTATCTGTGTCCGCATTCCCTAAGAGACTTGTGGCCCAAATCTGAGGTCTTGGTCTTCAAAGATTGCTCCTTAAATCATTGCCTGTTGAGTTGAGACATCAACCCACAGTCTCTGGGGAGCCCCCTACCCTTAGTCTTTCAGCCCTTTTCATAGACCCCATTTGCAAAGACTGGAGCACCATGTGAGTTAGCAGGGAGCTAGTGGGCTACAGACCTGGGTCAGAAGTACTGGAGAAAGTCCTTGTGGTGTGGCTTTGGACCCATAGGAAAACCAGTCCAGCAACAGGGGAAAGCACATCCTCTCTGTATGTGGGCCTGGCCATGCTGTCCCATCTAGACAGGTGCTCTGGGAAGCACTGGATGGCCTGGGGAAGCCCCCTGATCTGGCTTTATATGGGGGTTTCTGAATCCAAGCCTGCCTTCCCTTACAGGAGACTGTCCTTGTGCCAGCCTTGCTGGTCTTCGGGTATAGATGCAGGGTGGGGGGGGGGCTGTGTGCAGTGTGGGGCCTGCTGAGAGGGTACCCTGGCCATGTCCCTGCACAATCTGCAAGTGCAAGTAGTTCCAGGAAGGCCAGCACTTGTGGTGGGGTGGGGCGGGGAGAATAGGGTGGTGAGGGCCTCATGAGCATCCTTTCTCTTGTGTCTGATGCTTTTAAAAGAGGGGTATGTGGGGGCGCCTGGGTGGCTCAGTGGGTTAAGCCACTGCCTTCAGCTCAGGTCATGATCTCAGGGTCCTGGGATCGAGCCTCGCATTGGGCTCTCTGCTCAGCAGGGAGCCTGCTTCCCCCTCTTTCTCTGCCTGCCTCTCTGCCTACTTGTGATCTTTCTTCCTGTCAAATAAATAAAATCTTTAAAAAAAAAAAAAAAGAGGGGTGTGTGTGTGTGTGTGTGTGTGTATGGGGAAGAGAGAGAAAGAATCTGGTATTTGTCCTCTTTGTCTCCATCTCTGTTTCTGTTGAGGTCTGCGAGTTTGGAGCATGCACACCTCATACTACCCCCCTCCCCCATCCAGTTCTGTTGGATCTATCCTTTGAAGTCTGTGGCTCCCTCCACACCTGGCTAACTTACAGTCTGGAGTCCCCTGGGTCTCCTTTACCCCCATGGGAGTGCTGCTGAGAGTGTGCTGAGGGAGCGTGTGTGTGTATAAGAACACGCGTGATTGCTGTGTTGCTGCCTCTTTTAATCTTCTTTCACCCCCTCTCGCCCCCTCCCACACCTTGGGGACAGCGGTGGCTATGAGATCTCTCTGCTGCAGGTGTCCTTCACAGAAGCACCTGTGGGCTGGCTCTGTGTGCTCTGTGGCTTGCTCTAGCCCTTGGCTCCCATCCCCACTGGGTGCTGCCTGGCTTCTGGCCACCCCAAAGCTCACAGCCCCCCTTCTGCTGTGTGGTTTCTGCTGCATGGCCACTGTTCCCAGCCACTCCCATTCCCTTAGTCTCGCTACTGACTCTCCCTGGTTTAGCTTAGTGTTTAAGGCAGAGATAATAGTCACCCAGGTGCAGGGATCTAGGGCACTGCCTGGGGGTCCTTGTCTTGTTGAATTAGAGGTCCCCTCTCTCCAGAGAAAAGCTTGGGTTTGGTAACTCTGGGGTTCTCTTCCCTCCCCTGCTTTATTTATCTGCCTGCCTCCTTCTGTTCCTGTCTGTTTTTGTTCTTGTTCATTCCTTCTTCTTTTATGTTCATGGAAGATTTCACTCCATGGGCCCATGATGTGAGAGTCCCCTCTGCATTCTTTTTCTCTTTGTTTCTCCCACACCCACGACCACCCTACCTGTGCTCTGCCCAGGCCCATTGAGCTTTCACTCATCTCGGTTCTGTACCCGACTCCCACCTGCCCCCTTCCTCCTTCCTCTTTCCCATTCCCCTTCTTTTCCTCCCTCTCCACCACTCTCTTTTCCACTTCCTCAGCCCACAGAGCTGTGCCAATATGTCCCCAGCTTCTTGTCAGCCTAGTGCTCATTCCTGCCCTCTGTTAGCATTTGCCTGGGGTCAAGGACAAGCCCCCACGCCCACCTTTCCTTAAAGGGAAAATGAACTTGAAGGCTGCAGAGAGAAGCCCAAGTTTGGGCATCTCAGTTATTTCTTGGAAAGGCTGAGGCAGGAGCTCTGCCTGTCTGACAGATGCCTTTGCAGAGGGTTAAGTGTATGTGACAGGGAGAGCCACTTGTTTATTTCCCAGCCACCGCACTGAAGAGAGATGGAGCCGTCTGCCTCCTTCCGTACCAGGGAAGCTGGCTGTGTTTATGGTTTATTTAGAGGTCTGAGCCCTGATCTTAAAATATAGCCGCCTGCTCCAGGCACACATCAAGGCCTGCCTCTGGGCTGGCCTGCCTGGGAGATCCTGAAGGGGCGGAGGGGAGGTGGGAGAGGCACCCTGGGAAGGGGGACAAAGGGACCCCCAGGCAGTGCCCTAGATCCCTGCACCTGGGTGACTATTATCTCTGCCTCCCCTGCCAGCACTGATCTCTCAGTTGAGCCCACACATCTCAGAGTCGGCTTTTTTCTCTGACAGGCGAGGGGGCTGCTCCGGCGGCTTGGCTGAGGAAGCTGGGCTGCCTGACCTACATTCCCCACTGCAGAGGAGCTGAGCACTGCTCCTCTCCCCGGGGTGCCTGGCATCCCCCCTCCACCCCCAGAACAGACTATTCACCTGTGTCCATCCTGCCCCTTACCAGCCACCCTTCCCGGCACAGGCTGGTTCTTTTAAAGACACAAACCATGTCATGTCTTTCTTTCCTAAAAACCTTTCAGGGGCTTCCTATCAAACTGAAAACAAGAGCCCCTTCCTTACCACAGTCACCAGACTCTCCATGCTTCACCCTTGCCAGCTCACAGACTTCATCCCACTGCTCTTCTCTACCAGTTACACTCTAGCCACTTGCCCCTTTGCTCCGTGCATTGGGCCTTTGCACCTACTGTTCTCTCTGCTTGTCACAGCAGCTTGACACAGCAGGCTTCTTGTCACTCAGGTCTTGCATTAAATGTCACCTCCTCAAAAAGGCCCAACTGCCTGATTCAAACTGGATCCTGCCATCAGTTTCTATTGTTTCTTACACAGAATCTACATTAAACTGCTACTGAATATGTGATTGAATGATGAATGAATGAGGCTTCAGCTCCTACGTTAATGTTGTTCTGTGCTAGCCCGAGTCTTCACCCTGCCTCTTCTTCTGATGGGTCAAGAAGGCGGCTGGAAAAGGAGATGGTTTGGGGACCCCAGACTCTGGGGTGCTCTCCCAAGTAATTGGTTAGACTAATGAGTTTCATCGCTGGCGGCTCATTCGAATCACTCAGGGGCTTTTAAAAGAACCAAAGCCCCCAGATGCCTTGGGTCCCACCCCAGACCAGTTAAATCAGAATCCCTGGTGTAGGACCAGGGAATCGGTGTTTTCTTAACGCCTCTGAAGTGACAGCAATGTGGAGCCAAGGTTGAGAGCTGGAGCAGCATGTCTTTGGGGGCGTGAATACAGAACTATGAGCCTAACTGCAGCCCACTGGTAAGCACCAAAGGCTGGGGGCTGTTTCTTACTCAGCTTTGTAAACACCCACACCCACCCCAACTGTAGAGTCAGTGCCTGCCCAGAGTGGGGCACCATAAATGCGGTTAGATGTGGGCCTTTCAGAATCACTTAAAGAGGGCCACCTGGGTGGCTCAGTGGGTTAAAGCCTCTGCCTTCTGCTTGGGTCATGGTCTCAGGGTCCCAGGGTCCCAGGGTCCCAGGGTCGTAGGATCGAGCCCCACATCGAGCTCTCTGCTCGACAGGGAGCCTGCTTCCTCCTCTCTCTTTCTCTCTCTCTCTCTGCCTGCCTCTCTGCCTACTTGCGATCTCTGTCTGCCAAATAAATAAATAAAATCTTTAAAAAAAAAAAAAAAAGGAATCACTTAAAGATAATTTGTGATTGGGAATAGTGAGGATTTCTTCTTCATCTAGGGAGAGGATCCGTTCCCGGGCCCCTTATGATGCTCACAGCGATAATGAGGACCAGGAATGCAGGGGGGGGGCAGCAGGCCTGTCTGGGTGGATTCACAGACAAGCTGCTAGGGGCGGAGGCAGACTGAAGAGAAGAGGGAAGCAGGAGGGGGGCGTGTCCTGAGCTGGGCCTCGGGCCAGAACCTTGGGAAGGAGGGCATGGGGAGGGGAGGACAGAGACTGGTGTGGGAGATTAAGAGAAAATTTGAGGAACAAAGGGTTTTAAGTTTTGCTGCATTCCAAATGCAATTCCTCATTAAGTGTTTTCTCAAGAGGCTATGGTAAATATTTCTATTGCTCCTGCGCTGTTCTGGTTGCAGAACTGAGTGTGTTATATGTGAGTCTTGGCCTAGGCTCTTTGGCCTTATCCCCAGAAACCACCCTCCTATCCTCTTGCACCCCCCATCCCTAGGCTCCTCTGGAGGTCAATAAGGGAGCCCTTTCTGAAGGGCTCTTCTCTGAGTCCCTTAGGAAAAAGAGATGCCCAGATGTCCCATGGCTGGCAAGATCAGGAGATGGGGCCTGGTCATCTTGCCTTCCGCCCCTCCGCTCTGAGGCCCTTCTCCTTGGGAGGCTTCCCTAAGAGCTCCTGGGAACAGCAGCATGGGGACCCCTCCCTGATTTCCCAGAATGTCCTGCAAAGAGGGTAGAATAACTGAGATAAACTGGATTAAATTTGGACTTAAGGTCACCACAAGGGAAAATACTCAGAGGACTACATGGTACCCAGCTAGGAGTCCTCCCCATCTTCCTGTCATCTGCTTCTCAAGCTCTGGCTATCTCTCCTCTACCCCAGGCCTTCCTGAGAGCCCAGAGGATGGAGTTTGAGCCCCAGAGACCTCTCCTTCTGCCTCAGATGTGTCATTTCTGTTGTTCTTCCTTTCCTGACCCTTCTCTGGGTGACTGTCAGCTGAACTGAAGACCCCAGTCCTCGCCTTGGCCCTAATCTCTGAGCTTACGGTGACACTGGGTCAGGACAAGTCATCTAAGGCCCTCACTTGGGTTTAGGGAGTGTCTGGCATCTCAACCGAGCAAGTGGCTGATGGAGAGAAAGGTGGTGGAGAAAAGGAGGCTGAGTGTGCTGACAATGAGGGCAGCAGCAGAGGGAAGTTCCATGGCTAGTTCATGGCTATGAGAGTCCCTAACTCACAAGACGATTGTGAGAATAAAAGAAGTATCAAAGATCTGTAGCAAGGTCTGGCACATAGCAAGGGCTTCAAATGTTAACCATGCCTAGTACCAATGACTGGGTGCTCGTGATGTGATCTGTCCTGTGCTATGTTCTCTGCTTGCCTCTTGCCCTCACTTGGGTACTATTATTAACTTCATTTTATTAGTGCCCAGGAAGTGGAGTGTTCAGACTCAAACATGACTCTCTGGCCCCAAAATCTATCCTCTTAACCATCTCACGTATGTACAGAATTAATTAGGGTAGGCAAATTGCTCTTACAAATAACCTCCAAATCCTTAACATGATGAAAGGATCATTTTTCACTCCCATTATAGTCCAATTGGGTGTTTGGGAGCAGCCTTCCACATCATGATTCTGGGACCTAGGCTCCTTCCATTTAGAGCTCTGCCAGCTTCCAGAGCTTTGGAAACCTTCCTTGGGATCCTCTTCCTCAAGAGGGCAGATGAGGGGAGAGAATGTGGAGGATGGCACGAGATGTTTTCAGGGCCGGATCTGGAAGTGGCAGACTTTATTTCTGCCCACGTTCCTTTGGTAGAACTGAATAACATGGTTCCATGAAACTGGAAAGGCAGAGGAGGTTTCAGGAAGAAAAAAAATAGGGGGGTACCACCATTCTCTGTTGCCAGTGAGTGTTTAGAAGCTGGTAGACATCCTGTGTCCATTTCTCCTAAGGTGGAAAGAGAGAGACGTGCCCACTTACTGTCTTCCATGAAGTGGCTGAAGGTGTCCCCACTGGGACTTTGTTTCAGGATCCAGGCTCAGGATGTCCTGTCTCCCTAGGAGTCCTGAGATGGCCCCAAGGAATGGTTTTGCCTCAAATAAGACTTTGTTTCCCCTTTTCTCAGAACTCTTCCACACCACACATTTGAAGAGATGTGTCAATCCTGGTTCTTGGTTAGAAGCTGAAGAAAACTAGGCAGAAGATGTGTGTAATAAAGGATATTAAGTAGGTCACAAACTCTCCAGATAAGAAACCAGACTTGGAAGCTGCAGAGGTTAAAAGCCCACTCCCTTCCTTCTCTTTTGATCTCCACTCCTTCCCTGGGCTTGGAACTTGGGAGAAATGTCTCAGAGAAAGATTCCCTTTCTGCCCTGGTCTCCTTACCGTTTACCATGCCCAGCTGTCTACCCTGGGACACATTCCCTTCTCCCCAAACTTCCTTCAGCTCGGAGGTGCTCACAGCTGCTGCTACAAGGCCCTCCCTCTTCTGTGAAAGTGACACTTACCCAACTACCCATCTATCGCCCATCGATTGATCCATCCATCCACCCACTTCCCCATCCCACACCCTGGATGCCTCTGTAGGCTCCTGTTTCTATGGTTACTCCAGGGCCTGAGTTTGCTTTGGGTTTGCTTAAAGATTCTCCATTCTAGGCTGCTCCCAAAACAGCCTTGCTGAATGGCTTGTGGGGTCCCGCCCTTCTTACAGGGCTCCCTCCCTACAGATCCCACATTGCTTGCACATTGGTCCATCAAGATGATCAGCTTCCTAGATTTAAAATAAAAACTCTCTAGTATTTGAACAGAGAGGTGCTCTGGAAGTACAAGTTCTGGGAGGCTGCCACAGGAAACCAAGTAGAATAATAATAATAATAATTTGTAATAATAATAAAAGCTAATATTTACTGGACACTCACTATAAGCTAGGCACTGTTCTAAGGATTTCACGTCTATGAACTAGGCTAATTCTTAAAACAATCCCGTGAGGTACATTTCACGATTATCTGAGAGGAAACAGACACAGAAATATTGAGTAACAGGTTCAGGGTTAACCAGCAACAGAGCTGGGATTCACAGCAAGACAATCTGACTGTAAAGATTTGTTCTTACACACTGTATTCATGACCACTCTATAGCCATTCTTTCCCACTCTGGGATTCTGGAAGCTTCCCTGATTCATTTTTTTTTTTTCAAGATAAGAAGTAGGTTTCTGAACACCTCCATAGCACTCAGCTCTCGCTGGGAGTGACAAATGCCCATATATGAGAACCCCTCCTCCTTTCCACTTTTGACCCACTTGACAGAAGCTTTCAGTTGCTCAGAAGCCTGGGTGGGCCACAGCTGTTCTCAGAAGGAGCTCTCTGACCCTTCCTACCCGAGCTGGTCTGTCTGTGGGCTCTAGAGGTTTCCTCGGGTCAGAGACAAGCTGCAACTTGTCCTCAGAGGCCTTCAGGAGGGTGGGAAGAAGCAATCCCATTCGAGAAACACAGCTGAGGGAAGACACAAGATGTTCCCCACGAGTGACAAAAAACCAATTCACACTCTTTCCTGCAGCCAAAAAATTAAGCTAATTTTTCACTTCTCTGCTTACGTGCAACTCAACTAAACATAGGCATCTAAGAATGCAAACAATGACTAGATTTTCTTAATTTAGGGCAGTTTTAATTAAATCTTGTTAAGATGACAGAGGGTCTGGATATTTTTATCATGGTAGGAAGCAATGTGATTGGGAATAGGTGGGGAACACAATGCTAGGAATGCCTCCTCCCTTGGCCATTTCCCACCCTGGACAAACCTCCCCAGCCTGCACTTTTCTCCTGAGAAAAGTTGCAGTCCTGTTGGGATTCTTGTTTCCTTTGCTCTTGTTTTTATTCATAGAAACTAGTTTCCTTACACTGCACTCTTTCTAACTAACTGGAGTGGAAAAATCTGAGTAACAACAAAAAAAAAGTTTAAATTACAGAATTATTTTTGAGAAAAATTTGGACTTCCCAGAAGTTCCTAGCATAAATATTAAGAAACCAAATCAAAAGTTTCAAAGGTAGAGTCTTCTAGTACATTGTGCTCACCCACATCCAGTTCTCTTTTTCCTTTGGGCATATGGCAGGATGGCATTTCCCCATCCTCCCCAAGTTTGAGGGAGTCATGTGACTTGGTCTAGCCAATGAGTTGTGTCTGGAGATAATGTGTCATATGTGGACCAGAGAGTTCGATGGCCAGTGTGAAAGGCTGTGGTGATTTCTTCCCCTGGTATTAGAGTACATATTGCCATGATGGTGCTGCAAGATCAAAGCAGCCTGGATCCCTGAGTTACCACGTGGAGCACAGCTGCCCTGAATACTCCTGGATCTGAAGCTGACTTTGTGTGTTTGAGAGAGGCATTTTAGTTGGGCTATATCACTGATCTTGGAGGAGAGTTGGTTGTTTCCCACAGCAGAGTCTCTTCTCTCCTGATGAATACAACAAGTAATGTTTTTCTAATAATCATTGTACAATAGCACCACATTATTTTAATTATTTTATATTAGATTATTTTGGAACTTCAAAAATCATCAGTCTTGTTTAGTCTGGAGCAGGGTGAAGTTTACTTTTGTTGGATCGGAATAAGATTGCTGGAGAACATGTTTAACTTATTTAAACAAAACTTATGTGTCAACAGGGGGTGTTTAAATTTACCAAAATTCCAGGGTAAGGTTAAAAGCAGCCTCTCAAAATAAAAGTAGTCAGACTGAGAGGTAGACTCATTTCTCAGAGAATTATGGGTGTGGGCTTGTCCATGAGTGAAAACATTGACTTGTAAAGAAGACAGTAAGTGAGTGGTTGGGAAATACTAGGTGAGAAGATGTCTGAAGAAGAATTTTAAGAAGATTTTCTGTGTGATGTGCTGCCCCAATAAGAAAACCCCTGTTAAGATATATTAGGTAAGGTAATGCCAATCAGTATACATGTATTATGTTTCAAACATGATAGAAGTTTACTTCTTATTCACATAAAGTCCAAAATATTAGTTCTAATTGGTGGGCAGTTCTCTTTCCAGTGGTGACTCAGGGAATTGGCCTCCTTCCCATAGTCAACACACCCTTCCAATGTTACAGGGCTCATCCACATTCAGCCAGGAGAAGGCGAAAGAGGACGAAGGTGGATCTGGGATGTTTCTAAAACCTAGACCTACCTAGAGGTGGTGCACCAGCATTTCATTGATCAAAATCCAGTCACACCACCATTCCTAATTGCAAGGGAGGCTGGGAAATGTTATCTAGCTGTGCTGTCAGGGGGCAGAGTGATCAGGCTTGTGAAGAACCTCACCAGTTCATGTCACAAAAGAACTTCATTCTTCCAAAGTTGGATTTGAGTATGCTTTTAGAACGTAACCCCATGTAGAAAGAGCCAAAGGTGGACCAAACTTTGTGCAGGTTATATTTGGAGTTCCTGAGCAGGCCCTAAAGCACAATTTTCTGCATTTTAGATTAAAATAATAATCACAGACCTGAGCCAGATATATAACTTTGGGGATTACCAAATTGTAGGAATTATGATACAAACAAGTATAGGTGAATCAGGTACAAGCACTAAGAGCACAGGAAAGCCTGAGGGAAACAGTGGAACCTACTCTGACATTTAATCACAATTTTAGAAAAGAGTTTGTAGCACACAAAGAATTAAATAAATACGGGGCCCTGTGAATTGGTCAAATGGAGGATGCCTCCAAGAACTCTCTCTTGAGATTGAAAACTGGACATCAGCATTTCATCCAATCCTTGTAGACACCCAACTGTTTTAAGACACAAATGACTCTTATGCAAGGAGTGAGGAAGTTAATGCTAAACACAGTTGGGCTAGTTCAAAGTCGTTGCCCTCCTCTAGCTGGGGCCAGCTCCCCTGGAGCACGACTGCTACCGTGAGGCTTGCAATCAAGTTGGCTTTGAACTGTTTATACAAACTGACTCCTACTGGAAACATAAGAAGCTCACAAAAAGTTCTATGCAAGGAACCAGAGAAAAGGACCTTGAGTTGTTTTAGCAGTTCTTGGAGGATTTTGAGGATGGCAAGCCCTGAAGGCAGAGACAAGACCTTGTTAAATGAAGTACCAAACAGCAGAGATCATTTGCAGTTCTCAAGCCACTGGGCACCCGACTTAGTGGCTAGCCACTTCACTGCCTGCCTGCAAGAAAAGGGTAGCATGGAAGCTAGGATTGATAATATTGAGTTTGTAATTAGGAATCTACCACCAGCACAGATGTTCTCCTATGCTGCAGTAGGAGGAACTGCTATAGCAAGTCATCCCCGAGGGAGCCATAGAAGCTGGCTTGGATAATGAGAAGCACTTGGATCAATCCTAGTGGGAGAAAGATCAGCAAGTTTTAGCAAAAAGTGGCTGAGCAATTTGAGATCTGATCTTAAACTTGGAGAGACTTCCTGAACTCCCTCTGTTGATATGCCTCACTGAGCCCGAGGAACAAAGAAAAGCAATATGGCACTTTCTGGGAGCAAGGTGGCATAATGGAATTCAAACTAGGGCAATCAGGATAATTTGGGGGGCCAGTGTGCATCAACTTAAGAAGCAAGATGGATGGGAGAGCAGTTTCCCTCGTCCCATTCAAGAGACACCCAGATTCAGCCCAGGACTTAGGTTGAAGACAGTACCCTGAATTTGCTCCTAGGGGGGTATGTTGGTCACACAGAAGCCATTTTTCAAGCTCTAGCATGAGTGAGACAGTGTCATCCTTAGGCTACCCTGAGCATTGGAATAAATGACATATGTGTGTTTTATTTGTGGCCAGAAACAACATCTCAGCTTGTATCTCTGAGGAAATATGGTCTGTGGGGACTGCCAAGGGGCAGGCAGACTGGTGGAAGAGGCTGGGTGGGTGGGCTCAGATGTTAATAATGCAATAAGTAATGGGGCGGGCATGCTGCAGAAGGGGGCATGCCCACACTTTAAATTCCCACATCTCCAAACTGTCGAGAAAAAGAAGAAGGGGAAATACAGGCTGAATGAGGGTATAAGTTGAATGTAAAGAGAGACCCACTGGTCACAAATTCATATGACATTTTGACTGTGACTGTGTACTTCTGAAAGGGAGTTATGCAGTTAATTTGTTGGTTCTGAAAGAGTTGAAGGATTTTATTACATTGCCTTCAGAGGGAGTGGAACTTTGGTTGGTGGCTTCTCATAAGCACCGAAGCTAGAATAATGCAAAATCCTTGTGCTGCCTCATTTAGAAAGTCCATCCCCACATCTCCATTATCCCTCAAAGATTTAAGAGTTGAATGTTTATTTCTTTTGACTTTGAAAGACCAGAAAGGGCCATGAGGACACTCAAATTTATGTGGGTTCCACATAAAATAAGCCTCGTCTAAGTAATAAAACCAATTGGCCAAGCTTTGGGGGAAGGTGGTGGTGGATACTTTGTTAGTATGCAATTCATTGTAATAATGAAATGCCATCATAAAGACTATACTGCTAGAAATTTAGCTCCCCAATGTAGGAACTTCAGATGTACCAAAGCTCTTATGGATCTAAAGGTAAATGACTACATGAGAAGAACCATGTAGAATCTGCTCCCCACCTTTTCTCTTCCTCCTAGTGCCTGTACCATTTGCAAAATGGCTTCTGTGTGACCATTTGCCTTAGTAAACATGTGAATATGTGTGTGTACCTGGAGAAGGATCTTATTGGAGGTAAGGTAAGATGTAAGAGGGATGGTAGAAAAGAACCATATGGTCATATCAAAGACTCATTTAATATTATTAGTTAAGTTACACATTGTCAGCAGAGCAAGATGTTGATATAAATGGTGTGGTATTTCTACAACCATATCATTGAATGAGCAACAATTCAATTGTTTCTTTATTTACCTATATATCTAATCATCCACACCTATAAACCTAATTCTCCAAAAAAAAAAAGGAAAGAAAGTAAAGAAAAGCATTTGAGATAGACAAAATGTATCCTATCTCAGATCTCGTTTCTTCATTTATTTGACAAATACTTATTAACATTCCTGAGCAGTACAGACCAGTAAGGAAGTAAAGAGCAATAAGATCATATTGTAAATGAGTTCCACATGTTAGGGATGCCCTGGGGGACCCCCTAAGCAAAGGGCAATCCCTAGCTCTCTCCCATTATTTGTAGAGCAATGTGGAAATGAGAGAACAAGACTCACGTGTCTCCACATGTGTTTTCACAAGAGAGGGAGACAGATACTCAGCGTTTCAGTCACTCCTTGGCCTATGCACACTCCCAGCTCTGACTTGTACAGAGCTTGAGTCAGAAACAGCCTTCTAAGATCTTCCAAAGCCATTTTAGCCAGCTGGTTTTTAATGCAATAACCACCAAGATATTCCATTATTCTCTAGATCAGTGGTTTTTAATTTATCCCCTTTTCTAACAGCCCAGATTATAACTAATGTGGAAAAACTTAGGAAACACAAGTGCAGAGAAAATGAGACTGATTCAATGACCTCCTATCCCAACAAAATCTCATTGCTGGGCCTCTGACTTGGGTCAGTTCTTTCCTTCTGGATGTGTAGCTCTCTCTAGTCAACAAAGGGACCAGTGAGGGAGTCTGAAAGACACAGGTTTGCCCTTCATCCCCGAGCCTGGCCTAGAAGGCATTTGGCAAAGTAGGTGGGGGGCATTGTCCTGAGCTTGAAGACAGCTGCGGATGAGTCAGAAAGGACTTCAGGCCAGTACAAGGTCCCAGAGCCATGTTGACCATGTTTTTTTCAAGCCTTAAATTGAAACACATGGTTTGACACGTGAGTTACAATAGGACAGAGAATCTGGAATTAGAAAATTCACGTTGTAGGGTGATACAGTAGAGTCCTAAGGAAGATTGGGAGGTTGGCTGTTGGTTGACTTAATGGTCCATATGTCATATTCAGAGCACCTATCTACATGAAGTGACATGCACGGGGTCTTTGTTGGCTGAAGAACATCGCAGGAAGGGTGGCTGGTTTTTTTGGGAAAGAAGAGAGAGAGATTGAAGGGTGTAGGCAACAGTAGTCATGGGCTCATGGTTGTCATGCACCCCCCCCAACGCCCCATGCAGGCAAGGGGCTTAGGAAGAAAGCCAAAGGGACTGTTTTCATGAGGAAGCTGAGAACAGTCTGGGAGCAAACCGAATTGCTTTGGGGCCTTACCCACCAAACATGAGAGACTTTGTTTTTCTCACTTGTGGGGAGCCTAACACTGCTCTTGCTTCTTGTGGGTTGGTGACTCCACATACCCCAAGAAACGGTGCCTTCCTTTCACCCTAAATAGTGTTCTCCCCAGGCCCCATTAGCAATGGATTCCCAGAAAGCTTCGGCTGAGTGAACAAGCACATGAGGCTTAGTAGACAATTTAGGGATGAGAGGTCCTGAGTGAAACATTAAGGTAGGTAGAGGAATTCTAGGTCACTGATGTTTATGAAGCTTACAGAAGCCTAGCCACATTACAGGAAAAAGGTAGACCACAGAACAGGGGACGTTTTCTTCCAAACACAAAATTGGGTCATATAGTAGGAGACATATTTGGATAATAGGATAAAGGATATGAATTTGGGGCTAGTATGGAAAAATTGTCAGGGCAGTATCAGATTAAACTGATTGAAGGTTTCATTTGATTACCTCCCTAAACTCTGGTTAAATGCGCTTATGTGTCCAGACTATTGTCTCAGCAGAAAGAGAACCCACAGTCGACTTTATAAAACCAGGAGAAGAATTGCCAGCCAGCCTCTGGCTTTGCCTTTTTTGTGTGTGTATGTGATCTAACATTTGAAAGAGGCTGTGTCAGTGAGAACTATTTAGAATACAAATGATTGCTTAAACTCTCTTAAAGGCTCTAAGAATATATTTTAATCATTGAATCTTCCCCTAAGCCCAGCAGAGTTATTCATGAATAAATTGTTGTGCCTTTGAGTCAACAGGAATTGGGCAGACTTACTGAGTTAATGGACCTTTCTCCTCTTCTGGTCCTTTTCATGGCTATGGCAATCTGCGTTTCCACTAGCTTTGTGAAATGCAGATGGAGTATAATTTTCCCTAAAGTGATCTGTTCTACATCATTGAATTTCAGCTATTTGCATTTTTATCCCAGAATCAAATTTAGCTTATTATTATTGTTGTGGAAAACAATTATAATCCTTTAATTGTCATGGCACTTGACAATTTTAAAAAAATAGTCACAAACACTATTTAATTCTATCCTCACTATAACACAGAGGATGAAAGAGAGTAGGAATGATCAACTGTGCCTCCAACTCCGAACTGCTTCTCTTTTCCAGATGGTAAATTGAAGCCTTTACAGGTTGGGTGACTTGCCGACAGCCACAAGGATATAAACGGTGCAAGCAGGGCTAGAACCCAGGGTAGGCAGCCAGTCAGTCCTGAGTTCGGGTCTCATGGAGCCCTGTCTTCAAAGTCCATCGGGGGGCTTCAATCTCTTTGCTCTGTGGGCTTCCTGTGGGTGAGGTACATGTAGTGTCCTATATAAGTGAGCACTTCATTGTCTCCCTTCTCCTTCAGGCTTTGAGGGATTTCAGGTGTCCTTTGGAGGTCCTGCACCCACCAGAGCTGAGATGGGAGGGCATAACATCTTCCTCTCAACCAGCCTGGAGGCTAAGGGGCCAGTTCATAGCGCACACGCATGCGCACACATACATACACATGCCCACGTGTGGCCGCCTCTTCCATGCTGGAGCCAACCTTTGCCCTCATTGGTCCAACCCCCTTCTTTTTCAGATGGGGAGTTCCACACTTTTTTCATTTGTGGCAGGACAACTAGATACACCACATCTTATTGACCTCCTCAGGGGTCAGAGGGCCCACCCCTCTATTTCAGTGAAGAATCACATTCAGGTGCAAGTAACGGGAAGGCTCAGCCAGAGCCATTTTCACAGAGAAGAGGAAGCTGTCTGGTGCCAACTTCTGAGCCATTATCTCGGTCTTTTCCTCGGGCTGTTTCTTGAGGGTCACATAGGACTGCTGTACCTCCCAGCCTGAGTCTGCACATACACCTGGAGGAAGAAGGAAAGAGAATGGGACACTGCTAACCGGCTTATGAACCTGTCCTTCATCTCTTTGGCCTGTGCTGTGAGTCCAATGAAGGGCTGCTCTGGGGGCATGCCCCAGGGATGCCTGGCCATCCCTGACCCTCTCCCTGGGGCAGCTATCAATGAAAGGAACTGATGGATGAACACCCGGGCCCCTTTGCCCCTGTCTGTTTGTGTGTGTGTGGGGGGGGGGGGACATAATTCCAAAACATTGGTTCTGCACTACATCCAAGAGCGCCCAGTGGGATTAAGCTTCAATCTGGCCCACTTGCTTAATATTGTGTCTCTTGCTGGCTGCTTTCTTTCCTTGCACTGGCCTGCTGATGCCTTCTGGTGCTGCGTCCCAATTAAACTACTTTCACAAGAACCATTGTCTTGGGGTCTGTGTTGGGGGAACCAAACTAAGGTGACGGGGAACCCCACAGTCAGAGAACAAACTGGAGTGTTGCCAATGAATATGTAGGCCCCCAGGATTCCAATCCCGAGCTGACGGCTTCCTACCTCCTCCCCTCAACTTGTGAGTGTCTGACAGCCCCTGTCGTCAAATGGGGAACTGCAGCAAGACAGAGACCCACCTTCAAGTGGGGGGCTGTGAGAAGTCATGGGGGAGGGGCAGGGAACCATTTGGCTGCCCTCTGCTTCCCTCAAGGGTCCGCAGCTGTGGGAACAGCTGGGGGACAGGCTGATGGCTCCGTTTTGTGTTCTCCTTCACAATTAGCTCAAGGCCATGAAAGCTGTCAGAGAAAGGTCAGGACCTCCCTGGAGGCTGTCCTCCTCTTCTGGGCTGCAGTGCTCACTGCCGCGTGAGGTCTCCTCCTGCAGCCTTCCACCCAGGGGCCCTCTTGGAGGGGAGAGAGCAGATGCTGGGCTCCTAGGGCTCTGCTGGGAAAATGTGCTCATCAGGGAAGATTTACAGAGAACGTGCTGCGTGTTCCTTCCCCGGGGAAGAGCAAATCCCAACTAGCAGCATCTCTTCTAGGGCTCGAAGGAGAAGGCACACACTGCCCCCGGGCATGTCCTCTTCCTGAAGCTGGCCCTATACAGATGTAGCCCTCCTGACTCAGACACGCAGTGCTGAAGCTGGGGGGAGCAGAGGACACACGCTGAACTCAGTGGAGGCTGCTGCCAGACCCAGGAGAGCAGGGCCCGCTTGATCCAGCAGACAGAGAGGCAGAGGGGGCCCCATCTGGCTGTGCCCTGCCCCTCCCACCAGACTCAGCCCCATTAGGGCAATGAGCCATACCCCAGTGCTGAACACTCTAGCTTTCTGAAAGAATGGATGGGGAGTTGGTCAGGGCTCTAGATCTGGTTTGAGTTAAGCATGGCCAGGATCATCCCTCTGCAGGGGAAAGTGGGTTTGGAGAAAGGATTCAGGAGCCTCTGATTCAGGGGAAGGAGTGCAGGCTTTAGGGTTATGTGGGCCTGGGCCCCCATCCCAGCTCTGCCTCTTCATCAAGGCCCCTTGGGAGAAAAGAGACAATGGTAATAAGCCTGCACTTCAGGGTCATGGTAAAGATAGGACAATGCCACATCTATGCAGCCGTGAAGTACATACTGGGTGCTGAATCAGTGGTAAAGCTATTATTAACACTAACAATGTCTGGGGAAAACAGAACAAGGATAGTGTGATGCCATTTGTGTGAAGTTGTGTGGTACTGATAGGAGGTTAGTCAAAACATTAATAATAATTATTTCTGTGGAAGGAAAACTTCCAAACTCATTTTATGCAGCCAGCATCACCTTGATCCCAAAACTAGACAAGGACCCCATCAAAAAAGAGAATTATAGACCCATATTCTTGATGAACACAGATGCAAAAATTCTCACCGAAATACTAGCCAATAGGATTCAACAGTACATTAAAAGGATTATTCACCACGACCAAGTGGGATTTATTCCAGGGCTGCAAGGTTGGTTCAACATCTGCAAGTCAATCAATGTGATACAATACATTAATAAAAGAAAGAACAAGGGGCGCCTGGGTGGCTCAGTGGGTTAAGCCGCTGCCTTCGGCTCAGGTCATGATCTCAGGGTCCTGGGATCGAGCCCCGCATCGGGCTCTCTGCTCAGCGGGGAGCCTGCTTCCCTCTCTCTCCCTCTCTGCCTGCCTCTCCATCTACTTGTGATTTCTCTCTGTCAAATAAATAAATAAAATCTTTAAAAAAAAAAGAGAGAGAAAGAACAAGAACCATATGATACTCTTAATAGATGCTGAAAAAGCATTTGACAAAGTACAGCATCCCTTCCTGATCAAAACTCTTCAAAGTGTAGGGATAGAGGGCACATACCTCAATATTATCAAAGCCATCTATAAAAATCCCACCGCAAATATCATTCTCAATAGAGAAAAACTGAAAGCTTTTCCACTAAGGTCAGGAACACGGCAGGGATGTCCATTATCACTGCTGCTATTCAACATAGTACTAGAAGTCCTAGCCTCAGCAATCAGACAACAAAAAGAAATTAAAAGCATTTAAATCAGCAAAGAAGTCAAACTATCACTCTTTGCAGATGATATGATACTATATGCGGAAAACCCAAAAGACTCAACTCCCAAACTGCTAGAACTTATACAGGAATTCAGTAAAGTGTCAGGATGTAAAATCAATGCACAGAAATCAGTTGCATTTCTCTACACCAACAACAAGACAGAAGAAAGAGAAATTAAGGAGTCAATCCCATTTACAATTGCACCCAAAACCATAAGATACCTAGGAATAAACCTAACCAAAGAGGCAAAGAATCTATACTCAGAAAAAAAATAAAGTACTCATGAAAGAAATTGAGGAAGACACAAAGAAATGGAAAAATGTTCCATGCTCATGGGTTGGAAGAAAAAATATTGTGAAAATGTCTATGCTATCTAAAGCAATCTACACATTTAATACAATCCCTATCAAGATCCCATCCATTTTTTTCAAATAAATGGAAAAAAAATCCTAAAATTTATATGGAACCAGAAGAGACCTTGAATAGGAATATTGAAAAAGAAAGCCAAAGTTGGTGGCATCACAATTCCAGACTTCAAGCTCTATTACAAAGCTGTCATCATCAAGACAGCATGGTACTGGCACAAAAACAGACAAATAGATCAATGGAACAGAATACAGAGCCCAGAAATAGACCCTCAACTCTATGGTCAACTAATCTTCAACAAAGCAGGAAAGAATGTCCAATGGAAAAAAGCCTCTTCAACAAATGGTGTTGGGAAAATTGGACGGCCACATGCAGAAAAATGAAATTGGACCATCCTTACACCACACATGAAAATAGACTCAAAATGGATGAAGGACCTCAATGTGAGAAAGGAATCCATCAAAATCCTTGAGGAGAACACAGGCAGCAACCTCTTCGACCTCAGCCACAGCAACTTCTTCCTAGGAACATCGCCAAAGGCAAGGGAAGCAAGGGCAACAATGAACTATTGGGACTTCATCAAGATCAAAAGCTTTTGCACAGCAAAGGAAACAGTTAACAAAATCAAAAGACAACTGACAGAATGGGAGAAGATACTTGCAAACGACATATCAGATAAAGGGCTAGTGTCCAAAATCTATAAAGAACTTATCAAGCTCAACACCCAAAGAACAAATAATCCAATCAAGAAATGGGCAGAGGACATGAACAGACATTTCTGCAAAGAAGACATCCAGATGGCCAACAGACACATGGAAAAGTGCTCCACATCACTCGGCATCAGGGAAATACAAATCAAAACCACAATGAGATACCACCTCACACCAGTCAGAAGGGCTAAAATGAAAAAGTCAGGAAATGACAGATGCTGGCGAGGGTGTGGAGAAAGGGGAACCCTCCTGCACTGTTGGTGGGAATGCAAGCTGGTGCAACCACTCTGGAAAACAGCATGGAGGTTCCTCAAAAAGTTGAAAATAGAACTACCCTATGACCCAGCAATTGTACTACTGGGTATTTACCCTAAAGATACAAACGTAGTGATCTGAAGGGGCACATGCACCCGAATGTTTATAGCAGCAATGTCCACAATAACCAAACTACGGAAAGAACCTAGATATCCATCAACAGATGAATGGATAAAGAAGATGTGGTATATATACACAATGGAATACTATACAGCCATCAAAAGAAATGAAATCTTGCCATTTGCGACAACGTGGATGGAACTAGAAGGTATTATGTTTAGTGAAATAAGTCAATTGGAGAAAGAAAACTATCATATGATCTCCCTGATATGAGGAAGTGGAGATGCAATGTGAGGGGTTTGGGGGCTAGGAAAAGAATAAATGAAACAAGATGGGATCAGGAGGGAGACAGACCATAAGAGACTCTTAATCTCACAAAACAAACTGAGGGTTGCTGGGGGGAGGGGGGTCGGGAGAGGGTGGTGGGGTTATGGACATTGGGAGGGTATGTGCTATGGTGAGTGCTGAGAAGTATGTAAACCTGGTGATTCACAGACCTGTACCCCTGGGGCTAATAATACATTATAGGTTTATAAAAAAAAATTTTTAATTAAAAAAAATTACTATTTCTGGGTAATGGGATTGAGGGGCAATTTTTACTTTCCTCTATTTATCTGTGTGTTCCTTGAATATTTTTACAATGCATGATCACATAAAAAATTGCCCATCTATAACCTCAATGGATTCCAGTAAAGGTTGGATTCTTGATGTACTTGAATATGGAAAGTTTTGGATTAGGAGCACGGAGGGAGGGGAAATACTCTTCATAGCAGAGCGGGATTTGGGATCCCAGTGCAACCTGAGGCTCAGGCGAGAGGGGAAGAGGTAGGAGGTTGGGGGGAAGGCAGCTTGTTCACAGAAGCCCATGTGGTCAACAGCGTGTGTCTAAATTTTCCATGACGTCTATTCAGTCAGATGCTTGGTGAGAGTGATCCTCACTGTGAGCACTGAAACTGAAACTGGGGCCCAAATTCACATAAGAGTTAATGCAGTGGAGGAGGCGCCTGGGTAGCACAGACTCTTGACTACCACGCAGGTCATGATCTCACAGGTTGTGAGTTCAAGCCCCATGTCAGGCTCTGTGCTCAGTGGGGACAATGCTTGAAGATTCTCTCTCTGCCCTTTCCCCAAATTGCATGCTCTCTCTCTGTCTCAAATAAATAAATAAATCTTTTTAAAAAAAGAGTTAATGTGGGGTAGGACAGAGGCAGCCTCTGAGGACACGTGACTCACAATGAGCAACCCATTCAGTTCCTCCAGAATCAGCAGAAATCTCAGGAAGCCTTTTGAGCTCCCTGGAGCCTAGACTTGCTCAGGCTCCAGCCAAATCTTTCTGGTTCTCTCTTGCTGCCTAACAAACTATCCCACAATGAGTAGTGTAAAGCAACGACTATCATTTATTATCTTCTCTCATAGTCCTGGGGTTGAGCAGGCTTAGCAGGCTGGTTCTTGCTGGGATCCCTCCTGTGGCTGCATGCAGACGGCGTTGCTGGCAGTCATGCCAAAGCCTTCCCCACTTGTGCGAATCGTGCCTGGGCTAGAGACGCTCAGGCAGCTGGGCTTCTCAAGGATTTCTCTCTGTCTCCATGTGGTCTCTCCACATGGTGTCTCCAGCTGGGCATATTCAGGGGGTCGGGACTTCTGACCCAGCCCTTCGTGGCTCCGAAGGCATGTGTACTGGGAGAGAAGGAACCAGGTAGAGGCTGTACAGCCTTTCTGACCCAGCCTTCAGAGTCTCACAGTCACTTTTACTCATTCCATTAGGCAGAGCATTCAAAAGGCCCACCCAGACTCCAGGGGTGAGGACACGGGCTCCGTTTCTTCATGGAGGGAGCATAAGGTTTTGGAATGGGCATGTGGGATCAAAAGTATCGTCCTGGCCATTTTGGGGAAAATACGATCTGCCACAAGACACCTGATAGATTTTGAGGGGCATGGTGGTCCCCAGCTGATCTCTGAGTTACAATCAGGAAAAAAATATTTTCTTTCTTTCTTTCCTTCTTTCTTTCTTCCTTCCTTTCTAAAGGCAAAATATTAACAGAGTAGACTTCAACTCAAATCAAAGATTATTTAGAAGAACATGGATGATGAATAGGGACTTTTAGTGTAGCAGATTTACTGGAATTGGCTGTGAAAATCATCATGAAAATGAACGAGCCAGAAAGAAAAATGTTACTCTCTTGTTCAAAACTCTTTCTGGATGGAGGTCACAGTGCTGGAAATGGAACAGGAAAATCCTGAAAGAGGGCCCAAGGGTCAGAAGGGTCAGACCTTGGCTGTTGGCAGGGATTTCATGGCTGAGCGTGAGAGATTGCTGAGTTGAAATGTTCAGGATGGAGCCTGTGGTGGGTATGTGGAAGAGGGACACCAAAATGAGTACAGTAAGCCCATGGGTCCCCCTGTGGGGATTCCTGGGGGGCATGGTGTGGGGATCCAGAATCTTCTACCCCACTCTGGACTCCTGCCCGTGAGTCAAGGGTGTATAGGGCTTGAACTCTGTTCATTGTTGGAGTCCCCAGATTCCCACCTCACTGAGCATCTCCTGCCAGGGAGAGCCCTTCACAACAGGAAAATCACTGCCAGTCTCTTGCTCTGCTTCTCACTGACTCTGCATTCTGAGTCCCCATTGTCAGACCTGGCATATCTGATCCTGGCCCTGGAGGAGCCTCAGGGTCATTTGGGTGGGGGAAAGCAGCTCTCTCTCACCTTCAGATCTGATGGACGAGTACTGGCATTTGTGTTGAGAAGGACTCTGAGGTTGCCTTTGCACTCAAAGGGAAAGAGGACCTACCTCAACTGGCAGTGGAAGGTTTTCTGAAAACAGCTCCTGATTCTTTTTAGCATTGGGCAGCATCATAGCTCTGCAAGCAGTTGGCCATCTAGCTTTTCCTCCCAAATTTTCAGGGCTAGCAGTCCATAGCCTCCTGTACCCACCAACGCCCTCCTAGGCCATACCCACACTTCCTGTACCCTATTCTCTGCAGACCTTAGTTGATGACATTTTGGTTCTGATTTCCTTTTTATTCTTTTATTTATTTATTTATTTATTTTAAGGAAGTCATCTTTTAAAGATTTTATTTATTTATTTGACAGACAGAGATCACAAGTAGGCAGAGAGGCAGGCAGAGAGAGAGAGAGGAGGAAGCAGGCTCCCTGCTGAGCAGAGAGCCCGATGTGGGGCTCGATCCCAGGACTCTGGGATCATGACCTGAGCCGAAGGCAGAGGCTTAACCCACTGAGCCACCCAGGCGCCCCGGTTCTGATTCCTTTTTAAACAAGTTGTCCCTTTGGTCTTCTTCATAGACCTTGGTAAGCCTTGAAAAGATCTTGGCGATCATGTAATTCTCTGCCCTTCTTTTACCAGTGAGAAGACTGAGGCCTAGAAGAGGGGAAAGAAGATTTTCCTGCCTGTCTCCCCACTGGCATCTCAAGCAGAGCTTACAAAGGGGATCCCTTGGGGCAAGCTTCCTTCCCCACTGCCAGTATCACCCTCTAGTTCCTTCCTTGCAGTGGCCAGGCAATGTCAAAGACCATGCCAAGGAGTGTCAACCAGGAACGCGTCTTCTTTCTTGAAATACGTCGTGAATCAGCAGGCAGGCCCCTCAAGACCCCAGCAATGCAGCTTGCTGGGTCCAGCACACAGTAACCCAGAAACATATGTGGTGAGCAATAACAGTCATAAATTTTATGAGATTATGTGTTCCTAATGTGAGATTTCAGGCTGATCTGTTTGTTGAGCTATGCCAAGCTTCAGCATGATTCAATCAAGTTGTGCTTAATCTTCCCTTATTTACTCTGGGTGAGGGTGAGTCACGGACTATGTCTCTAGTCCAGTCTGCTGAACTAATTTACCCCAAGGATTTTGATGGACTGGTGATTTGTTTTCTCTAAATGTCTAGAGTTTATTTACTTATATCATTAGATGGGGTCTGGATTATATACAGTGAGTATCTGGAGCCACGCTGAGGACCGAGACCTCTCTGGAGAAGCCACTAGGGACGGAAAATGCCTTGGAAGTGATCATGGCTTCTTGTCAGTCCTGGTCACAACATGCCAAGTGTTTTGTCACCTGTGCATTAACTCAGAGGATTTTTAACTCTGTGGACTCTTTATCATAGAGAAAGGCATTTTGGCCAACTCCCCAAGCCTCTGACCCTGAGCCATGAGGATCCGGAGTGAAGGGGGAATATATTGACATCTCATCCAAAGATGTAAAAGCCTGGAAAATTTGCCCGAGGCCGGGAGTGACTCCAGCCACCAAGCATCTCCATCTCCGAGTGTCCAATTTTTTTAAGCCTCTGGGGAGATGGGAACATGCAGATGGAATTTGGGGCCCGTGTCCTTAATGCTGGTTTCTCTGTGCTCTAAGCGGATGCCATATCCCCCTCTATGGAAAGCAGTGAAGACCTGTCTATAGCTTGATTGTGACAATTTGGGGAGCTCCTGGCTTCCCTGGATGAGGAGAAATGTGGGGTTTGGGCCTTCTAGGCTTGAGGCTCCAATGATGAGAGGTTCCTTGATTTCACCTTGGATCAGAATACCAACTGTTGCTGGAATCCAAGGGGGTATCCAAGATGTAGAACTTTCAGTACTGAAGTCAGGAAAGTTCTGGGCAAACCAGATCAAGTTGATCACCCTAATTTTGACGTCTTTTGTCTTTGGAAGTCAGACCTTAAGATCAAGACAGATCTTTGATTGGGATGGGAGGGTAACTTTCAGAAGCAGCTGCTGTAGGGCCTTGGGGTCTGGAAAGACAGATTCCCCATGGCCTCCATTGTTGGAAGAATGAAAGTATACAGCTGAGTCCCACCTAATTTCCAGGTTTTCAATGCACTATTCCCTCTGCTGAGAGGCACTGCCAGGTTTTCCTGCCAGTTGTGGGGCAATGACAGCCTCTGAGCCTGCTTTAAAAGGTAGAAAACTCTACAGTTTGTGTGGGGAGGCCAATAAGCCAAAGCAGCTGTCACAGGGAAGATGATGTGACCCTGCTGAGGAGGCAGGTTCCGAGGCTAGATATCACATTCCTGAAACCCTGATGGCCTCAAGCAGCTTCAGCCTGGCAGCAGGTTTCGGATTTATCTCTTGGGGGAAAAATGCGTTGTTTCTTTTCTTTATTTTTTTAGGGCTGAGAACTCTGACCACTATGGTGAACCCTTTGGTTATGAGGGTAATGCATAATTCTACAGCACCCTGATTAACAGTGTGGACCCTGGAGCCACTCTGCTGGGGTTAAGGTCCTGGCTGCCATTTAATTTGACCTTGGGTAAGTAATCTAACCTCTCTGGACCTCATTTTCTAATCTTTAAAATGGGCACACAGATACAGTGGCTGTGAGAAATTAATTAATACATACAAATAATTTCAAATAGGGCCTAGCACATCATAATCACTCAAAAAATATTATCTATGGACCTGGACTGAGATGGCTGAGTCAACCATGTTCAATCACCATGTATGGTAGTATACAAAGCTGTCTTGGTGGTCGTCAGCATCACACACCAGTGGGAAGCTCTGCACCAGGAGCCATGGTGGCTTTTCACCTCTGCCAGGTCTTCTCACCATGTCCCCGACTCTCTCTTGCCACCTGGTCACCACCTCCCAGGCTGGTATGGACATGCTGCACTTCCGGCTTAGAAAGTGGACCTAGACTGAGGCTGTGGGGTTTGATGAAATCTCACTGAAAGTTCGCACGAGAAGATCATTGACCACTAGCCGGCAGATGTGAAAATTCTGAGGTGTCAATGGCAAAGACCCTTCCAGACAGATCCCTCCTGGTCAATCTCCTGCCTACCACCAGGTTACAAGGCAGGCTTGCCTCCTCTTAGAAGATGCCTGTGACCCGCCTTCTCATGCAGAGTCCAGACCTGAACACCTTTCTCCAGGCTCCAGCAGGAAGAAACCCGCACACTTTCACCCCAGCTCCCAGTCCATGCTAGGAGCATCTGTAGACACTCATCTCTCCCTCCCTCTCTGGATGCTTCTTAGGGCAATGTGTTGAATTTCAGCTCCTGTATTATTTTGGATATAGCTCTAATTTTACCGAAAAAATCTTGCCAGATTAGCTCTGAGCAAATAAATGTAATAGTGGATGTTTTTGAAAGCCTACCTTTGGCTTGAATTCCACCATCTTTGTCTTTATTATTATACTATTCTCCAAAAAAGAATTGCTTATAATATCTAATTGAATTTTTAGGGCCATAATGGCATCAACTTAACTTTCCCATCCTGCATTTGGCAATGTTTCAAATTTGTGTTTGGTAAATGTGTTTTTAATACACATATCTATACAACTGCTTTTCAGCTTCAGGGAAACATTGTGTATTAAATGTAGATAGTAGATGGCATAAAAAAAATGCAGTGGTGTCAGAAGAGATTTTTACTGCACCATTCACTGCCAAGATTAAAATATCCATAGTCAAGGAACAGAAAATGCCATAGAATGATTTCTTTGAATCATCTGTTTCAATCTGTCGTGTTTTCCGTGAATATTTGTAGCATCGTGATAGCCATGGCCGTGCAAATTATTTTATTCTTGATTGTTTTTGTAGTTATTCTACTAACACTGCTTATAATCCTTTTCCAGTTGTGTCATCTACTGGAAAAAATACCCAAACATGTTTACATATAGAAATATTTGCATTTTGGGAATGCACGGTTTAACAAAATTTGTTATCTCTACTATATTCATCAGGGGTTGGGTCTCAAATACAACAACCTTAAAGTTTGTAGCCGAAATATTGAGTAACATTTAGCTCTTCTTACCTTAATCAGATGGATTTTACTCATTGCATCTGCTGCAATTTTAATTATTTAGTTTAATATTTCATCCCCTAAATAAGTGCAATATTATTTGGTGTAAATATTTATATTATGCACAAATGCTCTGCCACGATATTATCAAATTTTGCTCTAACTTCTGCCAAATGGATAAAATTCCCATTATCATGTTCATGCTCATAAAGTTTCTTGGATGTTCCTCTGCACACTAGACCTTGCTTGCCAAAAGTTAAACCGTGTATAATCCGCATCTGACAACAGCACAAAATTTTTTTCTCATTTTTGTAATTTATTTGCAGCATTGATAATTTTTTCTTTTCATCAGATTTTTAAGATTTCAGCTTTTCAGTACTCTTGGGCCAGGTCAGAGAAGGCTTTGGGAAAAAGCCATGCTAAGACTTCATAACTGGACAGACCAAGGTTGAGTTCACATTCTTGCAATACCCACAGCAGGACGAGGTGGCCTTCTAGAGCAGGTGCTTCCTACAGGGTGACTCAGTGATCCAGACAGAGACGTCACCTTCCTGCAGCTTTACCCCTGGGACACATGGCCTCTTTAGTCAGTGCAGCAGGCGAGGATGGTGGAGGATGAGGTGGACAGTCAAATACTTCAGTTCAGAAATGACGGGATCATGGGTGTTCACTACCCAGTGGCCAGACCTGGTCTTGAGGCCTCTCCTGGCTGCCAGGGGAGCAGAGATGTGAAATTCTCACACTTCCTTGGAAGGGACAGAGAACCAAATAGGAGTAAGCCTCAGACTTCTGTGCCACAATATCCTACTATTTGTTCTTGTGCCCTTTATTTTATTCATTTTTATTTAAAAAATGTAAATGCTGCCAGCCTTTGCACCCATATCTCATTTTTTTTTCATTTTTAACTATCCCCAAAGAATTGGCAATATAGAGAAAAACCATGAGTAGTAACTTTCAGAAGAAGTCATGCATAATAAGCTTAGGAAAACTTCCTATTTCTAATGTCTTTGGGGAAGTTAAAATTCTTATTTGAGGTTTAAAAGAAAAGTGGAACAATTGTACCCTTTTATGTAATATTCAAATTATGTGGTCTCTTTCGCTGTAACTACATCCTCTCTGTAGGTCCTTCATATTTCTTCATATTTCTTCATATTTCTCCTAGTTGTTTCTGGGAGTCCCTGGATATAGTCTTGAGAGTGCTTCTCCTGCTGATACTGTGGACTTCTGTTTATTCCATTTTCTTCCTGCTCTGGCTACTCCCATCACTGCTAAAACCAGAGTAATGTCCCCAAAGACACAACCTACACGGCTATCACTCACTATACCCATCCTTTCCTGTCTTGGTCTCTTGACTGACTCATATCATTAAAACACTGCACTCCTCCATATTGGTTAGCAAGCGCTACAGAATAAACTACCCCCAAAATACAGTGGCCTGCAAAACAACCACCATTTCTTTGGCTTATGAGTCTATAGCTTGACACGTTAGGCTGGAATTAAATGGGCAACTCTTCTGGTCTTAAATGGGCTTCCTCTTGTGTCTGTGGGTCATCTTTGCTGATCTTGACTGGTCATGTCTGGGGTCTCAATTGGGATAACTGGGCTGACTGACTCTGGTTCACAAGGCCTCTTATCCTCTGGTGGGCTAGCTTACATGGATGGGGAGGAGACCCAAGAAAAAGGGAAGAAGTGGGTAAGTCCCATTAAAGCCTGGGCTCAGAGGGTGCCTAGGTGGCTCAGTGGGTTAAAGCTTTCGCCTTCAGCTTGGGTCATGATCCCAGGGTCCTGGGATCGAGTCCCACATTGGGCTCTCTGCTCAGTGGGGAGCCTGCTTTCCACTCTCTCTCTCTCTATCTGCCTCTCTGCCTACTTGTGATCTCTGTCTGTCAAATAAATAAATACAGGATCAGCCCAGAATCAAGAAAATGGGAAATAGACTCCACCTTTTCATGGGAGAGCTACAAAGTTTCATTGCAAAGTGTTTGGCTACAGGGAAGAGTAAAGGGCTACTGCCATATTGGTTAACATTTAACAGCCGCCCCTTAGAATTGAGGTGAGAGTCCATGGGGATTGGACTAAAGGATATGTGAATGACAGGTCCAGACTTGCTCTAAATCACCCCTGCTACCACTATTGGTCTTTTGACTTTGAACATGCTCACACATGCCAATACCATGGCAGTTGGCGCAGCCTAAGTTCAAGCTCAACACAAGCCATGCGAAGGGGACCTGGGTATGGCTGTTAAAACCCACCAAAAACTTGGGGAAGGGGCTGTTCAAGAAGTTCCTTTAGTAACTCTCTCTTTTTTAGCCTCCTGCTTGTTGGTGTCACTTCCCTAGGACTACCAAAGACAGTAAGTCACTCTTAGGCGAACACCTTCTCAGGGGAAGGTGGCTGCAATCTGTGCCCTCTGACTCTGAGAAAGGGAGAGAGAGAAGGAAAGAAGAGAGGCTAATCCAGGCTCTGGGTCCAGACTGGCCCTTCTATGATCAAGGCCACATTCTGCCACTTCTTTTGAACTAAAAAGGGAAGCCATGGGGTATAGATGAATAATAAGAATATATTGTGACAATCATCCTTCACCTATGCCAGGAGGTCAATTTCTTTGTTTCACCTCTTAGTACCAACCCAGGAGGGGTTTGTGGACAGGAATAGGAGTGGAGAACCCACTGAGTAGACAGGTCCTCCCCATTCAGGGATGAGTCCCTCCTTATTCTAAGTCAGATGGAAGGGGTAGAAATTTTTATGTTACCTCATGTAACATCAAACTTTCAGCATCTCTAGGTGGGTTCTTGAATCCAAAATTAAACCAATTGTGAGGTGGTCTGAAAAAAGAGGGCTTGGTGGGGAAGATCCTAGCCTTGGAGTTCCTGAGCTGTGGGGTCCCAGAGGATGTCTGGAACTCTCTCAAGTTGTTTCCAAACTGCTTTTAGCCTTGGTGCAAGATTCAACAGAACACAAAAATGTAAAACAGTTTATCACTGTTGAGTAGGAGGGTTACCCAAAGAATCTTCAAGTCAGCCTGTTTTGGCTGGGCACCAGCTTCCTCTTCTGTAGATGAGGCTCAGGCTACCTTTTCTCTTTCACTGTCTCTGATGTGTTTTAGGATGAAATATGGAACAGGTTTGAAAGCAGCTTTGGAACTATGAAGCATTCCATAAATACAATTTTTTTCAATTATTTGTTCATTTATGGCTTGGCTACTTTCAAACAGAATTGAGGCAGCTCGCAAGATTAGTATGGTGAAAATAAGTCCCCAAACTACTATTGCAGAACCACAAGAAAAGCCAAGTAATAAAAAGAACGGGAATGAGGAAAACTCTATCCAAAATGCAGACCAAGAAAGGTTTCTTCAAATGAGCATAAAATTTAGCTCTGGAGGGATAACAGGATAGACAGATAAATATAGAGATCACTGATGTTTACTAAGCACCTCCTGTGTGCCAGACACTGCAGTTCAATTACATGAGCCAAATTATTTTTTTCTGAGCTTTTCAGGAACCAGGGTAAAAGAAAGGAATTAGGAATGGAAGAAAAGAAATCTACATAAATTTATCACTAGCTTTTTTTCTAGCTTGAGTTCTGAGAAGAGTCTTTATATACAGCACATCAAGGAGCATATTGAGGAATATCTTCTAAATTAGTATATTGTGTTTATGTTCTAGGTAAGATGAAGTAAACTCACTCTACCGTATCACTCCCAGGGAAATGCAGTTATGAAACCTGGACAGAATTCATGGGACACTATTTAAGGACTCAAAAGCAAATAGCAGTAGGCAAATTGGGAAAGAAAACCAGAATTTGATGTACCATTGAACTGGCCATGACTCACAGCTTCGACTCAGATGTGAGTGCAGGTGTGAGAGGTACACAAGGGGTGGGGTAAGCAAAGCCCCAGATTTCTGACTAGGGAACTGAAAAAGGAGAAAGCCAGGGAGTCGAAAAGTACCAGAGAAAGTGACCATATAAAGGTTTTGTGAGCTGGAAGGCTCGTGCTAAGCTGCACATTTGTGGATCTGATCCAAACAGCAGATCAAATAAAGTAGCAGGTAGACAGTAGTCTGTCTGCCTACGTCCCAGACTAGCTAGTGTAGAATGCATATATATGGACAGATCTAGATAACACTATAAAGAATTTAAAAGCTGAACAGGCATTGGAATCACAGCCCACATAACACAAGTTGGAACTTGAGGCCTGAACTTAAGTAGGTTCTTTGCCTCCTATGAAAAAAAAAAATTCCTCATAAGATTTAAACAAGACCCAACATCTCATAACATAATTATCAGACTGTCCAGGATATGATTCAAAGTTACTTGGCATATAAAGAACTAGGCAAATGTCAGTTTGCATGGGGAAATATAAATGCTGGATGCCAATGCTTAGATGACACAGATATCGGAATTATCTAACAAAGACTTTAGAGCACCTATTATAGAAATGATCCAAAAATAAAGACAAATTCTCTCTCCCTCTCTCTGTCTCTTTCTCTCCTGCTCCCTCTCCTTATTTGTCTCCCTTTCTCTTCTGTTCTTACTACAATAATAATGTTTTATTTATTTTATATTTAGTCATAATTTTTAATAAAAAAAAGTACTAGCATCAGTCTAAAAAATAAAGGTGCATGTTTAATGAATAATCAAGTACTGACTTTCCATTTCTCAAGAACACTGATGGTGAATATATAATTTACACAAAACTGTTGCTGACATCAGCGCTATTGTGGTTCACTGACCGTAGGAAAATAGAAGACACATCTGCTAAAGAAACATCAGCTTTTGTTGGTTATCAATTTCTTGCCTCTCAGCTCCAGATTCATTCTTTTTTTCCTGCTATGTGATAATGGATATGGAATATAAATATTTTTCTTTAGTCAAATGGTATTCTGTTAGGCTTTTAGAGTAGAGGGGAAAATTCTCTTGATGGGAATGGAAAACTAGAAAATCTCAGCAAGGGAATAAAAGATATGAAGGAAAACCAAATGGAAATTTTAAAACTGAAAAATATAACAATAACTGAAATAAAAACTCACTTACTGGGCTCAACAGCAGAATGAAGGTGTCAGAGGAAAGAGTGAATGAACTTAAAGATAGATTAATAGAAATAATTTAATCTGAAAGACAGAAATTTAAAATGTTGGGGAAGGGAACAGACATTAAGAACCTGTCAGACAATACCAAAAAGTATAACATTTATGTTATCAGAGTCCTGAAAGCTGAGGAGAAATTATGCAGTGCTGAAAAAAATACTAAAAAAAAAAAAAAAAAGATGTTTGAAAACTTCCAAGATTTGATGAGAGACATAAACCTATAGATTCAAGAAGGTGAGTGACCCCCAAAGAAGAGAAATCCAGGGCGCCTGGGTGGCTCAGTGGGTTAAGCCGCTGCCTTCTGCTCAGGTCATGATCTCAGGGTCCTGAGATTGAGTCCCGCATCGGGCTCTCTGCTCAGGAGGGAGCCTGCTTCCTCCTCTCTCTCTCTCTGCCTGCCTCTCTGCCTATTTGTGATCTCTCTCTGTCAAATAAATAAATAAAATCTTAAAAAAAAAAAAAGAAGAGAAATCCAAAGGAATCTTTCTCAGCCACTTCACAAACTACTAAAAACTAAAGACAAGAGAAAGTCTTGAATTCAGAGAAAAATAACACAGTCCTTGCAGTAGAGCTACAATTCAAATGACTGAAAACTTCTTATCAGAAATACTGTAGGCCAGAAGGAGGTGGCATGAGATTTTCAAAGTGCTGAAAGACAAAAAGTGTCATCCCATAATTCTAGTGAAAATATGTTTCAGGAATGAAAGTGAAATAAAGACATTCTCAGAGTAAGCAAAACTAAAAGAATTTGTTGCCAGTGGACTTGCTCAAAAAGAATTGCTAAGGAAGTTCTCCAGACAAATGAAAAATGATACCAGATGGGAAATTAGAACATCAAGAGTGAAGAAAGAGCAACAGAAATGGTACATAGCTGGAAACCGTCTTATTGAAAATGCAGAATTCTGGCTATTTCTGACATCAACCCTGAGGATGCTCCAAGGTTATATATTAAACTGCAGTTCTAAAAATCAATGCTGTGGGGGAAACTGGGAGCCACGCAGAATATAAGATCATGTCAAATCATGTCACTCCTCAATCCAGTGGTGTCCCATCTCACTCAGAAAAGTGCCAGTCCTGACTCTAACACACAAGGCCCTATGTGACCCAGACCCTTATTATCTCTTTGGTGTCTTCTCCCACTGTCCTCACCTCACATGCTCCTCTGTAGACAACCTGTCTCTTGTTTTCTACCTCAGGGCCTTTGCACTTGTTGCCTTTTCTGTCTGGACCTTTTTATTCCTCAGATGTCTGTATGGGGGGCTGACTTTCCCATCTCCTTCAGGTCTTTGGTCAAAATGTTACCTCCTCATTGAGAATTTCCCTGGCTATTCTATTTAAAACTGAAAACTCCTCTAACTACCCTTCCTCTCTCTTTCCTTATTGCCTATTTTGTCTTTCTCCATAGCACTTACCAAAATCATCATACCACCTAATTTCTTATTGGTTTATTTATTGTCTCTTGTGTCCCGCTTCATGAAGACAGGGGTCTTTGTCTCTTTATTTACTGCACAGTGCCTGGCACACATTAGGTAGATTCAATGTCAGTTCTCTTTGACTTAATAAAAGTTTACAATCCATAGGAGTAGGTAGTTAAGTATTTCTTAGGAAAAGAGCATAACCATTGTCTCAATTGGCTCACAGAGCAAACATTAACTCATATAGTGAACACGTCAGTGTTTTTATATTCAGCTCCTCTCCTTCCTTCTGGTGGCAGTTGGCCCATTTTGGGGGCAATTGCTCTCCCCATCTCTAACAAATGGTCTAATAGGAGTTCCATCGCACTCCCTGGCTGTGGGGGTAGGTATAGATGAAGCCAGGCCCATCAGAGTACTTTCCCAGGACTCTTGAATCAGAATGAGGCAGGGATATGTGTGGTAAGAATCTGTGTCCCTGTCACATGGAAAAGACTGCATGAGGGAGTAGAGAATGAGATATAGGGAGTCCTACACATCTAGTCTATGGTTGCAGTGGTAACAGTCATCCCATGATAACAGTCATCCTTCAGGCTCACACCACCCATAACCTTCCTATAATTTGACTATATAAGATAGTTAATCTGTTTTTGCTCAAGCCATCTTGAGTTGGGCTTCTGTCCCTGCAAAAAGATTTCTGAATAATACAGTTTATTTGGCACTGCAACTATCATCAGCAGCAAATACATTATATGTCAATATTGTGCTAGATCTGTGGCAGGGGGAAGAATGGATAAGTGAGACAGAGTCCATATTGCCAAGACTCCTTCAGTCTAGATGAGAAGACAGTTCTACCCCAAAATGTCATTTCAAAATGCCAAGTCAGCATTACAGATAGTATATATAGGCCATGAGAGGGGAAAAACCACTGTGGACTGAAGTGGTTAGAAAAGTTATCGTGGGAAAGGTGAAACTTGGGCTGTGAGTAGAAGGAAAAGTGAAACACCCATAAGCACACTAGATAGAAAAGAATACGCTGGGTAAGGGGAAATTCCATGAACAGAGGCAATGGCTCAGGTATGCTTAAAGGGATCATGTGGGTTAGTTATGGGAGATGGTTTATATGGTTTATAAAGTGCTCTCACATTCATTATCTCATATTTTCGCAAGAATCCAGCAAGGTGGTTCTGAGCCACCCAATGACTTCCTTAAGGATATATAGCCTAGAACTGGCACATCTAGAACTTAAACCAAATCTTTTGATTCATGTGTAAAGCACTAAATACCAGGTCAGAGTGAATTTTTATCATACTGGCTAAAGACATCAGCTAATATTTAATAATTTCCTATATTATTAAATAATAAATTTTCTCAACTGTCTTTTCAAAATCTTTTGATGTGTTTGAATCAAGATCCAAACAAGGTTCACAAACTGAATTTCGTGAATAGGTCTTGTAGGTCTCTTAAAACTTAAAGGCTCCCTTCCTACTGTTTTTCCTTGCAACTTGTTTGGAACATTCTAGATTTGGCAAACTTCATCTGATCAGTGTCAGTTCATATGTTCCTTTGTCCCTTTTATACCTTGGTAACTGTGGACTGTGGTTGGACCTTGAAGTCTGATGAGAGGTAGTTTGTTTTGGGGGAGAATATTGCATCAGTGGTAGTGTGTGCTTCTAGATGCATCACATCAGGTGGCATGCAATGCTTGGTCATTTTTCTTCTTGTCATCTTAAGATTGATCATTGGGTTGAAGCGTTACCAGCCTGAGTCATTCATTTGAAGTCCCCCTCAGTTTTTCACCTAATGGCTTTAGCAACCGTTGATAGAGCTGGTGTATTGTCTAGCAGCCATTGGTATTACCTAGTTCTACTGCAACATTGGTATCTGCAAAGTGCTGTTCTGATTCTATAATTCCTTCTTCAGTTATAGGCTAGAATTCTTCTGTAAAGACCTTTTCTATACCAACTATTTGACTGCCTGAAAAGGTTGAATAAATGTTTAATTCTTTTTCTTTTTCTTTTTTTTTAAGATTTTATTTATTTATCTGACAGACAGAGATCACAAGCAGGCAGAGAGGCAGACAGAGAGAGAGGGGAGGAAGCAGGTTCCCCACTGAGCAGAGAGCCTGATGCGGGGCTCGATCCCAGGACCCTGGGATCATGACCTGAGCCGAAGGCAGAGGCTTAACCCACTGAGCCACCCAGGCGCCCCTCTTTTTCTTTTTTTATAAGGTTTCAGAATAATGAGTTAGTTCCCTAGCATACCCCAAAGGTGACTGATTAGTTTATTATTATGATGAACTCGTGAACTTTAATATTTTTTATATATTAAGTCCATTACAATTACTATTCATTTTGAGGCTCTGAAATTCCCATCTTTGATAAACGGAAGCACCTTCGATTTGGCTCCTGGATCGTTTTTGTATGATCTCAACAATCTTTAATATTTTCCTTGCTTTCCTGGCTCATCTTATACATTTCCTGGTCCAGATCTGAAATCAGCCATTTCACAAAAAGCTCTAATTCCTTTTTGTGGGAAATGGTATTTAGAGACAACTCTCTGTGCCCTAGGGGTGTACATTATTCCTAGGTAAGTCTCTGCATCTAGGACTTTTCAGCAGACAGAGAATGGAAAGAAGGAGGTTTTTCTTGTTTTTTGTATTTAAAGAGAAAATCTATCCTGGATTCAGGCTGAGATTTACAATTCAAATTTAAAACCACATGTTTTTTACTTAATTTTAATTTTATATTTGTATCTATTTTCTCTTGTTCTGAAAATCTTGAATTTTAAAGTGAATTGTTTATTTGCTTTATCCTATTTTATGTATATTTCAGAGTAACAATAGAATATTATTAACATTGTAGTTACTGTAAAACAGTTTAATCTTTCTACTTAATAGTGTTTTTTTAATCCTTAGGCTATATCTCACTAGAGTTATTAATCAAATTACTGTGTTTTAAAGTCATTGGAGAGGGGCGCCTGGGTGGCTCAGTGGGTTAGGCCGCTGCCTTCGGCTCAGGTCATGATCTCGGGGTCCTGGGATCGAGTCCCGCATCGGGCTCTCTGCTCAGCAGGGAGCCTGCTTCCCTTCCTCTCTCTCTGCCTGCCTCTCTGCTTACTTGTGATCTCTCTCTGTCAAATGAATAAATAAAATCTTTAAAAAATAAATAAATAAAAATAAAGTCATTGGAGAGCCACCTGGGTGGCTCTGTTGGTTGAACGTCTAATTCTTCATTTTGGCTCGTGTCATGATCTCGGGGTACTGAGACTGAGCCCTGCACTGGGCTCCATGCTGGGCATGACATCTGCTCAAGATTCTCTCTCCCTTTTCCTCTGCCTGTCCCCATCCTGCTCACATCCACTCTCTCTCTCTCTCTCAAAAACAAGCAAACAAATAAATAAATTAAATTAAAGTCATTTGAGATAATTCTACCTTATCTGATTAAGCTACCAAACTGATATACAGGCTTCACTGTTTTATCTACCTTCAGTTCTGAAGGATTGCATTTTTCTATTTGATTAATTTTGCTTTATGGTTATGTAAAGCATTTCCACTGTTCGAAGGTACAAAATTATAAAATCAGGTACATTCAGAGAAGTCTTGCTTATCTTCTTATCTTCTCCATTTTATTTCCTTTCTCATCTATAAGAAACCATTATTAATTTTTGTTATCTTGCATTTTAAAAATATGTAAGGAATAGTATGTATAATCAAATAATCTCCCCTTTCTCAAATAAAATGGAATGTACTATACATAGTATTCTGTACCTTTTTCCCCCATTTAATAATATGCTTTGGAGATCAGGACACAATAGAATGCAGAAATATCTCTCATTCCTTTTCATAGTTGCTTGGTCATCTATTGTGTATTTTAATAATAATAAACTCCATAATTCACTTAACCAGTCCCCTAGTGACAGACATTTGGGTTGCTTTCAGTTCTTCATTAATATAAGTAGTGTTGCGATTAGTAGTTTTGTACAGACATCCTTTCCTACTTCTGCCAATATTTCTTTGGTGTAGATTCTTACAAGTGGGATAAATTGTGCAAAAGGCAAATGCATATGTAATTTTGCTTAGATATTGCCAAATTGCCTTCCATGGGTTTGTACCATTTTGCATTTCTAATGACAATGTTTGAGTGATTCCTTCTTCATGGCCCCCAACAGTATATTGTGAAACTTTTGGTTTTTTGCTTGAAAAATTGCATGTTGGCTTAATTTTATTTTACATCTTTCTTATTATACTCCATTTAAGGTTTTTAATTCCCTAATACAACTCCTGGCTCATTGCAGCTATTCAATAATTATTCTTTGAATCCATAAAAGTATTTTAGGAAAATTAATCTAGCTGCAGAATACAGAGTCATTTAGACTCTGGAGAGAACAGAGACAAGTAGCACTCATGAATTTCAGGACAGAAGATAAACATAAGAAATACAACTTCATTTCTCTACAATTCCCACATTACATTTCCTCTTCTCAAGGATGGGAGCATTGATTTAATAATCTCTGTCAATTCAGACTTTGCCCTATTCCTCAACCACTCAGATTATGTCTGAATTCCAGGGTCTTGGGTCAATGCTACAATAGGGAATGTTGGGGAGCAGGGTGGAGGGTTATTTGGAAAGGGAGTCAGGTTCTTGGTCATCATTTGCCCATCTGACTGCCCACTGAGATGCGCCCCCCCCCGACTCCTGGCAGGTCCCTAGTCATGGAGCCAAAAATGTTACAGCTTATATATGACCTTTACTTTCATCCAGAGGGCTTCTATTGACTGTCACTTAGCTCTTTCATTCCTCTTTTGGGAACTTAAGGAAATCTTACTATGATCCCACATGTCTTGGAGTTCACAGGAGAGAGACTGGGAGGACAACTGAGGTCTTCCAGAAACCCCATGCAGCCATCTCTAGTGCTCAGCCCTTCTAGTCCTCAGTCACACAGAGCATCACTGTGGGAGCTGGGTTTGAACTTGAGCCTCCTGACCCCATTTGTCTCCTCTGAAATATGTCTAAGGCTCAGCTTGGGTATGGAATAAAGGCACAGCATTTCTTCTCAGAAACCCTCCAGTTTTTCCCCTTCCACACCTTCCCCAAAGCCCAGCATAGGAGTATTTCTTTCCTGAGGAAGAGGGTGGGATAGGGAACTTCCTCTGACTGAGCTCCTGGTCCTCAAGACTGGTAGAAGCCAAAAACGTGACTGTTCAGTTTTAAGCTCTAATAATGCTTTCTCGTGGGTGGATGCTTCACAGTCAAGTTTGAATGGGAGAGGGCCAACGGGAAGAAAAGCAATGGTATGTGTGTGTGGTGGGGGATATTAACGGAACATCTCCAAATACTAATATCTCCAAATATTATCCCAGTGACATCAGTTAAGAGCATATAGCAACGGCCAGGTATGACATGGTGAGAGGTGGAATGAGATATTGGCTGAAGTTTCAGGGCTGATTGATGAAGGAGGGAAAGAGAAAGAGTCAAGAATGAGGCTGGGCTTTGGAGCTGCCCCCACAGAAGAGCGATAGTGCAGGGACTGAAATGAGGCCAGCTGGAGGGTGGGCACGCTGATTCTGGGAGAGAGATAGTAAACTTGGCTCCAGGCTGGGGTGAGATGTAGAGGTGACAGTCAAGCCCTCAAGGAGAGGGGTTGAGATCACTGTTTTTCTGGAAGAAGAAATAGAGAGAGAGAGAGAGCGCATTCCTGAGGTCCCAGGGCTGAGTCTTAGGCTACTTCCACAGGTAAGGAGGATGGGGGGGCAGAAAGAGGACTGCTCAGAGGGGCCAAGTTTTTGTGGGGCCAAGCATCGTGTAAACACGCCTTTCATCCCAGGATGTGGTCTTACCCTGGACACCTGAGAGGAGGATTCATTCCAGAACATCTCATGAATATACCAGCTTAGTCTATATGTGCATCTGACTGTCCACCCACAGCCCCAGCACACAATCCTGGAGCCATGTCATTTGCAGTTAGGCAACCTAAGGAATACGTGAAATTGTACCTTTTTCCCCCTGAAGTTACAACTGTCCCCAGAAGCAGGACTGGTTTACTTTCTATTTAATGTGACAAACATTCGCTGTGCAGCTCACATGCACAGAGCACGGGATGGTGCGATGGCATGGAACCGAAGTTGCAAACTTCAGTTCACAAGCTCTATCTGGCCCAAAGCCTTCTATCGTTCAGCCTGTGTGGCTGTTGTTTGTTTTGCTTTTACTCTAACTAGTTGTCAAAATACATAAATCAAGACTTAACAGGCAGGCCCCGCCCCTCTCACGAGAGACCCACCTGTTCTGCATCTCTCCCTGAGTCTTCCCGCCTAACTCCTGTGGTCCTTGGTGTGTAAAACTCCCCGCTTATGGCCTCAACCCACTGGCTTGGGTAATAGACAGAGGCTCTACTCTTGACTCAGCCACCTACCCGTGAGCTTAGGCAAGTTTCTTTATTCCCTGGAGTCTCAGTCTCCCCTTTTTCAGAATGGTAGTGATAATAATGCCTACCTTCGGGGGCTGGAGCAGGTAAGGTAGCGCCTATGCAGAAATTGCTTGAGGAGTGGCCGCTGCCCTATCTATGAAAGATGGCTGAGACAACTTCCCCGCTGATGGGATTCTGCTGGGTGATGCGAGGCAGAAAGTGGCCTCAAGGAGGGGAGGGTCAGTGCCCGGGAGGTTGGCAGCAGGCAAGCCCTTCTGGCTGTGGGAGGGGGAAGGCTTCCTGGGGGAGGAGGACTAGAGGCCTGGCTTTCTTCTTCTGTGGGAGGCAGGCAGCCCAGCCTGGGCCTGCATGGCCTTTGAAACCCCACCACGCAGGACAGAGCCCAAGCCCTGGGAAGGCTAGCCCCCACCCCGGCCGGCCGCCTCTCTGCTGTGATTCCAGGAACTGGGCCCTATCAGTTGGGCCCAGTTTCAGGAGCTGTTTCTTGCCATTTCCCCTCAGTCATGTGGCCGCTGGAGTGGACAAAGTGGGAGGGAATGTGATTAAGCTCCCAGGCTGCCTTCCAGGCAGGGGGAGTGGGAATGTGTCTCAGATTGGAGAATGGTTAGAATGTGGGTGGGGAATGTGGGAACCCTGGGGGAACTGGGCAGACCCCACCTCAGTGAGCCGCATGGGCAAGGCTCTCAGGTCAGAGAGCTGAAAAGTGGCCTTCTCGCAGGTCCCTGACCAGGACTCCTCCCTCACTCATCTCAGAAACAGACTGTCCTGGGAAGGCTTGTTTCTGGGCTGGAAGAGACAGCCTGCACCCTGAGGCTTTTTCTCACACCATCCAGGCTTGGGAACTTTTCTCCTGACCAACTCTGCCTTCTGGGGGCCTGGGCTGGGAAGAAAGTGTACCTTTTAAACCCAAATGACATGTAGACCATGATTTAGAATGCTGCTCGTCACCAAATGTCAAAATCACGTTCATTTATGTGGAACATCTTATGTTCAACGGGCATAGCACCATGTTCGTTTTCCAGCTCCGTTTCTGAGGGAGAGAGAAGCGATCTGCTTCTGACAGGGCAAGAGGCACAGAGAGGCCAACATGCCTCTGAGAGCCACCCAGAAAGCCCCTGTGGGAACTGGGTTCGAACTGGGGCCTCCTGCCCCCATCTGCACTCAGTTCACTGACCCTCCCTCTCCTCCAGTCCACACCTTTATTTCTTTGAAAAGGGTGGAGGCTCTTCCCCTTGACTGATTGACTGACGTCAGTGAGGTACTCACTTGGGGACAAAATTTAAGGGGGAGGAGCAAAAAAATGTAACACTGAAGATAAATGATATTTTAATGCAACATTTTTAAAATAAAAATTAACGCAAAAAAATTAAATCTCTAGGTAAAGGCAAGATCTGACTCTGCATGACTAGCTCGGTCGCCTCTCCTGGTCCCAGCCTTGCTGAGTCCATCATCCCCAGAACTGATGTGGAACACAGGAAGCATGGGCTACAGTGCCCAGTAGACAAAGATTCCATTCTGCTGTTTACCATCTGACTTTACGGTAAGTGACTGACACTCCTTGAGCCTCCATACCCTCATCTTTAAAATGGGGGCAATCAGTTAGTGTTCCCCGAGAAACATAAACAACAGGATGTGTGTGTGTGTTGGGGATGGTGTGTATTATACATGTTATATAATTATATGTATGTTCTCTATATAAAAATTTCACATATATAAATATACATCTATGCATATATATAATATAATACATATATTTATGTACATGTAATTTATGTATATAATTATATATTTATGTAAACATAATTTATGTATGTTTCATATATAAATTTTACATATATAAAACTTCACAATATAAATATGAATATATGTTCATACAAATTTAGAGATTTCTTATAAGGAATTGGCTTATGTGATTATGGAGACTGAGAAGTTCAGACCCAGGAGAGCCAATGGTATAGAGCTCCCTTCAAAATCCAAAGGCCTGGGGAGGGGGGCACCTAGGTGGCTCAGTCAGTTGAGCAGGTTTTTCTTGATTTTGGCTCAGGTCATGAACTCTGTGTCGGGGATCCGGGGTTCTCCCCAGAGAACCCAGAGCCCCATGTTGGGCTCCTCGTTCAGTGGGGAGTCTGTTTCAGGATTGATTCTCTCTCTCTCCTTTTGCTCCTCCTCCCACTCACTTGCTCATGCATGTACGTGCTCTCTCTCTCTCTCTCTCAAATAAATAAATAAATAAATAAATCTTTTTAAAAAAAATCCGAAGGCCTGAGAACTAAGAGAGGCCATGGTCTAAGTTTCAGTCTGAGCCCAAGTCTGAGGCAGGAGAAGACCAGTGTCCCATTTCAAAGACAGCTCAGCAGAGAGAAAATTCTTACTCAGCCTTTTATTTTATTCAGGCCTTCAATGCATTTGGTAAGGCCCAGCCACATGGGAGAAGGCAATCTGCTTCACTCCGTCTGCTGATTTAAGTGTTAATGCTCTCCAGAAACAGCCTCACAGACACACCCAGAAATAATATTTAACCAGATATATGGGCATCTCATGGCCAAGTCAAGTTGACATATAAAATCCACTCTCACAAATACCTACTTGAAAAGTTGTTGTAAGGGTTAAATCAGAGACAGCCTCCAAAATACCCTGTATAGACCTGGCACATAGGAGATAATCAATAAATGCTAGTTCTCATCCCCATAATTTCCCACCAGTATTTTTTCTCTCAGTTTCACAGGAGACAGTATAAACCAGAAACTATTCACTTTAACGCCTAGCCCAAGTACCTGCACATGCCAGATGAGCTGTCTATTTTTGTTGATAGCAGACTATGGACTAAGTATGGGAAGTAAATTGATCCAGAACTCTTGATGAAGTGATCAGTGAAGAAGATGGGATTGGAAGAAGTGGCAGGAGTTCAACCAGAAACCAGAATGGAGTTCCCAGGGACCCTGGGGTAGAAATGTGGGTCAAAAAGGTAGTAAAATTAAAAATACATACAACAATCTGAGGGAAGTATTTCCAACTTATACAGTAGACAGGAGGTTGATTTCCTTATTATGGTGTGCTTTTAGAAACTTACAAGAAAAAAAAGAATACCCAAGGGGAAAATGAACAACATGTGCAGACAGGTAAGTCACAATGAAGAAATGCAAAGGACCAAGAATGTCATGAAAGAATACCATGATCAGCTTTACCAATCATCAAAGAAATTTTTCATGTATCTAAATACAACTTTTTTTATTAAAAATTAGAATTCCTGGTACTAGAAAGTATTGGAGGGTACAAGCAATCTCACATATTGCTGAAAGGAGAATATACAGATAGGATTTTTCTGGAGGTCAACTTGAACAAAAAGCCTTAAAATCAAGCAAACTCTTTGACTCAGTAATGACATTTCTTGAAATAACATCTGTCCTGAGGTAACAATACAGATGCGGGCAAAATGATAGTAGGAATTCTTTAGCAGGATATACAGCAAGGGATTGTTCAGCAGGCTGCTGAAAAATAACCTAAGTGTCCAACAATAGGGGAAAGATAGGTAGATGATAGCAAAATATTAATGGTGATTATCACTGGGAGATAAGACTGTAAGTTGTATTTTCTGCTTTTTGCTTTTTCTGGATATTTTAAATTTTCTATAGTAAACATGTGTTACCTTTTATAATAGTTTTGCCTTAAGAATGAAAGAATGATGGGTCTGATTATCCTGGGGAATAGGGGAATACTGTGTGGTTGACCCTGCACCTGCGACTTCTGGAACTGTTGTGTCCAGTTCTCTAGTCCTGGGGCTCTCACTTGAAGGAAGAATGAGGGTGGAGGCAGATTCCCAGCTGAACCACGGGTTCAGCTAACCAAGGTGGCCAGAGTAGTGTGGGAGGGATTCATGAGGACTGATGCAGGTTTCGGCAGGCAGCATTTGCTTTACTTAAATGATACTAGGAAAGAACAAAGTTTTGGAGTAGAATAACGGCATTGTCTCATACTCCAGGGCCTGAGAGGAAACCTGCTAATAACTATTCTGAGCTAATTATTCCCTAAGGGTCAAACAGTGCTTATGTATCTTAGTGGCTGCATTTAGGGAAGTTCTGTAAACAGACCAGCCCAGTGTTTGGGGAATATCAAATCAACTTTTGAGTTAAACATATCTTCATGAAGTCTTTTTCCTTGTAGGAATTTTTTAGCAGCTGGGAATCAGACTCTAACAATTCTAGAGGCCCCTCAGATATTAACCCCTGAGTTATTTGGCTTACCCAAACCATGCTTTCTCTCATACCCATACCTGAGCAAGGTGAGGAGCAGACCAGCAGAGACCAACACCCAGTGAAGCCACATGCCTGGGCTCAGTGTTACTTCCAGCAGCCAGTGCAGGCCTGGTTATTTCCCAGCTTCCTCTTCTCATCTACCCCACCCCAAAATACCTCAGGGCTCTTGGTGGTGTTTTCATGCCGATCTCTGAGCTTTGATAGGATTACAAAAGGCCAATGCAGTCAAGGAGGCCAAAGCCCACTGGTGAAGAGATGTTCCATCCTCCCCATATTGTGGGGAGCTGTCCTTTATAGATAGGACAGGTGTTGGCAGGTAATGCTCAATTCATGGTTTTTCCAACCTGGGATCTCCCAATACTAAATAGGCCAGGGAAGAAGTAGAGTCTCTAGAATCATAATCATGATGATTGATGATTTTGAGGAGGAAGATGTCGATAAAGATATCTACCATTCACTGAGTGCACACTACCACTGTGTGTCAGACAGTTGGTTGAGGGCTTTATACATATTACCTCATATTATTCTCATAATCTGAGCACTATACTTAGATCCATTTTAGGAGTGAGAGAGCCAAAGCTTAAGAAATGTAAATAACTTGCTTGAGGCACAACTAGTAAGTGGCAACGTTAAAATATGAACCCATATCTGTCTGACTCTGGATCCAAGCTCTTAGCCATCTAATGATACTGATCTTGAAACATGCAAGAGAAAACCAGTAAGGAAGGGAGGATGATCAGAGCACGCGAGAGAGCTCTCTCGCGTGCTCTCTCCCTCTCTCTCTCTCTCTCTCTCTCTCACACACACACACACACACACACACACAACCAAGGAACTCTTCAGGAAGCCAAGTGCTGGAGATCTTTATTTAGCTCCTAACTACTAAGAAAGGCAGGCCCTTTTGTAAGCCAACAGACTGTTCAGGATGGTTGTTTGGCTGAATATGATTAGGGGTTGGGAGATTGGCTTCTCTAATCCTACCATACCTCCCACCCTCTAAATACACTCCCTTTCCTTTCCTGGACTACTTTCAGTCAGTGAAGCACCGATCATTCTTGAATCTGTGGCTTCTCTGGAACAGACCCTACTTTTCTCCTTACCTTCCCTCTGGATCTGAAGTATATGTGTGACTTCATGCAGTCCTTCTGTGGAAGATTCTTCTGAGGAAGTAAGCTGGGCACCCAGCAGGTGTGCTCCCTGGCCCAACCCTTACATTCCTAAATGAACAACTTCCCCACAAGAGGCTAGGAGAGAATCCATGCAACTTGAACCTTATCAGATGCTAAAGAAAGACATTTTCTTCCCTGAGACTTGCATTGTCCATGTTGTGCAGAGAGTCAACTGTGGGGATGTGGCAGAGACTAAGAGTCTCCTGAGGGCCAAACCTAACCAATGTCCCTACTAATGACTCATGGTCAAGAGACCAGAACTGTTTTCAGGCTATGAAGCAGAAGGGGAAGCTACTCAGGACAGCAGGGTTTGGGGATGGGCCTTTTAACCTCTTGGTCCACATGAGGGAGATGCCACAAATCACCTTCTTCCAGGCCTCACAGTGCCTGTTAGTATAACAGCATACATACATTGTGTAGAGAGTACATTTTTAAAAATGATTTGAGGATTTCTTAAATTTAAACTTTCAATAGATAATCTATTCATATGGTATATAATTATAAATAAGTTGGGCTCCTGCTCCGTGTGACATGGAGGAAGTGTGCTTCACCCTTTCTCTCGCACTGACCACGACTATAAAGCCTGAATAGAATATGCAGAGGATGATTTGATGACAGAGAAAAGTAGCTAGCAGCAGGCAAATGGAGGAAGAACGTCAGAATTCAGAGTCTCATGGAATCCCACTGATGGTGAGCTCACATTTTTTCCCCTCGGTAACTTCTGACATGAATTCGAAGCATCCAGAAACCCAGAAGTAAGCACTGATGAGCAGAGAATGCTTCAGGAGAAGCCCTTGAGCTCCTCTTCAAAGACTGGGCAAAGGGACTTCTAAGGCTCCTAAGAGGATAGAAATAGCCCATGGTATTTTCTCTTATTTCTCTTCTCTTGTGCCCCAGCTCTCCCCAGCAATCTGGTGGTTCCAACAGCCGTAATGACCTACCAGAACTCATGACACTCAAAACTTCTCTGGGACAGCTACAGTTCTGGGAGGATGGGACAAAAAAAACACAACAGGAAATGATAAGTGTAGATGAAAATGTGGGGAAATTGGAACCCTTGTGCACTGTTGGTGGGGAGGAAACATCATATAGCTTCTGGGGAGAACACAATAGCAGTTCCTCAAAAAATTAAAAAATAGAAATCCTGTGTGATCCAGAAATTCCACATCTGAGTCGATACCTCAAAGAACTGGAAACAGGGTCTTGAAGAGATGTTTGTACTGGCAGGACTGAAAAATGGTCAGCCCCAGTGAAGAATGTTTCAGTTTTTCATCAGGTGGCATCCATTTCTAAGGTCCAATAACCACACACCAGCATATCTACCCTAAAGAAGTAAAAAATGTATGTCTACACAAAAACCTGTATATACATATTTATAACAGGTCTATTTATAATTGCCCCATGCTGGAAACAAGCCAAATGTCCTTAAATGAGTGAAGGTACATGGGAAGGTTGTGAATCTGTGTTACATCCATACATACAAAAGGATGCATTTTTGATCTGTGCAACAGTTTAGATGAGTCCCAAAGATAGTATGTTGGGTAGGGGAAAAAATAGTCTCAGAAGGTTACATACTACATGATTCCATTGACATAACACTCTTTTTTTTTAAAGATTTTTTTTGTTTATTTGGCAAAGAAAGAGCAAGAGCAGGGGAGCAGCTAGCAAAGGGAGAGGGAGAAGCAGACTCCCCCTTGAGCAAGGACCCCAATACAGGACTCAATCCCAGGACTCTGGAATTGTGACCTGAGCCAAAGGCGGACACTATACCACGGAGACCCCCAGGCATCCTGACATGACATTCTTGAAAAGACAAGATTACTAGGAAGGGGAATAAATGAGTGATTGCCATGGGTTAAAGGTAGTAGGACACAGTGACATTAAAGGGATAGCATAGTATTTTGTGGTTATGAAATTGTTTAGTATGCCAGTTATGTTGATATTGTATGAATCCATACATGTATTAAAATTGATAGAACTTTATTTTCTTGTTAACATATAATATATTATTTGTTTCATGGGTCCAGATCTGTGGTTCTTTGGTCTTATAGGATACACAGGGCTCATCATAACATATACCCTTCCCAATGTCCATCGAACTCTATTTTTAAAAAGTTTCTATAAAGGGTCAATTTTACTATATAGTAATTTTAAAAATAAAATTAAAAACTATCACATGAAGTCTTCTTCCCACCCTACCTCCCCATTCACCCTACTCCCACCCACACCCTCTCCAGAGATACCCACTCTTATTAGTTGTGTACACATCCTTCCAGAGTTTCTTTATGTATATATAAGCAGACATGAATATTACTTTCATTTTCCTTTAAGTTCTTACAAAATTGACACAGTTTACACAGTATTGATTTTACTTAATAATATATGCTGCGGCTCTCCCCATGTCAGATGTAGAGAACAGCTCTTTGGCTCCTAGATTCTGGGAGAAGGTTCCGTTGCAGCCTTGGATTTGGTTTAGCGTGCAAAATCCTTGAGGAAGAAGGATTTGTTCTCTAGGACTGACTGCTCCCCAGGGGCAGGGAGGGCCTATTTACTGAAGTGTTCAGCCAGGTACAGGGTACGCACAGGCCCGCTGCGCTGTGCCAGGGCTAAGTTACTGCCAGTAATAAATGCTCAGATTCAACTGCTATTGTCTCAGACTGCCTAGCTTATCTGGTAAATATTTGTAGAATAAATGGTTTCACTTTAGTGCGGGTTGGAAGGGAATGCAGGCGCTCCCATCCAAATCCTGGGCCCTGGCTGTCCGCTCTGCAAAGCCACGAGATACTAGAGGCTGGTGTCTGAACCCCTGACTCAGACATATTGACAATTCCCATGGCCAGGCTACCTCGGCCCCCTAACACCTGCATTTGGTGTTGGTCATACCAGACAATCCATGTGTCCCCAACATGATTCTTCCAGGTGCTTTTTAATTCCAGTGTTTGACCTTCATGGATCCTCAACCTTCGACTCCTGCTAAGAATTGTAATACGTTTCCTTCCTCGCACTCCCCAGAATTACTGGATATTTGAAAAATAACACAGATTTTTGGTTAACACGAACTCTTGAGCCAATCAAGTCACGATCGCTGTTGTTCTCAGCACCCTCCTCCAACGTGTGTAGAGGATCTTGATTCATTTCTTGATTCTCATGCTGGACTGATTATTCCATTTTAGATTTAGAGCAACGGAGGTCCCCACGACTTACTAATACCCAGAGAGATGACACAGGGCGGTAGAGTGAGAAGAAAGAAAGAGTACTGCTTTCAGCATCAGATATTCAAGATCTGAGGTCAGATTCTAGCTCTGGTACTTTCTAACTATGTGACTTTGACACGCAGCTTAGGGTTTCTGAGATTCAGTTTTCTCATCTATAAAACCCATGGGGTGATTGTAAGGCTGGAGGGACAAGATGTATAAAAACACGAGGTGTGGTACCTGGCATATCGCTGGTGTTCAAAAAAAAAAAATGCAGATATTACCGTTTTGCATCTTTTTTTTTTTAAGATTTTTTTTTTATTTATTTGACAGACAGAGATCACAAGTAGGCAGAGAGGCAGGCAGAGAGGGAGAGGGGAAAGCAGGCTCCCCACTGAGCAGAGAGCCTGATGCAGGGCTCGATCCCAGGACTCCGGGATCATGACCTGAGCTGAAGGCAGAGGCTCTAACCCACTGAGCCACCCAGGCGCCCCCGTTTTGCATCTTTAGACAGGAATTTCTACCAACCTTTTTGGGCTATGAGGGGGCACGGTGGAGTGTAATGGTCAAGCACGTCAGACATCCCGGGTTCACTGTGAACCCATAATGGTGTAACTGTGAGCAGGATACTTTATCTCTCTTGGCCTCAGTCTTCTTATCTGTGAAGCTCCGCATGAAGATAGTATCCCCCCCAACAGAGTTGTGACAATGCAGTCAGACGCTGAAGAGTAGTGCCCAACACATACAAAGTAGTCAATAGACATCATCAAGAACGCGGGAGAAGAAACAAGATGAGGAGCAAGACCAGGAGTCTCTGTTGATGTCCTATCTGCCAAGGACCCACTGGCTAAAACAGTCACACAGAAAGTGTACTCTATTCACAGTGAGAGGAAGCGCATCTTGCAGAGTATAGGGTATAGATAAATAATCCTATTTCAAGGGAGTCAAGATTGGGGGTAACTTACCACAGGTCCCTGGGGCTTTGACCCTGGCTGTTAATGGTGCAGATCTGGTTCAGGCACGTGACCTCATAAACAGCCATAATACAATAAATAATACATAATACAATACATAAAACACATAATACAATACATAGTAATACATAAAACAATACATAAAACACCTACCATTTATGGAGCTCCAACTATGGTGGGAGGGGCCATTCTCAGGAAATAGGAATATGAGCTGGGCATATTTCGGACTCTCTGTCTCTCCCCTCATGTAATTCTGTAATTCATGGTATGGGCTGTTCCATTTCAGGGACATACAGATGAAATAATAACAACAATGATGATAAAAGTAACAAATACTTTTGGTTACTTTCTATTGTCAGGCATTTCATGCATATTATCTCATTTAATCCTCATAATAACCCCATAGTCTGGATGTTATCTTTCTCATATTGTAGATGAGGACACCAAGGCTTTGAGAACAAGTGGCTTTCTCGAAGTCATATAGCTGGTGGGCAGGAGAACTGGAATTTGGACACTTTGAATCTGAAATCTTTCTTCTCATTGTCTCTCTTCCTCTTCCCCACACCACACACATTCTCAAGCACCTCTGTTTTCCAGACCCTCCATCTACACTGGGGAAGTGTACAAATATAGCAAGGATATTGGTGCTTACATGAACAGGAAATTTTATTGCTCAGATTTGTGAAGAATGTTCTGAGCTAAGAGTTGAATACAAAGCCCACGTGGGAGATGCATGTCCACAGGCTGAGGTCTGTCTTGTCTCATAGGATGGGGTTGGGGGGTGGGGGTTGGGAGGCCAGTGGAGCCTTGACTGATGAATCTGGAAGCCTACCCAGCTGATGCCAGCCTCTGGAACTCAGAGGCTGCTCAGAAGAGCTTCTGTATTTGTTTCCTCAGGCTGTAACAAACTAGCACAGACTGAGTTTAAAACATCAAACATTTACTCTCTCATGATTCTTCTGGGCAGAAGTCTGAACTCAAGGAGGGGCCATGCTCTCACTGAGATGAGCTAGAATCCTCCCCTGCTGCTTCTGAGAGTCTGAGGCTGGCCGTCCTTGGTGTTCCTTGACTTGCAACTGCACCACTCTAGTCTCTGCTCCATCTTTTCACAGTGTTCTCCTCTTTATTGGTGTCTGTGTCCATATTGCCCTCCCTCACAAGGACACGGGTCACACTGGATTAAGGGCCTACCCCCATCTTAACTTGATTTCATTGGCAAAGACACTGTGTCCTAATAAGGTCACGTTCACAGGTACTGGGCGTTAGAACTTCAACGTGTCTTTTGGGAGGACACAATTCAACCCATAACATGCACCATGACCTACGACTTGGGTGGGGTAAACATATTGCCTCGAAGTATTGTCTATGAGCCTTCACTGCAGCTGAGACAAGGGTTCTTCCAGGTGGCCCTTGGACAACTTACAAAGCATAATCCAGAGAGGTCAGGCGATACAGTTCCGTTCTCCTGCAGGTGTGGGATCATCCCTCAGTTTGCGACTGAAGATTTGCCAGGTCCTGGAAACATCTGGGAAGTGTTTTTGTTGAGGAGAGCTAAACATCTGAAGGAAATAATAGAATGGCATTCCTGCTGGGTGGCTCCCCTCTGATGCACTGCTCCTGCCCTGCTTCCTACTGCACCATGGTCTGCTGGCCTAGAAAGAACGTGGGCTTTAGAGGGAAAGGGCAACCCCCATCACTCGCTAGTTGTTTAGCTGTAGGAGTATTATTTCACCTCCTGGAGCTTCTCTTTCCCTCTGTCAAAATGGGACCTTCAAGGGACTCCTGGGTGGCTCAGTCAGTTAAGTGTCTGACCCTTGATTTCAGGTCAGGTCATGATCTCAGGGTCATGAGATCGAGACCCACATCGGGCTCCATGCTCAGAGTGGAATCTGTGTGAGATTCTCTCTCGCCCTCTTCTTCTACTGCTCCCTTCACTCAAGTTCTCTCTCTCTTAATAAATAAAATCTAAAAAAAAAAAGAAAAATAAAAAGCCCTTCAATACTTACTCAGAGTTGTAGTGACAATGCAATGGTAAAATGCACAAAGAAGTGTGCATAGTAATTGTTCAGTGGAGTGTTTGTTTCCTTCATCCCTGTCCTTAGTAGATAGGATCAGAAGAAGGGACATACCAGTTATCACTTCACTAGTTCAATTCAACAAATGTTTATTGAGCATCTACTGTATATCTGACTTTGTGCTGAGTCTGGGACTACAACAAATATCATTTCCTTTTTTTCTTTTCTTTTCTTTTTTTTTTTTTTTGATAGAGAGAGAGAAAGGGAATGTCCAAGTGTGTGCAGGTGGGAGAGGAGTGGAGGGAGAGAAGCTCAAGTAGACTCCCAGACTCTGCACTGAGCGTAGGGCTGACCTCATGACACTGAGATCATGACCTCAGCTGAAACTAAAAGTTGGGCACTTAACCAACTGAGCTACCCAGGTGCCCCAAGCTCAGTTCTTTTTTTTTTTTTTTTTTAAGATTTTATTTATTTATTTGACAGGCAGAGATCACAAGTAGGCAGAGAGGCAGGCAGAGAGAGAGGGGGAAAGGCTCCCTCCTGAGCAGAGAGTCCAATGCGGGGTTCAATCCCAGGACCCTGGGATCATGACCTGAGCCGAAGGCAGAGGCTTTAACCCACTGAGCCACCCAGGCGCCCCCCAAGCTCAGTTCTTAAGATCACACAACCAGGTAAAAATACAGTAAACTCCCTCCTGTTCTCTTTAGCATATTTCAATTTTTCAGGCACAAAACAAGCCAGTTTTGATGAAGGGACCCAGTCATTTCATTATATAAGACTCTGAAGCTCGGGGTGAGTGTTAAAGCCAGTGTTCTCTAAAGTCACACACACACACACACACACACACACACACACACACTCTGTAGGCCAGGAAGTCTGTGGTCTCAGAATATATTTTAACAGGCTTCCCTAGTTCTTGGAAGAACAAAAGTTCCCAGTCCAATAACCTGAGAACACTGAAGTGAGTCTGGTCTGGCCTAACCCTGAAGGCCTGGAAGACCCAGGGCTCCTGGGAGTTAGTAGTGTTAGGGAAGGTCTTCATAGGCCATGGAAACAAAGAGGATCTATTGCCCCTTCCTGGTCTGTAAAAAAACCCAGAATCCCAATTTTTATTTTGACGGCTGACAACTTTCAAGCGCCATCACCCTCTTTGCCCTTCTGTTCCAGGCTGCAGCAAGCTGTTAGGAAGGGCCAGGCACACAAGTGTGGCCCTTGATCATCAGTGGGAAGTTCAAAATCCACAATCCCTTGCTGGCAGGAGCCCTCCCTCTAGCCCCACCCCTAACCACCACAAAATCCAAGCCTTTTTCAGATCTTGGGAACCTGCCCTGCTCTCCCTAGAAGCCTTCTTTATGTGAGTAATAGAGTAATAACCTTTTAAATACCCCCCTGGCGCATGTGTGGTGTCATCTGTCTCAACATTTGAACCAGGTTTTGGGTGGGGGTACATCCCGTCTCTATGGAGTGACTCAACACAGCCTCTTTTGTTTTATCTCTAAGGCCTATGCTGCGCTAACAGATCTGGCATTACTTCTTCTGATTCCTTCACTGGGCCCCTCCACCTCTCTGCAGGGAGTTTCTGGGCAGAACAGGCCCTCGCCAAAATTGTGTGGTACTTGAAGTTTATTTGTTGGGGTCCCAAGCCTGTCCTTTGTTGTGCCCCCCTCCCCCTTTAGGACATTCCTCTCACATCCCTCGGCTTCTAAGTCCCTTATCTTCCTGCCCCACACCCATTCCTTTATTTAAAAGGGCAATGAAAAAAGGATCTGAATAACTCCTTTCCACCAAGGTCTGAATGACTTCTGAATTCGAAGACATTTCTTTTGTGGGAGGTAACCTTCAATTGTTTCAGCAAAAGAACTCACTTGCTATTGGTGGAATTGTAGGCTTCAGCAGTAGGATAAGCATCTGCATAGTTAGACTCCTCACTCAGCTCTCAAACACCTTCCCCTTCAACTCTCCAGCTAAAATTTCACAATTAGGGCTTCACTTCTTTGGTTCAAAGCTTCATTCTTCTTCCCAAAGGCAGCTCCTCCTCCCCCTTTAGTAACTGATACCCAGTGTATACACAATTATCGTGTCATTTCTCGAGGGCAGAATTTTAGGGGAGGAGATGGAGAGAGGAATGTTTGTTAATCTAAGATGGCAGGAACTAGGCAGAAACTTCACTGGGGAAAAGGTTACAGGGCCAGTAAGAATGGTCAAAATCCTGGATTTTCATCTGTCCTGATTTCCTGATTTTCATCTGTCCTGATTTCCAGGGACCTTAGGCATGCCTAGTGACACAAAGCACAAAAGAAATTTGACCTAGAGAATGTTAGTGCTGCCAGTGTCCTTAGAGGCCAGTCCAATCTCACACTTTCACAGATGAAGAAACCAACATTCAGAGAAGTGTACTCTCCGAGGTCACTGAGGGTCTAATACCAGAAGTAGGAATCAGCTCTCCCGCCTCTAAGAGGGCACCATCAGGATTGAAGTGCATCACAATTAATCTGTTAAAGCTATCAAGATTAGTCTTTGCAAAGACATTACTGACACTCACTTATATTCTGTTGTGCTTTCGTGAATGCGGAAGAAATGGGTGCTCTACTCCCTGGAACTGGCCTAGCCATGGTCATGTCCGTGCAAGTGTGGTGTGCATATGCCGTGTGTTTGGGAGTGTGTGTGGGTGTGTGTGACAGCAGATTACAGGGTGGAAACCTGAGTGCTACCATGTCAGCTTACCAGGGAATTGGGGGGCCCTCTTATGGACAGCTTCTCCCTCAAACCTTGCAATTTTAAACACAGACTGAGTGTGCTTCTTTCCTCTCAGCCATGTAAAAAGGTTATGGGGGCTCAGGCTAAATCCTTACTTGATTTAGGAGAACCATAGGATGGCTTAAGGAAAAAGTCCTGCTCTTTCCAAATCATTCACGTTCAGAGAGAGCCATGGCAATAAGTTTGTGCCTCAACACCCCAAGCCAGACCACCAGCAAAAGGAAATAGGCTGTCGCCCTTCTGGGTTTCTCTCTCAGTAACCTGATGTAATTTTGACCTCTTTTAGGGCCCAACATATTGAGTCTCATAAGACTCAGGCAGGATTTCCAAGTTAAACAAGGGAGAGAGGGCACCCCCTATTGTTTTCCTGTTATTCTGACCCCTGTGGTGTGTCCTGGGGCCATAGCGGGAGCTGTCAATGACACAGCACAGATGTGGGGGGCGGAGTCAAGGAATAACCAAAGTACAGCCCACTGCTTCTGAAATAGAACCAGCATGCAAATACATACCTACATATGTCTATATGTGTTTGCTTTCCCTACAAAAACTCCAATTAGCAAGAAAATTGCAAGTGACCATAATCCTCCAGCACGAAAGAGAGGCTGCGTGCTGGAGGTGGATTTTTCAAGTCCATCAGCTTCCTTCGCCAATGTGGTTCCCATTAGTCTGAGAGCTGCCCGTAAGGGCTGTCTCTTTCACCTGCTTCCTCTGATGAAGGTCTACAGTTGCCTTGTTGCAGTGGGAATGACTATGGGCTGGCTGGCTCCACTTGGAACCCAGGTTGGAAGGTGCCCTGCTTCAGCTCTAAGTGCCTGGAGATGTGACACCTGGGTCACGACAACCCATTCAATAGCCAAGTTCACTCTGCATATCTGGAGCTGCAGAGCAGCTGTTGACCCTCAGCCCTGAGGTTCAGCAGGAATAAATAAAATTTCTAAGGGTTTACCATCCTTGTCAGCTTCCCCTTGTCAGTTTTCCTGTTGTTCATGGGAGTTCCTAGCCAGAGGAAGCAGAGTGGAAGGGGGAGCTAGCCAAAATCTTTTACCCCTATTTTCTCACTCCTACCCACTCTTGCCCAATAGCCTCCACCCCAGGATTATTCTAAAGCAGGGATAATGGGATGGAGTAAACTTTCTTCTTTTTTTTTTTTTTTCTGTAAACTTTGGCAACTGCTGCCTACTTTTTATTCAAATTTAGCTAATGTCTATTGAGTACCTATTATGTGCTAGGCACTGTGCTAAGTGCTGTCACCATTGTAATCTCAGACAATCCTTATGACAACCCTTCAAGGGAGAATTATTATCCCCATTTTACAGATGGAAGGATTCTGAGATCAGGTGGGGACCCAATTACGGAGGTCTTGAAGGCAGAAAATGGAAATGGAGGGCCATCAACACTGTTGAGGACAAATAAACATAAATTCTAGCCATGACTTTGTCTTTTCCTGACTGTGTCACATGGGCAAGTTTCTCAACTTCTGAGCCTCAGCGTCCTGATTAGCAAACACAGGTAGCCTTATAGGGCCATGAGGATTAACTGGATAGTATACACGTAGTTGGCACACTGTCTAGCACCCCAGTAGGTGCTAAATAAATTAGGTGATGATGATTTTTGGAAAGGGGTCTAAAAGATGAACACACGATGAAATTGAGGAGGGAGATGCTGGAGATGGGCATTGGAAATAAAAGGCTATAGGTTTTGTCTAACATTTTCAACAGAATTGAATGAGAAGGGGATGAACAGGGATAGATAAATCTATCAATAAAACAGAGCAGAAAACCCAGAAATAGATCCAATGTAAATTGGACTTTAGTTTATGATAGAGGAAGCATTATAAATTAGTGGAGAAATTATGAGCCATTCAATAAATATGTTAGAATAACTGGCTTCCTACGTGGAAAAAAATTACATTAGATTCTTACCTCACACCACACCCCAAAATAAACTCCAGATGGCTTAAAGACCTAAATGCTTGAGGGAATGTTTTTATGATGAGGAGGTAGGGAAGGGTTTATTTTACAAGACGTGAGACTCAGAAATCAAAAAAGGAAATGTCAAATTTTAAAACTTCTGAAAAAAAAGTTACAACACAAGTCATAAAAAATTGATATTTGAAATACATCAATAAATTCTTTAAGTCAATTTAAAAAATCCTTTAAGTCAATTTTAAGCCCAACAACACCAAGAGTTAAGACTTTAAGTCAACAATTTACAGAAAAACCCTGAATAACCAACATATATGGGAAAAGATATCTGGCCCTCACCAGTAAACAGGGATATTCAATCTAAACAACAAAATTCAATTTCACGTTTTTAGCTTGGTAATAAATGAAAAATTATGGCAATACCAAGTATTGATTAAAAATGCAAGGAAATAGGAATTCACTGGGTAGGCAAAATCATTTTGGAGAACAATTTTGACAAACTCTAATAAAATTGCAAATACACATACCCAACTGAACTAGATGAGCACCCACTTCTGGAATATATCCTCGAGAAAACTTTGTACTTATTTTATAAACACTCCCTACAGAAACCAAAAAAAATCCTGAAACCACAAAATGCCCACCAGTGAAAATTTGGATAAAATGAGTAAATGATGGAGGATCCATGTGGAATATTATACAGCAACCAGGATGCATGGATCCCGTCTATAGGTAGCAGTAAAGCCAGATCTAGACAACACAATGTTGAGAGAGAAAGGCAAGTTGCAGAATATATGTAGAATATGATACCAGTTTTCATATGAGCTTAAAAGCATGGAACGAGGTTATATCCTATTTATCAATACTTGGATGTATAGTGAAAATGTAAAGAGAAGGACTGGGGACACACAGAATTCATTAGAAAGGAAGGGAGAGGAATAGGCCTGGTGTGAGGACATAAGGTATTTTAACTCTGTAATGTTTCAATTCTTTTAAAAAAGATCTGAAGTGGGGTGCCTAAGTGGCTCATTTGGTTAAGCCACAGACTCTTGAATTTGGCTCAGGTCATGTACTCAGGCCTATGGCATCAGGCCCCGGTCAGGCTCAGCGGGGAGTCTGCTCTAAATTCTCTCTCTCTGGGCATCAGGGCGGCTCAGTGGGTTAAAGCCTCTGTCTTCCGGCTCAGGTCATGATCCCAGGGTCCTGGGATCGAGCCCCCACATTGGGCTCTCTGCTTGGCAGGGAGCCTGCTTCCTCCTCTCTCTCTCTCTGCCTGCCTCTCTGCCTACTTGTGAGCTCTGTCTGTCAAATAAATAACTAAAATCTTAAATAAATAAATAAATAAATTCTGTCTCCCCCTCTGCCCCTCCCTCCTCTCCTCTAAAAATAAGGTAGTAAATCTTTTTAAAAGAGCTGAAGTAAATTTTTTAAAACTAAGCATTTGTTCATTTTGGGTGGCAGGCACATAATTCTTTTCAGGGTTTTATTTTGTTTGTTTGTTTTTCTTAAAAATAAGCAGATCTGGGATCACTCTCCCTGACTTCTTTTCATAACTAGTCCCACCAGTTATGGGAGAAACTTCCCTTATCTTGTCTCTGAGAGTGTCTTTTCTTCCCAGGGCTCCTAGCTTTATCAAGGAATTTTACCTGTCTAGAGTTCTTCTAGAACTTCTAGTAGGCGTCATGTTAAAAGCAAAGCATCCATTCTAGTGATCTTGGTGGAAAAATTATATAATTTTAAAAGTAAGTGAGTCAAGCTCTGAAATTAAAACTGAAGGACTATTGCGTCAGTATGGACACAACAGGAAACAGAATTCACCCCCGGAAGGCTCTGAGACTATTACAGAAGTGTGGGCAGGAACCCATAGGGACGGTGAGGCACCCAGAGATCAGCAGTGTGGGAAGTCATTATCACCCCAGGGCTTTGGGGAAAGGGAGTAGAAAGAATAGTGTGACTGTGTCCCACTGAAAACTGAAAGTACCCAGTAGGGACTGCCTGGTGGAAGCCTGAGTCATGAAAGCCCTCAAAAAAAGACAGAGAGAAGAGCAATGCCGACAGAACTATGAAACAGCGGAGAAATACCCCATCTTTCCGCCCAGCCTCTAACCTCTTCTAGGTGCCTCTCATTGGCTCAACCCAATTGGAACCCGTTACAAGGGATTCTGGGAGATGTAGTCCACAGGGGGTCAGCACCCTGAGGCAGAGTAGGTAAGAGCTGGCTTGGGGATGCAAGCAAATGGTAACTAACCAAACGAAGAGCTAGAAAAATCCCAGTTATGGAGTTAGTGAGTGATAGTCACACATTTTAGCTTGAAATAATAGAAAAAATAGACCTGGGCCAGCTGCCTTTGGAGAGAGGTCAGTTAAGGGAGTAGAAACTAGAGAAGAAAAAGGAACAGGGTTCTTGCTGCACCTCTGGGAAAAGAGGCTGGCAGACCTTACTAGGCCCAGGGTGAGGGACAGAAGTAGGGGTGCAGAGGCGTCAAGCTGGGACCAGAAGGAGTTGGCAGACAGTGGCTATCAAGCCCCATCTGTTTCCTCCATGTGGGAATTAGTAGATAGCCATGGCTTCTGAGTGCACTGATGTGGAAGAAGCAGGTGAGCAGGAGGGAGAAGGGCCTTGTGTGAGACCTGGCACCTGCAGGTAGGAATTGCCAAGAACACCCTTCAGCCTGAGGCTGCCTGAGGTCCCACGGAAAATAGCGCTTATCCTACTAACCAGGCTCCAGAGGGGCTAGAGAACCTTCAGGAATCCAGGCTGGCTGTCTCCCCCAGGAGCCCTTCAGCAGACAAAGTGACACCCACCTACTCATTAAGGAGATTTCTCTCCACTTCCAGCTCTTCTGCCAAGGTCTTCTTGGCTTGAATGAGACACAGAGAGAAGAGCAATGGGGGACAGCTCAGGCCAGGGCCCCATCTGAGACTTTTCATACTCCTCTCCTGTCCCCATCAGCACTTTCCTAGTGTCTGGTGGGGTGTGTGAATTTAGGGGCTCCATAGTTTAGCAATGGCCCGTAGTGGTAGGAGAGTTGCCCACAGGCTCCTCTCTTGGCCGTGACATTTCTGTGGTGTTAGGACTTCCATTCACCCCACCCGGAGGCTGCTGTAGTCAGGGAGACAGAGTATCAGTCTCTTAAATGTGGAGGGGTGGCTCTTAGCCTTCTTGGGGGTCCCAAGTCCCAACCATGAAACGTTGTAGTTATCCATCCACAAGATTCTATGGTCTTTAAGGACTGAAGCTGAATTTGGGTTTTTAAAAATATTTTTTCATTCCCACAGCACATATCCAACTCAGACACCACTTAATTTAATCTGGTCCAGCTCCTTCCTTTCAGAGATAAGGTGACAAAGGCTCAGTGAAGGTGAGCATATTTCCTAGGGGAACACAATGAGGACAGAGCATATACTGGAACCCAAGCCCCCATTCCTTGTCTACTGCTCTTTCTCCTTGGGCAGCATTACTCTGTCCTCTTTGTTCTAAGTTGACTTCCTGAGGGGAGGCTTTCCTCCAGGTGAGGGGTAGAGCATCTGGTCTCACAGGTTTCCTGACTGATGGCTTCCCCACTCAACACAGATGGGCTCTTCCTGGCATCGAGCTGGGTGCCATGGAAAACTCTGAAGTCAATTTTTTACAGGAAAATGTGTGCTGCCAACTCAGGCTCCCTGGGGGACATTTTAGCTGCATGACTCATGGGATATTCAGAGATCCTGCTCCATTTAAGGGTGATCTATTTACAAGCATGTGTAGGTTTTTAGAATTTTACAGTAATTTGTGGGGAGGGTGGAGTATATATTCAGAATGTATGGGTCTTTCCTGGACTGTAAATAAAATGTGTGTGTGTGTGTGTGTGAGAGAGAGAGAGACAGAGAGAGAGAGAGAGAGAGAGAGAGGAAATCATGTAGGAGCTTTCTAGAAACAGATAGCTAACTCTTTTCAGATCCAAAAGGATATTCTACAAATTAGACCTTCAGAGTATCCTTCTTGGTTTAGCTGAGGTGCTGGCTGAAGGAGCAGACACAGGGAAGAGACGGGGGCTAAGTGAAGGGAGCAGCCTCTTCTGCAGAGCCCAGGCTTAGCCATGATTCCATGATAGTAATTCAGGAAGAAGCATCATGCTCTTTCTCTCATTACCCCAATCTCTAAACTGTTCTGCAGCACTCTCTGTGGGAGGCTGAAGGACCTGATGCTCCCCTCTTGTAAGTGTCCTTTGCCCTACATCTGGGAAGGGATAGACGCCATCCCAGCAACCCATGGTGAATCAGCTTGATGCCCAGAGATTTTGCTGGTTGGAAGCAGACTTCACCTAGAAAAGGTACTTCCAAGTGCCCCCTTATCACCCTGGTTCCTCTAAAGGACAGTGGAAATCTCCTGATCTCCGGGGAGGGGAGTTTTAGGAGCAAGATGATGGAGGAAGGAGGGCAGGCCTATCATAGCCACCCTAGCTTAGCCAGGAAAGGAGATGTGCAGACACTCAATCACTCAAAGAAAAAAGCCTTAGAGCCATTCTCTCTCTCCCCCACCCCAACCAATCCATCAGAAGTCCTGTTAATGCTAGGTCCCATGAAGATCCCAAACTTGTGGGTCTCATCCCATCTTCCCACTGAGCTACCTTCGGTCAAGCTCATTTTGGTATTCTCCCTAAAGGGACCTTTTGACTGTAAAGGGGGTTCTGAATTCCTTCCAAACCGCTTGCCTTTCTTCTCTTCCAAGACCATCTCTTCCTGGGCCAACTTGCCTTCAAATAGCCTGTGGGAAGGAATACTTTTGCACGAGCCTCCCCAGAAGGACTTTTGCTGCCCAAAAGCCAGTCTAACTGGCTCCACTAAGGGGCTCACATGGCTTCTGCAAAGCCAGCTCCAAGTCCCAGAGGACTCAGACTGCAAGCAGGGACCAAGCTGAGATCACCAAGCGCTAAGGACTGGCTGGACTTCAGAACACTCTATTGCTTGATCAGAGAAGGAACTGAACTCGCCACACTCTGAAAGCCTCTTGCCACAGCTCACTCCAGCCTGGTCAGACTGGCAAAAGCACCTCATTTCTAGATCTCTTCTACAACCAGCACACCAGGGGTCAAATAGCCAATGTCCTGATGAAATGTACAACATTTACACAATGTGTACACAAGTCAACACAGCAGGGAAGTAGAGGTGGGCATCTTAAACTCTTAGGACTTTTAGGCAACCCAAAGAGATCACCCTTCTTGTTCACCCTTCTTGTTACAATCCTAATTATAGCTCACATTTATTGTGATGCTTACCTTGTGTCAGGCACTGTTGTATGTACCTCATTAGCTAATTTATTCCTCTCAACAACCCTGAGAGATAGTCAGATATTGCTACTGTCCCCATTCTACAGATGAGAACACTGAGCCACAGAGAGGTGAAGTGACTCTCACAAGGTCCCCTGAGTCGGTAAGTGGCAGGCAGCCGAGCATGAATGTGTGTTCTCGTTTTATAAACATGGAATGCCTAGCTTAAAAAAGAAACATTGCATCCTTCTCTCTGAAGCCTTTGCTCCCAGCACTGAGGACAGGAGTCAGGGCTTAGGCTGTGGTATGCGTGGGCCTTAAACTCCCAGTAAGCAGTCTTCAGTCTCCAAGGGCTTCATCCAGTGCTGAACATTCATTAGAGTTGAATGTAAAATCTCTCTGGTGTCCACTCTGGTGGGAGATGGGTATTTAGTGCAATCTAATACTCCACTTGGATGCATCCTACAGGCTTCTCTATCTGCAGGAGTCAGATAACAGCAGAGTATCAGAGTGATAAGATCACACGCTGACCTGGTGATTGGCTATCCTGCAGAGCTCAGGTCCTATGGACGTGTAAGGTGTAAGAAAGTCAACAGAATGTTCACTTTCATGACCCTCTGATACTCCTGAAAAACATTCTAGCAGTTCCTAATTTCTAGTTGCCTCTGGGCCCTTTTGTATAAAAGTAGAGTTGAGAACACCTAACCACATAGCCTTAGACCCAGTAGCCTGTTAACAAAGCTTTCTAATTGCTGGAATGCCAAGTGAACCACTAGCCTTGAAGACTCAACTTTGCCATTTGGTAAAACAGAGAGGATTCCCTCTAACCTTGAAAAATAGCTGCATAATAAAATGTTAAGGTAAGGGAAGTGCCCGCAAGGAAGAGCTCTTGAGGAAGAAGGGATATTCCTTACAGCACAAACAGAGGGTCAAGTCCATCTGCCAATGGATGTACCATTCACAGGCCAAACTGTGGCATCATTAAGGATAGATCTTTTTTGATCAGAGAAAGTTGGCCCAAAAAGCCAAGGTAGTCTTTTGATACTCAGGGCGAAAGGAATGTTTTCACCGAGAAAATATTATTTGAGTTCCTACAGGATGACAGATGAGGCCTGGGAACATAGCAGGGGAAAGCTTGCATTTCTGTGGAGTTCACAGTCTTAAGGGGACAATGGGCAGGTCATCGGGTAATTACAGTGTAAAGGTGCAGCAGGGATCAGCATAGGTGGCATAGGAGGGAGATAGCACAGGTGTCTCTCTGAATCTTGAGGAGTCAGGAAAGGATTGCCTAATGAAAGGATGTTGATCTCAACATTTGAAGGGTAAAACAGAAGTGGGAATTGTGGAAAAGAGAGCCTTGGGTGTGTGCAAAGATCCAGAAGGAGAGTGGAAACTAACGGGGGCAGAGCAAAGGGGAGGAGAAGAGAGCACACGCCCAATCTGTGGGGGCCCCTCAGAGATGTGAATCTAGACGACTTCTACCTTATGTCAGGAGAAACAACCAGGGTACACTGCAATGCCGCAGGACCACTTACCTTTCCTATGCCACTGAAAACATGGCCCATTCAGGGAGCTACAAGATCTCCTGAAAGGGCAAGAGATGGGATTTAGAGGTTAACAAGAGTGTGGAGGGCATCACCACTTCTATCTGAGGTGGGCCCTTATCCTGAGGGTAGTGGGGAGCCACTGAAGGATTCCAAGCAGGATCTAATTTAGATAGATCCTCCTGGCAGTACTATGGAAGGTAAATTGGAGTAATAAGACCAGAGGTGCGAAACCACGGCTCTCATTCTGGAGGATGATCACAGTGGCCTAATTCTGGTATAAAATATTCAAGACAACACTCATTCTTCATTTTCATCACTTCCCCGTCGGTGCCTATGCCTTTTGGAGCTCTCTGAAGTCGATACATTTGCTTTTATTATCAACATTCAGCAGGAAGAAAGGGATGGTGCCCAGTTCTTGCTCTCCGGAGCTCACTCACGTCTCTCTCCAAGAATATCATGACTTTGCTCCCCAGCCCAGGAAGGAAATACCATTTCCCCAGCTCTTTTTACTCCCCCCCGCAAAAGTCATTCTTCATTTGCTGCCGTGAGATGTTTGTCTCTAGACAGTGTTTGGATTCCATGAGCGTGTGCGTGTGTGCGTTGCTGTCCAGCTAACGGGTGGCTCTGCTTTTCTTGGTTTCCTGGATTCAGGCAAACTTCAAACAGTGCAGTTTGCTCCTGATGCTTATCTCCGCAACCCATTTCTCAGAATGTCTTGCCCATTAACTTTCAAACAGCACCATTTTCAGTGCCAAGCTGCTTGCTTCAAGGTTTGGAGCGCCACTGGAGCATAAAACAATAGCATTTCTGCCTCCACCTCCCTTTAATTTCCCTAAACCTTGCCTACCATTCCCCTAGCTCCCAACAAAACAAAACAATGCTTTGCACTTCCTGAGAAACACCCTTAATCTTGAACCTGCCCTTGGTCCCTGAAAAAGATTCATAGGTCACCATATAATGCATTTTAAGAGTAGTGGAAAATGCAGGGAACAACCTTCTTGCCAATGTGCTCCCCAAAGACATCAGGGATACTGAGCAAAAGAGACAGGATAACTCAGGACAATTCCACAGATCTCTGAGAATTTTTCAGTGGCTCCCCATTGCCTTCAGGATAAATCACAGACCCACTGGGTATCTGTGTTCTTTTAGACAGTGACTCCCCGCTCTTAAGCCCTAGTGGGCTTTTTATTGAGTAAAGAGTGGGTGACTTGGAGACCTGTTGAAGGTTGCCTGAACCAGGGGAAGAGCTCCCCCTGCTGGCGGGCAGCTCCCAGGTTGCCCATGTACCAGACGGCACTGGGTGTGTTCTTGGAGGTTTGTGCATTAAATCGAATCATAAGATAAGTGCTCTTGGGGTGTGCACTTTTAAAAGGAAATCCATGGCAAATCCTTTTGTGAGGCGAGAAATCCTTTTGTGATGGGCAATAATCATCGTTCTTCTCCAGCCCTTCATTTGTTGATGCTGTGAATTGGAGGATTTATTGAAGGGGTTCTCTTGATGCTGGTGATCCTGTTGAAGACCCTGAGCATGGTTCCTGGGAAAAGGCCATGGCATCTGAAGCTGAGCCCCACATGCTGGCACACTGGACATTTCCATGGTTTTCTGAGGCTCCTTGTAACCCAAAGCTTGTCTTGGTGGAGTGGTTGGTGCTTCTCAAAACCTAACTGGGGGATGTCGTCAGCATCCCCAAGAGTCCTCCACTGGCTGATTTAGCTGGACCAAGGCGCACATTTGGAAATGGGTCAGCTCCTCCTGTGGGCCTTGGCTATAGAATGATCAGGAGGGAGCAGGAGGGAGAGGGCAAAGAGAAACACCCGTTCCATCAGAAGGGTATCAACATTTCCCCAAAGGGATTGTGCCTGTCACAACTCGAGCTGTTTTTCCTCGCTCCAGATGTTGTGTATTACAGAATCCTTTGTTGGTAAGCACACACATGGCAGCCTTGGCCGCAGCCAGTGCCAGCCTGAAGGCTTCAACAGTGGGGGCTGTAATTGAGCATGAAGTATGATGTACCGTGCACCAAGGTCTGAATGTTGTGCTTCTGAGAGCACCAAGCTGTGCTGTTCCCAAAAGTGCAGACCCAGTTCTGCTGTGAATTCTTTGTCACCAGGTATCATGAGGACCCTGTTTGAGCCTGGAGACTGGGCCCAAGGGAACGAGTCATGGGATTAAGCGTTAAGGCTTGATCTCTTCTGCGATTTGAACTCTTGCTGTGAGAACCCACCTTCAAGGCCAGTCTCATGATTTCACCTGCAGCTCAGGGAGATGGGCCGGGTCCTTTCCCAGACTTCGCAGAAGTCAGAAGAAGCCTAGAGAGGCCAGGCTGCTTCTCTGTAGTTGATTGGTGTACTGGAAATCACCAAGGAGACTGTCTTGTGGGATCCCTGCTAATCCAGCCATTGAAGGGGGCCAGAAACCACTGGACTTGAAAATTATGTTCCCAGCACCTTGAGCTCTGAGCGTGAAGGGAAACCCAGAATAAAAAGCATAAAGACTCTTTCCTTCTTCAATCAAAAGGGCAGACAGGCTACACGCATTTGAAAGTGGTTATAAACACCAGACCCACCAACTACAATTTAGGAGGTCTTCTATGTAATCTGCCCGGTCCCAGATATTTTAATTCTATGTTGCAGGCAAGTTAAGTGCCAGCTGGCCGCTGACCGACCACGCTCAGGGTTCAGTTCTAAACAGCACTGTTTGGGAAAAGTTCAATCTAAAACAGACAGCTCTGGATGTGTTTAGGTTTTGCTTTCTTTCCACTTTTAAATATTAAAAATTGACTCCAGCTGTGGGGTAGAAAGTAACGCCTAACCTATAAAAACATTGACAAATAAATCACAATGCAATTTGCTGCGCATTTTTGTGAGGTCTAAACACCAGTTCTTGAAAGGAATTTTCCATTATTGCATTTTGGGAAGATAACTTCTTCATGAAAAATTCATTTGACTTTTATATTTCATAAAATCATCACATCGCATTCCCACATTTGGGATCTGCATGTGGGCTGGAGCACCCATGGCGTTTAGCTTGGCTTTCTAGACTCCTAAAACTCTCTTCTGTGACTTTTGCAGGAAGGGGGAGAACTTCAGGAGCCTTGTCTGGTTATGCTGTATCCCCTGCTTGAGACCCTGTCCTTCAAAAACAACCAAGCTAAGTCTCAACAAAGGACAGCTTTTTTTGAGCTTGATTGAAAGCCAAACTCCCCTCACTGAACTGTCCATGTATGCACACCATGACGTACCACCCCCATCCAGGTGAGAAAAGCCCTCAAATGCCTTATTCCTTGGTGGTATCACTATGAAGAAATGGCGCTTTTGCTTCTGAGATAAGATTAAAAAATTGCATGGGAGACTCAGAACAGAGGAAGGGAGAGGATTCTGTGTGAATTAGAGACTTTAAGAGACTTTTTTCCAGAAATGATGCTGAGCCCAGCCCAGTTCACATGGTATCTGTCAGTAAGGTAGGCTTGCTGCATTAACAAACAGCCCCAAATTTCAATGACTTATTTCTGCTTATATTACCTAACCACCACAGGGCCATGGCACTGTAATAATCGTGCCAGTGTCCAAAGGATGGAACAATCACTATCTGAGACATTGCCAGGGTTCATGGCAAAGTGAAAGGACCATCTTGGAAGGCTGTTCATAAGTCATTAAATGCTCACAGCCAGTTGGGCCTGTGAGCTGGTCACATGGTGCCATCCAACCTCAGAGTATGCCCAGAAATTAAATCCTACCTGTCCAGCAGACAGAGTTGGAAAGACTTGGAGTGTGGCACTGATGGATATGACATCCAACATGTCTACCTAAATGTGGAGGTCCTTCTGCAGTATCTGTGTTAATCAGCAACCCTGGCCTCAATAAGATCATGACTCTGGTAGTAAAGCTGTGGGATCCAAAATGGGTCAACTACAGTCAGGCTTAGTGGATACCTTCTTGGTATGTCTGCCCTGACCCTCCTCTTCTCTGACCACTATACCCAGCCTACCTACTCACTGGGGTGGCTCCAGAAGCTGCTGCTGGTACTACACAGCCCGGTCCTAGATCCAACTGATTGGATAAAGGGAATGCACGTAACCAAAGCTGAACCACTAGGACCCTCTGTCCCAGAAATTTAGAACTGTGGTTCAGGAACAGCACATATAAATTTGGAAGCTCTGGTAAAGGTTTTTTCTGCCACAGGCATGGAAAAAACTAATGAAATTGAACTGCGGGGCAAAAAGAATGAGTCAGGCGACATGCAGGGAGAAGTGAATACAAGAAAGCCCACGGAGAGAGAGAGTGAGAGAGAGAGAGAGCGAGCATGTGTGAGAGGAAGAGTGGAGGGTGAAGGAAGGAGAACCCCAGCCTACGTGCCTTGCACGTAGCCACCTGATGTAGCATAAACTGGCACTTGGTTGATAAGGAAGAATGAATGTTGTACAGGCCAATGAAAGTGCCCACCATAAAAGACAATTACTTAGACCAAGGGCATTGAGTGTCTAGAGCATTCCTATTAAAATACTGACAGTCATGGGAAAAATAAACCTGATACTATTACCAGCCATAGCCATTTTATGGAGGGTGCATTTAGTGAGTTAGGCAGCCATTTGGTGTTGTCCTTAGGGAATAGAGCCCAGGATTAGTTAAATATATACAAAATAGTCAAATATATATAAAATAGTAAAAAAAAGTATGTATAACTATCAAATATAGAGAGCAACGGGGAGCAGAAAGAGAGAAAGAGAGAGAACATTGAATTAGAGAGCTTTTATTAACCTCTTAAATCTGTATTCTTTTCTTTCATGCCAAGAGTCCTGGTTCTCAAGGACACAGGGAATGATAGAATGAGAATATTCCACAATTACTTATTTATTTTATCTCATAATTCATACACAGCAGCCTCAGCCCTTTCAGAGTCACAACATCAATCCCACCATCATTATGACCAAAAACATTTAAAAATGTTTTGTATATGATCTCTCCATTTCTCCCACCATTAAAAAAAAAAAAGTTGTATTATATCTACACTGTCAGAGCATAGAGCTATTAAATGCTTTCCTCTCCCTCCTGGCCTTCATTTAGTCTTAGTGTGACAAATAATTATAGTCATCCCCCCCTTTTTTAAATTTATTTTTTATTTATCTTCAGCATAACAGTATTCATTATTTTTTTCACCACACCCAGTGCTCCATGCAATCCGTGCCCTCTAAAATACCCACCACCTGGTACCCCAACCTCCCACCCCCCCGTCACCTCAAACCCCTCAGATTGTTTTTCAGAGTCCATAGTCTTTCATGGTTCACCTCCCCTTCCAATAGTCATCCCCTTTTATCTGCAGTTTCACTTTCCATGGTCCTGCTTACCCATGGTCAACCTGGGTTTGGAAGCAGATGATCGTCCTTCTGATGTATTGCCAGAAAGTCATGATGCCCACGTCATTCCCTTCCCAGCATCTTGTCATGTAGGTATTTTATCCATCTCAGATCATCACAAGAAGAAGGGGAAGTACAGATATTTTGAGACAGAGACCACATTCACATAACTTTTATTGCAGTGTATTGTTATAATTGCTCTATTTTATAATTATTGTTAGTTACCTACTGTGCCTCATTTATAAGTTAAACTTTATCACAGGTATGTATAGGAGAAAACATAGCATATACAGGGTTTCATACCGTCCTTGGTTTCAGGCATCACTGGGGGTCTTGGAACATGTCCCCTGTAGCTAAGGAGGACTAATGTATATACTTAATGCTCCCCACAAACATCTTTCTTGTTATTTTGATTGTTCAAAGTTTGTTCTCTAGTAGATCCTTCAGGGTGGTCTATGGGACCATTTTCCCTAAATTGTCACATGTTGATAGCAGTATGTCTGTACCTTTTGCAATTGAGAGGAAGTTTTACTGAATGAAAGATCTTGGCTCCCATGTTCTTTTCTTGATTATCTTACATGTTACTCTATTTCCTTTTGTCATAAAGTGGCACTATCAAAGCCTGATGATAATCTAATTTATTTTCTATTTTTATGCCACATGTTCTTATTTTCTATTCCCCAAAATATTTTTTTCTTATTCTTTAAAGTCTCATGATTTTATTGAAATCTATCATGGAATTGGTCATTGGTACACAGTATGCTTTTTTCTCCTGATGAATTAACCCTTTGATGTATGAAGATAGCCTTATTTCTCTCTGGTAATATTATTTGCTCTGAAATCTACTTTGTGTGATATTAATATACCAGCTCTAGCTTCCTTTTTATTATTTTTAATTGTGATACAATATACCTAGTATGAAATTTACCACATTAACTATTTCTAAGTATAAAGTTCAGTAGTATTAAGTACATGCACATTGTTTTTACAACTAATCTCCAAAACTCTTTTCATCTTGCAAAACTGAATCTTTATGTCCATCAAACAAATTTCCCATTCTCCCCTCCCCCAGCACCTGGCAATTACCATTCTACTTTCTATTAATTTGACTGCTCTAGGTACCTCATGTAAGAGAAATCATATAATATTTGTCTTTTTTTTTAAAGATCTTATTTATTTATTTATTTGACAGAGAGAGAGATCACAAGTAGACAGAGAGGCAGGCAGAGAGAGACAGAGGAGGAAGCAGGCTCCCTGCCAAGCAGAGAGCCCAATGCGGGACTCGATCCCAGGACCCTGAGATCATGACCTGAGCTGAAGGCAGCGGCTTAACCCACTGAGCCACCCAGGCGCCCTATTTGTCTTTTTTGACTGGATTATTTCAATTTTCTTAATGTCTTCAAGGTTCATCCATGGTGTAGCATGTGTCATAATGTCCTTACTTTTTAAGGATGACTAATATTCCATTGTATGTATATAGATTTGTTTGTCTGGTCATATTTATATGTATAAGATTTTGTTTACTCAGTCATCTATCAATGGACACTTAGGTTGCTTCCATCTTCTGGCTATTGTAAATAATGCTGCTCTGAACATGGGTGTCTAAATATCTGAGACCTTTTGAATATATACCTAGAAAAGGAATTGCAGGCTCATATGATAATTCTATGATAAATTTTTTGAGAAACTACTGTTCTTTTTTCCATAGTGGGTGTCCCATTTTACATTTGCACCAGCAGTGCACAAGGAAGGATTCCAATTTTTCTACATCCTCACCAACACTTGTTATTTTCCTGGGTTTTTTGTTTGATAGTAGCCATCCTAACAGGTATAAGGTAGTATCTCGTTGTGATGTTCATTCGCATTTCCCTAATGATTAGTGATGCTGAGCTAATTTTCTCTTTGGAGAAATGTCTATTCTGGGCGCCTGGGTGGCTCAGTGGAGAAATGTCTATTCAAGTTCTTTGCTCATTTTTAATCAGGTTGTATTTTTCTTGTTGTTGTTATTGACTTGTGAGAGGTCTTTATATATTCTGTACCTTAACTACTTATCAGATATACAATTTGCAAATATTTTGTCCTATTATGTAGATTACTTTTTCACTCTGTTGGTTTTGTCCTTTGGAGCACAGAAACAGCTTTCTTTTGATTACTGTTAGTATATCTTTTTTCATTCTTTTACTTTTTACCTATTTGCCTTTTTAATCCATCCTGATAACCTCTGCCTTTTAATTGAGGGTGTTAAGACCATTTACATTCAATGTGATTATAGATTATAGATATGAGTAGGTTTAAATCTATCATTTTATTTGTTTTCTATTCATCTCATCTGTATTTTGTTCCATTTTTCTCTATTTCTGCCTTCTTTTTGGATTAATTGAATATTTGGTATGATTTTATTTTATCTCCCTTATTGACATAACAGCTATGACTCTTCATTATATAATTGTTGCTTTAGGGTTGATCATTTATGTCTTTAACTTATCACAGTCTACCTTCACATGACATTATAGCATTTAATGCATATTATAAGAGCTTTGCTTCTACTTCTCCTTTCCTGGACTTTATGTTATTGTTGACATACATTTTTACTTTTACATAGGTTATAAATTCTAAAATGCATTGCTATTATTTTTGTTTAAATAGACAATTATTTTTATTTTTATTTTTAATTTTTTAAAAAGATTTTATTTATTTATTTGACAGACAGAGATCACAAGTAGGTAGAAAGGCAGGCAGAGAGAGAGGAGGAAGCAGGCTCCCTGCTGAACAGAGAGCCCAATGTGGGGCTTGATCCCAGGACCCTGGGATCATGACCTGAGCTGAAGGCAGAGGCTTAACCCATTCAGCCACCCAGGCGCCCCTAGACAATTATTTTTAAAAGAAATTTAAATCATAAAAAAAATTACATTATACACATTTACTTGGCATTTTCTGTATTCTTTGTTCCTTTGTATAAAACTGTATTTCTATCTGGTACCATTTTTCTTCTTCCTTAGATGTCCATTTCTAACAATGCAGGTTTGCTGGTGATAAATTCTTTCAGCTTTTTATGTCTGAAAAAGTCTTTAACACTTTTTTTTTTTTTTTTGAAAGATGTTTTTGGTGGATGTGGAAGTCTTGATTGATGTGACCTTCTTACTTGCATTGCTTGCAAAAAGAGATCTGTCACCCTTATCTTGTTCCTTTGTGTGTTGAGTCTCTTTTATCTTTGGCTGATTTTATGACCTTCTTTTTATCAGTGGTATTAAGCAATTTGATTTTGATGTGACTTCACGTAGTTTTCTTCATGTTTCATATGCTTGGGACCCATTGAACTTCCTGGATCTGTGAGTTTATAGTTTTCATCAAGTTTGAGAAAAGTTTGGACATTATTTCTTCAAATAATTTCTTCAGCCCCTCTCTCCTCCGTCTCCTTCAGAGACTGCAATTAAATGTCTATTAGCCCATGGAAATTGTCCTAGAGCTCACCAATGCTCTGCTAACTTTTTAAAATTGGTTTTTTTCTCTCTGTTTCATTTAGATATTTCTATCTAAATTCTATCTAAATAAATAAATATCTAAATGTCTAAAACTAAATTTCGTTTAGTTTTCAAATTCAACTAATCTTCTTTTTTTCTACAACGCCAGTCCTCTCATCCAGTGTATTCTTAATCTCAGACATTGTAGTTTTCGTCTTTAGAAGTTCAGTTCAGGGGCGCCTGGATGGCTCAATGGGTTAAAGCCTCTGCCTTCGGCTCAGGTCATGATATCAGGCTCTCTGCTCAGCGGGGAGCCTGCTTCCTTCCCTCTCTCTTTGCCTGCCTCTCTGCCTACTTGTGATCTCTGTCAAATAAATAATTAAAATCTTAAAAAAAAAAAAAAGTTCAGTTCAGATCTCTCATATTTCCCATGTTTCTATTAAAGTTTAAAACATATAAAACATTGTTATAAAAGTTGTTTAATGTCCCTGTCTGTCAATAGATGTTAATGCTAACATCTGTTGGTTCTTGGTTGGTTTCTGCTGAGTGATTATCCTCCCTGTCTGGGTCCTCCCTCTTTGCAGGCATTAGTCCCAGGCCTGTGTGAGCATCAGGTATTGTTTCCTCCAATCGTCTCATGTGGTTCTTTCCCAGCCTTGGATGTCACTGATCAATACTTTGCTGAATGCCCTACATGACCCTCATCAGATTTCTGGCTTCTTTCTCAGTATTTCTTTCTGCTAACTCCAGCTCCTTTCGGTCTTCTTGGACTCATAACTCTGTCTTCTCAGCTCAAAGAATCTGCCAGATTCCTCCTGCCAGATTTCCTTTCTTGTGCCACAACCTGAAAACTCTCACAAGGTAGCAAGTTGGGACAATCATAGGGCTGACCTCAAATGTTTTCTCTATCTCAGGAATCACTGTCCTTCATTACTTGATGTCCAATGCCTTGAAACCATTGTTTCATACATTTTGTCCAGTGTTTTAAGTTGTTTCATACTGGAGGGTAAAGCCAGTCCCTGTTACTCCATCTTGGCCTGAAGCAGAAGAGCAATATGCTTTTTCAATGTATGATTTCATTTTTTTTTCAGGAACATTTTCTTGAATTATACATGTTAGTAATTTTTTTCTATTCTCTTTAATTTTCACCTTCAGGAATTTCTATTATCTGTATCTTGGACTTTCTTTGCCTGACTTCAATAATCTTTTTTCTCAAAATTTTTTATCTCATTCTTTATTTTTTTATTTTAAAATTTTACTTCTTTTCACTTTGATTTTTAAGGCATTAACTGTTGTGCATTTTGCTCTCATTATTCCTTATAGTTTAGTCTTTATTTCTGAAATAATTTTTTCTTTTATTTTTTACATCTTTCCTGAGTTGTCAGCTCAGTTATGAGTTTTTCCTATTTCTTTTTCATTTTTAAGAATTTATTTATTTAGGAGGGGAGGAGTCAAGATGGCAGAGAAGTAGCAGGCTGAGACTACCTCAGCTAGCAGGAGATCAGCTAGAGAGCTTATCTAAAGATTGCAAACACCTGCAAATCCATCGGCAGATCGAAGAGAAGAAGAACAGCAATTCTAGAAACAGAAGAATTTATTTATTTATTTATTTATTTTAGAGGCAAGCAGAGAGAGAGACGGAAGCAGGCTCCCTGCTGAGCAGAGAGTCCGATGCGGGACTCGATCCTAGGACCCTGAGATCATGACCTGAGCCGAAGGCAGCGGCTTAACCCACTGAGCCACCCAGGCGCCCCATTTTTAAGAATTTATTTTTAAGCAGTTTCTTCACCCAGTGTGGCGTTCAAACTTACAACCATGAGATCAAGAATTGCACACTCCACCGACTGAACCAGCCAGGCATCCCTGAATCTTTCCTATTTCTGACTTCTATTGTTCTTTCAAGTCTTCAGTTACTTTCTTAATGTCTTTTGCTTCATTTTGAGGTAGTAAGTTACAATTTTGATCTGTCTTATGGACACTTCTTTCCAATGTTTTTATTGTTTGCAAGGATATCATTTTCATTGTCTTCTGCTTTTAAGTAGTAACTTTGTATGGGCTTTAAGCATTGGTTATTTTTATGTGACATCTGTTTTCCTGAGCATTTAGAACAAGGAGGAAATGAGGTTCAGGAAAGCCTTTCTGCTTCCTTTTCTGTTATTGTGCAGTGTTAACACATACATGAGCTTGTTTTCTGACCCTCTGGAACTCTGTTCTTTCCCTCCACATTGGGATGGACTTCTTTTTTTCCTCCTTTACTCATCTATGTTCTGATCAATTTTTATTCCACTCCCATAGGTTTCTCTTAGCTGTGGGACTCTGTTGTGGAAGGGAGCTCTGGGTTGCTTATGAGAATTTAAAGGATGAGACAGATCCAGCCTCTTCAGGCATTCTTATCATGGGCACTTTTCTTAACCTGGTGTTGGAAAAATCAATACACTTCCAGTTTCAGTGGCCCCTCTCAAGTTAGCCCACTAGTGTACACCTGTGTACACCTATTGTCTGTTCTCTAACTTATCAAACCATGCCCAGCTGCCTCTCTCTCCTTCCTCCTGTGCGGATCTTGCTACCATGCAGATTTTGTGGCTGTTAATGGTCAGTCTTCATCTGCTTATATTTGGGGGTTGGTGAGGATAATTTGTTACCTAGTTGTGTTTAAATGTTTTCCATGGGTTTCTCAGCTTTTCTATCTAGTTGCACTGTCTGTTTTTATGAGGGCAATCAGATCGAAACCTCTGCTGTCATCACCACCAATTTCTGAAAATTCTGTACCATTGTCCAATATTTTGAAAGAGCTTCTTGCTCACTGACAAAGCCCTAGACAGACTGAAACCAGGAAAGGGAGGTGAGAGACAGGATTCCTACTAAGAAAAAATGGAGAAAAGCGTGAGATGGTTATCCAAATCTTTCAGTTTAGGTGCTGAGTGTAAGGGGATGGTGTTGATTTTTGGAGAGCTGCTTTGTTTACTTCTACTCAGTAAGTTTGAGTTCATCTTTTCATCATGAGACTCAAGAGGCCCTGTGATAGTTAGGGCACATACTGCCTGTTCTCACATCCATAGATCTCAAACCACTTCAGGCTCAGTAACTTGTAGTGTATTGTCTTGTTTTTAATGAAAATGGTCTATTTCCACATTCTCACTGACACTTATGACTTCCAGCTCTAATATTCTGTGCTTCTAAGGATCTCAAAATCTTTGACAGATATTTCATTGTATGGCTCTTTTTCTGACCTTGGAGATGCAATCCAGGATTTCAACTGCCCTATATCTTGCTAATATTAGTGATGGAATTAGCATCACAGGGTGATAAATTGGTAAGAGTCCCAGACTTCCAACTCATGCTTTCCTGCTTTAACCATGTTGCATTCCCACCTGAATTTGCCTATCCCACTCTGCAAAATAAACCCAGGTCATTTGTCAAGGGGACAAAAAGGCACTAGGCGATGGGTATGTCTAAATTATACTGGGCAGATTGCTTCATCTTTCTCCTTTTGAGTTGTTGGGCTTTCCTGGTAACCAGACATTGTGGAGGTGCTCAAGTATTGGCTATAGGTAACTGCCCATGTTTCATTTGAACCAGAGATATAAGGAGCCAAGGAAGAAAATGGGATAGATTCCCAGATGTGAAGAACTGTGACATTGGAAAACACAGTGGAATTAGGGTAAACTTTATCTCCAGATGGAAACAGTGTCTTTCTATGATGTCAAACTATTTACAAAACTATTGTGTTTTCTTCCGTGGTTTGGAACAATGTCTAAATAGGTTTTTTATGGTTCTAGGGTCCCACGTAGCCCAGTCTCTTCTCAAAACCACATTCAAAAGAAAGTATACTTCAGAAACTAAAAGCAATTTTTAAAAGCACGCTAGTCTTTACCATACCTCCCTAAGATGGGGATCCAATTTCTAATCTTAAACAACACAACGCCCATTCAATTTTTCATTTATCTCCAATTCTTTCACTTCACAGCTACTCTGTAGCATCTAACTCTTAATTTTCTCCAAAACTTGCCCTGACATCCATCCTACAGGTCTTCATGCATGAATTTTTTCACTATCATTTTTCCCTGCTCTGATGCCTCACCAGAAGTTGCACAGGGATTACCATACCTACTAGACTTCTCCACCAAAAGTGGGAGACCCTCTGGCTCCATACTCTTTGGTCTTCTTTTGCTGCCTGCAGGGGGAAGCTGGCAGGACCACTGGGTATTATATTCTTTGCTTGCTCTGAATGCTTTTCTTACAAAGTAAGTCCAGGAGAAAATTGATGAATTATACGTTTAATCAATAATGGAAAATACACTTGAGAAAGCTTCCAAATGAGCCCCTGGGGTTGGCGATAGTGGTGAAAGGGGACCTAAAAGGCTGGGTAAAATTAATACTAGCCAACCCAGTGGGTGGACAGAGCTTCCAAAAGGCAGATTTCTAAGGGAAGACTGAAGTATGACCCTCGGTATTGCAGAAGCAGTGTATGGTCCAAGCTCCCTGGCACCACTCTGGGAAAATCAAGGTTTACTTAGTTCTCTTACATTTGCTTCAGTTTAAACCTAGGGGATAGATGGCAAAAGTGAGGAAGTATTACGCAATGACCAAGGACAGTCAAAAGCTTAAAGTGGGCCTAGAATATAGGAGTCTATGGAAGTCAAAGAGGGGCAGTGTGGCTCCATTAAGCTGGGGTCAGCAATAGAATGGTCCACCAGGAGCAACAAGAAAGTAGCAGTTCCCATACCTCTAGAAGGTCCTGGGGAAACCAGTAGCTCAGATTCATATGCAGTGCTAGAAAGATCAAGGCAAATATTTTGTTCTGGGAAAGGAGAAATCATGGGTATGACAGGCACTCAATGCTGGGGGATTTGATAAGGATGCAGTGACCAGAAATGGACCCAAAACAAGGAGACTGGTTGCTGAGAACAAAACAGAACCTAGTTTTTAGAATGAAGGGACAAGATCAGACATAGCCCCTAGGAAATCTGAGTGAGGCTGAGCCCCCAAGTACAAAGTGTAAGAGCCAGGTGCTGTGTAGAATATGTTTCCTGAAGTTCATTAAGAGCATGGGCTGTTTTCGAATCCTGACTCTTTGACCTCCCATCTTTATGACCTCAGGAAAGTTAGAGAATTCCAGTCTAGCTTCCTATCTCTGAAAGGGAGTTAGTAATTCTTACCTCACAGAATAGTCCTAGACATTATAGGGCACAGTCATTGTCAAGCACTGGTACTACAGTGTAGGGCTGGAGAACATGTTAGGACTTCTCCTCCTACCAACACCACTGTCACCGTCATCACTGTATCTTACCCACCCTGTCAGAACAGGAGGCCCCAGAGCCTGGGCTGCTGATTCTGCAGACAAGTGTTGGGAAGATGAAGACACAAAATGCACATACATGTCCAGACAAGATGGCCCCAACTTACTCGAGCTTGTTTGTAAGTCAGTTGTTTGTCGCTTAGAATCCCTGTCTCTAAAAGCTAAACTATAAACAATGGTTGGGTTTCCAGGTTTGCCTCCCTATGGCTTTTTGCTCGTGAGAAAGACATTAAACATTGAGTCAGTATGAGGCGCGCCACCATCTTCTCTCAAGCTTTCAGGGCTGACCTTCAAAGGAGAGGCCTTGAGAGCAGAGTAGTGGGAATTCACTTGAGATGAGATGAGCTCACAACAGCTACACGATGCCTGTCCCAGAGATTCACGTCCCTCTTGGAGCCATGCTATGGTCCTACTCCTGGCGAACTGCACCAAGCCAGCCAGAGCGGTGGCCCAGGTATTCCAGGGCTGAGAGCTGGGGAGAGGGGGGATGACTGGGCCTTCTTTGCTATTATCCATTATCCTCATTCATCTCTCCTGCTCCTGCTGAAATAGCTCCGGAGAGTGGGCATGTCTGTTCCTGCCAGCTGTTGTAAGAGAATTAAAAGTCTCATGTGAGGCTACGATGAACAATTTAATGATGTGACTGTGAATTAGGGCAAAACCGCAGAACTGTCACTTCATTTTTGGACTTAGATTAGTGGAGCTGACTTTATGCTGCCTGACCGGCAAATGGGTCCTGTGATGTAGCTCTGAGCAGGGACGGCAGAATTCGCCAGGAAGGAGAAGACGAGGAGGAACAACAACAAAACTTGATCAGACTGTTCTGACCAGAGAAGAGCAACAGAAATTCTCAGATTAAATGGGAACTACAGCAATACCCAACTTATCCCAAATTTCTGGAGAAGAAGGAGTTCTAAATTAATGCATTTTTTAGACAACTGAAAGCAAATACTTTTTCCCAAAAATGGAAACTTCTAAAAGCACTTTCATCATTGCTCCATGCTGTAATGGACTTCTGTCCCAAGGAGCTTTTGAGGCATGTAGGGCTATTTTCCCTGGCACCGAATGACTCCCAACTGATGTGTTTTTCTATTTGGAGACTCTTGCCTCTTTTTTGCTGCCAGCTACCACTTCTCAGTATGTAATCTTCCAACATCTCCCGCTCTACTTCCTTGTCTTTAAATTCTGTAGAAACTAAAGTTTACCAGGGAAAACGAGATCAGTCTGTTAGAGCAGTATCCATCAATTTCATTTGCTTCTAAGGAAATAGAGTTGTATCAAGGGTGGTTCTTCTTCTTCTTCTTTTTTTTTTTTAAAGATTTTATTTATTTATTTGACAGAGCAAGATCACAAGCAGGCAGAGAGGCAGGCAGAGAGAGAGGAGGAAGCAGGCTCCCCGCTGAGCAGAGAGCCCCATGTGGGCCTCGATCCCAGGACCCTGAGATCATGACCTGAGCCGAAGGCAGAGGCTTAACCCACTGAGAAGGGTGGTTCTTCTTCTTTACCCTCTGTCTTCACCTCCACCCACTTGCCTAAAACATACAGAGAAAAACACACACCACACACACACACACACACCCCCCTTGTTGAATACAAAGGTCCTAACTCAGTCTTTTCCTCCATTCCCAATCCTTGCCATTTCTTTTTTTTTTTTTTTAAAGATTTTATTTATTTATTTGACAGACAGAGATCACAAGTAGGCAGAGAGGCAGGCAGAGAGAGAGAGAGGAGGAAGCAGGCTCCCTGCTGAGCAGAGAGCCCGATGTGGGACTCGATCCCAGGACCCTGAGATCATGACCTGAGCCGAAGGCAGCGGCTTAACCCACTGAGCCACCCAGGTGCCCCGCCATTTCTGCCCTTAGGCACAACCCATCAGGATTTCTATTCTGGGACCTATCTTTTAGGGGACCCTGCTCTAGCCCTTCTATAAAGTTGTTCCTTCCCAAGGGCCAAGGAGTCTATGGGGCCAAGAGTAGAGCCCCATAGGGAACACATGCTTCCTCTTTCAGAACCATGTTTTGGGTGTCTAGGACCGTGGGGGTCCCTACTACATGGCCCTGAGCCCCCTTCCAGGGCCTCTTTCGTGTATTTGTCTTCTAGAAGGTGGACTGTGTTACTGGCATGTGCACTCTTAGGAGTAGCCAAGTCACCTGTGGTTGAAGGGGTGAGGGCAGAGGTTGGCTGTGCAGGTTGAGGTTGCACAGGCAGAAGAGCAAGCCCCCAACTCAGAATGCAACAGGAAGAGAAGAGAGGCACCTCTATTTGTACTCCTGTCAAAGCAGCACAAACCTGAGGGATGAATTGAATCCCTGCTTGATTCTAGGACTTCCCAATGGCTTTTGTAGATGGCCGATCTAACACACTTCTAGCTTTTGGGGTTCTTGGCCCCCTCAATCCCAAGTACCTTCAACTGCACTCCCTAAACTTTGCAAGTACTCCCAAAGTTGCCAAAGAACATCAAATATAATTTTCTGACCCAGGACATTCTCCTCCTAGCCTCTGCTAGAAAACTCAGTCCTCCATTCCTTTCAGAATCTGGAATCCCATTCCTTCCCATTTCTGCAGTGCTACCCTTTGGAGAAACCAGCTTCTCTCTCTTTAATATCCAATTTTATTTCTTTGATGAGCCTAGAGAATTTTAAAAACAAGTCCTATATCCTATATAAGGAATATCTATAAGACAGATTATCTTCTCTACCTAAAAAAAAAAAAAAAAAAAAAAATCCACAAAATTCTGAGAGTGAGCAGTATGGAGGTGACAGAGAAATACTTTTCACATCTCAACAGATCAGACACACCTCTCAAAGGGGCACCCAGACACCCATAGGCTCTCCCTGGCTCAGAGGGTCACTGTCTATAGTTCAGTCTGTTTTGGGACATCCTGCTCCATTTCTTGACTCTGTACCTCCCCTCCTTCCATCACCTAGAGCACCTCTTTCCTTGAGTGTCTTGTTAGTCTCTCATCTGGCCTCTGTTCTTTCTTTCAATATTCCCATATTATTTTTTTTAATTGTGATATAACGACATACAATATCCTCAGTTCAGGTGTGCATCCTAGTGATTTGATATTTTTATCCAGTATGAAATGGACTCTGTTCTTTAAATCCTTGCTTGATGCTGCAGCAAGACAAAAATCAGAGTGCCTCGCCCTATGCTTGAGACATTGCCCTCCCCGTGCAGAAGAGGTCTCCCACTCCAGGTCCTCTATGACCTGGCCTCTCCATTTTCCCAGACTCACGTCCAATCCATCCCAACCCCATCAACATCAGATCATCCATAATTCCCCCCACACACATCTTGCTAGGACTTGCCTCTGGAGCTCTGTTTATGCTATTCCTCTACCTGGGTGACTATGGCCATCGTCCTACCCCTTCATTGACCACCACCCTTCACATGACCAACTTCTGGTTGTCCCTTCACACTCAGCCCACATATCACCTTTCCAACCTTGCTCCTCTCTCTTACCAGCAAAGACCAGGTAGTGGCCCTCGACTGGACTCCCACAGCTCTGGTAAAGCCCCTTTACCTTGGAATGTACCATATTCCATTGAAATTATCCACCCCTGTGCCCTTAAGTGACTTGAAATGTCTCAAAAGTAGAGACTGCATCTTTTTCACCTCAGAGTCCCAGCCCCACTGCACCAAGCACTCAGTAAATGTTTACTGAACAGATCCAAACTGAAAAGAGTATGTGCATTTTTGTGATACTTGGTTATTTCTTCACTAGTGATTCACTCCAATAAAGATACCAACCGAAAGTTCTGTTCATTTGCTCCTGGGCTAACTATGACTAAGGCTGCCAGAAGTGTAACTATTAGATGACAATTATAATTAAACAGTTAATTATTATACATTTATTGAGCATCTACTGTACGCCAAGCTTGGTGAACAATTACACAGTTCTACTCCGAGGCACAAAACACAGTCCTGCCTTCAAGGAGATTATAACCTTGATGGTTTCTCTGAAAATTAAAAAGAATATCATTTACAACAGAGTATTTTTAATCGAAGGGACATTTAAAAATTCTCTTTTGCCTTTCAGTGTCTGAAAATGTTTGATTATCAGTTCACCTAAGGTTCCCAAGCCACAGGACCTCTGTTTGGCAGGCGTGGTGTGCCTGAGAGAAAGGAGAAAATCAAATAAACTATTATAGGGGAATGTGTATTTTCAGGCAGTGAAAGACTGGGAGTTAGAAAAGCAACTACAGACTAAAAGGAGGAAAGGTGAAGAACTGTTTCTTTTCTTTTGGGAAAAAAATTAGAATGACCCACTTAGAGAGACTTTTGCGGGGAATAATTTTTATTCTATAGCAACGATCGTGTGACCTGGGTCAGTGGCTCTCCAACAGGGACAGTGTTGCCCCCTCCAGGGGATATTTGGCAATGTCTTCAGACATTTTTTCGCTGCCACATCTTGGGAGAGGGGATAGTCTATTAGTATCTGTGTATTGGATGAAAGCCAGGGATACAGATTAAAATCCTATAATGTAAGGACAAATCCCCCAGCCGAGAATGATCCAGCTCAAAATGTCAATAGTGCTGAGACTGAGAAACCCTGCCCTATGTTATGGAGTGGGATGGACACTAACTGCATTCCAGAATTCCACAGAAACAACTAAATCAAATAACAGCCCTTGGTAGTCACAAGCTTGACCCCCGGCTGCCTCTGACTCATGCATAAGGGTAAATCTGGGGCTTTGACAGGCCGGAACAGAGATCTTGGATGATTTTTATGCTGTAATTAGTTTTTAAATAGTCTCACTCTCCTTTCCCTTCCCCACCCCCCCAGCTGCCTTCTTTTAAAAAAGGAAATTAAATAAACAAGAACAAACCCCCCACCAAATGCCCGTTGTTTATGTCACTGGCTTTTTCTCGTTTTTTGTTTTTTTGTTTTTTTTTTGCTGATGAAATAAAACACGATATAATGGACAAGGGAAATCATCAAAGGCTGCTGCTAAGGCTTGGTGGTAGCTCACCGAGTTCAGCAAAAGCCCTGCTTAGGTAAACCGCTCCAAAATGCAAACACCTCAAACAGAGAAGAAATGCATAGGTGGAATATGATCATCATAATTTGTTAATTGTGCTTTCCCCACGGTTGATATTTCTGGGTTATTTATTTATTTAAATACAGTGGTGTACGTTTGAAGTAAGAATATCCCCATCCATATTGTTCTATTTTCCCCTGTGAGGGTCATGTTTCTTCTGCCAATAACACAAGCTTGGATCTCCTTGAGTCCCAAATTACACTTCCTCGTAAGAGATGAAAATGTCACATTTTCCTTGAGATCTTTATTCCACATGACTTCGCTAATGACTAGGGTAAAATTGAGAAGTTCAGGAAAAGGAAATCTCTCCCTCCATCAAAGTGAGTAAACAAACCAAAGGAAAACAGGACGCCAGAAGCTAAAATGTGTACAGAGTTTAAAATATGTTCCATAGATCTGGAGGATAGCCTAGGTCTCTTCGTGGCCCTCCTTGCCTGTCCACCCAATTATCCCCATGATATATAACCATGTCATATGACCAACACTAACAAAATGTTTCCCCCATTTTGTTGTGGGTTTTTGTCTCTTGGCATTGAAAAGATGTGAGGTTAACACTTACCCAATCCCTTCGATCTCACCTTGCACCTTGTTGCCTCAGCACCACTCCCTGGCTCATGGGTACCCCGGTATCCACATTAGCATGCTGATCTCCCATCTCCCAGCCCTTGTGCATAATATCCTCTTGATCTGAAACACTTGCCCTACTTGTCCACTTGGAGAACTTTTCACCTTCAAACACTGCTAAGACAGCACGCATATGGAGATTTTTCTGACCTAAAATATTCTCTCCCTACACACATATTTCTGTGTCCATGTAGGGGATGTGGTTGGTGCCTCACTCATACCTTCTGGGACTCCCCCAGAAGCCACCTGGAGGTTCAGTAATTCCTGTGCATGTCTATGGCCTCATTTCTCAAGCATCTGTTTCTCTTGACTTGAGGGTTTTCTCTGACCACAAGAGCATATCATCCCCACGTGGAGCAGGCAAAAGCGCCAGGAAGTTAATGTCCCAAAAGAAACCCGTAACCATCGAGAGGCAGGAATTCACTGATAATCACCCCAGCTTCTTACTGTACAACAGGACATTTCTGAAGGGTGCTCTCCACCATGTCTCAGAAGGTTCCAAGGACGTCTGAGCCTCCTCTAACCCCCAGTCTTTACCTACTTTTTAATACACTCTTTTTTTTTTTTTTAAGATTTTATTTATTTATTTGACAGAAATCACAAGTAGGCAGAGAGGCAGGCAGAGAGAGGGGGTGGGGAAGCAGGCTTCCTGCCGAGCAGAGAGCCCGATGATGTCGGGCTGGATCCCAGGACCCTGGGATCATGACCTGAGCTGAAGGCAGAGACTTTAACCCACTGAGCCACCCAGGCACCCCTTTCTATACACTCTTGATTGCCTTTTTCTCTTTCTCTGTTTCACTCTTTCACTCCCTCATTGTGTTCCCTTGGATCACCTCTCAAGTAAATGAATGGCACTCAAATCTTAATCACAAGGTTTACTTCTTGGACAAGAAAACAAAGACAATCCCATGCAAACTTCTATTTTCGTGTAATTGCTCTGTGTTGTATTTCTTCCTTTCTGAATGTCTTGGATAATTCCTTCAAGAGCAAGCGCTCTTTGTTATTTATCTTTAACCCCAGTGCCTAGCAAATGCTGTACCTTCTGTAAACATGTGTTGAAGCAAACGGAGGGGGAAGCAGTCTAAGAGGCATGAGGGACCACCTGCAGAAGACCTGGAAGGCTGGCTTGGTGAGAGTGCAGAAGCAGCAACAACAAAAATGCTCAGTTGAGGGGACTTTTCCAAGCAGACCAGTTGTATAATAAATAAGTGGAAGGTGAAATCGAGGGTGGAAGAGAATCCATACTGGCTTTTAGGTGGCCATGGAAAGGGGATTTCCAGCTGTATGGAAGGTGTAAACTGGACCAGATACAGATGAAGGGGTGGCCTAGCTCCTTTGGAAGAGACACCTTCTTGGGTGGTTGAGCCCCAGGCTCATAGGTCACATGACATCAAGGTTTAGCCCTCTGAGCACTTGACACCAGCTCTCATATAGTTTCTGCTCAGCAATGAATGTTAACAAGGTGGAAAACACACAATTTTCTTTCTAAATGGCAAAGCATGTGTTGGGCTGTAGGTTTACTGTGGAGGAGTCAGTAGAGAAGGGAGGGAAGAAATATGATGCTCCTGAAACAGGGTGTCCCAGGTGTCCAGGTGGAGGAAGCAGAAAGCTCCAGGAACAGAGCGCTGGGTTTTATTTGGGGGGGTCGTGCATGGTTTCATCACAAGGCTGGATCTTCCTTAATTTTTTTTCTTTTTATATCTTCTATTTTTTCCCCATTTGTAATGATGGGACCCTAATGAATATTCTCAACTGATGTGAATGAACTAGGTATCAGGCCCTATGCCAGGGGCTAAGCTTGAAGCAGACAAAAATATCATCCCTACCCACAATGAACTCAAAATTTAGCAAGGCCATATTCAAAAACTTGCTAAATATATTCTCTGTATTACAGTACATTTCCAAAAGAGCCCAGAGTAGGGTATGTGAATTCCACAGAGAGGATAGGGCAAGCTCAGCGCTAGAGGAGAACTGAAGTTGGAGCCAGTTTTTGAAGAAAAGCAAGGATTTCATCAAGAAGTGAAGACAGGGAAGGCATTCCAGATATTCATTCATTTGTTTATGTGTTCATTTTCTTTCCTGGATATTTATTGAATTCCTATTATGTGACAGGCATTGGGGAACAATAGTGAATAAGATGACAGTCCTGCCAATTAAGGAATGCATAGTCCAGTGCTACAAGCTGACAAGAACCAGGCTGTGACCTGATGGTGGGGCAAGGACAAAATGAGCAATTAGCACATTGGGTAAGGATACATTGGATGACACTATGCTTCCAAGCCTGGAAGACATTGGTAGGGGCAAGAGTCAAGGATGGTGTTCCAGAAGAGATGACATCCCATCTGGAGGCTTGAAGGTTAAGAAGGTGTTGACCAAGTGGGAACTGATGCAGAATATTCTGGGCAAAGTGGCTTTTGTGTGCAAAGGCCCTTTTCTGTGAAAGGGCCCAGGCATGCCATGCTCAACTCTGAATTTTAGAAAGATTACTCTGGCTACCAAGTAGAAAATGAACTGGAACAGAGAAAGAGGTAGAGGCAGGAAGACCAGTTGGAAGGTGGCTGCAGCAATTCAAATGAGAGCTAGAGGCCTAGGAATGAGTGGTGCCAGTAGGTTGGGATGGGGAGAAGTGACCCAAGTAGCACACACACATGACCATAGGCACCAAAGAATGCAGTGGAACTGGAGCCCATAAGCTGGGTACAGCCTGGAGTGAGTGGTAGAAATTGATGGGAATCAAGACCATGCAAATGTTGCCATGCTAAGTTTGGAATTCACTCTACAGGCAGCAGTAAACCATTGATGGATTTAGAGGAAAGAAGATTGTAACTTGAATATCTCCAAAGGATGGACTGGCAAGAAATAAAATTGTCGCCACCTTGGAAATTAATAGAATAGTCCAGATACAAAATTGAGGAATTTGAGGAGTTTGAAACCTGCATGTAACAAAAAGAATCTAGGCTAAAAAAAGAAATGTAAATTCAATTTTCTTCTACCTTTTCGTTCTCTTCAAGCCCTCAATGGATTGAATGATGCCCACCTACATGGGGAAGAGCAATCTGCTTTACTACGTCCACGAATTCGATCATTAATCTCTCCCAGAAACTCACAGACACACTCAGAAGTCCTATTTAACCAGATATCTGGACCTCCCGAGACCCAGTCAGGTTGACACATAACATTAACTAATCATTCATGGTAAACACTTCGTATTAACCTATTTACCATTGTGACGATTAAATTAAATAGTGCATATAAAATTCTCAGCAAAGTGATGGTCCATACAAATTAAGAAATAATAGCTACCACTATTAGTTCTATAATTCTATTGTTAACATTGAAAGTATGAGCTAGTGCTGTGACAGTGGAGAGCCAGAGGAGGGAAACGTGTCAGCAATGTCATGCTGAATATAGACTTTGATAAAAACATTTTCCAAAAATAAAAGACAGAAAGAGAGGTTCTTTTTTCATTGTATCTGAGCAGTTGGAGGTAAGAAAGCCAGCCAATTTACTTCGAAATATTATGATATTATTAAGAAAAACAGGCATATGGTGAGAATGATTTGATAGGTTTCAAATTCCTCAAATTCTTGTATTACGTATCCTAAATTTTTTTAATACAAAGGCTATACTGTCAGTGCCGATCTTCACCAAAGTCAGTCATTTCTTTCTAGCCTAGATTCTTTCTGTTATATGGAGATTTCAGAGCTTGCCCATTTGGGGTCAGTGACATGTCAGTTGGTTATTTTTATCTTTATTTGCAGGCAGAAGTGAGTTTACCCTACAAAGAAAACAAAGCAGAAGACGTGCAGTTTTGGGCATCGCTGGCTCTGCTCAGAGATGCCCTCTGACAGCAGCTCTGCAGCCAAACTTGGGAACAGACTCCCTTCCCAGGGAAGTCTGGGTCCTCCAGAGTAATGCCAGGACTATGACCTGGGCTTTGGGTCATTCATAACTTAAGGATTTGCAGAGGGATGAGCCAGAATAAAGCTTCATATCCTACACAGAATATGCAAATATACAAGAACTAAGAGCTTCTCTTCCATTGTGTCAGGACATCTGGAATTTTATGAGATGACTTTCCAGGTTATGGCTGGATGAAGCACTAAATACCCTTCATGGGACCAGCTGGTAAGCGAACACCACCCAAAGATGGCACCCTAAACTCTGTGAACCTCCCCAGCAGAAAGCAATAAATAATACCTGTGCAATCCTGGGAAATTGCTTTTCTTCCCACTCCCCCTGCTTACACAAGTTCTCCAAGCACCCAAGAACAAAATGGTGGCTGTTAGTCCGTGAGTGTTTATTCAGCAAGTGCTGGTGTCCTTAGGAACCTCTCTAGCCCAATATTCTGTTTGATCTTTTCAGGGCTGGCTCCGAGCTGGCCCCACAAAGGAACTTATTATTTTTCCAAAGCAATGGGGATCATCATTTATACATCAGAGTAAAATTATTTGGTTAAAAACAAACAGAGCTAACTGGTTAGAAAAGAGGTTCATTTCTCATTGCTCCCTCTGTCTGTAAGTCTGCTTAAGAATTTAGAAGTGAGTTGGGGGAATTCAGAGGGGGAGACAAACCATGACAGACTGTGGACTCTGAGAAACAGAGGGTTTGGGGGGGTGATAGGGTGAGCCTGGTGGTGGGTATTACAGGGCACATATTGCATGGAGCACTGGGTGTGGTACATAAACAATGAATTTTGGAACACTGAAAAAAAATTAAATTAAAAAAAAAAAAAGAATGTAGTACCACTGAAACAAGATGAAACCAGAGAGGGAGACAAACCATAAGAAACTCTTAATCTCAGAAAACAAACAGGGTTGCTGGAGGGGAGGGCACTGGAAGGGATGGGTTGGCTGGGTGATGGACATTGGGGAGGTCATGTGCTATGGTAAATGCGGTGAATTGTGTAAGACTGATGAATCACAGACCTGTACCCTTAAAGCAAATAACATATTTCATGTTAATTTTAAAAAATAATTGAGTACCGCGTAAGTCTGTTTAAGACCCATGTTGAATAAACAAGACAGAATTTTAAAATATGTCCATTTTTTTAACCCTAAAGTTATCAATGAATATCAACCTCATATATCTTGATAATAAAATCATCAGGGTATAGGCATTCTTGTTCTTCTTCTCTTTCTCTTCTGTTTTTGAAATGCTGTTTTAAATTAGAGAAGACAAATGCAGGTCAGCAGAGCTACAGAGTGAGAACAGGACATCTGGAGAACTGAGCCAATATGAGGGTTCGGAGTCCACCTTCCGTCTTCATCCGAACTAACTCGGGAGCACACAGAAGCCTGGTGACCAACCATATCCACAGCTCATAACTGTGCTTAAAACCACTTTTAAGCTGGTAGTCCTTGCTAAGAGTTTTTTATATTTCATTTCTTTGATAATATATGAACTGACCTTCTCAGGGGATTTACAAGTTTCAAGAGAAAGCAAACCTGTGATTTAGTTAAGATATCGAGTGTGTGGAACAATCAGTACTAGCAATAAAAGAGAGAGAAAACTCTAGGACATTCTTGGTTAGTTGTGAGGACTCTGTTCAAACATAACCCAGTGCATTGGCACTGAGATTTGTGTTCAGTTCTATTAGCGCTCATCATGTAATTGTGGATAAGTAACTTAAACAGAAACATCTTAGATTGGACAGGACATGCTTTCTGGAATCGGACAGATCTGGTTCTAAATCTTGGGTTTGCTATTTAACTCAATAGTGACCTTGGGTACATTAAGCAAGAGCTCTGAACCACTTTCCTTGTCAATCCGATGGAGAAGGTGATCCTTACCTCACACTGTTTTATGAAGAACAAATGAGATTTTTGTGTAAAATGGCTTCCACTTTCTCTTGTGTTTTCCTTTTTTTAATCCAGCTTTAAATGAAGAATTATACCTGTGCCTGCTTGTCTAATGATTTTGGGGAAGAATTAGTTAAGATTAGTTAATCCCTAGAAACCAATTTTAATGAATAAAATAAATTAGTTTACAAAAAAGCCATTATTATTTAGAATTAAGTAGTGCACATGCCCAGGGGCCTGAGGAGTGGGTGGAATTCACTAGCCAACTCTCACCTACGAGGCCCTAGTCAAGTTACTCCTCTGGGCATCAGTATCCCCCAGAGCACAGTGAGGCTGGATGGAGCAGCAGATTATAGGATCCCTGTATGAACAGGAAAGTCCTCCAGCTGTCAAGATCTTTGATTCAATCAATGAGTAACTTTGCAGTTTGTACAATGTATTCCTATAGGAGAACATTCAAGGAGAAGTAAGAATTGTCTTAGAGTAACTTCTATAGCGTCTTCCTTCTGTGCAATTAGATACAATTTTCTGATTTCAAAGGCTTTGTGATGGTACATGAATCCAGATATTCAAACACAATGACTTGGTCAGTTGATTCATGAAATATATGTCACCAAGTTAAAATTCCCTATTTGACAGTATCCAATAGTGAGTCCTCAGCTGTTTGTTTCAGTAACTTCTATGCACCAGAGAAGTAATACACGTGCATATGCATTTCGGGGGAGAGGGAGCTCTTTTTGCAGCGAATTTCATAAACATTTTAACATCAGAGGAGATAAGCTTTGAAAAAAATCAGTTATGTTCTCATGAACGAAACTGCAGGAGTATCAATGCTTTTATAATTGAGTCCAGGGGTGCCTGGGTGGCTCAGTTGGTTAAGCATCTCCTTTGGCTCAGGTCATGATTCTGGGGTCCTGGGATCGATTCCTGCACCAGGCTCTTTGCTCAGCAGGGAGCCTGCTTCTCCCTCTCCCTCTGACTGTACCTCCCCCTTCTTGTGCTCTCTCTCTCTGTCAAATAAATAAATAAAGTCTTAAGAAAAAAAAAGGAAGAAGCAGAGTCCAAAAGATTCTGTCAAACTTAACTTCCTCCTGTCATAAATGACAAGACTATAACAATTTTTCTCACATTAAACATTCATATTTCAAAGGATTTCTTTCCAAGGGTAAAGCCTACAGCAATATCAACTTCTGGGATAAAGGAGGACACTTTCATTCCTAAGATAAAATGTGCACTGTTCATTATTCAGCCGGAAGCCTGGAGCTCTCTCACAATGCTGTCCCCAGGGACCATGCCCAGGATGATGCCACAATGAGACTTTATAATGCGAAGTTTCATCATGGACCTTGTTCATGCAAAATTCATTCTTTTCTGAAAACACAGCAAAATGCCAAGGATTTCAAACATTTCTAGGGCTTACAGTTATCAAAATGCACATGTATTTCACAATTAAAGATACAATGTTAAAGAGCGTTTAAAATTTTACCCTTACTGCTCATGGAAAACCCTCCCCCGTCTATCTTGTTGAAGAATGGAGCAGTTGTTGTTTAATAACAACCTACACATTAAAAATATGACCAGCTTACCAAACCTTTACATTTTTGACCACCAACATCACTTTTGTTATCTGAAATAACACCTCGGAAAGGGGTGAGTGCTCAGTTTAGGTCCTTCCTCATGTCAAAAAGAAAAGCATGTTAAACTCTGAACTTTCTTTCTCAACTTTTTATTGTTTCAATAAGATAATACAGGTAAAAGTCCTAGGACTAATCTGCAGTGAAAGTTAGTTATCTTCTCCATGAATAAAAAGCCCCTTTATCTCACTGATAACTCCTTTAAACAGCAAACACCAGTAAGACATTTCCTTAATGGAGAAGTCAGGTCAATAGGCGAGGGAAAACACAGGAGAGGTCCAGGGATGCTTGGCGGCGGCTGTGCTGAGTTCCTGTTCTTCAAAATGCTGCTAGAGCTCTCTGACCACACATCATTTTCAGAGTAGGGCATTCCTACTTTTAAGATCCGCAGTGCCGAGATTTATTGGGAACTTGGGAATTTGGATCTAAACTGAGGGGCCTCTACCATAACATAGTTGATGTTGAGGAATAGGATTTATAATCCTCTTGAGAGCCTTAATTATTTGGCCACTACCCCCCTTTCATTAACTAGAAGGAAAACTCTGGATGGCTTTGAGAACTCCGTGGTAATCGTACAGGATATACTGACATCTGGTGGCATCGATTAAGCAAATACTCATGAATTAATAAGCAGGGTTGTGATGAAAATTATTGACCACATTGCTTTTAAATACCCAGAACTCCTTCAGAACTTTTCCAAACTCTGTTTTCAAAGGCTTTGTTTTTCCTCCCATAATATTTATCATCTGGCCACTCCGTTCATTTAAGACTTCAGTAAAACGTTATGCTTTAACTCAAGGTTAATTGATCCTAGATTAATGATGATTGGTGTGAACTGTTGACTAATTTAGGACTTCAGTTTTAATAATAAGGTCTAAATTGTAATCAATTTTTATGGAGTTATTTGGTTTGAAGGAATACTTTAACATGGAATAAATGTGATCTTTCTAGTTTCCTCCTCAGAAGCCAAGAGTGGAGAGCTGCCCACAGTAAAAATAGGGTGTGGTGTGTACAATTTTATGCTACTAAATCATTTGACCTTTTAAAAATACATCTAATCAAATCGAGGAGAGAATTACCACTGTCTCCTTATTAGCATGATTCGCTCCAGAGTTGTCCATCAAAAGAAGTAAAACAATAGTTTCCACCCTGCTTTTCAGAGTAAAAAATGAAGACAGATTTTGACTTGTCCAAAATCAGTGATGAATCCATGAATAGAATCCGGGAGTTGCTAAGTCTTGGTTCTTGCCACCTTTTGATGTGTGTTTCCATTTAAGATGAGTGACATGTCGTCAGATGTCATGGTTTTTAAAAGCGCTCTGTTAAGGTCTGGCTTTTGCATCAGATTCTGGACTAAAATCATGTTTAAATTGTGTTTCCTCTCATCTTTTCCTGGTTCTGATTATTTTTTAAGAGTAGTTGATGGTCTCATGACATGAGCCTTCTATTTTGTATTTTGTGTCTCGTGTTTTGAATTTTATGTGAAATTGTGGGTTTGATCTTTGACCTCTGTTTACTATAATACTGATTTGCCACTAATTTGATAGCAAGCCAAAGGGATCTACTGTAAACACGCTGCTCACTTTACACAGCTCTGTTTTACTCTTAAGTGAAGAAATATGTGTGTAGAATATAATTGAGAGGCTCTTGCAGAAGTAATAAAAACCACATAAGTTTTCAACTTCCCAGGTAGCACGCAGATTAACATAATCACTTTCTGTGATAGAAGGATCTGGTAAATTGAGAGGAAGTCATCAATGCAAAGAGGTATAACTTCACATTTAGTTTTACCCGGTCTATGCTCTCATCCCGAAATGGGGGAGATGTGGCATAGACCCCACAGCCCTACCTAGCTCACTGAGGCTCTGAACCCAGAGAATGCCAATCACAGGTGTGGTCAGCAGAGGAGGTAAGATTAAGCCTAAATCATTATGTGCACTAATTCTGGGGTGGAGAGAGCAACTAAGCAGGAAATATACAACACAGAGACATAGGGGGGAAAGCATTGCCTATGAGTGAGAAGGGAAGAGAGTGGACATCAGTAAGGCTTAGTCAAGCCTCACAAACCGGGAAGGTGATACTTTCATGAATTTTATGTCCCATTTATCAGCTTTCCAAAGGCAACCATGTTTAGTTCTTAATCTGACAACCAAAGAGAGATGAGAAGACTTTGGCAAAGCTCCAAGGATGGTTCATCTTGTAGCTGCAACCCGGGCCCCATACAGGAAACCATAGGGCAGCATCGGCCTCCAGAAGGTAGAGATATGGCAAGGTCAACATTTAGGGAGGAAAACACTATCTTTTCTCTTTCCTATTATGGCAACTACCTGGAGTTGCTGGCCTAAAGAAGAGAAAAGTACAAAAGTGTTGTCATATCAGTGTATATTCCAAGTTTTAATTCCCTCATGGGCTGGTTTACATTATGCCCAGTTTAAGATCACTCAGCCCTTAAGACTCTCCAGGCGTCAGCTAAACATGGCGCATCAGTGGCTGTCCTTGGAAAGTCCTTAGAATACTTTCATTCAATAGAAAAGAATTTGCTATTAAAAACACATTTGTGATATTCAACCCGATCTCCTTTTTTCAGTTTCATCTCTTTTCTCTTAATCATATTCAGAGATAGCGTGAGAATGCAATCATTTGTTTGTCCGGCAAATATCTTTTGGGCCCTGCCTTCTTTATGCGCCATGCAAGGCCTGGTGGAGGAGAAAAGAAATACAGGCACTCCACAGATGGTCCCTCAAAAAAAGCATACCTTTTTTTGAGACATGGGGCAGTCAATTGTGCAAAGCTAATGGTAGAGAATCTCACTCTACCATGAAAATATCTAATAAGGCAAGAGGCACCACAAAGGCATGGTGGGATTCTGAGGAAAAGCAACGGTTGTCTACAAAAAGCGTGTGGGTTCAGAGAAGGAGAAGGAGAACACTAAATACTAGAGCTCAGGAAAGGTTTGCTGGCAGAGACAGAAAAGGAACTAGAAACCAAAAGGTGGCATTCCACAGGGAGCCATTCCATGAGCCAGGAGCAAAGACGAGGTAGGCAAGCCCCGAGCATGTTTTGGGAACAAGTCTAACGTAGAGGAAAGGATTCAAGAATATGCTGCTTGTGCACCATGCATGGAGACTTGGGTTCCAGCCCTAACTCAACCCCTTGCTGCTGGGTGACCTCCGGCCCATCCGCTGAGCCAGCTCTCCCAAAGCTTGTTTATCCGAAAACTGAAAACTACCTCCTCCCTTCATGGGCGTCAGGGGTACTGCACAGATCAAATAAAATAGGCATGAAAATACATTGTGATACCAGCATAAGGGACAGATTAGAGAATGCCTGAAATGCCAGCCAGCCTTGACTTTAATCCTTTAAGTAATAAGAAGTCACTGAACATCTTTGAAGAAGGGAGTGAATGACATGATGAACAAGGTGTAAGGAAGCTAATTCCTTCTCCACCTCCCTCCCGCAGCCGGGCAATCAGTCTCTCTTCTCTGCTGACAATTTTCTGTGATGTCAATTCAACATCTCCTGCAGGTGCAGAGATGAAAATCCATCCCAGCTCTTGGGAAGGGCTGTGCACGTCTTGAAACAATCATGCTGTGTAAATCAAAGGCCTTGCTGCAGCTGAGTCTTCCCATTCACTTGAGCATATCTATTGTTTTTGGAACTTCATCCAATTTATTCACATTTCAAGATGCTTCATACTGTGTACAGAGCATTCTTGTCCTGTATCACCAACAAGCATCCTTGTTTTACGATGTGCTGTCTCTGGCGAGGCAGCTCTAAAGATCATTAGCCCTTTCCCCCCATTTCTCTGCCTTGCTAAATCCAAACACATTCCTGAGCTCCTATAATCTTTTTAATATTATCCACCTCTGGGAGAGGAATGGATATGCTTTTTCTTTTATTTGAATATCACTTGAAACGCTGCTAAAATTCATGATATTACTGAGTTTAACTTAGGGATGAGTCATTTTGTAGCAACAAATTAGAAAAGTATTACATTTCCAAGATATCAATCAAATGCAGTTAACTTTAAAAAAAAAATACTATCCAACTTAGTTTTTCCTTTCTTTGTTGGAAACAACTAAAAGGTTTGAAGAAAATTAAAAGGCAATATCTACAGCCCTTTTTAACCCCCCATGAGTGTTTCTATCATTTTTAGTTCTTACCTGTTTAGATGAATGAATGAATGGGAATCATTAGATCTGGAAAAATGTATTTCTTTTTATATCATTTCAGCTCATTTAGGAGTCAGTAAAGATTTCCTATAAATCTTTTCAGGTTTGTGGGCTTGGTGGTCTTTGCCACAAGTAATTGATTCTGCCATTGTAGCATGAAAGCAACCACAGACAATACAAAAATGATGGGTATATTTTGCACTGTTGGTGGGAATGCAAACTGGTATAGCCACTCTGAAAACAGTACAGAGTTTCCTACAAAGAATTAAAAAGAGAGCTTCCCTATGACCCATCAATTGTACTGTTCAGTATTTATCCAGAAGATATAAAAATTTTCATTTGAAGGGACACATGCACCCCAATGTTTATAGCACTATCCACAATAGACAAATTATGGAAAGAGCCCAAATATCCATTCACTGATAAATGGATAAAGAAGATGTGGGGTGTGTGTGTGTGAGTGTGTGTGTGTGTGTGTATGTAAATATATATAATGGAATATTACTCAGCCATCAAAAAGAATAAACTCTTGCCTTTTGCAACAGTGTGGATGGAACCAGAGAGTATTATGCTACATGAAACAAGTCAGTCAGAGAAAGACAAGTATCATATGATCTCATTCGTATGTGGAATTTAAGAAACAAGAAACAAGACAGGTGAACACAGGGGAAGGGAAGGAATGATAAAGTAAGATAAAAACACAGAAGGAGGCAAACCGTAAGAGATGGAAGCTTGCTGGAGGCTTCCTGGAGCGGGATAGCAGGTGGTGATGGCCTAGGTGGGTGGTGGGCATTAAGGAGGGCACTTGTTGGGATGAGCACTGGGTGTTGTATGTGGGTGAGGGATCTCTGGACTCTACTCCTGAAACAAGTACTACACTATATGTTAAGTAACTTGAATTTAAATTTTTTAAAAAGAGATAAATTGAAAAAAAAATAATGAGTGTGGCTGTATTCCAATAAAATGTTAGCTACAAAAACAAGCAGTGGACATATGTGGCCTTTGGGCTGGTGTCCTTCATTTGTTTTCAAACTATGTGCATCAGGATAACCTGAGTGACTTGTGACCAAAGAAGGAGGAGGAGGAGAAGGAGAAAGGAGAGGTGGAGGAGGGGAAGGGGAAGGGGAGGGGGAAGGAGAAGGAGAAGGAGAAGAAGAAAGAAAAAAGAAAAGAAAAGACGCCCAGACCCCAGATGCTGCTTCCATGGGTTCAGGCTCAGTTTCCCCAGGTTATTCTGAAGTCCCAAAGTTAGAGAACCCCTGTTCCTTTTCCTTAAGAAATGCAGCTCCAAAATGTTATGTTACTACCATAATTTTGATAAGAAACTCATAAGAGACTCATAAAAGAAAGGTTTAGACAAGAGAATCAAAGTTGGCCCAATGAAGATTAGTATATTTTAAATTGAAAAAAAGACCAATTTCTGCATTTCTAGAAATTTTAGGTACCAGTAATTTTGATCCATAATTCTAGTTCACATCATTTTCTATAAATCATCTAAATGGTGGCATTCAGTAAGTTATGGAACTGTAGCTATAGCCAAATAATATTTTGGATTTAGTCCTTAGGGTGTAAATTGAATTTAAACAATTTCCACTGATTTTAAAAGATTCATCATCAGCCTTCCAGCCTCTCAAATAGTTTACTACTACTATTATTAAAATTATCACAACCAAAAAATTATTCAATAATAAGAGCTTTACAGCCCATAAAATACCCCCATTGTTCTAGCATAGCATCAGCTGATACTTTATAAATCTGGATCCAGACTTTTTCCAAAAGCTTGTTGAAAGCTACTCAGCAAAGCAATGAAAAGATAGAAAATATTTTTTTCCATATAGAAATTGAGAGGAGCATGGGTCCCACCCTGCACAAAAGCATTTCTCATACAAAGAAAAGACACTCAAATTAAAAACAGATGGCCAATCATATGACAATCAATTAAAATATATCAGGTGAAGTCTGGTTCCAAATTTGAATTCCATTTTTGTTGGCTAATGCCAAGAGTTTCCTTCACAGTGGGATGAACTGCTATGTGGAGCTGTAGGATCTGGCCACTCCCTGTCCTCCCTCCCTGAATGGCAAGGACAGCCTGCTACATAAGTGGAGAACTTGGCATTGGTGATGGCTTGCATTGAGCCCATCTGCCAGCTGGTGGTGATGGATGGGGGAGTGAACAAGAGCCCTTCTTGGCTAGTGGATGAGTTTCCATTTGGTGCTCTTTTGTTATTCAACTCAAAGCTAATAATTTTTATTATCTTATTATTTTCCTTCTTTTTTCTTTACAGTATGCTCTCTGCTTGACATACTGTACTAATATTCACCGGGTTTAAAACAAAAAATCAGAGTTTAATTCTTGAATTCTAACACTGGATTGATGACTATATATGTACAAATTACCTCATTTCCCCACGCTTCGATTTTGACAAAGGAGAAAATTATACTTTTTAATATATTTAATAACACCATTAACAGGTTAATCTTGCTGGAAAGCCGTTGGGTATTAGAACAGTGAAAATTCAATCATCTGATATTTTAAGTTGTTTTTATAAGTGATACCAAGCTGTTTTAAATATGTGGTTAATGATGCAAGACTTTAATGCCTGTATAATTAAGAAATGATTTTTATATTTGCATTTGGCAAATATAAACTAACTTATAAATGCTTAATAACATAGTAATGATCTCTGTATGTGTCCAAATCCTCTTAAACCCAAAGCACCCCCTCCCAATGATGACACATTTAGTACTCTATGATTTTTATTTTTGAAAAGCTGCTAATCCTCAGCTTGTCCTCGCTGAAGTGAATGCCGGTGATCTCATTGGTTTCGTTCAAAGCAAGGTGAACCACACTGAAACCCTTTCTGAAGCCTCTGGTAATGCCTAACAAAAACTCTCAACCATGAGCGATTGTCTGTCACACACCGTAACTGCCACTCCGGTTCCAGGGCATGGTCAATAAAACCCATCGTATTCTGGAACTGATTCTTAGAGGTCAAACTTGTAACCGTATTTTCCCCAAAGTTAGTGGAATAAAATGTCTTTATGTTTGCTTGATTGAATTTTCCCCCCAAAGAACCAGCATCATGGCTCAAGAATGTTGGTTTACTACCAAAATGATATTTTATCTTAAAGTCACAATACTCTTAAACTATTTATCCCTCTGGGCTGTATTCCCTGTATCTCTCTTCAGTTTGAAATCAACCCCTGTACTTCTCTCGTCTTGTGATCCAAGAAGACGTACATTCATATCACATCCAATATACATCTCCCAGACCTCCACTGTATGACTTTCCCTTTTGATCTCTAAATTAAACAATGAGTTGCTTATTCACACCTCCTACTTGTAAAGTGGAGGGATCTTGGACTGGTTTCTTAACTTTCTACATAATGTGCTACAACCTCCTTAAGAATAACATTCTTTTGTTTGTTGAAAACGTTCAGGGTATTTTTTTTTCCCAAAGATTTTATTTTATTTATTTGAGAGAGAGAGAGAGCACGAGCAGAGGGAAGGGGTAGAGGGAGAAGGAGAAGCAGGATCCCCACTGAGCAGGGAGTCCAATGTGGGGCTCGTTCCCAGGACCCTGAGATCATGACCTGAACTGAAGGCAGGGGCTTAACCCACTGCACCATCCAGGCTGAACCATCATTTTTAAAGTCAAATATTCTCTCTCTACATAGTGTCTCCTGAAATCCCGTTCATCTTCCAACACTTGACTCAAGTCCTATACACTCGGAAGTGTTCTCTAACTTCCTCAAACCAGGCAGCTACACTCTTTCTAACCTGGTCTATTTCTGACAGTATATTAGCTGCGGACTAGCCTTCAGTTGTCTTCTCATGCTTTCATACTGTGCTTTGTGGCTTGCCCAGTCACATAACTAGTAAGCTCCTCTAAGAATATGAGACACCATGGCTGCCACTCCAAGTTCTAGGAACTTTCTCTCCACATCATGCCTCTCCGTGAACATTGTCACTCTTTACTCAGAAGAAGGAAGAGGTTGTTCTCTCCCCCAAAGGACTGTAACTTGGTATTTTGTGTTTCGTCAAACTACTTTGTCTCCACAGGTTGCACTCTTCCAACGGGTTCTCTACTCCTTGGATTTCTCCTTCTCTGTCTCCTTCAGGGACTTGTCATCTTCTTATTGCTCTTTCCAATCTTGAAGTTCCCCAAAGTTTATGTTCAGAGTCACCTTTTCCTTTCGTGTTCTCTACATTAGTGACTTCACTTACACCCGTGAGTTCAGTGACTGCTCAAATGTAGATTACTTAGCTCAAGTCTCTAGCCCTATAATCTCTCAAATTCCACTACTATATTTTCTGGTACCAGTTTAACATCTGCAGCGTGTTGTTGTTATTTTTAAATGATCTCATCAGTTTTCCTTTAACAGCTCTTCTGCCTATCCTACCAAGTTCTCCCCAGAGAGAATCTCAAAGTTCTCTTTTCTTTCTCCTACATCCCTGCTCCAATCTCAAAACAAATCATAGAGGTCTGTCCTCCTCTTCCATTTCTAGTGGCATCTCCTTAATGAGGGCCTCTTCATCCTGCTTCTGAACAAGTACAACAGATACCCAACTCTTCTTCTCACTTCCTATCTCCCCGCCCCAGTCCTTCCTACATGTTGCATAAAGCCATGGGATAAAGGATGCCAAAGCAGAGAGGCACGACTAGACAAGTACCTTGACCTGAAACAGATGGAAAACCAATATTTCAAGGTCAAGGCAGGATAGATCAATAGATCAATATTTTTAAACTACTGGAAAATATAGGCAAAAGGAGAGAGAAACAGAGAGACAGAGACCCTGAAAGGATATCCTGAAAGGCAAATAGGAGAAGTAGGGAGGAGCCAAGTACTGAAGGGGTCAAAGAGGATATTTCGTTATCTCTCATACATTTTACTTCCTTACCATCTATCTTCTTATCAGATTACTAGTAAGCTCACATCCAACAGGAAATAATAATTTACATTACAATTTTCATTACAGCAAAATAAAACATTGATAGCCAGTTCATTTTAATTTTAACAATTAATTGCACCAGAATAATGAATCCGAAGAGACTTGACAGAGTATGAAGTCAGAGTAGGAAGCTAGTATTAAACAGGATATAAACCTAGATCCTGGGAATCTAGGTTTATATTGGTACTTTCCCAGGTACCAAAGTGTTCTTTTTGTGGAAATAATGTTACAACTATATCAGTCTCAATACAATCTCCTTTATAAGGCTGTATTATATAAATTTATCCACCAATGCTGAAAAAAAAGTTTTATTTTATTTAATTAATTTATTTATTTATTTAAGCTCAGGTATACATTTAGACTTTATCAGAAAAAAATCAAGGAAGTCAAACACGTTGCATCCTTGAAACAAAGTGTTTCTCATTAGAAACAAAGTGTTTCTCCCACACCTTAAAATTATTTGCAACTGAATCAAGAAATGACGGAATAACCAACCATTAACAACGCCTGGATACCTTTAGTCTCCAAAGTAATCAGCCCTGAGGAGGATTTCTAATGAAAGCATCCTTATGTAGAACAGATTTTTGCCAATTGTGGTTTCCAACCCATTAGCGAGTTGTGAAACCAATTTAGTGGAGGTATGATCATGATACATGTAAAAATGTATTTTTACATTTATTTTTTATTTACTTTTTATCCTTTTCCCCCATTTTAAAAAATTTTTATTTAAATTCTAGTTAGTTAACATACAGTGTAATATTAGTTTCAGGAGTAGAATTCAGTGATTCATCACTTACATACAATACCCAGTGCTCTTCACAAGTGCCCTCCTTCATACCCATCCCCCATACCCTTCATCCCCGTCCCCCATTTTCTCAGACCCACCTCTCTCCATCAACTCCCAGGTTTTCTTCTATCCTTAAGAGTTTCCTATAGTTTATTTTCCCTCTTTTTTTCCCCTTCCCACATATTCATCTGTTTTGTTTCTTAAATTCCACATATGAGTGAAATCAGATCAACACTTTTTTAAAATATGAAACACAACAAAATAAAAATGTTAGAATGCATCACAAATTACAAGGATGTTGTTTCATGAAACTTTCGTTTCAGTAGGTATATTTACATACATGTATGCACTAGGTTACAATGTAAACATCTTCTTATGTGTTACAGTCGAAAAGGCTTGAAAAATTTAGGGTAGTAAAATATGCTTCCTGCTGCCTAAAATCAATAGCAGACAATTCCATCAGCTTATACTGCCTTCCATTATCCTAGCTAGTCCCAAAGACGCTGCTTTAAAACCCCTGCCCTCTGCCTGCCGCTCCCCCCACCCCCCGGGTCTCTCTCTCTCTCTCTCTGGGTCAAACAAATAATAAAATAAATCTTAAAAAAAAAAAAAAAAAAATCCTGTGACTCCTCAGCAACACCTTCAGTGCATTCTTACACATGTGATTCTCAAAGTGCTGTCCATGAGTGCCTGGTGGTCCCTGAGATCCTTTCAGAGAGTCTACAAGTTCAAAATTATTTCATTACAAGCCTCGGACATTATCTGCAACTTTTAAAGATATTTTATTGATTTGTTCACGAGAGACACAGAGAGAAGCACGGAGCAGGGACCCTGATGTAGGACTCAAACCCAGGACCCTGGGCTCAGGACCTGAGCCAAAGGACAAAGCTTAACTGACTGAGCCACGCAGGCGCCCTGAACGTTGTTTGCATTTTCAGTGTGTGGACACCTGCCTTGGTGGAGCAAAGGCAGGACGGCTGACGCTGCTTGGAGCGCTAGGACCAGCCACCGCACCGGCCCCAAATCGCGGCAACCCGTGTATATGGCACTGCCGTGCACTTGCAGATTTGTCTTAAAATGCCAATTTCACTTAACAGTGACCTTGATGAAGCAGTAAAAAGCATTCACTTTATTAAATGTTTACCCTTGAGCACATACCATTTTAATCTTCTGTGTGAGGAAGTGGGAGGTCGTCACAAAGACCCGGACGCAGACCGATTATGATGGTTGTGTCAAGGAAAATCATTTGTGCGGTGAGCTGAACGAGCTGTTTGTTGGTGGAATGGCATTTTTACTTGAAAAAGCTATGCGTATTCAGATGTCGGTATTTGGCAGACAATGTTTCTAAAACGAACAAAGTGAGACTATCGCTTCAAGGAAAACAACTCAAAGTATTTATTGCCAATAATAAAATTCCAGCTTTAGAGCAAAAATGAAAATTTTAGAAAACTTGAAAGTATACCAATACTTAAACAATTTTAGGATGAAGTCAGTGGTGATATTGATAAAAGTGAGTGAGTGATACTGTATCATGAAATATTTGGAACATTCGGAAGATCTGCATAACTCAGTGAACCAATACTTTCCAAAGGACCAATGCGTAGATTCAAGTAGGAGAGAGACCCTTGGATTTTAAAGTGATGGGGTGCAAAAAGTCACCGATATGGTTTTAGAATGCACCAACGTTGAAGAAACTAAGCTTTAAGAACTATCACTTGCTGAGTTCTGGTGTCAAATCAAAAGGGAAAATCCAATTATCTAAAAGGGTTCTTAGCATATTTCTCCCTCTTCCAGCGACATAGTTGTGTGAGGCCAAATTTTCTTCACCTCCTTCAACCAAAAACGATATATCACATCAGATTGGACACAGAAGCAGATGCGGAGCTGCAACTATTTTCCATTTAACTAGACGTTAAAGAGGTTTTTAAGAATGCAAAACAATGCCACTCCTCTCACCTCTTCTCATTAAATGTCTCTTATCCATGTTACTATGCAATGAACTGCTCCGTTTCAGTGAATAAAATAAATTTAACTTTTTTTCCTGGCTTCCATTTTAAATACAATAAACACTGGTAAATATAACACACATAAATAAAGTTCTCTGGGATCCTTAGTGAGTTTTGAGAGGAGAAAGGACCCTGAGAGCAAAATGTTTGAAAACCACTATCCTGGACCTTATTTGATTCCTCTTTCAAAAACCAGCAAATCCCAACAAATGAATGTATATTTGAGCTTCTGAGTCAATAATCAATTATACTGGGCACCTGGGTGGCTCAGTGGGTTAAGCCTCTGCCTCCGGCTCAGGTCATGATCTCAGGGTCCTGGGATCGAGTCCCACACCGGGCTCTCTGCTCAGTGGGGAGCCTGCTTCCTCCTTCTCTCTCTCTCTCTCTCTCTGCCTGCCTCTCTGCCTACTTGTGATCTCTCCCTGTCAAATAAAGAAATAAATTCTTTTAAAAAATAATCGATTATGCTGAAAAAAATAATAATCAATTATACTGCTCAAGACCAGCTTGCTAACAGGTATGGACTGGGGGTATTGAAAGCCACTGCCAGATTTAAAAAATGAATTTCCTAATGGAAGAGTGTTTAATGTACATGTCAAATAGTAGGTAAGTTTCACATAGGGCTTCCAAAAAAACCCTTAATGTTCTCTCTCCTGCTGATCTTGATTTTAAAGTGTTTGCTTTTAATTACTACATTATCAAGCTGGGTATCATGTAAAAACATAACCTTTATGCATTAGTAGAAGCCACAATTCTAATCTGGCACTTTAAATTCCTCATCCTACCTGAGCCATGTACAAAACACGATGCCAAATGCCTGTCACCGGGCTCCAGACACCACGCTCAAGAACCCATTCCCCCAAACGTCTCCAGAGCACTCCAGAACAGACGTTACCCTGCAATGAAGGTTTGTATGAAATCAACATGACTTAATTACACTCATCATACTGAAAATCAAATTCTATGCCAATGATACATGGCACTTGGAGCTTATTTTACAAACATTAACTAATTAATCTGCAAAACATCCCTGAGAAGCAAGGCATAATGATATATGAGCTGACAACCTAATTATGTCTAATTATTCATAAGATTTTCTCCCTTCCAAGTGTTTTCTATTGCCAGTTCAGAGAAGCAGGCCTGCTACGTGCTTAAATCAGATGTGGAAATCAGCTATCACTTATTCCATCCAGAATACTCTTGCTACAGAGTGCCCATTTCCTTTTAGAACAGATCATCCTGCACCATTTTCCACTGGAACAGTTCGTAGAAACCCCAGAGCCCCCAAACATTAATCTAGTGCTGAACTCACAGTTCTAGGTTGTACATGGCATTCTTTGCTCCAGTCTTTCCCCCAGGCAATTTTGGTCATTATCCCAATTGCTCTGACTAGTTTTGCTTTACTGTCCTTTCTTCTCACGGCATCTTTTTCCACCACGAAGGTACTTGGAGACGCGGGACCAATCATCCATGCAAATTTCCTCCAAATTTATTTCCTCCAAATTTTGTCAACAGAAAGCCAATGCGGCCTTCTCTATCATTTCTGTCACCTGCTTGACTCGAACACTTGGGGTTTCCTCAAGCTCTCTGCATTCCACTCCTTTCTCATCCCACTTGAAATTAGGCAACTTTGTTCTAGCTGATAATTCTACTTCGGCTTCTAAATTTTCTCTTTAACAGCAAGTTGGGTCTTGAAAGTCAATGCCATATGTTTAAAAACATTGCTAGAAGACATATTTGTGAAGTGGGTTGTTACGATGTGTGTGTGGGGGGGAAGGTATTATACAATTCTAAACATGCATAGATTATCTCAGGAGTGGGAAATAAATAACAATTCTTATGAGAGCTGTATTAGGGTTCTCCAGGGAAACAGAACCAACAGGATGTGTGTGTGTGTGTGTGTGTGTGTGTGTGTACAGAGAGAAGAGAGACTTATTTAAGGAGCTGGCTCACACGATCGTGGAAAGCAGTAAATCCAAAATCTGCAGGGTAGGCGGGCAGGCTGAAGATTCTAGCAAGAGCCGGTATTGCAGTCTTGAGTCTGGAAGCAGACTTTTCCTTTCTTGGGGGGATTTCCAATCTTTGCTCTCAAGGCCTTCAACATTTAGATGAGGCTCATCCGCATTATGGAGGACACTCTACACGACGTCTACTGATGTCAATGCTAATTGCACCTAAAAAAATACCTTCTCAGCCACATCTAGACTAGTCTTTGGCCAGACAGCTGGGCATCATAGCTTAGCTGAGTTGACACATAAAATTAGCCTCACAAATGTTTCAGGAAGCATTTTAGGCAACTGTCTATATTTTTCATCTCCTTGACCTTACCAGCTACCAAAGTACCCCCTATACGAGGTGTTCACTATTCAGTGGCCAAGTAAATAAGTGTGTGTTGGGCTTGTGTTTCCAATAAAACTATAAACTTGAGGGTTGATACTTATCTTACATTTCCTATAGCTATGGAAATCGTTTGACCCAAATTTTCCAGGGTAGTAGTGATTTCAAATCTTGGTCCCCATTGTCACACCAGTGTCCTCATTTTTAATTATGGAAAACATGGTTAACATCCCTCGAACAAGTAGCTTCATGCAGAGCACAGTCCTTAAATCTAACTAAATACTGACTGATTAAAATGCAATTTCGAGTCAGTGGACATTTTGCTTAAAATATGACAAAATACAACTGGGGGAAATTATCACTTCTCTTCTCATTTATTCATAAGACACAAAGTGCAGTCTGGTTCTTGTGTTTTAAATTTTCCATGTCCAGTACAGGGTGTGGTTATAATGAATTGCTGAGCCAATATGAAGAAAGATATTTGGTAATCAAGGGCAAGTTTAAACAGTATTAAACATTTTTCTAGGGTGAGTGAACATGCAGGTAATGTATCCAGGAAAGGGCTTGTGTGGAAAGGGAGGGACACAATTAGACAAATAAAAAATCCCTCTTTATGGATTCTCTGTGCGGGTAATACAACCTTACAACTTCAGAAGGAAGGTTGATGATTTTTTTTTAAGATATACAAAGACATTGGAATCAAAAAATAAAACATTTTTTCCAATAAAAGGTGCTTGGGGCATTTCTGGACTGCTGGAATTATTTTCCTACTTTATAATCTGATGTGATTTTAAAAACTGCTGGTTTGTTCCAAAATGATATCTCAAAGGAGTACAAGTTATACCACTTGGAGTTTGGATAGCTCTGGTGAAAATTTAAAGCTATTATAGAAAAATGAGTGATGAATGATCTTCAAGGAAGCCAGAAAGTGCTTGAACCAAAAGCCTTCAGATATGCAGTCAAAAAATTAGTGAGTTTTAGTAATGGTTTGGGTACAGGGGTGAAGATATAGAAGGAAATGAGAGATGTCTCAGCTGTGGCGGGAGACTGGAACTATGCTGATCTCATTATGAGAGACAGAGAAATTAAGGGAGAGAACCGGCTTGGAATATTTAGCAGAGGAGTGAAGGTGATGAGTGATTTGGAGCATGCTGAATTTAAGGGGAACATGGAGATACCCTGTAAAGCAAGCAAGAAATCAGAACCAGAGCTGAGTTCCCAGGATCTTTACAATAGAATTTAAATAAAGCCCTGACTATTAACCATGGTTAATCCCTTGCCTCCTCGACATCTACCCAAGTCACAAATGTACCCTTCCATTCAGCTAGATGGGGTGATTTGCAGGCCCCCTACTTTGAAACTTCTGGGACATGGGATGGTTCTCTCCTTACCTGGAATGTTCTCTTTCTTTCTCCAGCTCCACTCCCACAACCCCCTACTCCAATTTTATCTCAAACTTCAGATTTTATTTTAGATGTTGCTTCCCTAATTGCCCCCTTACACACACACACACACACACACACACACACACACTACTGTGTTAGGTTGTTTGCCCTCCTATGAGCTCCCAGCGTACTTAGTATTTATTTTCCCCATTACACCATGTAAGATCCTGCTCATTCGCCCTCCCATCCCACTCAAGTTTAACGTTCCCAAGGGCAGGCACTGCATTCGTCCTGCCCCTTACAGTATTCCTAACTCCGTTACATGTTGTAGGCCCTCGCTAAATTGAATGAACAAATGAATTACCGGGGAGGGTTAAGCATAGGGCAGATCGCAGGGGACAAAGCCCTCCAAACGCATGACTGAAAAAAGAGGATGATCGTGGATGGTCGGTGATAGTTGATATTTCAAATAACAAGCTTGGAAGTGCTTTGAATAATCAACGCCCTGTTGTATGTGTGCATCTCCTGGAATGGGTGTTGAGGTTATGGTGTTGTATTCTGATGTGGTCTTTCTAGTGAGACAGGGCACCCGTGTCGGGAGTGGGTGTATCTTCCAAGAAGCCCGAAGACTTTCCCTAGAGCACCCACCTGGAAAATCAGAGGGTCCTCAGACAGGAAGTGGAACTGAGGGGTGGGCTTGAGGGTGGGCGGAAGGAGAGACTTGATTGTGCTTTCTTGGTCTGGAGCCATACCTTCCAATATAGGGGCCCCTCTACTGGAACTGGGTTCCTTGAGACTGCTGAGCACTTGAAATACGCTATCTGAATTGAGATACGCAGCAAGTATAAAATACACACCAGGTGTCACACTTAGTACCAAAAATATTGAATAATTTTGATTTTGATTTTGATTGAGTGTTGAAATGATCTTATTTTGGATGGAGTGGGTTAAATAAAGTACATTATTAAAATTAATTTCACTTTTTTTTTTTAACAAGGCTACTAAGACTTTTAAAATTCTGTGTGCAGTTTACATTATATTTCTTTTGGACAGCGCTGGTCTAGAGTGAAGAGGAGGTCTCGACATCTCCAAATGTCCTCCTGGGTGGTGTTGTGAAGGCAGCAGATGGAATAGGTCTGAAGGCCTGAAAACTAAGCCAGGTCTTGTAAAAGCAGAATGACTTACAAGCATCTCTCTCTTGTTTCTACTCTCAGTAAAGGCTTTTTTTTCTGGTGCCTGAATGTGCTGGAAACCACGCTAGAGGATAAACCAGGTGGAGAGGGTCCTGCTCTCAGGAAGCGTGCTGTCCAGCTACATGATTCAGTCCGTCTCCTCAGTCGGGAGATTTCCTTCCACTATTGCCGACCTCAGAGGAAAGCCTGGGGGGGGCGCGGTGTGCGTTGGGGAGAGGGATGAAAGCACAGCAGTTATTATTACTTTTGTTTATTTGTGGTTGTGATTAAGTTTGTTGAATGTTTACTCTGTCTTGTGCAGGCTAAGTGAATGCCTTGTCTTGCTGAATCTTCCTTCAGAATTCTACAAAGCAGGAACCATTAGGATTCCCTGTAAAGAGGAAGAAACTGAGGCTTGAGGAAGTAGAATCGCTCACCCAAGGTACACGGCTGGTTAGAGACAAAGCCCAGACTGAACCTCAGATCTGCCTTGATTCGGTGCATGCACCTCACCACCGCCACTCCCCAACCCCCCCAGCCCCCTCCCACCCCCCGCTAACCACCATAACACCACACTTCACCTCCTCACGGCTACACAGATGACAGCCACACTGTGTCTCCGGCTTGTGGATATTTACTATGGGTAGGCACTGTCCTGAGTATTTGATACTTAACAGATTTAATCTTCATAGTTACCCTAAGGACTGTGGTTCTTTTTGTTGTTGTTGTTGTTGTTGTCATTATTATTATTCTCATTCTACAAATGAGGAAACTGAGTCCCAGGAAAGTGAAGTATCTGGTTCAAGATCGTACAGCTACTAAACTGTGGCATTATTTGAATCTTAGTTCTCCTACATAGAAAGTTCTGTATGGGTTCCATCTCTCTAAAATGCCCATAAAAGATACTTTTTTAAAAAAAATGTGTCTCAGAGTGGGATATTTTTTTAAAAATGTGTCTCAGGGTGGCTTAGTCGGTTGAGCCTCTGACTTGTGATTTCGTCACAGATCTTAGTCAGGGTCCTGGGATGGAGCCCTGCATGGGGCTCCATGCTCAGTGGGAAGCCTGCTGGAGATTCTCTCTCTCTCCTTCTCCCTGCGCCCCTCCCCCCCCCCCGCTTGTTCTTTCTCTCTCTCTCTCTGGCTCTCTTTCTCTCTCTCAAATACATAAATACATCTTTTTAAAAGATGCGTCTGGTAGGTAAAGGCCAACGCTCTTTGATTAGACACCAATATCTCAAGACATTTTAGGGGGAGGAACTAGTACCTTCCAGAGCTGCCCTCTCTTCCCCTAAGTAGCCAGGGGAGAAAAACACTGTCTGATATAATTCAAGGAAAATACAATTCCTCCTAGACTCAGCCTTCAGAGTTGAAACATGCCAGAAGGTCATCTATGCCAAACCTCTCATCTTACGAATGAGAAAATGAGCTCCGTTGCGGGGGGAGTGTGTATGTGAAGGGACTTGCCTGCAGCCATCAGCTGGGTCATGGCAGAGCAGGACTGGAGCACAGTGGGTTTCTTACAGTGTTTCACTCTCAGTGACCTACACAACCTCCTGAGGACCAAGGAGGGTCTGGAATAACTAGTGGGGAGGAAGGTGAGCTGCCCTACTGGCTGATAGGGGTGAAGCTTACACTGTCTCCTCACACACACAGGGTTTCCCTGTTGTCCCTAAAGCAAACCAAGCCCAACACTGAGCAGGGGCTATGGACCCAGACGAACAGGACAAACCATACAAAAACAACATTCACTGCACGTGAAAACAGGTAGAGGCTTTTTCTATCGTTGCTTTTTTTTTTTTTTCTTTAATCATGTGCAAATCCAGCCTTTGCCAAGGGAATAAATATAACTGGGAGAGTCAGGGATATCTGACCGGCTAGACAGGTTTACAAAGTTGTGCTTTTGGGGGGGACGGGAAGGAGGGGGGCAGGGAGAGGGGTGGTGGAGATGCCTCTCAGAGATGCAGATGACTCTCCCTGCTGATCCTGGAAAATTACACGCACAGTGAAAAAGTTTTAATTAGCAACCTGGTCCTAAAGCTGTTCCTGGATGCTACTCTCCAAGTATCAAGCTGTTCGGTGGCTCAGGAAGGAGCCCACCCAGCCTCGCCTCGCCGTCTCTGCACACACTCACACTTTCCACGGTCATCCAGGGGACTCTCCATCGTTCCTGACAGTCTCTCTCATTTTGGATACGCCCTTCCCTCAGGCCCTGCCCAATGGTCACAGATGCCTTGAAGCTTTTCCAGACCACTCTGAGCCTACTAATCACTCCCTTTTTGTGACATCTTAAGATGAACGTCCTTCCGCACTTACCCTAGTTAACTCGTTCACAGTCGGTTTGCATTTATTTATCTCTTTATGTGTCTGTTCTGTCTCCTAAACTATAATTAAGCCACTCAAAGCAAGGGACAGATCTAGTTTCCCCTGTGAGTTCTGAATTCCTTCCTGGTACAGAGCCATGAGAGCAGAAGGCACTCAGTAAACCTCGGATGCTGTCGATGACGGCATGAGGGTAATGATGGCGGGGAGAGAGAGAGAAAGTAAATCCTATTCAAGTCAAGTGGTCATAGAAAACCTACAGCACAAATTGGATTAGAACAGAAACTAAACTCCAAGCTAAAGAAAAATGGTACAAATAATGAAATTTATGTCCGTGAAACTTCTGCCAGCCACATTTGTCACACCTGGTTCCATAGGCCATTTCATTGGTATTCAATGCAATACAGGACTTTTTATTTCCCTCTTTGAGGCACTCATTGTGATGGTTCATTTTGTATATCAGCCTGAGTGGGCCACAGGGCACACAGACATTCAGGGCACTCAAACATTATTCTGGGTGTTTCTGCCAGGGGATTTCTGGACTCATCCCGAATCCAGAGTCTACCTAGTGCTTGCATCAGTAGACCGAGTAATGCAGATTGCCCTTCCTATTTGGGGAGGCCTCCTCCAATCAGTTGAAGATCTGAATAAAATAAAAGATTGAGTAAGAAGGAACTCCTCATCGCCTGACCAATGAGCCGGAACACCAGTCTTTTCCTTCCTTCAACCATGAAGTGGAAAGCTGACCCTTTTTGGGTCTCAAGCCTTCTGACGTTGAGACTAGAACTTCCATCAGCTGTCCTGCGTCTGCAGCTTGCTGGCTACAGATCTTGGGACTTCTTAGTCTCCATCATTTCATGAGATCTGTGTTCATACCTGTATCTACATCTCCTATTGATTCTCTCTCTCTCTCTGGAGAACCTGGATTCATTCTCCAATGTAACAAGACTTCTTAACAGAGCAGCAGAAGTCCCAATGCCACCTCAGGCCAGAGTGAACATTAGATGAGCACTTTAGCTTCCCTAAGCTGAAATCTTTTGGTTTTGTTTTTTATTTTATTTTTTTAAGATTTTATTTATTTATTTTATTTATTTATTTGACAGATCACAAATAGGCAGAGAGGCAGGCGGAAGGGGGGGAGCAGACTCCCTGCTGAGCAGAGAGCCTGATGTGGGGCTCAATCCCAGGACCCTAAGATCATGACCTGAGCCAAAGGCAGAGGCTTAACCCACTGAGCCACCCAGGTGCCCCGGTTTTGTTTTTTAAAATGACTAATTTTTTAAATGCTTTTAAGAAACACAAATGCCTCACCTACTTCACAGAGCTTTTGTGAGGATCAAGTGAAAGAACAGATGTAAGCCCGGGGGAGATATGAACTGGAAGAAAAAGGTTAATACCAGGATATGGATAACTGCACCTTGACCTTGGTGGCCATTCAGCTAACCCTGTAATTCTCATATCAGGGCATTTTCATTTAGCAATTACATCTAAAATCTGTCATGTTGGGGTCTAAAATTAAATATTTTATTTCTAAAATTAGGGTTCTTTTTTTTTAATTAAATTTATTTATTTTCAGCATAACAGTATTCATTATTTTTTCACCACACCCAGTGCTCCATGCAATCCGTGTAATACCCATCACCTGGTACCCTGACCTCTTATTTAACTTCCCTCAATGCCTTCTCCAGTTTGGGACAAGCCTCATCAATGACAAACGTATTATGAGGTAAGATTTAAGAGGCAATTTTGCACGCCCCGTTTCCATCTGCCCAATTCTTACTCCTTTGACAGAAATACTCCTTTGGGTTAAGACGTCATGTTACCAGGAGAGTCCATTTGGAAAGCCAATAATCACGGAAGAAGTTAATATCTTGGCATGGATCCATTCCCAGATGCCTCCTTGAGAGTGGAGAGCAAAGGAATGAGACATGAGACAATACAGTTTAAGAGGAGGCAGAGGGAATGATGTTGGGGGTACCGTCTGGGGAGGACCAGCCTGGGCGGGGCACAGCCTTGGGAAGTCATACATTGTCAGGCGTCAGTAAAGGCAGGCAGGATAGGGTGGGACATGTCCCCATTCGGGAGGTCAGGAAAGAGGACAGGGGCTAAGGAAAGGGGCCTGAAAGAAGTCAAGACAAGGTCAGAGTCCCAAAAAGGGGTGGGCACTAGATTAACCTTTTGCCAATTGGATACTTGTGTGATGGCTGGCTCAGATACTGTTTCTCTAGGCCTGAGACCAGATCTTCTTATCAGCTCTCTCCTCCCTTGGCCTCTCCCACCTCCCTCGTGACCTCTCACTAAACCCTGCTATTTTAATTTCCGTGTTGCTTGGATCCGGCCTTCACATCTGGTTCCCAAAGATACAATTCTGCTGCTGCAGGCCCTGAGGGTCACTCCAGGACTGTGCTCCACCTTTCACCCTGGTTCCCCCGCTTAAGGGCTGCATCTCCCCCTTCAAGAATCTTCTCCCTGTAGTGTAGATAACCCCAGCACCCCCTTTCCTGGGAGGCCTCCCATGGCTTCACAGTGCTTCGCTAATTAATGAAACTCCTGACCCCCAGCTTGCAGACCTCTAACCTACTCCTAATCTAAGGTCCTTCTTAGGACTAGCTAATGCTCCCATAGTGAATTGAAGTTTATTGAAATATAATCATCAACCATCATTTGGCAGGCACCCCCAAAACTCAGCTGGAACTGCTCAGGCAAAGATCACTAAAGACTTTTATTGTCATTATTGCCAAAGCACGCGTGAACACCTTTCATTTATTATCACGGTGTCCTCTTGGCTATCTGTGGCCCTTGCTCTTGCCTGTGTCCCTGGCACAACTCCCCACAGCGATGACTACTGCTTTGGTCTGCTCGGCCCGCCTCTCCTCGCCTTGGTAACTGCTCCCACCTCCTTCAACGAGTGAGCACAGGATCCAAATCCCTCTGCCCTTGGTAACTGGTCCTGAGATGGGTTACACGTCCCCAGATCAGGCTAGTTTTCCACCAGGACTTTCTAAATGCAGCTGGCTGAGCACACCCTTAATCAACTGGTGTTGCTCTATAACAGATACTCTTAAGATCTCAGTAGCTTATAACAACCAATATATATTTTCTCATCCATGAGTCCTTGGGCCAGATGTGGCAAGGGTTGGCTTCAGGTGGGCTCCGCAGGTGTCTTCATTCTCTCTGGACCAGTGGCTACTTAAGGCCCCCTCTTCTCAGGATAGAGCCCAAGTATACAGAGCAAGCAAAAACATGGCATACCTCTTGAGGTCTCGGCCCAGAACTGTCACATTTCCAAAGCAAGTCATGTGACCAAACCCAGCATCACTAAGAGGCTGTCTCTGGTGGGAGGAACTTTAGTCATTTGGCAACTGGCTTGTAGGGGGGTAGTGGGGAGGAGTTGGGGTGAATAATACATATATTCCTGCATTGGGGGTGGTGGGGCATGAAGACCTGGGAACAATAACCCACCTGTCACACTCTCTTTACCTTTCTGAACCCAGGCTCTAAGGATGGACACCAGGAGTTGCTGTGGCCATATCCCAACAAGGTGAAGCTGACCTGAGGATGAAGCCCAAACCCAGAAATCGGGTTCCTGGATCTAGTGGTCTGGCTCCATCCTGGCCGTCCCAGGTTTTAGTTACGAGTTACTGAACTCTCTTTTGGTTTGGGACCTGTCGTTCATGTGCCAAGAGGCTTAGCAGACATACTCTCTTACCTCTCAAGTGGTCCTTGTTGGCCTTGGCTTATGCATCAGCTCTTCTCTCTCTAGAAAAGGGGTCAGCAAACTATGGTCCGTGCCAGCCACCTGTTTTTGTAAATAAAGCTTTATTGGGACGCAGCCACGCCCTAATTCACATGCGGTCTGCCGTTGCTTCTGCATTACAACAGCAGAGCTGAATCATTATGGTAGGAGACCGTATGGCCCACAAAGCCTGAAATTTTTTTTTTAAGATTTTTAAGATTTTTTAAGATTTTATTTATTTTTTTGACAGACGGAGATCACAAGTAGGCAGAGAGGCAGGCAGAGAGAGAGGAGGAAGCAGACTCCCTCCTGAACAGAAAGCCCCACGCGAGGCTCGATTCCAAGATCCTGGGATCATGACCTGAGCTGAAGGCAGAGGCTTTAACCCACTGAGCCACCCAGGCGCCCCCCCCAAAGTCTTAAATATTTACTCTCTGGTCCTGTATAGAAAAAGTTTGCCTAGTCCTACTCCAAAAGACGGGGGCTGTGTGCCTTCCCTGGTCTGTCTCATCCACCTGCATGCTGGTGGTTCCCAAATCTCCCTGGCCCAGGACGTCACCCCTGCATCTTAAGATAATCCAGCACATGCTTTCTGCTCAGATGCCCCAGCTGCTCAAATTCAATGAGTCCTCAACTCAGACTGAACTCACCCTCTTCCCCTAAATGCAATCCTCTTTCCTAGTCCCCATGTCGATAAGTGGTGCTGCCTTAGCACACATTAGTCCAAACTGAAACACAGCTTAGACCCTCTCTTCTCTCTCTCTCCCCTGCATCTCACCTCCTCCCCCTCCTTTCCTCTCCCTTCCCTGCCCTATCCATGGGTTGTGCTGGTTTCACCTGGAAACATTTCTGAAATCTCTGCACTCTCTAGCCTTTGTCACGTGTCCTCACTTGAGCCATTGTTGGCTCTTTGCCCGGCTCTCCCTCTCTGATATGGTTCCCACCTAAACCATCACTGCTCTTCCAACGGGAATCTTTTAAAGCACCTGTCCTGGCAGCTGGGTGGCTCAGTCGTTGAGCAACTGTCTTCAGCTCAGGTCACGGTCCCGGAGTCACAGGATCGAGTCCCGCATCAGTCTCCCAGCTCCATGGGAAGTCTGCTTCTCCCTCTGAACTTCTTGCCTCTCATGTTCTCTCTCACTGTGTCTCTCTCAAATAAATAAAATCTTAAAATAAATAAATAAATAAATAAATAAAGCACCTATCCTGTATGTTGGCTAATTGACCATAATAAATAAATAAATAATAACACATCAACCCTATCCTCCTATTCCCTTATGTAAACTTGCTCAATGGCTCCCCTTAAGAGTCAAGTCTGATCTTGATAACCCAGCACACAAATTCTCTATTCCCTGGCCCTACTTGTCCTTCTGTCCTTACTCTCTGGTAGATCTCATCCCAGCCATGACTAACATGGAAACACGCACGCTGCACTGTTTCTGGCCTCTGGCCTTGGTTTCTGCTCTTCCTTCAGTCAGCCCTGCTTACTCCCACCTTCCTTCTGCGGTACCTAACTCATCCTTCGGGATTCAGGACACTCAACACCCACTTCTAGGTGGCCTTCGCAGGCTGCACTGGCCTTTGCAAACTGAGCTGAAAACAACTAGCTTGTTGTCTCCCCACTCTCACGCTAAAGTCAGTTGGAGTCTACCTGTTTACCTGCCCGTCTGCTCACGTCGGTGTGAGCCGCTGGGCTCGGAGCCCAGGCTTCATTCGTCCTGGTGCCTTCGGCTCCTGGCACCAAGTGCATAGGGAACGGAGCTGAACGATAAAGTGTTTTTCACTCACATTACCCTGTAGTGAATGTTTACAACAGTTTTTGAAACAAAATTACTATTCCCAACTTTATGAATTAGGAAACGGAATCTCAGAGAGTTTGTCTAAAGCCACGCAGCTGATAAGGAGCAGAAGACCAAACTTAAATCTGGGTTCTACCAACCTTGAAATTTCAGAAACTTTGACCACAAAACCTTGCATTTTATTCTTCATTAATCTTTTGTATGAGTTATAAAATACACTACACTTATAAAAATTATGTCATGTGAGACATAAATGCATACCTTTCATAATAATAATAATAAAATAAATGCCCATGTAGTCCATGACTCAGTTTAGGAAGTAGAATATTGCCAATACCTTTAAACCGCTATCCAAATTTTGTGTCTATCATCCCCTTGCTTTTCTTTAGATTTTCCTACATATGGATGTACAGTGTATTGTCTGATTGTGCATGCTTTTGAATCACACTGTATATAATCTGTGGACTTGCTTTTTTAACTCAGTATTATGTCTAGTGTGGCAATTTCATTGTTGTTTAGTAGTTTATTGTACAAGAGTATCAAAGTTCACTTGCCCACTGTTTCTGTGGATGGACACTTGAGGTATTTTCAGTTTTTTTGTTGTTGTTTTGCTTTCACAAAGAGCAGTTATCCTTGTACGTCTCTCCTGCTATCCATGTTTCTCTGGGGCATATACCTAAGAGTGAAGTTCAGAGAAGCACTTTTATCTTTACCAAATCATGTCAAACTGTTTCCAATATTAATAGCATCAACAGTGAAAAGGAATTTGTTACTCCACATCCTTACCAAAATTTGTATGTGCTGTGATCTGAATGTTTGTGTCCCCCCAAAATTCATGTGTTAAAATCCAAACCTCCCCAAAGGTTGATGATATTAGTAGGTGAGGCCTTGGGAATTGGAGCCCTCATTAATAGGATTGGTAACTTATAAAAGAGCCTCCAGAGAGATCTCTGGCCTCTTTTACTACATGAGAACATTGCAAGAAGGTGTTGGCCGTGAATGAGGAAGAGGGCCTTCCTTGAATGTGGCCATGCTGGTCACATCTTGATCTTGGACCTCCCAGGCTCAGAACCGTGAGCCATGAATTTCTACTGTTTATAAGCTACCCAGCCGGTAGTATTTGGGGACAGCAGCCCAAATGAACTGAAGCGATATATAAATTAAAAAAAATTTTTTTTTTTTGCCAACTAGGTGGGTACATTGATTCTCATTGGGCTTTTTAATTTGCCTCTTTCTGATTATTGGTGAGATGAAGACATTTTATATGTTTATCAGCCATTTATACTTTATCTAATGGAATATGTTTATATATGTTTTTGCCCATTTTTCTGCTGGGCTCTCTGGTATTTTCTTATTGACCTATAGGAGTTATTTACATATTTTGGATGTGAACCTTTGTCAGTTACATGTCGTGACAAATCATGTTCCCACTTTGTGACTTATCTTTTTATACTTTATGGTTGACTGATATGTGAAAGCTCTTAATTTTATTGCAGTTGTGTGTATTAATCTTATCCTCTGTGCTTTGTACTTTTGTGTGTATTTGTTTGTTTAAAGAATTCTTCCCTCTCCCATGGTCATCAATAGTGAAAGACAGCACTGACTGAGTACTTTCTATGTTTCAGTACTCATTAGCTCCCTTTCACAGAGGATGAATGCAAAGCATAGAGAAGTTACGCACCTTGATCAAAATCACGCAGCCAATCTGCAATGGAGTCAGGATTTAGCTTCAAGTGATGTGGCACCAGAATGGAATTCCTTGAATTAACTGTGGAACAGACCTCTACCATTTCAGTGCTCAAAACAGGCAGTTGATCAAAGGCTTTTGGCATCCTGTAAAGTGAACAGGATATCCCCTGAAGAAACCCCACAAGAGGCAGAGGCCGTCATAAAGCCCTGAACAGCCTCCAGCAACTCCTACGCTGCTGGGACCAAAATAGCTCACGCAGCATTCCTGCCGCCTCCTTGTGAACTGTGTGGAAAGGAACACTGGTCACGAATTCTTTGTTCCAGCCACCCCCACGCACGAGGACAGCCACAGGGACTGCGGTGGCATCTTGGAATCTGGAGAACAGCATGTCACAGGCTACACATCATACTTCTTCTGTACCAAGTGTTGTCTTCCTCCAAAATTAGAGGGTTTTAAACAAATGCAAAGAAACAGAAAATGGTCTTTTTAATTAAGAGATAAAATGAGAGTGATTTGAGCTTAGCAGAGTATGGGGGCCAGATCATAAAATATCTCATATGCCAAGCTTAAAAAGTGTGAACTTTATTGTGTCCGTGGGGAGGTTTGGTAGTGTTAGAAACAGGAAGGTGACATGATCCACTTATCTTGCTTGTTAGCGACCATATGACTAGTTACAATCTGGCTGATAGAATAGACTGAGGAGTGGCAGCGCCTGGCTCTGCTGATAGTACCCTCCCACCCCATCCTGGTTTCTTCTTTGCTGGTAGAACTCTCCTCCCACTCCGAAGGCTGGAAATGCCTGAGAGTCACTTTCCCTGCTTCCCTCGCATGTAGAGCATGGAAGAGCGTGTGACCCAGTCCTGGCTAGTGGGACCTGAAGGGGAGTCTGCTGGGGGAGTCTACAAAAGGTTTTCCTCCAATCAAAAGATGCATAAGAAGAAATCCTGCTTGGGCTCCTGGGTGGCTCAGTCTGTTAAGCGTCTGCCTTTGGACTCGGGTCATGATCCCAGGGTCCCTCCCGCTGAGTAGGGAGCCCACTTCTCCCTCTCCCTCTGGTTCTTCCCTGCTTGTGCTCTCTCTCTCTCTGTGTGTGTCAAATAAATAAGTAACATCTTTTTAAAAAGAAGAAAAAGAAATGCCTCACTTCTCCCCCTCCCCCCATCCCCAGATGTTTACATGTAATGCCTGGAGCTGTCACCACGAAAAGGGAAAAGCCTGATGGTAGAGCAGGAAGATGGAAGTAATGACATCATTGAGCCACACAGAACAAAATTCCCTCCGGGGATAATAGATGCTTGTTGTCTAAGCCACTTTTACTAGGATATTCTGTTACTGGTACCCTAAAGTCGCTCAGCTGAAGGAAGCATTAACAAAGTCACCAACACAAGTTAATGTGATATTATTAGAAGATATTTTAAAAGGCACTTTTCCTTCAGATATTTATTTGAAATAAATGAGCCTCTTAAAATTGCAAATAATTAGCTACCATATTAGCTGTTCATTATGCATTTTGGATGCTCAAGCAAGAAACTACACAGCTTCCCAGATGGCATGTCTTATTATTTCTCTACTTAAAGTGATATTTTTCTCATTGTCTTCTCGCATTCGCACGATTCCCCTAGTAAACACTGAAAACTTTCTCCCAGTTTTTCACTAGGCGGCAGTTCTCTTTTGGTGAAGGTCTCTCTGTAATAAAGTCCTGACAGTCAAAATATATTATGTAAGGAGAATCTCGGCATTGTGTAAACAAAAGAATTGCAAGTTCCGGGGCTTCAGACAACAGTATAGAATCACAGGATTCTCAAGGTCGGTGATACCTTACAAGCCATCTGTGTAGTAACAGTAGAATTTGAATATAGACAAAAACAAAACATCTAGAGTTCTCTACGGCCATTAACAATAATCTCCCGTTCCAAAATCTGATGTCCAGCAGCTGGCAACGTTTCAGCAATTCCTTCTGGTTCCACCTGAAGGAAACCCCGTTTCTGAAGGAGACGTTGGGGTTCTCCAGCTACCACCAGGAGATTCCTTCCTTCCTTGCGGGAATGTTTTACTAAGGACCTATCAGTCCTTGACACTGAGATTTAGTAGGTCCACCTTTGTTCTGGAGTTGCTTACAATATTTTCGGGAACATGCAAACAACTTCGCAAATTCAAGTGAGACACACAGAGCGTGATCAAGAGCTGGAACTGGCAAATCCAGACGGGGTGAAGGGGGCAGCTCTGGGCTAGACAGAGGGGGTTCTTTCCCATTCCCTTCAGTGCGTACCGACCGAGCCCTCGGGGGGGGGGGGGGGGGTGCCGCAAGCGCCTTTGGAGGCCCCGCCCCCTCGCCCCAGCAGGTGCGGCCACCCGCGCGCACCGGGAACCGGTCTGGCCGGCGAGGACGCCGAGAGCCCAGGCCCCGCGGCCCCGAGGATGCGCCGCGAACCGGGCCGCCCCGGGAGGCCGCAGACGGCGGGGGTTCCCGCGGGTCGCTGGCGCGGGAGGAGCGGGGTCGCGCCGGGGAGGCCGGGGTGCCCGGGGTGGGCGGGGCGTGCGGGAGGGCGGGAGCCGCACCTGCGGGCGGGCGGGAGCCGCACTTGCGGCCGCGCGGGGGCGGGAGCCAGGTGCCCGCGGCGATCCCGCCGGCCCGGGCGCGGAGCAGGAAGTGGCCTCTGCAGGGCGCGCCTCCTCCGCGGCGCCGGGCGGAGCGGAGGGGCCGGGAGGCAGCCGGAGCCTGAGCCCGCGCGCCGGGAGCGAGCCCCAATGGCCGCCGCCTCGCCTGCGGTGGACGAGCTGTCCCGGAACTTCACGTACTGGGCGCTGGGCGCCGCCAACGGCTCCCTGTCGGGCGCGTGGTACCGCAGGAACCAGGTAAGGGGCCGGCCGCCCCCGTCGCCCGCTGGGGACACGGGCGGGGCCGCGGCGCCTCCTGCTCCTCGACCGCCCGCCGGCTCTCAGAGCTGACGTGATGTTTCCACACGTTCACAGAACCGCCCCTCATGTGCGAGAGCGCGGGGCCCCCTCCGCCGGCCTAACTCTCCCCGCCATCCGCCCCTGGGAGTGGGGCGCCTCCGACCTCTGCGGGGTCATTCCTGGGCCTCTGGGTCCCGCACGATCCCGCCTCTCCGGCCTGAACCCGCCTTCTCCCCGAAGGATTCTCGGAGTGTGGGGTGACTCCCCTCCACCCGTATTCAATCCCCCTCCATCCCGATCGTTTTACAGTGAAAATACGTGACACCCCGTTCTCTGAAGCAGGGAACTTGTTAAGGGCTCGCAAATGTCACCTCCGCGCTCCGCAGATGCTCTGCGCGCGCGTGTGTCCCCGCTGGCTCAGCAGGGCGCTTCCATTTCCGTGCAAAGAACACCCATATTCTTGGGGCTGCAACTGTTTCACGGATCGTCAGCCTAAACATTGCCAGTTTATGCTGGAAAGATACACCGAAGGAGATCAAAGGGGAGCGGAGCTGCCCATTTGTTTTTGTCTTGGTTTAAGATCAGAAAAACGGCCCTGGCCAGCCCTTCCTCTAGCCGCCTGTATATTCTTTTAAGTGGGGGTTAGCGATCTGCATGGAGTGGGCCCCGAGCCTCCTCCTGGGTGCATAAGTGTGTTACTTTTTTCTTGCTCTTTAATAAATCCGTGGGCCTTTTTGGTTCACAACAAAGTAATCATAAGATATTTGTTACTGTTGAGCTAAGTCGTCTTTAACCAATAATCAGAGGTCTAGAATTCCTCTAAGAACACTTAAAAAGTGTTTTGAATGCTAATTTCTAAAACATTAAAATTTTGTTTTCAGAAATTTAACACAAAATTATTTATATAAAGACAAAATAAGCATGTGTCCACCTTATGCGTTTTCAGCAAAGGAGATGGTATTGCTTTAAGTCTGTTTTGCCACAAAACGCACTAACATAGGAAAAAATGAGGGGACTCAGAGCCTCGTGGTGGCTGTGCATAATCTAGTCCACCTCTTTCTTGACAGGATTTACGAAGAAAAGAATTGCTTCTTATGGAAAGCTCTTTGTCTATCTGTTAAATTATGTTTATGCTAGTATATATTATAAACATGCTCTAATGTACTTATGCTAGAAGCACTCCCAGGAAAGGTTTAAGAATGAACTTTTTTTCTTTTGGTAAAGAAATTAGAGGCTTAGTAGTTGTGACTTAAAATGGCATCATCTGAAACAGGAGAAAACATTGTTCTCATAGTTGAAACTCCTGTAGTCAGTTTTCCTTGCTATTTCCTGGAATTCAAGATTGTCTTGGCTCTCTTAACATCAAAACAGATTACCACGTGACATAGATGTGGGGACCTAATTTGACGTTTGCAAGGCCTAACTTGCCTTTGACAGTATATATTTGTACAGGTTTAAAAGGGCGTATCCAGGATATGCTAATTGAAATTACTCAGTGACATATAAACTACAGCTAGTTTGAGACGAGGTTGTATCAACTTTTCCCATTATTATGCAAATTTAGTCGCCCCCCCCCCAAAATGTAGATGACTGAAAATGGGAGCAGCTCCAGATAAACTAAGTTTGAGGTATCAGCTTAGGACTCTTACACTCAAAATTAGCCTGGGATGCTGGGTAGTCATGGTTTAATCAGTTTTATCACTACTGAACTACTTGATGACAGTGTGTATTCACCCAGAACCCAGCTCTCTGGATCTTTCCACGTGAAACCATCAGACTGATAAATTAGCCTTACTCCTAGAGAAAGACCAATCCTCTCACATAACAGCTGGATATTTAACAGTAGTCTCTTCGAATCAACATTGTCCAAGGCAAACAGTAGTCTCTTCGAATCAACGTTGTCTTCTATAGGAAGAAATCCTGAAGCAGATAGAAAGTGGGAAAAATGTTTTGGAAAGCCAGAGAAGTGAGGTCTTTGGCCCTTTTTTGTTACTCAAGAGTCTGTCTATGGAAGCACAGGCACAGGGGAGTTCTGCCAGCATATTTTCTTCATGTTTGATCCACAAGTTTTCAGTATAAAAGGGTAACATTTCTGAGATGGTTATAGAGCCCCCTGCCTAGTATGAAACACGTGTATACATTCACTCTTTTTTCCAGGAGTGTTATTAGATGGCTGGGTAAATGAGCTATGCTGCTACCTTCAAAACAAGGCAGTATGTTTTAAGTATCATGTGAGCGATATAAAGTCCTGTGGAAATTTGGAGCAAGGTGGCTTTGCACAGGGGCCATCAAGGATGTTTTGTGGAAAGGTGGTATTTCAGCTGTGCACTTACAGGTGGACAGAGTTTCACTCTGGGAGTGCACAGGTGGAGGAACGTCTGGAGACCAAGGATAACCCATGTGGCCTGGAGGTGACTTTCTGACTATTTTTGTATCTGATGTGAAAATTGGGCCATTCTGGTTGCAATGGAGAATGGAGACTGTAAAGTGGAAATATAATTTGTCTTAAGTGTCTTAAGTGTACTCATGGATTGCCTTGAAGGACTGGTTAAGAAGTTTGGACTTTTATCTTACAGGCAACAGGGACCCCTTTTTGTTTTTTGTTTTTTGTTTTTTGTTTTGTTTTGTTGTTGTTGTTGTTGTTTTTGGCAAACAGTGTGAGAATCAAATCAAATTAAATAAAAGAAATTTAACTTGGGGTTAGCAAAGCTGATTCAGAGGCCTCAAATTGGCTAAATCCGGCCCACAGATGTGTCCTGTTTGACCTGCAGAGAGGCTTAAAAAAATGTGTAATACATTGCCAGCATTTAAAAGCCAGTAGATCATATATAAAGTTTCAAGTGCCAGTGATGTCTTTAAATGTTAAAAGTTCTAGGAGCACTTGGCTCTCTCGCCCACGTGGTAACTGTGTTGTAGTAGTTCAGTTTAGAACAGCTGTGCTCCCCACCTAAACCTCTCCCTTTACTCTCATCTCTAACCTACTAGCCTCTGTAGGCACTTAATTTGCAACCAGTGTTAAGAGCTGGTCTCTAGTCTCTGCTGTGAATTAGTGTGTGCTTGGGCTTCAGTTTGCTCTGTAGGAAAACAGGGTTGGAATAAAGGATCTCGGGTCTCCCTTTTGCTATCTGCTTGATTAAATAGTGCCAAACCAAGATTGTGGAGAGAATGGACAGGATAGGATGAACGTGGGAAATATTGTGAAGAAGGGGTTTTGTCCCTGGTTCTTAAAATTTAAGGATATTGCTTAGTATCTAAATTCACAAGGACATTGTCAAAATGGTTTATTCTGCATAGGATCAATTGAAAACTTAAGAATTTTTTATCTCCCTTATTTGAACTTTTGATTTTCAATGGTTTGAGTGTTTAAAGTCAAGGTATTTAGAAGAACATTGATACAAACTTGGCCAGGAAGAAGCAAAGTCAAGAGACTGACATTTGTTATACATTTACGATGTAACACTTTGTAGCTATTATCTCAGTGGAGCCCCCAACAACACCTCTTGTAGGGTACATATTAGCCTCACTGTTCATGTAAGGAAACCCTAAATAATTTGCCCCAAGATCAAATAGCAAGTAAGAGTAACTACACAGCTCTCCTTTTCCTAGGCCATTGCTTAGAAACTATGGCTTGAAAGAATGTGGAGGTGAGAGAAAGGAATGAGTGTAACTTACTTCATTGCACTAAAGAAAATCATACTGAGTTTTATATCACCCTTTTATTGATTTTGCTTTGCTATGCTACTATCTATTTCTTTTCTGCTGGTAGCTGCATCTCTGTATCTTGAAGAAAGAAAGGTGCCAAAATTTACAGATAACCAAAGTGCTGAGTAGAGATTGCTGGTCCTTTCCATTTCCTTCCCAAGGAAGAAATCCTTTTTTTGTTTCATTTATGCTTATTGATTTTTTTTTTTTTGGCCTTCCTTATATATCCAACATGGCATTTTCCTGTTACCAGATTTTCTACAAGATGTATGTATGGGGCAGCAAGAGGAAGGAAGAAACAGATTACCTCAAAACAACTATATCAAAGCTTTTCTAAAAACAAAATAAATCATCATCATCATCATCATCATCCCACAGTTTTTGTTAGAGGCAAAGAGTCTTACTGCTGCTGTGAATTTGGCAGACAAGATGTTTGCATTTCATTCTACCTGATCTCCTCCTTATGGCTTGATTTATACTAACTAGTTATAATATTTGTATTGATGCAATCAACAAAATTCAAGCCATGGGAAACTTTGCCATTTTACAGGTTGAAATGGCTCCATTTCTTTAGAAATCATTTTTACAAGAAAGAAAAGGGAGAGAATGGAGAGGTTGTAAATTAAGAGACCTAAAAAACCTATAGATTTAAAAAAAAAAAAAAAGCCTTCAACTATAGTGTTGAAGGATGCCCACTTGGGTGATGAAACTCTAAGGGAAGGCAAGAAAATGATTGCAGTAAAGTTGAGCCAGTGGTTTCTTGGGGGAACAGAGCTGGTGTGATGAGATGGGGTGAAGGGAGGGCTTTGGGTGGGTGCTTCATTTCTTTTAGTGTTTTGATTTGGATGGTGTTATAAGGGTGTTTGCCTTATAATAATTCATTTTAGTGATTTATTGATCTGTATCATTCTCTTTGCAGTTGTTTATATCTATTTTGTATAATTTTTTTGCATTTTATAAATATTATTAGCATTACAATAACTGTTCAACTTGCATGTTTTACCCAGGTAGATAATGGTATATACCATATTCACCTTGTGGGAAGTCTGCTTAACCAAGCAATTGAGAATTACTTAAACAATTTCTTTTAAAAATGATGATGACTGTTCAAGTTGGCATTTGAGAGATTTACCATGGAAGGGATGGTGTTTCCCCAAAGCCCTCCTTTCTGTTTTTATAGAGTGCAGTTTTAAAACTCAGCCTTTTTACCAGAGGTGTTGACAAGTTTCTTAATTTCTCCAAATCTTGGCTGTCTCTATTGAAATGGTAATAATAATACATACATACATACCTTGCAGAGTTGATGTAGGAATAGAATAATGTGACGTATGTCTGAAAGTTAGCAAAGTGCCAGACACAAAAAAGTGCTCGAATAAATACTAGCTATTATTACTAGTAATATTACAGTCAACCTGTTTTATAGGAAATGTCATAAAATAATATTTCTGATAATTAGTAAATATTGGATTTAGCTCATTGCAAATGGAAATAAGAGGAATCATGTCAGATGTTTGATGTAACCTTTCTTTTTTTAATCTAAAGCTGTGATTTCTCTGTATCTAGCACCTTCCTCACTCCCTTTGGTGTTTCCCTCCCCGTCACTCTGCAAACACATTCACATTCCAGGGCACTTCTTAACTGCAGTACTTTCCTAATTGGAACACTGGTTATTTTGTAGTACTAAGGGAGGGAGTCTTCCTCTGCCTTCTGCCACTTCTCAGACTACTGGGCTGGGGAGATGGGTGTGTGGCACTGGGAACCACGACAGAGGGCTTAGGTAGCAGTAGTGTGATCATATTACAGACACTGATTGTAACTTAACCAGCAAGACCAGCACTCCCAGCTTGGGAGGGCTCAGATGCTATTAATGTTGAGATTTCCATGGCATTTGCCTGTTTGTTTATTTGGTTTTTTTCCTGAAGGTCCAGTATCACTCTATTCCATTTACACCTCTTTATAACTCATCTCCCACTATGTTCCAGATAGACTTATATTTTTCCGTAAAGTCAGAGCTCATCTTCCAGTCCTTCCTGGTTTCTCCAGAAAGCCCTGATGGCCTGGCTGCTGACAGATAACATTCCACTTTCCCTCACACAGTTCTTAACATATGCCTTCTCTTGTCACTTGCCCTGCCCTTGGTCATTCTTCCAATGGCCTCCTGTCATCTTTGGCACCTGTCAAGAGGTGTGGACTGTCTCCTTATGTAAATATAAACTAACATATGCTTAGTCCTGAGTGCCACACCTCATCAAAGATTGTGTTTGTCCTGGCCGCACTCCTTCAGAGATCCTGGCCTTGACACGTCCTCCCAAGGTCTGCCCGCCTGCAGCCTCAGCGCTGGTTTCCGAAGTCCCCCACCCCTCTTCCTTCTTCATACCTCTCCAACTGGCTTCTTCTTGCAGTAATTTGGACTGCTGGCCAAACTAAGTTTCTATAGGAGTCTGTCTGTCTTCCAGCTTAACTTGGTTTCCCTAACCAAGAATGCTTTGTATTTAAGAGGCATTAGTGTGCAGGTCACAGGAAACATGACACTAACTGGCTTACACAACGAAGGAATTTAACCAGCTTAACATGAGAGTCCAGGAGAAAACCAGGTTCAACCAAAGCCTGACCCAGAGGCTCTGACTACATGGTGCAGGCCCAGTACCTCACTGTCCTTTTCACCTTTTGTTCCTTAGAGTTTGTTGTTTCCACTTTTAGAGACTCACCCCACTAGCCCACGTTCTTCCTTTCACTTCCAGGAGAGGAAGCTTGACTTTGTCCACCAATGAAAAGAAATGGGCGTTAGCCTGACTGGACAAGGTTAGGTCTGTGGCCTTTCCCATGCCAGTCACGAAGGCCAGAGTTACTGGGTTTGGCCTCCCCAAAGAACACAGGCACCTTTAGGAAGGGCTTGCCAAAAGAGGGGTCCTGTAACTAAGAGAAGGGCATACTGTGTGGCCCTAACAACAATGTCCTCCTATGGATTATTGTCGACTTGGGAAACTCTCAAACTAATACCCTTCTCAGCTCATGTAGGACCTTCCCTTTTTGTCTCCTGCCTCACATGGGCAGCCCTGAGAAGCTGCCAACTATTTAGCCTGCCTACCTTTGTGGGTGAGACCCAAACAGGATGATCTCCTTAAAAGCTCAGATTATGGGATCAACTTCTGAAATATTTTTATTAGCATCATGTCAAGTAAGTGGTGACTTATTTCTAAATTCTAGATTTACCCCCTAAGACATCACCCAAAATAAATAAATTAAATAATTAAATAAATAAATAACCTGAAAAATAAAAACCAACAAGCAGTCTTCAAAGAGTTCCTGTCTTTCCTACTGATGGAAAAGTCAAAGGGAGTCATCTGGCTAAGGTAGTATCCCTTGCTTTATCTCTATCTTGCCTATACTTGCTTAGAAATTTTTTTATTATCAACAATCACCTCTTCAGTAACTTGGAAACTCCTAAAAGTTTAGTGGATTTAGATGGAAAAAGTATCGTGTATGAGTGCAATGCTATATGGGACCCTAGAAGCCGTGTTAGCATTTCCAATAGTTTATTCAAGTTTAAGGTGAATCCTGTGAATTCTGGGGTTGCGGGGGGGTCTTTATTTCTTCTTCAGCCTCTGGGCTTGCAAATCTCTGATTGTTCCAGGGATGTTAGGGACATAGCTGCACTGTGTCCCCTGTTGTCACAGTCCATGTTAAGCTCGATCAGCAGATCAACAAATGAAGGCCTAAAATGCAGTCAGCATTTCAGACAATAAAAATCACAAGCAGAGAACTGTTCTTAACAGATAGTGTTAGACAGTGATATCACAGAAATCAGAAAACACGGACTGTGTCCTCAAAATGTAGCTATATATATGTGACATACATTGTGTGTGTGTGTATGTGTATGAGAGCGGGAGAGGGACAGGGAGAGAGAGAATTCTTTAGAATTACTTGATAAACAATATTTGGAGGACTGGCATGAAGCTGCCCTCACCTATACTATCTGATAGACTATTTCCATTAAGCTTCCAGACTAACAAAGCCCAGGTGTGTAATGGTAAATAAGAACACCAAAGCAGAAGAGGAAACTAAAATGCACCCTTGGAGGTGGCTGGCTGAGTCACGGCAGTGGAGAAACGAGTGGTTCTTTGTGGGCAAGATACAAGCAGACCTCGTGTTATAAGCAGCTGCTGCAGCCATAACGTTGAGAATAATCATGAGTTACATGTAGTGTTTTATTAATCTTTGGAACAACATTTGCACACCCAAATCACCGTCACCATCACTGGCCGGGAAGGAGGAGCTTGCGGATAGGGGAGATTATCTGGGCTAAGAGGACTGGCCCTTTGTCGGCGATGGAGAGTGCAATTCACAACGCCTAAACGGTGTAGAAAACTTGAACTTGATTCCTGCTTTGCTGTCAGAAAGATCTGGTCTAATGGGTGGCAAGGGCCACAGGCGTCTTGGCAGAAGTCTGTCAGAGAGAAGCAATGCCATTATCTCTCCCTCCTACTGAGGCAGAAACTCACCCATTGGCTGATGCCTGACATAGACCATAGAGTTCAGTCTCCAGGGGGGATGGAGAGCTCAAGGCAGGCATCCCTCTTCAGAAGGACAGATACTCCAGAAACCCAGGCAGGTATGAAGGAAGGACTTAAAACTACAAGAATTCTCAGGTTCCCAGCTTTCGGGTAGGAAGCCTCTTTCAGCCTGGGCTAGCCCCACAGAAGGCAGAGTACAATCCTGCTTCTTCAAAAACAAGGGATAACAGAGTTTTTAAATTATTATGAATATGCTCTTGCAATATTTGAAAGTTATGGGACCTTTGATCTATCTGGATAGAAAAATAGCATTCTTTTTTTTTTTTAAAGATTTTATTTTATTTATTTGTCATAGAGAGAGAAGCGAGAGCAAGCATAGGCAGACAGAGTGGCAGGCAGAGGCAGAGGGAGAAGCAGGCTCCCCGCCAAGCAAGGAGCCTGATGTGGGACTCGATCCCAGGACGCTGGGATCATGACCTGATCCGAAGGCAGCCGCTTAACCAACTGAGCCACCCAGGCGTCCCGAAAAATAGCATTCTTTGTGTTTGGCATGTCTGCCCTTGTTTCAAAATTCCCCTCACAACCTTCTAGGGGGTTGATTTGTTTTATAATAGAACCAAGTTTTAAGACTTCCTGAACCAGTATCTCATCTTTTTTGACAATTGTTGCTCTCCTTTTAACAAAGTGTTAAAGTTCCCCAAAGAATGTGTTGTTAAATATATAACTTTTCCCATAATTTTTTTCTACTGAAACTTAAATTTCTCAAAGGCAAAAGGTTTATCCTTAATGGAGTTTATAAAAATAATGAATGCACAATTATGTAAGTCAGTGTGTTCCCAAGCAAAAGACAAGATGTAATAGTTCTTAATTGTATGGGAAGGCAATATGTTGGGTTTTTTCTGCCTAGGTTTTAAGGTTGATTACAAACTGGCATGGAACCACTTGTAAGAAGAGCAGCAATAGACTGTGTTATGTAATCCAGATCTATTCTGTGGCTTTGAATCACCAGATTTGGATCCAGTGCCATGAGATTTTCTCAGGATGGAAAGGTAATAACCTTATAGCATACAACAACCGAGATAACAAATTAAAAATCTGTATCTGAACATTTTCTTTCTTTCTTTCTTTCTTTTTTCACATATGGTATTATGGTTTTAACTCAGTTTGGGTTAGTATTGCAGACAACTCAATTATCTGCAAAGGCAAAGGAAATTAGTGGTAAGAATAGCTAACCCATTCAGTAATCCAAAAAGCATTCCATGTTTCAGGTTGTCTCCAATGTTTAACCACGATGAATATGAATATTGATTCTCCATGGCCCTGTTGTAATTAACTCTCCCATTGCCCCTACTTCTCTGAACTTCTGACATTGTCTCCCAAACGGTTTTCCTGTTCTCTGGTCTTGCTCCATGCCAGTCCATCCTTCACACTACAGCCAGGAGGAAACTTCCTCCAAGTCAAATCTGGATCTATCCTCTAGTTTGGAGTCTTTTGTGCCCCTTATAGATTCATGGCAGATAATGGCTCCTGCCTGCCTCTCCAGTCCAGCTCTCCTGGCATCATCTACTGGAAGGCCCTTCAGGCACCCTGTTGACTGCAGATTGGATTAAGTTAAAGATCTTGAGATCAGAAGACTATCCCGGATTATCTGGGTGGACCGTAAATGCCACTTTAATATAAGAGGGAGACAGGGAGATTTCATACAAAAAAAAAAACCAGATGGTGATGTGGCCATAGAGATAGAGATTAGAGTGATAGAACCGTAAACCAACGATAGGCCAGCAGCCACCAGAAAATGGGAAAGGCAAGAAACAAATTCTCCTCTAGAGTCTTCAGAGGGAATGTAGCTCTGCCATCTTGATTTCAGCCCAGGGAAATTGATTCTGGGTTTCTCGCTCCCCAAACCGTGAAAGTATACATTTCTGTTATTTTAAGCCATCGAGTTTGTGGTAATTTGTCATCACAGCCACGCCTGTGATTAATATACTCTCCAAGCTAGGCAGATTCGCACTCTCTGCCCCTTCCATTCCCATGGGTTCTGTAAAGCATCTACCTCTGTGACAGATTTAACAGGTGGTAGTCTGTTATCAGGTGCTTTTTCTTCTTCTGAGCTCCTTGAGGATCCTTTGCATCCTCAGGTCCTGACATAGAACCCAATATTGGGCCGTTTGCCAAATAAACCCCAACTGGATGCATGACCGAATGAATACCTCCTTTGTGAGCATGCTTGAGTTGTCTCTGCCGTACTTACCATTTTCTCTCCGACCCCTTGCATTTCGTGTCCTTTTCCTCCACATTGTGTGTTTCTCCCAAGCAGTATCTGCATGTGGTTTTCAATCGTGCAATTGTTTTATTTTTCCCCCGTTTAAGATTGTTCCTTGGTTTGGCCGGCTTGCTTTATATTTCTTGCTTTTCTTATTATCATCTCCTCTTTTAACTCTTTTTAAATGAATCCATATTCCCTTTAACGTCATTGAGTCTGTAAAGCAGGGTTTTTTTTAACTTCTTAGTTTGAAAATTTTCTAACTCATAGAAAGGGAGGAAGGGTAGAGCAGTAAATACCACGTGTCCTTCAGCTGCAGATTCACCAGTTAACACTGGGAAACATTTGTTTGTTCTTTCTCGCTCTGTGTATTTTTTTTTTCACCTTGTACTGTAATATACCATTCAAAGTAAGTTGTATACACTATGAGTCTTCACGCCTATTATTTAGGTATTTTAAAGTATTACCAAGAATTTGGATGTCCTCCTGTCCCTTCCTGTCTGGTCTGGAGGTGAGGGAATTATCTACCAGTTTACAAGGTGCAAAAGCAAAACAATCCCAACTCATTCCTAAGAGTTTCCTGTGTCATGGGGTGAACTGAACACCCATTTCTCAGACATGTCATCTCCTTGCAGATTGAGGTTCTTAGGGTCATTCCCGCAGGGACTAGTTGACCTAAATCACTCAACCTGTGGTATTTCCAGGACTAAAAACTAAATCTGTCACTTGCGTGCTCAGGCCTATTTTACTGCCTGGAACAGGAGACATAGCATTATTCCAGTTGCAAGGTGAATATGACGATTACAGCATTCCAGACTAGCTCTGAATCTATGGTTCTTTTGAACACACACTAGCTCTATTGGGGCAGAATTTATGTTCTGAAGGCAGAGCCAGGAATATGCTTGGGTTCAAAGTCAGAAACAGGACAGACTACTCGCAATTCCACACACCCGTGTTATACCCCACCTCCATCTGGCCAAACCACCCCACCCATGGATTATAGGTCAATAACTTTATGCAAAATATCTAAAGAACACTCTTGGCACAAAAAGTAGGATAGAAGATTGTTATTCCAAATAAAACAAAAACATCCTTGATACTTATCAGCGCTGATATTTTGAATCTCATTCCAGATAAATTGTTTGCTCTGGCTCCCACCATCTGTTTTGCCAAGACATCCTGGAAAAGTCAGGAATTAAGCTACAGTGGTGACAAGAGAGAGCACTGAACAAATTAAGGGCATCTTTCTGTGTGTCCGGCCTGTACTTCTAACTGCATTATTGAGCAGTGGAGAAACTTTTCCTTTTGATTATTATCTTTGCTTTATTTGACTTGCACTGAGAAAAAGAAACAGATTTTGCGATTTTAAAAATTGTAGTAAATTGACAATGACTAGCCAGGTTACTGATTGCAGTCGGCGAAGACATAGTGATTCAGACATGAACGGGGTGCCTTGGGGCCAAAATTTGCCTGCTTCCAGCTATGTGAATTTGCACAAGTCCCTCTCCTTCTGTGGCCTTCTGTTCTTTCCTGAGCAGTCTCCAGATCAGCAAGGGGAGAAAGGGAGTGGGGGAAGGAGAGGAGATCTCAACTCCCATTAATTCTAAAATGCTAGAAAACAGAGAACACTGAGTAAAGTAATGATGTAAATGAGACATCTTTAATTTAAATGGTGGTTTATAAAGGTCTTCTCACTGTATGCAAATGATATTCCTGACTACAGATGAGGATTTTTGTAGTCATTAAAGTACATTTACCAGAGCCTCTAATTGGAAACAGCGTTTAATACTGGTTACTTCCAGTTACTGTACATTCTTGAAGGTAATTAAACCATCTTCTTTTAAAAACATTGCAAATTTGAAGTATCCCTCCCCTTCAATTAGGGGTATTAATGAGGATTTACTGTATTACTACTATTTACAATCATGTGTGAAATGAATTTAATGAGTATACAATTAACCTTGAGTAATTAGGGAAAGTTCAGAAAAATGAGAATAAGATATGCTAAGTTTATCAGGAAACTGTTTCTGACACCTACTTCAATACTATATATTACTTGTTGTTTGTATGATATGAATTAACTAGATTTTAAATGTTAACAAGCACCTTTTTATTGCATACTAGTGGAAACTCTTCATTGTCGAAATCTGATTTCTGGGACAAGCTTGTGTTCTCACAAAAGTTGAGAGCTTGGAATATTTAAACTTCAGCTGATTACAAAGTATTTCCTTTGAGATCCTCCTAGGACCAAAGGCCAAAATGTACTATTTCTAGACAGTTTATAATCAGTTCAAATAACATTTAATAAGCAACTTCATTCTGTCAGGTCCTATACTAGTGATTAGGGTTACAAAAATGAGTTGACAAGTCACAGCTCTGCCCTCAAGGAGCTTGTAGTCTGGAGGGAAAATGAACTTGTACAAAATCATCACAATATTATAGAGTATATGTAGACATAGAAGTAGATGAAGACTCAATTCAGAGGAGGAAAGTCAGAAAGGCTCATTTAGAACTGGTCTTTTGTCAGAGGGAAGTCAGAGGAAATTGTCTGGAATTCAGTATAAAGAGATAAAGAGTTGGAAATATATTAATAGGAAACAAGGAGGATAATATTTAAGGGTCTAACATTACTAATAACAGGAGTTCTATGTGGAGAGAATAGAACAAAAGGGAGAGGACATTCAGAGAGATAATAGTTGAGAACTTAACCAAATTGGTCAAAGACATGAATCCTCAACTTGAAGTATGAGTCCTAAGCAAAATGTAGTTCACACACCAAAAAACTGTAGTCAAACTGCTGAAAACCAAGGACAAAGAAAATCTTAAGAGCCTCCTAAGAAAAATGACAGACCATTTGCAAAGGAACAACAATTAGGTAGACAACCTTCTCCTAAAAACAAGCCGCACCAGGAGGCGATGGAATAATATTGTCAGAACACTGAATGAAGCAACTGTCAGCCTGCATGTTCAAAGGGAAAGGTGACATAAAGGTATTTGGAGAATAACTGAGACCTAGAATTCAAGGATTTCATTGAAAGAGCTACTAAAGATTTATTCAGGAAGGACATTGAACCCAGAAAAAAATTAAGATGTCAGAATATAATATCCAAAAAGTAGGAACAACCCAAATGTCCACCAGCGGATAAATACATAAATAAAATGTGGTATACCTTATCATAGAATGTTCCGTAGCCATACAAAGGGATGATACATTCTACATACTTGATACATGCTGTTACATGTTACAACATAGTAAGCCTTGAAAACAACATGCTAAGTGTAGAAAACGGGACACAAAAGGTCACATATTGTTATGAGTAACTTAACATAACATATTGTTATGAGTCAGCTTATATAAATTGTCTACAATAGGCAGATCCATACAGATGGAAAGTAGATTGGTGGTTGCTAGGGACTGAGGAGAGGAGGGAATGGGAAGGGACTGTTCATGGGTGTCGAGTTTGGTTTTGGGGTGATGAAAATATTCTGAAATCAGTGGCGACAGTTGCATAACTCTGAACATTCTAAAAACTATTAAGTTTACTATTTAAGTTTTAAAGGGTGATCATGATGGTATGTGAATTGTATCTCAATAAAGCTATTTTTTCAAAAGAGCAGTGATGGGGCGCCTGGGTGGCTCAGTGGGTTAAGCCGCTGCCTTCGGCTCAGGTCATGATCTCAGGGTCCTGGGATCGAGGCCCGCATCGGGCTCTCTGCTCAGCAGGGAGCCTGCTTCCTCCTCTCTCTCTCTGCCTGCCTCTCTGCCTATTTGTGATCTCTCTCTGTCAAATAAATAAATAAATAATATTAAAAAAAAAAAAAGAGCAGTGATGAACAAAGCGATAAACATGGATGAATAAAGCAAGTATTGATTGTATGACACAATCATAACAATGATTAATTTGAGGATCTAAAAGCAAGGTGGAACTAACATACCATCAACACCCTGTAGGATAGGAGAGGAGAGACTGTAGTTAAAGCAAAATATTTTTTGTAGTTAAAGCAAAATGTTCAGGAGGTTAGAAATATTGATTAACATTAGAATTTAAATCAAGAATGCAAGATAAATTTAATAGAGAAACTGCATTACTCATATATTGCTTTGGGGGTTGTAAAATGGGACAGTTACTCTGGAAAATAGTTCGGCAGTTCTTTTCAAAACTTAAAATAGACTTACCCCATGGTCTACCAGTTACACTTTTGGCATTTATCCCAGAGAAATGAACTTATTTTCATACAGAACTTGTACACGGTGTTCATAGCAGCTTTATTTATACAGCCCCAAACAGGAAACTACTCAGAATGTCATTCAGTGGGCGAATGGTTAAATAAATTGTGGTACACCCATACCGTGGAATGCTACTCAGCATTTAAAAGGAATGGACTGTTGATCCAACAACTTGGATGAACCTCAAAGCTAATGCCAATTTTAAAAGTATATAAACTGCATGGTTCCATTTAAGTAGCACATGTAAATTAATATAATTCTAGAAATGGAGAACAGATTAGTGGTTGCTATAGGTTAGAGATGGGGAGGGGAAGAAGATGGGTATATCAATAAAAGCGTAACACAAAGGAATCTTAATGGTGATAGTACAGATGAGTATCTTGTTCTCACATACATCCACATACAAGTGCTAGCATAAATGGTAACATTTGAACAAGATCTTGACCAATGCTGATTGCTGTTTTGACGTTTCATTATAGTTGTGGAAGATGTTAAATTTGAGGGAAGGCTGGGGAGGAGTACACAGGACCTACCTTTACATTTCTTTGCAGCCTACTGTGAGTAATTATTTAAAATAAAAAGTTTTTAAGACTTAACAGTAATTACTAAAAAAATAAATAAATAAAATGTGTAACTTCCTAGCCAAAAGAACAGGGGAAGGAAAAAAAGAACGATCAACCAAGATCCAACAAGGTTGAGGAAAGGAGAAAATAGAAAGCAAAGAAAAAACAAAATAGCTACAAATACAAAGATGGTAAAAACAAACGAAAGTGTATTTATAATCACAATAAATAAAATGGTCCAAACTTCCCATTTAACAGAAAGTCTCAGGTTTTGTTTTTTTAGTTCAGTTATTTTCAATGTGTAAGAGGCCTGACTAAATATAATGACACAGAACTATTGAAAGTAAGTGATGTGGAGGGGTGCGTGGGTGGCTCAGTGGATTAAAGCCTCTGCCTTCCGCTCAGGTCATGATCCCAGAGTCCTGGGATCCAGCCCCACATCGGGCTCTCTGCTCAGCAGGGATCCTGCTTCCTCCTCTCTCTCTGCCTGCTTCTCTGCCTACTTGTGATCTCTGTCAAATAAACAAATAAAATCTTTAAAAAAAAAAAAAAGTACGTGATGTGGAAAGTGGCTAATATCCAAAGAAAAACAGCTATATTATGGTAATAGCAGATAAAAGAAACTTTAAAGTGAAAACGTTATTGAGATTAAAAGAGTCAATATATAGTGATAAAAGGAACAATTAACTGAGAAAATAAAACAATACTGATCTTTTATATACCAATGTATAACACTTTACATTTTTTTAAAGCAAAATTCAATATATTTTAAAGGAAAATGGATAAATCCATGTTCATAGTTAGATTTTTAGTATACCTACATTAGTATTAAGAGTAGAAAAGATCTGGGGCGCCTGGGTGGCTCAGTGGGTTAAGCCTCTGCCTTCGGCTCGGGTCATGGTCTCAGGGTCCTGGGACCAAGCCCCGCATCAAGCTCTCTGCTCGGCAGGGAGCCTGCTTCCTCCTCTCTCTCTGCCTGCCTCTCTGCCTACTTGTGATCTCTCTCTCTCTGTCAAATAAATAAAATATTTTTAAAAAAAAGTAGAAAAGATCTGAGCAATGAATTGATGGAGATAGGTAGATGGATGGATGGATGGATAGGTAGATACCAAAATATATATAGAATGTATTAGCCCAACATACAAGCATACATGGAATACTTATAAAACTTGACCATTCACTATTAGGTCACAAAATAAATTTCAGCTTATACCATATAGTAGGTCAAAAAGCAAGTGTTACTTTACACACAGCATGTTTTCTGCCCACAACTCAATAAAATTAAAAATTGGTAACAAAGTAATAACCAACACCCCCATTCATTTTGAAATATTAAGAAAACAGCCCTTTGAATAAAATCAAAGAAAATTGCACGCCAAAAGTTAAGCATGAAACTAAAACAAGAGAGTGTACTTATGGAAAACCGTAGAGCTGTGCTTGCATATATTATTAGATAGGAAGAAACAGGAAAAGCTAATGGGTTAAGTGTCTAAATGAAGAAGAAAAAAAATCAGTAAACAAGGGTAAAAGCAAATCTAGGGAGGAAAAAAATTGATCTCTGTCAACTTGAGAAGAACATTATCTCTGGAAGGGAGAAGAGACTGTAAGAAAGCAAGCTACATTGCTGGTATTTTATTTCTTTGGGCAAAAAAAAAAAAGTGTAAATACTTTGTGTATTAAAAATAATTCTTTGGGGATGCCTGGGTGGCTCAGTCGGTTAAGCGCCTGCCTTTGGCGCAGATCATGATCCCAGGATCCTGGGATCAAGTCCCACATCGCGGTCCTTGCTCAGCGGAAAGCCTGCTTCTCCTTCTGTCTGCTGCTACCCCTGCTCACAGATACACTTGCTCTTTCTGTCTTTCTCTCTCCGACAAATAAATAAAATCTTTATTTTTTTTTTTAAATTTATTTGACACAGAGAGAGAGATCACAATTGGCAGAGAGGCAGGCAGAGAGAGGGGGGAAGCAGACTCCCTGCTGAGCAGAGAGCCCAATGCAGGGCCCCATCCCAGGCCCCTGAGATCATGACCTGAGCCGAAGGCAGAGGCTTAAATCACTGAGCCACCCAGGTGCCCCTAAATTTAAAATTAAAAAAAAAAAAATAGAATCCATGGCCAAATCCAAGATGATATAGATTTATTCCTATGTTTCTTCCTGAGAATTTCATAGTTTTAGCTCTTAACTTGGGTCTTTGATTTGAATTAAATCTTATATATAGTTTATGATCAGCAGCTGTACCATTTAACCTCCTCTTCAGCAGTGCACCTGGGTTCCAATTTCTCCACATCTATCCAACACTTGTTACTTTCTGTTGTTGGTGGTTTTCTTAAATTGTAGACATTCAAATGGGTGTGAAGTGGTAGCTCATTGTGATTTCAGTTGGCATTTTCCTAGTGATTAGTGCTGGTGAACGTCTTTTCATGTGCCTTTTGGCCATTTGTGTACTTCTTTGGAGAAATGTCTATACTTGCCCATTTTTAATTGGGCTTTTAATTTATTGTTGAATTATAGGAGTTCGTTATGATGGATATCAATCTTTATGAGATACATGACTTGCAAATATTTATTCCTATTGTGTAGATTGTCTCTTCACTCTATTAATAGTGTCCTTTTAGATTTTATTTATTTATTTGACAGACAGAGATCACAAGTAGGCAGGGAGGCAGGCAGAGAGAGGAGGGGAGGCAGGCTTCCTGCTGAGCAGGGAGCCCAATGCCAGGGCTCAATCCCAGGACCCTAGGATCATGACCTGAGCCAAAGGCAGAGGCTTTAACCCACTGAGCCACCCAGGCACCCCATATAGTGTCCTTTGTTGAACAAACGATTTTAATCTTGGTGAAGCCCAGCTTATGTGTTCTTTCTTTTGTTGCCTGTGCTTTTGGTGTCATATCTGAGCAATCACTGCCAATTTCTAAACAGCCTGGTGGTGTTTAAACTACTCAGTGAATGATTTAAAGAACTGAAGTAAGTTATTTCTATTCTACGATTTACTGTTATAATTATGGAAGATTTCATCATCATCCATTCAATCCCAAACTTCTTCTGAATCTTTATTTTCCTGATTACTGCCAAATGCATTCGATTATAAATTGAAAGCATGGAAATAGCACAATTGATTATGATACAGTTTTTCCCCATGAGGAATAGTGATCAAAATTATTGCCAAGTGCCTTTATTAGGAAAAGAAAATTCTTAACTGATTAAAGGCTATGGATATTATATATCAACTATTAAATGGGTTTTCAACTTTTCTGCTTCATTTTTAAAAACACTGAATTTCACTTCAGCACATATAATAGAGTTCTAAAACTTCAAAGACATTTTGCATTCTGAAAAGGGTTCCTTGTGGTTATAATATTCATTTGAAATTCAAATAACTCCTTGGAATTTGAAGCTAGCTAGGAGTTTTGTATTGTTTAAAGAGAGAGAGAGAGAGAGAGAGAGAGAGAGACAGGGAAGATCCCTGATACCATTGCTAATTTATACTGCTGTAAGATGTGACACATTTGTACCTAGATAGGAGCAGCAAACACATCTTCTGAAGTCATCAGATGATACATGCATTCTCTATAGTAAACATCTTAGACAATGTGTAAGAACTTATTTTTAAATTTCTTTTTGTTCTGCTTTTAAACCATATATACTTTTTCCAGCAAGTATTTTTCAAGAGCTCCTAATTTTGTAAAGTAGATGATGTAGATGATCCAATAGAAGCCTAAGACTTGGTCCTCTTCCCTCAACTTGCCATCCATCCATCCCTAGAAAGGAATGATGCACAAGACAGTATAAAAGAAGAAATACAAGCATTTACCATGTAGAGTCTCAGAAAGTAAGGACGGACTGCAGTGGTATGAACAGGTCTCAAGGAGGTGGGCCTCAGCAGGCCAGGAGGGTGAAGTAGGCTGGATGGACCGAGGAAGGGCCTGTTCTTTCTAGGCGAGAGGGGAGATAGGAGCCAAAGTGTGACAGACTGGAGAATGTTGTGTGCTGGATACCGGAGGTAGAGGGTACATTAAATAGGCTGTAGCCAGTTGTCAGAGCAGAAAGAGGACAGATTATGGGGAGCTGGTATGGAGTTTTATATTCGATGCAGCTGACTGCAGAGAAACACTGAGTTCTTGATCAGAGGAGTGGTGGGAAGATGTAGTCTCTCTCCATGGAGATCACAGAACTTTAGAAGTAAAGGGATTTTGAAAACATCTTACTCAACATCTCCTTATTTCCTGAGGCCAGGGAGCTGAAATAACTTGCTCAGAGTCACCCATTAGAAAATAGCAGATCTGAATCTCAAACACATCCTTTCTTCGAAGGCCAGCGATCTTTCCTTCATCCCACCCTCCTCCAGAATATAGGCAGAGAAGGGAGCGAGGGAGACCAGATGGGCAACAGTTATGAAGTCCACACTTGAGGCAGTGAACACCACCATCAGAGGTGTTGCTGAGGAAAGTCGACTGAAAGGGCAAATAAGAAGAACCCTAGTGAGAAAAAGTCAGAACCTGGTAACTGTTTTCTTTATTTGAGCCAATGAGGCAAAAATCTAGAGAACTCAGTAAAGGATTGTGCTAGGTCTAAAAAATAATATTTGACTAAAGCAAAAAAGACAAATCCTTGTAAAACCACTATCATAATCCAAGTGGCCCTAGCAAATGGGTGCTAAGTAAATATTTGCTAATGAATAAATAAATAAATGTATCAACTTAAATTTTGTTAGTTTTTGTTTTGTTTGGGGTTTTGGTTTTTGGGGGGGATGTTGTTTAGGAAGTAGCTTACAAGTGTTATTTTAACAAGAAAACATTTTCTTTTACAGATTCACCTGTTGGGAGTTTTGCTAGCCATTTTAGGAAATTTGGTAATGAGTATTTCCCTAAATATTCAGGTAAGAAGTAGTTTATTTTTCTAACTCTGTAGTTTGATCCAGGAACACATTATGACTTCAGGAGGCCTCGGGTACTTCTTGGGATCCTTCCTCCACAAAAATAAACAAGTATATCTTATGACCTCATTGATGTAAAGACAAGTAGAGTCTAGGCTAATTGCATTCACTTTCTTCTTCTGATTAAAAATAAAAAATAAATCAAATGTTTCTATGGACCTATTAATAATATTACATGGCCAAGGCAACGTGCTTCAGTGGCTTGTGAATCTATACCACAAATTTGTACCTAAGAAGTTCACAGTCTTGGCACAAACCAAGATTTATTTTTAATGTTCTGTGCTTTCTTCTAGTACTCTTATTATTTTTTTAGTTTTTAAACGTAATGTAGAGTGGTACATATGTATTAATAGAAAGTATGTTCAGCCATCATCAAATCAATAATGAAATAGAGCTTTATTTAATGGCCAATCTTCCAGGAATGGTGATGTTTCAAATACAAGGAAATACTCAAACCATGTGTAAACAAGGGTGCACCACCCGACCCCTACTAGCAAAGCATCTGCCCTGCTATGTTAACTGTGGTAGCTGTTTGACTCATCCATTGTAATTCCTTTTCCAAGGGGTTTTCTTGAGTAACTTATTATTTTTCATTTCATCAATGTTTATTTTGGCATCTGGACTTTTTTTGACCTTCTAAAGGAAGTGTTGTGGTGTGGTGGACTAAAAGGGCACTTAATTCTTTAGCACACTGCTCATCTTTGGAGAGCAATTAGTAATGCTAATTTTACAGTTATGAGAATTAAGCAACATTCCTATATAAGGAAGGCCCTTTCCACACAAAATCCCCCATCAATGGCAGTGACTTCTGCAGTTAATATGTTTGGAACAAGCAGAAAACCATAATAATTGTTCTGTAATAATCAGTAAGTAAATTTTGAAAACCATGATGCAAATGCATAGGACCAACAATGTTCAAGGCAAGTTTTAATTGGATAGAATATGTTCTTACTTACTTTCTGATTTACTTCCAGAAATATTCTCACGTCCAGTTGGCGCACCAGGAACACCCAAGGCCCTACTTCAAGAGCGCGTTGTGGTGGGCTGGGGCTGCCCTCATGGCTGTGGGTGAGATGGGCAACTTCGCCGCCTACGGATTTGCTCCCATTACTCTCATCGCCCCATTAGGCTGTATGTCTGTCACAGGTGAGCCATTTCTCTGTGTTTTAACAAAAACAAATGTTTAGAGATCGGAATAATTGGCAAAAACAAAACAAAACAAAACAAAAAACCCTACACACATATAACAGGAACAACACATGAATAAGAGAAGAGAGTCGACTTCCTGTTTTCTTAGCACTTTAACTTAGAACAATTACCCTGACTTCACTGATCCGCAGTCAGGCTGCCCCCTTACCCATGAAGGAACCTGCACTTTGTAACTGTAGTATTTATGTTTAAAAGCCTGATTTCCAGGGGCACCTGGGTGGCTCAGTGGGTTAAAGCCTCTGCCTCCGGCTCAGGTCATGATCCCAGGGTCCTGGGATGGAGGCCCATATCAGGCTGTCTTCTCGGCAGGGAGCCTGCTTCCTCCTCTCTCTTCTCTGCCTGCCTCTCTGCCTCCTTGTGATCTCTGTCAAATAAATAAATAAATATTAACTTAAAAAAAAAAAAAAAAAAAAAGCCTGACTTCCAGTGTCTGCATCTTAATAAATTAACAGGAACAGCAAATGTTATATCATGCTTTTTAAATTATCGGTGAATTATCTAAAAGCGTTTGTGATACATCATGCTCTATTCATATGTGAAACTGACATTACATGTACTTAGAGTGTTTGATGCCTGATCTTGACTCCATAGTTCATTATCTCTTTTACATTAAGAATTAAATATTGTCACGTGTGGGGGGACACCTGGACGGCTGAATCTGGTTAAGCCTCTGCCTTTAGTCCAGGTCATAATCCCAGCATCCTGGGATTGGGGCCGCATCAGATTCCCTACTAATGGTGGGGCATGGGGGTCTGCTTCTGCCTCTCCCTCTGCCCCTCCTCTCTGCTTGTGCATCATTTCTCTCTCTCAAATAAATAGATAAATAAATAATCCTTTAAATAATCCTTTTTTAAAAAAAAGAATTAAATATTGGGGCTCCTGGGTGGCTCAGTTGGTTTAGCATCTGCTTCTGGATTTAGGCTCAGCTCATGATCTCAGGATTGTGGGATGGAGCCCTGTGGGCTCCGCCCTAGGCCTGGAGCCTATTAAGATACTCTCTCTGCCCCTCCCCCTGCACACGTGCTCACATCCTTGCAGACTCTCTCTCTAAAATAAATAAATATATCTTTAAAAAAAAAACAATTAAATATTGGTTATTCTACGTTACTATCAGAATGTGTAATTTTATAGTACTGCCAGAATTAACCTACTTTCAAAATTTATGATTTACTAAATATATCTAGAAAAGAGAATATGAGATGTTGCTAAAGACTAAAAAATAAAAGAGCAAAAATCACTGCTAAAAAGATGAATAAATTTTCTAAGCCTTGTTAAAATCAATAAAGTCTTTTTAGATTTACTCTTTATTTGCTGCTATGGCAACAGCATGGTTTTAAATGTGAATTTGAAGCCTCCACTGAAGTAGAAAGGAGTTGATGGTTATTGTCTGCTAACAACTAGATCAAGCGTAAGATGCACTCACATGCTCCAATTTAATATTTCTCCTTAAAAAAAATGATATTCTTAAAGAAAGCATAGTTTAAACCAAAATAATATATATTTGAAAAGAATGTAATTTATTTTGATAGTAGTTACCCCCTCTTAATCACTCAAAATATTGTATTTAAAATATTTTCATGATATACTGTAGTAGGATATCTAGCAAAGAACATTTTTTCAGCTTTCTAGGAATTGCTCAGTTAAAATTGCCATCCTGTTATTACTCTGAAGAGGCACACCATTTATGTAATCATTGCTTTTTTTAACATTCTAATAAAGTGAGCAATTTTAGCATATCTCTCTTTGCTATACATACCATGTACATAGACATTCTGGATTTCTTCTTTCTTCTCAAAATCTGAGAAATAATAGATAAAAGTTCTAGTTATATTGTAACCTTGGGACCTCTACAGGCCCCAATTATTCTAAAAATGTTGTATTATTCTTCATAATGACTATATGTTTAGAGCTGGTTTTCATTTTTATTTCTTGTTTTGCTTCATGCGTAGCTTCCATGAAATAGGCAAAAAAGTGTCCAGGAATATAAACAGACACCTGGGGAGGGCTGAGTGTACCATATGATAATGAAATTTTCCATTTATCTTGAGTCTCCCAGGTACTGGTAATCCTTTTTTCTGGGAACAAGAAAAAGAGAGCTACTCCAACTAGCCCAAAGAAAGGGGAGTGTGGCTAGATTTATTGCAATGATCAGGGATTTCACAGAAATGAAATACAGCCAGGCCCTGTTGGGACCTAAAGTGAGAATTTGGAAGTTACCAGAGATTAAGGGTCTCTTGATACCCCCTCACAGACCTTCAGGGAAGCTGCCTGTGAAGCTGCTCATCTTGGCCTGACTTGCTCAAAGCTCCCATTAATAGTAAGAAGCTTAAGTTTTCTCACTCACCTTAGACAGTGTCCTGTCCTCCCCAAGTCCTCATGGGGCCAGTCTACCTACTTTCAAACTCTGAGCCCACTGGTTTGACAGATGGGACTTTCTCAATGTTACAGAGCATTTTTCATTCTGTGCTCTTGGCCCCAGTTAATATTTCAGTGTTAGAACCTTTTCAGCAACCTCCCTCTCTGCCCATAAAATGATTCAAAGAAGTAAAAAAAACAAAAACAAAGACAAAAAACTTATAGCCTCAAATACAAACCATTTCCTACTTTACAATCTTTGCAAACAGCAATATATGCTTATAATATTCCCACAGCATTCTGGAGCCGAATTTAGGTTACTGTGAAGTGTTTTGGGTGGGTTATGGGCCATTGGTGATTGGCAATATTCCCCAGAACAAACCGCTACCACCCTGAGATTCTTTATAAAGATTCTAGAAACTCTGAAGGACCTGAAGCAAAAAAGGAAAGTATTTTTAAAATAGCCATATCATATGGCTCTGTGTAGATGAGACAGAAGAGTGTCCATGTTTTTCTGTGCTGGAATTTTTCCTCTTATTATTTCTTGGGAGATTCATGAAAGAAATCAGACTTCCTTCTGAGTTTTAAGAAAACAGACCTTAAAAGATACTGTATTTTGGATGGAATGGGAGCTTGCATATTCTTTTCTGGCCTTTCTTCTATTTTTTGTTGTTTTTATTTAAAAAAAAAAAAAGAAAGAAAGAAAATTTTAAAAAGCTGGACCTCCAAAGTAGAGTAAGTGTTTTCTTCCGTCTTCCTTCCTCTGCTTAGGTGATCTGGTTCGCCCAACCCTGTGCTCCTTTCACCCTTCCAGAAGTAAGGAGAGATCCCATGGAGGTCATCCTGTGCTCTGATCTCACTGCACACAATATGCCAGGCCGGCTAATATGGCAGACCCTCTGTCTTGTCTTAAATCATCAAAATTCTTTTTCCCTTTGTAACTTCAATTGAACAGATTGTTCTCAGGACTCGTGTAGAAGAAACACTATGATAAGCATTATGGCTCTTTCGGTTTGGGCTCTTCCCACATGGCGGTCTCCAGCCATCTTCCTGTCTATCCTTTGTTTCCCTTTCTGTGTGCGCGTGTTCTGCTGACCCCGCTGCCACGCTCACCTTGAAGCAGCCAGTGCTCAAACACTATTTTACCGGTGGCTCCAAAGGTGTTCTGAGAAACAAAGAGCTCCATGATCAGAAAGATCTCTGCCGTATTGGATTTTCAATGTTAGCCCGGTTTCGTGAGGGCAGGGCTCAGCGGGGCACAGCCCAGGACAGACCCACGCACACTGTGAGTCTCCCAGAGACAGATGCAGTAGGCCGGGTTTCCAGAACCTGCTGACCACACAACATTTTTACATGAAGCACCGCAAAGAACAGCAGTTCTGCAGAAAACCCTGTAAGGAATTCTTAAGGCAATGCTCACATGAGTAATTACCCAATCTCCACTGCCTGGCTTGGGCGAGTTATCCAGCCTGCCGGAGTCTCAAGGATTGGGTAACAGGCCATAATCCTGGCAGATTTGAATGCCCAGGCCTGGGTCTGGCTTTTGGAGAAAACCAGAGCCCTGGTATCCTTGTGTCACCTTGCACTTGGAATCTATTTTTCTCACTGAAAAATGGGTCCAAAGGCTCATTCTGACTAATACACTCGTTATGCTGGCAAGGTGGTTAATTCTGGATGTTGACTTGTGTCTGTGTTTCCATTAATTAAGAAAGCTTAATGGATGTTTCTCCTTTTTTTTTTTTAAAGATTTTATTTATTTCTTTTAGAGAGGGAGATAGAGCAAGTGAGTAGGGGGAGGAGAGAGGGAGAGGGACAAGCCGACTCTGCTTGATCTCACAACCCCGAGACCATGATCTGAGCCGAAATCCATACTCGGACACTTGCTTACTCAACTGAGGCCCCCAGGTGCCCCTTAATGGATGTTTTCAATTTCGTCTACAGCCTAGGCTGGATATTTGTCCCAAGAAAACAGGGCAGTTAAGTGGTCAGGAACACAGGCTCTGGGGCCACACAGCCCAGCTCTAGGATTCACATCTCAGTTCTGCCGCAGGAAAGCTCTGTGACCTCACACAAGTAGTATAAACAGGTTGAAGCCTCAGATCCCTAATCTGCAAAATGGGGAGAGAAAAGAGTTCTTACCTCAGAAGTTGTCCTGGGGAGATGAGGACGGCAGGAACAGAATAAACACAAACACCTAAGAACAGTGTTGGACACAGACTACAGTGTTTGACATAATGACAGACAAACAGTCATTATGTTGTCACTGTGACTTACAGTAATTATGATCACTCAGAAACAAAGCATGTTATTCTTTCTAAGGGCATCTGTTCCCCAGCCCCAAAAATGGCTGATGATTAAATTCTCTAAAATGGAGGAGCCAGTTTAAGAAAAGCTCTTTATTGTTCTTACCCATGTAATAGTTTTCAGGGATTGGAAAAGTAGGATCCTTGCAGCTCATGGGTTCAGCCATTGAACTGCAATTACCCTTTGACTTCTCCACATCCTACCTATCAAAACATGTTGGAAAATACCAGAATTTCTGAATAACTGGCCAAGACAAAATACATTAAACACACACAGATATTTGTCAGAGGAAGAGCATGGCAGCCTGAGGTGTGTGTGTGACTTCGTGTCTTTTCACTCTGGCTTCATAGCACTTTTGTGTACTTGCTGATTGACTTCAGAGAGGCTGAAGGACCGGTTTCTTTCAGGCCTAACTGCAATTTGGGAATGTGTGTTTGGAGAAACTATTATACCAGAAATCGAGTAAAAAGAAAGAAGTTGGATATTCTGTGCAGTTTGTAATAAAATTTTAAACTACTGCTAATCCTTCCCTCCTCAGAAGGTCTTTCTTGGCTTCTAGACTAAATTAAACAGGCTTATTCTCTATTCCCTTAACACCCCACGTGGGCCCTCTTCTTGTCTATGTGGTGCCTTTTTGTGACTAGAAAAAGGTAGCCTTTCTCGTGCTGCTTTATTTCTGTTTGTCTGGAAATTATTATAGTATGGTGATGTCATTAGTACAGGACACTTCGGTACCACCTGTCATAAAATTGTCCTGAAAAATACACAAATCGACAAAATAGGCGATGTGCTTCCTCAGACGTTGTGTCTTTGTGCACTCTGCCACCAGCAGTCCTGGTCCTACATTCCCCCTCCGTCAACTTTTGTCATTCTCATAATGATCTGCTTAATGTCTTTTCCTCACCATTTAACTGAGACCCAGGGGACATGGCTGTGTATGTCTGCTTGCGTTCCATCTTTTTTTCTCCAGGAAAGCAGAGTGCAGGGAAATCATATAACACAGCTTTGTAGACCTGGTTTGAATTTGAAATTTGATAAAATGAGGATAGGATGTTCTGTTCTAGGGTGTTAGAAGACAAAAACACTTACTTAAAAGCATGATAGTTGAGCATTTCATTGCAAGGAGCTCATGGAAATTCACTTCTGTACATGCTTAAAAGCTTATAAGCTTGTCCTCCGGGGGTTAAGTTAAATTATTTGTGCGTCTACAAAGTCCAACCTTACATTTAATGTTTTCCTTTTCCCCCTCATCCTCATGATGTATCTGTGCTCTGCTTAAGCATTGAAAAAAAAAGGATGCAGCCATCAACAGTCAAAATAATTGAAGTCCCATGGAATTAAGGAGATTCATGGTAGACCTTAGTCAATATAAAATTAATTTTTCTGGGGGTGGCAAAGGAGATTGTTGCAGAGGCAAGGAGGGTAGGAGAAACAGAACATAATGAAAACACCAATGACAATTTTCAGTTCTAATATCCCTGGGTGTATTGACTTAAAGTAATCAGAAGAGAGTTCACAGAATATACCACCTCCTTCCAAGTTAAATTCAGGCAGGACTTGAGAAATAAAGGTAAGAAACGAGTATGGAACAAGCAGCCGCTATGTCGGTAACATATGAGACACATAAACTTGCTATTTTACTTTATTCTTGCCCAGATGACTAGAAGCTGGTAATGGATAGATTAGGCTTGAGATGAATTACATGAGATCAAACACTTGGAATTTTACATGGAATGATAGAATCAATAGCAGCAAGATCTCTTTGGCCCTGGAAAAATTTCCTAAGAGAAGTAGTCACCGTGTGACTGGGCTAATTCAGATGACGGCTGGAGAGCCAACTGCATGGAGAAAATGAGGAGAGAATGAGACCTATGACCGATAAGTCTTTTCTGTCTCCATTTTCCCCCAACGTACTGGCTTCGGCTCCAATGGAAATCCATGGTGTGAAATATATGTTGTTTCATGTATCTGTCTTGTGCTGTGATGGAACTCTGAGCTGAAGTGTGTCTGTAACCCATTAGGCGATGGTCATAGTGTAGCCAGAAAACCCTGGTGAGGCCTTGGGAACTCTAAAGAAGTCATCTCAAGCAGAAACTTCAGTCTCTAAGATTTTTATTAGAAACAAATGAAAGGAAACCTAAACAGACCAATAAACAAGTGACCTGTAGCATTCCACGAACCTAGATGCTGCGAATTCTCCCAGACCTCCGGAGCCCCATGCTTAGTGCCAGGCTGGATGAGATCACTGGAGCTCCAGACCACAGCGGCTGCCTCTGGGCGCTGCACATGGGCATTTATTTTAATGTCGGAAATATACAGAAAAAAATCCCTTTTTTTTGGGTGGCTTGCTGGGTTGTCTGCTTTAGCAGATTTGTCCCCAAATTTCAGAGCACAGGATGAAGCCCTGAAGTTCTCATTTTATGTCTGCTCATGTACTCAGCTGAAAGCATCCCTAAAACCTAAAAAGCTCTATTCGTAAGGTCTTTCCCACTCATGCTGATTTTTTTGAGGACGCCATAAATATTTCTAGAGAAATTACTCCTGCTGAAATAATACGCTATTATATAAATTTATAATACAGAGTTAATCTTCTCAATAATAGAGTTTCTACTTTTTTGGAGTCTTTTCAAGTGTAATCACTAATGTGTGTCAAGAAAAATGTAGAAATGAAAGAATGATTACTCTTAATCCAGGTGAATTTCCTTATTTGAAATTATACAAATTACCTATGAACTATTTCTGCAGTATCTTCAATAAATGACAATAGCAATTTTTTTTATTAACATGAATTATTTGACACTTGTATTCCTGACAATATGGTAGAGCAGCTTTTTTTTTTTTCCTCTACAAAGAAACATTTCTCAAACCTTCACATCCTCAGACTTTCAAATCCAAACTCCATGGAGTACATTGTAATCGACATACATTCCCCCTACAATGCTACAACTAAGAGGGAATAATAATTTGGGGGTAGTCAGTACTGCCATACGGTTATAGTTGATTGAGCCTGGGAGCACGCTGAACATGTCCACATGTTTGAAGCTTGATTGTGAGTGACAGGAAAGTGCTTTCGTGGTTCACTTTTTAGCAGTGCAATAAAGTTGCCATTATAAGTGGTCAGAAACCACAAGCCAGATATTTACATGTGAAGATCTGTTTGTAGCATTATTATATAAATATGATCTTTTCATGTCAGGGACTATTTTTTTTTACAAAAGGTTTTCCTTTTCTGCTTTGTCTTCTGCTTTCCCATTGTGTAAAAATATACCCCAGTTTCTCTTCAGATCATAGAGGTTAAACAAAAAATTGGATGACACTAAATGAAAATTGATGAAATGTTCACTGTGGGCTAGATGAGATTCCAAAAACTGGTGTCCTGTAGGTCAGATCTGAACTTTGCTGTGTTTTGTTTGGCTTAAACAGTGCTTTGAAAGACCATAAACTAATTTCCCATGTTTAAAAATTGGGCCATGACACTCAAAAAGTGGTTTGCCTTAAAGAATCAGACGTGGTAGTACCGGACTTGCATTTGACTAGGGCTGAATTATGGCTGTCATCTTTCACTGGTCTTGTATAATCTAGGTCACTGGTCCTCATAGCTACAGCAACCCACCCTCCTCACACCAGTCTACCATCCACAGCCCATCTCCCTTCATTGCCCCAACCCACCACCTTCATTATTTTGCCCTCTGTAGAGGGATTGCCTAATTGGACTCCTAAACATTTGAATTCATAACCCGTGGACCAAAGGTTTTTTGGTTTTGTTTGGTTTTGTTTTTTACAAATGAATCAGATAAGAATATTATATCCATATCAGAGTTGAATAAAGTGTAATCGATCATTTTAGTTCAGGGTTAAATTTGCCTTTTGAGGAGTAGTCACAATTGCATGAAAAAGAATAAAATACCTAGGAGTAAATTTAGCCAAGGAGGTAAGAGCCCCGTACACTGAAAACTATAAGACGTTGATGAAATAAATGGAAGAAGACACAAATAAATGGGAAGATAGTCTTGTGCTCAAGGATTGGAAGAATTCATATTGTTAAAATGTCCATACTACCCAAAGCAATCTGCAGGTTGAATGCCATCCCTATTAAAATTCCAGTGGCATTTTTCACAGAGCTAGAAAAGACAATTCTAAAATTGTATGGAACCACAAGACTCCAAAGCATCTTACGAAAGAAGAACAAAGCTGGAGGCATCATGCTCCCTGGTTTCAAACCACATTACAAAGCTATAGTAATCAAAACTGTATGGTATGTCATAAAAACAGACCCAGATCAAAGGGTCAAAAGAGAGAGCCCAGAAATATACCCAAGCATTTATGTTTAATTAATTTACTACAAAGGAACCAAGAATAACATTGGAGAAAGGCCACTCTCATCAACAAATGGTGTTGGGAAAACTGCACAGGCACATGCAGAAGAATGAAACTGGTCTACTATTTTACACAAAAATTAACTCAAAATGGATTAAAGACTTGAATCTAAGACCTGAAACTACAAAACTCCTAGAAGAAAATGTAGACAGTAAGCCCCTTGACACTGGGCTTGGCATGGTTTTTTTGGATTCGACACCAAAAGCAAAGGCAACAAAAGCAAAAATGAACAGGTGGGACTACGTCAAACTAAAAAGCTTCTGCACAGCAAAGGAAACTATCAACAAAATGAAGATGCGAGCTACTCAAAGGGAGAAAATACTTGCCAACTATATATCTAATGGGACATTAGCATCCAAAATACATAAAGAAGTCACATAACTCAATAGCAAAAACAACAAATGACCCAATTTTAAAATGGGCACAGGATCTGAATAGACTCTTTTCAAAGAAAACATGCAGATTCCCAACAAGCATGTAAAATGCTGAACATCATTAATCAGTAGGGGATGGCAAATCAAAACCACAGTGCAGAATCACCTGACCTGTTAGAATGGCTGTCATCAAAAGATAAGAAGTAACAAGTGTTGGCAGAAATGTGGGGGAGAAAAGAACTCTTGTGCAGTATTGGTGATAAGGTAAATTGTGTAGTCACTTTGGAAAACAATATGGAGATTCCTCAAAACTTAAAAACAGAATTACCATATTATCCAGCAATTCCACTTCTGGGTATTTATCTAAAGAAACAAAAACAGTGACTTTAAAAGATAAATGCATCCCCATGTTCATTGCAGGATTATTTACAATAAGTAAGATACAGAAATAATCCAGGTGTCTATCAGTGGGTTAATAAAGAAAAATAAGGTATTAACACACAATGGAGTATTATTCAACCATGAAAAAGAATGAAATCTTATCATTTGTGACAACATGGATGGACCTTGAGGGCATTCTGCTAAGTGAAATAAGTCAAAGAAAGACTAATACCATATGATCTCACTTCTATGTGAAATCTAAAAAAAAACCCCAAAAAACCAAGCTTATAGATGCAGAGAACAGACTGGTGGTTGCCAGGGGCGGGGGGGGGGTGGGTAAAATGGGTGAAGGAAGTCAAAAGGTACAAAGTTCCGGTTATAAAATAAATAAGTCATGGAATATAACATACACCATGGTAACTATAGCTAATAAAACTGCATTGCATATTTAAAAGTTGTTAAGAGTAAATTTTAAAAGTTCTCATTATAAGAAAAAAAAATTCTGTAATTATATTTGGTGACTGTTGTTAACTGGACTTAATGTGGTGATCATTTTGCAATCTGTCAAATATCGACAGAAGTAATGCAATCCCAATCAAAATACCAGCATTTTTCATAGACCTAGAATAAATTATCCCAACATTTGTATGGAGCCACAAAAGAACCTAAATAACAAAGCAGTCTTGAGAGAAAGACAAAGCTGAAGGGATCACAGTCCCAAATCTCAAGATATACTCGAAGCTGTAGTCACCAAAACAATATGGCCCTGGCACAAAAAAGGACATATCAATCAATGGGACAGAACAGAGAGTCCAGAAATAAACCCATGCTTAAATGGTCAATTAATCTATGAAAAAGAGGCAAGAATATACAGTCTTTTCAATAAATGGCGCTCACAAAACTGAACAGCTGCATGTAAGAGAAAGAAATTGGACCCCTTTCCGACACCACACACAAAAATAAACTCAAAATGGATTAAAGACCCTAAATGTGAAACCTGAAACCGTAAAAATCCTACCAGAAAACATAGGCAGTAATTTCTCTGACATCAGCTGTAGAAAAATTTTTCTAGTTATGTCTTCTAAAGCAAGAGTAACAAAAGCAAAAATAAACCGTTGGGACTACATAAAAAACAAAGCTTTTGCCCAGTGAAAGAAACCATCAACAAAACAAAAAGGCAACCTATCGAATGGGAGAAGATACTTGCAAATGATATATCCAATAAGGCGTTAATATCCAAAGTGTATAAAGAACTCAACACCAAAAACCCCAACAATCCAATTAAAAAATAGGCAGAGGACCTGAATAGACATTTTTCCAAAGAAGACATACAGATGGCCAACAGACATGAAAAGATGCTCAATATTTTTAGGGATACTTAAGGGAATCCCCACAAGTAGAATCTAAAAAAACAAAATGCATAAACAAAGAACAAGCAGAATCAGGCCTATACATAGGGAGAACGAACTGGTGGTTCTGAGGGGAGGGAGTGGGGGGTGGGCAAAATGGGTGAAAAATAGTGGGAGAAGCGGGCTTCCAGTTATGAAATGAGTAAGACATGAGAGTAAAAGGCACAACATAAGGAATATAGTGTTTATTGTAATAATGAAGTAAAAGGATAGATGGTAGCTACACTTGGGGTGAACATAGCATAATGTATAAACCTGCCAAAACCTATAAATTAATGTAAGATTGTGTGTCAGCTATACTCAAAAAATTAAATTTTAGGGGCGCCTGGGTGGCTCAGTGGGTTGAGCCGCTGCCTTTGGCTCGGGTCATGATCTCGGGGTCCTGGGATCGAGTCCCGCATCGGGCTCTCTGCTCAGCGGGGAGCCTGCTTCCTCCTCTCTCTCTGCCTGCCTCTCTGCCTGCTTGTAATCTCTCTCTGTCAAATAAATAAATAAAATCTTTAAAAAAAAAATTAAATTTTAAAAGAGTACACTAACCTTGATGAGCTCTGAGAAATGCACAGAATTGCTGAATCATTACATTGTGTCCCTGAAACTAATATAACACTGTATGTAGTTATACTTCAATAAAAAACAAAAACAAAAATCCATGGGTGCCTGGGTGGTTCAATCAGTTAAACTTCTGCCTTCCACTCAGGTCATGATCCCTGGGTCCTGCGTCCGAGCCCCACTTTGGGCTCCCTGAGCATCTGCTTCTCCGTCTCCCCCTCCCCCACTTGTGTGTGCATACTCCCCCCGCCAAATAAATACATAAAATTTAGAAAAAGAGGGGAAACCCAAATACAAATATCAAATCATTATATTGTAATGTCTGTCAATTATAAAGTATTTTAAAAGATTTTAAAAATTAAGTTGTCATAAAGGGTAAAAAATGAGAAGTAGTTAATGTGAACAAAATATTTTTAAGTGCCATAGTATGACACATTAAATAGTAATCAAACTCTTCTGTACTGTTAAACCTTTAGGAAAAAGAGAGTTAAGGGGCACCAGGCTGGCGCAGTGGGTTAAGCCTCTGCCTTTGGCTCGGGTCATGATCTCAGGGTCCTGGGATCTAGCCCCACATTAGGCTCTCTGCTTGGCAGGGAGCCTGCTTCCTCCTCTCTCTCTCTCTGCCTGCCTATCTGCCTACTTGTGATCGCTCTGTCAAATAAATAAATAAAATATTTAGAAAACAAGAGCTAAAATTACACATATAAATGTAAAAATGGAGTCCTCAGTTCTCTATTCTGCAGACACAGAGATCTAAACTCACCTGTAAAAATCTACCTATGAGTTTTATCGTTAACATATAGAAAGATGATGCTTAACTTCTGATTTATTAATTCCTATAGCGGTTATTACAGAAGAAACCCAAATCAAGTTCATGTGACCTTTCTGAATTCCCATGCCCCAGATTATTTTATAGTTATCTTTTTCTTTCACTTGTGGCCTGCTATGGATCTTAGAGCGTCAACCCTTGACCATGTTAAGTGAAATAACTCTTCCATAATAACAGCCAGTCCTTGGACCAAGTCTCTGAGATGTCCTAGAGGAGGCAGAGAAAAGACTAACTTGGCGTTCATTTCGGTGAGCGTTATGAAGCTGAACACCAGGGCACGTGGCTACCGCTGGAACTGGCACCCTCCCCCACATCTAGACTTGGTTCAGCAGAAGCCACCAGAATCTTGCTTGGCCTTAATCTGATTCAGAATTCCCTCATGTAAGCTTCTCTGTGTCAACCTTGACCGGAAAGGACCTCCATTCTTTATATTTTTTTAAATATTTTTTTAAAGATATTTTTTATTTATTTGAGAGAGAGAGAGAGAGATCACAAGTAGACAGAGAGGCATGCAGAGAGAGTGGGGGAACAAGCTCCCCGCTGAGCAGAGAGCCCGATTCGGGGCTTGATCCCAGGACCCTGGGATCATGACCTGAGCCAAAGGCAGAGGCTTTAACCCCCTGAGCCACCCAGGTGCCCCAAGGACCTCCATTCTGATTGCTGATCTGAGTGACACCTGAATGGCTAAAAATAGAATAGTTGACTGTCCTATAATTGTTGAGAGTCTTCCTGACAGTGAAGCATTAGAACTTTAAGGCCTAGTGAATACATTAATAAAATGCCTCTTGGGAACAACATTTTGTACCAGAGAAAGTACTAGAAGCTTTCTTATTTTTTCCCCTTACCGAAAATATTCCTGTCTTTTTTTTTTTCCCCACCATAAGTTCTACATAATCACTGTTTAAATTTTGGTATATTATCTTACAAATGCTACCTCTCACTTTTTCTTTTTTAATGCATTATGTTCATTGGGGTTCAGTGTCTGGCTCTGGAGTCCCTGTGTGACACCGTGTCCTGAATTCAACCCCAAGTGCCCACAGATACGCTCTTCGTAGACCTGTCTGTGAGCACTCTGTTTCGGTCTGCGTCCGTATGAGGGCCAGAACGGAAAAGGGTTCTTGAACCTCTGCCCAAATAAGCCCCCAGTCAAAAATCTACACAAACCATGAGTGCTGAAGTGAATGCTCAGGAGTCACTATAGTTTAATCACACCTAGCACAAATATGTTTAATTCACAACTGTGGTCTGTGTTAATGCTTTTTAAACTATTGGTCTTGAAATGCTCTATTTCCGAATATTAACTTTTACTATAGGAGTAAAAGCAGAGTAGTTCTTTCCTCTTCCTAGGTGTTTACTAGGCAGTGGTGGTTGTTACAGCAGCAATGAGACAGGGTTGAGCTTGACAAATCTCTGATTGCAAATATATATATGGCACATTTCAGGTTATTTATTTTTTCTCATTTTAAAAATTTACTGCTCCACTTAGAAGTCATGTTATAAGCTGTTGCTCAGATACTGCCTTTTTGCACAGCACAGCTCTCATTTTAACCATATTTTGAAAGATAAATGAATTGTGTTTCTTAACAGAATGTTCTTTTTTATCACTTCCTTCACTAGATAAATAAAACTAAAAATCTTATTCTTTCATCTAACAGTTTTGTAGAAAAGCTCACATTCTCTTAAACAAAAAAATGAGTACAGAAGTATATTAGACATAAGATCCTTCAGAGAGTAAAAGTAGCATATTTATGTTCATAAAATGCTGACAACTTTTATGGCAATTGATACCATTTCGTACATATGGTATATTTCAAGTTTATTGTTACCAATCCTGTCCCTTGTTAGCAATGAAATTGTCCCCTACAGAGCAATTCCCCCATCCCTTCTAAAAGTGAAATTATTTACGAAACTGGTTTAGCAGCGAGAAGAGAAGAACAATGCTGTTCTCCCTTCCAGGGAGGCAATGGAGTGTAGTGTCTGTGCAAGAGCCCTGGACCAGGGTTGAGGAAACGTGAGCTTTGGTTCCAGTTGTGCTATAATACAAATGTTTGTTAAATGAATGGATCAATGAATAAACAGACCACTTCTGTGGACCTACCTCCCAAATACCATGTTTAGGACCTGGAGTACATTGTCTCTATCTCCCACCAGCTCAAAGTTGTCCCCATTCCAGGTAAACCATGTCTCCCTTGTCCCTGGACTCATTTGCTGTGAGACAGTCGTCTCAAGGATTGTTGTCATGGAATACTTGTGGTATGTGTTAGTAGTGACTCTTCACCTATTTCTTATTAATCTATCTCTCTCCACTTGGACACATTCCTTATGTAATCACACAGGGAGTCAGTGATGGGATGGGAATGGGGTCTTGGTTTTGATACCTTCTCTAATTCCCTAACATATGAAACTAGTTTCCCTGAATTGTTTTGGTTCAAATATGAAATGGAAAATTTTCCAATGTTTTTACACCTGTCCCAAACTCAATTCTTAATATAATGGGCTATGTGTCTGTACGGAAAACACTGCTTTAGTGTTTGTAAGCCACACCACCCAATTAAATTCATGCTTGGTGAATGTTTTCCATGCTCTGTTTATTCTGTGTAAAACATCCATTCCGATAAATAACTTGCCCAGGAGAAGTTTGCAAGGACACAGCTCAGCTTGAATAAGAGAGCTAGTTGAGAAAATGATGGAGAAAACATGAGAGAATCCCAGCTTATCTTGAATGGGGGTTTCTGGTGTGGTTTTGTTTTAAATCAGTTGTTAGAATACCAAATATAGTGATATTCAAATTTAACTGATTTAATGAATTATTATACAGACTCATTAAAATTTCTATCTATATAGAATTTTAAATGACATGGCAAGTGTAATAATATGCTAACTAGGAAACTGAAAAAAAATTTGCATTACAATTTTATCTCAACTAAGGTAAAATAAACACACCAACATATTAACAGCAATTTTCTCTAGATGATGAGTTATTTTTATGATGACTTTTCTTCTGTATATTTTTACTTTAAAAAAAACAACTTAAAAACATCGCTAACAATTTCTGTTAAAAATTTAAAATACAGGGGCGCTTGGTTGACTTCATCGGTTAAACATCCTACTCTTGACCTTGGCTCAGGTCATGATCTTAGATCGTGAGATAAACCCTACATTGGGCTCCATGTTGGGTGTGGAGCCTACTTAAGATTCTCCCTCTTCCTCTCCCTCTGCCCCTCCCCCAAATTTAATTAAATTTGTATTTAACTTAAAAATCTAAATACAAATTATGTTGTGTATTGTTTTGTATTATTGCAAGTTTGGATTTTCCCAAGCCTCTACTCACAGAGGAATGGCTCCATGAGAGGAAACTCAAAGAGATTCAACATATCCTATATAACCTGATGCCATAGTAGGTCATGGCTCACTGAAGGTTGAGGGTTCAGTAGCATCAGTCATGGGAAAGAGGATCTTATGCCATGAGGGCCAGCAAATAGCAGGGCAGAGATCCCACAAACTCTCTTTTTTATGTGCTAGGTAGAACCAGGAGATCTTAGAAGAAGACATATCTCAGAGTCAAAGGAACTGATGGTCTTTGAGAGAAGACAGACAAATAAACCTTCAGTGTAGTAAGAAAGCTATATTGCAGGGAATAATTACACAAAAGGGTGGTTCGGTCATCTGGGTCTAGGGGAATCCAGAGGTGATCCTTGAGTCCAGAGCTGGTCACAAGAATGGAGGCAGAGTTGCAAAGGGGATAACACAAATGAAAGTCCTTTAGAATGAAACTAAACGGTGTTTCTGGGAATTCTGATGATTTGAGTAAGGATGGGCGTAGAATATAAAAGAGATCAAGAACAAATGTGGTGAGTAAAGTGGCAGGAGACTGAGGTCTGAGCCTGAGGTGAAGCTGGCCTGAGCAGCCCAGGGACACGGGACTGAAGAAAAGGGGATGGGCAGGACGGATGGTGAAATTCAGACCCAGCAAACCCGAGATCCTGTTGGATGTGTAGTGTGGACAGGGGGGATGGCAGGAGTCCTAGGATTCTGGGGCTCCTTAGAGGTAGCATTAAAATAAGAATTATCAGAGGAGATGAAGGCAAATCATGAGTTTCAGTCTGGTGTAGATTTAAAGTTAAAACTTCCTTCCTTCCTTCCACTCTTTCATTCCATCTCTTCTCGCTCTTTCTGCCTTCCTCCCTGACTCTCTCCCTCTCTTCCTCCCTCCCTCCCTCTCTCTCTCTCTACTTTCTTTCCTTCCTTCCTTCCTTCCATTTATTCATTTAGTTACTTAGTAAGCTTTTATTATGCCATTTCTGTCTGCAGGGCACTATCTCAGCCAAATGTCCTTGGTCTATTGTAAACCAGGCCAGTTTCTATGTATCCTCAAGCACGAGGAAGAGAAAGTTGTTTTCACAGCCACAGCTACTGGGTACCTCTGACCAGGACATAGCTAGTCCAGGTATAAGACACAAAGTGCTTAACTCCTTTCAAACGGCACCACATAATGTATGTTTTTATACTGGAAAAGCCACTAATGGCCATTTTCTTTCTAGGTAGCGCCATTATTTCTGTTATGTTTCTGAAAGAAAACTTAAGAGCTTCAGATTTACTAGGTAAGTAATTGGTTAATTCATGTAATTGTAGCACTGCTTAATCAAGAAACAAATAATACTATTGATAAAAAAAAATAGGTACATTAAAAACTGGGGACAAATTACTGAAATGAATAAATTGGAGATGAATGGTGTTTTCCTGGAGCTGCCTTCTCCTCCTTCTCATTAAATAGTTCAGTTGTCATTGTGCCCGTGGCTCATGCTATTGGCCACAGTGAATTATTATTTTACATTACTATTATTATGAATGTTATGAAATTTTCATGAGCACAATAAAATCCAAGAAAACATCTGTGTTACCTAATAGAGGAACTCCACTTCAAAGGCTCTATTTGTTTGACTGTTACATGGAAGAACTGCATAAAAATGAAAACCACACAAAAATCAGATGCACCAATTAACTACCTAATTTGTATTTCGCTCTTTCCAAAAGTAACACAGAACATTCCCCCTTCAAAATTTTATTTAGAAATACAGCTACTAGTGGGAAAGAACAGCAGCCTTCCTGACAGAAAGATTGTTCTTATATAGCAAAACCATCATGTTTTGGTTGTGTCTTCCTCCTCTTATTGGAAATATCCCTTGTGAGAAGAGTTCTGGAACTTCATATTTTCTTCCTTGACGAAATGCTCTCTGAATTGCTGCTGACATCCGATAACAAATATGATACTTTAGGCACTTTAAATAAAGGCAATGTCTGCTCACTTCCAAGGAGATCAGATTTTTGTAAAATCTTAGCTTTAAATGTGACACCAGTGTTGGTATGTTGAGAATTCGTTTTCCCTGATTGTGTTTCTCTTGAGCCCAGTGTCTTGAACGTGTTTTCACTTCTTCTTCCTCCTTGGTTTCATTCTGCTAGTAGAGTTTTTAGTCAACATCATCAGATTTGTCATAGTTACAATGTTTTCCCAAATACACTCATATGTGCATTGTATCTTTTCACATATATTATTGTTCTGTACTCTTTTTTTTTTTAAATATATCATGGCTTATGGAGTCATTTGGGGAAGAGGCATGAAATCAGAAAGGAGAATGAGCATTTGTCTGAGTTTTACGAATTAAAAAAATTGGGTCCTGAATCACTTTTCTCATTTATCAAATGTCTCCAGGAAACTAAATCATTTTATCTAACATATGTCCTCTTTTGTAGTTAATGGTTGCTTGAGTTTAAATGAAGCTGAGGTATTTAATGAGGTAATACAGGTGGATATGTAGGCAGACTTGCTAATTATTGTGAACATTGATGATAAAAAGATGATGGCAATGGCATCTCTGCCCTCAAATAATACAGTCAATGATAAAATGTATAGAGTAGTAAGTTTTTTAAAAGCAGGAAGTAATATGTGTCTTAATGCCTTGAAGATTTAGTTTAGAAGAGGGTTTCTCAACCTCAGCACTGCTGCCATTTTAGGCTGGAGAATTCTTCACTGAGGGGGGTTGGCCTGTGCATTTCAGGGTGTTCAGCGGCATCCCTCCTCGCCTTTACCCATCAGGTGCCAGTAGCACCATCTGCCCTCATTACAGCAACCAAAAATGACATCACATGTTGCCACATGTGCCCTGGGGGATGGAATCAGCCCCAGTTGAGAACCGCTGGCTTAAAATAAATAGAGGTTACTGTAGCTGAGAAACTCAGAGAGAACGTTTTAGAGCGGGAACATTTCAGTCAGTTCTGCTGGCTGGATAGGACAGGCATGGGCCATTCCTAAGCATTTGGAGGGTGATGTACAAAGGAACTAACATGAGAAGTATTAACAAAGGTATAAAAAGGCAGGGTAAGTTTCTATTTAATTCTGTACTCTAACTGCTGCCAATCAGCTTAAGAAAAAAAATCAAGTCACAACTATGGAAAAGGAAGAAATAGAAATATCAATGTGTGCAGATGATTTGCTTATGTACTTGGAAATCCCAAGACCAACAAAACATTACTAAAACTAGCTCAACATCAAAGGGTATAAATTAAACTCACTTCCATAGGTTCAAATCTGGATTCAACTTTTTCTGTCAACTATGTGGCCACGTAATACTATGTAGCTTCCCAGCCTCAGTTTGTTGACAAATACAGAAGACTGTTCAAAGGATCAAATTGGATAATTTGTATAAGCACATAAAGCCTTGTTACTATAATTGTCATCATTTCTGCAATCAACTTCATTCCTGAGAGGTAATACTAAAAATGTAATATTGGCAATAAGAAACACACACACACACATATACACACATACCAAAAGACAACGATAATATAAAGAATTAAGCCTCTATTAACTCTTTGATTCTTTGCTAATTTCTCCTATTTTAAGAAGAGCTAACATTTATTGAATAGTTCCTCTTCCCAGGTGCTATTAGTGTTTTATATGAACTATCTCATTTAAATGTAGGAGCAACCTATCTACAGAGCTGATACTTAGGTCCTGTAACCAAGGTCCTGTAACCAATGAGTGGTAGACCAGTATTCTAATAGTGACAGTCTGATACAACCACAACGTGATGGCTAAGGGGGAGTCTCTAGTGACACAGAGCTGTGTGACCTTTTGAAGTTACTTCATCTCCTCTTTCTCCTCACCTTTCAAATGAAGATGGTATTACCTACTCTGTAGGATTAAATGAGTTCACAGAAGCAGAACTCTTAGAACAGAGCCTGTCACGTAGTAAGCGTTCCGTATTATGACCGTTATCACTGCTACCTCAACCTCCCACCCCTACATGTCCTCCCGTGGTTCATCGGAGGAAACCTTGATTAGGATATCGTTGCAAACTTCAGTAATCCAACTAACATTTTCCACAATTCCCGTTGGGTATTTTTGCTTTCCTAATTCAATGCTTTTTAAGTAGGGCTGTATAACTGATGTCACATTCGTTTCATACTGAAGTTACAAGTGACCGATTCTTAACTTTAGTGGTGTAGGAAGAAGAAACAAGGGAGCCATCCATCCCATACCCACACCTCCCACAGCAATGTCACAACATTATCGTGACCTGAAATGCAATAACCCACTTCAGACTAGGGGAAAAGGACTTCTCCCCAACCTCACTCAGTAATCTGTTAAGTCACAGGTATTTTCTTTGGGTCTGTATTGCTGTTGCCTTGAGAAAATTTTGCTCTTTCTATAAAGAGCTAAAAATTCAGGCTTTTTTTTTTTTTTTCTTTACAGAGACTAAAACCAAACAGGGAAAAGAGTAGTTAGTGGCTTAAAAAAAAAAAAAAAAAAAAAAAAGATTAACATACAAGCATGCTAAAAATTAAATTGTCAAAATGTGCAAAAGAAAATCATTTATTTTTCCCTGCTTCAAGCAAATGAAAGTTTGTTTTTCATGATGGAACAAATGAAGATTTTGGGGCCATGTGGAAACAAGCTGAACTAATTTATTGCCAAATGTTGCTCTGTGGCTATGAAGCTTTTCACCACTAGCCTCAAAAAATGACCTCACAAAAGCTATGCCTGAAAGGAATCGCCAACTATTATTAACTCAATGACAGGCTTTGGACTGTGCTCTGATTCTTAGTGGACTAATAACTTTAAATTATTTTAATGATTATTTTTCCTTTAAAAAGCTCCAGATTTCTCTCCCCTTCAATCAGCCAAAACCTATATAGTACTTTCCCCTCTCTCCCTTAGTCATCAAAAGTACTAAATCCAGTAGAATGTGAGATCCTAGTTGATATAAGTCCAGATAGTATCATCATTTAAAAAAAAAAAAAAAGTCAATTCATCAGTACTCTCCAGAGACCAGTAACTTGATTACTTCAAGTGACCTATAAATGGTTTCCCCAGATAGAATGTCAAGAGATTAATAGTGACATGAGGACCATCTCTTTCCTTCCTTCTCCCACACCAAATGGTCAGCTTGGGTAAGGGCCAGTATTGAGAATACTGATCTAGCCAAAACAAACATCATTTCTGGTTGAGAGAACAGATTGGCTCTTTTGGTTTCAGACCTGCCTCAAGCAAAAAGGTGCTTTCACGATAGCGCAGGACGGGACCCATGAGCAGAAAGAGCTGCCAATTTTCAATTAAATTTTAAGCGTAACTGAGATAGTTTTGGACTCCTAGTGGTCAGTATCCTGAGGTAGCTCTGTGTCAGGGCCCTCTGTCACATCAGACCTCCAGGTGAGCCTTCAAATCCAGTCATCTCTTCTTGTCCAACCAAATTCCTGGAATCTAGCAGGTGTGGCAATTAATTTGTACCTGGAGAGGAAGAGACTAGTCACAGAGAGATAAATAACATGCCTAAGCCTTTGCAGCCGGCAAGCAGCAGTGAAATTTGAATTCTGTGGGGGCAGTTTCAGCGTGGTATTTGTAAGATACATTGAGTATCTTAATGTTTCTAGATGACTCTCTTGGGCAAACAGACCAGTAGAAGGTAAACTAGCAAGCTTTCTAATGTAGAGACCTGTGTCTTTCCAAAGAAAGATTATTTGTGGCTTTACTGAGATAAAAAATATTAGGAAAAGACATCTCATGCCACTTTTAGAAAAATATGGAGTATAAATGCATTTTAAGGAAATTTATATAAGGAGCTGCTAATGAGTGTCTTCAACACTTTTAAACACTCAGGAAACCTGGGCACGTGATCCATAAAGGAGACCGTGAGTCACACAGACAAATACAAATGACACCCCGTAAACAAACATGTAACAGCCGTTCTCTGGAACTACCTCTGTAATTGTCAGAGGAAGCTGAAATTAAAGTTATTGAGAAGAAACAATGGGTGACCTACTGATCTGCCCTAGAGTCATTAAGTAGACCCACAGTGACATGGGGCTCCAGTGATATAATGCACGTGCAGAAGGACTTTAAAAGTATAATTGCAAAATCGTGAGTCATTTTATTTGTTTTCAAGGAGTTTTGAAACCCACTGAAGATCTACATTGGTAGAAATGGGCAGAGTATGCAAATGTGGAAGCAGATGGGAAACAGGGACCCCCTGTAGGAAAGTTAAGTTAAATAACACTCCCTCCAGAGAATGGGACATCATGCTGATTTAAAAGGAATGAGGCTGCCCTAGATACACTGATGTGAAATGTTCTCCAGGGTGTTCTGCTACATAGAACAAAAGCAAGGTACAGAAGAGGGTATGTAATATGCTGCCATTTGTGTAGAAAACTCAAATGCATGCTCTCTCTCACACACCAGCATAAAACACCTCTGAAAAGGGAAATCAAAGAATTGGTGGCAGTATTAATTTCCAGGAGGGGAACTAGTGGGCCATGAGGGTGTATGAGAGATTTACCTTTTTACTCTCCACCCTTGTGTGTCTTTTGAATTTTTTACCATATGCTCATGTTACCCAATCAAAACTCAATTTAAAAATAAAGAAATGTAAGGACACTAGATACAGTTAGTGGAGATTTTTTTTTAAAAATCACTGGCAGAGGAACTCAATAAAAATAAGAAATTTGGATTTCACAAAAGTAAGCTTAGAAGTCTCCAAGATTTTTAAGTTGTATTCAATCCATTTATTCTACATCACTATACCAAGTTTAGAAATCTGTTTTTTTGTTTTGTTTTGTTTTTTTTAGAATCCCATCCTCCTAGCAACCTAATATTGAACAATTATAAGATCTTTTTTCTTTTCCAAAGAAAAGGTGGGGCTGATCAGTAGTTTTGCCCAAGTTCTTGGGTACCTGTAAAGTTTATTATTTTCCTTTTATTGCAATGCTTAATAATATATGTTGGGTTTTTTCATTTTTAAAATTCTCGGTAGAAGTAGTTTTTAAAACTTATGTATACGAAGGAATATGCCAGATAAACGTGAAGATGTGTGAGCTGTTCATTTATGTATTCAGGGGGGAAATGTATTAGGGGGGGAGAATAACAATGCTGAAAAAATAACAAAATAGTATTGAAGTGAAAAAAAATTTTTTGTGTATAATTTCTGCCTTCACAAAGTATTACAAAGTAAGCTCTTACATTAGAGGAAGGTTATTTTATAGTTTCTACAATACCTTGAAAGCTATCATCTAGCTTTTGTGAAAAGCCAAATGCTGTTTGTTCTCAGAAATAAGAGTTCAAAACCCTAAATCATTGGTTAAGAGGAACAAGAAGTTGGTGTCTTCCAGTTGTGAGATTTTATAGATAAACCAGATTGCTTCAGGTTGGAGTCAATGCTGGTTGTAAATTACACACACAGCAATGCTGACCTTAGTGATGAAACAGGTTGAATTAGGTTTTCAAGGGTGCTGTCTGAAAAATCCTACTTACCTCAGTTTTTCTCTGCTGATTATTAATAAATAAGCAGTTTTCAGTGTTATTTGGAATGTCAAGGCCCCCTCTTTACGTGACCCCTCTTCCCACACAGATTCCTTTCCATTATTTTAAGTACTGTGAAAAGGATGACAGTAACATATTCTTTACATAGGTTTATAATGTGGATATTTTACTAAGTTACCCCTAGAATTCTAGATTCTAAATGGAATGAAATAAATCTTTTAGCAAAGCCAACAGTCACCTTTATTATTTCTGCTAAAAGGACTTCAAAACATGGCAGTGATGAATGAAGGTGATCTTTTACCAGTTTCAAAGTGTAAAACTGTGTGTGTGTGTGTGTGTGTAAAGGCTTCAAAGATGAGAAAGTGCAGAGTAGATCATCAGGTCATCAAGTGGTGGACTTCTCCACTCTCTGGGCTCTGATGGATCTAGATCTATCATATACTTACTGGTCCACATAGAAACAAACAACCAGCTTGCATATGTTTTCATGTGTCCAAATACACGTGCTCTGATCTTTCCCATCTTTGGGGAAAGGTTTTCTGAAGAGGCTAGGATTCATCTGGAACAACAAAGAATAATCGAAGTTATGCCCCACCCCATCCTTTACCTGGCCCTTATCCTCCTTTTAAAGACAATGTCATCAAGTGAATGCACAATGCTATCTAGGGATGGCTTGTTGAATTATTTTATTTTATTATTTTTTAAGATTTTATTTATCTATTTGACAGAGAGAGAGAGCAAGACACAGCGAGAGAGGGAACACAAACAGAGGGAGGGGAGAAGCAGACTTCCTGCCAAGCAGGGAGCCAGATGCGGGGCTCCATCCCAGGACCCTGGGTTCATGACCTCAGCCGAAGGCAGACACTTCACAACTGAGCCACCAAGGTGCCCCTGATGCATTGTATTTTAATAAGGAGGGACTATAGGCAGTTTTATAAGTAATTCTCAGTCTGCAGGTAATGTTTGCATTGATGAAAAGGCTCAAATATCCCTTTTCAACTTGGTTTGTCTTTTCAATTTTATTTAAAGGTATGACATTGGCATTTGCGGGAACATATTTATTGGTGAACTTTGCTCCAGATAGAAATCAGTCTATCTCTGCAAGAACAGTCCAGTATTACTTTGTTGGCTGGCAGTTCCTGATCTATGTGGTAAGAATCTTAAACATTTTACTATCCCAGAAGTTATATTATCTAGGCCACTGGTAATGCAGACGTTAGCAAATGAATAAAGTCTTGTCTTCTCAGCATTAATAATCTCATTAAATTGTAAATATATTTGACCAAGACCAAAGTATTTGAAACACTAAATCAACAATAGAACACCCCCAGTTTCCTGAGTATCCTATTCCTGGGGGTGACTTGTCACTGAAACAATTTCCACAATATTTAATCCAGCAAATTCCAGAGCAGCATGTTTTAGGACAACTCAAAGTAAAAAACAAACCCAAAAAACTTTCTTCCTAGGTCAAAGGGAAATGCCTGAAGACACATTTAACTTCGCTGACTTTTATTCGAGATAGAGATTTTCTTCCAAAAAAGTATTCATTGAGACCAATGCAACAGGTTGTCTGGGGAGAAGTAGACAGCAGTAGGATAATACTGGGAGATGTGTAAAAGAAAGAATGGAATGAGCTCATGTAGAAATTTGAAGGCACTAATTGGGGTATTTTATTTGACTCAGTGATTGTATTCAGGGGGTATAGTGAGAATGTGCTGGATGTAGTTGGTTTAGGGTGAAGAATCAGTATGTTCCAGGAAGGGCAGGTGGTGAGAAGAAAACTGGGGTAGACAACATGAGCATTTAACCAAGAACCATATTAGTAAAATAATTGTGAATTCAACAAAAAGAATCAAAGCACAGAGAATCACACATCTTTAGGATTAGAAGAGACTTCAAAAAGCTATCTGTCTAGTCCTCTGCCACTATAACAGGAAACTCATATGACCCTACTTCATACACCTATTGTTCTAGATGGGACATTGGGATTTGTAGGGACATGTTTTTTTGGTGAAGTTCACTCTAACTGTAACCCAGAATACTACAATGGAGACTATGTAGTACTACATTATTATCTGACAGTCTTTAGTCTTTGTGACAGGAATTCTATGTATCTTGCCATCTCTGATACAGAATTCTGACCACTGGAACACAAATCCTTACAGGTATTTTCTCTTTCTAGCCTCCCACTATGCTCCTTTCTTATTCAACAAAGATACTTGGGTTTCTCTGCTTTAAAAAAAAAAAATCATTTAAAAATCCTCATCTTTACACACTCTGTCATAAACTGTCCTGTTTCCCCTCATTCCACTCTCCCCTCTACTTTCCCAGCTCCTAGTCACTCTTCACTCATTTTAATCTGGTAGATTTCCCCCCGCACCCACAAATTGCCAAGTGAAATTGCTTTTTTGGTCCTGCTTCTTCTTGAAACTTGTGCAGCATTTACTCATGACCCAACATCTCCTTGAGGCCCTCTCTTTCTTAGCTTTCTCTGTTTGTTTCCCCTATTTCTCCTCTTCCTCTCTGACCATCCATCCCATACGCTGGGTGGGCACCTCCTTCTCTTGTGCCAGTCACTCTTAATCTATTCATGCTATGTACTCTTCCAGGATCCCATTGCCAACCCCATCATCCTATAGGAAGACCTCTAAATCCAGACCTACACCTCTTTCCCAGTCCTCCTCTGAATTGCAGATCTATCTTCTCATCTGTCCACTTATTACTCATCCTGCCTGGATGTCTCATAGTTTCCTCAAATGTATCATCTCAAAAATTGAACTCAGTGTCTTCTCCCCTGGACTCTCTTCTTTTTTGTATTAGAAGACTTCCCTTCCTCCTGCTCTCCATCAACCTTTAGGATTAGACTTTCCAGCTCAGATTAGCCTTCCCTGGGCCTATCACACTTTGTGCCTCCCCTCTGCCCCATTGTAATCCTCCTGCTTATCCACAAGATCTAACCTTTGAACAGATTTCATCAATCAAATCCAAGGCTCTAGAAGCACTTATCAAGTGTTTCATAGTTGCCTAGACTTGAAGTCCTATTGACGTGTTATTATTCTTTGCCTACAAGGCAAAACAAATTCTTAATCCAGTAAGAAAAGGGTCACATACTCTGTGACCAGAAAATGAATAGCCTGAGTCGAATCCTTTGGAGATTAAAGTTGCATCAAGACTTAATTTCCTGAATAAACAGCATTGTTTGATGATGACATATATTGTTTTGATAACAGAGGAAACATTAAAAAGAACAAACCAACTTTTTATTAAACCTTAAATTTCCATTAAAAAAAAACCCTCTGGCATTACTTGCATTTTTTGCAGCTTTCCAAAGTCAACTCTTAAACTCATTTATTCATTTATTCACTAATTCATTCAACTGATTAGACACCCAGGGTCTAGAGAAGAATTCCTGTAATAGGGATTTTAGAGTCCTGGGAGAGGCCCGTATTCCTATAAAATAATGAAAGTATATTTGAAAGTAAATGTCACCCCCAAAATGTAACTAATTTCAGATATTTATAAGATAGTATAAAATAAATCTGTAATAAAGTCACATTTGATTTAATTTTTTTAAAGATTTTATTTATCTATTTGAGAGAGAGAGAAAGATCACAAGTAGGCAGAGAGGCAGGCAGAGAGAGAGAGGAAAGCAGGCTTTCCCTGCTGAGCAGAGAGCCCGATGCTGAGCAGAGAGCCCAATGCGGGGCCTGATCCCAGGACCCTGAGATCATGACCTGAGCTGAAGGCAGAGGCTTAACGCACTGAGCCACCCAGGTGCCCCAATAAAGTCACATTTGAATAACATTATTGGCCATAGATTCTAAAGGGAATTATCTGCGTTATCTTAATTTGGAATTTTAATCCATTATATTTTGCATCTCTAAAGACTCTAGAAGTTATCAATTATATGCTAAGATCTTGAGCTAGAGTTGGATTTGAATCTGTTAAGCATTGAAGTAATTAATATTTAATCCTTGGAGGGGGCAGTCTCTGTGCTGTTTCTCCCAACCATGACTGCAAAGATCATAATTATGGCCATTAAGACCCTTCTTTGAAGTGTCATTCATCCAGCTGTTCTTGGATTACACCAAGGATAAATGCAGTACCTGAAGTGCTTTTCAGGATGGATCAAATAACTAATACCATGAGTAAAAATATTTTAAAGTCTGGATAAGTTTTCCATTTCTCAAAAGGGGACCATTAAATCATAACCCAGCAGGCCGATAGCATCTCCTTGATTCGTGGGCTTACCTGTCCCAGGCGGATGTCCAGGTTACCTTTCAGGCATGCACGAGCTGGAGGCCTCAGAAACAAGAGCCCAGGAGTCTATCCTCTGAGCTGGTTCTTTTTCTGGAAGGAAGAGGGTTTGAGAAGCCTAGTGTCAACGGGCCGGCAAAGAATGACGCGTCTTCTGCTCACCCACTAGCATGGCCTTTCCCGGCCTATATTCATAAATGGGCGGCCCCAACCGCTGCTTTGTCAAAAACCAAAAACAAGTTCATGTTGGAGCTTCAACTTGCTAGGGAAGTGGCTGCATAACATGGCCCTGTCTGAGAGATTCAACTCTGTTAACATGTTCAAAGCCAGAGGTCCTTTAGGAAGGGAACAGACTTGCCGACCACGGCGTCCTTTCCTCGAAGAACCTCAACCTTTGGTGAGTGACACCCGTCTATGCGGGATGCAGAACCGGAGTGAGGAAATTCGGCCCTGACCCTCATTTACTTCGTGTTCTTTGGCAGGCTTGGTTGTGGCCCTTTTTGCCCACCCAGACTTTCCAGCAGAGCATTTGGGTGGAAACTTGGGTCATGAACATAAGATCCTTCACAAAATAATCTCCATGGTGCTCACTTTCCCTCCATCGGACAAAAAACTAAATCCACAGAAGCAGTGGCGAAACGCTATTGTTTGGAGTAATTCTAGACTGTAGCTGATTATTATTAAGTCAGCCTTTCCAGCAGAGTTGCTTCAGAACCCACCACCAAGTGTCAAAAACCTGAAGGGAAAAAGAGCTGTTTTCCGCAGACATCACTCTGTATCTCATGAGGTTCATTTCCTTTGCCGTCAGGATACATGCACCTGAACGGTAGCTGTAGCCCCTGCTCACGGAGCAGGCCGAGCTCTGTGCGGAGCTCTGACTCCCTCTGTCCTTTTCCTCTGCAGCAGATCAGGAAACTGAGGCAGGTAATTTGCCCGAGCTTCCGTAAGAACTAAGTGGCAGAACCAGAATTCAAAACAAGGGAGCTCACCTCCGGGGTGCATGTTCAAGTCCATTTCAGTACAGACCCTCTATGCAGAATTAGTAAAAGCTGACCTCTGAGAATCACATCTTTGTCCTCACTTGATCCTAAGGAGAGCCTTGGCAGAGCTCTTCCCCCACCCCCAAGGAAGTCATCTCAAAGTCTTGACTTTCAAGAAAGGACTTGGTGAGAGAAGATGAGGTAAACAGGGGCTCAGATTTTTGTACTGCAAGTGGGGCACCCAGCGGTGAGACTGTGTGTCTCTCTTTTGTCACATCATCCCATTGGCCAGGGCTCTTTTCACTGCCGAAAACGAGGGGGTGAATGCCTTTAAATCTAATGAGATTAGAGAATCCATGCAGAAAAGCCAGAGTCAACTCAGAAAATTCATCCCGAAGATTCTATTCCCCTGGAAAGATGTCAGATACCAAAACCTCAATTAGTTTCCTCTTACCTCCATAACAAATTGTCACAAGCTTCGTATCTTTTTTTTTTAAGATTTTTTTTTATTTATTTACTTGATAGAGAGAGATCACAAGTAAGCAGAGAGGCAGGCAGAGAGAGAGGGGGAAGCAGGCTCCCCGCTGAGCAGAGAGCCCGACGCGGGACTCGATCCCAGGACCCTGAGATCATGACCTGAGCCGAAGGCAGAGGCTTAAACCACTGAGCCACCCAGGCGCCCCACAAGCTTCGTATCTTAAAACAATCCAGATTTATCGTCTTATTTTTGAAGGTCAGAAGTCCAGCGTGGGTCTCACTGGACTAAAATCAAGGTATTGGCAGGGCCATATTCCTTGCTAGTGCCTCTGGAAGAGAATCCGTTTCCTTGCCTTTCCCAGCGGCTTGAGACCACTAATATTCCTTGCCTCTATTCTTTCTCACGTTACCTCTTTCTCTGACCAGGCCTGGGAAGGTTCTCTGTTTGTTAGGACTCATACAATTACTTCAAACTCACTCAAGGTCCCCCATCTCAAGGTCCGTAGCCTTACTCACGTCTCCAAAGCCCCTTGGCCACATAGAGTAACGCACACGCATGTTACAGAGATTAGAACGTGGGCGTCTTTGGGAGGCCATTGTTCTGTGTACCAGACCTATGTCACTTAACGCCTCTGAGCCTTGGTTTCCTCTTCTGCCAAACAGGGATAATAGTGTCCGCCTCCTGGAGTTGTGAGGATTAGACAAATTAATGCAAGTTTAGTGAGTGGTGAGCCTGCTGTCCGTGCTGTTGTTATCTCTGACCTCTGAGGTAGCGATCAGCAAAGCAGCCTCCTCCTGGGTCTCAGCAGCCTGTGGAAATCACAGCTGTTTTAATATTGGTATTTTCAGAGAGGGGGAAAAAAACGTTGCACGCAGGGAAAAAAACTAGCATGAATTCGTGCCGCTTGAATATTTTCTTCCTGGGAGCTCCATGACCTCTTGCAACAAGACAGAACATAGGGCAGCTACAGTCATTCTGAGTCACAGGAGCTCATGTTTTATTTATCTGGAGCCACAGAGATGGAATTTGGAAAAATGTCATATGTGATATTTGAACTGATAACCACCCTCATTTTCCCCCACCTCCTCCCGAAAGTCATCATCCTCTTGCTAATAGATTTAACTAACACACTCTGTGCATTAGGGCAGGAAGAGCCTCCTTCTCTCCAGCAATGAATACAGGGTCCCTAACACTGCTGTGAGTCGTTTGTGATCAGATCACGTGAGAAATGGAAGCCTGGGGTTGAAGCGGGGGATGAAGCCGACAGGGATATTTCTGTTAACAGTTGGTGATCTGTACAGGCATTGAGACATCCAACGTTTTGATGGCAGCTTTGGGGAAGGCAAAGTGATAGGAGTTTAATAGCTTTTGCAGCATGATTTGATTAAATTTAAGGCCTGGCAAATAAATCCTATAAGAAAAAGTTTAAGTAATTAGTTTAATTAACCAGGAAAAGACTGAGGGATGACTTAATCTCCCATATGAGATGAAAGGTTTTTAAATGAGGAAGATATGGTCCTGCTGCTTTCTGTGCCCACAGAGGATTAAAGGGGGGGGAAAAAACAAGCAAACCTTGAACTGAAACAGTAGAGATTTATGTTGAATTAGAGAGGGCTCCATAAGTAAAATGCAGACCTAAATGTAGTGAAGTCCCTAACTCTAGTACTTCAAAAAATAAATAAATAAAATAGCAGTGGTGTTTTTACTTGTCTGACATCAGAAAAGTAAACATTTGTATTTATGATTTCAGTCCAGGGATCCTGCCTTCTTGAAAAAAAAAATAGCTTAGCTTTAGGTTATCTTAAGGGCTTCAAAAAAGAAAAACATTAAAACAAAAATAAAATTGAGAACTCAAAACTACATTAGGGTTTTCTTAAGGGTAGGAAAATTTTAGGCATTCAGTCAATTAATATTTATTGAACACTCAGTTTATTAGACATTAGGTCTGTTTTTCAGCAAGTTGCTCATAATAAATACGAAGTGTAATTTATTCATTAATTCCATAAATACGTATTGGGTGACCGACAGTGTCCCAGCACTGAAGACCATGGTGAAGAGGACAGATGAGGTCCCCATTCTCACAGAACTGGTGTGCTGGTCAGAGAGACTGAAAATAAACACATAAATGGATGAACAGGATATAGTCCAGATGATGATAAAATGCTCTACGGTAGATGAGGGGTGGCTCTGTTAAATCAGAGTAGTCAGAGAAGACATCTTGGAAGAGGTGACCTTTAAGCTGAAATTAGAGTGATTGGAAGGAGCCATTGTATGGAGATTGGGGAAGGAGTATTCCAAGCAACTCCAGTAGCTAGTGCAGGGGCCCCAAAGGCAGGTGCCATCTGAGCTCTGCAGAGAACTGGGGTGGGGGGTTAGGGGGATAGGCCCTCTGTGACTGGATCATGTGGGCCATCCCGGATTTTATTCTTAATGGGATAGGAAACCATAGGAGGTCTGAGCAAAGGAATGACTGGATTTAACATATATTTCTACCACATGTATCATCCTGGATAGACCTCATAAAGAGTGCACCGTGAAAAGCCAAGAAGTGAAAACAAGTATGATTCTGCACGTATGAAGTCCGAACATATGCAAAAATGAACAGAGTGCTATTTGAGAACACATAAAAGGTAGTAAACTATAAAGAAAGTGACTAGTAAACACAAAAATTCTTTGGAGTGGTTGCTGGAGGGATCCTAGAAGGAGTAGAGTACAACTGGGGAGAGGTGTACAGGAGACTTCGAAGGCTGTGGTAGGTTATTTCTCTCTGGCTGGGTGCAGGGCATGTGACTACTCGACACACTATGTAAATACCTTATGTGTGATTCATATATGTTCTCTACGAATGACATATGTCATTATTCAAATCCTGCTTTGAAATGATTCCTCTGGCTGCTTAATGGCTGGATGGTAGAGGCAAGAGTAGAATCAGAGACAAGTTGGAAACTCTTGCAGTGGTTAGAGAGAAGGTGACAGGGAGTCAGGGAAAGGAAGGAGTTACTGGCTGGTGCAATGAGGTATGTATTGATGCCATTCATTGGTGGAGGTGAAGGCCCCAGGAGGGACAGGTAGGGAAGGAAGGCACTCAGGAGTTTAGCATTGCCCATATCTGTGTGATATGGGTATGAAACACGCATGGGGAGATTCCTAGAAGATCGTTGGATAAAAGAGACTGGAGTGGCCCATCTCAGGGTCACTGGCATATCAGAGAGGGGAGAGCTCTGGGTCTGGATGGCTGAGGCTCTTTATGTTGTTCTTACATGTTTATGATAGTCCTCAGGAATGCCAGGCATCCTCAGATCTCACAAAATCAGAAAGAGAAGTGTGGCATTCTGAAGACTTCATATAAAATAATTTACAGCTTACTCTTCTTCATCTTTTTCATTTCTAGATTTTAGAAATATTAATTTTCTGCACTCTGCTGTATTTCCATAAGAGAAAGGGAATGAAGCACATGGTGATTCTGCTAACCCTGGTGGCACTTCTAGGTAAGGACGTGCGCTGTTTCCTAATCCTCTAATCGAGCCTTGCAGAGTCAGGAAAGAGACTCAAGCATCCTATTCCTTTCTACTTTTGAACTCTGATCTGTTAAAAAGAAACCTAGTCTCAATTATGCAAGTTCTATTTTGAGTGTCACATGGCTAGAATTGGTATGTTTAATTCTTTTAAAAACCTATGGAAGGGTCTTTAATTTTTGGTAATTTTATTTGCTCTCTAACAATTTGAGGATTGTTTTTCTTAGTATATAATTGAAAATTATTAAAAGAGGAACATATGAACCATCCCAACTGAAATTTTTGTATCAGGAATTACTTATCAAGACCTATCTTGTTTATAGGTTTAAAAAAAAAACTTTAATAAAATATGGCTAATAAGAAATGTAAATGTAACCAGTATGATTTTCTTAACTACAACATTTCTTTCATTCATTGTTGATCTGCCCATCTCCTTTTCTTTCTAGAGGCACCTTATAAAATTTGAAAACTGTTGCTGCTATAAGCCCACCATGTATTTTTAAATCTACATTCTTTCCTCCTCTCTCTCATACGTGCACACACACACTATATAAATCAATGCTAGGAGTTTTCACTAATCATTGGAAAATTGCCTTTTAAAAAATTATTTATAATTCTTCTTTTGCCTCTTCTTTGCAGAGAAGATGATCCATGCGTCATGTGTTTTTTGCTATGACTCTATGATTATGCTTATACCACTGGGACAGGTAGCAGCCCTCATGTTAAGGAAGGGCTGGAGCTTTCTTTTTTACTTTTTTTTTTTTTTTCATTTCATGAACTAGTTCACTCCTTTGAATCGGAAGATTTGTATTTCTGATAGTTCCTTGTAGAAACAAATTTATACTATGTGTAGATATGCAGTTGATCAAATGAAAAGAAAAAGAACTCTGTATTTGTTTCTTTTTTTTTTTTTTTTTTTAATTTATTTGTGAGAGAGAGACAGAGAGAGAATGAGCGAGGAGAAGGTCAGAGAGCGAAGCAGACTCCCCATGGAGCTGGGAGCCTGATGTGGGACTCGATCCCAGGACTCCAGGATCACGCCCTGAGCCGGAGGCAGTCGTCCAACCAACTGCGCCACCCAGGCGTCCCTCTGTATTTGTTTCTTTCCAAAGTACCAGATGGGGAGAACAAAAGCAAACAAGGGACAAAATGTACATTATATAGGAAAATATTGAAAAATCAAGGAAATTTTATTTATTTTTTAAGGAAATTTTAAATAGGAAAGTAAGATAACCATATTAAGATCTGACACATCAGTTATGATCGTAGATGTAAATGGGGTACATTTACCTAATAATAAAGAAAGATTGCCAAATTGGATTTCAGAAAAATTCCCAGATTGATTTTGATAAAGATTCTGAAATTGGATTCAGCCAGTGTTGTCTGGTTCAGATCTGTGAGAGATGTAGAAATAGTGCCCTTTCTAACTGCCCCTTGCTGGTTGTGAAATACTTTGGCTTCATACAGAATAATCATCCAAAAAAGTAACTCAGTTTGAAAGTAAAAGAAAGCAGAAGGCCATACTATGAGGATCTAAGTTAAAATCAAGGTGGGAGCATTAAATGCAACAGAGGCTCCTGGAGGCCCCACATTAGTATTTAGCTGCTCAGCAGGGTGGTCCCGGGGCTTGGGAGGGGGAGACGCCAACACCAGGAGGCCTCAGGAGACTAGAACAGCAGCTCTTTTGAAAACTACATTCCCAGAAAGAGGACAGGAGTAGGAGACTTCTCTTAGCTCATGGAAGGTAGGTAGACAGAAAGGTATGTAAAAATAGAGGAATGAGTCCTTAATTTTGATCTAATGTTGAACTCTAAATCCTGAAAGCAGACCATACACCTGCTTCAAATGCCTGTGTGACTTTTACAGAAGTTAATCGTATAATTGGCCACAAAGAAATCCTTGATGAATTCCAGGAAGCTGAAATAGTACAGACCACATTCTCAGATCACAGTGGAAGAAAAACAAAATAATAACAAAAATAGAAACGAGTAAAACCGTAACATCTGGAAATGTTAACACTACTCTTAAACTGCAGCTGGGCCCAAGCAGAAACCAAGATTGCACTGCAGCATGTATTTTTAAAATTATTATGAAAACACTTACTATTAAACCTATAGTTTATGATGAAAGCTGTATGCAGAAGGAAATTCATTACTACAATGTAAGTCAAGCATTCCACTCAAAAAGTTAGGGAAGAAAAACACTGAAATAAAGCTGAGGCAAGCAGAAAGAAGCAATTAATAAATGTAAAAATTAATGAAATAGCGACTAGAAAAGCAATGAATTGATAAATAAACCCAAGAATCTATTCTTAAAAGACATTAAAATAGGTCCTCCATAAGACCAAAAAAAGAAAAAATCTCAAATACCCAAAATTAGAAATAAAATTGAAGACATATATGAAAACTTGGTTAAATTGTTAATTTTTAAAGGAAAATAACTATGGAGCAAATAGAAGCTACATCCTGAAAATAATAGGACTATGTACTTTACTTTCAACCTAGATGGTAATGCCTTTAAATCTTTTTTTTTTTTTAAGATTTTATTTATTTATTTGTCAGAGAGATAGAGAGAGTACAGGCAGGCAAAGTGGCAGGCAGAGGCAGAGGGAGAAGCAGACTCCCCGATGTGGGACTTGATCCCAGGACGCTGGGATCATGACCTGAGCCGAAGGTAGCCGCTTAACCGACTGAGCCACCCAGGCACCCCAGGCCTTTTAATCTTTAGGAAACAGATTATTCTGATGTTGTTCACACTATTTGAGAACCTAAGAAGAAATTTTGCACCCGGTTTTTTTTTTTGTATAATCAGTATAAATACTGACCCCAAACAGCACACATAAAGAATACTGTGGACTAATTTCCCTACTGAATATTAATGTAAAACTCTCTAATAAAAAATCAGCAGGTAGAATCCAGAAAGGAAAATCATTCTTCACTTAACACCAAGTGGTCTTAATGAAACTAGTTCTTTTTCTTTGTAACACTTCTAATAATTTGTACTTGCATAGTCTACTCATATGCTTATATTCTAGTTATCTCCCCCACCAGATTAGTTCTATGAGGACACAGTCATGTGTTACACTGTATATAATTACCTAGAACTGAGGACAGTGAGTACAAAGTAAACATTTTGAGTTAACTAAATTAATTATGGGAATGAAAGGATGATTCCTTAAGAGATCCATTAACATAGTTCATCATGTTACTGACTCAGAAGGGAAATATCATGTAAGTAGATGCTGAAAAGACACGCTGAAGTTTAATATCCATTCCTAATAAAGAATTCAAAATGCAGGGGCACCTGGGTGGCTCAGTGGGTTAAAGCCTCTGCCTTCGGCTCAGGTCATGTTCTCAGCGTCCTGGGATCGAGCCCCACATCGGGCTCTCTGCTCAGCAGGGAGCCTGGTTCCTCCTCTCTCTCTGCCTGCCTCTCTGCCCACTCCAGCCCCCGACCATCACCATTCTCCTCTCTGCTTCTGTGACACTGGAAAAAACATATTTCTCTTAACCCAGAAGCTGGAGCACACCCATTGGTGAAAGCCAGGAAGTGTTCTCACTACAGTAAGAAAAGGGAAAAAGATACCCACTCTTCGCTTTCTGCCTACCTGTGCTGGCTGGGCATTTACAATGATCAGCAACAACTTTTACAAGAAAGAAGTGATTGTGAAAATCCTGCAGCAGCTTTGAAAAATATGTAGAGTGTCGGGTTAAACAAAAAGTGGCACACAGCTGCATGCCTACCTCTGTTGTGATTAAAAGCATGCACAAGGCGTACGCTGGAAGTGAATGAGAGGCAGTAGGCAGGTGGGTTTTTTTTTTTTTTTTTTACTTTATTGTCATCATTGTTTGTGTAACAGGTTAAAAAATGAACTAAAAAAGAAAAGAGAAAGTGAGGGCTACTGGGAAGAAAGAGATTTGGCGTCTGGTGGTTAGCGCCCAGACCCGTGGCTGCAGTCTTCTTCCTTAAAGGAATCTTAAGACTCCCGGCAGAATGCTTTTGGCTCATCAGGAAGCTGGGAAAGCTTGGAAGTCCTTCTCTCTGCTCTGCATACTCAGATGTAGAGAAGCCAAATTAATAAATAAAATATTAATGGCTCTAATAAGGAGACGTTGATGGCCATTTGGGAAAGTCTCTGGAAGGAGCAACTGATGAAGTAGGAGGGAACGGAGAAGGCCAGGTTTCAAACGCAGGTCAGCTATGTCAGGTAAAGACAGCACTGCTGTCATGTCTATTGTTGAGAATTAAGAAAACGGAGAGACCCTTCAAGAAAACATATAAAAATCCATGTAACTGAGCACTGCCGCACGGTATGATGGAGTGTGACTGGTATTCTATAGAAGGCAGCATATTTCAGTATATTTCAGAGGAACAGCAGCTGTTAACAAAGTCCCCTCTAGGTGATTTTCCTAGGCAGTTGGCAGAGTAGTATGTAAAGATTTATGTTCAGGAATATTCATCACAGCCTCATTTTTAACACCAAAAAAAAAAAAAAAGATGCAACCTTCACATGCAAAAATAGGGAATTGCCAAGATAAAGTATATATTGATGGAAAGGTATACTCCACAGCTAATGAAAATCATGCTTTAGAAGAATATTTAATGACATAGAAAATACTTAATGGCAATGGAAAATAGGTTCCTAAATAGTATATACTGTATGATTCATATATTACAATATATTCATACATAGAGACGGAAAAATAGCTATAAAGAAATACTCCCAAATGTTAAAAATGATTTGGGGATGAGTGTTGAGATTACAGGGGATTTTCTTTTTTTTTTCCCCAGGCTTTTCTGCATTTCTCCAAATTTTCTTAAAGGAACATGTAAACTTTTATAGCTTAAAATAATGAGGGTTTTTTTTTTTAAGATTTTATTTACTTTTTTGACAGACAGAGATCACAAGCAGGGAGAGAGGCAGGCAGAGAGAGAGGGGGAAGCAGGCTCCCCCCTGAGCAGAGAGCCTGATATTGGGGGGCGGTCAATCCCAAGACCCTGAGATCATTGCCCAAGCTGAAGGCAGAGGCTTTAAACCACTGAGCCACCAGGTGCCCCAAAATAATGAGTTTAAAGATTATTCATAATCCAAGTACCTAGAGATAACCACTGATAGTGTCTGGATATAGTTTCTTCCAGCATTTTTCCTAGCCTCTTTTATATATATATATATATATATATATATGCACTTAAATTTTACATTTTCACCTGTCCTCATTAACCACATGCCCACCTGAAACTAAAACGGAAATACTTGTCACCAGCCTTGAAGTAACTTGCAGAGTTACAATAAAGAGTGATTAATCAGTTGATGACTGTACATGCTTTGAAAATACAGTGATTAACTGTAGCAGACTGATAGCTGGTGTAGCTGTTGAATAAAGAAGTCTAGTTTTGATTTTGTTTTACAGTTAAGTATAATTTAACATCAGATGGTAGTTGAATTAGATGACCTTGAAGGGCCTTTGCAATCCAGAGGTCGTGAGGCTAATGGAACAGTGTGTTCAACTCCTTCTCATTAATGATCCCTTTGGGAAACCTGGCTGTTCAGAACACAAGACCATACCCACATTGTGCTCTAATTTTAAGCAAAATTTTGAGGAGGAAACCAAGGTCCCTCAAAAGCTAACCTTACAAACTTAAACCATCAAATGACACACATCACAGTCCATATTTCAAATTCCTGGATTAGCTAAAGTATGACTATTGTCATAATCTGTAGAAAACATGTAAAACGATGGGGTCAAAAGACATTTTAAGATGAAGAGGGGCCTGGTTGGGAGGGCCTCTTTGTTCAGACTAGGGGTTTGTTTTTAGAGTTTATCACCTGTTCTCCTCTGTTAATTATGACTTTTAATGGAAAGAAAAAGCCTAACTTGGAAGTATGCCCTAGTACTCTTCAAATTAAAATATATTTTCATTTTTTTGAAAAGGAGATGAGAGGCTTTCCCTTGTTAGCCATCAACTGCTATTTTAACACACACACACACACTCACACACGTATATGCATATACATATATATATAATATTCAAAAGCTTAAAGGGATAAAGCCCAGATATATTATGACCTGATAGAGCAACAGCACCAAAGATAATGTTTCTCCTTCTCATTGCCTTTGACTTACAGTTATTTGATTTCATGTAAAAATCATTTTTTTATTTTCTGTAGGTTTCAGCTAAGTTATGGAATTACATGCAACATTAAATGACCAAAAACAAAACGAAAACACTATTTTCTTCCTACAGAGACATGGTGCTTCTAGAAAATGCTTCATTGCTTTCACATTATAAACTTATCAAGTCACTTCATTGCTATTTGGAACCTATGAAAAATTTTTTCTCCTACAGATAGTTACCTCTTTAGCATAGAGAATAGACGTTGCTTATGTAAATCTTAGATTTATGGTTGACTCGGAGAAATGCATACTCAGCTCTGGTCCCTCTTCCTACCACCATCTTTGTCAAAAGAAAAAAAGTTGTTTTTTCATGAAACTTCTAGACATTTATGAACAAAAAGGCTCATATGGAAACTCAGTACAACTCTTAGTAAACTCACAGAGTGAACTGACTTCCACGTTCCAGTTTTCTCATCTGTTTAGCTTTCAGTTTTTTTCAGTATAGTTTAATAGTTATTTTCCCTTCCGTGTCACAAGGACTGTCTGACTTTTCTTCTCTCCCCACTTCATTGTTTTCTACTCTCCCATCTCCTAGTAATTATAACCTCTGCGGCATCCTTTCAACAGTTGGGGCTGGAAAATAAGCATCTTGCTGCAAAGATAAAAAGCACCCCTTCGCACAGCCCATCTTTAGCTGATTTAAGCAAATTCAGGGTCCAGCGCGGCTTCTAGAGAGAGCTACCCGTCGTCTGGAGCCCCGGCCTACCGCCGCCTCACACGAGCCTGCATTCCAAAAGCCTAACGGGGGTTATCGACTGCTCCACTGTGCGAACGGGAGATAGTTCTGTGTCATTCTATCTCAACAATGTTTTTTTTTATTTGTGTTTCTTGTTTTCTTTTTCAGCCTCGCTGACTGTTATTTCGGTAAAAGCCGTCTCGGGCATGATCACTTTTTCTGTGACGGAGAAAACGCAGCTAACTTATCCCATCTTCTATATCATGTTTATCATCATGATCGCATCTTGTGTTTTCCAAGTCAAGTAAGTTAGCTTCTGCAGACTCACTCACCTTTCAACCTTCCAGGGCTTCTCTGAGCATTAATCTTTATTGGCATCCATTGATAATGAACATGAGGTGTAACTGGTTTCTGAGGGTGCGGGGTCTACCACTGATCCTCAGCCAGCATGCCCTGTTTTCTCCTTTGTGCCCAATAAGAAGCTTTTACTGAGCCCTGCCTTCATGTCTTGTGAGTTCTAAAGTATGGCCGTAATCTAGCGAAGTGCACTTTGATACTTTCCTGATGCTCTTCTGCTTGTAATTAATATCCATCATATGCAGGTTGTCATTAGCAATAAATCAGAGGGGCAGGTCCACAGCCAGGATTTCATTCTAAATATAGGAAATGCATGAACCCTTCACCTTCATCCCTAGCTCAGGCTCATTAATTGCCCAGGGATGGACAAAACCAGACATTTGGCCGGGAGGGAAATCCTTTCCCCAGAACCCTGCATGCTTGGCCAGAATTCTGTTTGTACCCCTGGGATCGCGGAATGATTGTTTTATGTTTCTCTTGGGGCCTAATAGTGGTGACATGGAACTTTTGAGATTTCTGTTCTTCTCTCCCCCCACCTCCATCTGCTCTAGTCACTTCTCCATTTCACGTCGTGATTATGCCTTTGCCTGCAGAGGCTGTCTTTAGTCAGCCAGGAAGTTTTCTGTTTATCCCAAAATGCTATGCAAAAGCACTATCCTGGTACCAGGAAATCAGAGCCTCCCCTCCGGAAGAGAGAGCTTCCCTTCATGGGCACCCGCAGTCAAGTCTAACCTCCACGGGTCAGACATGGGCCAGGACTGGGGAAACCCAGTGTTCCGTCACTGCTTCATTTGTCATTTCCTTATGGGAATGAGTGTGTTTCTCATGCTTGACCCTTGCTACTTTGTTTCATCTCCCTTCCTTCTTTTGAGTTCATCAGCAGAGCTAGAGTATCTTTTGAAGTTTCGTGACTAACATCGTTATCTTTCAACTGGTTGTACGAATTTCAGTGGCAGGCCCACGGGAGGGTGCCCCGCACTCTCATCCCCCTTCTTCTAGTCCCTGCCCCGGCCCCGCTGGAGCTGCGGTGAACGCACTCCACCTGTAGGACTGGCCACCAGGCGAAACCGCCCGGGGCGCTGTTTGTTCATAGATTTGTGCATGTATGTAAGTGTGTGCACATGGGCACCTGTGTACACACATCCCCTCAGGTACACCTGGGCTCTATCCATAAACATTTTTTTTTTTCAACTGTGCTACAATAGGACCTAAGCGTTTTAGTTTGGGGTTTGTTGTTTTTTTTTTTTTTTTTTTTTAATTGTCCAGCTGGTGTCAGTGACAGGGCAGCACGACTTCCTGGTGGGGGCTGGGATCACACTGGTGGCCAGAGAGAGACGGCGAGCTCCCACATGTGCTCTGCAGCTGGAGCCCTGAGCATTGTTTTCGAAACGTTAAACATTCCCTCACTCCTCCATCTTCTTTCTTGGCACGTGGCATGTCAATGGATAGCTACACTATTCCCCAGATATGATATTTAACAGATTCTAGGGTCTATCCTCATGAATCAGCTCCAGTGTGATACTGGTCCAGCAGCTTGAACCACTTCCAACTCAAACTTCTGTGGCCTCAGTATATGATTAATTGCTTTTCATTGTGACTGTTGTTGGTTTAAACAGACCATAAAACCTGACATCTGATCTCATCCATCAGACGCATATAAGCTATGACTGCTGATTGGAAATGCCCTTTTACTGCACTTCCTCTCCCTTTGTAGTTGTAGCTTAAGGACATGCGTTTCTTGATGTTATTGTTAACTTATTGCTGAGCATTCCTTAAAGCCAGAGCTCCAGTCAGTGCCTTCTGCTCTAGGTTCCTGAGCCAAGCCACGAAGCTCTACGACACGACGATGGTGGTGCCGGTCAACCATCTTTTCTTTACGACCAGTGCCATTACTGCAGGTGAGCCTTGGTTTCCGACCCTCCGGTGACCCCACCCCCACACCAGGCGTCCGTCAAGTTTCTCTCAGGGTAGACGACACACTCGAGGAATCTTCAGGTTATAAGGAATTATGTAGCCTACGTCATCATCCTCCCCTCCGCCCAGGACCGAATTTCCTCCATGACATGGTCTAGGACAGTCACTCTGCATTGTGTGAAGGCTCCCCGGGGCTCTTTGTCTCCGGAGACAGCACAGTCCTCTTTTGGATCACGCTAATTATCTGGAGAGCTCAAATTATTGGGAAGTGTTTCCTTACCCTGGACTTGAAACTACCCTCCCTGTGAGTTTGAGACTCTCATCTTAGTTCTGCTTTCAGGAGTCTTCTCCTTGCCAGCCCTTCTGATAATCAAAGCAGCTGAAGGGTCCTCTCGTGTCTTCTCTCTGGACCAAACATCCCTATACCCATGAACTCTTCCCTCCAGGTCCCTCACTGCCCTGATCAGAGAGAGGGGTCCAAAACTGAATCTAAAACTGAATCTGGTGTTCCAGGGCAGGCCAGGCAGATGACAATAGAAACTGCTGTCGTTGTAGCTCTGGCCTCTATTTTTCTACTATTATAGTTCTTTGATATTTACTGACAATTGGTATTACTGAATACATGTATATATATATATATATATATATATATATATATATATATATAGTGTTCTTAAAAAATCGTAAATTTGAAACTTGATCCAAATCAAAATACAGTAGATACCAGTATCTCACTCCTAAGTCTAGTACTTACGTAGCCTAGTTTACTGGCTTATTGGATGTATTTACTACCTTCTCAGATTGGACGTTCATTTCCCAAAGCAAAATGTATGCATTTTGGAAGCAGTTAAGGATTATGTCTCCTAATTGGCACATCTTTCTTATTTCATGGCAGACAATGTGACTGCTAGTGGGCAGTTTTTAAGAGTAATTGATGCCTTTCTTTTATTTCCTAAAATTGAAACTTAAAAGAAAGATCATATAGCAAGACATCTGATTTTTTTTTTTAGCATTTGATGCTTGTTGACAGAAGAAAGTAATAAAAGATTGCACATTTGTGTGCCCTAGAATTACTAGAAGAAAAAAAATAATAGGGCCAAAAAGAGCTACAGGCATGACAGACAGCCTAATAGTTAATATTAATGTTGTAAAGATGTGTAAAAAAATGTAGTTCCCTTGAAAAGAACATTTTGTAGGAGGACCAACAGGGTTGGAATGTCAATACTCAGCACACCAAGCAATTGATGAGTCAGGGAGGCTGGAACTTTCTGGGAGCAATCATTCATCTGCTGTTGCTGAAGTGTGGAACGGAGGTGAAGCTTCTTGACTAACTTTCCCTTTTTGCCCCCATCGAAAAGTCTAGCTTAAGATTAAAACTCAGTACCATATTTTGCCTGCAAACTAGTAGAGTTTCTGTTTCATTCTTTTTATTGCACTAACTGGTAGCAGCAAGCTATCACAGGGGCACTCGTGGAGCCGGGTGGCACGGGGCCACCCTCCCGGAGCTCCATTTCATAGTCTTTACCGAGAGTCTGAAAAATGTTTCTAGTCTCTGGTCCTACAGCTCACCACCAACAACAACCCAAATAACCCAATCTAAAACTGGGCAAAGGACTTGAATAGACATTTCTCCAAAGAAGATGTACAAATGACCAATAAGCACATGAGAAGATGCTTGACATCACTAACCACTAGGGAAACCTAAGTCAAAACCACAAGGTGATACCACCTTAACACCTATTAGGATGGCTACCAGCAAAACAAACAAAACAAAACAAAAACAACAAAATTAACAAGCTCTGCTGAGGATGGGGAAAAATCTGAATTCTGTGCACTGTTGGGAGTGTAAAATGGAGTAGCCACTATGGAAAACACTAAGGCAGTTCCTCCAAACATTAAACACAGAATCACCATACAGTCCAGCAATCCCACTTCTGGGTGCATACCAAAAAAAACCGAAAGCAGGGACGTGAACAGGTATCAGTACGCCAGGGTGGTAGCAGCATTATTTACAATAGCCAGAAGGTAGAAACAACTCAATTGTCTATCAGTAGATGAGTGGAAAAGGAAAATGTGGTATGTTCTATGAGGAAATATGATTCAGCCTTAAAAAGGAAGGAAATTTTGGGGTGCCTGGGTGGTTCAGTGGGTTAAGTGTCTGCCTTCGGCTCAGGTCATGATCTTAGGATCCTGGGATCGAGCCCCGCATCAGGCTCTCTGCTCTGCAAGGGATTCTGCTTCTCCCTCTCTCTCTGCCTGCTGCTCTTCCTACTCTGCCTACTCTGTCAAATAAATAAAATCTTTAAAAAAAAAAAAAAAAGAAAGAAAGAAAAGAAATTCTGACCCATGGCGACAATGCAGATGAACCTTGATGACATTATGCCTGACATAAGCTGGTCACAAAAAGACCAATGTTGTATGATTGCTCCTATATGAGGGATCTGGAGTAGTGAGACTTACAGAAGAGGGAAGCAGAGCGGTGATGGCCAGAAGCTGGAAAAGGGGCAAATGCAGAGCTGTCCATTAATTGGGTATGGACTTCCAGTGAGGCAAGGTGAGAAAGTTCTGGAGATAAGTTGCTCAACAGTGTGAATATACTTCACACAATGACTGCAAACTTAAAAATGGTTATGACGGTAAACTTCAGGCTATTTGTATTTTACTACAAACTTTTTAAAAGATTTTATTTATTTACTTGTCAGAGAGAGAGAGGGAGGGAGGACGAGGGTCAGAGCAAGAGGGGGAAGCAGGCCATCCCAGGACCCCGAGATCATGACCTGAGCAGAAGGCAGACCAACTGAGCCACCCAGGTATCCCTTTACTACACATTTTTTTATAGAGTCATTTCTACTCTTTACAAAAGAAATTCTTCTTTAAGCAGCAATAACAGAAAACAAATCCTAAAATACTGAGGAGGAAAAGAAATATGTACAAAGAAGTTTATTGCTACTTGACCAAAGCAAAAAAAATTCAAAACAGCTTAAAATGCTCTTAGAGAAATGAATATTATGGTGCATCTGCTTAGAATAACATGGAAACGTTAAAATGATTACAAGGAAGTATGCCATAACATGGAAAAATGCTCTCAAAATGTTCATCCGCTCAACCAGTATTTCTTAGAACTGGACGTGGCTTCTTCCTGGACGAAGTTTATTCTCTAGGTTAGGAGGCAGGCTTATGAGAGCACTCCTGGCCATTGGACTCTGTCTTGTCCATCATGGTAGGCCCAGCACCTCGCACAATGACCGGCATGCAGGACTCAATAAATATTTGTTGGCTGATGAACCAGGCTAACACCACATGCACACAAACACACACATGCACACACAAATTCAACTCCACGTGATACATCATTTAAAGATAACTTTATTTTTTTAATTGAAGATTGTACTTATTTTTTGACAGAGAGATAGCAAGAGAAGGAACACAAGCAGAGGGAGTAGGAGAGGGAGAAGCAGGCTTCCCACTGAGCCAGGAGCCTGGTGTGGGACTTGATCCCAGGACCCTGGGATCATGACCTGAGCTGAAGGCAGACGCTTAATGACTGAGCCACCCAGGTACTCCTTAAAGATACCTTTAAAAAAGAATAACTCTCTGAAGGCTTTGGGACCTTAGACCAAGAGGTCATCATCAAGATCAACAAGGAGAGAAGACAAATTTAGCAGAGTAAATAACACATCCAAATTTTCCTTCCCCCAAAAGGGAAGACCAGAAGGAAGCAAAAGGAGAGGGTGTTGGCAGTGAGAAACGGAGCTGGGGAGAATGGCTCCCGTGTCCTCCGGGCTGTAAGTGTGCATGGAGCATTGCCAAGAGTGTCAGCCTGGGTGGCCAGCCGCTGAGCTGAAGGAGATGCTGTGTCCCAGGCCCCAGAGTCTGCTCAGACCCTCAGGTCAGGCCTGCTGACCCCTGGCCTAAAAGTGTAGGTGGGAAAGGTCACTAGAGGTTTTTCTTTTTCTTGCCTGTTCTGGTGGGACAAATCCTAGACTGGATAGGAATTTTCTATTTCCAAAAGTTATGTCAACTCTGTTCATTTTAGAATAATAATACATCATATGAAGTCTACGAATCTGTGTTCTTTTTGAAATCACGAAAAATGTAAGTGTGGCATGCACATATTTTTAAACATTAACTACTGAACGTGCATTTTAAGGGTAACTATCCTTAGAAAAAATAATACATGACCATAATTTGAAAAACCATGTAACTAGTATATATGTATTCTTTCCCTAAAATCACATTTGTCTTTTATTCTGGTTACAGGTATCATATTTTATCAGGAGTTCCATGGTGCAGCTTTTCTAACTGTATTTATATATATTTTTGGGTAAGTAGATGTCTCATAAGTAAGGAATGTAAAATCCTATTACTTTTATGTGGGTTTTGGCATTCTACCTGAGGTATAGAAAATTGGAAGACAATATAAGAAACATTAGTTCCCTGAGCTCTTAAAAGAAACCTAGTTTTCATTTAAGATCCTCCACAGGACCCCATGTCTTTGACTTGGTAATTTGGGTCTCTCTCTGAGGCTTCTGAACCTGGGGATTTTCAATCCCAGCCATGGTCTAGAAAAATCCACCACTGGCTGTTGTAGCTACTCCATGATGTCTCTCTGCTAAATTAGACCTACCTCGCTCTTGGAAATTTCTAGGTTAGAACCCAGCAGGAACCACGGATACCTGTAGGATCCCCTAGAATAAATGTTAAGTCTAGGGCAGATTATTAGCTTTGGACCTAATAACTTCAGATTGGAAGTATCCCTTTCTTGTGTCTGGGTGCCCGTCTTTAACCCTTCCTAGAAATCTGGTAGGCATCGTCACTGACATTCTTGCAAACAGAGAGCAGACCTTGGACAGACTATCGCCCATGTATCAGATCGTCTGCTGGATCTGACTGGCACTCCATTAATGCTTAGCTACTTCTTGATCTCGTGTTCTGTATGGCCATTATGCAGACTCGAGCCCAGGCTATTTTCAGCATAGAAAACCATCTAGCTTGAAAATCCAATTTCATAAGATACTTGGGCAAGCCTAAACTTCTAGGATCTGGAAACTATGACTATTCTTATGGCCAAGGACAATTAAATTTCTTAGAAAATTAAAATATATATATATTTTTTTGCTCATGTTGCATGCCAGTAATGGGTCTGGGCATGCATGGATAGAAAATGAGACCTAGTGTCTACCCAAAGGGTTTAGAGCCGGAATTAGCCTCCAGATGGTAAAAACCTGGGGCAGAGATTTATTGGAAGCTGCCCAGGTCTTGGTTCTGGGGAAAAAATATAATTGGCTGCAGCAATTAAGACAAGTTCTAGAAGCTTACCATGAGAAACAGGAAAAACAAAACCAGTGGAATTTATGTCATCATGTAGACTATGGAGCTGGTATTTAACACCACGGGTTGTTTCAGTGTTGTGTTCTTTAGTAATATCACTCTTACAGGTGTTTTCTATCATTCCTTGGTGTGTTTTTGGTCACAAGAAATCGAGAAAAGGAGCATCTGCCACAGTCCTACATTGATTTTGGAAATATTCCAGGTAAAACTGTATATTCTTTAATTTATGATGGGAAACTTTATCCTTATAAATTAGTAGTTGCTGGCATTATTGGGGTCTTAAAATTAATATAAAACATAATTTTTATCCTCAAGAAAATGTCTTTTTAACGATGAAACCAGAGGAAATGTTTTAACCGTCAGTGTTAATAATCATTTATTTGAACGTTAGTTCTGCACAGACCACTGGGGATATAAAAGAACTGGCCCCATTTTCTTGATTTGGGGGATGTTGCAAATTTCTTTTTGTGTTTCTTTAAACTGAAAAAGGATGGGGATAGGAGGAGGGAATGGCTACCAGGAGAGTCTTTGAAGGAACATCCCAGGAGAGGAACTTAGACTGGTAAGGACCATCGTTCTGGAAAAGATTGCAGAAACCTGTGCACGGTGGTGCCAAAAGGGACGTCCTTCACGGTCACCTGAACACGGAGAGCTTCTCCCCCTCCACTTTGCCTTCTTCATCCCGATCCATTTCACACCCCCCAATCTTTTCAGTCCTCCACCCTCCTTGGGAAATAGCTTGCTATTGTCATGTAGACAGCAGAAGCGTTGTTCAGAACAAAGCCAAGAGTTGGCTGTATCTTCACCTCCTCCCCAGCCTACTCAGTATGTCCAGTTTTGCTAGCGAATCGGGGCAACCTACGGGTTTCTAGACAGAAGTAATGATGATCTGACAGCTTCCTCTCCCATTCTGTTAGGTCCCCGACTTTGAAGCAAAAGCCATTAACGCCTCATCCCTACAACTGAGAAAACATGACCTAAGGAGCTCTGTGTTCTCTTTCCCTCTTGGGCCCTCTTATCCCCTAAGAGCATTCCAGGCGAGAACTGGCTCTGGTGGGAAAGGTGGACATTGTGAGTGACTTGTGTGGTCAGAAGCTCTTGGGTAGAAAACACCATTTAACTCGATTTTCCAGTTCACAAAGCCCCATACACAGGATCAGCAGCAGCTTTTAGAAGCTGCTATGGAAGTCTGCTTTTCTTTGTTGTTACACACATTAGACCAAACACGGAAAAGGGGAAAGGACACTGGGAAGGAAGGTGTGGAGATGAGTGGACGCTTCACGTTCATCTCTTGACTGGGCCAGCCCAGTTTCCGTGCTCTGCAGAGGAGTCCCTGTGTGGCGGGGAGCCCGCTGTCTCCTGTGGAGAGCATGTGGTCACCACAAGGGACACAGAGTTCCGGGGCCCTTTCTTCCTGACGTTGATCTCTTCTGTGTAGAGGGTAACGACAGAGCACTATAAAAAGGGACTAAAATGTGGCCTAGAGAGAGGAGAAACCATTATTAGACGTATTCCTTTCTAAGAGCACAAAAGATTTTTTTGTGTGTGACTATTATCTCCACAGGGAAACAAATGTTGGACAAAATACAGCCAGATTCAAATGGCTTATCCTACGGAACCCTGCCTGATGGAAGTGACTCAACAAAGAGCCAAAGTGGAGAGAAGAAGGAGGTCTGAGCTGCCGAGAGGGATGCCACTGGCCTGTTATTCGATCCCACCTTTAAAAACCCTCCCCTGTGTCCCAGCTAGGTCTCGCTGATGTGCACAAGCATCACCATCCCCGGACCCTCGACCCCACCTCCGTCTGCACGGACAGCTGGGGCCTTCCTAAGCTTTGACAGTCTCATGTCTTCACAGAAGGGGATTTGAAGTGTTCCCACACTCTGGATGCCCCCCTCGTGAACATCGACCCAGCTAGATCTTAATTAGAGCCTGGCTTCCTGAGCAGGACCGTCACACAAAAATGTGCGTTCACGATTTGGCTACAGAACACACCCAGGCTGCTTTTCCCACACGACTTCGAGCGTCGGCTGCTTGGCTTTAAAGAGACACGTTCATCCCCAACCTCGCTCCAGTACTTAAGGTTTGAGAGGATCCGTTTCTCCTACGATGTCTTTTATGAGCCTCCGCCATAAGGATCTCACCTTTCTAGTCCTGAGTTAGAACGGTGAATCATCTTTTTCTGAAAATGAGCCCTGTTCTAACTGCCCTTTGAAAATTCAGACTATCTTTAAAATGAGAGTCTGTAAGTGGCCTTCCATGATGTGTATATCTTGACTGGTGAACTTTTTCAAATGAAGAAAGGAACAGTTTAAGAATTAAGACCAGTTTTTCAAAAAATACAGAATGATGAGCATTTTCTTCAGCTACATGATCCGATCATACTTGAATTGAGACTGAAAACTTCATCTCCTATGCCGGTATTTCTGTGGGTCTTATGACTTACCTAGCAGGTTTATTGTACGTTTTAACTCTTGACGCAAGTCTCAAAAATTGTATTTAAGTTCTAAGTGTTATTTTCACGAGCACACCATTTCCTCCCCCAAGTTATTATCCCAAACTTTATAAATTCTTCTCGGCAAGAGTACAGCTATGAGTAGAGAATTGGATTTTAGCCATTTACGTCTGTAGATGTAGCCAGATGGCCCAACCTGCGTCTAGAGAGGAAGGCCATGTGCTCCTGGACCTGAATGGCTTTTCTTCTGTGACTGGTCACTTATCTACCAAGATTCATTTGCAGATAGAGTTCATAATCCTATATGTTAGTTATGATCTACTAATATATTTAAATGACAAGAAAAGAGCTAGCCTTTACGGTAAACAACATCAAGTCAGAAGCCCTATCCTTAAAGACATGTCAAAAGCTTCCCCTCACTTCTGATGTGCCGGTCCAAGGCTCTTCCAACCAGCTGTCTTACATTTGTGAAGGTTGTATAACTCAGAGCTATTGAGACTGGAATCTTAACTGCTTTGGGTCTTTGAGCGTTGTTCTTTGTCATAACCTATAGTGCTGGCCAAACGGAGCCACAAAGGCGAGATTTGAATCCATCGCCAATGTATGAATAATAACCTAGAGCCCATGTCTGGCTTTTGAACTCCACTATTGTGGAACGTATCCCCTACTTCAAATAAAGCAGTCCTATAATGTATGGCGTGTTTTACTGAATTGGTCCAACATGTTGGCACCAGAAGGCTCTGCTAAGAAATGCGTCTGGTGTCTTAAACTGCAGATTTTTGATGACTCTCAAAACTGGTTTCAAAGATGGCAAAAATATTTAGACTAAAGAGTTTCACTTGAAGTAGGACTACACTTATAGCTACAGCACGTGGTGTTGAGCATTGTAGAATTTTGTGCAGATACAAGCGTGATGCCAATATTTTAGTAGTTGCCAACATTTGCATCTTTTAAAAAGTTTTGAGAAATGACATCGACTTATACACTTTTAAGCAATCCAGCAGTGTTTTAGAAGTCCAGGCAACATATAAAATATATTGAGACCTAATTTTACTTTCCATACTGCTTCTTCAAAGCAAGGTGAAGAGGAGTTTTAGTTGTACTAGCTCGTAAGATTTTTTAAATTACAAAGTGCATGACAACCACCAAAGCCAACCCCGTACTTCTCTTGGCATTGTGAATTGGGGACATTTAGCCAACAACTTGACTCATTGGACTATTTGTCTAGACGAGGGGTCTGCAAAATTTTCCTGTAAAGACACAGAGAATAAATATTTTTAGGTTTATTGGCCAGTGTTGCCTGTCACAACTACTCAACTCTGCCATTCTAGCATGAAAGCCAACACGGCCGATATGTAAACGAACAAGCATGGCTGTAGGCCCGTAAAGTTTTATTTACAAAAAACGGTGGTCAGCCCTAGGACTGTAGTGTGCCAATCCCTGATCTAGATTCCTTTGCTCTTGCCATGCAATTTTGTTCTTGCTCCTTGGGCATTCAGGAGTTGATAAGGTGACACTTCATGATTCATGAACAAACAAGGATACTATGGGATTGTGGAGCTGTGTCTTGATATTTACATTAGGATCTTGTTTGCATAAGATACAGATGGAAGTGATGAGCTTGTTTCTCTTGTAAACAATAGTTCAGAGGTACCTGGGTGTCTCAGTCGGTTAGGTGTCTGCCTTTGGCTCCGGGCATGATCCCAGGGTCCTGGGATGGAGCCCCATGTCGGGCTCCCTGCTCAGCGGATGGGGAAGCCTGCTTCTCCATCTTCTCCCTGCTCATGCTCTCTCTCAAACAAATAAATCAAATCTTTAAAAAAAAAAGCAGTGATTCTTTTCTGAGCATCCTTGCCTATATTGGAAGAGCTTTTCCAATCCCACATTCCAAGTTGATAATAGCTTCGGAAATGAGTACTAATGACCTCTCATTAAAGCAGAGGACTTTACCCAATTGTTTTCAGTTTAAGTGTTTGCTTGTTCTATACCCATAATGCTTTCACTACCAGAATCACTTGGAGAAAAAAAAAAAAAACACAATAAAAACTTCTCAAGCGGTGACTCAGAATGTATTTTTCAACACCCCCTTGCCACCCCCACAAGCTCCTGGAAATTGTTTCGTGGCAGAGAAAGACTGGGAAAGGACAGATTTCATTAGATTATTGCCATTTCAGTGCTGTTGAAGAGTAATGGAGATAATGTGCAGGTGTGGCTCCGAAAGGAGCAGGTGTAATGGTGGACACGACTCAAAGGGGATTGAAACCCTGAAAGCCACATTCCTGAAAGCCAAGAACCCTCTTTACACTCACTCCTCGTTTCCAAGCACACAGCTCATCCAGGAGTGTATACGCTCCGCCACACTCAAGGCTGCTTCATACTTGCCAATTTAATAATGATCTTGTGGACATAAATATAGCAGTTACTAAAATGAACCTTCCCAACACCCCTCCAGACTGCTTTACTTAAATCCCATGGCTAGTTGTAGGGACAGTCCTTGTAGCGGACAACCACAATCGTCACACGCGTGTCTGGCACTGGTGGCTATAAGTGCTTCCGTGAGGTTGCTAGATAAACCCCACGCATTTTAAACTTTTCAAATAAGATCTCAGAATTGAACCTACCACGATTGTGTGGGAAGTTTAGGAGCTGTTTCTAATCGTTAGACTCATCAACAGTCTGGCTCTTATTAGGGCCATCTTGAAATTTAAAAAAAAAAAAAAAGTAGAATTCCACACAAACATGGTTTCCATGCAAATATAGACCAGTCTTGGGCTATTAAACCTAGTGTTTTAGCAATTGTGGTAAGCGCAGGGAAAAGCCTTCCCACCCAGGAATTCTTGATCCTGTCTCCTTTCTTACCAGCCTCAGGGTACCACACACCACGCAGGCCTGTGCCAGGAGAGCAAATCAGTCACAGGAGCTATGTCCTGTCCAGGGAAACATTTTTTTACATTTATTTTTATTTTTTATTTTTTGTGAGAAAGGGAAGAAACTCCTCCTTTGATGTCGGTCCTTATTGGGAGTTAATGAGTCCCAACCACAATGTAAAAGAGGAATATCAATTTCGATATCAAATAAATGTGTTTCGGGATGCACCCAGCTGAGCCGAAAGCTTCCAACAGTTTCGTGCAGTTCTAGGCAAGATGCAAGATAGTCTCTGTGTTCCAGGAAAGAATCTCCTTCCCAGGGAACTGGCAAGTGCCTGATGGAGAAGGAGGCCATCCTTTCCCGATGTGACCGGCCTGCATGAACCCAAGCCACTTTGCACATCTGAGTGGCTGCTACCCAGACGCGAGCTAATCCTTCCAGCGTGCATGCATCCCACTTTTGGAGCTGTTTCCTTCATGGTTCTAATTTGAAAACCAACCTCAGCAATTTTCTGAGGTTTGGGCTCTACTCCTTCTGTCCAAAGCTCCTCACCTAAACCTCCTAAATGCTCAGCGTGGACCAGGAAATGACCCAGCTCAAGAGCTAACTCGAAGTTGGAGCTGGCTGCCTGATTATTGACCCGGTCACCACATGCCTCAAACTTAGCAGCTATTAATTCACTTCAACATAATTAATCACATACTATTTTCGATGCAATGTGTTTAAAGTTATTAGGTCTATAAAAATGAATTAGACATGAAGACCAGCTGTCCAGGCACTTATGGTGTGGTGGGAGAGAGCATCGCTGTCGTCTCTCAAGCCCTTCTAATGGGCCAGGCACGAGGCTAAGTGGCTAAGTCCCGTACTTGTGTGAGTTATTGAGTCCTTACACTTTCTCTACCAGGGACGTCACTGTCCCTATTTTAGAGATTAAAAAACCAGGACATGGGGCAGGGAAGGAGAAGAGAGGCGTGGAATTTAAGGAAGCTCATGGAAACGTCCCTGTCAAGGTAGTGAGAGGGCTGCCCCTGTACCCATTGGACCTCAAGAGTGAATAGCTCCTAACATGTTGTGCCCTAAGCACCTCATGGCGTCCTGGCCCTAGCCAGAAAAGGAAAATGGTTTGACCAGTGTCATTCAGCTGGCAAGTGGCAGAGCTGGGATTGGAACCCAGGACATCTAACTCTGCAACCCTCACTCTTACCACCAGTACCAATATGCCTACACCACACCAGAGAACATCAAGCGTGCCCTGGGACACCTGGGTGGCTCAGTCAGCTAAGCGTCTGACTCTTGGTTTCGGCTCAGGTCATGATGTCAGGGTTGTGAGATCGAGCCCCACATTGGGCTCCGCGGTCAGCGTGCAGTCTGCTTGAGATTCTCTCTCTCCCTCTCCCTCGGTCCCTTCCTCTGTTCTCTTAATTAATTAATTAAAATCTCTAAAAATAATTTTTTTGGCGGAGGGCTCCTGGGTGCCTCAGTTAGGTGCGTGATTCCGCTCAGGTCATGACCCAAGGGGCCTCAAGCCCTGTATCAGGCTCTCTGCTTGCTGGGAAGACTGCTTCTCCCTCACTCTCGGCCCCTCTTCCCTCTCTCTCTCATGTAAATAAATAAAATCTTAAAAAATGATTTTTTTTTTTAACTTTAGGTGCCTTCAAAGACTTCAATAAAGGGCATGGAAGCCCTGAAGAGAAAGAGGTCATTTTTGACCAGGAGGCAGTCTTCAGAAAAGAACTAGGGATTATAGTAGGTTAAGGCATGCTCCCCCCAAAAGATATGTCCACCTCCTAACCCCCAGAACCTATGAATGTGATCCCTTTGGCCAAAGGGTCTATGCAGATGTCATTAAATCAAAGATCTCGAGGCGATATCATCCTAGAGTACATCCTGGATTACCTGATCCAGTAACAGGGGTCCTTAAAAGAGATGGAAGAGGAAAGGACACAAACACACTGCGGTGGGGTGCAGGGGGAAGCCACATGAGCACAGAAACAAGGATCAGAGCCACGAAGCCACAAGCCAAGGAATGCTGGGAAGAGGCAAGAAAAGACTCTCTCCTAGAGCCTTTGGAAGGGGCACAGGCCCACTGACACTCTGACCGCAGACTTCGAGTTTCCAGAACTGTGAGAGAACACACTTTTGTTGCTGGAAGCCGGCCCGATTGTGGTACTGCGGTATCTTGCTGTGGCAGCCCTAGGAAACGAATGCAGATCCTGAGCTGGTCTCTGACGCTCATGTAGAATTTAGACGTAGAAGAGAAACTGAATAGCTCAGAGTAAGCCTGGGGACATCTGCCACGTGGAGTCACGCAAAGAGAAAGGCAACTGGTGCGACGAGAAAGGCAGGTTAGAAAGACTTGAGTAGCCAGCTCTGACACAGAATGAAGAGTTTGGGTTTGGTTTGGGAGGTACATGATGGCATTAACTTCAGTTCTGGGGGCTGGGGGACGGGTGGACCTAAGCACATTAAAAAAAAAAAACTTGCCAGTCAGAATTTAATGATATTCCCCTTTCTCTTTCTTAGTTGTTCACCATCGATATTAGATGGCATGAAAATATTCAGAAAGTCAAGGCTGAACTCAGACTCTGCATCGGTGGTACATCACAACCTGCCAGAAATGTCCTGTGCAGCCAGGCCATAAGGCTGGGCGGTGCCCTCTGGAATGGCTTCAGGCAGAAAAGCTGGGCCCTGAGAAGGATGCACTAGGCCAGCGGGATCTGCACTCCCCAGAACCCAAGCTGAGAGATGTGGAGTCAAGGGGTCAGGTGGGGAGCGGAGACTGGAAGTTTCCTGGTGGGGTGGCTGTGGGGAGGGTGTGAAGGTAGAAGGGGCAGCAAAGGCATAGCAAGCCACAGTGGGTGGGAAATTGAAGTTAGAGGGAAGAAGGAATTATAAGCACTAAAGAGCCACATTTGTTGGCAATGGAAGGGGAGTAATATTGTAAGAGAAGGAGACGCACAGCGGGGTTGACCAGAGAGCTATGGGGACAGACTGTCACAGCCCAGGCCTGCCCTGGGAAGGCCTGGGTGTGTGACCTTACCTCCCTCCATTGGGGGACTTACAGTAACAGCCAACACCTTCTCCAGCTGGCTGGAGAGACTGTGTGTTCCTGGCCACCAAAACAGTCTGATTTTCCCAAGACTCGCGGGGTTTATAGAAAACCTCAGTTAGATGTTTGAGAACAGTAGGAGACAGTGTTCAGGTAGGAGAAAGGAGAAGGTGGGCCCAAGAGACAGACCACAAGTGCCTGGGAGATCCTCGGCTTAATCTTAATGAGCACCAGAAACTTGTTCCTTTCTTTTTTTTTAAGGCGGGGCAATCCTGAATATACGGTAATCTAAGGATGGCCAAGGCATCTGCTGAGAGAGGGAGGATGAAGACAGGTGTTCAGGGGAGCCGAAGACAACTGGGAAACCTCATCGTGGAGAGAAAGATCAGTCACCCCTAAGCATACAGACAGGGGAAATCCTTGGAGTTCAAGGGCAAAAGAGGCTTATAAACCCCTCATTCCCTGACTCCACCAGGGAGAGCAGATGGAAACAGGGAACCCATGGCCACAGCAGAAAAGAGGAAGGCGTCTGTCCGAGCAGTACACCTCAAGGCCAAACAAGCTTATGGTGCACGGAGCCCGTCTTGTGTGCAGGACCCGCCTGCATCCCTGCAGACCGCAGAGCCACGACCACCCTCTCTCTGGGGCCCGGAGGTCTCCGGCCACAAGCTCTGGGGCTGACTCCCGTTGGGAGGCATGGGGGGACAGGAGCTGGGGTGGCCCCCTCCCCCGCGGCTGTCAAGAAATCAGGCTTCTTGGGGGGAGACCGAGATCTGTCACCCAAGGGGGGCGCCCTTCACGGGCCTTCTCTAAAGCAAGCCACCTGCTTCCTGTCCCGAGAGGCCCCAGCCTCCAAGGTCTCCGCAAAGAGGAACCGGGTCCAAGCCACCGCTGAGGAATGAGGGCCTTGGCACTGCCTCCGTGTATATTTGCTGTTCGCTACGGAGTTTTGTGGAATCCAGACTCATTTTCCACTGAAACAAGGGAAAGTAAAGACAGCACCAAATAAAAATAGATTTCTGGCGTTTCCTGTTTACCCAGGGCCGCTGCTCTCTGCAGGCTGGGGGCTTTTCTGGACATCTGGAGAGAACACCCCCCGCCAGCCCCCCCGAGGAACATAAAAGTGATGACTTCTCTTCTTCCATGTTTCTATTTCCTGTTCTTTGGTTGCTAGTAGGTTTACAGGGCGGCGGGGGGGGGGGGGTCTCCTGGGGGAACTCCCAAATATCCTTTCTCTAGCCCTATTTGGAGGAAAACAAATTTCTGGGTGCCTGTCTGCCTCTAGTGACCCCTTCTCCCCGTTTACCGAGTAGAGCTCCTTATTCTGGCCTGCTGGGCCTCAGCGAGAAGACACAGGAGGAAGAGGGGGTGACCAGAGGAAAGGGGGACGTAAGGCCCCGGCACAAAGATCTCATGTTCTGCTTCAGGATAATGTAGACAGTGCCCAGAGTCCCCAGAAAAGGCACAAGGTGACAGGACAGGAAAAGCTCATCCAGAAGGACCGGGCAGAGATGCTGTGGATATCGGGCCTAAGGACACATGTGCAACTTCATGTCCTTTCGGAAAACCATGGGGACGTCCAACATGTTTGGGGAAAAGGTCTGAGTGGTGAAGCAGAGGTTCCCCGGTGGGCTGGGGGTGACAGGTCTTTGCTCTGAATCAGTAGGTGGCCCCTTCGCCCAGCCCACGTGCTGCACATGTTTTCCCCATCCAAAAAACAGTGAGAGTGGCCCTGCTTCCCTGACTTGAGTTTTGCATCACAACAATAAGGTTAATAATGAAAAAAACATTTCCCCCGTGGCCAGGGGCGCGCTCCTCGGGCAGACTCTCCTCAGGCAGAGCGGTGGATCTCCAGTCTACCAACATCGATTTTTCAGAGCAAACCAGAGCCTATTCACTGATTTTTATGAATGATTGAAACAGCAAAGCAGATTGATTTCATTTCCGTAATTTAGCAATTGACAATTACATAAATATCTTTTCTAAAGCCATCAGGATGATGTTCTTCAGCGCATGGGAAATGAAGTTAGAAGAAAGCCAAACCAAGACGCTACTGGAGGGAACTGTTATGGGCTGAACTGTTTGCCCCCCACCCCCCGAATATGCACTGAAGTCCTAACCACCACTACCTCAGAATGAGACTTGATCTGGAAACCAGGCCGTTAGATTACCCCCTATAGAGGTAATCAAGTGAAAAATGAAGTTGTGAGGCCAGGCCCTGCCCCAGTATGACTGGTGTCCTTTTAAAACCGGGAAATTTAGGGACGCCTGGGTGGCGCAGTTGGTTGGACGACTGCCTTCGGCTCAGGGCGTGATCCTCGAGTCCCGGGATCGAGTCCCACATCGGGCTCCCAGCTCCATGGGGAGTCTGCTTCGCTCTCTGACCTTCTCCTCGCTCATGCTCTCTCTCACTGTCTCTCTCTCTCTCTCAAATAAATTAAAAAAAAAAAAAAACCGGGAAATTTAGACACAGAGACTCATGGAGGGAAGACAATGTGGCAATGAAGGGAGAAGATGGCCAGCTATACCCCAGGACACACCCAGGGCTCCTGGAAGCTAGGAGGGAGGCACCGAACAGAGTCTACCTTACCGCCCTCAGAAGCAACAGCTCTGCTCAGACCCCGGTCTTGGGACTTCTAGACCCTGGAACCGGAAGCGGAGACATTTCCGTATTCCGCACGTCCAGTCTGCGGCACTCGGTTGCAGCAAAACTAGCCACAGGGACTTTTGTTTCCATCGATTCCCAGCATGTGGTGCCCGTGATTGGGGCACCTCCGTGGTACTAACCTGCATGGGAAGCAGAAGCCCCCCCACACACACACCACCCCCACCCCCACATTCCCACTATAAAAGCTGGAAAAGCAGGACTCCCTGCCCCAGCCTGAGAGTTCCCGCTTCTTCCCACAACATGGAGTCTGGAACTGGAGGCCATTAAGCACGGATTCACTGCCCCCAGTAGGGGGCGTCCAGCACCCGGTTATCACCCTGTGCTCCCATAGGGGTGATGCCACTCAGTGTTGGCCAGAACCCAGCCACTTGGTTTCACTTGGTTCCTGGCCCCTCTCCAAGCCCAGTCCTACAGTCTTCCCACTGATTCTGCGAGCCACTCAACGAACAAATCAGCGCTGCAGAGAGCTGAGTGTGGCCACAGCGTCTTGACCTGCATTTCCAACCCCTGCTTGACCAGTGTCCCTCGGACAGCTTGCTCTCAGTATGTCCAAAAGCAAAGTCATCACCCTCCTCCTCTCCTCTTTGCTCCAACCCTGGCACCAAACTGCACCCCTGTTCTCCCTGGGCCCAAACTGGGCCTCACGGCCTTTTCTGACACATGTGCAACCTCCCTTATCTGCCCCCTAATCACTGGACAGATCACGTTTGACCTCTCTCCCAAGCATCCCACTCATGCCTCCCCTTCTTCCTAGACTCCCAACTTTTGCCTTCATTTTAGGTCCTTCTTCCCTCCCCCAGCTCTCCCACCAGTTCGCCCCAATGTCCCCGTTCCCTCAGATTCCACCGCGTGCTGCAGGCATGGAGAGAGAAAGGACTTAGCCTGAGCCTGTCTCTCTCACCTCCCCCTTTTGCCCACGCTGTGACTCCTGCCCTAATTGTCTTCCCACCCCTTGCCCTGGATGAAATCTTCCACCCTGCAAAGCCTAAATCTAACACAGAGATTTAATGATTTTATCAGCCAGATATACTCCTTCCCTCCTTAGAATCCCTTCTACTTTTGTATGTGGGCAGCTCTTAGATTATTCCACTCTGAGTTAGTCACGTGCATGCCCATCTGATTCCTGCTGTCCAATTACAAGTCTGTGAAATAAGATGGGCCCTGGACTTGTCACCACCTCCACTGCCATGACTTCTGTCTCACACTGGATCACTGCTCTATACTTCTGAGTGGCCATTCAGTAGAAAAGCCCAAGTCCAAAAACCTGATGTGATCCAACCTCCAGGAGGTTGCCCAGAAGGCCCCTCCTACCTCCTTTCCTAATTCCTTTCCAGCTTCGTTGCCTCCTTGAACATACCACATATACCCCTGCCACAGGGCCTTTGCACATGCTGCTCTTACTGCCATGTTAACGGTGAAAGTTCTCTAAATCTTTGCTCAAATGTCACTGACCACCTTATTTAACATCACACACCATCCCACCTTCACCCAGCACTCTTAGGCCCCGTGACCTTTTCCTCTTCTTCCTCTTTCTTTCCATAACATTACTCACCCCTACAATACTGTATGATTTATGTAGTTATTATATTTATTATTCACCGTCTGCCTCTCCACCCTTACCTGCCACAACAGGAACTCCCCCAAAACAGGGATCTGTGTCTGTTCTGCCCACTGAGGCCTGGTATGTGGTAGATGCTCAGAAAATATTAGGTACATAAATGACTCTCTGTATGCTGCATACACAGAGCTCTGACAATCACTGGGTTCCCAAATCATACTACTTTATTTTCAAACATAACTGCCTGGTTGCTTGGCTGCTCTTCCTGGCGCTGCCATGGAAACCAATAGCCCAGGGACAAGTTGCTTCCCATCAAGTCAGGCAGTGTGTATCACCCCCCCGCCCCCTGCCCCCGAACACACAGAGGTGTGTCGTGCCCCCCACAGCCCGGGTACAGGATGCCATGGCCAGCCAGCTGAAAGTATCCAGGATGCAAATGACCTAGGACCAGTACCTCTACTGCTGGGGTGGCCTCGGTCTTTCTCCAGGACCCCGAGCAGGGAGCCATGGAGGATCCCAGGAGGACTCGCCCCTAGCTGACATCTGCCCACACAGACCACACATTCTGTTCTCGGGAGATTCTCCAGTCCGAAAGTGCCCATCGCCTCCCCCAGGAATCGTTTTTTTCTCTATTCCTAATAATAGCAGACATTTACAAAGCACTTTCTAAGGACAAGGCACTTTATGGGTATTATCTCCGCGCCTCAAAACACTGCAAAGGAACCATTATTATTTCCCCATCAGAGCTGAGGGGCTGAGGCTCAGAGAGACTGAACAGCGTGCCCTGGGTCACAGAGCAGTTCTGTGGTGGGTGAGTCCAAGGCAGAACCCTGGGCACACTGTTCCCGCCCTCCGGGTTTGCTCCCCTCTGCGACCACTGTCTCAGACGGCACACCTGCGGGGGGGCAGGCGGGCCGAACCCCTGGAGCATGCGCATCCCACACACATGCACGCACATGCACATACACACACGCATGCACACACGTGCACAGCGCAGCAACACGGCCTGGGGAACATGGTATCACCGGAGGGTTTTCCGAGGGAGGCCCAGCTCTCTCTGGAGGTCTTTAAAAACTAGCAAAGAAAAGATCACTCCTTCTCTCTGGAATGACTTGCGCATGGTCGTGCCTGAGAGCAGAGATGAGCTGACCCCTAATAGTCCCGCTTGGCTTTGTGACAATGACAAACCAGTACTGGACGGCGGACTGACTGCCCGGAGCATTACTAAATCTGTTTTTAATAACATCACCAACCCAGGACCAAACCCTAACCCGGCACTGCAGTCAAGTCCGTCATCGCTGGGGAGAGAGAGAGAGAGCACTGGGTCAGGGAGGGCAGAGTTGGGGAGACTGGGGACAGCCTGTTTGTTCTGAAGAATGGTTGGGGCTTCTTGAGTCATAGACCAGCTCGGGGAGGAGAGGAGGGCTTGAAGATTTATCTCAGATGAGGGCTGGGGAATGAGAAAGTAAACAAGGGCGAGGAGACCATGTGGGGGCCGCTAGGAGAACGGCCGGCCGGGCTTGAAAGTGGCCTAGGGAAGGGGCGCAGAGACCGTGCGGTGGGCAGACACACAACACATAAAATGTGTGAGTCAGGAGCACGAGGAGAGCACCAAGTGTGTCTAAGATGATCAGGCAAAGTGTGTCTGATGAGCTGATCGCGTGAGTCAGACGTTAAGTACTGCCTTGGAGGTCCCCCACAGGTCAAACCCCGTAGGTGCTGAAGAAACCGATGGGCCTTGAGGGGAGGACGGGAGCCAGCCCCCAACCTTCCAGGAGCTGCGGGGCAGTCATGGGGACCCGGAAGGTGACAAGAGGAGAGGAGGGTAGATGGGATCTCAGGGCAGTAAGGCCAGCCTCCCAGGGTCTCTGGCCTCTGGCCCAGGCCCTCGGTCACCACTGGTGTTGACAGCCCTCTGTTTCCTCCCATAATGCCAGCCATCTGGCCTTTTTGTGTCAAAAAGGAAAAAAAAAAGGACAGTGTTCATATTGGGCAAAAAAATGCCAGACTGAGCAGGAGAAGGTCCTGGCTCCCGCGTGTGAGCTCTCAGAGAGCAGAGAGCGAAGCTGCGGAGGCTGCTGGTGGGGACCCTGAGCTGCCCCGTCCCCCAGCAGTGTGGCTGGGCATTACCACAGGTGACACAGGCAGGGCAAGATGGCCTCCTTTCTGCCCCGGCACAGGACCTGCCCTTGGCTGACTCCAAGAATACAGGGACTGGGAACATTTGCATCGGTGTCCCCAGCCGACAAGCCACGGCGTGGCTCCTGGTGGCTCCTGGGAGAGCGCAGTGTCCGCGATCCGGGCGTGCCTGCAGCCTTGCAGCCCTGGCCGAGGGCTCAGAGTGTGATACACATGATGCCCCCTTAGGAAGGGAAGGTGAGACCCTTCATCAGAAGGTGGGGGCTGGAATTTTAGATTCCTGTCCCCATCTATCGGAGGACACCCAGGGACAGGGCACACAGGTGGAGGCCACACTGCGGTAAGGAGCTCCGGTGCTCAAGATCCTCCCATGGCTACCCAGCTCGCTTGGAGTAAAAGCCAACGTGCTTGGTCTGCCCCCTCACCCTGTGACCTCGGCCCCCCCTTCCCCTGCTGGTTCCCGAGGCAGCCACGCAGCCTTCCGTGGTCTCTCAAAAATTCCTGGCCGCTCCTGCCTCAGATATGATGCTGGCTGCTCAGGCTTCTGCCACCACTGCTCCTCCGTCTAGAACATTCTTCCCTAGGAGTCACAACCCTCGGCCCTTGCCTCCTTCGGGCCTCGACTCAGATGTCCCCTGCTCTGCCAGCCCTTCCTGACTCACTCACTAGACCCACAGCCTCTCCTGACACTTACGATGCCCCTTCTTTTCCCCCACAGTACCTCTTGCCACCAAATACCCAACTGAATGTCTTTTATTTTTTGCTTATTGTCTACCTCCCCAAGCAGAATGCAAGCTCCCGGAGGGCCGAGATTATTGTCTGTTTCGTTCCTGCCCCTCTGTCCAGGGCTCACCACGATGCCTGGCAGCTAGGATTTACCTGTGCATTGTGGAGAGGAGGAGGGCAGGGAGGGAGAGAGGCAGGGAGGGAGAGAGGAGTGGACAAACAAGAAAAAGAAGAAAAAGGCACACAGCCCCTGCTTCCAAGGCCCTCGCTGTTGGGCTGAGTAGGTAATTTTGCTGAGAACATCTTAGGAGCAACACAGCTTATTTCTCTTATCCAGTGTTTAAAAATGTCACCGCCTTTGCAGCCCTGCCCTGCAGATCCCAAGCAGAAAACCCTATGGATCTCAGTTCTTTCCTCCTCAACGGTCATGATCCCAGCCTGAGACTCTGAAGGGAACAAAGAGGAAAGTCATCTGCTGCCTTGTGGTCCTTGCCCAAACCCGCCGGCCTGGGGGCTGAGGCAGAGTACTGAGCACGGGGCCTCACTGAGGAAGGTGGGTGCCCCCCGGGGGTGCTGAGCAGCACTGAGGCTGCAGAAGGGGAAGCCCGGCAGTGAGGGCACAACCCGGAGCATGTAATTTTAAAGATCTGCGGGGCTGCACAGCTCCACCCTTAGTGCCGAAAGTTTTTTCCAGAGCAGGTGATTCAAGGCCCAGGGCAAAGGCTGCAATGTCTTTTTTTGACCACTTCCACTGTCTTCTGTTCAGCCTGCAGGCCACCCCGCCCTGATTCAAAGTGGGGAGGGGCTTCCCAGGGCAGGGATGCCCAGAGGTGAAATGTACTTGCTGCCTTGGAAGTCAATGAGCAGCACTGTCTCCTGTGACCTCAAGTCATGGCCCACAGTTGGGTTACAGGGCCTCTGGGAGAGGCAGCAATTAAATCTTGTCAACCCACTTCTGATCCTACTGGAACTGACTTCGTGAGGTTCCTTCCAACCAGGTCTTCTTTTCCCCCCAGGCCGGAGGCAAAGTCTAAGAGGAGGCTCAATGAACATGACAATGATGGACAGTGGGAGAGGTAGGAAGGAAAGTGAGAGCAGGAGAAGCAGGGAAAAGCTGGATAAGGGTCTTCCCCCCACATGCCCAGGGCTCCCCGATTGTTCATTCATCTCTAGAACAAACAACGATGGTACCCTTGCAGTGCTAGGGATCTGGCAGTGACCCAGCCCGCCCATCCGAAATTCAGAGTTCCGTGGGACTTATGCTCCCATGTGGGGATAGTCAAGGTCTGTGCAAGGAGCACAGACAAAGAACTACATGGAATCTGTAGTGGGGGGTGGGGAAGACCAGGAAGGCTTCACAGAGGAGGCATCACTATACACACCAGTGAAGTGAGCTTTCCCAGTCCTTGTCAGTTAGAGAAATAGGCACAAAAGACTGAGCATCTCATTCACTGTCAAAGCGGGGTCGCAGCCAAGTCTCCTGACCTCTAGCAAACATACGGCACATTGGCAGGCTGTCCCGTCTGACACGGCTCTCTGCTGTCGCCAGGGGCGTGAGGCTGTTACAAAAGAACAGGCAGAGGGCTGAGATGGAGCAGAGACTCCACGACCATTTACCAACATGAAGCCCAGCAGGACCACAGACGAGTGACTGTCCCCGTGTCACCTCCGTGACCGGGGAGATGAAGCTCGGTAGCACCTTCGCCCGACTCCATCTGGGCACACAGCCCTCGCTGAGGTTGACAGTCTTCCAAACGCCCGGTGCCAGCCTCGCTGGCTGGAGGCGGAAGCTAATTCTTAGCATGAGAATTGTAATAGTTACTATACAGTGTTTGCCTTTTTGTGCTGACTTGTTTCACTCCCCAAAATGTCTTCAGGGTTCATTCGGGTGGCAGCGGGTGGCAGAATCCCCTTCCTTTTTAAGGCTGAATAATATCCCATTGTATGTCCAGACCACATGGCGTTTATCTGCTTATCCCTTGACTGATATGTGGAGTTGCCTCCCCGTTTCCACTGCTGTGAATCACGGTGCTTGACTCTGTTCAAGTCCCTGCTTTCAGTTCCTTTGGGTGTGTCGGGCAAGTGGAATTGCTAGACCCTATGGTAATTCTGTTTTTACTGTCTGGAGATGGCACCGTATCATTTTCTGAAATCGTTCTTATCTAACAGCTATGAATAATAGAATCATTAGTGAAAGCAGCCTCAGGCAAAGCACCTTCACTGGGTCTCCATCCCACAACTGGTCGTCTGGGCTCAAATCCCAGTAGAGAGCCTTCCCTCGCTTGCTTTCAGAGCTGCTGCCGTACCTTAAACTTTCCCAGCTCTGCTCACTTCTTGCACGAACAGTCTGAGGAAAGGGGACTTGCCAGGGCAGGAGGGTAAAACGTCAGGATTCAGACAGAGGCTGGCACCTGGGCGACGCAGCGCTCCCCTGGCCCTGGGAGGCACAGTTCTGAGCCGGGGTTAGAACTGGGGCTGGTGCGGCTGTGCTGCCCAGGTCATGTCACTGACATGTACCTGTCACATGTACCGACCCGGGCATTTAAGGATTAAGTTATGTAACTATCTGATCCCTAACAAAATACTACAGCCCGGGTGACTTCAACAACTCAAATTGATTTCTTATCGTTCTGGAGACTGGAAGTCCCAGATCAAGGTGTCAGACAGAACTCTCAGTCTGAGGCCTGTCCTCGGGGCTCCTAGGTGGCCGCCAGCTCACTGTGTGCCACGTGACCTCTTTGTGCAAACGTGGAGAGACCACGAGCTCTCTGGGGTTTCTTCCTAGGAGGAAACAAATCCCATCTTGGGGGCCCAACCTTCATGAGCTCATCTGAGCCTAACCACCTCCCAAAGGCCTCAGCTCCAGAAACCACCACTTCGACAGACGAATTTGGGGGCGGGGACAACATACTTTCGTCCATCCCAACATCTCACCCCAAGGTGTCCCTGTGTGCCAGGTGCGTCACTGAAGGCTTTTCCCTTTACCTCACTCTGCCCTCCCCTCACACGGCTGCGCAAGACAGAAGAACTTTGTGGCTAACGGGCCCAGGAAACCAACAGCCGGACGGAGGTTAAGCACTCAACCAGGATTTGCCATCACTTGCCCCCACTTTACAGATAAGGACACTGAGCCTGAGAAAGTCTACAAACTTGGCAGAGGGGGGAGCTGGGCAGAGATCCAGGCTCCACGTGGATGGCATGCCGTAGGCTTCCTGGCCCTTGGTAAACGCTCAGGGGACAGTAGGCCTGGCCCTGGATGAGGGTCATGACGTTTCCTTCCAGTTCAGGCAGCTGTCCTGGCTGCTGTTGCCTGGGTGTGGAGGGGGGACCCCCACACAGACAAGCCCCTGTCCCGGAGGCCCATGCCTCCTTCCCCACACTGTTGTCTCAGCCTCCAAGCCTTCCCCCTCCCATGAGCCATGACCCGACTGCAAAATGCCGCTTCCTCCGTTGAACTGGAGCTCACGTGGGGATATTTATTTTAGAGAGAGAGAGCGCGCACTTATGAGGGCACGAGCAGTGAGGGGAGAGAGAGTAGCAGGTTCCCGCTGAGCAGCGAGCCTGACACAGGGTTCAATCCCAGGACGCCAGGATCATGACCTGAGCCAAAGGCAGATGCTTAACTGAGTGAACCACCCAGGCCCCCAGTGCGGGCTTCTGATGACCAAGGGAAGTCATACGTCCCAGCGTGCACCGCAGCTGTGGCCAGTGACTCCAGCCTCCTCCCCATCCTTCCCTTGAACTTGGCTTTGAGAGTCCCCTGTGCCCCGCAGTGCTTGAGAGAGCTTCCGTGGGCATGTGTGTTAGTCTTTGCTCTTCCCAAGTCAGAAAAATGAGTCCTAGCCCTGCTCCGAAGCCTGGTCTGAAGACGCCCACACACCCTCCCCACTGCGCGCGTGCGCGCACACACAGACACACACGTGCACACACACACACACACGTGCACGCACGCACACACACCCTGCAGCCACTTTATCTTAGTGTGTGCATTATCTTTCTTCCAAACTGCAAGCTCCCTGCGGGCAGAAAGCAAGAGAACATTTTGTCCCGAGTCCCCTGGGAGGCACCGAGCTCCAGCTGTCACTCCAGGAAAGCTGATCAAACCAGATTGAGTTGCTGGGGTGAAACCCGAAGCTCCCCGGGCATCTCATCATCACCCCAGAGGGGCCAGAAATGTCCTGGTGAAAGAATGTCTTTGTGTCTCAGACACTCATTCCAGGCCTCCCCCGAGAGGGAGAGGGAGAACTCAATCAACAAGAAGGGCTAGAAACGTTTGCTTTTTTCTCTTTTTCCTTTTAAGGCATGTTTGTTGTTATAATTGGCCCAAATATTTTAATTCCCACAAAGACGTGTCACCTCCAGGCTCCATAATGTCAAAATGTCATCGGGTAACCTCCCTGAGGTTGCTTTCCACCTCCCCCATCAGCCGTCAACAGCCCCCTGGAGGGCACAGCACAAAGCCAGGGTGAGGCGGGAGGGGTAGGTCTCTCTCCTGCCACTCCTGCTTCTATATATATGCAAACTAGGAATACGCAATAAAACAACTGTCTCAGATGCTCAAGCTAAATCTTGCAAGGATTATGTCTTGCTCTTTTCTGTAAACCGCCCAAGAACTGCGGTCTCCAGAACTACTGTCCTCAGACACGGAGAGAACATCATCCTCTCCCGGCAGCATCACCGCTTTCGCCTGCGGCTCTAGGAGTTTTCTCCCGCCGCATCTTTGTGTTCTCAGTCCTAAGCACACTTTGCTAAATAATGGTGCGGGGCGGTGGGCGGGGGGATCTTCTTTAAGTGACACAAGCCTTTTAATTTCCTGGCATTGCAGATTGTTTTCACACATGCCCTTTCTTTCTTTTTATTTTTTGGACCCATGGTGTTGCGCAGGATCTCTGTGTGGCTAGGAGGGGTTTCCTATTCCGCACTTGTGTGGGAGTGTGACTCATAGGTGTGTGTGCTCGTGGATGTGTGTCCGTGTATGGATGTGAGCACGTGTGTGTATGTGTGCACGCACTTGCGTGTGTGTGTGTGTGTGGCTTTCTGGCAGGGTTTCACCAAATACCCATGTAACGTTTCTCAGCTGCCCCTGGTTTTATGGCGGGGTCACTCACAGGGCTAGTTTTGGCCAGTGGATCGTGAACAAAGGTAATTTCTGGGCCAGGACAACCCCTGTGCCCCTGTGGTGGCAGCAGTTACAAACCGAATGTTTGTGTCCCACCACCACCGCCACTGCCCCCGAATTTCCACAGGGAAACCCTAGCCTCCACGGTGAGAGTATTTGCAGGTGGGACCTCTGGGAGGTGGTGAAGGTGATGGCATGGCAGGAGGGAGCTCAAGATGGGATGCATGTATTTCTAAGAGAAAGAGAGAGCAGAGTTCTCCGGCTCGCGCTTGCTGTCAGCCATGGAGGACATAAGGAGAAGATAATCATCTTGGGTGTGGTGCAAAAAATAATGAAAACTGTTATGCTGAAAATAAATAAAAAATAAATTTAAAAAAAAAGAAGAAGAAGAAGATAACCATCTGTCAGCCAGGAAGAGGGCCCTCAGCAGGAGCCGACTATGCCGGTACCTCGATCTTGGACTTCCCATCCTCCAGAACTCGTGGGGAAACAACGTCTAAGCCCCCCAGCCTGTGTTCTTCGTTATAGCAGCCTGAGCAGCCTAACAGGCCTTGGAGAGATGTACCCGGGATGAAGTAGCTTCCAGTGCAAGACGACTGTCCACCTGCCCTCAGACCACAATGGGAGATAGAACTTCTGAGTGTGCTAAGCCACTGAGATGTCAGGGTTCATCTCTTGCTGCAACTAGCATCGTCTCACCTATAAAGCAGTGCCAAAAGTACCAAGTGAACAGGGTCGTTGCTGGGTTTGGATTAGGTAAAAAGTGGTTTTTAAAAATCCTGTATGGAAAAAAAAAAAATCCTGTGTGTCAGGCACCTGGGTGGCTCAGTGGGTTAAAGCCTCTGCCTTCGGCTTGGGTCATGATCTCAGGGTCCTGGGATCAAACCCCGCAACAGGCTTTCTGCTCAGCAGTGGGCCTGCTTCCCTCTCTGTCTCTGCCTCTGCCTACTTGTGATCTCTCTCTCTCTCTCTCTCTGTCAAATAAATAAATAATAAAAATCTAAAAAAAAAAAAAAATCCTGTGTGCTTTCTCTCTCAAGTACCTCAATTAGGTATTTGTTAAAATTGAACAAATACCTAATGGGCACGCCACTTGCCCAGCACTGTGGTGGGTGCTAGGGATCCAGGCCCAGGGGCCCTGCCTCAGGGACACTTTAGTCTAGCAGGACAGATGTGAAAACAGATTACACACAATGTGACAGATGCCCCAATTGTAGGAGGGTCCGAGATAGAGGACAAAGTAGTTCATTCTGGAGGGTTCAAGAAAAGTGATACAGAAAGGGTTGGGACGAGCAGTGTTTTGAGAAAGAAACAGAACTTGCCAGGTCAAATGAGTCAGGGGTCTGCCCCAGGTGAGATGCGGAGACGGATGTGTTAGTGAGGAGGGTCTTTTATTGCTCTTCAGAACATTCATCTAAGCCCTAGAATCCTCAAACACGACTTTCAACTGGGGATGACCCACCCTCCGTGAGCAGCCAGGGGTGGACGAGGGAAAGCATCAAGTTTTTTTGGTCTTGGTAAAGAAAATTCAGGTTGGGTTTGTTTGGGTTTGTTTGTTTGTTTGTTTTTAAAGATTTTATTTATTTGAGAGAGCACGCAGGCATGAGCAGGAGGCAGAAAGAAGCAGCCTCCCCACTAAGCAGGGAGACAAGGGGCTAGATCCCAGGACCCTGGGATCATGACCTGAGCCGAAGGCAGATGCTTAACTGACTGAGCCACCCAGGTGCCCCAAGAAAATATAGATTTTCGTTCTTTCTTTAAGGCTGTGAAAAACTGTCCTGCTTTCTTCGTATTCATTCTGAAAAGAGCGACAATGCTCTCCTCTGCCTCCGCAGGTGGGGTGTGTGCCCACCCCGGGGAGAGGGGCACCAGGGACAGACCTGTTCCCACAAGCCCCTGGGCTCCCCAAGGCCAGGGCCCGGTCTGCGATTAGAACTCCACAAACACCTGCTGAGTCCAAAGGAACCTAAGGCTCAGCCAGTTCTTGGGGCTGCGGCACTGAACTACAGAACCCAACGCCCCTCCAGGGGCTACTTTCCTGGGCCTCTGGAAATCTCTCCAGCCACAGTCCACCGCAGTCCCGGGACTGAAAGGCGGCTCCTCTCCCTGGGGCCTACGAGGTCTCCTGTGTCGGTCCACAGCGCCACCCCGCGGTCAAGACTGGGAACTGCGCCGAGAAGGCCCCTGTCCCCTGTCGTTGCATCATCCTCTGGGGCCCTGGGTTTGAAGAAAACCCAGATCCGGAGCTGCTCATCCTCAGCCCCACCCTCTTCCCCTACGAGGTCTCTGACACTGGACAGGCGCTGCTTGGACCAGTTATTTTGATACTCATACGTTAAGCCCTTGTTTAACCAGATACTTAAAATGGGTCACTGTGAGAACCCAAAATGTATGAGAGAGACACAGGGGCAAAGAAAGGGTGCCGTGAACCCTTACCAAAGAGCATGTCGGGTAAGGATGCTGACAGATGCAGGCTCGAGCCCAACCAGCTGTGTGACCCTGGGAAGCTCTGTCACATCCCTGAACCCTCAGCTTCCCTTTCTGTAAAACGGGGATGGTAAAGTTCATAGAATTGCCTTGAGGATAAAAGAGCAGATGCCAAGGCGTCGTACACAGCAAGTGCTCAACAGACACAAACATAAAACACGTGTGCTTCGCTGACTGCTCTGACTCTGAGTCTCGACTTCGGATGGTGAGGTGGACAGCAACTTTAGTTCCAGTTTGTGGACAAGAACACTGAGGGTCAGTTTGCTTAAGTGACCTGCCTGTTGTCTTTCAGCCAAGGAGGGACAGGAGTTGAAGGCAACTTCGGTTCTTGCCTCCCTTGAAAGAAGATGGGCAGAGGGCAGAGCCCCTGAAGGAAAGTCAGAACGGTCAAAAGATAGTACAGAAGAGGAGACATAGAACTTGCACCCAGCAACCTCCTCTCTTCCTTCCTGGATTTTAGACTCTTTCTGGAAAATTCTTTCTTCAAAAGTTGGTCTTGAAGAAGCCCAGTCAGGAGATGTGCATTCTGGTGCTAGCTCTGCTGAGGGGCAGCTGTGGGACTGGGTGAACTTCCTCACCGGCTGGTGGGACTCAGGACGTCCCCCCTGCTCCGGGCCTCTCGGCTTTTACCCAGTCACCCGTCAACGGCCTGTGCCTTGCAGGTGGGAAAGCTGCCCCACAGTCACCCTGCACTGTCCTTGGGCAGGAGTGTCACCGTTTGCCCTCAGAGACCTCGGGGAAGGAGGAAGAAAGGACACAGAACTCTGGCCGGAGGGACGACAGATGGAAAGAATAATTCTTAACTCAATCACATGAACGGGAGATTAGCATTAATCCTTGCTGGGCCTGAGTGACCGCCCGAAGAGGGGGAGCAGCAGGCTGAGCGCGATGCAGGCCGGGGAGCCGGGCCCCCTGATTTATGGGCAACAGTCAGAAAACGAAGTGAGCGGAGGCTTTGGAGACCAATACGGGGCAGAGCGGGAGGAGAGGCAGACTTCGTGCAGACTTTTCCGGGTTCAGAAAGGGAGGGCTCCGTGGTATACCCGCTCCTTTCTGGGGGAAGGGGTGGCCGAGTGTGTGTTTTCGTGTTTTGCTTTTGGCTGATGTTTCGAACATGAGCGGGCCAACTGGGAGACGTAATCACAGGCCTTTCATAACTGCCTAACGATGGCAAGATGAATGCTTTGGGTGGTGCTGGAGTCATAAATAACAGCAGCATATCAGGGCAAAACTAAAGAGCGAGACGAGGGAGTGAAATAAATCTACTGGGATTCCAGGGCCATCTTTCCCGGGAAAACATTGGGATGAGAGACTTGGTTCCTGTGCCAGACCGAGAGCCAAAATCCTCAACACTCTTCACATGGCACCAAAGCAGCACGGCATTGACCTTGAAGCACTTGAGGGCAAGTCCAGGCCTGATCCAGGTTGGGATCTAACCCCTCAGGTGCCCGGCCTGGGACAGCAGACTCGTCGTGCCTAGATGGATGGCAGGAGGCGGCATGGCCTCATGGCAGACCGGGATGAACTCAGCCTTGAAGTCAGCTGCCTTGTGCCTACACCCGGAATCTGTGTCTTTTCAGCAAATGATTAAGCCTCTCTAATCCTCACTTTCCTGGTCTGTAAAATGGGGATAATAATAGAAATCTGGCTTCCAGGTTTAACTGGAATATTGCACACAAAGCCTAGCATATAGCGGGGTACCCAGTGTTCCCCCTTTATCATTACTAATGATAATTACTAATGATCATTACTAATGACCGCATGAAGTAGCTGGAAACTAAAAGAACCATTCCACTGGCCAAACTGGTGAAACTAATTTTTCTTACACCTCGGGGAGATGCAGGCTGAGGAGCCATGACCATGATAATGGAGGTGTCCTGCTGGGATTGGGGGCTCCCTTGCCTTCCCTGCTCTTGGCCTGACTCTGTGGTTAACGCAGCCCCCTCCTCCCCCTGTCTTCTCGGCCTTGACTAGGGGAAGTATCCACAGATCAGGACTGGGAATAGGGTGGATACCCTGTCCACAGCCATCCTCATCTCTGGCCTTTGGGGAGGGCCGGGAGGGACAGAGCCCTCTGTGACAATGCTGCCCCAGGAAAAACAAAACCCCAAATTTCAGCCCTCACTGACACCACCCCCACCCACGTCCTCAGAGAGCTCGCTTCTCTTTCGTTACCACTTCGTTCCCAGCCCTGGTTTGTTGACAAGCTTTCGCGGGAACCAAGCTCTGCCCTTGGTAAGAAGCAATTCCTAAAATTTCCAAAAAAAGGACAGCTCTACAGACCCCTGACAGAAAACAATGAACGATGCATAAAGGAATTTCATGGCTTTGCACAAGAGCCCAAGTTCCAGGCCTTTTTGAGGAAATCTTTCTTTTGGTCTGGAGCCTCTGGCCAGCTTGTCACCTCTCAACCTGGTGCGGGTGCCCCGAGGTCTTCGGCCTCCCTTCTCTCGCCTCCCAGGGCTCAGTGGTCCCAGGGCCAGCTCAGGCCAAGTGCCCACTCGGCTTTTCTCCTCTCAGTGGGTATCCACATAGACGTCCCAGCCACGGCTCCCAGGGCAAAGGAGAGGAATGCTCCCTCAAAGGCCACTCAGGCTTGCGCGGGCATGATGTGGGTGGACAGGAATGACTCGGGGCCATCCAAAATGCTGGGTGAGACCAAATACCAACACACTCTGACCTCTCTCTGGACACGCTTCGGGCTCCATCTCTCAACAGGGAGTCAGGACCTGGCATCTCAGACACATCCCTCCAGTGCCTAACAGCTGAGGGGCAGAAGCAAAACGCCATCCCAGGCGCCACTGAAGGATCCCCGAAGTGCGAGGTCGTGGGAGCTTGCAGGGCCTGGCAGAGTACCCACAGATGGCTTAAAGGGACAGCTATTAAATGCTGGAAGAAACTCAAGTTCCTGACAGAAGAGTCAGCAGCCAGAAACTAGGCCTCACTATTAAAACAAACACACATACACTTCGGCCCCACGAATACCTAACCCCCTAAAAGGGTAACATTCACATTTGTGAAAAGTCAGTGTCAAAAATACCAGAATCTTTGGGGGCACTTGGCTATCACAGTCGGTTAAGCGTCCGACTCTTGGTTTTAGCGTAGGGTCGTGAGATTGAGCTCTGCGTGGGGCTCTGCCCTGAACACAGGGTCTACTTGAGATTCTCTCTCCCTCTGTCCCTCCCATTCGTACACACATTCTCTCTCTCTAAAATAAATAAATCTTTAAAAAAAAAAAAAGAAGAAGAATGTTAGGAGTGGGGAAAAAAAACCAGAAGATGCCTATCCTGGTGATCCTCAAACACGATCCCATGATCGGCCTGTGTTGGAATCATGTCGGGCGCTTAATAAAAATTACGGATTCCAGGGCCACGCCGCAGATGCTCAGAAATTTGTGTCTGTAGCAAGTTCCCCAGCTGCTTTGGGTGATAACCAGGTTTGGAAGCCACTGACTCAGTCCACTGCTCCTGCAACTTTTCTGTGACTAGAAGCCCCTAGCGGTCTTACTCAAATGCAGACCTGTTTCAGGTCTGAGCTGCAGCCCAAGAGGCCATGTTTCTCATGCTGATGCTGCTGGTGTCAGGCCCACCCCGTTCCCCAACCTCCTCCATCCCACCGAGGACACAGGTAGACTGAGTGGCAGGCACGGTGCGGGGTGGGGGAGGGGTTAGAAAACAACGAGGCGGGCAGGGGGTGCGCACACGTGCCCCTTGGCTCCTAGAAGAGTTGCACCAGGTAACAGCCCGTCTCCTGAGGGCTCGGGTGGAGGTATCTTTTATCCCGGCTCACATTCCCGCAGGACACTTCTTGTCCAGCCCTCTCTGCAGCAACCAGCCGGCCACAGGTGTGGCCCCAAGGCACCTTGCCTTCGCTGCTCCTCTTGTTTCTGCCCTTGGGGCTTCTGGGGGGCCTTCCCTGTGGCGCCCACATAGCGGACTCAGCCCTTCTAGCACCTGCGCGAAGATGCGAGGAAATGAGCACTCCCTGGGGCAGCCCTTGACTCAGTCCACTGCTCCTGCAACTTTTCTGTGACTAGAAGCCCCTAGCGGTCAGGGGCCTGCAAGCTGGTAAATACAGACTGTCTTCGCTCTCAGAGGTGCGTCCCCTGTCTCCGTAGGTCAGCAGCTGAATAAAGCTCGCTTGGATCAGCTTCCACGCCTTCTCAGTTCGCTCTGCCAGTTTCCACATTCCCATCTCCTGAGGTCACCTGGAATAAACTACCTGCAGGTCCGCTATCCGGGCTCTGCTTCTGAGAACTACCAAGCTCACGCTTGCCTCAAGTAGTAGCTGCGAAACCCTGCAGAGCAAGGGAAGAGGAAGCTGGAGGCTTCAGAGAGGGCCCCCGGTGACCCAGAACATCTGAGACTCCCTGAGGCCAGAGGCCCTGCCCGAGGCTCACGCAGCTGTGCAGGATTGTTCATGGAACAAATTATGCTGTGTCCAAAAAGTAAATTGAAGATCCTCTGTGAGATGTTGGAAACCAGAAGGAAAGCTAAAGAATGAGGATTGTTTCGTTCGCCTGAAGAGGAGAAAGCAAAACCCGCTTCCTAAAATAAGGGGCGAAGGGGCACCTGGGTGGCTCAGTGGGTTAAACCTCTACCTTTGGCTCAGGTCATGATCCCAGGGTCCTGGAATCCAGGCCTGCATCCATCCTGCTTTCTGCTCAGGAGAGGGTCTGCCTCCCCCTTGCCCTCTGCCTGCCTCTCTGCCTACTTGTGATCTGATAGTGCGCTCTCTCTCTCTCAAATAAGTAAAAATAAAGAAATAAAATTTTTAAAAATAAGGGGCTAAAAGCCCTAAGAAAGGGCTGGCTCTCAGTCTGAGCTGACAGAAGTAAGGATGAGGGGAGATAGGCTTATGCTGGGGCTGAAGGGGCTGTGCAACCATTGTAGTGCCGAGGCGAGACTGTCTCCCTGTCACTGGGGGCATTCAGCTTGGAATGGAGGGAGGGCAAACTTACCAGGGATAATGCGGAGGGGGTTCATTTTTCAGAAAAGAGCTGAGAAATTGTTTCTTATCTAGGACCCTCTTTTAAAAATCCTGGAGACTAGGGCGCCTGGGTGGTTCAGTTGGGTAAGTGACTGCCGAACTCAGGTCATGATCCCAGGGTTCTAGGATCAAGCCCTGCATTGGGCTCTCCGCTCAGTGGGAAGCCTGCTTCAGTCTGTTTCTGCCCCAAAAGAAGGAATATTGAGTGACCCATAACTTCATAACCCCCCTGGCCCCGATTTGCACAATGATATACACAACTGAATCGTATTTTAGTTCTGATGTTTTGCCAGAGCATCTGTTTTCTCATGAGGTCTTAGCACCACCTAGTGGCACATTAGTCCATTGCAACACATGCTTGGGTTAAAACAGGCTCATAAAATTTACTATCAACACGCTCTTTGATTAGCACAGCAATTCAACAAAAATAAATGCCAGGCATGGGTTAGGGACTCAGCTAGAGCCTGGAGTGCAACAGTAATCAAATAAGACATAGTAGCCCCTTCATGAGGCTCACAGCTGTAGACAATGAAAAGTAAATAACCAAAGCATTATTATAGGTTGATGTCCTTCCAGAAATAAACCCCTCTGTGATAGAAAATAACGTAGGCAGGAGGAAGCCTCTCCGAGAAATATGAAATCAACTAGAAAGGATGGGATGAGAGGGGACAGGGGTGCAGCGAGCGGGGAGGAGGGGCAAGAACGTTCCACAAACACGGCACAGCACGTGCTCAGTCTTCCTAGTCCTGGGGGCACCAAGGGCTTAGCTGTTCAAGAAGCCAAAAGAACAGCGATTGGAGGGAGAAACTAGGAGGATCCGGTATTTATAAACATTTCCTGAAGTGAAAGCACACAATGGTGTGGGTATTTTCTTCTAGAACAGTACCTGACTGGGTTAAATTTTCATGTTAAAAAAGCAGGGAAGGGAAATGCCATTACATGAACTTGGCTGTTCATTCCGACCCTGCAGGACCCTACTCGTGGCCATCAGTGTCAGCCGGGTGCCTCACTCAAGACAGCCTACGTCTGCCCCCACCCTGCAGGTTTCCCCGTCACTGATGGGCTTCTGTGTTCTTGCCTAACTACATGGGACCCTCACATTAAAAGTCTAGAACAGTGGTTCTCTATCATGGCTGCAAGTCACCTTGGGGAGCTCTTAAGAATCCCAGTGTCTGGGTCACACCCCTCACCAGTTAACTCAGCATCTCTCGGATGCGGGCCCCAGGCACCCAGGCTTGGAAGACTCCACAAGCGACTCCCAAGGTGGAGCCAAAGTTGAGATCAGAGTCTCTGAAAGGGAAGAGAAAACAGAGACCTCATTTTGTACTCGGTAGTGAAGGTTATGTAAATCATGGGCTGTTCTCTCTTTCAAGCCCAGGCCTTCTCTCAGGTGGAAGCCCCCACTCGGGGCCGCCCAGGCCCACCCCGACATTCCCATGAAGTTCACAGCGCAGCGCACAGACCTGTGAGCTGGGCCTGTTCCAGCCACAAGGGTGGTAAGGTCCAGTCATACCTTCCCAAGGTGCAAGGGCTCAGAAGAGCCAGACCTCCCACCCCTACAGCCTCAGCCCAAGTCACATGTCAGAGCAGCCTTAGGGCTTTGAAGAAATACCACTGCTTGGGCCCGACCCAAGATGGCTTTCTGGGCGGCCAGAGGATTCTAACGAGCAGCCAGGAGTGAGAGTCCTGGTTGTCCAAAGGACAGTACCCGTACCCCTGAGTGCTGGACCGGCCCTCCGTGGCAGGGATAGCTGTGTAACAGGGGGTGTGACTCTGAGGACCCCCGGTGGTCTTTGTGACGTACTGTTCCCTGCTGAGCAGCCCAGTCCTGACCAGTTAAGACCACTCAGCTGTCCATCCAGCTGTCACCTGTCCACCTCCCTTCCCACTGGCCTCCCTAGGCCTGCAGCAGCTCAGCCAGCAATGCTGCAGCGAGTTCCCAGCAGAGCCATTACCTACAAACTTCCTCCTACCCGCGAAAGAGGAGGAACATTTGGGTTCACGCTAATGAAGCTCCGTAAGGAACTGGCAACACGCTCTTAACCTGAGAGGTACCCTATGGATTATTATATGAGCAATTACTGACGCTGTTTTTCTTTTTCCTTTTTTTTTTTTTTTTAAGATTCTATTTATTTATCAGAGAGAGAGAGCACGCGCATGAGCAGGGAGAGCAGCAGGCGGAGGGAGAAGCAGGCTCCCCTCCGAGCAGGGAGCCCAATGCCGGGCTTGAGCCCAGGACCCTGGGATCATGACCTGAGCCGAAGGCAGACGCTTAAGCGACTTGAGCCACCCAGGCACCCATGACCCTGTTTTTCTTAAAAGAAAGCTACTGACACACATCTCAAGGTCTAGAAGGGTATGTGCCAGAAAGATAACGTAGGTTAGACATGGGTGCTGAAAACCCGGTGATTTTAACTGTTGTTGCTGTTGCTTACTAGCATCTTCTAGGTTTTCTATGATGAATATTAATACAAAAATATTACTTGTGTGTAGTATTTTTGAAAAGCTGAGCATCGTCTTACAGAAGGAGTCAACTCTGTCGTACACCACTCAGGTGGTGTGTAGCTGGTCTCCAGGTCCTGAGCCCACAACGCTGCTTTCTCGGACACTTCCTGACTTGGCAAACTCCGGAGGCTTCACCCCCATGACAAGAGGCCAGGGGCCACGTCGTACTTTTTTGGCAGTTCTGCAGCACCGGTAGATCATTTTTTGCTGTGGACAGTAACGCCCTTCCTGTGTCTTTTCACAGGAGAAATGGATTCTTCCCCGCATATGTGCGGATCTTGTCAGTGATTCTGCGAAGTATATTCCCCGAAACTCATGTTCTCTGGACAACAGGTATGCCAAAAAAAGAACAACGGGGGAGAGGGGGAGGTCTGTGAGAGACCGCTCGATTTCCTTCCTGGAATCTGCAGGGGCTGGGTGATACTCGTGCGGTGGGAACCAGCGAGAGCAGAATGTGGACTGCAGCCCTCCCAAATCTGTTCGGCCATCACTTTCCAGGAGACAGCTCCAGGGACCAGCGTTCCCATGAACCAATTTTGGGAAACGTGTTTCCCAGCACATAGTTCCTGGGCCTTTTGACACAAAGCAGAGTAAGCGTGCCCTGTCCTGTTGTGATGGCAGGGCGGCAGGCCCCAGGCGTGGTGCTAGGCAGAAAGAGGTTAGGGGACTCGCGGCACGCTCAGGCTTCTGTCATCCAGCAAGCTGAGCCACAGACGGAGTGGCCTAGAGCCAAGAAAACCAAAGAGGAATGGCCCAATAAACACTCACAATTGAACATCAGGTGACATTTGAATTTATTCTGTTTACAGACACCACGTCACACTGGTGTCTGTCTTTCTTTCTCCTTCCTTCCTTTCTTTCTTTCTTTTTCTTTTTCTTTATTTTTTTGCAGTCTCATTTGGGTTGGACACAAATACATCCAGAGGCATGGTGAGAGGGAGACACATGGGACAGCTCAGTAGCCACTGGAACACCTGCTGTCCCTCCCCGCAGCCCGTCTCCCCCAGAGACATTTCTAACGATTGCTACTGCAAAACCCAATACATTTAAACGAAATAACACCTAACTGTACATTTAAATTAAAAAACAAACCCCACTCAGGCTCTGCTAGAAATGGGGGGCGGGATGACAAGGGTCTGAGGGTGTGAGACACACAGGGTAACGAAACGTGAAGGAGCACCCAGTTTCTCAGCAAGTGAAAAAAGCAATGACGGCACTCCTGTGTGGGACAGGACAAGACCTCTTTGACACCCTGCTCCACTGTCAGGTGTACATCATGACTGCATGAGTGTCTAAAAGAGGCCGTCCTTTTAATCACCTGTCAGAGAGGTAAGTACTACATGGTACAGCCACGTTCCCCAAAGTGTGTCCCTAAAAACACTGGTCCTACAGAGTGCTCCTTGCAAAAGGAGTTTGGGAATCAAAAAAGATTTAGAAAATACTGTAGGCTGTTATCTGCTTCCTGGAGAGACACAATGCATATTATCAGATGGAAGGTTCTAGAAATCCCTTAAAAAGAAATGCTTAGCTTCCTTTAACCCATAGTTTCCCAACTCAATGAAGTTAGAATCTTTCTTTTTTTTAGATAACACACTTCATAGAACACATTTTGAGAAACCAACCTCCATGGCTTTGAAAAATTTTTTGCAGAAACAAAAAGCACAGAAGAACCAAGTAGCTTCTAGGATCATGTATTTGTTGGTCAACAGCAAAGGGACAATGGGTCCTAAAGACCAGCGCCCCATTCTGATTCCACCCCAAACCCTCTGCCATACACCGAGCCTGCCTGAAAACAGGCAGCAATTTTCCACGGTTTCCTTCCGCATGGTGTCAAGTGTTAGGCACGCTGATTCCAGGACGGGCTCGAACATGTCCAGATGGGGGGGCCCATGTCATGCACAGAGGCCAAGTGTTTATAGCCTTTCCCTTGCCCGTAACAATCAGTTAAGCAACACTGTTGCTCATCTCGTGTCTACAGGGCTTTTCAAATACACTTGACAGTCCTTTGTTCCTAATGAAAAAGGAACAAGAAAACATACAGAGCATCTAATGATTTTCAATAAGAGTAACACAGACCAAGAAATCAATACAAAAGCTTTCCGCCCAATACTTTTCAAGTGTTACATACAGTAAGGACGAGGAAAGATGGAAGCAATCCAGGAGATTACCATGAGATTACCGGAATGATGTCAGTATCCCTTCGTCTGCATAATGCCTTATCTTTATTCTCATTTCCAAGGAATTTCGTGTGATATTTCGAAGCAGAGGATGGCAAAAACAAAACTCTCCAACGGGGGGCCTTGGCAAACAAGCAGTTAGCCCGTCTCTGCTGTGGGGTGTCCACGGGCGCTCACACCTCCACGGCAATTCTCGCAAACCGATACTGCGGGGAGGCGGGCGCCCTCAGCAACACGAGCCCCCTCTCGGCTGCCGGCTGGGTGGACAGCATATCCAGCAAGCCCGTCAAGCTAACAAACCCCAGGGCTTCTCCGCCACCGACGGCCATGGAGAAGTCTCCCTGCGTGACAAAGCCGAGGAGAACTCTGGAGCAGTGAGAAGTCACCCCAGGGAGGGGGCCTGACCACAGGCCCAGGGTCAGAGCTCGGTGTCCGGCTGCAGGGGGGCCCCCGGCCAGACCCTCAGGCTCAGAGGGCGCCTGTTTGTTCTGCCTCTTCTCCACTTTCTTCCTCTCTTTCTGCTTCCGAATCTCGCTCTTGAAGGGGTCACTGTGCTTGGATTCCTGGGGCCCACAGTACAGCTGATCCCCACGGAGCCGGAGGAAGTCCTCCTCGGCGGGGACACAGATCATGGAGTGCGGCTCAGGGCTGCCCTTCCTCAGCAGGGCCAGGCTGACCCACACCAGCGCCCTGGGGAAACGCTCCAGGAGGGGCAGGTAGGCCGCTCTCGTCGGTGTTGGCTCCCCGCTGCCGGAAGTCCGCCGGGCTGCCCGCTTGTCCCTGGAGCTGGGCCCACACCAGGTCGACAGCTGCTTCAGCCATTTCCTACTCCTACGTGAAGTGGGAGACACATGTTTGAGGAGATTTTGTTCGGGGAGAAAACATGCCGTCAGAAGACTGGGCACTGTTGGGAGTTAACTTGGTTTTTTTATGATCCATGTGGGGAAGGATCAAAATGGTAATTTCTTCAAAAATTGAAAACAGACATTAATACATTTTTGTCATATTTTTCTTCTTATGGGTCTACCATTCGTAGATGAAGGCCTAAAGTTTAAGAAGTTGAAGGTAGAGAAAAATGAGACAGAATCTAAGGCTGAGAGAGACAGCTCTGAAATGAAGGAAGGACAGGAAATGAAGTTACTGTACAGAAAAGAAGTGCGAGGCAAGAGGGATGAGCACAGACCAGAGCGGGACTGTGAAGCCCCATGGAGCAGGGAGCGGCAGGAACACACTTCGTACAGCGGCCTCTCTGACAGGACGATGTTACAGTGAGGGGACATGGAATCACTCCTAAACTCTGGTCATTCCAAAGGAACCAGAAGAAACGGAATTTGGGGATGTAAAGGGAAGAATGCTTACTCAGAGTTCACAGAGGGAACGTTCCTTGTTACCTCGGGGCACCCTCTGGTGCAAGGGGACAGCTTTGTCAGCAAAGACTGAATGAAATAGGTCACAGAGAACAACTGCCTTGGTTTATGTCAGTGGGTGACGGTACTTTAAACCATCTGGGCACATTAGTATCGTGCCCCATATCAGATGTGACTCAGCTGTGTCCCCGAGCCCTCTGTGGGCTGGGTGACACAGGACTGGCTTGGCCCCCACCCCCACCCCTACCCCAGAAAGTCCAGATGTTCCCTAGGGCTTTGCATAAAGGGACAATGAGAACCTTTACAGTCTATAGCCTGGTCAGGAGGAAAAGAGACCACGTAAACTGCATCCGGGGGTCATGGGCACTTACCGCAGAACACAGAGGAGACTGCCGGTGGCATCCTGGCCCGCTACCCACGCGGTCCCCACCTGGGCTGGGCACTCTGTGTCCATGACTTCTCGGGGCTCACTGCAGCTGCTCGGAGATGTGCCCCCTTCGTCAGACTGCAGATCCGTGTTTTCAGGTGTGGGCGCGCCAGGCAACTTGTCTCTCCTCGAGTCACTGTCCTCACCACTTGGAGAGGAGGCCACAAAGGATTCCTCTTGGGCCTGGACTCTTGACTCCCACTCCTGAGCTAACTGCTCCCAAGGACAGCAGAAAGGAGCCAGGGTGCCAAGCTTCACATAGTTGGGCCGTTTTGCAGGAGGGCGCCTAGTATAAATCAAGGAGGAGAACCAATTTTTGAACAATTTAGGATCGGAACCACAAAAATAATTTCGGCCATTGCACTACATCTCTACTTAAAAAACAAACCTATGAAACAAAGTTTTCCAAGAAGTATGATAAAGATAACAACCAACTCTATTGGCCAAGCTTCTTTGTTTCCTTTGGTTTTACTTTTAAAAGGTAATACATCCAGCAAAGTGGCCCCACGTGGCCACCTCACAACTCCAGGGGGCGCCCTTCCTGAAAGACTGCAAGTTCACGGTGTCCCTGGAGTCGTGCTGCAATGTCCCTGCGTGTGACAATGTTCTCAGTTCCACGGGAACGGAAGGGGTGCTGGTGAGGTTTCTCCCCCACTCGACCTGTAGCTGGTGAAAAACGGCCCTGGGGTACTTGCCTCACTCGGGGACACGGAGGAGGAAATGAATGACCCAGCCACCCTTCAAGAGATCACGTCATTGGGACGCCTGGGTGGCTCAGTTGGTTAAGTGGCTGCCTTCGGCTCAGGTCATGATCTCAGCGTCCTGGGATCGAGTCCCACATCGGGCTCCTTGCTCGGCAGGGAGCCTGCTTCTCCCTCTGACTCTGCCTGCCATTCTGTCTGCCTGTGCCCGCTCTCTCTCCCTCTCTCTCTCTGATGAATAAATAAAATCTTTAAAAAAAAAAAGAGATCACATCATTATCTGTTTTGTAATGCATCCTTCCAGAGACATTTTGTGGACCTATGTGCAGATATGTACCCTTTTCTTTCGGTTTTGTTACCCATTTTACACAGGTGGTGATATCCCAGACTCGGTACTTCTTGTTTAACTGTTCCCATTTCACAACATACCTTGGAGATCATTTCATATGAGTACACGAAGAGATCCCTCATTCTTTTGCAAAGGGCTGCCAATCTTATTCCTGGATTATACCCTAGCTGATGAGATAGTCCCCCACTGCAGGGCATTTTGGTATTTTCAAATCTTTGCTTCTAGAAACAATGCTGCAAGGAATGACCTTGAACATGTCACACAAGCACAAGTATATCCGCAGGATAAGTTCCTGAATGAACTGCTAAAGCAAAGACAATGAGCATTTGCAATTTTGAGAGAGATTTCCAAACTCACAGGGTGACAGCAATCAGCTTTTTTCAGCAATGTATGAAAGAAGAGCCTTTCAGCAATACCACAAGCTAATGAGAACCAGGACCCTGAAAGGCAGGGAGCAGCCGCACTGTTGGCCATTCTGGGCTGGAGGACTCTTAGGGAGTCCCAGACCCCATCCTTGGACTGACAGTGTCCTGTAGGACAGGCCCTGACTCTCCTTCCCTCACATGCTTCTTACTTTGTGCCATGCCCCAGGACCCCAGGTAGACAATGAACTCGCAGACTTCATCAGGGGTTCAGTTTGAGCCTCTGCTGTGGAGTTTGAACCAAATGTATTCTGGCCTCCCAAGATGGGCAAGCTGGTAAAAAACACTCCCACAGTACTTGCCTCCCCTGAAGACCTTTAAATGGAAATAAATGAGCTAGTAACAACAACAACAAAAAAGTGAAAAATACTTAAAAGTAAACACTTTATACTCGTTAAACAAAAAATTAAAACAATAAGATGTTACTTTTTCCACCCATCAGTTCTATCAATATTAGAAGTTGGTAATACCCTATGTTATTCAGTGTGAGGGAAAACAGCCACGCTCCTAACTACAGGTGAAATCCTAAATTAATACAAACGGCAATTGATGGATAGTACAAAAAAATCTGTGGGCTATATATATATATATTTTAAACCAGAAATCTTATTGATGGAATTCAGACTAAGATGTGTGCTTTCTTTCCCATCCAGCTCCTTTCCAGCGACCGCAGTTTCTTTCTTACACGCCATGGGCCTGGGGGGCGGGGGGGGGGGTCAGATGATCCCCTGATGCCCACAGACCACTTTGTCTTCTTCTTCTTCCTCCTCCAAGATCCCAGCTCCCCTGAAGCACACGCCCTCAGAAAGACCATCCACTCTCCCTCCTCAGCCAGGTCCTCCTCCAGCAGCCCACACACCCCCTCCCCCGCCATCTTGACTCTGGTCACTCAGCGGCTTCGGCACCTACCAAGATCAGCTGTGACGCCCTGGGCTACCAGAAACTTCATGTCCTCATTTCCCATCTTCTACTTCAACTCAGACACCCACTCTCCTGGTGCCACTTAGGTTTTGGTCACTGCTATCACCTGCTCCTCCTTAAAATCTCAATTTCAAGTGTCTACCCTCAGAGCGATACCTCCCATTCCAGCCCATCTGCCCCTCCCTCACCACAACTCCTCAAGTGCTGGAACTTACTATTCCTCCACCATCTCCTCATAGCTCACCACCGTTCTTGCATGTCTTTTCTTTTTGGTTTTTTTTTAAAGATTTTATTTATTTGACAGAGAGAGAGAGAAAGAGTGCACAAGCAGGGGGAGCAGCAGAGGGAGAGGGAGAAGCAGGCTCCCCTCTGAGCAGGGAGCTGGCCGTGGGGCTTGATCCCACGGCTCGATCCCCTGAGATCCCCTGAGATCATGACCTGAGCTGAAGGCAGGAGCCTAACCAGCTGAGCGACCCAGGCGCCTTCACTCGTCTCTTCTTAAGCTTAAACTCTCCGGTTCATAAGGAGAGTCATTCCCTTACAGGTACCCTCAACTCCCTTGACCTGGTAAAGCCCATCCTGGTTACATCCAACCCTCTAACTACCCCCACGCCAGCCCCGATCAACAGAACAGGGCTGGGGAAGAACACCCAGAAGCCCTGAATGGTCCTGCTGTGAACAAGTGCACGCCCTGACATTTCTCCAGTCAATTCTATCTTCTGCTCGTCCAGAAAACAGTCTCTATAGATTCCTCTCTCCTTGAATCTCCAACAGCCTCTCTCCCCTTCTTAGTCCTAACTGATAACCTCGCCTCTCTCTTTTCACTGAGAAGCCAGTCAGGATGAGGAGAGTTCTACCTATCTCTGGGCCAGAGTCTACCCTCCCTAAATCTGCATTTGTATCTCAGAGTCAGCCTTCCAATCGACTGAAATGAGAGATCTGAGCCTCTCTCTTCCCCACTCAAGGGCTTTGTTCCTGCAAGGTCAGCCTCCCTCCCTCTGCTGGGTCCCTCCCCTACCAGCCTAGAAACATGTGCTTCCATCAAGAACTCCATCAAGAGGGCACCTGGGTGGCTCAGTGGGTTAAGCTGCTGCCTTCAGCTCAGGTCATGATCTCAGGGTCCTGGGATCAAGTCCCGCATCGGGCTCTCTGCTCAGCAGGGAGCCTGCTTCCTTCTCTCTCTGCCTGCCTCTCCATCTACTTGTGATTTCTCTCTGTCAAATAAATAAATAAAATCCTTTAAAAAAAAAAAAAAGAACTCCATCAAGAACATAAGCTCCACGGGGAAAGGCGCCAGTGCCTAGAAGACATTTGACACATGGTAGGCTCTAAATAGATATATTAAATGAATGAGTAAGTCAGACAAACAGGTAAAGATGCATATGGAAAGCTGTTCACAGAAGTGCAGAGCAAAAAATTAGAAATAAACTAAAGAGCCGCTGACATATTGCAGTTCAATATATGGGAGCCCTGGAGGTAACTGCTGAGTTCTATTTTGAGCAAGGTTGGCAGTTGATGACTCACAAGCCAAGCCTGGCCCACTGTCTGCTTTTCTATGACCCAGGAGCTAAAAATGGCTCTTGTGTTTTGAAATGGTTAAATAAAAAAAAAAGACTATTTTATGACACATGAAATTATATGAGATTCAAACTTGTGTGTCCATAAACAGAATGAAGCCGGCCCACAGCCATGCCCATTCCTCTATGTATCATCTGTGGTCGTCCTTGTGCCACAAGGCAGAGCAGAGCTAAGTGGCTGCCATGGAAACCAAAGGCCTGCAAAGCCGAAAATATTTATCATCCGGCCTTTTACCAAAAAAGTTTGCTGACACTTGGTTTAGAGTCACATTTATTGATACAGGAAAACTATCCATAATAGATTGCTAAATAAAAAGTACAGGTTTTGAAATAGTATATATACTATAATCCCATTTCAAGAAAATTTGTACCTAAGAAAAATCTGCATGGATAAAGAAATCTAAAGGGTGAGAAATAAGTACTATTGTCAAATAGTACTTAACAAACACATAGAAGACTCTTAGTATTCTGGGAGGCACGAAATACATGATCACTGCCTTCAAAAGAGCCCATAAGCCAGCAATCCAGGAAAGCACCCCTGTCTTTCTACTCATTCATTCACCTGTCACTTGATAAAGTCCGAACACTGAGCACTGCCTGCCTCTGTGGTGGATGGTGAACAGGAAAGCTCAATCATGGAGCTCATGGTCAAGGAACTACACCATCCCACTATCTCTCCATTCATCAGTCAACAAAGACAGTTACTAAGGACACTATGCACCAGGCACTGGCTAGATGCCACCGACGCCACAACAAACAAGGGAGTCTCTGTGCTCCTGGAAGCCTGGAATGGAGGTGAGAGTCAGGCTCTAAAAGGTGACATGCACTTCACAGTGTAAGAGATGCAAACCCCTTCGCTGGCCAGTCCCCCGGGGAGAGAAAAGGAAGGAAAAAAATAAGGCTAGCTGGATAGATACCGACATGTAAAAATAGTTACTTATCTGTCTGGATGGAAGGAATACACCCGTTTAAAAAGCACTTTTACATAGTTACATAGTTATGGGAAACTATTCCCATAGTTTCATTGAAGTCTCATAAATACGTATTACCTCTATAACTGGTAGTAAAAAAACACAAATGCTATTTTGAGGGGACGGGCGTCTGAAATTCAGGCCCCCAGTTTAGGCACGCACCAACATCAATGTAAGCAAATGACCGTGGGAAGGGTATGTAACCTGGACAGGCCTACAAGAGCCACATATAAGACGATCTCCTAACTTCGCTACGTCTTGTTTTGTTAACTCAAGGAAAAGTCTATGAACACTCCACGTTATGTAAGAGTTACTGAAGCCATTCCGAGCATCACTGGCCAACATTGAGAAGGCCCTTCTCTTCCTCGCAAGATGTTAGGAAACTGGAGAAGCCGGTTTCTTACCTTTTGTATTTTTCGAGGAGGTTCTTGGCTTGCTCTTCAGCAAACACAACACCCGCGGGGCAGTCTGGGAAATCTCCGGGGATGTCCGGTGACCTTTTGTACTGCGAATGCATCACGGACTCTTTTAACCCGCCAACTCTTGCCCCTCGATAGATCTAACAGAAATGTCAAAAAGACCCTATTAATACACCAACCTACAGTAAAATTAGCGTTTAATGTTTGTATGGAGAAAATGCATAACCACCTAAATGCCCATCAAAAAGAGAATGGGTAAGTGTGGAATAATCCTAAAAGGGGTTATACACGAGCAAAAATGATGGAACAGCTTCATCAATCAACACAGAAAAAATCTCAATGTTGAGTGAATATAGTAAGTCACAAAAGCATAAATGTGGTGCGATATATAAAGTTTAAAAACAAAATATAGTTATTTTATGTGGGAATACAGAGCATACTTAAGAAAGCTATAAAAATAGGCAAGGTAGTGACAAACACTGAAAACAGGAATAGTGATTCTTTTAGGAAGAGGACGGGAAATGGAGCTACAGAGAGTGCTTCCAATAATTCTGTAATGTTTCATTTCTTTTTTTCTTATTTTTTTTTAAAGATTTTATTTATTTATTTGACAGAGAGAGATCACAAGTAGACAGAGAGGCAGGCAGAGAGAGGAGGGGGGGAAGCAGGCTCCCTGATGAGCAAAGAGCCCGATGCGGGACTTGATCCCAGGACCCTGAGATCATGACCTGAGCAGAAGGCAGTGGCTCAACCCACTGAGCCACCCAGGCGCCCCTCATTTCTTTTTTTTTTTTTTTAAAGATTTTATTTATTTGTCAGAGAGAGAGAGAACACAAGCAGAGAGAGCAGCAGGCAGAGGAGAAGCAGGCTGCCCACTGGGCAAGGAGCCCGATGTAGGACTTGATCCAGGGACGTGGGGATCATGGCCTGAGCAAAAGGCAGACACTTAATAGACGGAGCCATCCAGGCTTCCCTGTAATGTTTTCTTAAGCTGCAGGATGGGTGAAGGGTCCATATGTATTATTTCAGTATCTACACTTTTTTGTATGCTTAAAACAGATCATAGTTTAAAAATTAGAAGTGTTTTACACATGAAAAAGTGCTCCATATCACTCGGCATCAGGTAAATACAAATCAAAACCACAATGAGATATCACCTCACACCAGTCAGAATGGCTAAAATCAACAAGTCAGGGAATGACAGATGCTGGCGAGGATGTGGAGAAAGGGGAACCCTCCTACATTGATGGTGGGAATGCAAGCTGGTGCAACCACTCTGGAAAACAGCATGGAGGTTCCTCAAAATGTTGAAAATAGAACTGCCCTATGACCCAGCAATTGCACTACTGGGTATTTACCCTAAAGATACAAACGTAGTGATCCAAAGGGGCATGTGCACCCGAATGTTTATAGCAGCAATGTCCACAATAGCCAAACTATGGAAAGAACCTAGATGTCCATCAACAGATAAATGGATCAAGAAGATGTGGTATATATACCCAATGGAATACTATGCAGCCATCAAAAGAAATGAAATCTTGCCATTTGGGACAACATGGTTGGAACTAGAGCGTATCATGCTTAGCGAAATAAGTCAAGCGGAGAAAGACAACTATCATATGATCTCCCTGATATGAGGAAGTGGTGATGCAACATGGGGGCTTAAGTGGGTAGGAGAAGAATAAATGAAACAAGATGGGATTGGGAGGGAGACAAACCATAAGTGACTCTTAATCTCACAAAACAAACTGAGGGTTGCTGGGGGGAGGGGGGTTGGGAGAAGGTGGGTGGGGTTATGGACATTGGGGAGGGTATGTGCGTTGGTGAGTGCTGTGAAGTGTGTAAACCTGGCGATTCACGGACCTGTACCCCTGGGGATAAAAATATATGTTTATAAAAAATAAAAAATTTAAAAAAAAAAAAGACTAAGAAAGAAAAAAAAATTAGAAGTGTTTTAAAATATTCCCCTTCTTTTTATTATTATTATTATTATTTTATTTATTTGACAGAGCAAGAGAGAGTAAGAGAGTACAAGTAGGGGGAGCAGCAGGCAGAGGAAGAGGGAGAAGCAAGCTTCCTGAAAAGTAGGGGGCCGGATGCAGGGCTGGATCCCAGGACCCTGAGATCATGACCTGAGCCAAAGGCAGTCCACTAAACCACCCAGACACCCCTACTATTATTTTTTATTAAGTAAGCTCTACACTCACTGTGAAGCTTGAACTCATGACCCCAAGATCAAGAGTTGCATGCCCTACCAACTAAGCCAGTCAGGAGCCCAAGAAATGAATCTTAAATGAGTAACCGAATGTCTATTACACTAAGCATAATTGCTAAAATTAATTACCTATGTGATTCTAACAGTCTTACCTATTATACTCGCTGGTTCAAAGTAATATTTAAACTATCAAGAAGAGGGATGCCTGGGTGGCTCAGTCGTTAAGCATCTGCCTTCAGCTCAGGTCATGATCCCAAGGTTCTGGGATCGACCCACATCAGGCTCCCTGCTCACTGGGGAGCCTGCTTCGCCCTCTGCCCCTCCCCCTGCTTGTGCACCCACGCTCTGTCTCTCTCTCTCAGACGAATAAATAAATAGAATAAATAGAATAAATAAATAGAATCTTTAGAAAATAATAACAATAAAAAAACAATAAAAAAACTATTGAGAAGAAAAAAATGCACTGGATTTTAATAAAGCTTTTAGCTGCAGCTAGTAGGAATACATGGTCAGCACTTGAAACTAAAAAAGGTATGCTATACATCTATAAAAATTAGAAAATTATAAAAACTGCTTTTAAACTGTAACAAATTCTTTTGAGTAAAAAAAACACCACACACATAAAACAAGACAAAAAGCCATCTCAGGGGCGCCTGGGTGGCTCAGTTGGTTAAGCATCTGCCTTTGGCTCAGCTCATGATCCCAGGCTCTTGGGATCAAGTTTCATGTCAGGCTCCCTGCCCAGTTTGCTACCACTACTATTCAAAAATCAAGACACTTCTGGGGTGCCTGGGTGGCTCAGTGGGTTAAGCCTCTGCCTTCGGCTCAAGTCATGATCTCAGGGTCCTGGGATCAAGCCCCTGCATTGGGCTCTCTACTCAGCGGGAAGCCTGCTTCCCCTGCTCTCTCTCTGCCTGCCTCTCTGGCTACCTTGTGATCTCTGTCTGTCAAATAAAAATCAGGACACTTTCAAAATCTCAGAAATTCACACTGTGTCAGCCCAAACTCTTATTAATGACAACCCGGCTCTGGGGACATTATGAAGTACCCTGGATCAGAATTATAGCTCCAAGGGTGGAAAAACAGCCCTCGATTTCTAAGTGGGGCATGCAGTGTGGAATACTTTCAGCATGTGGGATGGACTAGGAATGTATTTTACACTCTACAGTGGGAACGGACAAGAACTTACAAATGGAATCCAGAAAGCCATGCCCCAGCCTTTGGGGAGCAGGATGTCCCAGCCACTTCCCCAGCCTCGTCGGTCATCACCGGTCACCTTCCCTGGCTGCTGAATCAAAAGTATAGGTATCTTGGATTCCTGGGGACCTAGAACAAGCTGTGACCCGGGCACCAGCAATTCACTTCTTCTCCGGTTTAAATCCTGAAGCGGAAGAAAATCATTCAAGACAAACAACCCTAATTTTCTGGGAGATTCTACTGGCTTTCCTGATGAGCAGCTTTAGAAAGTTAAATGCTCTTTCAAAAAACAAGGGAAAAAAATGTTCTCAGTAAATAAATGGAAGCCATTTGAAATACATGGTATTCCTCCTTCAGTGATTTTCCTCTATACAAGTGTTTCAGTAGAAAATGCCAAATTATCTTAAATTTGAGCTACACTATACCAGATGATTCAAAGTTATATAATAACCCACATCCATTCTGCTAATCTCTTATGTCAGGATTAATTTTGTATTTGGATGTTCAGTCCTTAAATTTACATTCGTTAAGGTTCGTTGTCAGGAGGTTTAAAAAAAAAAATGGTGGGTGACATAAACAAACAAACAAAAAAAGGTACAAACAATAACTTCTCAAGGAGGGGCGACTGGGCAAACACTCTGGGGCGCTTGAGAAATTTTTTCACCAGGTCTTAAAGATTTAAAGATGCTATAAATTACTTGTTATGTGGACTGTAGGGAGTGGTGCACAACAGCCCCTCAGACTTGTCTTGCCAGCTGTAAAAAGAGATGAACGGGCAGGAGAGAGGCCCAGCACCCACAGGAAAGACTACACAAGAGACCGCTGCCACGCAGCCAAGTCTGCCTCCTACCTCACGGATGCTCCTTGATCATGACCAAGTCCTGAGTAATCTTCTCACCTCTGAGTTTCCACTACCATCTCTACATGGTGTTGATTCTAAAATATCCACCTCCTAGCCCCAGCTTTTCCTCCTGGGATCAAAACCTGTCTCCTGGGCATCTACTCCGACGGCAAAGTCCTGAGGACCTTCCAACTCAAGTTTATCCAGGACTGAATTCATCTTCCCTACTGCATCCGCTCTCCTCCTGTGTTCCCCACCTAGCTGGGGGACTGACTCACTCACTCATTCATTCATCCATTCACATGTCTGCTCTTCATTCATTGAATTCAAATGTTTACTGAGTACATTTTATGTGACAAACACTCTTCTAGAACTTGGGAATAGAGCAGTGATAAATCAGGCTCTGGGTCTCTTTTACCTGAAGTACTGAATTCAAGCTAGACTCTTAGGAGCTAACTTACATGTCTCCTCCTTTCCCACTTCCCGCCATCCAATCAACGACTGTGTTTTGTCTTCAACCCCAGCCCCTCCACTCCACCCACATGGTCTCGATTCAGGCCCCCCTCATGTCCTCAATTAAGGACTATTTGCAGGGTCTCTTTTAAGGCCATCCAACCACAAGCCCTCTCTTCAGCATCTCTGCCGAACCCCCATTCCTAGTCTAATCTACCTTCCACAGTGTTGCGGGGTGAAATCTGATCATGTCATGGCCCAGCTCAAACCATCAGTGACACCCTATGTCCTTTGCCCAAATCCTTTAAATACTTCAAGGTCTCTTATGCTCTGAACCCTTTTTACTTCTTCATCTTCTGCCCCACCCTCAACTCCAAGCTACTGACTCACTTAGAGATTCCTGAACACATCATCCTGGGCCCTTGCACATGCTGGTCTCACTTCCAGCAGCCTTGGCTCCTGGCCCCCAAGAAGTCTGGTTTAATTCTGTCCACCCACCTAAGGGTCAGGTCAAACACCAGCTCCCCCATCCAGTTGGGATCATCCCAACTTCCCTAGTCTGGGCTTAGTGCCCCTTCTTTGGGCTTCCTTTGACCCTCTACTTCCTCAAACATATCCTAGCCATCTAGCCCATCAATCTACTATAATCCCTGATCTGGGTAAGAGCTCAATCACTGTGAGATTAAAGACAGAACATTTAAGGGAAAAAGAAAATAAAAGAAAAACATATATTTAAATCGTGGAATTATCATTTTAAGAAAAAGTCTTCGTAGTAAATTTTTCTTGAGATTATTCTTCTCTAAGAACAGAAAAAAGTCATAAGTAAGGCATCAATAAATTGAAAATAAAAGAGAGTCTATGGGATTCTCTAAAGAACGAAATAACTTTTACAGCATCTCGAGTGAGGAATTTCAACCTGTCTTCAGGACTTGACCAACAATCCTTACACCATTAGTTACCTGATCCGAGATTTTATTCTCTGTGACATTCTTACAGATAGCTTGGTTCCAAATAAAGCTATGCGCACAGTCCACAGGCACACCCTCCAGAAGCAGTTGTCTAACTTTCTCATTATCTAAGAGGGAAAAGAAAGAGCCTTCAAACTACATCCTTTAGATCAATGAAGTCAAACTCTAAACATTGCTGGTTGACCTTCTGTTACAAGAAAATATTTTGTAGGTGCTCACTTAACTTCTCTAGATGAATATACTTGACTAGAAATTAAGCTACTCCTATAGTTGGTTTCATAAAAGAGCAAAGGCTCCTAAACTTATTTTTTTGACATGTATTTTTAATGTATAAGATATAAAGATCACATTCAGGTAAATAACTGCCTAATCCCACATTTAAGATAACCAAATTCTAGGAACCCCTGCACGGTGAACAATTTCTTTATAACACGCTAGGACAGTACAAGCCATATTTTAACTGCTCATTTAAGGGCTCTTTATACCATTCCTGTCCCTACAGCTGTGCGCCAAAAGATACCAGCTTTTTCTTCTGCTCTATTATTTCAAGTCTCTTATAATCCTTTTCCATTGAACTGAATATTTACTCCTTCTGTAAAACATGTTTTTCTCATTCCTTTAAAATGAGCCTATTTTCTATGAAATGTATTGTTTCATCCCTTTAAAGAAACTGCACCATGCCAAAAAGTACTCCAGTGGGAAAAAAAAGGAGAAACTTTTTCAATTGGAAACATATATACTGATAGAAGAGATTTCCCACATGAAGTCACTGAAACGCTAGGGGGAAAAAAAATCTTCCAACTCTCTTTTATTGGACTGAAAAATTAAAATAAAGAAAAAAAGAAAATCAGACAATTCATGAGTTTTGGCTAATGTCTAAACTACCTACACAGAAAGGTCACACTCAAAGGCACATACCTGCATGGGTCTGATGGCTGGAAAAAAATAAGGTGGAATCGACTGGCCCACAATGTGACAGATTTCAGGGGAGAGCAAAGATAGAATATTACATTGATGTAAAGATCTGAGATCAAAGCTCCTTAAAGCAGAAACTGCTTCTAGTCCTCTGCTGCTCCTCACAGAAGATAATAACCAACAGCATCTTGCGCAATGCTGTGTATGTGAAAGTTCCCACGGCCTGTCTAGGAGCAAACGGGCTCCGTTTCAAACAGCCTCTGTCCACCCAGAATCGCTTCCCTGTGGAGAGCTGCCAACAATGTGAGTGACAGAACTGGGACTCTACAAAAGACAGGGCTGAGCCTGAGGCTTGCAAAGGCACAAAAAAGACGCCCACAACTCCAAATATTCTAAAAAATAATAATAAATAAATAGATGAAACAAAGTAGGTAGGACATCCAGACAATGGAATATCAGTCAGTGTTAAAAAGAAATGAGCTACTGAGCCACGAAGAGACATGGAGGAACCTGAAATGCTTACTACAAAGTGAAAGAAGATATTTGAAAAGGCTACATAGTGTATGATTCCAATGCGATGACATTCGAGAAAACACAACTATGAAGACAGTGAAAAGATCAAGGGCTGGGAGAGAGAGGGAGGAATAGGCAGAGCACAGATTTTTAGAGCAGTCAAACTATTTCATGATACTATAATGATGGGCTCATGCTGTTCCAAATTTGTCAAATCCCACAGAATATAAAACACCAAGAGCGCACCCTGATGGAAACCGTGGACTTTGGGCGACAATGATATGTCAGTGCAGGTTCATGGAGGCTGTGTGTACGTGAGGGCAGGGGAATACAGGAACTTTCTATTCCTTCTGCTCAACTTTGCTGTGAACCTAAAACTGTTCTAAAACATAAACTATTTAAAACATATCAGAGTATGCCTGAAGGCAAAGGGAAAGACCCTTTTAGGTCAAGAGTCTAGTACTGAGGGAAAAAGAATGTTAACAGCTGAGCCAGCATGTACCTAAGTGGGCCTAGAATGACAAGTGATTCTGAATGGAATTCTAAGTCCTTGGCCCAAGACCCAAATCAAGAATACTTTCTTTCATACCAGGCAAAAGCCTTCTAATTCACTGCATAACTACAGAATAACTTAAAGGTTGAAGGAAATCGTTTTTCTTTCTTAAATGTATTTGAAGATGACCAAATTTTCAATTAAAACTTTCTTAATAAGTTTTCCTTAGGGAAGCAAAGGAAATTAAAGTTTGCCTCATTTGGGAATCAAATAAACCAAAGTTTAGTCTTCAAATTCACTCTATTCTAAATTAAACCTGCAGAACAGTTAAAAGGGACCAACTGAAGCTACGAGGGCTTTTTCTCCCAAGAGCAGAAATGGAGGAGTCGGTGCAAAATGACCAATAATTGGACACTTCATGAAGTCACCTGCAGCTCTGTGCTCTAAAGGTACTTGGAAAAGCTGTAAAAAGGGATGATCTCTCACCTATCCCTCTAAAGCCAACTCGATTCTTCCTGTGTTTTGGGTACACACTATCGAAGAGTACATAAAGAAAAAGATTAAGGAGAATAAATCCTACAATGACAGTGCAACAGGAATTATATTTTTAAAATCTCACATGGAAAGCCAGTTACTTACATAGTGCAATGCTGTTGTTAAGTTGAAAAGATTTGCAAAAACAAATTATTAATATTCAAATCAAAATCCAGGATCAAACGATCAAGTAAACTTTTTCAGCGAATCTGAAAATATGCACCGTTACTTCAAGTTCTTCACTGAAAGACTATTTCTTCCCTACAGTCTTGCTATTCTACTCCCAATACTTCTGACACTCAAACATGCAGCCGTTTTCCAGAGAGCAAGCAATCCTGCAACACGGGCTGGGTGTCCTACAATTCACACCAGTTGTGACACACCTTCCTGGAGATGGTGTCCGATCCCACAGGTTAAGGACTCAGTCCCACAAGACTGCCCCTTCTTCAGATGCCAGTTGGAAGTCCCTGGTCTCCAGTACCTCTGACCAGCTGGCTAGAAATTGGTCCCACCTATACGACCCCCTCCTCAAATTCAGTAATTGGCTAGAATGGCTCCCAGAACTCAAGAAAAGTTTACTGACTCCATTACTGTTTTGTTTTGCTTTGTTTTTTAATGAAAAGATTTAACTCAGCCAACAGCCAGATGGAAGAGAAACACAGGGTAAGTATGAGGGAACAAGGGAACAAGGAGGCCCTGGCCCTCTTCAAACTCACTGCCCTCCCAGCATCTTCAAGTGTTCAGCAAACGGGAAGTTCTCCAAACCCCAACTGTATAAGATTTTACACAGGCATAATCAAGTAGGCATGACCAATTAAATCACTGCCTTTTGACAATCAAACTCAATCTCTAACCCACCTCCCCCTCCCAGAGGCAGGTCTGGATGGGGCAGGGGTAGAAGTGTCTTGAGAAAGTTCTAACGCTCTAACCTTGAGGTTGGTTCCCCAGGTAACCAGCCCACCATCCTAGAGACTTTTTACCTCATTAACATAAAAGTTGTGACTGAAAGGGGCTTTAATGAATAAGAAAAGACACTCCTTTAGCCTTTAAGGCTTTAAGGCTGTTATCACTTAGGGAATTACAAGGACTTTAGGAGCTTTATACCAGGAAAGGGGCAGCTGCACGGAGACCAAAATACATATTTCTTATTATATCGCAATATCACAGTCATATACCCCCTCTTTTCAGAATCCTCTAATCCCCAGTACACACAAGAAGACAGTTTGTCCTGCAAATAAGAAGGGCAAACCCTTCTTTATGGTTTAAGTAGCACCAAAATTGGTCTGTTTTGTCCAAGTTAAAACAGGCAGAGAACGACTTCAGATGTAGAAAGAGAAACTGGAAGTACATCAGAGAATTAAGTTTTCAATCATCATGACACCGAGACTCTTCCAAGGATTAATCTTTTATTAATTGACCCGGCTCATCAAAGTCTATTTCTAACTTTAGTTTTAAGTTACCATCCTAGATGATACATTACATCTCTTAGTGATATTGTTATAATCCTAATTCCTCAAAAAGTGTAATTCTTTTTTTTTTTTTTTTAAGATTTTATTTATTTATTTGACAGACAGAGATCACAAGCAGGCAGAGGCAGGCAGAGAGAGGAGGAAGCAGGCTCCCTGCTGAGCAGAGAGCCCGACGCGGGGCTCGATCCCAGGACCCTGAGATCATGACCTGAGCTGAAGGCAGAGGCTCAACCCACTGAGCCACCCAGGCGCCCCACAAAAAGTGTAATTCTTTATGTAGCTCACATACCAATACTTCTTCAATGAAATTACCTAAAACAGGTTTTAATAAAATACAACAAGGACTACCAAGATGGTAGGCTCTTAAAGAAATTAAATCCTATGTCTTAAGGTAGACTTTAATTTTCCTGGAACTGATTCCTATGAAGATAAAAGCCTTAAAAAGAATTTAACACGTAAATAACTCATTCCAAAAAAGGATCTGAGGCAGCAAGGGAAAGTAAGTGGAGTTGAAACTACAGCTTTAAGGCAATTAAGACAGTCAGTGTTTAATGCTCAGTCAACACTGCAACTTTGAGGGTTGCATCAGACAATAATGCCATTAAAAAAGAAAAGAGGCAACAACTCACTGAGTAATGTCTGAGGCTCCATGATTAACTAACCTGCCTACAGAGCTTCAAACTCCTCTCTCATCCAACCCTCCTTTCATGTAAAGATCTGACAGACTAATTTGTTGCTCCTTTAATAAGCTATTAACTCCATGTGGAGGTTAAAAAAAAAAAAACTGAAGTTATTACTACACATACCTGTATTTTTCCTCTCAAAATTCAGAAGGTAATTTTAATGATTCTTCCAATTCAGTGTTTAAATGACAGTAAATACAACACGATATTATCACCATTGTTGAGAATCCCAGATCAGACTAAAATTTTAGCAGGCTCCTAACCACCATCTGATGCCACCTTACCCAACAACCTCCCACAGGCCACTCTACTGAGTCTAAACCAAGACTTCTTACCCTTCAGCACCTGGGATGGCCTTGCCAGGATTCGAACCTGGATCATCTGTATGGTCAGACAGAGGCTTCCAATGAGCACAAGACCAGCTGCGGGTGCAGATCCCTTCCTCACAATTAAAATTCTGAAATGCCAGGCATTTTCAGAGAACCCGGTTTGCAGAACGACAGGTTTTTACCAGATACTAAAAATAAAGAACTCAGGGGAAAAAAAAAATGAACATAAGGATAAGGCTACACGTCTCCTAGCTAAAAGACACTTCTATACACACCATCTCCTTTGGTTATAATCACCTTGAAAGGGAGGCAGGTAAAGATGACCCTAACTTTTTACAGATGAAGTCAATGCAGAACTGTCAGAACTCTTCTCAGGGAACTAAACTACTCAAAATTGAAAGGAAAACCAGGAGTGTTCTAGAAACTTTACCTTGGCATTTTTCTGGATTGGGCAAAACTTTGGACCTCTTTGGAGGCAAATTTATTCGAGGATCCCCAACAGTCAGTCCCAAAATAGTACCGGCTGGAATTTCTGCTGGTGATGTTATTCCTTTAACAAAAAACAAATAAAACCCAACCTTTTACAAAGCCATTCACAATATATACACTTGCTTGAATATTCAAATTTTTTAATAAAAATTGCTTCTTGGGCTAATTATTAAAAAACCTACATTCCTCTTTTGTCCCATTAATACTTTTAGAGAGTAAATTAACATTCATAGAGAGTAACATTTCTTACCAAAAGCATTAAGTTAACATAACAGATTATTTTACAACATGAACATGTATATTTCAATCACTGATAACTACAGTAGCTTCACACACAAACGTAATTGTGTACGGATAAGTAGAGACCTTCGTTTCAGTACCTGGACTATGTGTTTACCTATCATATCAGAATGCCAGTTATTTGGCATACTAACATAAACTCAGAGTTTCCTAAGTTCACTGAGTCAGGCACCACTCTTCCATGTTCTCTTGCTGTATTATGACAAGGAGTTCCAAGTTAAAAGGCACTGCTCCGTGTAGTTAGCCCAACTGTAAAACACTCTTTTAATGCACTTCCCACTCCTCCCTCCGTCCCCAAACCACCCGGTCAGTCTTCCCTCTGAATACCTCCCAACAACTCAAAAATGGCTTCTTGTCTGTGATGAAGGGAAACGCTATCAGGATTCTTACAGGTTTCAATCCACCAGTGGTGAGGTGTCTTCTCCGTGTCTTCTCCCTCCTGAAAAATAACAACTCCTATTCACCAGAGAAATGATGAATCAGACTTGATCATTTTGTTAGGGCTGAGATCCGTGGACAACTGCTCCCCTGTTTAACACACTAATTCACACCAACCTAAGTGCTCTTCTAATCAGAGGCATGGACATAGCATTACACTTCTCTCAAGATTTCACACACTAAAAACCACACCTATGGTTTTCAGAGAGACACCTGCGTTCTTCTCTCAGCACACTACTGAGGAAAGAGGCCTGCCCCTTGCTCCTCTCCCACTACTGCCAACTTCATACCAATTTAAGCAATAAGACTTTCCCCACAAAAAGAAACACCAAACCTACACTGTCTGAAGATATCTTTGGTAAAATGATATCTTACAATTGCTTTATTCCTAGAAACTTCAAATAAGATACACGAGTCTTCTACTTGTATTTTCCCCAGATTTTCAATTCCTCATTGAGCAAGGTTTCAAAAATCATCTCAGGGGTACTTGGCTGGCTCAGTCAGAAGAGACTGAAACTCTTAACATCAGGGTCATGAGTTTGAGCTCCATGCTAGCACAGAGATTACTTACATGAATAAAAATATAAGAACCTGGGGTGCCTGGGTGGCTCAGTCAGTTAAGCATCTGCCTTTGGTTTGGGTTGTGATCGCAGGGTCCTAGGATCAAGCCCTGATCCTAGGGCCCCAAGCCCAGCAGGGAGCCTGCTTCTCCCTCCCCACCCTGGTTCATGCTGTTGCTATCTCTGTCTCTCAAATAAATAAATAAAATCTAAATAAATAAATAAATAAATAATTTTTAGAGACTTAAAAAACAAAAACAAAAAAAAGAAAACCGAAAAGCACCTCCGTACCAGGTGCACACAGAGCAAGAGACTTACAGCCATGATTCATACGGAAGTTCACTGAAGTAGGACGTGCTCCTACAGATTCTATGGAAGCAACCTGTTAACATACGAGCTATTTATGTCACTCAGATAGCATAGCTTATTGGTTTAAAGCACAGGCTCCGGAACCAAACTTCTCAGGTTCAAATCCTCCCTGAGCGACTTATAAGCTGGAATGGAGCCCCTCCTCTGTGTTAAACACTGAGGACAGAGTCCTTGCCCTCACCAAGTTCAATATGAACATCGCCTAAGTACACAAGCAAATCTAAACATATAAACTGAGAAATGTACAAAATGTAATGAAATAAAATATAATTGATTTCATTTAACTTGGGGGTCAGGAAGGGATTCCACAGAGGGAAATGAGATAAAGGCTGAAATCTGAAGACTAAGGAAGGTTTACCAAGCAAAGAGGGGGCGAGGACAGAACATTCGGCCAGGGTGGGGAGAAAGCAGGTGTGAAGGCTTTAAGGGAGCAGAGACCTGACATATTCCAGGACCTGAGAGAAGGACAGCACAGCTGAGCTGCAGTGCGGAGAGACAGAGCCAGAGGCAGGAAGCCACGAGAGCACGCAGTCATGTGAACGACCACAAATACAGTTAAGAAGCTACTCAATAGCTTTAGATCGGGAAATGACAATATATGAACCAACTGTTAAGAGACCATTCTGTGGGGCGCCTGGGTGGCTCAGTGGGTTAAGCCGCTGCCTTCGGCTCGGGTCATGATCTCAGGGTCCTGGGATCAAGTCCCACATTGGGCTCTCTGCTCAGCAGGGAGCCTGCTTCCCTCTCTCTCTGCCTGCCTCTCCATCTACTTGTGATTTCTCTCTGTCAAATAAATACATAAAATCTTAAAAAAAAAAAAAAAAAGAGAGAGACCATTCTGTTCCCTGCGTGGAGGCTGTGGTGAAAGGAAGGAAGAGCAGAGGAAGTGAGGAAGCTGCTTCGGTGAGACACACTGGTTGAGGCCGGTGTAGAAGCACAGAGAGAGAGAAGTAGCTTTTGATTTTTAAAGTATTTTTCTTCTAACAGCTCAAAATCTGTTCCCACCTACATCCTGTCTAACCACATGAACTCTGTGGGAGGCCCCGGCACGGAAGGGCCAGCTGTGCTAACACAAGGAAACAAACCAAATCTGAACCTGGAGCATCTGATTCCTAACCTCGTCACTCTTCTCTAGACCCGCAGGGGCAACTTGGTAGCCACCGGCCACAGAGATCTATTTTTATTTAATTTCTAGTTAATTAAAATTCAATGAAGGTACAAATTCAGCTCCTCAGTCACACCAGCCACATCTCAAGTGCTCAAGAGCTACATGGGCTAACAGCTACCACACTCAGTGCACCCTTGACGAAAGCTGGACAGTGACACACTAGACATATTGCTCTTAACCTTTTCGGGACCACAGCCCTTTAAAACTAGCCCCAGAGAGCCTTATTACATTGCTGGAGGGAATGCAAGCTAGTGCAGCCACTCTGGAAAACAGCATGGAGGTTCCCCAAAACGTTAAAAATAGAGCTACCCTATGACCCAGCAATCGCACTACTGGGTATTTACCCTAAAGATACAAATGTAGTGATCCGAAGGGGCATGTGAAGCCGAATGTTTATAGCAGCAATGTCCACAATAGCCAAACTATGGAAAGAGCCCAGATGTCCATTGATAGATGAACAGGTAAAGAAGATGTGATATAAATATACAATGGAGGGGCGCCTGGGTGGCTCAGTGGGTTAAAGCCTCTGCCTTCAGCTCAGATCATGATCCCAGGGTCCTGGGATCGAGCCCTGCATCAGGCTCTCTGCCCAGCAGGGAGCCTGCCCCCACCCCTTTGTCTGCCTCGCTGCCTACTTGTGATATCTGTCTGTCAAATAAATAAATAAAATCTTTAAAAAATACACACACACACACACACACACAATGGACTATTATGCAGCCATCAAAAACCTAAAATCTTGCCATTTGTAACAATAGGGATAGAACTAGAGTATGTTATGATAAATCAGTCACTTATGATATGATAAATCAGTGAAATCAGTCACTCAAAGAAAGTCAAATACCATACGATTTCACTCATGTGGAATGAGTGGAATAAGAAACAAAACAGAGGATCAGAAGGGAAGGGAGGGAAAAATAAAACAAGATGAAATGAGAGAGGGAGACAAACTGTAAGAGACTCTTAATCATAGGAAACAAACAGGGTTGCTGGAGGGGAGGTGGGGGGATGGGGTCACTGGGTGATGGCCATTAATATAATTAATATAATGAGCACTGGGTGTTCTGTAAGACTGATGAATCACTGAACTCTGCCTCTGAAACTAACAATACACTGTGTGTTAACTGAATTTAAATTTTAAAAAAAGAAAAAACTATCCCCAGAAAATATGCACCACACAAGTACAAACAAACAAAAAATGGCACAGAATTTTAGTGACTTTAAGGGCTCTGTTACCCACAAAACTCACCATCTACATGGATAGTCTGCATTTAATAAGAACAAGTCTGTTTACTTATTAGATTCACTGAGATCTGTTCTTCTAGAAGTGGAAGGTGACCAAGTCTTTGATAAGAAGCAGAGACAGAGAAAGAAACATTTATAGGCCGTGGCCCCAGACGGTACCGAAATATGTTAGGTCTCACAAATTTGCTAAGAAGGACATGAGTGGAATAAAGCACCACAGTCGCATTTACTCTCACGGTCTGGACAGAAGCGGCCTTCAGCGCCTCAGTCAGGATGGAGTGGGAAAGCGGACCGATCAACCGGAGCCTGTTCATCTCCATCGTCAAATCACTGAAAGAGAGAAAAGGTCTCGAGATGGAAACGTCCACTGTACACAGTGTCTGAGCCACTGGTGAAAACAGAGCAAGTCTTCACTAAAACTACTCAGTGGGTTCAGAGCGAATCCAGCCTATACCTGATTATAATGCCTGTGGCTGCAGAGATCCAAGAAGACGGCTGGTGTGGGTCTCTAGTTCCGTCACCGATGACTTTTTTAACGGGTTTACCATTTTCTCCATCATCTTTCCGTTTTCTTTTCTTGCCAATTTTCTCATCAGGCAGTTCAGTTTGGCTTTTTTCTTCAGAAGTTGTCGGCAGGGGGCCGGGGGTGCAGACGGTGGGTTTGATGGGTTCCACACACTGGCACGCCGCTTTGAGTTCCTCTAAAATATCCTAAGGAAATATTGAGACACTTCAGGGGGTTTAGTTCATATTATTTTTACGCCCTTTAAAAATTTTACATCCTGGGGTGCCTGGGTGGCTCAGTGGGTTAAAGCCTCTGCCTTTGGCTCAGGTCATGATCCCAGAGTCCTGGGATCGAGCCCCACATCAGGCCCTCTGCTCAGCGGAGAACCTGCTTCCTCCTCTCTCTCTCTGCCTGCCTCTCTGCCTACTTGTGATCTCTCTCTGTCAAATAAATAAATAAAATCTTTTTTTAAAAATAAATAAATAAATAAAAAATTTACATCTTTATCCCTTTACAAATTAAATGAAATTCACCATCATCAAAAAGCTTTTGGGGCGCCTGGGTGGCTCAGTCGTTAACTGTCTACCTACGGCTCAGGTCCTGATCCCAAGGTCCTGGGATTGAGCCCTGCATTGGGCTCCCTGCTCAGTGGGAAGCCTACTTCTCCCTCTCCCACGCCCCCTGCTTGTGTTCCCTCTCTTGCTGTGTCTCACTCTATCAAATAAATAAAATCTTTAAAAAAAAAAGCTTTTTTGTTGCTTCTAAACACGGCATGGCATTTGAAACAAAAAAGCTCTTAAGTGTCAGGGGCACCTGGGTGGCTCAGTTGGTTAAGCCTCTGCCTTAGGCTTGGGTCATGATCCCAGGGTTCTGGGATTGAGACCCGCCTGCTTGTGCACTTCTCTGTCAAATACATAAATAACATCTTGGGACACCTGGGTGGCTCGGTTGGTCAAAATCCCACAGTCTTGGGATCAAGTCCTGCATGGGCTCCTTGTTCAACAGGGAACCTGCTTCTCCCTGTGCCTGCCTCTCCCTCTGCTTGCGCTCTCTCTCTCTCTGACCAAAAAAAAAGAAAGAAAGAAAGAAAAAATCTTAAATAAATAAAATCTTTTTAAAAAACCAAACTCCTGGGGCGCCTGGGTGGCTCAGTGGGTTAAGCCGCTGCCTTCGGCTCGGGTCATGATCTCAGGGTCCTGGGATCGAGTCCCGCATCGGGCTCTCTGCTCGGCAGGGAGCCTGCTTCCTCCTCTCTCTCTCTGCCTGCCTCTCTGCCTACTTGTGATCTGTCTCTGTCAAATAAATAAATAAAATCTTAAAAAAAAAAAAAAACAAAACCAAACTCCTAAGTTTGTGAAGATTAATGAAAGAGTAATGTAAACAACATGACTACTCTGAACAGTTAACATTTTTTTGAAAATGAGTTTAAAGAGAAAATTTACAGCTTACCATATGAAACCAGTGAATAGACCAAAAAAAAAAAAAAGAGTAACAGAGATTAAAAATCATCAGACTTACTTAAAACAGCTACTCCTCATCAAAGAGGCTCTGACAAGCACATAGATACCAGTGAATTCAGGCATCATGGGCGCATCAGACCAATGCAGCCCTTCAAGCCACTATTAATACAGTGGGTCTTTATCTCTACTTTTGCGTATGGTTTACCAAAACGCAAAAGGTCAAGATTTGCTTCATTTCATAGTCACATAACATTTTTTTCCCTATATTCAAATACCAAGCTATCCGCCCAACTTTTATACTACTTACACTTCCAAAGCACTGATTTCAATGGTAATTAAGAATGCAGTAACAGGGGCACCTGGGCGGCTCAGTCATTAAGCATCCGCCTTAGACTCAGGTCATGATCCCAGGGTCCTGGAATCAAGCCCCACATCGGGCTCCCTGCTCGGCGGGAAGCCTGCTTCTCCCTCTCCCACTCTCCCTGCTTGCATTCCCTCTCTCGCTCTGTCAAATAAATAAAATCTTAAAAAAAAAAAAAAAAAAAGAATGCAGTAACAGAGTTGTGAGGAAATCATCTCAAGGATTATACCTGTTTAAGCGTTGGATGAAGCCAGATCCACAACTGCCTGCTCTCAGAAGTGTGACTGGGTGTCCTCTCAGACTTCCAAATAAATGTGACGGGCCCCAGCATCTCTCGAGGGTATCTGTTTGCCCGATAGAGCAGGACACTACCTTGGCGCCTCCCAGACAGGCAGTGAACTGCCGCGAAAGTCAGTCCTGATGTAAACAAAGACAACACATAACACATCATGATCTCCGGTGCTTAGATGGCTGTGCTATCGCCCGATCGCCACACTGTTTCTTGTTGTCTATCTCCCTGAGGGATGAGGCATTGCTTTTGATCATTGCATAGATCAAATCCTGGCAGACGGTAAGTTCTCAATAAACAGTGAATGAATAATTTGAAGAGGTTTGAGTTTCTGCCTGACTGAAGTCACTCCACCCGAACAACGGCTCTCTCACTTAACACCTGACAACGTTAGAAATGATCTGAAACAACCCCCACTTCTCTAACATTAACACGCTCCTTGGGAACAAGAACTCTCTCTCGCATTTTGATTTATGTTTAAATTCCAAAAAGCTTCCTTGCTAGGGATATGAGTAAATACTCAAAGACTAAAATAGTGCTCAGCTTTGAAACAGGTTTACCTGCATCTATGCTACACATCGGAGAAAGAGCCTTCAGAATGTCTTCCTCTTTGCCCTTCAACTCCAAACAACAGTAGTAGGATAAATCCTGCACAGAGGGAGAGACATAATTAAATACTCAGGAAAGGACATGGGGGAAAACTGTGAGAAGCCAAAGGCCACATCAGAAAAACTTCTACAGGTCCATGACACAGACCAAATTGCTAAAGCTATCATTTCATAAATCAAAATCTGTAATCTGTCTATTCCTAGGACATTAGCAAATATTCTTTTTTTTTTTTTAAGATTTTATTTATTTATTTGACAGACAGAGATCACAACTAGGCAGAGAGGCAGGCAGAGAGAGAGGAGGAAGCAGCTCCCTGCTGAGCAGAGAGCCCGATGCAGGGCTCAATCCCAGGACCCTGGGATCATGACCAGAGCCAAAGGCAGAGGTTTTAACCCACTGAGCCACCCAGGCGCCCCAAATATTCTTAAACCAATCTTAAGCAAAGTCAAAATGAATTTTCATTTAAAATGTTAAGTTACGGTATCCTTGTCAGAAAGAATATCTGTGAGTGCTCCTAGCTGGCTCAAATGCCCATTGTTGGATAAACAGATAAACAAGACGGGAGTATCACATACAACGCAGTACTATTCAGCCTCAAACATGAGGAAATTCCAGCACATGAGACGACATGGCTGAACCTTGAAGACATTATGTTAAGTGAAGTAAGTCAGTCTCAAAAGGATAAATATTGTGAGATTCTTATATGAGGCATCTAGAATGGTCAAATTCCTAGCGACAGAAAGTAAAATGGTGGTTGCTGGGAGCAAGAGGGTGGGCAACGGGGAGTTATTGTTTAACAGGGGTAGTTTCATTTTGAGAAGATGAAAAAGATCTGGAGATGGACAGTGACCATAGGTTACACAACAACGGGACTACCGTTAATGCCACAGAAGTGCGCACTTAAAAATAATTAAAGGGCATGCCTGGCTATCTCACTCTGTAGGGCATGCAACTCTAGATCTCAGGGTTGCAAGTTCAAGCCCCATGTTGGGTGTAAAGATTATTTAAAAACAAAATCTTGGGGCGCCTGCGTGGCTCAGTTGGTTAGGCATCTGCCTTCGGTTCAGGTCATGATCCCAGGTTCCTGGGATCAAGCTCTACATCAGGCTCCTGGCTTGGCAGGAAGCCTGCTTCTCCCTCTCCACTCCCCCTGCTTGTTTTCCCCCTCTTGCTCTGCCTCCCTCTGTCAAATTAAAAAAAAACAAAAACCTTAAAAAAGAAAGTAATTAAAGTGTACAAATTTGATGTCATGTACATTTAACCACAATTTTTTAAAGGTTCTTATATTGATTATTCTGCTATATTGCTCTCCAGATCTTGGTATCAAAGAATCATGTATCAGTGGCTTTCAAAACTTGGTCAAGGCTTCCAATTATGGAATGAACAGGTCACGGGGCTAAAAGGCTCAGCACAGAATACAGTCAATGATACTGTAATAGTGTTGTGTGGTGACAGATGGCAGCTATGCTGTGGTGAGTGTGGCATAACAGAGAGAAACAGAATCACTGTTGTACACCTGTGACTCATTAAGAATAGGAGTGTCAACTACACTCAGATAAAAAAGTTTAAAAAAAAAAAAATCTGGCCAAGGTCATCCTGCCATTGAAAGATCCTCTGCCTAGAGGAGATTTCTAAATATTTCCTGGGAGAGAGAAAGCAATTTGTGAGCAACTGGGATAGGGGAGAGGGACAAGATTAATACTACCACCAGCTCTACAACAAACTGTCCTCTCAAAGAATTTGGAACAAACTTCCCAGCATCCCACTGAATCATAAGCATCCAGAACAGTATTTTGAACATAGCTCTAAGGGCACACAAATATTTGGTGTGGAGCAGTGACTTCTAAATGAATCAGTACTGAAGAAATCTCAAATGTGACTACCAAGACCCTGCAGGACCTGGTTCCTCCTTATTTCTCCCAAACTAACCTCCCCTTCACGTTATCTTCAATCCCACTCTCTTCGTCTTAATCACACCGAATTTATTTCCGTTATTCTGTCTTACCTGACTTCCTCTGCCTCCCCAACTCTCCCACTGTCTTACCCCTTAGGACTGAGCCCAGACATCACTTCCATTTTGTCGAAACAAACCAAAAAAGAAGCGCAGCCGGAAGCACACACCTGAAGGAGGCAGCGGTTTGTCATGGCTCGGTAGCAGGCTCTGTGGCTCTTCACCGTCGGCCTCTCCCCCAGACAGTAGCCCCACTTCTTGACCATGTGAAACCGCTTGGCATGCCAGATGTGAGTCTCCAACCATATGTTCTTCTTTTGTCTACGGTTGAATTCTAGCACCCGGTTTTTGTGGCATCTCCGAGCTTTATGGCATTTATTCTTTGAATGTTCTTTTTTCTGATGTACTGCTTTCTCGGCCTGCGGTTTCAAGGACAGAGGCAGATCCTACTTTGTAACACTCTCAAAACAAAGTTATGTGTGAGGAATTCAAACGACTAGCTTTAGATTAGGTAGACTCCATTAGTACGCTTAATTTTTTTTTAAAGATTTTATTTGAGAGAGACAGAGCACAAGGAGGGGTAGGAGCAGAGGAAGAGGGGGAAACAGACTCCCCGCTGAGCAGGGCACCCAACACGGGGCTCGATTCCAGGACCTGGAGATTATGACTTAAACCGAAGGCAGATGCTTAATCCACTGAGCCACCCAGGCACCCCAGTATGCTTATTTTTTTAACTTGGTTATCTCTCCAAAGAGCAGAAGGGGAGGCAACAGAATGAAGACCTCAGAGATAAGCAAACTTAGAGAGGAAGCCCAGTCCTATCACTAACTGGGCAAGCTTCGTGGACTATGAGGATTAGAATATTTATAAAAGGCTCCACACAATAACATAAGCTTACTGTGGCTATTCATATGAGAGAGCAAGACAACAGTCAGATGCTAGCTTTTTTGTTATTGGTTTTTTAACCTCTGAGATTAGAACGAAACTCAAAACATAGGATGAAATACATCAAGCGAGGAAAACCTATATATTTCACCTAGGTCCCGAGAGACAAATGGCAAACCTGATCACTAGGAAACAAACCTTATATTATGTCTAGAAAGCACAAAATCCCTGTTCACTTTTCACTCTTAATCTCCTTCATAGCTGAGCAAAACTTTTAGGCGGGGGGAAACAAGCCCCAAAACTCTTCCCCTTTAGTTTACGGGCCCCTAAGGATAAAGAGTTTATGTTGATGAACTCTAACCCCACCACCAGAATAATACCAGTTCAGAGAAGGTGCTCCATGGAGAACTTCTGAATCAACTAGCAGAGACATGGGTAGCCTAGACATCTGACAATGCCCAACTCAAGGATTTTGGTAAAGCCAAAAACAACTAGACTTGAATGACAATTAAACCCTAGTGTCAAGTTTTCGATGTTGAAAAAGTCAAAAGGCAAATACCAGGCACTAATGCTTTTTTCCTTAACCTTCCAACTTTGAGCTGGCCACACCCCCAAAATACAGAATTAAAATCGCTTATTTGGTAAGGTTAAGATTTTATTTTAAATCTGGCAAGGGACCATCAACTATTTAATGCCATTAAAAGAAAGCGCTTCCAACCTGAAACTAAAAAAAAAAAAGAAAGGGCTTCCAAATACTATGTGTAATATCCAAATGCCCGCTAATTAGATAGCAAGGAGTGGTGGGAGGAACCATGATTAAATCAAAATATGCAAAATGAGCATTTTGCTTTTTTCATTTTAATTCTATTAGGTTAACAGTTCTCAATTTCTTTTAGGAACTACTAACTGAAACATTTACACTAAGTGAAACTCCTACCTCTTTCTGGGCAATCTCCCGCAACCGCCTGGGAAGGCGCTTGACGTTGTGGCTCATGGCTCTCCGTCTCATGTGCCGGGGCAGGGTCTGGAAAACCAGCGAATTAGAAGACTTCTGGGTCACTGCTTTCAACATAGCACTGATTTCCGCAGCTCGGGCTTGAGCAAAAGTAGAAGCTGTCGACAAAACCAGCACCATCAATAAAGATTAAGTCTCAAATCCGTACTTCTGGTAGATCTCAGAAGGAAGCGAGAGCTAAAGTCTGTGGGCTTACAACTCACCCACCACCTGAACCCCCAATTAGATTAATACCAAGGGTGGTTATTTCTGTATTAAAGATTATTAAACTATTCTGTTTCAACTTCTTTTCTACCAGGATTCAGTGTTACTTTTCTAATCAGATAAAAAGTTTAAAGCAAGTTTACAAAGAATTTCTTAAAACAGAGGCCTACAGGCAATATAATCTCAGCCATTTTTAAGGACAACAATCCCATAAGAAAACAAAGAAAAAGCAAGATTTTAACAATGGTTGTGACTTCAAGGGCTTTTTATATATATATATATATTTTCTGCTTTTTCCAAATATGTACCCATAACTATTACTACTTTTCCTTCTAGAAAAACAGAAATTTTTTGGATGTAAACAGGAGGCACAGAGGTTAGAAGACACACCTAAGAATACAGGGTTGGGGGATCGCAGAAGCGAGAGGAGACACGGTCTAAAGGGCCTGGAGGTCTTATCCTAGGACTGTGTTAAATTTGGTTTCATCTTTGGAAAATGGCTGCTGAGACGCAGAGATGGCATTTTATATTTTAAAAACGGGTAGGGGAAGGGAAAAGAAGATTTTAAGGCAAAAAGGAAGAGTTCACAGATATGGACTTATAAGAAGACAAGTAAGAGGGAAAAGAGAGACTGAAGAGAGGAGAACAATCAGGTTCGGGGAAGCTACAGCCAAAGTCTAGGCCAGAGGCGAGAAGGAAGGAGGAGAGGGGAGATGGGGAGGCAGGGCCAAGACAGATACTGAAATCTGGCTTTATCAGAAACCGAGAGCTCATCGTATAATCAAACTTCACTTCTTCACAAACACCTACCAGTTATATACTTGGGAATTTCCTGAGACATGCCCTCGGGACCTGCTTTCCAACCTCCCTTCTTTTTAAACATGATTTTGGAGGAAGACTGCTCCTTCACATCAGGATCCATGGGGGAGTGGTGGGTCATTTTGGTTTGCCGCTGTCGTGAAGTTCCGGGGAAAGGCTCTGATTTATTTTCAAAAAGAAAACAGAAAGAAATAGGTCAGCCTTACCAGGGATCTGCATTACAGTAGAGAACATTCACTAAGTGGCAACACTAATCATGTTTTTAATCCTACAACCACCCTGTAAGGAGGTTATTACTATCTTCCCTTTAAAGAGGTGGCAATCTCAGAGAGTGAGATGATTGAATTACCTTGCCCAAGGTGACACTGCTAGCGGGCCTCACACTGGCTAATGTTGTCGGCATGACAAATTAACCTTGCATATAACTGATAAAAGGGACCGTTTCTCCAAACAGTACAAAATAGATTTTTAAATCTCAGCTCTCTTAAATGCTACAATTTATATAATTTTGCATATTTAGTCTTTTATCATAATTCTCTGGCACACTCAAGTTGGGAGCCCGTGCTAAATTAAAGAAAGAAATGAAAGCAAAGTCTCTATACAAATGTCTGGGCGATGAAACCACTGACTTTGAGATAACATTGAATCACTGTCTGTAAATGGAGGGAGAGCTCAATAGAGAATTTTATGGTGTTCCAGCTTACTTCCATTATAGTTTTAATTATTACGCCCTTGTACACCATGAAACGTCTTACAAAGTTTGTCGCTAGGAGGTTTAAATGAGATAGTATGTGTTAAGGCTTCTGACATGGCATAGTAGGCATCAACTATTGGATCCGAATCTCAATTTTTGAACATGTGTCTAAAACTCAGTTAATCAGACCCAATCCATGCTCTTCTTTGAAGTGTCCCCATAAAGTTCTTAGTCACCTGCTTGCTGTCTTTCCAAACTGGCATTTTCCACTGCTACCCAAAGAATAACTATTACCTTCATATCATAAGGTTCTAAAATCAGCCCATAAATTAAACGCATATAAAATAAACACACTGTGCCTCTTTTAGAAAATAAAATAGAGTGAATTTTTTTAAAGATTTTATTTAATTATTTGTCAGAGAGAGAGAGTACAAGCATAAGCAGGGGGAGAAGCAGAGGGAGAGGAAGAAGCAAGCTCCCCACTGAACAGGGAGCCCTATGCTGGGCTCCATCCCAGACCCTGGGATTATGACCTGAGCCGAAGATAGATGCTTAGACTGAGCCACCCAGGTGCCCCGAAAATAGTGTGCTTTAATAGTAATTGTGTTGAGGCAGAATTATAACCTACCCACTCTAATACAGCCAATTATATTCCCAGCAGTTATGTACTATAAAGTCACAAAGAACATTGAATTAGCAAATACTGAACCACTGTTCCTAGAGGAAATACATACACACACATATCACACTGACTGCAATCTCACACCATAAAAACAACTCATCCTGGTACATTCTGTTTCCTTTATTTACAAAGGAAAAAAGAGATTCAGAAGTGCTAAGTGATCTGCTGGAACTCAATCCCCAGTGGGAGACAGAGCTCCCTGGGCTCTGCTGCGAAACCCTGCTAGTGTCCCCCATCTGGTCATCTCTGTTAGAAAGCAGAAGCAAAAAAAAAAGAAAGCAGAAGCAAGAACAGAGTCAGGAATCTCAGCTAAGAACGTCCATGTGGAGTGACTCAAATTTCTCCCCTTCCTTCACAAGTCCACGAATGACCACCAAAGTACTGTAAGTATTAATTTGGGGGTTACAAATCAACTTATTTGCAAATACAAAATGTGCGAATAATGAGGGTCAACTGTATCTGTTTTTAATGCAGGTTATTCACTATTTTAAAAAACCTATCAAAAAGAACTGACAAAGGGCGCCTGGGTGGCTCAGTTGGTTAGGCGTCTGCCTTCAGCTCAGGTCACGATCTCAGAGTCCTGGGATCGAGCCCCAAGTCGGGCTCCCTGTCCAGTGGGGAGTCTGCTTCTCCCTCTCCCTTTGCCCCTCCCCCTGCTTATGCATATACTCAGGCTCACGTGCACTCTCTCTCTCTCTCTCTCAAGTAAATAAAATAAAAGTCTTAAAAAGAAAGCATTTTTATCCAAACAGAGTGGAGAAAGTACTGTGTATCTTACCTTGTTTTTGAGCTTGGTGGAAAGGTCTTCCACCTCCATTATGGTACTTTGTGCCCCTATCGGCCACAAAGCCAGAAGATAAAGTCACATTAGTGGGCTGGTTCCTCATTTTCTTAGCATGTTTTCTTTCTTTTGCATTAGACATTTCTGGAAAGAAAGTAATAAATTTAGTACAGGCACAGGGAACTTCCATACAAAAATAGAAATATATGTAGTAAACAAAAATTCATGTACAAAATCTGTTTCTTCACTATAATGAATCTTTACTTATAGGTGGGCTGATGAGATCAAAATGTTATCACGATACTGATCCACAGAAGATGCATCACCAGGGGCACCTCTAGGAGAGCCATGAATGGTATTAACACCAAAAAACCAATTCAACAGGAAAAAAATAAGTCTACTGATGGAAGAGACCATTATTAGTATATTCCAGAATGTATCGCCAGATAATTCAATCACATCCCAATGCTGACACTGCACAAAGTCTACTGAAAGAATGAAAAATGAGTTATGAGAGAAGATTCCTCTGCCAAGGCAAAAAACTCTTAGTTGAAACAAGAGCCACCTGAATCATGGATCTAGACTACTCGCTATTCTGATATGATGCCCTCTACAAACACATAAATTACTGATGTTTTCATTTCTGCCACTGAGACAAGGCCAGCTGTACCTGTAATTCATAATAGCCAAAAGATTTCAATTTAAAACAAGGATAAAGGACAAAATCCTCCAGTAGCCTCATGGATTTACTCAGTAGTTCTCAACTCTCAAACTCAACAGCCCTCTTTTTCTTTCTGTTTTCCGGTTTGTTTATTTATTTATTTGAGAGACAGAAAGAGCAGTGGGGAACAGAAGACGCAGAGAGGGACGCCTGGGTGGCTCAGTCAGTTAAGCCACTGCCTTCAGCTCAGGTCATGATCCCGGGGTCCAGGGATCGAGTCCTGCATCAGGCTCGGCAGGGAGCCTGCTTCTCTCTGCCTCTGCCTGCCACTCTGCCTGCTTGTGCATGCACTCTCGCTTTCTCTGACAAATAAATAAATAAACTCTTTAAAAAAAAAAAAAAAAAAGAACAGGGAGAGAGAGTCTTGGGCAGACTCCACACTAAGCATGGAGTCCGACATGGGGCTCAACTTCATGACCAAGATCATAACCTGAGCCGATATCAAGAGTCAAACCCTTTAACCAACTGAGCCACCCGGGCGCTCCTCCCTCTTCTTTCCTGAATGGCCTGAAACATCTGTTTTCTATTTTGAAATTAAATTCATTAATAACATAACCTACTAGTCATCTAACTTTTAACAATATATACCCTACAATATGTGGCCTAACTATAATGTAAAGGAGAACTAAAAAGTAATTTTAATAAAATAGCGTGTACCTTCTGCATGTAACTATGTCACCTCTACTGGGTGACCTTATGTAATAGGGAGATAGTCTGAACTCAGGGGTATAATCACAACAAAGGCCCCAGTACAGGCACTGCTGCAACCTGTAGAGCTGGAGAAGAGGCCTGGAAGCCCCCATGCCATAGTCATTAACTCTTTTCTTACTGACTATAGGGAATCTGAAGAGTCCGGCATGAAGGAAGGAAGCTCGGAGTAGCAGAGCCAAGCCGTTCTCAAAGCATTTCGATATTTTAACACTAGTCTTTACTGGTACCTATACATGGAATTACCACGAATGCAACAGCTACAAAGGCAAAGTAATATAGGTGGGTTGTACCAGAGCCTCAAAGAGAAGGCAGCAATGTCACTGTCGACATAGCTTTCCAAACTAGTGAACATCCCTTGCTAAAGCAGCAAAAGGAAGAGAGGTGGAAGTACAGCCTTGTTTAGATTTACTGCACTCCAAGAAAGTTCAGGGTCTATTAAAACCATGTAACCGATATTTTGTACTTTTATGTAAAACAGGTACTGGGCTACTTACTGTGGGACTTCCCTGCACATGCCAGCATGTCTAACATCCCTGGTCCCTGCCCGAGAAATGCCACCAGTGTTACCCCACTCGTTATGCCAACCAAAAACACCTGCAAAAACTAACAGACTGCCACATCAAGACATGCACCACTCCCACCGAATGCCACTGCATTAACTGCCACTCATTCACTTACCTCCTTCCCAATGCAGGGCTTCATTCAAAACTAAAAGTAACCAGTGTTGTGTAGTATTTAAGAACCCTTCCTTCGGAGTTAGAAAAATCTGGATCAAATATGTTCCTTAACACTTTCTAGTTACATAATCTTAGGAAAGTTACTTTCCCTCTTTGAGCCTCAGTCCTCTTCTCTATAAATGGGAATCATCACAACGTTGCTGTGAGAATAAGGTAATGTACATAACATACTGAGCATGGCACTTTGCAAAAACTAAGGGCTTCATTTACGGTAGCTATTACTCTCAAACAGAGGAGAGATAAAACTGAGCAGGCCCAGGGAGGCCAGACCGAAATTACAAAGATTATGTCATTTCACTTTCACCTAAATGAAAGACAAGTACATGTACACCCAAAACCATCTCTCAAATTTAAAAAAATATATAGGAAGCAAATGAAGTTCTGCAGAACCAATCAGCTAGTAAATGACATGGTCAGATCAGTCTGCATTAAGAACCATTCAGAATGATTTCACAAAACAATTTCATTCAGCTACTATTATCTGCTTGAATCAGAACTTACCCAGCAAGACAGAGCACACTGCCAGGGAAGTATGCTACTGATTCAATCTGGATTTGAATCTACTGAGCACTAAAACAGGCCAGGAGGAGGCTGGGACCCAGGGACTGGGGTAAGCTCTGATACCAGACTGAAAAACTAGCAGTGGTCCTCAAACTGTTCCAACAGTAGAAGAGAATGACTACAGATTATATCCTTATGAGGTCTAAAGATTTTGCTTAAAAATAGCTTCCAGAAGAAATTTTAACTCCTATCTGGACAATCAGGTGAGTTTTATATCTATTCCTAACATTCAGTTTGTGTGTTTCCACAGTTACTCCTTTAGCTTTAATGAGCACTAAGTATATGCCAGTATTTACAAATGTGTTACATGATAATTGGACATATCATGTTTTCTCACACCACTTACTATCACCTGGTTGATTTCTCCTAGATCTAAAAAGTTGGTGATTTGGACTGATATAAAATCTGCCTTAAGAATACAAGTATCTGGGGCACATGGGTGGCTCGGGGGTTAAAGCCTCTGCCTTTGGCTCCAGGTGATTCCAGGGTCCTGGGATCAAGTCCTACATCGGGCTCTCTGCTCAGTAGGGAGCCTGCTTCCTCCTCTCTCTCTCTGCTGCGGGCTTCTCTGCCTACTTGTGATCTCCGTCTGTCAAATAAATAAGTAAATAAAATCTTAAAAAGAAAAAAAAAAAAGAATACAGGTACCTTTGGGGTGCCGGGGTGGCTCAGTGGGTTGCCAGGATCTTGGGGTGCCAGGATCTCAGGGTCCCGGCATCAAACCCCACATCGGGTTCCCTGCTTACTTCCCTCTCTCTGTCTGCCTGCCTCTCTGCCTACTTGTGATCTCTCTCTCTGTCAAATAAATAAATAAAATCTTTGGAAAAAAAAAGAAAAGAAAAGAAAAGAATATGGGTATCTTGGGGCACTTGGGTGGCCCAGTTGGTTAAGTGTCTAATTCTTGGTTTCAGCTCAGGTCATGATCTCAGGATTGTGGGATCAAGCCCCCATCTCGCTCCATACTCAGTGTGGAGTCTGCTTGTCCCTCTCCCTCTGCTCCCTGCCCCCACTTACACACAAACACTCGCGCGCGCTCTCTCTCTCTCTCAAATAAATAAATAAATATCTTATTTTAAAAAAAGGAATACAGGGACACCTGTGTGGCTCAGTGGGTTAAGCCTCTGCCTTTGGCTCAGGTCACGATCTCAGGGTCTTGGGATTGAGCCCCACATCCGGCTCTCTGCTTAGCAGGGAGCCTGCTTCCCTCTCTCTCTGCCTGCCTCTCTGCCTACTTGTGATCTCTATCTCTCTCAAATAAATAAAATCTTAAGCACTGAGGTAGTGCCATCATCATGCAATGGAAAGAGCACAGGGTTTAAAAAAAAAAATACAGGTATCTCGTTTCACAAGAAATATTTTACACAAGTTAAATTATTTGTCATACCCCAAGAGAGCTTCTTATTTAAAAAATCATATGGTGAATTATTTTGTATTTAAAAGCACCTCCTAATTGTCCAGTTTAATCAAATTTAACAACCTTTTGGTATCTATCCTGTGATTATTAGTTTCAGGCTGTGTGTATACAAAAGTAGCATAAGGTTGTGGCTTCTTTCCTTACAGAATTTGGTTGTCTTAAACAGCTAACCTTTATGGAAAACTGTGTTAAGTGTTAAGCACTATTCTACATGTCTTACTCATTCAATTCTCAAGACTCCATAAGACAGAGTCTTATAAATGAAGAAACTGAAGCACAGAGAGGTAACATAACCTCACCCAGGCCAATAAGATTGTAAGTGTGCTGGGAGTCAAACCAGGCAGTCTCGCTCTAGTCACTACTTTTAAAACCCAAAACAATTAGGAAAAAAAGACTACAACATTAAAAGACCAAATTTTGCAGTGTGGTACAATAGGAAACTGAGTAAGAAGGAAAAATGTGGATCCACGGGAAAAGTCAATGAGAAAATAGGATTTTAGGGGGTTGGAATTTGGATAGGGAAGAAAGAGTATTCAGGAATCTTCTGTGTGATTTCTGGAGCGAGGGCTCTGAATGTCTTGAGTAGGATGAGACAGTAGGAGGGGTAACACTGAGCAGGCCAGGGAAACCATACTGGAAGTTCTATTTTATTCCATGCTTGAAGCCCCAAACCAATGAAAAAGCTCTGAAGGCTCTTGAGCAGGAAGTAAGAAAACCAAACCTTTGCAGTATGTAGGACAAAGGAGAAGGAATAACAAGGACTTTCTTAACATTACGTTTAGAAGCAGGGCAGGACAGGAATCTTAACCTGTCTTTTCCACTGTTGTCCCTCCAGCTCCAAGCAATGTGCCTTGCACAAAGCAGGGCCCAGTATGTATTTGTTGAATGTAAACCTGCACGCATAAATGGAGTGGAGCGTGCTTATGATGCTTTATTAACAGAATAAGAAATACCTGGCCAAGTACCACGCCTTCTGACACGGCATGACTATCTGCCAAGAGACCAGCCTATCTTCCTTTTTGAAATCAGACCCCAGTCACTCGGGATCGGTTCAGATCTAAGGAGAATGCGCAGAGCCCCTGCAAAGCTGGAGGAGCCCCCAGGAATGGGAACATGGGAGGGGCGGACGGTGGACGACGCCCAGATCTCAGCGCGGTCCCCTTAATGACTCAACTCATTCCTTCAGAGAGCCTGGCAGGACAGGGGCGCAAGCCCATTCCAAGGGCGGCGTCCGCCCGGCGGGACAATACGGAGAAATGACAAACGCAGGGGGCTTGAGCTCCGGGGCCGAAGGAGGCGCGGGGCGGCAAGGCGGGCCCAGGCGCAGGCTGCCAGTGGTCAGGGGGGGTCTGAGGGAAAACTGGGAGGAGAGCTGGGCCGGTGCGCGGGCCGTCGCACACTCCCCCCAAACTCGCGGACCCTGAGGCACACCAGCCCCGCACGACCTACCTGCCAGAAGCTCTGAGGGAGAAATCCAGGGCTCCCCAGGTCAGAATGACAAGGATCTGCGACAGTCCCGTCCGAGGAGACGTGTGCGGCGAGCAATCTGCATAGCGCATGCGCCAGTGCACCCGCGGCCTCCACGTGGCCGGGAACCTGGCTGAGACTACAACTCCCAGAATGCCGAGCGAACTTGCTCCGGGAGAAGAGTTACTGCGGGGACTGGCCACTGGGCTGGTTAGTCCTGGCGAGACGCTACTGGAGGCGGTGTACGGGTTTGTTCTCTTGGAGGGACGGACAGCAAGCTAAAAGGGTTAGCCATGGCGTCTCTGATAAGAAAGGTGATCAGCACTGCGAAAGCCCCAGGGGCCATTGGTCCTTACAGGTAACGAGACGTGTGGGAGCGCGGATGCACTCTGGGCATGTGGGGTCGGGGGTCCGGAGCGACGGCCACTCCGGGCCAGAGTTGGCGCGGGCCTCGGGCTTCATCCGGTCTAACCTAGCTCGAACTCGCTGAACCCGGGAAACAACTCAGGAAAGAGGCAGCGCACCTGGAGATCCGTAGAGCGGGAGCCTGTGCTCCCAGGGACTCTGTCCCGGACCTGGAGGGCCAGAGCGCTTCGCCGGCCATAAGCTGTCAGGTTTTGAATTTTTTTTTTTCCGGTAACCATTTTATCGAGATATAATTCACATACCCATAAAACTCATACCTTTAAAGGGTACGGTTCAGTGATTTTTAAAAATTCTACTGACAAAGTAGTGCAACCATCACTATATAATCTCTGAATATTTTAATCGCCTCCAAAAAAACAAACAAAAAAGCCCATATCCATTAGCAGTCACTCCCCAGTCTTTTCCCCTAACCCCTGGCAACCGCTAATCTATTTTCAGTTTCTGTGAATTTGCCTGTTCTGGACTTCTTGTGTAAATGACTACAACATGTGGGCTTTATGATTACAGCTTCCATTTTAGCATCATATTTGGTCTAACCCTCTCAAAAGGAGTAAATTCGGGTGCCTGGTTGGCTCAGTGGGTTAAGCCGCTGCCTTCGGCTCAGGTCATGATCTCAGGGTCCTGGGATCGAGTCCCCTATCGGGCTCTCTGCTCGGCAGGGAGCCTGCTTCCTCCTCTTTCTCTGTGCCTGCCTCTCTGCCTACTTGTGATCTCTGTCAAATAAATAAATAAAATCTTAAAAAAAAAAAAAAAAGAGTAAATTCCATGAGCAGATGCGGGTGTCCATCTGGAGAGAGCTGAATTCTTTTCACAGAAATGCTTAGCAAATACATGCCCATCTACCGAAGGCACTTTTTTTTTTTACGACCGATACTGAAATGCATTGGGATGTTTATGAATTCGTTGCCCATGCTCATTTCCCACTAATAAAGTCAAATACAAATCACACCAAAAGTCGTTTGCTAAGATTGCCTTGACATGCTCTAGCTAACTATATGTATACTGGCCAGAAACCCTACCTTGTGTACATGCATTTCCACTTGTCAGAAGTGCTGCAAATATAAAAAGGTTAATTTCTTTTTTTAAAAAATCCCTCTTTTTTTCCTTAAAACGTCTCAGCCTTAAAACAATTAGATCCTATCCTATGCCTTCTTGGAGACGTTTTTCCCTTAATGTAATTTTTGTTATTTTAAATTCTTCGCTAAAGTATACCGTGTAAACCTTTTCTCATTTTTCCTTTTTAAAATATAGTGTGTGTTCACTATTAAAAGAACCACAGATGGAAAACTTCTACAACTTAAACACTTCAGCTATGATAGGCATATATTGAGCACCTACTATAGGCCAGGCACTGCAGAAGCTACAAAAAAATGTGTAAGAATTAAAGCAGTGTGAAAGATACTCAGGCATGTGGGGAAAGAAAAAGAAACATTTTCATTTGGTGCATGCATCATGACAACTAACCTCCTTCTTCTCTGAGCCCCATCTTCCTTTTTGCAAAAAGATAACTCAACCTGAAAGTGAACTTGTCCAAGGTCAGATAGTTCATAAGTGGCAGAGCTTGATTTGAACAAGCCCCAGCTCCCTCTTCTGTACCACATTGCTGTGAGAAATGACACTTAGAGGTGCAGAACAATAATTATTATAGCAGGGTTAGAAACAAAATGCAATGGAAGTAAAGGGTTGGTGAGTGAGGGATGGGAAAAGAGAAGAAAGAAATTCATGGAACTTGGGCAGAGGAAGAAAAAGATCTAGGAGGGCTCCTGCAAGAGGTAGTCCTTGAGCTGGGTTTTGAAGGTTCTGTTTGCCATCTGTATAGTACTGTTGTAAATGATTTTTAAATTACTTTGTTAAGGAATTAAGCGGGAAGTCAGAGGGAAGGACATGAGGCATAGTCGTAGAAGACTACATGGCATAAAGATATTTTGGAGGAAATTTTAGTAATCCAACTACGACTTCTCTCTTTTTTTTTTTTTTTCCCATTTGCCAAATCTGTGTACCACCTGTATCATAATTTACTTAGCATTTTTATTTAAGCAGGCTCACTTTAACAAAGTTAAAAAGGAAATTTTACAGCAGTACTCTAAATAGAAGACAACCCAGTGGAAGGTAACAGAAAAAAAAAATAAGCTCAATTAAATAAAAAGCATAATTAAATCCTAGGAAGCTGCTGCAGTTGGCTCAGAACCCGAGGCCAGCTCTCTTTGTTAAAAGTGATATATTTCTTTTTTTTCTAAAATTGATCTCTTTTCTCCTTGATGTAATCAGAGGATTGATGTCATAATTGTTAACATTTACTGATGCTCTCTGAGCACAAGGCACTGTTCTAGGTGCTTTAATGCTTTATGTGCACAGTTATTGTGACAGTACTTATTTTTCAGATGAAGAAACTGATAGACACATGGTTAAATAAGTAGCCCAAGGTCAACCACCAAGATGGGCTGTGACAGAATTTGACCTTAGGCAGAGCTCTAGAGCTCAATCTTCATCAGTTAGTTTGTTGTCTCCTACCACGGGGGAACTCAAAGAGGATTAAAAAAAGAATCCTTTCCTTACTGTGATTCAGTTTGCGTGTGACCTATACTTTGGGAAACCCTGGTTCAGAGTTGGACTTTGACTCTGAATTGCTGTTTTGTCTCCTGCTAAAAATTAGCTTTTAGCAAAGTCTGGATTGTGATCCTTCCCAACTCTAACCTGGAGAGTAGAAACTTTATTTTGTAGGCACTGAAGAGCCTTCAAATGTTTTTGAAGAGGAAGTGACATGATCACTTTTCTTTTCGAGTACTCTGATAATTACTTGGGAAGGACATTAAGACTAGTTCAGGGGGTATTACAATAAAAGTAAAAAATCAGTAATCTTTTTCCTCCTCTGCCTGGTCCCTCTTCCTCCATTACCCACTGGTTTTACTTCAGAGCAAAAACAACCCTTACCAGAAACAAACACAAAGTGATTATAGAGCCTGGAGCATAGACCTTCCTCAAGTGTGTACTTTGTTCAGGAAAGCAAGCATAACAGCAATATTCCTGATTGACCTGACGTCAGCTAACTTTATAAAGCTGCAAGGGGAAAAAAAAGGAATCAAATGAATATACCAGTGTAATTAAAGACAAAACATTAACCAGCTTCACTATGGGGGGACTTCCTAGGACGTTGTCCTCTTGTGCTTTTTTCTACCCAGAGATCATACAAGGCCACTAAAAATGGTGCTAATATTCAATATTTTATCTTGAAGAAAACCACACTCCAACTAACTAGCATATCCTCATAAAGTTAATTGGACATATTTGAAGAACAATTTGGAAACCAATTTTTGTGCATGAAGTTGGTAGTGAGCACGGTTTGAAAATTCTGGTCTTCAGGAAGAATTCAAATGTGTTGAACCTCCGGTCCCTGGCCTTGTGACAGACAGGGTGTTGTCACCAATTAGCTAATCAGCTCAGCACATTTCACTTTTCAAATCAGGACGGAACCTTGAGAGATTTCAACATCACATTGCCTGGCTTTCCATTTTGCCAACACACCACCCAAATAGTCGTGAAATTTGGAAATGATAGTCCAGGTGGCATAGATTATAGTATGAGAATTATTACTAAGATGCTTTCGAAAGTGTTATTACCCTTTGACCTGGAAATGGAACAGTAGACTTTTAAATGTTTTAGAGTCTAATGACTTGTCTATGGATAGTAGGATGCTATGATCAGAGGGTCAGCTATTTAATTACCTTTGTGAACGATCTCTTTACTAATCTGTAAGAGATTAACTCACATAGGTCAAATAGTCTTAGACGTCTATTAATTTTCTAAGAATAAATGAACTCCTTTTTACTATCACAAATTTTTTGACCAATGGTAATGTATATGGGCTTAATCTATGTTTCATATATGGGGAGAGCTAAAGTTACTTTTGCAAAGGGTCTAGGGTAGCCTCGTTCTACACAGGACAGTTAATAAGAAACCTTGTTAGCTGATGATACTTTTCAACCTGAGGAAAGCTTACACATTAACAGATTCAGTAGTTATCTGTTTCTGGGCCAGGGTGAAAGCCAGATAGTTGAGAAGAATTTCTAGACTTTCTAAATCTTGTTACCAAATTTAAATCTACCCTCTTCCATGCTTCAAAGCCCACACAGTAAGCCAGTAGGTCCTGCTAAAAAGATTCTTTACTGACAGTCAAAGTCATTTAAGCTAGTAAGTCATTAGCAAAACATCAACAAGAAGGTATTGTGTGCCCATTATGTGCAAGGAGTCACCTGGGCCCTGTGCAGCTGGAGAAAGTGGGACACAGCTCTCGTAGTCCGGGAGTTTACAGTCTGGCATACCCCAGAGATAAGACTGAGCGATGCTGTGAGGCAGGATCCTGCACGTGGTATAGGAAAAGCTCCTCTGAGGTTTAGATGAAAAAAAGGCTTAGTTACCTGCCCAGGGAAAATGTATGTGTGATGGTTTTCAGTGTAGTTTTGTTTACAATAGCAAAATACTGGAATCAAAAGTAACTAGTTAAAGTATGTCCATATGGTGAAATACTACTCAACGGTTAAAAGAGTAAGGATGTATTCTATATACAGTTATGGGAAGATCGTGATATACTGTTGAGCAAAAAAAGCAAAATGTAGAGAACAGTTTAATACACTTCATGTTGTATTTTAAAAAGAGCTTAGTATACTACATATGCAAACAGGAAGAAGATAAATATATTCATTTTTATTTGCATATAAATGAAGAAACTTTGGAAGACTCTGTCAAGAAGGGCACTGGTTATCTGTAGGGACTGGAAATGAAGCAGGAAGAAGATAAGGAAAGAAGGGAGGAGATTTTTCACTGAGATTCTTTGAATAGTTTCTAGATTTTTTAACCATGTGAATGTTATCTTCTTCAAAAAATTTAAAAAATTTAGAGGGGCCCCTGGCTGGCTCAGTTGATAAACTCTTGATCTCAGAGTTACAGGTGCAAGCCCCACATCGGGCACAGAGCTTACATACATCCAAACATACATAAATGCCATTGTTTAAATTATAAAGAAAAAAAAATATGCTCAGGAAAATCAGGGGAAACATCATGAAATAAAAGAAAGCTTGGAGCATATTGGAAAACACCATAGGGAACTAGAAGATTAGAAATGAGGATGTAATATAAGAAATATAAAATTAGAAATGAGGAGATGCTGTTTCTAGATAAGCATGGAAATGGTACAACATATTTTACTTCTGAATTTAAACTGCTACTAAGGTTTCTTTATCAAATTTTAGAAATGGTGGTACTTACTACCACTGAATTGTGTACCTAAAAATCGTTAAAGTGGTAAATACCTTTTACCACAGCTAAAAAGAGAGAGGATTTCTTTATCCAAAAAGTTTTAAAAAAAATTGAAGTTGATGTGTTTGGTTCTTTTTCAGGTCTCAGTGTGGCTTATTCTGTTTCTTGTTATTTCATCCTAATTCTGAAATCTAGTGTCCTCATTACACAAGTCATTTCCAAAAGCAAGCACTTGGCAGAAATGAAGTGTGTACCCTTGCAGATGAATCTTGTTGAGAATAATTACTTATTTTCTTAAGGTGCTCTTGGCATTGTGTTTTTGTTGTTGTTTCACAGTTCTACTGAAGTATGTTACATTAAAATTCACCTTTTTTAAAAAAATTCTCTCATTTTTAAGTGTAGAGTTCCATGAGTTTTTATAGGTGTCTGGACTCATGTACCTGCCACCACAGGCAAATTTCAGCACATTTCCATCACCCCCAAAAAATTCTCTCATACCATACATTTGTGGCCAATCCCCACTGGTTTAGGAAGCCACTAATCTACTTTCTGCTGCTGTTCTGTCTTTTCTGGAATTTCATGGAAGTGGAATAAAATACTATATAGCCATTGGTTGGATATCTCTGGATTTTTAAAAATTTTTTGTTTTTCTTTTTTGCTTTTGTGAATAGTGCTGTTCTGAACATTCCATAGAAGGTCTTTGGACATATATTTTCATTTATTTTGGGTAGTTGCCTAGGAAAGAAATTGCTGGGTTGCAGGTTAAGTATATGTTTAAGTTTTTAAGAAATTTGCCAAACTGTTTTCCAAAGTGTGTACTGTTTTGCATTCTCACCAGCAATGTATAGGGTTCTGGTTGCTTCCCATCTTCACCAGTACTTACTACTACCAGTGACCTCTACTTGTGGATAGTGGTATCTATTATGGTTTTGTACTACATTTTTCAAGTGAGTAAAAATGTTGAACTCCCTAGCTCTTCATGTGTCTTCTTTTATGAAATATCTTTTCAAATCACTTGCCTATTTTTTTACTGGGTTATCTTCTCTTACTGTATTATAGGAGTTCTTTATATATTCTGGATACAAGTTCTTTGTTGGATATATGTTTTGCAAATCTTTTCTCCCAATCTGTGACTTCTATTTTCACTTTCTTAAAGATCTCTTTCAAAAAGCAAGTCTTTTTAATTTTAATGAAGTCCAATTATTAATTATTTTATTTGACATTTTGTGCTTTATGTGTCTTAGCAAAGAAATCTTTGAGCATTGAATTTCATATTTTGTATCTTATACATACACCCAGTCTCTCTTTATTGCAGTCAAGCCGTGTTAGTCGACAGGACCATTTACATTTCAGGACAGCTGGGCATGGACCCTGCAAGTGGACAGCTCGTGCCAGGAGGGGTGGCAGAAGAAGCCAAACAAGTAAGTCATTTTTCACATTTGAAATTCTCTTTTTTACCACTTTTTCATGTTAAGCATCCATTTGGCTAACATTTTTTATAGAGATTATCAGGTAAATGCCTTCAGAGTTACTTACTGATTGATTAAAGACAGTTCTTTGTCAGTAGAAAGTTCAAAATTTGAGGAATCATTTAATAAGCAAAACTCTACCGTCTAAGGTGACTTCAAACCTGAATTATTGGGTATTCACTAAACTGTGGTTATCCTTTTACAGTATATACATATTATTGAATCATATTATATACCTAAAACTGATACAATATTTTGTGTCCATTATCTCAGTAAAATTACTTAACTCTCAAAGTATTGAAATCAGATAGTATCTTGTCACTTCTACATGGATTGGGATTTTTTTTTTCCAGATTTTATTTATGGGATGCCTGGGTGGCTCAATCAGGTAAGCATCTACCTTCATCTGAGGTCATGATCCCAGGGTCCTGAAATTGAGCCCCGTGTTAGGCTCACTGCTCAGTGGGGAGTCTGCCTCTGCCTCTCCCCCTGCTAATGGTGTCTCTCTCAGATAAAAAAATAAAATCTTTAAAAATAAATAAATTTATTTGTCAGAGAGAGAAAGAGACAGCACAAGCAGGGGGAATGGCAGGCAGAGGGAAAAACAGGCTCCTCGCCAAGCAAGGAGCCCAGTGCAGAACTCAAATCCCAGGACCCGGGAATCATGACCTAAGCTGAAGGCAGACGCTTAGCAGACTGAGCTACCCAGGCGTCCCTGGATTGGGAAATTTCTTATCAGGGCCACTGACCTATAAGAAAAACACCGCAAAAGTAAAAGTCAACATTTGTTAGTAAGAACTATCAAAGATGATGTGTAATGTGTTTTTCTAAATAAGAGTGGGGAGTACAATTCTAATCCAATAAATAGAATTAATTTATAATTTTATGCATTCACTGAGTCATTGGTATTATCCAAAGACACAAAACAAACCAAATGTCTGTCCGTAAGAACTAGTGAAATAAATCATGCTGGAGCCATACATTGAATTAATGCAGAAAAGTCCCCCAAGGTAAATTGATACGTGATAAAATAAAACCAAGATGCGAAACAGTTTGCACAGTGTGCTACCATCTGCATGTGTGTGCACATTCCTGTTCATGCTGGTATAAGCACTGACTGTCTCCACAATGATATACAAGAAACCAGAAGCAGTGGTTCCCTCTGAAAGAAACTGGGAAAAGGGCAGTCGGGGTGAGAAACATCCTTTCAATGGATATGCTTTTTAATAGCTTTTTAATTCTTTGCCATATCTGTATGTTACTTATTTAGAAGATGGATTTTAAAAATATATATATCAAATATTATAATGTGACCAGTAAAGTGGAGGGGAGCAATGAATTGAAAAAAATAATACATTAAGGAAAGAGTGAAAAATGTTTTTCCAAAGTCCAGAGTGTCGAACATATACTTAGTTTACTGATTTTTTTTTTGAGAAAAAGACAGAAGTACTCTTTAAAGTGAATTTTTGCTTTAAAAGAAAATATGTTTTAATGAATCTTAGAACACTGAAAAGATAAAATAAATTAAAAATAAATAAATAAAAGAAAGTATGTTTTAATGCCCCCAGCTCATACTTATCCTCCAAGTGGTGATTAGGAACTCTAGGAGCTTTCTCTGTTTCAGCTGAGTGAACATCGGCTGAGAACTTCACACACTAGAACACTGAAGAAGAATCCTCAGTCATGTCTTTTTACTCACAAAAAGAGACAAAGTCTCACTGTATGTCAGAAAGATCCATTTCTGTTAAACAAAAGCCAAGAAGCAATTCGATTGTGTAAAGGTGGGCCTAGAAAGAATAGAATTTCCTAGAACGGGAGAGTTTTTCTGCAGTGTAAGCAATTCTAGGGGTTATTAGCAAAAATTGATTAATTGCATTGAATTGAAGCTTTGCTATATAACATTAGTGCCTTTGGCCTTTCTCGCCTTGCTTCCTAGGCTCTTAAAAACATGGGCGAAATTCTGAAAGCTGCAGGCTGTGACTTCTCTAATGGTGAGTGACTTGATCCTCCTTCAGATTACTGTTTGATGTTTCTGCGGGCTTTTTGAAGAGCACAGAGCACTCAGTAATACATCATGCCACATCTTCCTTGCTTTTGAAAGTTGTTTTAATTTCAGGCCCATTTTAATCAAGACCGTCAGAACTGTATGTTTCTCTCAGTAATGTTTTGGGTGAGACTGAAAAGCTCAACCTGCTAACAATGTCTCTCTTTTCTAGTGGTAAAAACAACTGTTTTGCTGGCGGACATGAATGACTTCAGCACTGTCAATGACGTCTACAAACAGTGTAAGGAATCTGGCATTACTGCTGTATTCCATTTTAACAAGACATGAATCTTTTCACCTTACTGAGTGTCTGTTAGGTATCAAGAGTGATACGAGATGCTAAAGAAATGGTCATAGATTCTGTCCCAAAAGAACAGTCAGATTGAGAACATGCAGTGAGACCCCACGAAAAAGATCTAAGACATTTCTGTGGCACTCCCTAGGAGAATATACTACAACCCTACGAATTCATTTTCCCCAAGCTTAATATTGTTACACGCTTCTCAGGTTTTTTAAGCCCTCCTGATGATTTTTTTTAGCACGGAGATTATATTTTTTACTGCTGTGATAAGGCCTCACCACCACCTCTGTTCCCAGAATCATTAGCTGGTTCATTAACATTTTTTATGCTTTGGTTTCCTCACATGCAAAATAGGGATAAAGCTTTAAAGAGTTGTTGGGATGCTTAAATAAGAGTTCATACAGCAGTAAGTATGGCTTTAAACATAAGATCCTGTTCATATCAAACAAGATCAAAGTCTCAAAGGATGTACTTTCATTTTTTTCCAGAAAGTATTCGAGTATCATAAAGTATTCAATATGAGTATTTTGAATATTATTATATATTATATATATAATATATATATTATATATATAATATATAATATAATATTATGAATATTATTATGAATATCATAAAAAGTATTCAATATCATAGGAATTTAGGGCAAAATATTTTATCAAACAGATATGAAAGTGAGCTTTTCTTAGTGTTGCTTATACCTAAGAATGGACAGATCTATGAAGCACTTACCAGTCTTAATTGTGTAGTCACAATACAGGGTCTGAAAACTAAAATGAAATTCTTTCACATTTAGATTTCAAGGATAGTTTTCCTGCAAGAGCTGCTTACCAGGTTGCAGCTTTGCCCAAAGTAAGTACATCTTAAACTGACTAATGTACATGGTTATAAATTTCTATGTTGTTTTCTGAGTATAACAAACTAAGCACTTTGGCAGGAAATTTTTTAAAGAAAAAAAAGGAATAATCTCTGATTTCCAGGATCTTAAAGACTAAAAGGAAATACCCAGTATTATATGTAGGGGGGGTATTAAGAAACTTGAGAAATTTTTAAAATTTGTCTTAAAAATTAAGAAAATGAGAACTCAGGGTCACACATGAACATGAAAACAACAGAATCAGAGGGACTTGAATTTTAAGAAAAAGTAAAATAGCAGCTGTATTGTTTTCACATACTTAAGAGACTATACCCTGAGCCAGGGTAGTGAGCTCTGCAATTAAAAATTTCCCTTGAGGGGTGCCTGAGTGGCTCAGTGGGTTAAAGCTTCTGCCTTCAGCTTAGGTCATGATCTCAAGGTCCTGGGATCAAGCCCTGCATCGGGCTCTCTGCTTAACAGGGAGCCTGTATCTCCCTCTCTCTCTGCCTGCCTCTCTGCCTACGTGTGATCTCGCTCTCTCTGTCAAATAAATAAATAAAATCTTTTTTTTTTTAATTCACTTGCATAACGAAACATCCAGACTTCCATTCAAAAAATAATCTCAAAACCCATGTCCCACATATTCTCTCACCATTGTTACCGTGATATTCGAATGTGATGAGAAGCCCCTAGCAGCACAATATACCTACCTACAAAAAAAGCAGCCTACTGACTTCCCTGTAAAGAAAATTTGTCTCCTGTTGAGTGGTATGTTTTTGTTTTAATCGGTTGTTACTTGGAGTGGTCAGTATTCTCAAACTAAGGTATTGGGTATAGTAGAAGGAGCTCTGAATTTGGAATCTCAAGACATGGGTTTGAACCTCTGCCATTTAGCATGGTATCCTGGGACAGGTTAAAACCCCCTCTCCAAGCTTCCACGTATTGTTCTCTGGATGGAAGGGAGAACACTGTCTAACGGAGCTGCCTAGAGCGTCCTGTGAGCTAAGGCGCACGAGCACATCTGGCATGGGAGCCTGGCCTGTCCGGGCTTCTCCGTGAATGCTTCCCTATCCTTCCCTTCTTTGGAAAATGTAACATTCATAATGCTGTATCACTATCAGTTGTATATGTTTTTAGTAGGTATTCTAGAGCTCTCTTCATTACCTACCCTTTGCTTGATGATTTTCCTTGCAGGGAGGCCGTGTGGAGATTGAGGCAGTGGCTGTCCAAGGACCTCTGACAACAGCATCGCTCTAAGTGGGTCCAGCGTTATTTAGTCTGGAATTTTAACAATGTTTTCAGATTAACGTCTTAATTTTTACAGTTGACGTTGGAAAGCATATGACTGACTTAAAACATTTGAGGCCATTATGGAAATACCATATAATAAGGGGAATTAAGCCTGAACTGGGGATCAGATGACAACTCCAGTTACTGGTGTCATAAATCACACACGCACACATGTGCCTGGATGTGGGGAAAGAGACGTTCATTACATCTTTACACAAATAAATGAAAGGAAAGGGAAATAAATCATAGGAAAGAGGGGTTACTGTTTTTGATAATTAAGAGCACACGCAATTCAGTTAAATCCTGTTAATTGAATGATGTGAAATTCTTAGTTCTCACATGAGCTATATAATTCTGCTTTACTTGAGTAAAATTAAAGTACTAAAATTTGAATGGTAGAAGTGAAGGAGAATAAAGTGGACCACAATTTTAATAGATAATATTTTTCTAATGGAAATAAAACAGACATGCAGATTTTTCTTGGTGTGGTTTTGTTCACTTATTTTTTAACAGTTTAATTTGTACAGTAAAGCACATTACCTAGTGGGGGGGGACCAGGAAGTTAAAACCCCAGCTATTTTTTCTCAAAACCTAATTCTGACTTTGTACATTTCTACATTTCTACACTGTTATAATCAGGCTATGTATAATCATTTTGTGTTTGCTCCTTTAAAGTCTTTTTTAATTTAGAAGACTGCAAACATGAATACCTCCTTGCTGTAGGATAAATTCCAACACAGAAGTATATAGATTAAAAAGGTAGAAATAGGGGCGCCAGAGTGGCTCAGTCGTTAAGCGTCTGCCTTCAGCTCGGGTCATGATCCTGGCATCCTGGAATCGAGCCCCGCATCGGGCTTCTTGCTCAGCGGGAAGTCTGCTTCTTCCTCTCCCACTCCCCCTGCTTATATTCCCTCTCTTGCTGTGTCTCTGTCAAATAAACAAAGTCTTTAAAAAAATAAAATAAAATGTAGAAATAGTCTCCACTCACTCTCCATTCCACTTACCTCCCCAAAGAGAGCCACTGCTAAGAGTTTTGAGTATAACCAGCGGTTTTCTGTTCTTTCCATACTTGATCATCCAGCTTGGTTTTGGCTTGTTCACATAATGGAACTGAATATATTATGCTACAGATTGCTGTCTTCTGTCTTGAAGATCTTCCAGGTACATGCATATAGGCCTGCCTCATTTTTAAAGCTGTTGCAGGGTATCCTTATGGGAGAATATGCACCAGGTGACTTAACCACTCCTCCAAACAATTCAGTGTTTTCAAGAGTATGGTATTACAGCAACGCTATAATATTCTTATAAATTCTCATACATACGCATACCATTCTTGGGTGTGCAAGAGCTTGTTAGGGCATCAAACATTACAAGCATCCCACTTTTATAAAGATAATTTGGTGACCCACTTCTAATTTGTTTCACAAATATTTCAGCTTTTTATAGAAATGTCATGTTAGGGGCACCTGGGTAGCTCAGTGGGTTAAAAGCCTCTGTCTTCAGCTCAGGTCATGATCCCAGGGTCCTGGGATCAAGCCCCGAATTGGGCTCTCTGCTCAGCAGGGAGTCTGCTTCCTCCTCTCTCTGCCTGCTCCTCTGCCTACTTGTGATCTCCATCTGACAAATAGATAGATAAAATCTTAAAAAAAAAAAAAAGTCATGTTAATTCAAAAAGCTTAGTCAACCAAAAGATGATACTAGAGGCAGTTAAGGCAACAGTTTTTAGAGTACAGACTTTGGAGTAATTCCAGTGGGGTTTGAGGCCCACATCTATCTCTTAACTAGCTCTGTGACCTTCAGCTAGGTATTTAAGCTCCTTAATTAAGCCTCAGTTTCCTGAGAGATAATTGCACCTCCTCAAAGGGATATCATAGCGATGAAATAAAATAATGTAGATAAAAATGACTTCGCAGAGGTTAGCATACAGGAAAGGCTCAAAAAGAGCTACATGTATTCAGCAGTACTGGGGAATTGTGGATTGTAGGGAATAATGTGCCAGGTAGGAAATTTTCTGCTGCTTGGATAACTGACCTTATTAACAAAGACTGAGTATGACAACTCTTAAGTAGGCAAAGTTGGGGATTATGGGAGTGTGAGCTGATAAAACAAAATTGGGCACTGGACATTCTCTTGGACATCTTTAGATGAAGCCAAACAGTTGAGTGCTTCAGGGTATGAACTCTTGAGCCAGACTACCTGAGTTCAAATCTTCCACCATTCCTATGCTTTATAACTTGGGGCAAGTTATTTTAAGTTCTCTGTTTTGTTTCTTCTCTAACATGTCTGTTTCATCTGTAAAATGGGGATAATAGCAGTACCTACTTTGTAAGCAGGTCGAACTGATGTGTACAAAGCACTTGGAATAACGCCTGGCCCGCAGCTGTGATGGTGAGGATCATCTCAGGAGCCTTGCCGTTATTCGACAACAAGAAATGAGCTGCCGGGCCATAAAAAGACATGAACTGTGACTGCACGCTGCTAAGTGAAAGAAGCCAGTGTGAAGAGGTTCCATACAGCGTGGTCCCAACTCCGACATTCTAGAAAAGGCACAACCGTGGAGACGGTCAAAGATGAGTGATTGTCACCAGTTTGGGGAGCGGTGGACGGGGTAGGGGAGGGAGAAGGAGGTGAAGCACAGGAGCTTTTTAGGGCGGTGAAACTCGTCTGTAGGGTACAGGCTTGGCGGATGCAAGCATTATGCATTTGTCACAAAGCACAGAATGAACAACACAAACAGTAAACCCCAGTGTCAACTCGAGATTTCGGTTAACAGGGTGTATCAGGGTTGGTTCATCAGTTATAACAAATGGACCACACTTGTGAAAATGTTAATAATCAGGAAGACTGAGGGCCATAGGGAGAGAGAGTATGCATGGGTCCATTCTGTACATAAAAATGCCCTAGAAAAAACAAGCTTTGTCGTGTTTTAAGGACTGTAGCAATGCAGTCTGTGGTAGGGTATTCAATAGAAAGGTTGCCTTTCAGTTAAAATGGTTGTTCATAGTTAACCAGCATTTCCTAAAAATACGAACACAGGCATTTCCTAAAAATACGAACACAGGTAAATCAGCAAGGGACAGATTCCACCCCCCACCCTGAAATGTGCTGGAGAAAATGTTGACAGGTGATGAAATTTGTCTAGGATGATGCCTGAATTTAAGTTACTCAATAAAACCAGTTTGTTTTTATGTTATCAAAGAGACTAATTTTTATGCATGGTTTAGATAAAATAAATACCAAATCCAGCTGAAGAAAGGAACATGACCAACACTTTCTGAGCCTTATATCAACCATTCTCAGTCCTATTATTGTTGCTTCCCCCAAAGACAGCTGCAGTCCCAGATTTTATGTTAATCATTCTTCTTTGGCTTTATTGTTTGGCCACATAGAAGTTAGGCATACAAATGATCATTTACTTTTGCCTGATTTTGCATTTTATATTAATATACTAAACATGTTTGACTTGCCCTTTTCACTTAATATTATGGTTCAAAATTTTTTAAACGTCTTTTAATCCTGAGTAGATACAAAGGAATATTGACCACACATGCTTCCACCACACAGTTTGAGAAAAAGAACATTCCTATTGCAGTAGACCTGACGTGATGCTCCAGTCCTGTCCACCTCCCATGCATCTCAGGAAACCAATGTCCTGAATTTTGCATTTATCATTTCTTCCTGTATACGTTTGAGTCGTTAAACAAATAATCTTCCTTTCCAATTTTCTGAAGTAAAAAGTAAAATCACTTGCATTTTTTGTTTTTAAAGGAAATGTCTTCAACATTTAACTGCTGAGTGTGATGCTACAGGATTTTTATTATATTCCTTTTACTAGATCAAGGTTTCCTTCTAGCTCTACTTCGCTAAAAGTCCTTTCTTCCCTTCTTCCTTCCCTCCCTCCTTCCTTCCATGAATATTTAATTGTCATGAGTGCTGTCAATTTTGAAATAAAGAGCCCCAAACTCTTGCCCTCGGGGAGCTTAACTTCTAGTGAACAGACAATAAGAAAATTGGTAAATTACACATTAGGCAAATTGGTAGTGACAGAATGAGTAGAGGTTACCAGGGGTGGGGTGGAGGGCAGGGGGAGCTATTGCTTCATGGGTACAGAGTTCCCGCTGCAGGTGATGAAAGAGTTTCAGAAATGTGATAGTTACATAACATTGTGAATGTATTGAATTCACTGGATTATGTATCTAAGGATAGCTAAAATGTAAATTTTGTTATGTATGTTTTCCCACAATTTTTAAAAAGTTAAACAAAAAAATTATGTTAGCTTATGGGGAGCTGTAAGGAAGAGTAAAGCAAGAGGAGTTGGAGAGTGTTGGGGATTACAAGTTGTTGTTTGTTTTAAGATTTTATTTATTTATTTGACAGAGATCACAAGTAGGCAGAGAGGCAGGCAGAGAGAGGGGGAAGCAGGGCCCCCGCTGAGCAGCTACTGGAGCCGAAGGCAGAGGCTTTAACCCAATGAGCCACCCAGGAGCCCCGGGGATTACAAGTTTTAAAAAGGTCAGTGAGGGTGCCTGGGTGGCTCAGTGGGTTAAAGCCTCTGCCTTTGGCTCAGGTCATGATCCCAGGGTCCTGCGATGGAGCCCCACATTGGGCTCTCTGCTCGGCAGGGAGCCTGCTTCCCCCTCTCTCTCTGCCTACTTGTGATCTCTGTCAGATAAATAAATAAAATCCTTTAAAAAAAAAAGTTTGGGCTTAATAGTTTTCTTTGGGGAGAATTTGTGAAATCCTGATTCGATTTCTTTCACGGTAGCAGGAACATTCAGCTTTTCTAGTTTTTCCTTCAGTCAGTTTCGGTAATTTACATTGTTGTGGAATTTGCACACTTTATCTAAATTTTCACACTTGTAGGCATTTTTGCAATCTCTTGAATCCTAATATGGCTTATTTGGGCTTCTGTTTTGTTTTTATTTTTAATCAGCCTTGTCCAGAAGCTTATCAATTTTACTAATCTTTGTACAAAATTGTTTTGAGGCTCTGTTGATCCTTTCTAGTATATCTTTTCATCATAATTCATTTCTGCTGTGATAGTTAATATTTTCTCCAGCTCATTTGTAAAACACCTCTTTCTACTTTTTTTTTTAAGATTTTATTTATTTATTTGACAGACAGAGATCACAAGTAGGCAGAGAGAGAGGAGGAAGCAGGTTCCCCGCTGAGCAGAGAGCCCAATGTGGGGCTCAATCCCAGGACACTGAGATCATGACCTGAGCAGAAGGCAGAGGATTTAACCACTTAGCCACCCAGGTGCCCCCTCTTTCTACTTTTAATATCAAGACTCTTATGTGTAAGTGACAGAAACCCAACTCAAACTAGTGTAAGTGGAAAGGAATTCATAGGCTTGTGTAGCAGAGAAGCCCAGAGTACAGCTGGCTTTATTTATGCATGCATACTCCAGAAATGTCCTGGCTCCAACTGTCTCTTAGGGGAACTAGCTGCAGGCCCAGGCATACAGACTCATAAGGTCCTAACACCTGCACTAAGACATCATTTTCTGTTATCTCTGGCAGGAGCTTCCCAGAGAAAGGTCTGATTGGTGCAGCTCTGGTTAGGGGCCCATTCTTAAACCAATCTTGGTGACTGGCCAGGAAATTAGACCAGGCCAGGCTGGGCCTAAGGGGCACAGTTATATAGGTCTTGGCTTTAAATCAAACCCTAGAAAATAAAAGCTAGAAATAAAATGCTGGTACCCAAGTTCATCAACTTGTTAGTTGTTAGTGGCTGGGTTGGGATTTTTTTTTTTTTTTTTTTTGACAGAGATCACAAGCAGGCAGAGGCAGGCAGAGAAAGAGGGGGATGCAGGCTCCCTGCTGAGTGGAGAGCCCAATACAGGGCTCAATCTCAGGACCCCGAGATCACGACCTGAGCCAAAGGCAGAGGCTTTAACCCACTGAGCCATCCAGGCGCCCCGGCTGGGTTGGGATTTTGAGTCTTCTTTCCACACCAAAGGAGAATCACTAGATTTTGCTAAACGTGAAAAAGAACAATTTATTTCCTGTTAGTCTTTCAAACATACAGAAATAGCAATCTCTTCAAAATGTGTTATCACTAATTGATCATGAGATATCTAAAAGGAGTCACCCATCTTTCTCAGCTATCGGCAGATTCCTTACCTTTCACAGAGGGTGTGATTTAAAAAATACTTTTCTTATGGAAGGATACAATGAGCCAAAGGTAATTTTGTGTGTTTCTGTAATAAAAATTCAGATAGAAAATACGCCACAAAAAACTTTCAAACATTTTATTTCTAATAAAAATTCAATCAAAATTCTAAATATTGAACCAGCAGTACAAAATAATTCTATAAAAATTTTGGCCATATTTTCCTCTACAGCCAGTTATATTCAGTTCTGAGGAAATCATCAAGATTATGTAAGAATAAAAACCATTGGTCATCAACAAATATTTACCGAGTGCCAAATTTATACTAGGCTCAGTAGGGCACTTTCCCTGCCTGCTAAAGAGCTTACAGTCTTTTCTCTAATATTGGGTTAGCAGTTAGCATTAAAAGTAATTCCGAATAAAATATTAAGTTGCAGTGTTTTTCCCTAAGATATCAAAAAATTATCATAAATTGTGGTCAGCTAAGTGCTAATATACTTGGGCACAGCTTCTCTCCCTATAGCACTAATCAATATTTACCAACATAGCAAGTATTACTGGAACATTCTCTAAAACCTATTATCCCTCATAGAATCCAATGAGGAAAATCCAGAAATCCAGCCGTTCAATAGACTTAAAGTTCTATTAATAGTTGAGCTTTGGCTAACTTTGTATTTTGTGATGCTAACAGGAAAAAGAAGCCCTCCAAAATACATCAACATGATTTTTGACTGACCCAATCATGTGAAACATTTAGATTTCATCTTTTAAAATTTATATTTTTTGAAGTTTCTACCATGAACATGTATTCATTTCATACTAAGAAAAAAGTGATTATTTTAATAATAAATCCCTCCTTGCAATTATCACCTAAATAATCATTATGTCACATTCAAGTATTTAGACAATACCAGTGTTATTTTTACCAAAGACACTTTTTAAACAAAACTCTAATATCCAGAAAACATGAAGCAAATCTGGACTGATTGACTGAATAACTACTATCTATGGTTGAATTAGTTAGTCCGTGCCCTCACTGAACTCCTGAAAGGGTGGTGATGGTCAGAAAAGTCACCTTGTGGGGCGCCTGGGTGGCTCGGTCATTGGGTGTCTGCTTTTGGCTCGGGTCAGGATCGTGGGATCAAGCCCCGTGTCAGGCTCCTTGCTCTGCGGGGAGCCTGCTTCTCCCTCTCCCATTTCTTTGCTTGTGTTCCCTCCCTAGCTGTGTCTCTCTCTGTCAAATAAATAAAATGTTAAAAAAAAAAGAAAAAAGAAACCCCTCCCAACCCAAAGCCCCCCTCAAGCAGCTCAGCTGCCATAGAAAAGCATCTGTTCTTGTCCTTGAATAATTCTTTTTTTTTAAATTTTTACTTTTTATCAACATATAATGTATTATTAGCCCCAGGGGTACAGGTCTGTGAATCGCCAGGTTTACACACTTCACAGCACTCACCATAGCACATACCTTCCCCAGCGTCCACAACCCAACCACCCTCTCCCTACCATGAATAATTCTTTTTAAATGTTTGGAATCAGGGTTGCATAAATCAACTCAATATAATATGCATTACTTTTTTCATAAATGTATATAATAGCACGATGATATTTTGCTAGTTACTTTTATTTAAAAAAATCAGAGAACCACCTATGTTCTACAGGAAAAAAAATGAGGCAGATTTCAAACCAAAGTGAGTATCCCTTTGTCAATTATACTTCAATTCTTAAAAAAAAATAGCATCCCTAACTGGTTTCTCAGAACTGTTTTTTTCTGGAAACTGGTGAGGCTTGCTGATCTCTGTTCCCAATAGTGGGTAGGAAAATCATGTTTATTCATCTCAATTTAGCACATTATTATTTTTTTTTAAAGATTTTATTTATTTATTTGACAGAGAGAGATCACAAGTAGGCAGAGAGGCAGGCAGAGAGAGAGGGGGAAGCAGGCTCCCTGCCGAGCAGAGAGCCCATTGTGGGACTCCATCCCAGGACCCTGAGATCATGACCTGAGCCGAAGGCAGCGGCTTAACCCACTGAGCCACCCAGGCACCCTCAATTTAGCACATTATTAAACTTTCTTCCACCTTCAAAAGTTATTAAAACCTGGCTTTGATGTCTGGAGACTTCTTTCATTAGTCACAGAAATAATGATATGGGTGTGAGCTTACAGTATTCCCTATACTGTCCAATAAGTCTGCTGAGTGGTATCACTGAAATGAAGCTAACGGCCTCCAATGTGATTCTACACGGGATTAGTAATGCCAGGGAGTTCCCTAACTTTTGTTGATAGTAACAGCTGGAAAGAGAAATTCCATCCCTGTGAGCTGCTGTCTAGGATTATACTGATTCTATTTCTGTAATTAAAACCTTGCGAGTGGGGTGCCTGGGTGGCTCAGTGGGTTAAAGCCTCTGCCTTCGGCTTGGGTCATGATCCCAGAGTCCTGGGATGGAGTCCCACCTCGGGCTCTCTGCTCAGCGGGGAGCCTGCTTCCCCCCACCCTGCCTGCCTCTCTGCCTACTTGTGATCTCTCTCTCTCTCTGCCAAATAAATAAATAAAATCTTTAAAAAAAAATAAGAAATAAACAAAATAAAACCTTGCAAGTATAACCAAATGCTCATTAACTTGATAAATTCTGAGGAAGAGAGGAGCTGACAAGAGTTTTAAGATTGAATGACATCTTGTGGGCAAATGCTTTGAACCTTTCAGGCACAGCCGTGCCCTGCTATTTGGTGTGGGGAGAGAAAAAGGGGAGGATTGTTCTCCCTTTACCTTATACATGGGGGTGAGTTAATGGCTTTATGATGTTCACAAGTGGTCAGCAAATCATCTTTACAAAAGTGAGATGTTTGTAATGTTAGGTGCTCAAACAAGTTTTTGTAGTTTCCTGAAGAGCATTGATACAAACCCTATCAGGGTTATTTGACCAGGACTATCCTTTGCTCTTGGATTCGTTAAATGTGGGGGGGGGGTAGGAACGGGACCGGAAGGGGACACGACACCATTTCCTTTGAAAGCCATTCTTATTCTTAATTCAAGGGCAAGTGTGGAACAAAAAAGCCTTTGTTAAGAGGGATTTGGGTGTTTTGACTGCTCCAAGCTAGGTTAAGAGCTCCTACTCCAAAGCCAAAATGGAAAAGGCAATAAAGGTCACAGGTTGGCGATGTATTCCTCTCCTGGTTCCCCCCACCCCAGAGCGGGTACCTGGCTGCACAGCTTCTGGGCTCCAGATCTGGAGGGAGACTTGGTATTTCTCAGCCTTGAGACTGGCGCCCTCTGTTGGTAAATCAAGCATTCTTTCCTTACTGGGACTGCTAGCCCGCAAATCATTTATTCACCATTTCCCTCCCACTTATTTGTAGAAAATACTGCAACTAGCTTAGTAGAACACAAATGGGGCTACAATCCTGGGGCTATATGCACCCTAGGATGAAAGAATCCACCCCCAATGATAGTTCCTCTATTAGTTCATTACAAAACAGCTCAAGCCTTTTGTCCAACTTCTATGTTTTAAATTTGGGGCAAAACTGATGACCTCTTCTCAGACTGAAGAATGCCCTGGGCTATGCTGTCGGTCTTGGCAAAAGAGAAAAATTCTAACACGGGAAAGGATAGATTAGTCGTTTTACATGTACTTTTCACAACACAAGGGCTATGTAAATTCTTATTTGCCTTTTAAAATGTGGATATAAATACACACTTATGTTTTAGCATAGGCATAAAGCATGGCATATATATCACCTTCTTGTGGAAGTATATGCAAGAGAACTTATCTTTTCATGGAAGGACTAGAGATAAGGGAGGGAGAACTTCACTGCCCATTTTATACCTTTCTGTATTGAGTTTTACTACAGGCACTTATTACTTTATTTAAAAAACTAAGTATTTAGATGAGATGTTTCAATTCTAGAATATTCACATATTATGGAACATTTTAATTTGAATTAAAAAAATACTAATATCATCTAAAAGAACAGTTTCTAAAAATGTTTAGTGGCCACATTAAAGGCCAAAGTATAAAAAGTGCCAGAAATGTATATAAATTTAGATACAAAATCTAAGAGTAAATTATTTTAGTAATTAATGGAAATTGATAATAGAATTATTAATTTTAATTTATTATTAATGGAAATTAATAAGTGGGAATTAATGGGAAATAGTAAGATTAATAAACAATTAGAAAACTCATAACTCTATAATAATGCCTTTGAGACAAAATTCTTTCAAGAACCAGTTCTGAGTAGGTCTCTTTAACACATGCTACCAGTTTAAAAAAAAACCTACACAACAGAGAATGGACCTTCATGTCTATTAAGTAAATGAAGCCTACTATTTAAGTGCTTCACACAAAGAACAATTCCACCTTTTAAGGTGATCATTCATAGTTACACTAAGTGCTATCATTTTCTCCTTAGTAGATATCTGTTTAAAAATACCTTTTGGTCAGGGAAAACCCCCTTGGATTACAAAAGGCAGCTTGAAAGATGTTATATCTGTTCTGATTTATTTCATTTCCTGGCCACGACATAGTGCCATTTTCAGAACTACACCAAATACACAGCTTGTTACTGAGCCCTCATGAAAATGTCAGTGTTACACAAACTGATCTTTAAAATCTATTCTTTTTTAATGAATTAAATGTAAATGGGAGCCCTTGGTATTCATTATTCATTTACTGATTTGACAAATATTTATTAAGCACCTTTCGTGTTCCACTGAAGGGGCTAAATGCCTGCATTAAAGATACATAAAATGTTCCTTGCCCTCAACAAAATCACAACCCAGCAACTCGGCAGAAAAGAGGATGTCACCTACTCAAGCACTTCCTCTTGCTGTCTACTTCCACTCTTTAAAGTCACAAACATAAACTAATATTAAAATCAGAATAAAGATGATAATTCTTCCCTGTAGCCTATATTCTTGAAATTACTTACAGGTCATCTTAGTAGTCATTTTAATATCAAAGCTAAAGTAAAAGAGTCTAGTTAATTCATTTGAACAGTTATCGTAAAAAATAGATATTTGCAAATAAGAAAAGACACCAAGTGTTTCCAAAATATAATTCTATCCTGATGTTCATGAACACAAGGCACTCAAGGGTAGACAAGATTGCTATCATCGTTACCATTCACCTATAATCTTTTACCAAAATCCCTTGGAAATTTTGGAAGAATTCTTAAAAAGTAACTTTCGATTTTAACATTAATGAAATATTTTAACATTAATGAAATATTATAGATGGTTTTTATTTATTTTTTCAAAGACTTTATTTGCTTATTTGGGATCGAGAGAGCACAAGCCAGGGCAGAGAGGGAGATGGAGAAGTAGGCTCCCCGCTGAGCAGGGAGCTAGAGGTGGGCCTCGATCCTGGGATGGAGCCAAAGTTTGAGATGCTCAACTGACTGAGCCACCCAGGCGCCCCATTATGATTTTTAAATTCTAATTGCTTAGCTCCTTTCTACCTCTAATGCCTAACATTAAACCACAGTAATCTAAAAACAAACAAAAATAATAGGACCCAAGGAATAAACTTCACATAGGCAACTAAACTAGGTGTTTTGCTTGTTTTTAGAAAGTGCATACACAGGCTGTGCAGGAGTTGGGGGGGGGAGGGGCAGAGAGGGAGAGAGAGAGAATCTTAAGCAGACTCTAAGCTCAGCACAGAGCCCTGTGCAGGGCTGGATTTCACAATCCTGAGATCATGACCTGAGACAAAGTCAAGAGAAGGATGCTTAACCGACTGACCCATCCAGGGTGCCCCCCAGTCTAGGTTTGAATTCTTATTGTTTGTTGCTTCTGGAATACATTTAAAAGTCCATTTATTTAAAATACCTTTAATGTCAGTCAAAAGGATAACACCAATTGAAATCCTTCACGTAAGTGCAAAATTCAAAATGGCACATGGAAAATGTGTAGCCTTTCGGTGTCGAAATGCCTGATCTTACAATAGCACCAGAGATGCGTTCCTGTGATGAGGATTTTGTTAAGAGATTTAACACACCGTGATAAATGAGAGTCGGCTGCAGTAGACAGACTTCAGGCGAGACGTAACTAGAGGGACACACTTTCCAAGGTTCCTACCAGCTTTAAATTCTGCCACAGGAAAGAAACACTAGGTATAGTTTGCCCTGACACTGTTGTTCTTTCTTATCCCAACGTAATTATAACTGTGTAACCTTATCATCATGAGCTCCCTAATATGTGCTAACTCCTTTCTCCAACCCCCTACAGCTAAGGCTTATACCTTCTTTTTAGAGTCTCATTTTCTAAACAGAATAAACCTATTACCGCAATGAAGAAAACACCCTCACCCTCCAGTAATTGTACACCCTACTTGTTATGGGCGATGGCTGTTGCAGTCTTGGATGTATTACTGTTCTAAGTGCCTAAGACAACTGTGTACTGCTTAGAAGTTTTATGGGAACAACCTAATCAAGAACATGATAACCACACTCTTTGTATAAAATACGTACACATTAAAAGATATGATAAAAGATAAGATCTATACCCACACACTTCAGTCCATTTTTTTCTCTGTTACAACACAACTGTGTCCGTTTATCCTTCTACGATCACGCCAATCTATGTGGCTGCGGAAAGATCCACGGCTTCCCCTGTTTCTTCTTCTTTTGTTCCAGGCCCTTCACTTCCTTTCTCGTTCTCCACCTCTGTTTCAACCTTTTCTCCTGTCTCACCTGGAAAAGTAACCAAAGGAGATATTAAGAGATGCTCGTTTGTCATTAACAATAAAGTTCCTGACAGTTGGTTTCCAATGGGGCAGCTTCTGTTCTCTAGTTCTAATTAGTAAGTTTCTCTGGTGGGGTCAAGAGAGGCAATTGCCTTGATTCTCTCAGATCCTCTGAATGGCCGATGCCACTTGACATCTCCTACCTTGGCATCCCCCTATATAAAATGAGACTGCAGAATTACCCAAGAAGTGAGAGTAGAACATAATATAAATAAAAAGTTCCATTTATATATATATTTTTTAAGATTTTATTTATTTATTTGACAGAGAGAAATCACAAGTAGACGGAGAGGCAGGCAGAGAGAGAGAGAGGGAAGCAGGCTCCCCACCGAGCAGAGAGCCCGATGCGGGACTCGATCCCAGGACCCTGAGATCATGACCTGAGCCGAAGGCAGCGGCTTAACCACTGAGCCACCCAGGCACCCTTCCATTTATATTTAAATGAAAAGGTGGTCTAGGCATGCCCATAAACCTATTTTGTTGGGCCATGATGGTGTTTAAAGAAAATAATTATTAATTGCAAACAGTTAAAAGTCTAAAAAATAAATAAATAAAAGTCTGGACATTGTAGATACAAATTTGTCTCCCTAAGAAGTCAGCATGGGCAACATTGGCCCTCTTGGACAGAGCCAAAAGGCAGCTGCTCTTTTAACATGTTGGTGCACCTGTTCACTACCGTGCCCACGGCTCCCCAAGATACAACACATGCCCCTCACTTGACTCACTGTCATTCTCCTAGGCCTGAACGACCCAAGTTTGCTAACCCTAGTCAGACAAATACATGTTTTTACTTGCTCCTCTCTTGTTATACCTGGAGTACTTTTATATACCTTCATTAAAGCGCTGACCTCAATAGACTGTGGTAATTTATTTAAATTCTGCCTTCTGGGGCGCCTGGGTGGCTCAGTGGGTGAGCCTCTGCCTTCGGCTCAGGTCATGATCCCAGGGTCCTGGGATCGAGCCCCGCATCGGGCTCTCTGCTCTGCAGGGAGCCTGCTTCCTCCTCTCTCTCTGCCTGCCTCTCTGCCTACTTGTGATCTCTGTCAGATAAATAAAGAAAACATCTTTAAAAATAAATAAATAAATAATAAATTCTGCCTTCTTCCCACCAGACTGTGAGCCCCTGGAGAACAGGGCCTATCTGTCACCCCTGCAGTCCCTGCACTTGGCATATGACTGGGACTCCAAAACTGCTGCTGTGGTCGTAAATGAGTTAAGAAGCAGATGAATGAATGCTTTACTCAGTTACCCAGTAGTATGCAGTTAAAACTCACTAAAATGTAGATCATGGTCTAGAAAACATTTTTTAAAAAATTATGACAGTAATAAAGAACAGCATAGATACCATCTTCTATGCAGGTCAAGGACATTTTAAAAACACATATGCCAAGAGATGATGCATTGTCTCTAGTCTTCTCATAGGGACAAGAAGCCAGCGGGAGAACAGCAGCAGACTGACAGTGATTTACTTTTTCCTAAGGATAAATTGGCAAAGATGAAAACTGCCCTGTTCTATCCATTCATTGGCATTCTTTCATTAGGTGAGTTCCCCACTAACCACCTATTCATCTCTACTTCAGATCTTCATCCCATACATGGGCCCAGTGAAAAGTAAACTTGGAAAAATTCAGAACTTTTAACACGTTGCCTTCAACATCCAATTGCATTCAACATTGACAACTCCAGGTTAAAAACTGCAGACAGACTATGCTTTAGAAAAAAATTTTTAAAGATTTTATTTATTTATTTGAGCAAGAGAGAGAGTGAGAGAGAGAGCATGAGAGGGGAGAGGGTCAGAGGGAGAAGCAGACTGCCCTCGGAGCTAGGAGCCCAATGAGGGACTGAGCTGAAGGCAGTGGTTTAACCAACTGAGCCACCCAGGTGCCCCGCTTTAGAAAATTTTTGCTGGATTGCTTCCCAGCCATTTGGCTAAGACCAAGTGTAGAAAATTTCTGCTGGAGAGCCAAAAGCCTGTTTTCCAGGTATGGAAGCCTTTTTGGTTTGGGTCAAATGAAGTCCAACCACCCGAAACAGCAATCCCCAGTGATGATCTCTCATGCAGCACATCTAAACAACCAGCATAAATTTACCTTCAATGTGTTGGTCCTCTTCATTAGTGTGCATTTTCTTGACCATTTCCATATTTGCTCCTATTTCTAGAATTCCCACTGGATGCTCCATGCTTCCAGCTATCATTCCTTCAAGTTGACTCTGCTCCATGTTTCTGGGACCTTCAGGAGTTTTATGGAGCAACTCACTGTTTACAGCTTTTCCCACAAACTGACTTCCTTCCAACACTTCCGGTGTTTCATTCTCTCTGGAAATGGTTTCTAGAGGTTGGGACTGTTCATCTTTTCCCAACGTTTCTTGAAGTTGCCGCTCTCCAGCTGTTCCCACAAACTGACTTCCTTCCGATACTTCTGGTGTTTCATTCTCTCTGGGAATTGTTTCTAGAGGTTGGGACTGCTCATCTTTCCCCAACGTTTCTTGAAGTTGCTGCTCTCCAGCTGCTTCCACAAACTGACTTTCTTCCAGTACTTCTGGAGATTCCTTCTCCTTGGGAACTGTTTCTGGGAGTTGGGTCTGTTCACCTTTGCCCATTGCTTCTTGAGGTTGTGGCTCTCTGGCTGCTTCCAGAGGAGGGATTTTATTAGATGTTCCTAGAAGTTTCATCTGTCTGGCAGTTTGTGGATTCTCAGTACCCTCCACTGCTCCTGGAGAGCCCCTCTCTCCTGTGGCCCTCAAAGGCTTGGTGTACTTGAGATCTGTTCCTCCAGATTCGGTCTCAGCATTTCCTTGTAAAGGCTGAGCCTCTGTCACTGCTCCCATGTCTTTCTTCTTTCCTCCCATACCCAGAGTATCATCTTTGCCACCTGGCTGGGGTGGCCCTGACTCCTCGGGTCTGTCTAGAGGCTGAGCCTCTTCTGTGGATGCTGGTGGATCCGCAGCACTGTTTGCCAGGGGCCGTTCATGGACAGATTTAACTCCGTTAGCTGTAGACACTGCTGAAATCTTGAGCTTCTCGAAGGGGGGAGGACTTTCCTTTTCCACCTTGCCATAAAGAGTGGATTCTTTTCCCAATGTCCGTGGTTTGGGTTGGGCAAAGCAAGACTCACTTTCTTCTGTGATTGAAAAAAATACACATTTAAAGTTATTTTTTGATCATTCTTTTGAAAGAGAAAAAGAAAAAATCAAATTGTTGGTTAGTTTCTATCCTGAGAAAGAATATCACCATCAAGAAATAATGGACATCAGGGCGCCTGGGTGGCTCAGTGGATTAAGCCTCTGCCTTTGGCTCAGGTCATGATCTCAGGATCCTGGGATCAAGTCCCGCATCGGGCTCTCTGCTCGGCAGGGAGCCTGCTTTCTCCTCTCTCTCTCTGCCTGCCTCTGACTACTTGTGATCTCTCTCTCTCTGTCAAATAAATAAATAAATAAAATCTTTAAAAAAAGAAAAAAAAGAAATAATGGACATCATTGGGGAAGGTATGTGCTATATAGTGAGTGCTGTGAAGTGTGTAAACCTGGCAATTCACAGACCTGTACCCCTGGGGCTAATAATATATTATATGTTAATTTTAAAATAAAAAAAAAATAGATGTAGGGGCGCCTAGGTGGTTCAGTTGGTTAAGCGTCTGACTTGGGTTCAGCTTGGGTCAGAGTCTCAGGGTTGTGGAATCAAACCCCGCATCGGACTCCAAGCTTAGCACAGAGTCTGCTTGAGATTCTCTGCCTCTCCCTCTGCCCCACACCCCTCTTTCAAATCAATAAATTAATCAATAAAATCTTTTTTTTTTATTTAACAGAGAGAGAGATCACAAGTAGGCAGAGCAGCAGGCAGAGAGAGAAGGGGAAGCAGGCTCCCTGCTGAGCAGAGAGTCCAATGCAGGGCTCGATCCCAGGACCCTGAGATCATGACCTGAGCCGAAGGCAGAGGCTTAACCTACTGAGCCACCCAGGCGCCCCAATCAATAAAATCTTTTAAAAAGAGTAGATTTAACATTCAAGAAAGTCCTGTGTACAACTGAACAAAGAAAGGCCATACCATGACCCTAACACTCCCTAAGTCAAACTTCTTTACTGTCCTCAGCTCAAACACCTTATCTGAAGCGTTAAGGTCCTCCAAAACCACGGTGTTTTCATGTTTGCTCCTCAGACACCTTCTCATGGTTTCTGTCCCATTTTCTAAGTAAGCATATTTCACTTTGTTTTCTCCTGTCCTTTCTGCTTCTTGCTCTTTCTCCTCCTTACCCTGATAGAAGATTTCGAGTGTGGTTTTGGGCTGCTAGAGAGGTCTTTCTTTTTCCTGAAGAAGAATGGCCCTCAGTGAAAGGAAAGGGTCCCATGACTGAGACGCTCCACTAGGTGAAGACCAAGACATCTGGGAAGGGAAAGTACAGGGACAGCTCAGCCGGGTTTCATTTCATTTTGGAGGAGGAGCAGAAATCATGAAAGAGTTGGGAACCATGCATTTTAATTCTGGCCCTTCCTCCAGTTGTGTGACCTGGAAGACTTAGCTCCTAAGTATCTCATCCATAAAATGGCAGTGACTCTCTCTCACTATTTGTCTCCAAACTGCATGAGGCATCACATTAAGCACTGAACGTGAACATGCCCTAGACAGTTTAAGACAAGCAACTTGGCAACATAATTCTACTCTATGACCCAGGAATCCTCCTTCTGGAAATTTATCCTAAAAACAAAAATGTCAGAAAAAAAATACATGTCAGGAAAAAGCTTTAAATATATCATCTCAGCATTCCTTATAAGAGCAAGAGGTGGCAAACAACTTAAAAGTCAAATAATTTGGGGGAAAGATACATATTCTGCTAGATGGAATATTCTTATTCCATGAAAAAAAATGATTATGAAGACCATATGCTAATGTAAGAACATAATTATGATAGAAGTTAAAATATCAGCATGCACAGTGGGGTTAATCAAATGAAATGGCGCATATAAAGTGTGTATTAGCACACGGTCTGCTGTGCCCCTAAGTGCTCAGTAAGTTAGCTATCAATTTTATCACAGTATGATTACAGCATTGTTAATCACTGGAAGGGAAAGAGGGGGTAAGAGAAAGACAATCACAAACAGAGGGTGAAAATAACTGGGAGGAAATAAACCAACATGTTAAAATGGGCCTCTAGGTGATATACTTCTATTTTTTTCCCCTGAAAATTGTTTTTCTTTTCATTATTTTTAATCTTTTTTCCCTAAGTTACTCCCCACCCCAGTTATATATGTGTACATACATCTCATTACCTAATGTAAGATGCACGGCTAATATTTGGATCTCCTGGGGCATCTGGGTGGCCCAGTCATTAAGTGTATGCCTTTGGCTCAGGTCATGATCCCAGGGTTGTGGGATTGAGCCCCACTTTGGGCTCCCTGCTCGGAGGGAAGCCTGCTTCTTCCTCTCCCACTCCCCCTGCTTGTGTTCCCTCTCTAGCTGTGTCTCTCTCTGTCAAATAAATGAATAAAATCTTAAAAAAAAGAAAAAAAAACTCGGATCTCTTCTCACCTCCCTAGGGGCAAGTATCTTAATTCATTTAGCTGTTTTGGGGGGATATTTTTCTTCTATATCTCTAAGCAAATTGTTACTTCATAATCTCTCAGTTTGGGCATTTCTGTTCAGTCCCACTATAGAAAATAAAGATTTGGGCTCCCTCTCCCACTTCTGTCACCCCCTACCCTCTCCCTTTACACATTCACATTTCCTTTCAATTCAGCCATTGTATATTAGCAATCATTGAAAATAGGAATTGTGTTGTTATTTGGGTAATATCCAGGTACATGTCCATAGAACAAGTATGTCTGCTAGAAGGAACTGAGCCAAACAGTAAGCTATTACTTTGCATAAATTAGTTTTCATTTCTCCCTGAGTTAATAATGTCATAGTTCTTCCCTTCCTTAGTTTGTGTATTATCATTAATTCAATTCATTGCCAATCGTTTCTCTTTTTATTTATTTTTAAAGATTTTATTTATTTATTTGAGAGAGAGTGAGTGAGAGAGAAAGTGCACAAGAGGGTTGGATCAGAGGGAGAAACAGACTCCCCACTGAGCAGGGAGCCCAATGTGGGGCTTGATCCCAGGACCCTGAGATCTTGACTTGAGTTCAAGGCAGACACGTAACTGACTGAGCTTCCCAGGTGCTCCTGTTTCTCCTTTTAATACATTTGTTCACATCAAGTCATTTCCCATCTTGCCTCTGGGACTGGGTTTGAAGCCCCAGGTGGAAAGTAATGTAAACCGAGGCTTGGAGCAACAGAGTTTGGGAAGGACTGGGGGCGATTCTAGGCCCTGGCAGTGGGTGTCCCTAGGAGTCAGATGTCAGAACAGAGAGAAGGGCTATCCTTTGGCTCTCCCTCAGGTCTCATCATGAATGAAGCTTTCAAATGAATAGCCCTTTAGACCACTTAACAAAAGGGATTTCTCAGGCTTATAAAGAAATTTCATTATGACGAGACGATTCATTTAGATCTCACAAGGGATGTTCTGGAGATGGCTGCCTTAGGGAATTAACAGGGAAATGTTAATATACTAATCACAGATGTCTGCCAAATTATATTTGCCGGTAGAATAGTTATTACAGTGATTAGTACTGTCAGTTATAGGAGACGGACAATTTCCATACAGCTGGGCCTGCTGTGGGTGCATTCCAGAGGCATCAATCTTCTGGAGCAGAAAGCCGTGGGGGATGTCACAACACACCCCAAACAAAGTCACTTAGTTGTATATTTTGAAAGACATATTATGCCATCAGACCAAGCCAAGTTTTTTCTCCAAAATCAAAAGCTTTGTGAAAAGTTCTCTATCCACAGAGAATGTCACAAGTGTCCAAGCGATCTATCAATTTGTGCCACATAACTAGAACATCTATGCCCATGATCACCGTATCAGTTTTCATTCTTAGGTATTTTCCTAATCTTACAGATAAGCTTGAAGTAGGCAAATGTCCTCAACACAGAACATTTTTATTATACAGTCTGAAAACAGCCAACCAAACTGGGAAATGTTACAGAAGAATGCCACTGTCTCTAATATTTTCCTACAGTAAGCCAAAGTAGATAAAACATCTTTAAAATGACCACCAATGGGGTGCCTGGGTGGCTCAGTGGGTTAAAGCCTCTGCCTTCAGCTCAGGTCATGATCCTGGGGTCCTGGGATCAAGCCCCGTGTCGGGCTCTCTGCTCAGCGGGGAGCCTGCTTCCCTTCCTTGCCCTCTGCCTACTTGTGATCTCTGTCTGTCAAATAAATAAATAAAATTTTTAAAAAATAAATAAAAAATAAAATGACCACGAAGTATTACCTATAGAGAATAAATGGATGATTACTGGAGGGGATGCGGTGGGTGTGTGTGTGGGGGTTAAACAGGTAATGGGTACTGAGGAGGGCACCAGTAGGGATGAGCACTGAGTGCTGTTTGTAAGTATCACTGTTACTGTTTGTAAGAATCACTGAATTCCACAACTTAAACTAATATTGCATTGTATATTAACTAGCTGGAATTTAAATAAAAACTTAGAGGAAAAAAGAAATAAAATGAACACCAAAAAAGAAAGAGAGAGAGAGAGAGAGAGAATGTTCTAAGTATAGTGACACATTCATTTTATATTTATATCGATTAATTGCATTCTGCTTGAATTTTGAAATGAATGTATTTTGGAGGTCATGGTTCTTAATGAACAGCCCAAAAGTTCTTTCTCTTATGTGACAGAAGAGGGTAATCTGTTCTCAAGGAGAGGACAGAGATCATATGACCTTAAAAACAACACCCATAAGGTAGTGGGTCTGAGTCCTGATTCCTGTCCTCACTAGCCTGATGATGGCTCTTCGTGCCTCAGTTTCACCAGCTGTAAAGCGGGAGTTGCTGTGAGGATTCCGTGTGTCGCCTTGCAGATGGAAAGCACTAGCTCGTGACTGGCATCGCTGGGGGATAACACAGAGGGTGTCCTGCCCAGGGGCGAGGGAGAGCTGAACTCCAGCCTTTGTGCACCTGCAAAGGGGTGTCAGGAGTGGGGAGGGCATCTTTTTCCAATTTCACAAAGGTCCTTTATGGCCTCCTGGTGGCCTTGCCAATAAATTACAGCTAACTTAGCAATGGAAAGAATGAACTGCAACTTAAGGAGCTGGGATAAACATGCCCCTAAACACTGGAAAATGAAGAAGGTACGACATCCTTTCTTCTAGCACGCGAACTTGGAAAGCAGTGAGATCTTTGGTCCACCCATAGGAGACATTCTCGGCCTAATCTGTATTATTATGTAATAAATACTGTGGGGAGACGCATTGTTTCCACATCCAAAGTTGTTTAAAGATGTATGTGTTGGGGTGCCTGGATGGCTCAGTGGGTTAAAGCCTCTGCCTTCGGCTCAGGTCATGATCCCGGGGTCCTGGGATCGAGCCCCGCATTGGGCTCTCTGCTTGGCAGGGAGCCTGCTTCCCTTCCTCTCTCTCTGCCTGCCTCTCTGCCTGCTTGTGATCTGTCTGTCAAATAAATTAAAAAAAAAAAAGATGTGTGTGTTTTCTGAACTCTACATTTTATCAAATCATACACTGCTCTGGGCCTAATCCTTTGGTGCTCATTATTTCTCTTGGTTCTGTTGTAAGCTGATCCGTGCACAAATTTATTGTGACAGCTGAACTAACAGAACCCTTGTTGTAAGCACCGTTGTGATAGGCACACAAAGAAATGAAATACTAGGCAACATTACAGAAGGGATTAGAACAAGAGCTAACATACCTGAAATTCACATTATGATGGAAGCTTTTCAACTCAGTTCATTACCCTGATCAGACATGAAAAGTTTCTACCCAGCAAGGAGGAAAACTTGAGGTCAATATTTCCTATCCCATGGCTGTGACATATTAGACATCCCAAAGACCTCACAGGTTTTCTAGAGAATTGGTAAAAAAGGGGCACCCTGGTATTTTCCCTCGCTGCCACCATTTCTAGGTTCTTTACTTTGGACCTTTGGGAACCAAGATGCAGCAGGCATCAGCCCCCAGGGAAGAGTCTACTCATCTTCTCCTTTTCTTACTCTGCTTTGTCCTCAATTTCATCCCACCATTTATCCAACAAACATCTGTGGGCCCACCAGTGGTGCTGCTGTAGATGTTTCTGCCCATTTCTCTTACCAAAGTGTCTACAAACATTGTCCTCACGGGCTCATCCCCAACAGTGTGTTCTGTCATGGGCAGATGTGAACTGGGCGCTCATTTTGAAGAGAGGGGAGTTATGCAAAACCCCACGTAACTGAAGTATGAAACCGTGACCAAAAAATCCTGTAAGAGAATAAATAAAGACTGGAGAAGTCATCCTTCTAACAGAACTCTCTAAGATGAGCTTTCACCACCCCAGAGTAAATTCGATCAAGTTTGAAGGTAAACCTGATGTTGCTTTAACTGTAGAGGAACAAGACCATGTCGTTGAGGAGACACTTCTGGAACACTTGAGGCAGAGATGCCGGGCCGGGGAGAGGAAAGGCTGATATTTAAGAGCTACAGGGCCAAGTAATGACAAATTGTCACCTCCTGCAGAAATCATGTTCCAATTTCATTTCCTTTGGTTATTTTTCGACCCTAGAAGAGACACTCTTATTTCAAAGAAGCTGTTGCACAAAACATCACTTTTGAAATGAGCAACAGTATTCACCACTGAGAAAGAAATTTTTTTCATTGACTGACGCTCACTACTGGCACCTGGGGATCCAGCATTTGGGCAGAAATCTAGTCTCAAAATCAAAGGCATTTCAATGAACGAGGCAGAGGAGAAAGTGAAGATCATGTCTCTGATAAGCCCACATTGTGACACTTGACCAACCTCAACAGACCTCGCCCACCCTGCTTCTCCAGGAGGTACAAAAGCAGCTCCTGTTCATTGAGGCACTTTGCCTTCAGCTTTTTTTTTTTTTTTTAAGATTTTATTTGATTTGGGGCACCTGGGTGGCTCAGTCGGTTAAGCCACTGCCTTCGGCTCAGGTCATGATCCCAGGGTCCTGGGATCGAGTCCCACATCGGGCTCTCTGCTCAGTGGGAAGCCTGCTTCCTCCTCTCTCTCTGCCTGCCTCTCTGCCTACTTTTGATCTGTGTCAAATAAATAAAATAAAATCTTTTAAAAAAAAAAGATTTTATTTTATTTATTTGACAGACACATATCAAAAGTAGGCAGAGAGGCAGGACCCTGGGATCATGACCCCAGGACTTTCAGGTGACCACTGCTGTGACTCTCTCAGGTTGCAGACCCACACTCGGTTCAGATGACTTTGCCTCCACAGTGAGGGAACAGTACAGATTCCACTGACGGAAGTGAGGGAAGTGAGGGATTTTCTTTTCCAGAATGAAAAGCCACTTGTCAGGGGCGCCTGGGTGGCTCAGTGGTTTAAAGCCTCTGCCTTTGGCTCTGGTCATGATCCCAGGGTCCTGGGATCGAGCCCCACGTCAGGCTCTCTGCTCAGCAGGGAGCCTGCTTCCTCCTCTCTCTCAGCCTCTCTCTGCCTGTCTCTCTGCCTCCTTGTGATCTCTGTCTGTCAAATAAATAAAATCTTTATTAAAAAAAAAAAAAAAAAGAAAAGCCACTTGTCTTCCCCTTACAGTCCTAAGCACCTGGGAGGCCAGCATGGGGCTCTGAAACAGACATTTGAAAATTGAATTGAATGAGCTTCTTCATAAAGCAGGGCATAAGAAAAAGCTTTGATATAGGAAGAGGTAGTTTTGACCAAGAATCACGGCAATGATTAAGCTAGAAGATTTCGGTAAGACGAGAGTATAAAATAAATTCCTACACTTACCCTTTCCCAAGCTTCAGAGTCTTCAAACAGAGGATTAGAGAAGCTTAGGGAGGCAGTAATAAGTCACACTGAGAAAGTGTACCCTTCAGATGATGTGTGAAGGGCACTTTACTTCTGTCATCTTTCTCCCAGAACCCACAACCCCAGGAGCATTGTAAGAAAAATAGCAGACAGGGGCACTTGGGTGGCTCAGTGGGTTAAAGCCTCTGCCTTCGGCTCAGGTCATGATCCCAGGTCCTGGGATAGAGCCTGCATTGGGCTCGCTGCTCAGCAAGGAGCCCGCTTCCCCCTCTCTCTGCCTACTGCTCTGCCTGCTTGTGATTTCTCTATCAAATAAATAAATAAATAAAATATTTTAAAAAAAAAAAGTATAGCAGGAAAAACACAAGAGCATGTAACCTAGCAAAATAAGACCTGATAACTGTAGAAAAACTTTGGTCATTCACATAGCACTTTTATGATTTTTAATTTTTGTACCACTTTTGTTATTACTATCTTCATATTTTTAACAGTCCCTTTTCTTTTGAAAATTTACTAAAAAGAAAAAAAGTCAGAAAGCATTCCTTTTACTAAAAAGAAAAAATAGACTAGAGGAGCATTAGCTGGGGGAGACTGAGAAGATAAGACAGATCAATCAGGGCAGTCTGCATAGTGCGTCATGTTTTCATCCTGCAGGGACCCTTTATAAAAACGTTTTAAGGGACGCCTGGGTGGCGCAGTTGGTTGGACGACTGCCTTCGGCTCGGGGCGTGATCCTGGAGTCCCGGGATGGAGTCCCACATCAGGCTCCCAGCTCCATGGGGAGTCTGCTTCGCTCTCTGACCTTCTCCTCGCTCATGCTCTCTCTCACACTCTCTCTCTCTCAAATAAATAAATAAAATCTTTAAAAAAAAAAAAGTTTTAAAAACAAGCCTCTGATGGTTCACCTCCCCTTCCAATTTACCCAAAAGCACATACCCTCCCCAATGTCCATAACCCTACCCCCCCTTTCCCAACCCCCCTCCCCCCAGCAACCCACAGTTTGTTTCGTGAGATTAAGACTCTGAAAAACAATCTGAGGGGTTTGAAGTGGCGGTGGGGGGGGGTTGGGATACCAGGTGGTGGGTATTTTAGAGGGCACGGCTTGCATGGAGCACTGGGTGTGGTGAAAAAATAATGAATACTGTTTTTCTGAAAATAAATAAATTGGAAAAAACAAAAACAAACAAACAAACAAACAAAAAAACAAGCCTCTGGGGGCACCTGGGTGGCTCAGTGGGTTAAAGCCTCTGCCTTTGGCTCAGGTCATGATTCCAGGGTCCTGGGATAGAGCCCCACATCAGGCTCCCTGCTCAGCAGGAAGCCTGCTTCCTCCTCTCTCTCTGCCTACTTGTGATCTCTGTGTATCAAATAAATAAATAAAATCTTAAAAAAAAAACAAAAACAAGCCTCTGAATAAAGCAGAAAGGTCCTTTTCACTGAATGTAAGGACAAATATATTTTAGGCTTGAGGAAATATTGTCCCCAAATGGGAAAATGCTGGTAAGAGGAACAGGCAATTAACTTTAACTCACAGACAAAAACAAAACAAAACAAAAAAACACAATAACTTGGTTTGATGGTACATCCAAAGAAGTAGATCCTGAAGACCTTTCTTTTAATGGAGAGGAGGCAGGTCAATCACTGAGAGAGAAGTTCACTCTGGGAAGCTGGGGGCTGGGCAGGGGGGGGTGCAGTTGATGGGGAAGAGGCATCTGGAATAGCTGCAAAGAAGCCAGGAAAGGGTAGAGCTCAGATCATAGGGAAGGCTTGTTGAAACATAGAGAAGTTTTAATCTTTGGCTCATGAGGTCAAGTTCATTTTATCCTAACTGATGTTAATTGGTGCTATTTTGGTGCCCACTTTAAATTACACTGTCAGGACTACAGAGTGTGCTGTTTGTAAATGAAATGTGACTTTTGGTGACCCTAAAGTAGATAGAGAGGGCAGGAATGCCATTTTGCTGTCTATGGATGCTTCTTGATCTTCTATCTTGACTTTCCTATTTAAGGCACATTTGGACACTTCACTTATGTAACCAGCCTTACATGATGTGCTCATTTCAAAGCAAGTGTTCAGAACCATACAGACTTGAATGTCAAGGAGTGTTCAGTATGAATAAAGAACATGTTATTGAGTCTTGAGGTCTTTGTCTTATTGGAGAAGCCAGCCTAGAGGAGCAGCCAAAGGGACTGCTGAGTATGTAGTCTGAGAAAAGAGGGTCATCTTCCCTAAGATCTGGGACTCTAGCCCACCCAGTGACTGCAGCCCAGCCCAGTTATCCTGGGGACCCACAGCCCCTTGGGCCCTTCCATGGGGAAGAAAGTGATGTCAGCTGAACTTGCCCCTCTGACACAGGCTGCCCTTTCTTTTCCTTGCCTATTTCCAACGACCATTCCTTGTTTCTGAGCATACAATCATCACCTGGCCTATTATGTCCACCTTCATAAAGCAATTCCCATAGACATTTAGCTATTAAAAACAATGTGGGGCACCTGCGTGGCTCAGTCGGCCTGGCCCTTGATTTCAACTCTGGTCATGATCTACGGGTCCTGGGATCGAGCCCTGTGTGGGGCTCCTCGCTTAGCAGAGAGTCTGCTTGAGGATTTCTCTCCCTCTGCCCCTCCCCCTGGCTCATGCTTTCACTCTCTCTCTCAAATACAGAATAAAACTTTTTTTTTAATGTCGGTGAGTTTTTTCCTTCAGTCCTCATCCTTAAAGGGCAAATCTCTGATATCCTTGAATATGCACAAAAGAATGAACTCTAGAGCTAGACAGCAACTCCCAGGGAGGGGATCAAGGAACATCAACAGCAACGTCTCTGGGAAAGTAGAGAGGTTTCTGAGGTTATTTTGATGCTTTCCAGACATTAACACTTACTTGGAAAACTATACTCTGGTATTTTGCTTAAAAACAAAACAAAACAAAAAAAATTACCTGGAACTACATACCCTTAAACACACCAGGTGCTGAAGCCTGGCCAACTTTGGTGCTCTTTATCAGTTTTGGTGAGCCCAGCAGGAACCCCCCACAAGTGGTAGGTTTTTATTTTAAACCCGATGTTGTAAAACATTAACACAGAAGTGAAACTGTGCACATTAGCTGGGACGTGGGGCAATCTTACAGGTGCATGATTTAAAAGAACACAGTGAAGCTTTGTTTGGCTGTGTTGACACTTGCCTGCCTGATGAGGAGACCCTCTCCACAAACCACTCTCTTCCCAAGTCCACCGTAGCCAATGTTGCCTTCCAAGTTTCTGTTATTCCCTGAGTCCCGATTCCTACTCCCCCTTGGCTTTTCTATGTGGTACCCTCATGCCCTTGAATCCCCATCTCTGTCAATCCAGCCATCCAACCATGCACCCACTGGACAAACAGGGATTGTGTTCTGCCTACAGGTCGGGCCATACAACGAGTTATGGCAGAAGAGGGGCTGGACCCCAGATGGAACTGGACTGTGAGAAGAGCAGGGGCTCCCGAGTCACATGAACTGGGCTGCAGCCCCATCCCTTGCTAGCTCTGAGATCTCGGGCAAGTGATCTCTCCTCACTAAGCTGCAGTTTCCTAGCTGTTTTTGCTGATACTGATGTTTGCTTTAGAAGGTTCTTGTGGGGATCAGAATCTTAAATACCTGGAACCAAGTGGGAACTCCTACCTGTCTCCTGCCTTCTCCTCCAAGCCCATGTTTTGATGTGGCTGCACTAATCTCGAAAATCCTTCAATTTTATTAAAAAAAAAATTACTGTATTGTTGATGAGAGAGTAAACTGGTACAAGTCTTAAGGAAGGCATTTACGCAGTTATCCATGTAAATCATAACGGCACATACCCTTTGACTTAGTAATGCCACTTTTGGGAAATGGTTCCTGCCCACATTCAAAATGATGCATATGTAAAGGAATTCACTGCAGCCTTGTTTGCAACAGGAAAAGATTGGAAACAAACCAAATGACCAGTAGGGGACTGGTCAAACAAATCACACAATAGATTAAGCAAGGGTAAAAAGGGTAAAAAAGGAGAAAGACATTCTCTATATATCAATATAGAAAGATCTCCATTTTGTTTGGTGAAAAAAACACAAGGTGAAAAATAGTGGGGATGATACATTTTATAGGGACACCTGGATGGCTCAATTGGTTAAGTGTCTGCCTTCGGCTCAGGTCCCACATCCCACATTGTGAGATCAAGTCCCACATCCGGCTCCTTGCTCAATGGGAAACCTGCTTCTCCCTCTGCTTGCTACCCGCCCTGCTTGCACTCTCTCTCATTTGCTCTGTCTCTGACAAAAAAATAAATAAAATCTTTAAAAACTACATTGTATATTGTAGATGGGAGTGGGAAATGATATTTGCAATGTATAAACAAATTTTGGAAGAGTATCCAAAAAACCTCCACTCAATAAAAGTATTTACCCGGGCGCCTGGGTGGCTCAGTGGGTTAAAGCCTCTGCCTTCGGCTCAGGTCATGATCCCAGGGTCCTGCATCGGGCTCTCTGCTCAGCAGGGAGCCTGCTTCCTCCTCTCACTCTGCCTGCCTCTCTGCCTACTTGTGATCTCTATCTGTCAAATAAATAAATAAAATCTAAAAAAAAAAAAAAATGAAGTTCTGAATGAACATCATTTTAAAAAAATAAATAAATAAAAAAATAAAAGTATTTACCCATGGGCATGATTGGAACTAAGCAGATGGTGGAAATAGGGCAGGAGGTATACTTTTCAAAGCATGCATTTTTCAAATGTTTTCAATTTTTTTTAAAAAAATATTTTATTTATTTATTTATTTATTTGACAGAGAGAGATCACAAGTAGACAGAGAGGCAGGCAGAGAGAGAGAGAGAGGGAAGCAGGCTCCCTGCTGAGCAGAGAGCCCGATGTGGGACTCGATCCCAGGACACTGAGACCATGACCTGAGCCGAAGGCAGCGGCTTAACCCACTGAGCCACCCAGGCGTCCCTGTTTTCAAATTTTTGAGCCACGTATGTGGTTCTTATATTCCATTTTAATTAGCTGTATGTAATAACCACCCAGCCACAAAGATTTGCCAAGCGCTGTGTGCCAGGCTCTAGGAGGGACACAAAGACATACTAGACTTGGTCTAGACTTCCAGCATTTTTTTTTTCTTAAAGATTTTATTTATTTATTTGACAGAGAGAGAGATCACAAGTAGGCAGAGAGGCAGACAGAGAGAGGGGGAAGCAGGCTCCCTGCTGAGCAGAAAGCCCGATGTGGGGCTCGATCCCAGGACCCTGGGATCATGACCTAAGCTGAAGGCAGAGGCTTTAACCCACTGAGCCACCAGGCTTTTTTAAAACCACCCAAATAAAAAACATTTTATTTATTTATTTGACAGAGAGATACACAGTGAGAGAGGGAACATAAGCAGGGGGAGTAGGGGAGGAAGAAGCAGACTCCCCACCAAGCAGGGAGTCCGATGAGGGGCTCGATCCCAGGACCCTGGGATTATGACCTGAGCCAAAGGCAGATGCTCAACGACTGAGCCACCCAGGCGCCCTGACTTCCAGCATTATAAAGGAATAAATCCCATTTTTATATATAATATCTGCAGCCAAGCCAATTAAAATGAGTTTTAATGTTGATGATATTTAGACTTCAATTACAAAGAAAAAACGTTTGTCTACTTAGGACTGAAATATCACTGTGTGAAAATATTGGCTGAAGGTATCTCTGCAGTACAAAGAACAATTCACATAACAGTGTGAAATTCAAGCCTCGTTCAATTGCCTTGGTAACACGGACTCCAAGCAGCTAGTGGAGAGTTGAGGGTAGAATAAACAAATGATTATAGCCAGCAGTGGAAATGTACCTATTAACCTAGCAGTGAAATTGTCAATAATGACCATCTATTTACTTCGTCCGTGCTGGTGCTGAAGCTGGAAGATTTCAGGAAGAAGTCTGCCAGAAACAGTTGGCATTTATATTAGGGAAGAGCAGGCAAGGATCACACATGGACATAGGAGGCTGGCAGCACAGGGGGGACGCTTCAGGTACGAAAACCTAGAGACCTGTGAGTCCGTTAAAGTCCATAAAATCGGGACGCCTGGGTGGCTCAGTTGGTTAAGCAGCTGCCTTCGGCTCAGGTCATGATCCCAGCGTCCTGGGATCGAGTCCCACATCGGGCTCCTTGCTCGGCAGGGATCCTGCTTCTCCCTCTGCCTCTGCCTGTGCTTGCTCTCTCTCCCTCTCTCTCTGACAAATAAATAAATAAAATCTTATAAAAAAAAAAAAAAGTCCATAAAATCAACAAAGCCTTTGTGTTCAATTCCACCGGACCCTCGGGGTGCTGAAAAGAACAGAAATTTTAAACAGAATATGGCCCCCAAATTTAGACTTGATTCCACAAATACAAGAAAGTCCACTCAATCTGTCTAATCGTCCTTTTGGAAAGAAAAGCCTCTTTCCTCCCACATTTTAGGGCGTTCAGTAAAAACCTATGTGTGACTAGCATATACCAGGCCCTGTTCAACACTGGATAGTTATCTGACTACCCACCTGTCTCCTGGTCCCCCACGTCTCTTTCCGTAGCCAGTCACCTTCAGAGGTGAGGGAAAGAAGCTCGCTGGGATTCCGTGTCTGATGGGTCTGAGCAAACCCAGCCATGTGATCAGTGGAAGAGCTTTTCCTCTTTAGCCTAACAGCTACCTAAACAAATAGCTGCTATCTGACTTAAATTTAAGCCCTGAAAATAAGTACCTTACTATTTTGATGGTACAGGATTTTAGAATCATAACTGATCTCAGAGGTAATCTAGCCCAAACCACTATTTAATGATTATTTTGCTTGTAAGCTAATATTATGTCATGTATGACAGTTCTTAAGTTACTTAACAGAAATTCAGAATTTGTCAATGCAAATCCAGTCCACAGGATAGTTCTCATATTTTAACATCAACCCATGTGGTTTTAAGGTTGATGTTGTGAATTTAAAGAATGTCTGGTAGGATATGAGGGTTTTATCTATATCCCTGTGGGGGGGCACCAGAAGTTTCTCTCCATCTATGTACTCTGCTCAAAATAGCTCTAGGGTTAAATAAATGTCTTCCAAATATTCCTAGTTTATATTTGGAAGTAAATACAAAGTTCATATTTTACTGACTTACTTGGGATAAATAAATACTTATTAAAATATGTTTATTATATATTAATATAGAACAAATGTATTTATTATATACATCACAACTGTATCATATTTATTACTATAGATCTTATCTAGGGATTATGATAAAACTATAATTATATTATTAAACTTATTAAATTATAATATTATATTATACTTAATTAGATTTCTTTTGTTGTTTGGAAAGTGGATGACATACAACTCTAATGGGGATCCAGAGTGATCTGAGGCAAAAACAGATTTAAGTCTAGTTATCAAAAAATGGTTTAAGGAGAAATAGGTCAAGCTCTGGAAGCAGAGGACCTGAATTCAAAGCCCAGCTCTGACTCTGAAGAGTAAATAATTTGTCCAAGGTCACAGGGCTCCTTATCTTTGAAATGGAGATAATCATACTTACAGTATTGTCATAAAGATTAAGTGAAGTAATTAATTCAACAACTATGTGCCAAGTATTGTTAGGCACCAGGGGTACACTTAATAAAGGTATTTACATGACATTTAATAAACTTGGATTTTTTTTTTAATCTAAAACTCACACACAGACTTAGGATTGGATTTAGGATTTAAAGAAGTTTTGAGCTGCACAAACAGGAATGAATTATTTATTGAGCCTCCAAGATCATGGAGTTGAAATGTTGATGAGCATACAATAGTATCCAATTACAAGAGAGTATTGTGTGATTGGGGATCAGAAGCAAAATACACCTGTTGACTGATTCAATATGTGCATTGAGCAATTTATGCAGCGGATTAATTTTATATATGCTAAACCTGGTTGTTGGGCATTTTAACATTTCTTTCAGAACAACATCCAGGAAAACTTAGAACAATGAGGAAAGCACGAATAAAATATGAAAGGGTGTGACTTATACTGATGGTTATTTATACTGGTGATAAAATGTTTTTTTTTTTTAAACAAGGTTATTCATTATGTTTTGAAAGGATTAAAAAGTCATTCGCCTTATTAGATACTTATGCCCTTCCCTAAGAGTAACATTCCTCAGAGTCATGTTTTTATCAGTTAAAAAAAATCTATAATGAGGGGTATCTGGGTGGTTCAGGTGGCTGAGCTCCCTCTTGATTTCAGCTCAGGTCATGATCTCAGGGTCCTGGGATCAAGCCCAGCCTCCGCACTCAGCATGGAGTCTGCTTATCCCTCTCTCCCTGTTCCTTCACATGTGTGCATGCACTTTCTCTCTTCAATTAAAAAAAAAATCTTTAAAAAGTAAAAAATAAAATCTATACTGATGATATAGTGCTCAGCCTTAAGAAAAAAGATTTATTTATATATTTTTAAAACATTTATTTATTTATTTATTTATTTATTTAAGGGGGGGGGAGAGAGAGAGAGAGAGAAAGCATGATCGAGCAGGAGGAGGGGCAGAGAGAGAGGGAGAGAGAATCCTGAAGCAGACGCTGCACTGGGCGCGGAGGCCCACACCAGGGATCCCAGGACCCTGAGATCATGACCTGAGTGGAAATCAAGAGTCTATGGCTTAACCAACTGCGCCACTCAGGTGCCCCCATTTATTTATTTGGTGGGGGGGGGAGCATGAGACAGTGTGCACATGCAAGGGGAAGTAGCAGAGGGTGAGCATCTTCAAGCCACTCCTGCTGAGTGTGGAGCCTGAGGCATGGTTCAGGATGGGACTCCATCTCACAACCCATGAGACCACTACTGTGGGATCACGACCTGAGTCAAAACCAAGAGCCAGAGGCTTAACCCACTGAGCCATCCAAGTGCCCCTAGTGTTCTGCTTCTTAAATCAGTATGCTACTCCTGGGATATCTGTGGCCACAGAAGGGGATAAGAGAAACCAAAATATGGTCAACCTTCTTGAAGCATCAATTTTCCTCAGTTTTTCATATTGAAAACAACAAGGATTTGTCATGGAACAGAATGCAAAATCTACCCGGTTTCATAAAATAAAATGAAACATCAAAGAAATTGTTCCTTGTTCTAGCCTCTTTAAAAATTTTTTAAATTTATTATTATTATTATTATTTTGCACTGGCCTCTTGAGAGCATGTTTGAGGTATGAGGCTTTCGTTTCTTTAAAAGAAAGGTTAGCGAGCATTGTACATTAATGGAATGGATTTTTCCATCACTTCACATCGTTGTCAATGATAAAGGGTTTGGAATCACTTTTATATGTATGGTTTTAATGACTTTGCCTATTTCCAAACTTTTTTATTACTTTTAGAAATAAATTTATCATACACCATGAAAATGACTGCAACACAACAAACATACTTCTGACTAGGACAGGGCATCTGAACTTTGAAACAGCATTCACGAAAATCCTATGCTCTCTACTACAGAATCAGAGGGGAAGACGTTTCTGTTATTGGAATAACACAAGGTGCTAAAAGAAGACCTCTGAAAAGGAATTAACTGGAATATAAAATTTCCCCTAGCTTTAGCCATGAGTATGCCTCCAAAATAACTTGAAGGAATTTGCTTAACCTTCGAAACTTTGTCTAAAAATGTTAGCCCTTCAAAATCTTGGAAGTGCACATAAAACCCAGTCATTCTCTAGTTAATTAATCTGCTCTTACTCTTTTCACAGCACTTCTCACTGTCAGAAACTTAATCATTGAACTTGTTTATTGCCTGTCTCTTTGATCCCTAACCCCCCAAACAGGGTCACTTATATCTCCAGCATCTAGCCAGACACCTGGCTATGACATAATAGACATCCAAAATACACTTGTTGAATTTAGGTGATAACCACTTTTTACCCCATGGATATTCGTCAGGAAATACTGAAGCCAAGGATAGGGGAAGGTGTATCTGACCTTTTTAAAAATAGAGCAAGAGCCTACTTGATGGAGTGAACGTCCGTCCACCTGTATCATCTTTGATGCTGCAAGGCTGAAGAGAAGGCAAGGTCTCAAAAGAAAAAATGGGTACCACATCTCTCCTCACGACCAGACGAATTGTTCCCAGTGAGTTTGCAGCTTTATATAATCTGAAAGTTTGTACTTTGGGGAGATAAAAGAGCACCTCTTTTAAGGGTCGGAAAACACTCATCTGTTTAAGGGAAGCCGCCGCCAACCGCGGTAGGGATTGAACGCCACCTTCCCGGTCGCCCAGCGGATAGGGCGACCCCGGGCCCGGCCCGGCGGGTAGGGCGACCCCGGGCCCGGCCCTTGGCCTCCCGCGTCGGGCAGCTTGCGCGGCGGGGCGCACGGGGACCTCCACACCGCGGGTCCAGCGGCTTTCCGGAGGGAGTCGCGAGGCGCTCAGGGCCCACTCCGGTCGTCAGCGAGCAGCCCGCCCCCTGCCGGACGGGGCGGACACGAGTCGCACCTTTCGGACCCCCGGGGAGCAAGCCGACTGGAATCCCGAGGCCCGGGCGGAGCTGGGGCCGGGTCCCCTGCTCACCTCTGCGGAGCCCGCTGCTGTCGCCGGCCTTGTTGAGGGCGCTGCTGGAGCAGCCCATCGCGGGCAGAAGGGCGGCCCTGTGGACCAGCGCAGCCACCTGTCCCGGCCCCGTGCGGGCGTCGGCCCGGAGCTCGGATCCCGCGCAGAACGCACCGGCGGCGCAGCGCTCCTGCAACTCTGCCCTCCCGGCACCGGCGGTGCGGAGCGGAAGCGCACGGCTGCGCGGCGCGGCGGCGGTGCGCACCTGGAGAGGGGAGGGTGCGCGGCAGAGGTGGAGGGGGTGGGGGAGGTGGTCTGGGAGGCTGGAGCGAAGAAGCTGGAGAGGACAGGGACAGGGAGCCAGGTGGGCAGAAGGTGGGGAGTGCAGTCGAGGAGGAGAGGGAAAAGGCTTCAGAAGCAGGGATAGGGATGGTGTCCCTAACGGCGAGGGCGAAGGGCTGGGAGGGCTCATCTGAATCATCACTAAATAGCTGGAGAGGGGAGGAGGCGATTGTGGTCAGTGGCTATTGATTGGTAGACTAGCTTCGGATGGCAGTCTTATTCTTACATAACGTCAGTACTGTTACCACGAGGAAGTTTGCTGTTGATATACTTAATCCACCTGGTAGTCAAGTTCAGTCAATTGTCCAATCTGGGACCACACATCACATTTAATTGTTGTGCCTCTCTTTAGTTTGCTTAAATCTGAAGTAGTTCCCCTGTCTTTGTCTTTCATGACCTTGACCTCTTTTAAGAGAATGGGCCATGGGTGGCTCAGTGGGTTAAGCCACTACCTTCGGCTCAGGTCATGATCTGAGGGTCCTGGGATAGAGTCCCGCATCAGGCTCTCTGCTCAGCAGGGGGCCTGCTTCCCTTCCCCTCTCTCTGCCTGCCTCTCTGCCTGCTTGTGATCTCTCTCTGTCAAATAAATGGGTAAAATCTTAAAAAAAAAAAAAAAAAAGAGAATGGGCCATTTATTTTGTAGAATATTTCTCGGTTTGGCTTTGTCCGGTGTTTCCTTATGATTGTTTTCGGCAGTGCAGTTTTGGCTGGAATGCACGATGTTACGTCGTCTGTGAATTCCCACGGAGAGCAAATGATGTCAGTTTCCTCTATTATTGGTGATGTTAACTTTGACAGGTTAGTTAAGGTAGTGTCTGCCAAGTTTGCCACCAAAAAGTTCCTATTTTACTCATTGTAATTTATTGTAATTTACTCCTTGTAATTTATTTTAAGACTAACATCCTATATCTCATCAAACTTTTATCTGCCACTGTTAGCATACATTAATATTCTTGCTGGGACCAATTATTACTATGATGGTTATCAAATAGTGGTTTTTCTAATTACATATTTCCTTCTACACTTATTACTTGGCATTCTACAGTAAAAGGGAGCACTTTCCCTTTTCCTCCATTTATTATTCATTTATTTGTAAGAAATAAAAACTCATGAATTCTTACATATTCAATGGGTCATGTTACCATTTGTGTTGGTTTTTTAGATCTGTGATACGACAGACTGATTTAAACAAGAAAAACTTTCTCATAGTTCTGAGACTAGAAATCAGAACAAGGTGTCAGTAGGGTTGGTTTCTTTTGAAGGCCTTTCCTGGGTTGGGATGGCAGTGTTCACCATATATATCTTCACATGGACTTCCCACAGTAAGCATCTCTGTCCTCATCTCTTCTTACAAGAACACCAGTCATATTGGATTAGGGCCCACCCATATGACCTCATTTTACCTTAATTAACTCTGTAAAGGCCCTGTCTCCAAAACAGCCACATTATAAACTACAGGGGTTTAGAACTTCAACATATGAATGGGGGGGCACAATTCAGATCATAACACCATCATTATTAACTTGGATGCTCAAATGGTCTAAAACTTGACAGATTTCCCTATATGAGTCATGGCGGTATACAACTATGGTCTTGACGATGTGTAGAGGTCTCCCTCCCTCCCTTCTCTACCTCACTTCTCCCCTTCCCTCCCCTTCCCTTCCCTTCTTCCCCTCTTCTCTCCCTCCCGCAGCATAGGCCTGACAAGCCTGGGCTGCCCAGCAATCAACTCACAGATCCCTTCGAATGAAGAGGAGACGGGGTATCTTTGAGCAAGTACACTTTGTAACATTACAATAGGCACTATAACTCACCTTCTAACATTATGTCCAGGGTTACTGTGCCTCAAGGAAAGAGAAGTACTTTTTGTTTTTTTTTTTAATATTTTATTTATTTGACAGGGAGAGAGAGAGATCACAAGTAGGCAGAGAGGCAGGCAGAGATAGTGAGGAGGAAGCAGGCTCCCCACTGAGCAGAGATCCCAGGACGCTGGGATCATGACCTGAGCCAAAGGCAGAGGCTTTAAACCACTGAGCCACCCACGTGCCCCAAGACAAGTACTTTGAAAGTGGCTAAGGATTTGGCTAGATTCCAAGTCCCTGGGCAAAATTACAGAATTTGTGCAAGGAAGTTTAGGGGGAGATACGTGGATGGACCTTTCAGTATAGGCCAAAATTTGGGAAATATTTATGTCTTGCTTAAATGCTATTAAAAGGACTTCATAAACTGCGCTGCCATAACAAAATGTCATTAACTGGATGGCTTAAATAACATATTTATTTCTCTTAGTTCTGGAGCCTGGGAAGTCTAAGATCAAGGTACCAGCCAATTTGGTTTCTGGTGAAAACGCTTTCTGGCTTGCAGATGGCAATCTCCTTAGCGTGTCTTCACATGGGGTTGGGGGAGGGGGGGGACTTTTGTTGTTGTTGTTAAGATTTATTTATTTATATTAGACAGAGGGCAAGTTGGGGGGGTGGGCAGAGGGAGAAAATCTTCAAGCAGATTCTCCTGCTAAGTGTTTGACTCAATGCAGGGCTGGATCCCATGACCCATGAAATAGATCAGAGCTGAAAACAAGAGTCAGACTCTCAACCAACTGAGCCATCCAGGCGTCCCTGGGACTTCCTCTTCTTCTTACAAGACCACAGTCCTAACACATTAGGGCCTCACCCTAATAACCTCATTTAATCTTAACTACCTCCTAAACCTACCTCCCTACTGAGTCACATTGGGGGTAAGGGCTTCAACATATGGATGGGGGAGGGAGGGGACACAAGTCAGTCCACAGGCAGACTTCCATTTCAGAATATGCTTTTTTTAAAGTTAAAGTCACATTTAATTTTACTTAGCTAGTGAAAGTTTTCCAAAACTCCATTCTTCCTTGAAAGAGATGCAGTAACTCACAGATTAGTTAAATATGAACACTATCTTGAAATTCTCTGAATCCTAATGCTTTCATGCTAAACCAGGGCTTACTGGGCCCAGTTATAAGTACCTACTTTCCCCCCATCAGTTATCTTTTGGGAGTTGACTGGGGTACCTTACTTTTCCTTGGCAATAATTTATCAGCCAAGGCATGGTCTCTTCCATTTTCTTCAGAGGAAGCATTTTATAATCAGGTGAACAATAATAATCTGGTATCCTGTGGATGGTAGTCTTTTTCATGAGCCCCTCAATGCTTGCTCAATGGGCTCAGGAATAGGATGGCTCTAAGAATAGAGAAAGAAGCCCTACATGAGCTCAACTGCATGTTCCTCCACTTAACATGATTTACCTGGCTGAGTGCCCAGTTTGCCAGCCGCACTAACAATGACCATAGTAAGCCTCCGACATGGTACCTATACCTTGAGCCGACCTATGACCCACTTCGTGAACGAATTATAGGACCTCTTCTGTATTTTTTTTTAAAGATTTTATTTATTTATTTGACAGAGAGAGATCACAAGTAGGCAGAGAGGCAGGCAGAGAGAGAGAGAGGAGGAAGCAGGCTCCCTGCTGAGCAGAGAGCCCGATGCGGGACTCGATTCCAGGACCCTGAGATCATGACCTGAGCCGAAGGCAGCGGCTTAACCCACTGAGCCACCCAGGCGCCCCTGTATTTTTTTTTTTAATAGACATAGGGTTAGATTTGTTTTTCCTGTACATCATTATAGTATCATCAAGACATTACACCAAGACACTACATTCATTATCTTATCAAATAACTCATTTCACTATGAGACAAGTAAGGTAATGGGTTAATTTCTATGGGATTTACCGGTCTTTTCATCTAACTCCACAGCCAGAAGCTAAACCTATAGGATGATGGAGGGGCACATTAAACACTCAGTTTTGGCACCAGCCAAGAGAAAACATCTTTGAAGGTTGGGGTATTGCCCTATGGTTTGCAGAGCATGTTTTGAACCAGTGACTAATAAAAGGGACTGCTTCTCCAATGACCAGTATACACAGATCTGGGTCTTGCTCTCCAGGCTTCTTGTTCATTTGGTAAACTACAACATATGCTTAACTTCTTATGCTTAACTAAGCTAGTTTGTTTCTGTTACTTACAACTTAATTATCTAGACTAATATACAATGCTTACCCTACCTCCCCTCTCCCTGACCACTCTCCTTCTTAGCAATTACCTGTCCTATCTTAATCCTTCAGTCTTACTGTGATAATACCTGAATATAACTTATACTGTGATTTTAAATGCTGATAGTACCTTGATGGGAATAGTTCGTAAATCTTTTCATCTCCAAGTACTCCTTTTATCATTTTTCTTCAACATACCCATGTTTTGGTGTTGTCCCAAATTTGCATTTATTATTTCGCCATTAACTGATTCTGATTAGTATTACCATATTAAGTTAATTAAGTTCTAGTTAAAAGCAAAAACATCAGTGTTTTAGCTTATGTATCACACCTTTATTAAGAAAGTACATGTACATGGCAGGCTTTTCAAATTACTGAAGATAATACGTAAAATGTCACATTATAGACAGATACATAGGAACCCCATTTATACTAAAATTTCAAAAACTGACTCTTAGAAATATAAAATAACCTAAAAACAAACATTTATAGACATCATCCTATGTTCCAAGTTTCACTCCTTCACAGTAAAATAGTGAACAAAGTACTCTGGGTTCTTCGTATCCAAGAGTATAAAAAACATACGCTCCTTGGATGGAAAAATTGTTTTTTAAAAAAAGGAGAAAGCATTTCTCTGGCCTATTTTTTTTAATCCAGTGCAGTCTGGAGCATTTGCAGTCTGGACAGAGAGCATAGAAGAAATATTTTGGATTCCTTATTATTGTCCGTTAATGGTTCAGAATTCTTGTATTGGTGTATCTGTGTTTAGTTAGTTGAAAGGTATCCAACATTCATTAGGTTTACAGGCTATTTTCACTTAGAATGCCCATCCCTCCCTCTCTTCATCAGATTTCTGAGCATGTTTAATGTCCAGGGTGATTTAAGACTGTAAAGGTTGGATTAAACAAATAGAGTTCCAAATTACAGTTGCCGCTTGAACAACACCACTTAAACATGGATTTTTTTTTCTGGTACAGTACTATAATGTACTTTCTCTTACAGTTTTCTTAGTAACATTTTCTCTTGTTTATCATAGAGTACATAATATATAGAATATAAAAAATGCATTGTTTATGTTATTAATAAGGATTTTCTGGTCAGCAGTAAGTTATTAGTAGTTAAGTCTTTGAGGAGTCAAAAATTATACATGGATTTTTGAAATGCATGGGGAGGTGAGTGCCTCTAGCCTCTGAGTTGTTCAACAGTCAACTGTACTAATGGGCCGCTTCCAAATCTGGACATTAAATAACTCATAGCTGATGATAATATAATCGTTTTAACTGCTTAACAATAAGGGGATGGGCTAGTGTACTGAACCAATGAACATCAGATGAACTTGTTAGTATTTGCTCTAAGAGGGAATGCAGCCTGTCACTTTTAATTCCAACAGCAAGTATGAACTTTTGCACAATAAAAGCAGGTGCTGCAGAGTTCTCAGAAACTTGGAGCAGCAATTTTAGTGAATGAAAACCGAAGTCTTGGGTTAATTCTGTTCTATCCCATTTACCTGTTGGTATTTTTTTAAAATCACTCTGAAATGCTACCGACTGATATCCAGAAAAACAAAAATAATATCTAGATGGCAAAATCCTTCTTAAAGCGTATATACTTCCCAATTTTTTAGTATGAAGATTTTCAAACTCAAAAACGTTGAATAGTGAAACTACCACCTATGTACCCTCCACTTTAAATTCAACAGTTAACACTTTACTGCATTTGCTCTAATGCAGTAGAGCAACCTGTTTATCTTCGTTTTAGATTTTATTTACATTTATTTCAGCGACTCAAGAAGCTGCAATCATGACACTTCACCCATACATACTTCAACAGACATCTCTTTAGAATAAGGGTATGACTTAACGCAGTTATTTTTAATAATAGTTAAGAGTAATCTTTTAATGCAGGGGTCAGCAAACGATGGCCTGCAGGCCAAATCTGGCCAGCTGCTTGATTCTGCAAACGTTTTATTGGAACACACTCACTATATATTGCCTGTGGCTACTTTTCTGCTACGGCAGAGCTGAGTCGTTGCCACAGAGAACATATGGCCCCAAAGGCGTAAAGTATTTATTCTTTGGCTCTATAGGAAAAGTTTGCCAATTCCTGCTCTAATAAGCACAAGTGTGGAAAATTTTATAAAATCTTCTTGAGTCAAAAGATATGTCATTTTTGCATGGTAAGTGCTTCTTCCCCTAGTGTATAGGTTTTGTAAAGTTGTGAAAGACTTTAGATGTGGGTGGGTGGCTATGGTAGGAAGGTTGAAGAGATGAGAGTTGGAATGACGAAGAGATCTAATATTCACTGCATATGTGTTCTGTACAAGGCCCTACGCTAGGTGCTTTATTTTTTTTAAAAATATTTTAAAAAAGATTTTGTATTTTATTTATTTGACAGAGAGAGATCACAAGTAGGCAGAGAGGCAGGTAGAGAGAGAGGAGGAAGCAGGCTCCCCGCTGAGCAGAGAGCCCGATGTGGGACTCGATCCCAGAACCCTGGAATCATGACCTGAGCCGAAGGCAGAGTCTTTAACCCACTGAGCCACCCAGGCGCCCCTGCTAGGTGCTTTAGACACCATTACGTTTACTGGGATCCTCACAATACTACAAGGTAGACACTATTTTAGTTTTCTGATGAAGAAACTGAGGCTTAGGGAGTTTAGACAATTTGCCCCAAGTCATGCAGATATTAAATAGAAAAACCAAGAACCTAAGACTGTCTCCAAAGAAATGTAGCAAAATCAGTTAAGACTCCTTAAGTAGAATTCTCAAACATTTTGTGATCATGTTTCATACATAAAGTAAGTGCTTTGGGCTTCTCTGGCTTCCAGTACAAGACCCTAGTAAGATCGCTGGGATCTTTAAAGTATATCAAGGACATATATAGTTAGGACCAGAAACTTGTTATAACGAAAAGCACCCCAGATAAGTCTTACCAAGCACTTTAGTTATTTAATCTCTAAAATGGGGGTACTAAAAAGCTTTGAAAATATAGGGCTCCATATAAAAGTATAAAGACTTATACTTAAAGAACAAATTAATATACATTAAAAAATAATTAAATTTTATTAAATAATATACGTTTTAAAAAACCAAATAATATACATTATTTCATTTTTGTCTTTACCTAAGCAAGTATGCCTCAAACTCAACTTGGTTATCTCATTCTTCAGTTTTTTTGTGTTTTTTTAAAAGTAACTTTTACCCCTAGCATGGGACTCAAACTCACCACCCCAAGATCAAGAGATGCATGCTGTACCAACTGAGCCAGCCAGGTGCTCCCTATTCTTTACTTCTCAAATTCTAATATTTATAAGAATCCCCGAAGCTGCACAGTAAATACAGATTCCTAGGCCTCATCAGGGATTTCTTCTACATACCTGGGTGGGGTCCAAGAGTCGTAATTCAAGGTATTTTTTAATCAGGTGACCTGGCTGCCATACTTTCAGATACTGCTTTCAGATATAACTGATGTTTCAAAAGACCTATTTAAAATCACCACTTTATTATTAAAAAGGAACTTTACATAGCAATTCATGCTATACAATAATTCAAGTAGTACTGAAACATGAAGGTAAAAAAATGTCCTCTCCTCATCCACTCTCCTACCTTATCCAGTGGTTAAGTTTTGATGGTTAGCTTTGCAGACTTGAATTTTCTATGCATACACAAGCACATATATTAAGAATGATAGGGGCGCCTGGGTGGCTCAGCGGGTTAAAGCCTCTGCCTTCGGCTCAGGTCATGATCCCAGAGTCCTGGGAGGGAGCCCCGCATCGAGCTCTCTGCTAGGCAGGGAGCCTGCTTCCCCCTCTCTACCTGCCTCTCTGCCTACTTGTGATCTCTCTCTGTCAAATAAATAAATAAAATCTTTAAAAATAAATATTAAAAAGAACAGCTTTTAAAAAAAAGTGCTAAAATCAGGTCGCTTGGATGGCTGTTAGGCGTCTGCCTTCTGGTGGGGTCTTGGTCCCAGGGTCCTGGGATGGAGTCCCCAGTGGTGCTAATTGCTCAGGGGGTAACCAGTTCTTCTGCCTACCTCTCCCCCTGCTTGCTTGCTGACAAATGAAGAAAATCTTAAAAAAAAAAAAAAAAAATGCTGAAATAAGGGGCACCTGGGTGGCTCAGTGGCTTAGGCCTCTGCCTTCAGCTCAGGTCATGCATGATCTCAGGGTCCTGGGATCGAGGCCGGCGCTGGGCTCTCTGCTCAGGGGGCAGCCTGCTTCTCCCGCTCTCTGCCTACTTGTGATTTCTCTGTCAAATAAGTAAATAAAATCTTTTTAAAAAAATGTTGACTGGGGGGAGGGGGGTTGGGAGAAGGGGGGTGGGGTTATGTACATTGGGGAGGGTATGTGCTTTGGTGAGTGCTGTGAAGTGTGTAAACCTGGCGATTCACAGCCCTGTACCCCTGGGGATAAAAATATATGTGTATAAAAAATAGAAAGTTAAAAAAATAATAATAAAATAAATGTTGAAATAAATATCCTTGTTCACATGACTTTGAGAAATTGTGATTGTTTCTGTAGGATATATTCCTAAAAGTTGACACACGATAACGACTTACCTACCGGTACTGGTCCGATTTTACAGTTTTTTGGTACTAGCGGAAGACGCTCTGTGCGTGCTATTTTGACCCATCCGTCACTGGACATTGATACCAAGGTCCAACGTTCACAACAAAAACATCTGTAAATTAGGTCTGTTTATTGCTCTCTCTGAAAATTCGGCTTATAAAGTTGCGCTAACACCACCACCCAAGAGGTGAGTTTGGGGAAGTCTGCGTGGGGCTCCACGGTTCTCCGAGAGGCCGGCAACTTGGGCGAGGGCAGGAGAGGGCACCCAGCTGCTTCGGCCTGAGGGGAATTGACGCAGGAGGGTAGACGCAGGAGCAGAGGCTCACCGGAGTCCTCCCCAAGAGACGCGGCTTCGGTATAGATGAGCTCAGCCGCTCTAAGACCATGGTTCAGCCGCCGCGGCCCCTTGTCACTGTCCCCTCCCGCCTCACTCTCAGTCGGCTTCTCCAACTCCCTCCTGGTTTGACGTTCCCGGTTCCTCAGTCCGCAGCTCGGAGCAACACGCTAACGCAACTTCAGGACCGGCAGGAAGAGGGAACGCGCAGCTGTACCGCCATTCTACCTAACTAAATCAACAGCAGTCAGCGCGGCCCTCGTCTTTTTGCCCCGCCCCTTCCGCCTGCGGCTCACTTCCGGTTCCGACGACTTGGCTCGGCTGTGAAGAGCTTTGCATTGTGGGAGTTCTTTCCTTTCTCTCTCCCGGCCATCTTGGCGGCTGCTCTTGGTGAGTGGGCTCCGCGGGGCCCAGGTTTCGGCAGTGTGGGGATCCCAGCGAGTTGCCGTTTGGAGCTGCTATCCTAAACTTCCTGTCCTGCCCTCTGTATGTTCTAGGTTGGGGCCGTCCCGCACCTAAGACAGGAAGATGGTGGCCGCAAAGAAGACGGTGAGTGAAACGCGCCGGGGCCGGAAGCCGATTCACGTGGAAGACTGAGTCTTGGCCCCTGGCAGGCAGATCCGAGCACTCTGGGGAGACAGCATGCCCACTGGCATGGAGGGGCCCAGGAGGAAGCCGAGTGGTTCTCTCAGTGATTTAGGACCCTAGACTTAGGAGGTTTATTAAACGGCTCGGCTTCCAGAAAGCTGGATGCTGTTTGAGATGGTTCAAAAACAAGGCCTTAAGGCCCGTGTGAAATGTTTGCTTTGTAGAAAAAGTCGCTGGAGTCCATCAACTCCAGGCTCCAGCTCGTTATGAAAAGTGGAAAATACGTGCTGGGGTACAAGCAGACTCTGAAAATGATCAGACACGGCAAAGCGAAGCTGGTCATCCTCGCCAACAACTGCCCGGCCTTGAGGTAATGGAAGGAACCTGGAGGGTGTGGGTCGCCCACTGTATATTGATCGGAGTGAATACCCAGGAGTGTTAACCATGGGCAGTCTGCGTAGTACGAACTCGGTTTTATGTAGAATTTTACAAGCGAGCACTTGGAGAATTCACGGTTTCTTAAGTGGTGTTTTGGGGCTGACCGCCATCATGTTTTCTCGTTGTGTAAGCTTATCTTCAGGGGAAAAAAAGTGTGGCAGAGGGGTAAAAACCACAGAACGTCGAAGTTTGAGGGAAGCACAGACACATGCTTGTATTTCCATGTGTTTTGTGTCCTGCCTTTTTGGTCATTTCTTGAAAAATCATTTTTTGAACTCGTTATCGTGTAGAAGAGCTAATAGGATAAAAGTTGAGGCCGGCGGTGGAGCTGCAGTGCAGGTTCCTAGTTCCCCAAGTGTTTGCTTGACTTCACTGTTTGGAAAGTGAGCTTAGTATGGAAAATAAGATAAAGAAGCTTGGACTGGGGAGTTCCGTACGGCACATTGATTTTTCTGTGGTAATGCATAATCTCACAGGATTTTAGATAGGGTGTCTGTACATAATTGGCTTTCCTGGAGTACTCCATCCTCCATCCCATCCTGTGGTTTGGTCTTCAGGCTTAACCTCCTTTTGGTCTTCAAGCTTAACCTCCTCTGTGCTTCTCAGCACAGTTACTGGTCATCTTGTTAAATGCTGGTTCTGATTTCATGGGTTTGGGATGCGACCTGACATTATGCATTTTTAACAAGCACTCCCACGACTGCTGGTCTGCGGATCCATAATCTGAGTAATGGTGCTGTTCTATTAGAACTCTTCAGATTTGTAAAACCTTCAATGTCCACCTGCTCAGTTGACACAGAAATGTTAGCTTTGTGTAAATAACATCACTCCCCATCTAAGATTCAGCACCAGAGAGTAACAGAAATAGCTTATCTTTTAAAGATAACATGTGCTTGAACTTGGAACCTTCACTTACTATTCTATGCCTGAATGTCTTCATTAGTTATAAAAAATGGGAGTACTTACTACTTAGGAGGTTGTCCTGGAATTATATGAAGTGTCTGGTGACTAGTGATTGTTAAGTAAGTACTTTTATTTCACATCTTACTCTCTTTTCCATGAGCATAATTTACAGTGTTAAATGTAGATATTCAGAAGATACTTGATGATTCTTGCTGATATTTACTGATCCCATTTCTTATAGGGGATCAAAGGAAAGGACAGTTTGTTTTGGCTAATGGATATGGTACTTTTTAAAAGAGTAACAGCTGGTTTAGTTACTGTTGGAAAGCCTTACCAACATTAAAACTAATGAAGAAAGTGGTAACATTTTATTTTTCAGTCATTTGTGACCGTATTCATTTGCTTGTCTTCTGGTTTCTGAAGGAAATCTGAAATAGAATACTATGCCATGTTGGCCAAAACTGGTGTCCATCACTACAGTGGCAATAATATTGAATTGGGCACAGCATGTGGGAAATACTACAGAGTATGCACGCTGGCTATCATTGATCCAGGTATTTTTTTTAAAGTCAGAATAATTTTTTTCCTTTATAATGTAATTACAGGTATTCTTTGCTATACCAATGTCTGATTCCTAGGTTCAGATATTGAGAATTTGTGGATAGAGCAAGTGATATCCTGTAGTTTTATTTCACAGAGAATTGATAATGAATATCAATACATTGTAATAGATCTTGTTATAAATGAAATCTTTTTACTTTGAAATGAATTTGGTTTGAAGCACTTACATAATTAGGACCTTGGTAAAGGTGAAATTATAAATGGGGAGAGTATTCAGGTGAAATAGTTAAAGAAAGGAATTCTTACTGGCTGCCTAAGAACAGATAAAATTAAGTTGAGGAAAGAAGTTCCTACAAATACAGATCATGTTATATTTTGAACTTACAAGTTTTTAATTCATAAAATACTGCGAATATTCTCGCTGTTCTGATTTTGTAATAATCAGGGCAGGCTAAACATTCGCTATATTAAGACCATGCATGTGTCCCCAGACCTAGTTCTTTCCCTAGGTCTGGTTTTATCAATGCTGGTGATAAACCACGTCCGATTGATATGATGTATCTTATATGGGAAATGCCTATGACTAGGTATCTGATCATCTTGAGAAATGATAGCAAAGCTAGTGTCAGAACTTTTAAAGATAACCATTTCTAATTTGATGATTACCAGTTGTGATTAAATGACTTGTAAAACTATTGTGTTTTATTTTCTAGGTGATTCTGATATCATTAGAAGCATGCCAGAACAGACTGGTGAAAAGTAAATCACACGGAATTTTTCTTTAATAAAACTGGCCACAGCTTGTTTTAAAAACATGGTATTCGTTGCCGTTTTTTCCTTTATATCTTTTTGTTTCCATACCCTTTCTGAAGATAGGATTTGAGAGGATAAGGCAGTTAGATGTGGTGGCAAGACTTTTGGGTTAAGAACTATATGTCCCAGTGTTTGTTTTCCTTTTTGTAAAGGGAGTGCAGAGTTCCTTTCCTCTACTAGATTTTTTTTTAAAGATTCCAGTCTTTTAAAAGTGTTGATACTATTGGCATTTTATATTTGAGTATGTTTGAGAGGCAGCAAAGATCAATATGTAGAATTTAACCGGAATTGCAGTTTTTAATCTGGCTTAAATCTACAGATTTGAGAAGCAGAGAGAATAAAATGAAATATGTACTCCCCTTCCAAAATTTTGTGTGTCTGAGAAAAGTTCTGTTGAACTTTAATGAAGAATTTTTCCTATGGGTGTGCAATGGTTGAGATAGAAGATGTGTACTTGGAGCGCTTCAGAAGAATCCCAGGTCTTCAGTAAGTGCTAAGTCCACAGTTGGCCAAAGTTTGTTTTAGATTTTATTCCTAGAAGATACATTGTGAAGTGTGTTTGGTGTGCAGATTTTGGGGAAACTGCATCTCATATCTTCCAAATATGTCGGACTGGAACCCTTTTCCCTCTTTTATTTCCTTGGGGACATTTTCAGGACTTATTTGGGAGGAAAATATATATATATATATATATATATATATTTTTTTTTTTTTTTTTTTTAAAGATTTTATTTATTTATTTGACAGAGAGAGAGCACAAGTAGGCAGAGAGGCAGGCAGAGAGAGAGAGGAGGAAGCAGGCTCCCTGCTGAGCAGAGAGCCCGATGTGGGACTCGATTCCAGAACCCTGAGATCATGACCCGAGCTGAAGGCAGCGGCTCAACCCACTGAGCCACCCAGGCGCCCTATGGGAAAAAAATATATCTTGATTTACGGAGTCAAGTGTTGGTGGTAAAGTATACTCTACATATCCATGTGCTGGGCTTTCAGGCTGCAGCTGTGTCAGAATTAACCTTGTCTTTTGGACTTAAGATCTTAAAGATCTTAGCTCGTAGGCAGTTCAAGTAGTAGATGAGTGAGACATAGGAGATGAGGATGCCATCAGTACACTGTACAGAATGTCCATGTCCCAGTATTTACTGAACTTGGAATCACAAGAGTCCTTTTTTAATAGCTGTGAAACAACCACGGGTGGATGAAATTCCCAGTTTTGTATAGGAAAGGAAATGAGTTAATACTGCATGATTTTAATTTGTGTCTGAAGTTAATCTGAGGTTGTAGATAAAATTTGAAGAATAGTTGTTACTAACTAGTTTTCTTACTGATTGTTCAGTTAACTTAGTATTTCTCAATCTGGGAGCACTACTGACATTTTTCCATGGGACAGTTCTTTGTTGTGGAGGACTGGATACTGCAGGATATTTCGCACGGTTTTCCATGTTACAATGATACCCGAAATGTTACCCCATGTTTTCAAAGTAGCATCTCCTGGTTAAGAGCCACAGAGCTGTGGAAATCTGTTAAGCGTTCTAAAGTGCTCGTATTTTCCTATCCAGAGACTAGGTGCCCAAGGTGGTTTAAGATATTTGAAGTTTGCCCTTGAAAAGAATTGCTTGGTCAGACTATTGCTGGCCTCTAGTGTTATTAGTCTGTTCAATGGTTGTGAGAACTGTTTGTCTTTGGGTTAAGTAAGTTTGTGTGCTTATTTTCTACTTGGTAAATTTTGCCTTTCAAATTGAGCTTGCAATGATTTAGATTAATTTTGGATTGTTCTTCCAGGTTGATAAGTTACAATTTAATTTATTCAGGGGTGGTTTCTGGAGGATACAATATCACAGGTACCAGTGTACCATTTCTTTGTAATGATTTTGTTGCAGGATTTTTGGCTGCAGGCATTTTAGAATGATGGCTTTTAGGAAATAATTTTGTGATTTCTTGGGGCTTCTGTATAGTGATAATACACTATAAGGTCATTGAGCTTTTGCCTTTATCTGTGTTTTTTGTGTACTCATTGTTTAGGAAGAAAGGAATTTAAAGTTTAGAGAAAAGGAGATTAAACCTCACTCATGCTGGCTTAGGACAGATGTGAAGAATTGCCATTAAAATGCTGCCAGAACTAGAGAAAATACTACTGGCCAGGAAGATCTGGGAAGGTCTAAGTTGGTATTTTTAAATGTTATTTTCTGATTATAATCAAAGTAATGTGTTTGGCTGGGAAGCTCTAGTATGCGGGAGATTGCAGGAAATTCCAGCCAACTGAATTTATCGCATACTTGTGCTGAGCTACCTGTTAGGTTTGGAGATAGAAATGTCCCAAAGAAGAGTTTGGTTATTGTGGAGTGTGTTAACTGCAATTGGTATGGTATCATGGCAGGGGCAAAACGTACTTAGAAAAGAAACCAAACTGTAGGCTGGTCTCGAATGCAGTTAGTTGGGCCTTTTGGAAGATCTGGTCCATGGAAAACAGTTCTCTTTGCTTTCATATCTTATTTCCAACTGCTGCTTCACACTTGGGCTCCCCATGTCTGCTGTGGCATCTGCTTTCCTTTCCTGTTGCCCTCCTTTTCCAGGCCTACCCGAATAGCCTCTTCCAGTCTAGACTGGGTGCCTCTGAGTTACCATAGAACCTTTTTTATGGCATTAATCACACCTGTTTCTCACTAAACTAAGGAAGGCCCTAGAGGACAGACTCAACTTTGTATCACATGAGTTCAAACACTATGACTTTTAGGGCTTAAACATTTTACTTAATTCTCTTTGATAGGCTTGTGACTTTCTAGGCCAGAATTTCATCTTCATCTTGTTTTGATAGTACGCCTTGAGCATCTATACATGTAGTGTAATTTACTACCTGCTACCTGTTTGCCTCAAAAGAGAATTAAGGAGTAGGAATCTGCCAAAGTACTTTCTTGAGCTAAGGTAAGTAAAGCATTCATTCATTGATTCAACATATACATAAATTACCATCTTTGTGTCAGACATCATGGACTGGTGAAGAGTAAAAACATAATGGCTAATAATTGAGTATATAAAATGATACTTTACTAAGTAATGTGCACATTAAGCCATTTAATTCTCTTGACAATACAGTGAGATCATACTTCATTCCATTTGACAGATGAGGAAATCAAGGCTTATAAAGGTCACCACAATAAACCTGAATGCAAAACTTTTACACCTAAGATCTGTATAGAGCCAAACAAAGAAAAAGGAGAAATACTTCAGATTTTAGACTATCTTCAAGTAAGTAACTGGGATGAATATCTAAATTTTGATTGGTTGGAGGCCTTTGTTTCCTTTGAAGGCCTTCTCCCCAACATGAAGAAACTTGAAAACTGATTAAATGTATTGAATAGCTAAACGTTAAGGGGTTTAAACGTGGGGGGTGCAGTCTAGAGCCACTAGGGGGAGCTGGGACTCAACGGAAAGTGAAGTACAGTTGAGCTAAGGAAGCAATGTCTTAACTGGGAGTACATCTCAGAAGGTAATGCCAACCCAGGTCAGTACTTACTAGCGAAAGCCTGTTCAGGACCAACTGGGTGACTCAAATACAAATACGTGATTTAATACTTTGAATTGCAGCTTTTCTATTTGGAGAAAATCAGATGATTTTTCAGATAAGATCGAAGATACACAAAGGAAATGTTCTCAGTCTACCACAGTGCCCTTTGGGAGGACATTCTGATGAAAACACTCCTCTTGAAATATTTAGACAAGCTTACTGAAAGTGTTCTGTGTAAAAAGAATCACTTGGCGTCAAATACAGTAGCTTCCATGGGAAAGATGTCATTTGGGGGATCTTCTTTTTTTTTTTTTTTTTTTTTTTTTTGGTTAGAGATTACGGGAGGGGTGTGGGGGAAAGAGGGAGAAGGAATCCCTAGGCAGACTCCCTGCTGAGCACGAAGCCACACTAACACCGATCCCAGGACTCCAAGATCATGGATCATAACCTGAGCTGAAACCGAGAGTCAGATGCCCAACTGACTGAGCCACTCAGGTGCCCCTACCTTTGGTTCTTTTTTAATTTTAAAGATTTTACTTATTTATTTGACAGAGACATTACAAGTAGGCAGAGAAGCAGGCAGAGAGGGGGAAGCAGGCTCCCCAATGAGCAGAGAGCCAGATGCGGGGCTAAGTACCAGGGCCCCAGGATCATGACCTGAGCCGAAGGCAGAGGCTTTAACCCACCGAGCCACCCAGGCGCCAGTACCTTTGGCTTTGAGTTTTACTATGTATGCATGTAGGTCTAGTGCCTTCCTTTTAAATGTTGTATGGTATTTCTGAGGTAGGGATCACATAATTTTATCAGTTCCCTTTCTGATGATGATTTCGGTTATTTTCAACTGATGATTTATAAACTCAAGTAGCGTTCTTGTATGGGTTGCCTTGTGTGTATGTGCTGAAGTCCTCTAGTTCGATGCCTGTGAGCGCAGCTGCTAGAGTGCAGGCTGGTGTGCCTTTTCAGTTTTATTAGGTATTGACAGATTATACTCCAAAGAGCATGCCTATTTGCATTTTCACTAGTGTACAAGAGCCCCATTTTCTTCATCCTTGCCAACACTGTAGTCCGACGCTAATTTTTGCCAAGCTGATTGTTTTAACTTGGGTTTTCCAGATTGCCAGTGAGAGTCGAGGTTGACCGTTTCCCACATAACCATACTTTGCATTTAAAGTGAACTAGGAATTTTACACAGAATACCATTCTCTGAAGTGGTGAATTTTAATATTGTATTAAAAAAATCCAACTTATTCAAGTACATAGGTTTTATGAATTTATGCATACATCCATATACATATATCAAGATAAAAGTCCAATACAAAAAAATAGTCTTCCTATGGCCAGTGTTCTACAGAAGTAAGACTGCAAACTAATTTAGTCAAATGAGATCACAACACTAAGGCAGGATAAGGCAAAAGCAAATCATGTCCACAGTATGTTACAGAATAGCTTGCATAGCTTATTTATTCTCACTTGATAATCTCAATTTAGGGTTCTGAAGAACTTTTTCTCAAATTTATACAAGTTAGTGTTGTACTTTTGCCTTATTGTACTTATTGTACTTGTTGTACTTTTGTTCTATAGCAAACCAGCTTTCTAAGTCCTAGTCCTGTTTTACTTTACAACTTTTTAGACTCAGTAGCCTGAGCTTTGGGGCTCAAGCTGCTTCCATTGTAACATTTGATACAATGACATACAAATACATAGCGCATTTCATATCTTCATCTGTATCTCAGGCGGTTTTCCAGGGCTTCCATCCTTTGTGTCATTTCTTCTAGTAAATCTCAAATTAAGGAAGAGGAATCTGAATTGTCCATTTTTATTTACAATCAAATACAATTTGATGTAGCTATGTAAAATTTGTCCTCAAAGATACAAACCTCTGGTTTTCCCCATTTAGAAAAATTTTTTAACTCTCATTGAAGGTTTATAGTAAGCCATTTAACACATGCTATCAAGACTATGAATCCCTTGGGGCATCTGGGTGACTCTTAACAGTTAAGTGTCTGCCTTTGGCTCAGGTCATGATCCCAGGGTCCTGGGATCATGTTCCATGTCAAGCCCGAGATTGGGTTCCCTGCTCAGTGGCAAGCCTGCTTGTCCCTCTGCCTGCTGTTCTGCCTGGTTTTGTTCTCCCTAATAAAATCTTTTTTTTTTTTTTTAAAGATTGATTTATTTATTTGACAGGCAGCGATCACAAGTAGGCAGAGAGAAATAGAGGGGGAAGCAGGCTCCCCGTGGAGCAGAGAGCCTGATGCGATGCGGGGCTCACTCCCAGGACCCTGGGATCACAACCTGAGCCAAAGGCAGAGGCTGTAACCCACTGAGCTACCTAGGCACCCCAAATAAATAAAATCTTTAAAAAAAAGAAAAAAGACTACAAATCCCCTTCAGGTTAAATACTTCAACATCAAAGCAAAGTAGTTGAGTTACCAAAAAAAAAAATTTTTTTTTAATTTTTTTATATTTTTTTGAGAGAATATGTGTGAGGGGGAATGGGGCGAGGTATGGGGAGAGGGAAAGAGAGATTCCCAAGGAGGCTCCACCCTCAACACAGAGCCTGAGGTGGGGCTCAATCTCACAACCTTCACATCATCTGAGTCAAAATCGAGTCAGAGGCTTAACCAACCGAGCCTTCCCTTTAAAAAATGTTTTTAATTTTTTTTTTTTTTTAAAGATTTTATTTATTTATTTGACAGGCAGAGGTCACAAGTAGGCAGAGAGGCAGGCAGAGAGAGAGGAGGAAGCAGGCTCCCCCCTGAGCAGACAGCCCGATGCGGGGCTCGATCCCAGAACCCTGGGATCATGACCTGAGCTGAAGGCAGAGGCTTTAACCCACTGAGCCACCCAGGCGCCCCTTTTTTTTTTTTTTAAATTTTACTCACACCTGTGTTGCTTATAAATTAGTTTGCCGTAACATACCTTTAGGAGCCAGAAGTGACAATTTGGGGAATATAGTAAAGAGAATTGGGTTTTAGTAAGAGATGATGTCACAAGAGTAAAGAGATGGGAGAGTTTTCACCCACGATGCCAGATAATGGCCAAAGGGTAGCAGCATTGAAGACTTCTGACCTATGCTCTTTTACAGATAACTTCCTTAGTCTCTCGTGAAGAAGACCCTCAGAAGTGTGGTGGGAAAGGAGAGAGGCGCGGGGCATTAGAACAAGCATTTGTTTTCATGTAAGCTCCTTAATACCCTCCACCAGTCCCCCTGGCAGAATGAAAGCCTGGATTCATCACCTACATTAACCACTGTCAGATTATTTTACTTAGGGGAACAGATTTCCAGCTTTCAGAAAGGAATCGCTACATCTGTTCCTTATTATATAAACCCATTGGCAAGGAGAGAGTTCAGAATTCAACCTTCTCCCTATAGGCTAGTTGATGCATGTTGAGATAGAGAGGAGCCAGCTTTAAGCTTACTGTAGTTTTAAGTTCAGAGCAACTGGCGATATAAAAACACTGAATCCTCATTTCTCCATTATCTCAAAGCATTCCTTTTATGTGTAATATTGGTTTAATGAATCACTGAGTCTGCTGTTCCCTTGATAAAATGTTTCATCTTAGAGTGCTGATATAAAAGATCCCAGCTGCCAAACAAACAAAAAACCCCAGTCCTCTAGAAACTACATGCTTACCCACTGTGGCTGGCTGCAGTGTGGCTTGGGGCCGAAAGAAAGGTTTGGAATTTAGATGGGAGTTTGAAACTTCATCATTCTACATTCTTTGCCGAGACTTACCATACCTTTGATGGACATCAGACCTGGTACAGATCCTTTTCCTCCCAGCAGAGAGGGAGTTAAATTTTAACTCTTGTCTTCTCTTACTTTGTGTACTGACTGGCTGGCCTCAAACGCTGAACCCTAGAATGGCAGAGAGCAACCAAGTTCTTGACCCAAGCTTGCCATGAAGCTTGGCTTGCCCTTGATGTTCAAACACCTAGCAGGTTGCTTAAGAAAAAAGCTTTTCTATGAGTTCACTACTCATGGATTTATGGAAATGACTTCATTTAATACATACCGACAGATAGTATCTGTGAAGTTTGGTGAAATTCTTCATATCACACAGACAAGCACAGTATTAGAAAAGGATATAGCGTTGTGTTAACTTTCTCACTTCTTCATTTGCAAGGTTCTGGAACATGATAAGGTTTTCACATTTGCATTGATCGTGTTTTTCTTCCAAAGGACTTCCTGAGAAAGCACATGGAAAGTGTTCACTCACCTCTAGAACCCACCAGACTTCCCAGATGCATAATAATAGGACTGAATCAGCATAGGGAAGAAACCAAAATGAAAGAAATGTTCAACTTTTTCCACACAGCCAGATCCAGTAAATTTCGGGAGAGGGCTGCATGGATTTCCAACACCGAGAGCTGCCGCTAGTGTGGACTGCAGGGAAGGCTATGCCCATTTCTTTCAGCTAATTTTTCTAGTTCTCATTTTACTCAAGCCCCTCTCTTTCCCCCTTTCCCATTTCCTACTTCCTCCTTTCCTTTCCTCCTTGCAACTGAGTCTGTTGGCAAGCTAAGGGGCTGGTATCGAGCCACTGGAAGCAATACTGTATTTGGAATTACCTGGAGATTTTGTTGAATGGAAAAGTTTTTGTGTGGACTGTGAAACACTGTCTTCTTCAAACAGATATCGATGTTGCACTGCAAAATTAGAACAGGAAAGTAGGTCTCGGATATTTATGGTGCCTGGCTCAGATTCTGTAAAGAGAAAGAAAACTGAAGTCAAACCTGCTTTACATGTTTGTGATTATAACAGCTGTCAGTGGTCAGAGTAAGGTACTTAGTATTCCTAGCTGTGGCACACAGCTCTACTTTGGGACATACTGTGGCCAAAGACTGGCAGTAGAGACATTACCAAATCTGGCTTAAAGTATAGAGTAAATGTTTCCTATCTGATCGAGGAAAAAAAGCCAAAGTTGGCATAATTCAAATCTTACTGACTCACTTTTTACGACTTTTGTCTGGGGGAAATCATGGTGGAAGCATCCACCAAAAGTTCTAGAAACACTGCTTTTTAAAATTTACCTGTTGGCTTTTTTTAATTTTACCTGTTGGCTGGTGGACCCTCTTTGGCAGTTCCTCTGCGGGGGAGTCCTGACTTCCATCAGAGTCTTCCAGAGCTGAGGGGGAAAAGATGACCAAAGGGAGTGACAGTCATCTGCGTTCGTGTGTGTTCCTTAGGAAACATCCCAGACCAGCTCCCCACCTTCCCGCTGTCACCCAGGGTGTTTCAGTTTTATTTGGTAACACCAGTTTCAAAAAGCAGTTGGTTTCCAGGGTAATCCAAGACCATGCTAGGGACATTCTCTAGTAAGAGAAACCTGGACCCCTTAAGTGCATCCTACTTAAGAATGCCCTCACAAATTCCATGCCTAGAAGTTGGGGTGGGAAAAAAGGTCACGTTGGCCAAGGACTAAAACTGTAGGGGGACCCCCTCTAAGAGGCATTTCAGTTGGAAGGAAACAGCCAAGAGGTGAAATCTCTCCTGGGCATTAAAAAGGCCCTCTCGCCCCATCCCCCTCCCTCTTGTTGCTCTTTCCTTCGGAGGCGTGAAACACATCACTTAGCTTGGGATTTGGCTAGTGACCGAACCTGGGGCAGGAGTAGCGAGCCAGGGCAGAGCTGCTGTACCTGTGCTGGCACAGAGAGATCAGCACGGAAAGCTCTGGGACAGAACAAAATGGAGGTTCTAAAGGGCTGGCTTGTGTTCTGTGAACAGAAGAACCACTCCTTGCAGCAAGGTGTTCCTTACATTTGAAAGGATTACCTTCCCTTTCCAGTCCAATTACAGGCATCTCCTAAAATGGAACCTCAGCTCTGTGCTGTGTATAATGGTTGTGTCTTAGCTCAATGTTTTTTTCTAGAGGGCTTTTGTGGGGATGAACTGTGCTCGTGTGTCAAAAGATTGATCACACTACCAAGCCCAGAGCAAGCGCTCACGCAGTGTTAGCTGTGAATCCCGTCTTCTCTCTCCTGTTCCCCTTTTTGGGCATAGTGTTTCCAGACATTACTGGCCCCAAACACCAGGGAGGTACTTTTTTGAGCACTTGGGAGGAACAGGTTGAGAATTGCTCCTCCAAGGGTTCATAGCTGCTCTCCTCGAGGTCAATTACAGTACCTTCACATATGCCCTTCTTTAGTTTTTCACTTATCTCTCCCATCGTGCTGAAATCTTCGGCGTAGAAGAGATGCTTGTCCGTGGGCTCAGAGGCAATCTCTTGTAGTTCTTCCTCAATGGCTTTTCCTACCCCGACAGCATACATAGTTATGCCTACGTTGCAGAGCAAATGAAGAAGGAGGTAGTTAGAGCTATGTTCCCAGGGTCTGGAAATTGCATGTACCATACCTAAAGCTGGGTGCATGTTACGCGGTGTGACTTGAGGGGTCCGGGTCAACCCCCCTTTATCTTTCTGCCATTTTTATTTCAGCCCTATGAACAAAAGAAGGGGTTCCAATGAGGGAAAGGTGAGGCACTAGGAGAGGTTGGGAGCTAGACCACCAGCCTGTTGCTCAGCTCTGGGCAAGGTCATTGAACAAATCTTCAACTTCTGCCTGAATTAGCCTTGGGGATAAAGTAGAAAAGAGCAGTATCTTATGGCTTATTAAATGGGAATCTCTTCTGGGAGAATTCCAAGAAGCAGGTCAATTTATGACCTTCTAACCTAGTTTCTACTTCTTAAAGGTACAGGATAGGAACCTTTAATGATGGGGCAGGGGGTGTGCAAGGGAAGCTGCATTCTACCTACTTCTCTTGAAAGGACAAAGCCTTATGAGGAGGTGCTGAGCTGAAAAGGAAAATCTGCAGACTCTTGGAAATCCTCTGTGTCAGACAGAAAGAATAACCCAAGTACCAACCCTAGATATCAACAGGGATATGAAATTGCTCCAAAACCTTTTCTAAACAACAGAAATCATTAGATTCCCTTCCTCCATATAGGCTTCACTTGAAAGCAAAACAGTAAGAACTTAAATTCTCCTTCATTTTCAACATTTTTTAGCCTTGATATCTTGTTCTGGCTAATTCATTAGGCCGGATTAAAAAAATACACGTAAAAGTGGCTCTTTAAGCCAAGGGGCAAGAGTCTATGTAGGGTCTATCAGCAAGTTCAACATATTTGTCCAGGAGCCCAGTGACTTCATGCAAACTTCCTAAAAAGGATAATTACTATTTTAAGATTATATTAGCTATGCATAATATAATTCATTTGAATTATATTGAATTCATTAATTAAATTCATCAGAGGATGTCACTTCAGATAAATTTTGTTGCTTTTAGAACCAAATAAACATCAGTTTCTCCTACCACCTGCCCTTGGGTGATTGGTGGAAATCTAAACGGGGGAAAGAGGAAGGTAGACCAGTCTCAATGAGGCAAATAAAAGGAGACAATACTGTCTTTGGAGACAAACTACTTCTCCCAGTACACTTTAGAAATGCAGACTAGAGGGGTTCATGAGTTTGATATGCGTTCTCAGGCTATTTTTACAGTTCACTCAGAGGATTCAGGACAGGACACTTTTTGGCTCCTATTCTATTGGGCTAGAGGAAAAGGTGTCAATCTGTGAGGTACACAATAACAATAAAATGGCCTCCATCACAAAGAGTGTTTGAATGTCAGTGTGAGCCAGCCTTTCTGTGAGGAGGGATGGAGTCCACTAATAAGACTGCTAGTACTTTCTCTCCTTGTTCATTTACTCTCAAGTATTAGTCACACATGGACTATGTGCCAGGCCTGGTCTAGGTACTAGGCCCATAACACCTGAGATGAAGCCCTGGTCTGCATACCTTCTCCCCCCTTACAGCAGTTGCTAAAGGAATGTATCCTCAACAAGTTCTTGAAGAAAGTGGCTTTCAAGCAAACTGCTTCAAGACCTCAAATTTTCTCATTTCCCCCAAGGAATCCAGTCACTTCGCCTTCCTCTAACTCTACCAACCATCCTAGCTTTGGGGTTTCCTTTTCCTGGGGGGTCACAGCTCCTCTGCCACACTTTGCATCTAGGCACAACTAAAGTAACTTCCAGTCCTCCCCTCCCCCACATCATCCATGAGTCTAGAAACCATCAGAGAACAGGCTTTGCTTTCCTGAGTAACAACTGAGTCATGCTCTCTCCCAACATTTTGACTCTCTTAAAAGCTAACTTTTGCCTCCTACAAACACAAGGGTGTTCGCTATCATAAGGCGTGCAGAGTCGCTCCTGTCCACTGGAGGTCCCACACTGGCCAGGAAATGGCCAGAGACTGTTCGGGTGTGGTTGGTGTAGACTACGCGGGGGTCCCATCATGGCCTCTAGGGGGCAGTGCAGGAAAGGTGTATCCAAGCTTGACGAGCAGCCTCTCCCAAAGCTCAGGGCATCTCTCACTCACCACCTGGCCACCCAGTGACTCTAAGAACCCTGATCCTGGAGTGACGTGCACCACACCTCTACCCCTTATTACCGTTGGCCTGGGCTTTACTGGCCCACTCTGAGACGTCATCCTGAGCCCGTCCATCTGTGAACACGATGGCCACTCTGGGCACCCGTGTGGAGAGAGGTCTGGCCCCTTCCACTTGGGTAAAACTTCTCTCAAACATGTGTTTCAGAGCCAGCCCCGTCATGGAGCCCTTGCCCATGTATTTCATGTGGGCCACGGCTTTCTTCATGTCCTTGGCTGACTTGAAGCTCCTCAGGGTAAACTCTGTGCGGACCTGCGTGGAATACTGGAGCAGCCCCACTCGCGCGGCTTTTGGGGACACCTCCAGAGAATCTATGATGCCGGTGACAAACTGCTTCACAATCTCAAAATTCTCTTCTCTGAGGCTCTTGGATCCATCGATCACAAAGACCAGGTCAATTGGGCCTTCAGTGCATCCTACAGGAAGGAAAGGACAGTCAAGATGGCCAAATGGTCAAAACGCACTTGGAGTAGGAGACAAGCGTGCTTCAGTGGGAGGCAGGACCCCTTTGGAAAGCCCCCTGGGTTCCTCAGATCAGACACAGGATGGACAGAAGGGGCTCGGAGAGTCACAATCCATGGTAATTTTCCCATTTGCCTTCCTGGTGGCTTGTTAATTTTTTTTTTTTAATTTTATTTATTTATTTGACAGACAGAGATCACAAATAGAGAGGAAGGCAGAGAGAGAGAGGAGGAAGCAGGCTCCCTGCTGAGCAGAGAGCCCCATGCAGGGGGGATCCCAGGACCCTAGGATCATGACCTGAGCTGAAGGCAGAGGCTTTAACCACTGAGCCACCCAGGCACCCCCTTGTTAAATTGATTAAAAGAATATTCTTCACAAGCAAAATCACACGACAGAGGTACAGACTGTCAGAGAAACCAGGCCCACACTGTACTCTGGGTCACTGACAGCCAAGTCTGGGAGGGGCTGTGGGTAGAGTACACTGTAGGGTCTGACAGCACAAAAGATTCCTACAACTTCCCTCCAGGAGGGTGACATCACCCCAGGGCTGGCATTCTGATAGACGGCCGACAAGGAAATTCTTAATTTCTTAAATCTGTCATCTCTTCCTTCCAGCGAAATTTCCTAGTCACTGAGCTGATATTTGTTACTCTGTGTCTTCCTAACAACTACTAATTTATTCGACAAAAACTGGCTTCTTGAGCACCTGCTTCACGCCAGGCAGTGGGCACGGCAGGATGGCAATAGGGACCGAGGCAAAATCCCTGACATGCCGTAGCTTCCAGCCCCGCAGAGTTGGTTAGCCCGCCGCACCGCCCACCAGCTACCTGGTTATGTGTCCTTCTCTCTGCTCTGCCAGCTTCTCCTCAGCAAGGACCATTTCTTTCCCCCCATACCTGGCACACAATAGTTGTTCAGCAAACGCTTGTGGACGGAGTAAGTGAAGGAAGTAGTGCCCTTTGGGTGCCGTACCTGTAAACACCCCATTGACCCATTCAAACTTAGAAATGAATCATCGCTGGGAATTATTTTTTTTTTTAAGATTTTTTTTTTTTTTTTAAGATTTTTAAAATGTATTTGTTTGACAGAGAGAGACACAGTGAGAGAGGGAACATAAGCAGGCGGAGCAGGAGAGGGAGAAAAAGACTCTCCACTGAGCAGGGAGCCCAGTGCGGGGCTCCATTCCAGGACCCTGGGATCATGACCTGAGCCAAAGGCAGACGCTTAACGACTGAGCCACCCAGGCGCCCTATCACTGGGAATTCTCTATACGGAAGCTCTTCAGGCAACTTGGACGACTGACAGGAAAGCCCATGTGAATACTTAGGCAATCTGGGTGTGGACAGACTTTTTGTTATTTAGGGCTGCATAAAAGAATTTACAGATCCCAGATGAATGATCTCATTTCCAACGGTCTACGGTTCGCAATATAACGTTCTCTTTTCTGTATCAAGCAGTTGTCTGATTTTGGAAAGTGGAGCACAATAATACAAGCAAGTAAGGACACACAAAAGCAAATGATATGCTAATGCATGTGTGTGTGTGTGTATGTGTTGTTGGGGGTTGAATTCTTCTCTCACCCCATTAAGTGCTTGTTCCTGTTACTCAACTTATTGATTGTTTATTAGCAAAAGAGCAAAAGGCCAAGTCTCCTCTTCATTTACATTCATAGTCTGTTCTTGAATCAAAAGAATAAAAATTTAAGACTCGGGCAACACACACATGACTCTCCAGCAGCCTGCAGAAATACTGGAATAATTTTCCAGCAGTAGGTCTGTTTCCTCTCTTCCCCCCACACTCTTTTCTTACAGAACAAAATCAGTCCTTGCAGCCTCTATGCAGAGAGAGAGGCACAAAAGGCTTCTCCAGGAAAGAAGGATGCTGGAGGGAGTGGAAGAACTTCAGGGCCAGAAGGACCAGACTTCTGCTCCCAGACCAGAAGAATGACAGCTTCCTTGCAGGCTACTTGTTTGCAGAGGGCTGTCCAACCGTACTTGGGCATTTTCTTTTCGTGGTTAAGTCAAGGAGACTGCAAGTGGGGCTGTGATTTGCCTCCGGAACTTCATTTTCAAAGAGGTCCCCCATTTCAGGGCTGGACAAGACCTTTAAAGGTCTTAAGTGCCGCCCTCCTGTTGCTTATATCTTTATAACACCCTTATGCAGTAGCCATTCAGCCTGGCCTTGAACACCTCTCCTGATGGAGAGCTCATCACCTCCCTGTTAAAGCCCTGTCTCTGGACATATCTGCTGCTGCTCGATACAAGAGCTACTGTTTGGCGAGTGGTTGGTAATGGGCCAGCATTGGGCTAAGCACCTTTAAATACACAATCTCCTTTAATCCTCATGACGATTCTGTGAGGCATTGTCCTCAGATTATAGATGAAGAAACTGAGACTCGGAGAAGGGAAATAATTTGTCCAAGGTCACACAGGTAGTATGAACAGGGGTTGAAGTCCAGGTCGGTCTGACCCAAAGTTCATGATCTTTTTTTTTTTTTTTTAAGATTTTATTTATTTATTTGACAGAGAGAGATCACAAGTAAGCAGAGAGGCAGGCAGAGAGAGAGAGAGAGAGAGAGAGGAGGAAGCAGGCTCCCTGCTGAGCAGAGAGCCCGATGCGGGGCTCGATCCCAGGACCCTGAGATCATGACCTGAGCCGAAAGCAGAGGCTTTAACCCACTGAGCCACCCAGGTGCCCCCCGAAGTTCATGATCTTAACTAACTAATCACACAGCTTCCCTGAAAGTATCTTTTGTCTTTGTCCTCATGCTGAGCTGCAGTTTCTCCCCACTGTTCTCTCCTTCCCCAGCGCTGTCCTATAAATCACCAATGAGGTGACTGTCACTTTGGTATTTGAATGGTACCTCGAGTCTTTTTCTACAAAGATCCTCAGTTTCTTCCTTTATTTTTCATTTGACATCGTGCTGAACTTCTTAAATCTTGCTTGTCATTGTCCTTTTTCTTTAAATATTTTTTTCTAAAAAATAATGCATGCACATGGAACAGAATTTAAACATTACAAAAGGATATATGTATGTGTGTGTATGTATGTATGTGTGTGTATCTATATGTTTAGATAATACAAATAGAAGTGGAATTGCCTTTAACAATTGCCAAACTGCCTTCCTCAAGGCTGTACTGATTCAGATACCTAGTAATAAATGTATTAAGTGTCTATTACAATATACCTTTGTCAACCTAAGGAATAATCAACCTTTTTGATCTCTGATAATAGGTTTTTTAAAAAGATATCATAGCTTTAATCTCCTAGTAGACATTTTCTCTTTTTTAAAAATGGTTTTTGTGGGGCATCTGGGTGGCTCAGTGGGTTAAAGCCTCTGCCTTCAGCTCAGGTCATGATCTCAGCGTCTGTGATGGAGCCCTGCATCAGGCTCTCTGCTCAGCAGGGAGCCTGCTCCCCCCCCCCCCCCCGCTCTGCCTGCCTCTCTGCCTACTTGTGATCTCTTGTCTGTCAAATAAATAATAAATAAAATCCTTTAAAAAATGGTTTTTGGGATGCCTGGGTGGCTCAGTTATTAAGCATCTGTCTTTAGCTCAGGTCATGATCCCGGGGTCCTGGGACTGAGTCCCGCATCAGGATCCTTGCTCAGTGGGGAGCCTGCTTCTCCCTCTGCCTGCCGCTCCCCGACTTGTACTCCCTCTCTAGCTGACAAATAAGTAAAATCTTAAAAACATAAAATAAAAGTAAACATGGATTTTATGTTTCATGTCATGTTTAGAAAGGTCTTCTCTACTCTAAGATTACTAAATAATTTACTTAAGATTTTTTTTCTGCTACTTTGGAAGACATTTTTTTTTTTAAGTGTTTAAACATAGATCTCTCTTTTCCTAAAATGCAATGCTCAGACTGAATGTAATTCCCCAGTACAGAGCAGAGGACAAATTTTGCCTCTCTCATTCCAGATATGCTTATTCAGTCTAAGATCACTCCAACCTTTTGGCACATAATGAACTTACTGTCAACTAAAACTAAAAGTTTTTCCACAGGTGCCTCAGTTAAGCTCCCTGAAGGGAGAAGCAGAGGTGAGGGATTTGTTTCCTGAAAGTACTCCAAAGAGCAATTGCTCCCAAGCCAAATTCAAGCAGAAAGCCCAGTTCAGATCACTTACTCTTGCACCGTCTTCCATCCTCAGCTAGAACAAATCCCTCTGAGCATTTGCAGATGTAGGAGTTGCCACGATTAACACAAATGTGTTCGCAGCCGTGGTAGGTCGACTTGCAGATATCCTTCCCTGAGGGAAACACAGGGAGATGAGCAACTCCATCTGTGCAGGAATGAGTCGGACTGAGTGGTCATGTCAGGACAGATCAAGGAATTAATCCACTTTTTAAAAAACCCTTATCTGTTTAAACTTTCTTTTATAATATGCCCTTTTTTTTTTTTCATTCTAATACTCAGGACGGGGCATGGGAAAGGAGAAACTCCTCTCAGAAAGCCCCAGCCTCCACAAGCCTGAGTGGTGAGATGGATGATTGGGTATTTTTATTAATTTCTAGAATTATTTGATGTTGCTTTGGGGTTTAATTTTCCCAAGCTACTGATTTTTTTCCCATAGATGTCCCAAACATTCCAGTTTTAATTAACAGACATTTCTCACGTGTGAGGTACTTTAAATGCTTCAGAGTAGTTACAGCCCTCCAATCTTAACAATATGCTGTAGGACGACGAAAGCAGGAATAATTATACCCAGTGTATACATGAAGAAACTCAAAACATGTCACGGAGCCACCTGAGGCCATGCAGTAAGTTGATGGCAGAGCTGAGACACGCGTCTCCCATGTGCCCCTCCCCCATCACATGAAAGCCTACGGCTCTCTTCTGTCATTAGCTCCCTCAAAGGAGAAGCTTCCTATAAAGTTGGGATTGGTAACTACAGATCCCCCTAGAAGTGGGAAGGGTGGCAATTGGTCTAGTAAACAAATTGCAGAGGTTGTGCCTGGTGTACAATAGCTCAATTTGCTGAGCAAAAAAATACGTTGTGTGGATAAATGGCACCCATGTGTACACGTGTGTTCACAGAATAAAATCATGAACATTCCGCTGGGGCAGACACAAGGGGCAGAACGGCAGGCATGACCTCCACTGAGGGAACGCTGTAGTGTGATGGGAAAACAGGGCTGTGCAGGCAGATCTGCAGCGTTAGGCCAGGGTCCCGCCAGCATCCTGGAACTCAGTTGTTCAAAGAGAACATCTCACTAAAGGTAGGAGCCTCTCGTCCTAGTGGAGGAATGAGGACAGTGAGCTCCCCTCAAGCCAGCTCTGTTGACATGTGGGATGTCCCAAGTTATCTCAAAGGAGTCTCTGAAGTAATGCCCCAAAATCAACCTGAAAAGCAAATGAACTGATTTTGCCTTAACTAAAAAAGAGCCATCCTGCCCATTAGAGCAGAGTGTCAACAAAAGCAAGTACAATTTCAACACCAACACCCCCTGCCCAACGCCCAAATAGGGACTAATAGCTCAGAATCTCCCAGTGGGGAAAAATCCTTGCCCTGGGCTCTTCTAATGCCCACTTCACCAAGCTCATGTGTCCCATCTGTCTCTTGTTTGGGGCGCTGTGATGGTTAATCTTATATATCACCTTGCCTAGGCTATGGTGCCCACCTCTTTGGTCAAACACCAATTTAGATGCTGCTGTGAAGCTATTTTTTAGATGAGTTAACATTTCAGTCATTAGACTTTGAGTGAAGGAGAGCACACTCCATAGAGCTGGCCTCATTCAACACTTGGAGGCCTTCAGAGCGGAAGACTGAATCCCCCACCACCACCCCAAGGAAGAAGGGATACTGCTTCCAGACTGCCTTTGGATGAGAACTGCCACATCAGCTCTTCCTGGATCTCCAGACTGCTGACCTGCCCTACAGATTTTCTCTCTGTCCATTTGCCTCTATTTCCATGTCTATCTCTGTATATAGACATGCACGTGCATGTGTGCACACACACACACACACACCCTATTGGTTCTGTTTCTCCAGGAAACCTAATGCACCTTCTAAGTAAACTCTCAGAATTCGCTCAGACAGACCTACAGAGGCAAACAATAGCGAAAATGGATAAATAAAACTCACAGAAAAATCCCTTAGTCCCTCTCCCACCCTCTACCCTTACTTATAAGGTCTTCCAAGAAGAAAAAGCACTATAATTATCCTTTGATCCTCATAGTAATTGCTGGCAGAGATTCTAATTCTGTCCAATGATTAGCCAGGCTCTGTGGGAGGCTCTGGGCATCCACACAATGATTGTGCAAGGGCCAGCAACTCGGAGAAAACGGAGAGACGCAAAGAGCCTGACAACTCATGACCTTGACTGAGGAAGTCCTGAAGAACTAAGGGTCTCCTGCATGGGTCACTAGCAAACACTATCAGAGCACCCAAGGCAGGAACTTATAACAATAGGTAGAAGATTTTAAATACGGAATGAAGTTTTCTAAGTGTCCGAGTCCCGCCGATGGAAGAAGTCATCTCTACTGGAGGCCACTTACTTCGGCAGCGCTTCCCATCCTCGGCAAGCCGGAATCCTTCCCGGCACTTGCAGAAGTACGACTCATTACTGTTCACACAAATGTGCTCACAGCCATGGTCTACTGCTTGGCAGACATCTTTCCCTAAGGACAGCAGAGCAAGTCAAATCAATCTCACCAACATAAATTTTCCCCCGGGCTTCCCCTTGGAGGATTCACCCATCTCAGCTGCCAGATCCCACACCCACGGGAGCTCAGTGATCCACGGGAGGAAAGTAAAATTGAGGATAAAGTTCAGTGGGTCTAATTTAGGCAAACTCTTCCAACTTCCTCACTATCATCCCCCCCATCCCTCACCAGCACCACTTCAATATCCCATTAAATGCAATCAATCATTGGCTTTCTGCAGAGGCAGTTTCTGATAGTAATAGGAAACACTGTGGGTCTGATACGGTAACTTTGAAGATTAAACCTCAATTTAGACTGGCATTGAAATCTAATTTTGGCTTTCTCCCTGACCTATAGCTTTAGAGAATCACTTAACCACTTGGACCCATACCTTTCCTGTCTGTGAACTATGAGAGTCATAATTCCAATTACCTATCTTTTCTTGAAACGAGTCAGCACAAGTTGCTCTTTGCAAGTGCTTTGAGAAGCTTGAGGAAAAGATGACTGATAGGGATGAAAATCATTTGCTCAGGGTAACGCACTCCCCTTTGATGAAACAGAGATGCATCTTGGCCCCATCTAAGAGGCTTTGCTTTCTGACACATAAATATGGACTCATCATAAGGTGGGTCTCTACAAGAGATTTGTGCTCCCAGCAACAACAACGATAATATTATTAAAGAAAAACAGAGGGTCAGAGAGGTGAAACAACTTGCCCAGCTAATAAAGGGCAGGGCTAGAAGCTGCTAGAATCTTGTTTCTGGCCACAGGGCATAAATGAGCAGCTTCAGTTGTACCTCTAGCCATGGCTTTTCTCCTCTGTCCATTTGTTTATTTTCTTTTAATAGGCTTTATTTTTTAGAAAAGTTTAAGATTTACAGAAAAATGGAGAAGATAGCACAGCGTTCCTATAAACCCCAGACCCAATTAGTAACTTACATTAATGTGATACATTTGTTATAATTAGTGGACCCATACTGATCCATTAAAACCAACTAAAGTCCATGGTTTTGGTTTTTTTTTTTTTACATTTCCTTAGTTTTTAACCTGATGTCATTTTTCTAATTCCACCCAGGACCCCACATTATATTTAATAGTCATGGGGCAGTGGCTTTTGAGGGGAACTGAATTCAGCAGAGATCAGGATGGCGGAATTCATGCAAAGGTCAGACACAGTCATGTGAGACAACCCCAGTAAAAACGTACTTCTGCAGGTTTTCCCATCTTCACGGAGTATATACCCTTCAAAGCACTGGCACACAAAAGAGTCTTCATTGCTTACACACGAATGTTCACAGCCGTGATCCCCCAAGGCACAGGAGTCCAATTCTGGGAATCCAATTGGAGTGAGAGAAACAGAAGGAAATGGTTCATACATTACTGACTTATTCAATCTTTTTTTAGTAACTTATTCCATCTTAAAAGATATTTGAGACACCTTAAATTAAAACACTGTCTTATCCCACAATGCACATTTCAAAACAGAAAATATGTCTAGGGGCGAAAAATTCTTCATATATAAAGAGTACACAAAATAAAATCATTTCTATAAAAATGCACAAAACACATGAAAGATGATTTATTAGGAGGAGAGCTATAACATGGCCTGTAAATATTAGAAAATAAGTGCATCTTTGTTGGCTATCATATAACCATGATATCAACTTATCAAATATCTACTTATGTACGCAGGTACGTGTCACACTTAGGTAATCCGTTCTTCATCTGCTCCTGCTGTCATCAACTATTTCATGCGTTCCTACTCTGAGTCAGGTACTCTTCTAGGTTCTGGTGATTTAACAATGAATAAGACACCGTTTCCACTTCTGTGAAGCTTTCCCGGCAGGTGTGGGAGGGAAGAAGGGGAAAGACAATAAAACAAATAAATATGTCAGACAGAGAAATGGCTGTGGAGAAAAGCAGGAGAAGGGAGAGAGAATGTTCCTAGGCTGGAGAGGGCTTGTATTTCACATTCTGCAGGCAGATACAGTGCCCCTGAGCAGAGCCCTGAGGAGACGAGTAAGTGTGTGGTATTTGGATGGAACAGCACCCTCAGCAAGGAACAGCATTTGCAAACTGCAGAGGTAGGAGCATATGTGGCACATTTCAGGAAGAGCAAAGAGATAGCTGGGACCCACGCAACTGAGCCTGGCAGGGGATGAGGCCAGTAAGGCCAGCAAGGGGCAGACCCTATGGGCTTCACGGGCAGCAGTGGGATCTGAGTGAGGAAGGGTCCCTGGAGGGTTTTTGAGCAGTGAGGTCACATGAACTGGCTTTGTCATAAAAGGCGTACTCAGTGTGGGTGAGATAGAGCATGGAGAGCTGGGAGAAACCTCTTCCCGGAAGCCCGGTGGCCCCGATCAGGATGGTGACAAGTGTCAGACTGTTGGCTGTATATTGAAGGTAGAGCCTACAAGCTTTGCTGATGGGTTGATTCACAGAGGCCATCTTCATATGTATAAGAGAGAAGAGGCACGGATACCCAAGGTTGCAGGACAGAGCAAAAAGAAGGGCTTTGCCTCCACAGTGCTGGGGTGGCTTCTGTTTGTGACTCTGTAAAAATCAAGCTGATATTTTAAAAGCCTGATATTGAGGCCAGGGGGAAGTGACTTCTTATAAGAACAATACACAATTCTGAGTCAACGCCATCATTTCAGATGGAGGAGAATTTGACAATGGATACACACTGAAGTTATGAAAGCAAGGCTCCAAAGTACATAATCACTTGTACAATCGGGACAGACCATACACTTATTTCTAAGGCATTTTTGCAGTATTTCTTTTTGGAGGGGAGTCCTGAGAACTGCCCTGTGGATCAGTCAAGGCAACTGTTCTTATTCTCACTCACTGCGAGACTCAGGCTGGGGAAGGCTAATGGCTTGCCAAGATCAACTGCTAATAAGTGATAGCATCAGACTCAACATGTAATCTTCTGATAATAAATCCCACGTTTTCCCCCAACTATACTGCATTGCCATATGGTAAAGTAAGCCTTCAAACATGAAGGGAATTTTGCCCATCTTCTTTTGGGCAGATGTGCTGCCAAAATCTTTGAACAATGGGAAAATATTATGTTAACTAAAATTATAACTGCAGAAGAGAGTCAAAGCAGAGCTGGCCTGTCATGTTTGCTCTGAACATGACTGACTTCTCTGGGCACAATCTAGACTCATTATTAATGCAGAATATTCCCCAGTGGCTTCGGGTCGTTCCTCACATAGTGTTGAGTGGAAATACAATTGAGTGATCCACAATACAGACAGCTGGCTGGCTGTGGAGGTGAGCATTTTTTCCCCACCATGAATTTATATTAAGAATACTCCATTTTCCAACATAATAAAACAGCTGTAACTCTTTCAGGCCAGCCTTGTCAAGCCATAATGCAGACAGATACCCTCCCCCCAGCCCCCAACCCAGGACACCCTTTCTTTCTGGAGCTTCCTCTATGCCCTGTCCTGGCTCCGTCTCAGACCGTCATGGAGAAGAGTGGCTGAGTCTTGCCACACAGACCCTGAGCCATGGTGGTCTGCACCTGCACTGGCCAGATGCATCAGGAGCCTGCCGAGCCCAAAGCCACTGTCTACGTCACCCTTGGCTACGTACAATCACAGCAGCTCCCAGCCCAGAGTTTCTGAGTTCTCCTGAGAGCTCGTTCACATTAGCAGCTGTTTGAAATTTTATTGAGTGCATGCTTTTTATTTTTTTTAAGATTTTTACATTTATTTATTTGAGAGAGAGAGAGAGAGAGAAAGAGCAAGCACAAGCTGGGGGAGGGGCAGAGGGAGAGAAAGAGAAGCAGGCTACCTACTCAGAGGGGAGCCCAACGTGGAGCTTGATCCCAGGACCCCAAGATCATGACCTGACCCAAAGGCAGCTGCTTAACCAACTGGGTCACCCAGGTGCCCCAACTGGGTGCATGCTTTGAAAGCACAGGTGGAATTTGGGTTTTTAATCTTTTCCCTCCTTGTCCCCTTAGAGCATCTAATCGGTTGACCGTAGAGCAGTGGTGAGTTCTCCACCTCATGTGAACATTAGAATCACTGGCAGAGATATTTTTAAAGGCAGAACAGGCAAATGGTTCAAAATTCAAACACATTAAAGGGATATGTCCCCTAAGGAGGGGTATCTGGCATCATCTACCAAAGTTACACAATGGACCTTTGACCCCAGAACCTCACTTCAGGAATTCTCTCCTACAAGTACCTGGCACCACAGGAAGGGATATACTTTCAAGCTATTCGTGGCAGCATTGTTTGTAATAATGACAAGTGGGAAACAACCCAAGTTTCCGGCAACAAGGAATTAAGCAGCTGTAAAAAGAATGAGAATGTTCTCTCTGTAAAGATCTGAAATCTTCAAAAAGTACCATTGAAGGAAGAAAAAAAAAGGCAGAGGATGGGGTATATAGAGTACAACATTTTTTGTGTGGGTAAGAAAAGGAGTGGGTACTCACGTAAAGAAACATGAAGGATAAATAATAAACTAATGAAAATGTATTAGTTATCTGTTGCTGTGTAACAAGTTACCCCAAAACCTAGTAGCATAAAACAACATTCATTATCTCACACAGTTTCTAGGGGTCTGGAATCCAGGAGAGGCTCAGCTGGGGAGTTCTTTCTCGGGGTCTCTCATGAGTCTGGGGTCACACTGTCAGCAGGGACTGTGGTGATCTCAAGGCTCTACTGGAGCTAAAGGATATGCTTCTGAGCTCACTCATGTTGTTTTTTTGTTGTTTTGGTTTTTTGGGTTTTTTTTTTTTTTAGATTTTATTTATTTATTTATTTGAAAGAGAGATCACAAGTAGGCAGAGAGGCAGGTAGAGAGGGGTGGGGAAGCAGGCTCCCTGCCGAGCAGGGAGCCCAATGCGGGGCTCAATCCCAGGACCCTGAGATCATGACCTGAGCTGAAGGCAGAAGCTTAACCCACTGAGCCACCCAGGCGCCCCTCACTCATATCTTTATTGGCCGACATCACTCAGTTTCTCACTGGAAGGAGGCTTCAGTTCCTCAGCATGTGGGCTTCTCCACAGGGCAACTTATAACATGGCTTCCCTGAGAGCAATGATCCAAGAAATGATCGAGAGGGCTCCAGATGGCAGCCACAGTGTCTCTTATAACTTAATTTGAGAAGTGACAAGCCATGGTTCTTTCCATATGCTATCGGTCACACAGACCAACAGTGAAGGAGGGGTCCACACAAGTGTATGACTACCATGAGATGAGGATCACTGGTGGCCATCTTGGAGGCTGGCTACCACCGCTTACTGATAGGAAGGGAGATAGGGAATAGGATGGGAGGGCAAGAGGGGGAGCAAAGCTTCTTCTTCTTGTTTTTTTGTTTTTTTTTAAGATTTTATTTATTTATTTCTTAGAGTGAGCACAGGCAGACAGAGTGGCAGGCAGAGGCAGAGGGCAAGGAGACCGATGCGGGACTTGATCCCACGATGCTGGGATCATGACCTGAGCTGAAGGCAGCCACTTAACCAACTGAGCCACCCAGGCATCCCAGGAGCAAAGCTTCTTAACATACATTTTTTCATATTGTTTTGAGTCTTAAACCATATAAACCCCTTACTTATCCCTTTTTTTTTTTTTAAGAGAGCTAGAAAGAATGTGCACATGGTGCAGGGGGACAGGAGGCGGGGCAAGGAAGAGGCAATCTCGTGACCCTGAGATCATGACCTGAGCTCAAATGAAGAGTCAGATGATTAACCGACTAAGCCACTCTGGCGCCCCAACCCCTTACCTACTTCAAAAATAGGCCAAAATTTAAATAAAAATTCTTATGGGGAGCAAAGGATTTACAATGAAAAGTTTGCCTCTCTCTCACCTTTGACCTTCTACATCATCACTTTTAAAGCCAGCACCATCATTTAACCAGTGTTTTATTCAGGCGGGCATTTAGGCGGTGCCTAGTCTCCTACTATTATAAACATTACTGTAATGGATATTCTTGCGTATATAGTTTCGCCTACAGCATGAAGACCTATCTGAAAGATAAATATCCGGAAGCAAAAATGCCCAGTTAAAAGGTATGAACATTTAAAAGCTGATAAACATTTCCAAGTTGTCCTCTAACGAGGTTACACCAGTGTAAGATAGTCCTGGCTTCTGGGGGTCTAGGGTGCTTCCTGGGCATCTGGCTGTCTTAAAATCCTCACAGGTGATTCCAATAAACTACCCGAGGAGAGATGCGGTTGCTGGACCCAGACCTTGCATCCAGACACCTTCTCAAGCATCTAGATTACTCTGCGCCTCCACCACCAAGAACCAGACACCGCTCTTTTTCTTGGGCTGCTGCATCTCCTGACTGGTTTCCACACACTCTTTTACCCCCTCCAATCCATTCCCTCCCCTTGTCCTAAGACCTCTTTCAAAATGCACATCTTCTCACATCACTTCCGCCCTCTGCCTGAGATCCTCAGAGTCTTTGGAAAAGACAGAATCCCTGAAGCGTCCTCTGGGCCACCCTCCCCCAGCTCTGAGTACTGTTGTTCAATGCGTAACTCAGTACCAAATGGAGGGCCCAGTCACCACCATGGTCGGTACAGCCACTGCTCTGCCTCTCCTTCCTCAGTCTCCCTGCACTACTGAGGTCTTCCTGGACCTCCCCACACGGGGCTTCAAAGCAGCAGGCATCCGCCCCTCCGATACCACTGCTGTCACTGAACAAACCTGCTGGTTTGGGTCTTCACCTGTGCTCTCCCTGGGCTGTGCTCGCATGGGCTCTGATCAAGAGACCACACGCTCACTCCGCCTGTCCTTTCCTCCTGCATCTCCCATTGCCCAGGGCAACGCCTGGTACACAACAGGCCCTGTAAACACCTGGTGAGTAAAAGGAAACATTTCTTCAGTTTCCCACTCTGAAAGTTAAGGGTAACCAGACCGTCCACCCAGGGGTTTTGTGCAGATGTTTTTATTTTTTATTTATTTTTTTAAGATTTTATTTATTCATCTGAGAGAGACAGAGAGAGAGCATGAGTAGGAGAGGGCCAGAGGGAGAGGGAGAAGCAGACTCCCACTGAGCAGGGAGCCCAGTGCAGGGCTCCATCCCAGGACCCAGAACACAACCTGAGCCAAAGGCAGATGCTTAACCATCTGAGCCACGCAGGCACCCTTTATTTTTCTTATTTTATTAAAGGCTTTATCTAGGGGGGGTGCACCTGGGTGGCTCAGTCAGTTAAACATCTGACTTGGCCTCAGCTTAGGTCTTGATCTCAGAGTCACGAACTCAAGCCCTGCATTGGGTGTGGAGCCTACTTTAAAAAAATATATATATTTTTAAGTAATCTCTATACCCAACATGAGACTTCAACTCATCACCCCAAGATCAATAGTCACATGCTTTACTGACTGAGCCAGCCTGGTGCCCCTAAGATTTTATTTTATCATTTTATTGAAACATTTTATTTTTAAGTAATCTCTATACCCAAAGTGGGGCTTGAACTCATGACCCCAAGATTAAGAGTTGCATGGGCAAGGGCACCTGGGTGGCTCAGTTGGTTGAGCCCCTGACTTTGGCTCAGGTCATGATTTCAGGGTCCTGGGATCAAGCCCCCTGTCAGGCTCCCTGCTCAGCAGGGGGTCTGCTTGTCCCTCTGCCCCCACCACTCCCAGCTCAGGCTTGCTCTCTTTCTCTCTCTCAAATAAGTAAATAAAATCTCACCAAAAAAAACCAGAGTTGCATGTGCAGATTTTTTTTTTTTTAAAGATTGTATTTATTTATTTGACAGAGAGAGAGAGACAGTGAGCAGGGGAACACAAGCAGGGGGAGCAGGAGAGGGAGAAGCAGGCTTCCCGCCGAGCAGGGAGCCCGATGCGGGGCTCGATCCCAGGACCCTGGGACCATGACCTTAATGACTGAGCCCCTCAGGCGCCCTGTGCAGATGTTTTAAATGAGAGCCCTGTGGAGGCTGGATGCTGGGGGGTCCTCACTCTCTCCCCCACACCAGCCTTGCAGAGCGCACACTTCACATCTGCTCAGCAAAATGTCCAGTTTCTATCAATCCCATCGAGGATGCTCTGGGTCCCTCATAAGTTAAAGAACCACATGTGGTAAGTTAGAAAACGCCCAAAGTGCACTGCAGTCAACTTCCTGACAGGTTCTAGCTGCTTCCTCTTCAAGAGGGAAACCAACTTGGAGTCAGCTTCCTCCCAGAGCCAGATGGTCCCCTATGGGAAAGTACTTCAGTGTTTCCAGAACAGGCAGAGGGAGCCACCATTCCTGAGTCATCATCATGGGGCGCCTTCAGCCCAGGGAGAACCGTCGGTACCCCAGCAAGGAGTACATCCATTCAGCAAGTGTTTCTGGAGCACTTTGCTGAGCACCCCACAGACCTTGTCTTGGGGCTGGAAGGGCCCGGGAGATTAACTGATCCAACCCTTTATTTTAGAGCTGAGGAAACGGATGGCCAGAGAGGAGAAGTGACTTTCCCAAGGTCTCTGAGTCTGCCGAGGTGAACTGTGTCAGCTGTGCTGGGGACAAAGCTGGGATTAGACCACAAATCTACCACCTTCGTGTTTTCTGGTCCAACAGCACATCAGAGCTCAGCAGAGTCTCCTCAGGCTGGGAGATTGTCAGAGAACAGAATCAGATCATTTCCTCAAAGGAGGCTGGGCCTCCAAACAGTATCATGTAACTCTAGAGGCTGTAGGTGGTCTGTCCCCCTGCTCCTCAGGTCCCGTTCTCCCCCCGCTGCCCTCGAGCACTCAGTACTCAACACTCAGCACACTCGCTCTCTGGGCTTCTGCATGCTGTTTCCTGCGCCTGGGAAGCTCTTCCTCTTCTGTCTTAGGCTGTTCTGGCTCCTATATCAAAACACCATAGACTGGGTGGCTTGTAAACAGCAGAAATTTATAGCCTCCCGTTCTGGAGGCTGGCATCTGAGATCAGAGTGCCGGCTTGGTTGGGTGAGGACCCTCTTCCAGGCTGGAGACCTCTCCCTGTACCCTCACATGGTGGAAGGGATTGGGGGAGGTACGGGGGTGGTTCTGCGGGATCTCCTCTATTAGGCCACTAATCCCATTCATGAGAGCCCCATGTTCATGACCTGATCACCCCCAAAACCCCACCTTCTGATACCATCACCTGTGGGAGTTAGGATGTCAACATATGAACTTGGGAAGACAGCAACACTCAGTCCATCATACCCTCCATCTCTGGCTAGCTCACTCCTTCAATCTCCAGATGTCAGATCGACTAGCTGAGGGTTCCTTGGCCCCACGCCCCTGGGGTGCCTCTTCTTCCCACATCACATGAAAGGTTTTTAATTTCCTTCTTCCCTGAGAAACTTTAAACTCTTGTCAGGGCAGAAACAGAACCGGCATCCACCCCAGGAAGGCAGGCTCAGTGCCCGGCACATCGTGCCCGGCACGCTGCAAGTTCAGGGTCAATATCTGTGGAGAATGAGAGCAAATAGATTGAGAGCTTAAGGAGGTGTCCAGACTCAAATCCAGAGTCGAGACTCCTAGGACAAACTACTGAGAAACATCACTTAAATAAAACAGATGAGGAGGTATGAAAATCTCAGGAGGCAGGAAGAACACATTTCCCTCCAGGAGAAGAATGCGCTTCCTTTCATCCTTAAGGAGGCAGGTCCGCACCTTCCATTCAGCTCCTGTCTTGAAGGGGATCTACAATCTGTGATCAGGATGATTACAGGTTTCAGGACAAAGCAGGGGTGTTCCGGACCCACATCCAACGAGCCTGCGCGCTGATGGAGACAGCAGCACTTCCATCCAGATTCCTCATCCGGTGAGTCACGGATGTCTGTGGCATGGCTACGGCTGGGTCATGTGTTCCGTGGTCTCGCACCTCTGTGGTGCTGACAGACTGCAATCCTGTGTCTGCAGCTCCACGTGGGAGGTTGTGAAAACCAGCCCAGCCCCGGAGGGAGAAAGCCACCGTGGCCTGCCAGGAGGGTAATGAGGCCCCGGAGATAGAATTACACCATTTGGGGGCATTTCTTATAATAAAACTAGGAACAGCTAATCGTTCTCTAACTATGTAATGGCTTTTGCTCAGACAACCCCAAAAATGGCTGAGCTGAGTCGTCCCCTTAGAGGGCACCTCACTCTGGGCACAAGGTCCCGAATCAGGGGACCCAGGTTCTGGTCCTGACTGTGCCGCTGACCCTCAGGCCCAGCTTGGAGGCACCAGTTCCCTTCCTGGGCTTGTTTCCCACCAAAGAAACGGAAGACCTCGAAGCTTCCTTCTCCTGTAATGTGAATACACTGAGGGTGAAGGTGGTCTTCTCCCCTCACTCCATGCTAAGGACTGAATTGTGTCCCCCTCCCCGCTACCAAATTCTTACTTTGCAATCCTACACCCCAGTGTGGGGGTTTTGGGAAATGAGATCTTTGGGAGGTAAGGAGGTAATGAGTTGCAGATGAGGTGGGGACCCCGTGATGGGATTAGGGTCCTTAGAGCTTGTTCCTGTCCCACCCCCCCACCCCCCACCCTCCAACTACCACCGTGAGAAGATGGAGCAAGAAGGCAGCCATCTGCAAGGCAAGAAGAGGGTTCTCATCAGAACACGACCATGCCGGCACCTTGATTTGGGACTTCCAGCTTCCCGAAGGCTCCCTGTAGTGGCTGGACAAGGACTCCCAGTGCTCTGTGGCTTGTAGCCCAGATTCCCGTCAGCACCCTGCCCTTGCCAGAGTCTGACAGCAGCCTTTGGGGCTCATGAGTCTGGCTTCTCCCAGGGTGGCCCATCTCTACGGCCCCTCCGATGGAAGCGGGCCCAGCCCTAGGAGGTAGGTCTCTTAAAGGCAAGGTGCTACCTCAGCCATTGCCTCACTGCAGGGCAGTCTAACAGTGGGAGAAAAGCTAGGGTTTAAAGCAGTTTACAAGTTCCCCAAACATTTCAAATTTGTCTCTCCCTGTGCCACTTGGCAACCCTGAGGGAGAGGCAGAAATCATCATTCCAAGTTGACAGTTGAGCAATCTGATCCAGAAAGGGTCAAGTCTTTTGGCCGGGGTGGAAGCAGCAATATTTAAACCCAGTCTCTGGGCTCTCAGTTCAGTATTCTTTTGACTCTGTCACATTATTTCTCAGATCTGTGCAAAGGGTAGCATGGGGTGAGAGGGCAGAGAAGACGCGCCCAGTGGGCTGGCAGCGGGAAGTTCTCCGTGGGGAATGTCGGCTACAGGCGGGGTTTCCACCAGCAAGGCTGCGAAGGGAAGGCGGCGCTAAATGGAGAAAGGACAGCCTGGAGGTACAGTGGCCACTCAGAGAATAATGGGAGTTACCCTCTTGAGGAACTGGGGCAATCGGGGAAGACCTGGGGTGGGGCTCGAGAGGTGGAGGAAGGGATTCTCTGACATGGCCAAGTTGAGAAATGCAACTGGAACTTTCTTTGGGGGACAGTGGGGAGCCACTGAAGGCTGCTGCACAGGGAGCGGGGCCTGTGCCCGGTACCACAGGAGAAAAAGACAGGTGGTCTCTGACCATTCACTCTCTCACTCGATGAACTTGGTTAAGCATCTCCTGTGGGCCAGACCTGGGAACTCTGACTCAGAACAAGACTCGGTGTCACCCCAGGAGCTGGCACCCTAGTGGACAGTGGGCTCTGTGCACATCCAGCCTGCGGAGTCTTTCCTGATGCTGGGACGCCCTTGCAGAAGTCTACCTCAGGGAAGTCACCAGGAGCTAGAAGGGGAGGAGGCCTCTCAGCTGCAGCTTCTGTAAGACACTACCTCATTCCCCTCCCCACCGTAGCCCCCAGTCTGCGCATCAACCCCACAATGCAAGTCTCTTGGGGAGAACCTACAATCACAGTTTGGGGGCCAAGGACAAGAAGAAGGGAGGACAGGCTTCATCCCAGGGGCTGGAGAGCCCAGGGTGCCTGCAGGTGGACGGGGGTAACAATGCCCACGTAGTTTCAGGGCCCTGGGAAGGTGTGTCTGCCCTCTATGCTTCAGAGAACCTTCTGGAAAGTGAATGAAGTGTTCTTCAGGCCACCTGCTATCGAGGCTCTAAGAGGAGGCCGCCTGTCTGAAGGGTGAAGGACACCCTCACACACTGAGCTGGGCCTGGCTGGCCCGTGGCAGGCTCCCCCCTTCCCCAGCGCAGCAGATTGTTCCAAAAAGTTGGGAGTCATGTCATCAGGCTGTTTGTCAACTGGCACAGAGCTGGGAAACATAGCCCCCAGTTAACGATGGCCACATTGAAAACAAAGGCTATTATTATAGGACAGGGTGGCTGAATCATCCTGGGGCAGACAGACAGCCTTCAATTAGGGGAAGAGTTCGATGCTGGTGGGTAAAATTCATTTCTTTATGAATGGGAACCACCATTCTCAGAGGATAAATCTTTTTATTTTTATTTTTTTTTAAAGATTTTATTTATTTATTTGACAGAGAGAAATCACAAGTAGATGAAGAGGCAGGCAGAGAGAGAGAGAGAGGGAAGCAGGCTCCCTGCTGAGCAGAGAGCCCGACTCGGGACTCGATCCCAGGACCCTGAGATCATGACCTGAGCCGAAGGCAGCGGCTTAACCCACTGAGCCACCCAGGCGCCCCTCTCAGAGGATAATTCTGACCTATCTGATCATCTCAGAAGCCTTCAGAGTCACAACCACATATAAATAGATACACATCAAAATTCACTTGTGATTGCACTGCACTTAAATGGCCAAATGTGCAACATTTAAGTGTCAGAGGCCTCACTCCTATGGACCTGGGTGAGGAGGGATGGGGCATGCGACTAAAGGGGCCGTGTTTGCTGGGAAGGGCTGTGAGAATTTCTTAGGACACCCTTCAGCCAGCTGATAGTAGGCTCTTGATAATCACAGTAAGGTGTGGGGCAGGGAGGGGGGCAGGAGTCGGGAGGGTGGGTAGACAAAGGAAGGACATGAATAATCCAAGATGGGGGCGCCTGGGTGGCTCAGTGGGTTAAGCCTCTGCCTTCAGCTCAGGTCATGATCCCAGGGTCCTGGGATCGAGCCCCACATCAGGCTCTCTGCTCAGCCGGGAGCCTGTTTCCTCCTCTCTCTCTGCCTGCCTCTCTGCCTACTTGTGATCTCTGTCTGTCAAATAAATAAATAAAATCTTAAAAAAAAAAACAAAAAACCCCAAGATGATGGAAAATTAAAGCAAACCAATAAAAAAAACCATACCTCTGGCTCTGGCATGCAGCCCCATGTAGACGCAGTTCCCCGCGCCCACCCTCCTTCTGTGCCCCAATGCCCTCCCCGTGCCAGTGGCAGTAGCCGCAGGCCAGCCACAGAGGGATGATCCATCCGCGAGAATCTATCGCTAACTAGGAAAATGTTGTCTCGCTGTCTGCAGGGAGGGGCGCACCGCAGCTCAGCCGCCCATGTGAAAGGCCACTGTGGTACCCATAGTCAGGAAAGTTAGTCCTGTCACCAGAGAGACCAGCAGGTTAGGGGGAAGGACAAATGTAGCCCTTTCCCTCCATTTCTGACACCTTCTGTCAAAATAACTATTTTTTCTGTCTTTACCTTAGTCCACTGGGAGTACAGGGCAGAACAGACAACATTCTCCAGTGAGGAGAGAGGGAGATCTAAAGGCCAATTTTTTTTTTTAATTAATGGAGCAGTGGGATGCCTGGGTGGCTCATTCATTAAGCATCTGCCTTTGGCTCAAGTCATGATCCCATGGTTCTGGGATCGAGCCCCACATCGGGCTCCCTGCTCAGCGGAAAGCCTGATTCTCCCTCTCCCGCTCCCCTCTGCTTATATTCCCTCTCTCACTGTCTCTCTCTGTCTCTGTCAAAGAAATAAATTTAAAATCTGTTTTAGATAATTAATTAATTAATTAATGGACCAGGAAGTGGAGCTAGCTGCAAGGATATATGTGCTCAGGAATCATCACTGTTAACCTCTCCATCTGCTGACAGATTATGTGGTTGGGGGAAGGAAGTTTTCTCAGGAACCTCCCCTCTCCCAAGACTGACTTCTATGGAGTCCCACAGGCCAGGGCTGGGACCCACTCCTTTAACAGAGGGAGCCTTAGACTCCTGACTCAACCTGAGCTGCGGTTTCCCCACAAGGGGGACTCCACAGTGGGGAGAAGCACTAAGGCTCAAATCACTGAACGAGGCCTTTAATGCCCACTCGCACAGGCCCAGCGAGACCCTGCCTGGCTCCACGCTCCACCCACAGCCGGCCTGTACCAAGTCCCGCTTATCACCGGACCCAGAGCACTCACTGGCACAGGTCTTCCCGTCCCCTCGGAGCACGTGTCCCTCAGGACACTGACAAGCAAAGGACCGGTCCGTGTTGATGCAGGCGTATTCACAACCGTGGTCACTCAGCAAGCAATAATCGGCCCCTGCAAAGCCAGACAGCCAGGTGAGGTGGGCAGGAAGGCTCTGGGCTCCTGAGGATGGCCATCAAGGGACCCCCGTCTTGTCTGTCTCCCCCCACTCACCCCACAAAGTCATGCAGTCTGCTCCCCCACCCCTCAAGGGCATGCAGCCCCCAGACGTCAGCCACCATCAGTCCCCAGAGCACAGAAAAGGCCAGAGGACCAGGAGGGCCCTGAACCACCCTCCTCTGAGGCGGCCATGTTTTTCACTCCCATTGCAAAGCTTTTCCACCAAAGAGAAGCATAGGGGGAGACTGACTGGAGCAGGTCTTGAGGTCCTCGTTGATGAGGAAGCCTTCCGAGCACTGGCAGACGTAGGACTCCTCCGTGTTCAGACACAGTTGCTCACAGCCGTGCTCCTGCTGTGCACAGTGATCCACTCCTGCGTTTGTCACACAGGAAAACACAAAATAACCCGACAATAAGGCTCACCAGCCACGGACATTAAAAACACCGAGGGCTGTGTGGGGGCGGAGGGGTGGGGTCCTAGGAGCTATTGACTTCATTGGCATCACAAAGAGCACTGCTGGAAGATTCCATTCCACCTGGTGCAACGGGCCTCTAGAAATTCAGCCTTGTTTGTTCGTTCTCGCAGTGAAGTGTCTACACCTCCCGTGTTGGGGTTAGTGACAGCAGCACTTTGTGCCAGGGCCTTGGCGCCCTCATCTACAGTCCCCAGGGCCACAGGCAGGTGGGAGTCCCATCTCAGAGAGGAAAGCAAGGCTCAGGGAGGCCCAGCTGCCTGCCCAAAGCCACAGAACTTAAGAATGAGGGCGGTGGCGTCACCCAAGCTGGGCTCAAATCCCACTGGTACCACTTCCTAGCCAGGCAATGCTGGGCAGTCCCTGGGCCTCTGGGCCATGGCTTCCCCACCTGACAAGTGGGGATGACGACAGCTGCTTTCTTAGAGGAACGTGGTGAGGAGAGGCCCTGACAGAGGTACGGCCCTCAGACTAGAGCTGACACACAGTAATCGCTGAGGGAAAGCTTACTAAGTATTGCTGGGAAAGAATTAATGGTAAAGTTTCATTTTTCTCTGAAAATGACACAGAAAAAGTGTTTTCATCCCCCCTACCCAGGACACCCAGATGCAGAAAACAACCCAGAGCCACAGGCTGCCTGTGTGGCCAATCCTGGCACCCGAGCCCAGCACAGCTGGCCCCGCTGGGCAGTGAGCAGTGAAGGACAGTGAACACAGACCTGTGGTGAGCGGCTCCCACAGACAGCCCCACAGGCTGCCTCCCAGATTTCCTTGATGGAGAAAACGCATACCCAGGGACTGGAGACACATTGAAGGCCTTGTTCCGGGCCTCTGGCTCCGCAGAAGGGCCCAGGATGGTGCCTTCTGGAACATTCCACTATTGGATGTGCCTACTGCAAACTCTTGCAGGATCTCAGGGGCCAGGAGCCTGGATTCACATCTTGGTTCCACCGTGAACCAGTCATGGGACACTGGGCAAGTTACTTAATCCTTTGGTGCCATAGTTTTCTTGTCTTTGAATAGGGATAAGGCTGTAGATGTCTCCTATGGCTACAGTGAGGATAGAGTGAGCGGGTGCCTGGAAAGGGCTCACCACAGCCTCAAGGAGTATGCACCTCTCCAGTATGCTTACTGTCATTAGGGCTGGGACTCCCTGAGTACTTGAGGGGAACAGGTTACCATGTCCTTCTTTGGGAACTCCTAGGAAGAAATGATTTGGTTTATACTCTCTTGAAGCAAAGTGGTGTTTCTTATTTGATCCAAGAGACAGTATGGCCCAGTCTCTTCTGGGGCTCATTCTGAGCCCTGCTAGGTTCCCTCAAGGCAGACTGGGAGAGAGGTACAGGTGTGGCCCCTAGGGCTCTAGGTGGGCTCCATCAGGTTGTGCCAGATCTGTCCTGGGGCGGTCAGCTGGCTGACCCCTCACTCTTGGAAGAAGGCAGAATGTGCCCAGATCCATCTTTACCAGGGCATCCCCTGCTCCCCTCAGGCTTCTCATCAGGACTCAGAGATTTCCAGAGGCAAGTGCAGAGCAGCACTAACTTTCTGGTTCAAAAGTTCTCTGACCTCTGAGATTAGTCCTTAGAAAGCCTACTTGAGGCACTTTGTTCCCTCTACAGACTGAAGGAGCACAAGTTTTCCGGAGGATTGCTCTATACCTAATACTTCATCTGTGAAATTTCCCCTTCTGGCAGTCTGAGGTCCAAATGTTCAACAGCTGCTCTGTTCTCATCCACAATCTCTCTCTGTCCACAAAGCCAGAGCAGATGTGCGGCCTGCCGGGTAGAGAGCCGCACAAAGGGCCCCTTCTGTGCTGGGCCATGTCACGGAGCCCCTCTCCCAGTGGAGCAGGGTCACAGGCCCCCACGGCAACGCTCATGAGCCCCCACCCCCGCTGGCCTGGACCAGTGGAGACTGTGCCTCATAAACCATGATGGAACCTTCCAGCTGGCAAAGCCTACAAGTTTCCATGCATTTACATCACCAAATGGAGATTTGTTGTGCCTCTTATACAAGAAAATTAAGAAAGGCTTCACAAAAAGTCCCATAATTCCCAGCTCTGCCCTCAGACCAGCTCTGTGGTAGCCCACGTACTTTCTGAGGTCTGTCCCTTTTGGCCCCTTGTCCTAGCCTGCAGCCACACTGGTCACTCTCCCAGGCTCCGTGGTCATAATGAATGATGATCTTTCATTGTGTTTTCCTTGTGCCAGGCCCAGGCTAAGAGACTGAAATGGTCCTGCTTATTCCCCTTAAAAATTCAAGTACATCATTACTGCTACTACTGTCACTTTTTTAAACAAATGGGAAAATCAAGGCTTAGCAAAGTTATATACCTCGCCTGGGAACACATGTCTGATAGGTAGTCATGCTTGGATTTTAGATTCCAGCAGGTCTGGCTTAATCAGTGCTCTCAACAGCGAAGACTAATATTAGCTGATATTTATTGAGCGTTCATTAATATTTAGTAGCACTGTGAAACATTTCCTCAGTTTCCTACTCTGAAAATTAAGGGTAACCAGACCCTCCAACCAGGGGTTTTGTGCAGATGTTTTAGCAGCACTTTTCTTTTTTTTAATTTAAATTCAATCAATTAACACATGGTGTATTATTGGTTTCAGAGGTGGAGTTCAGTGACTCATCAGTCTTCTATGATGCCCAGTGATCATTATATCACATGCCCTCCTTAAAGTCCATCACCCAGTTACCCCATCCCCACACCCCCCTCTTCTCCTGCAACCCTGTTTGTTTCCTATGATTAAGAGGCTGTTATGTTTTGTCTCTCTCTCTGATTTAGTCTTGTTTCATTTTTCTCTCCCTTCCTCTATGATCCTGTTTTATTTCTTAAGTTCCTTTTTTTTAAAAAAAATATTTTATTTATTTATTTATTTGACAGAGAAAGATCACAAGTAGGAAGAGAGGCAGGCAGAGAGAGAGAGAGGGAAGCAGGCTCCCCGCCGAGCGGAGAGCCCGATGCGGGACTCGATCCCAGGACCCAGAGATCATGACCTGAGCGGCTTATGAGTGAGATCTTATGATAATTGTCTTTCTCTGATTGGCTTATTTTGCTTAGCATAATACCCTCTAGTTCCATCCACACTGTTGCAAATGACAAGATTTCATTTTTTTGATGGCCGAGTAATATTCCATGGTGTATACATACCACACCTTCTTTACCCATTCATCTGTCCATGGACATCTGAGCTCTTCCCATAGTTTGGCTATTGTGGATATTTAGCAGCACTTTTCTAAGTGCTTTATATGTATTGATTCTTTTGATCCTTATAACCCGATCCTGGAGGTGGGTAGCATGAATAGTCCCATTTTATGGATGATGAAACTGAGGCAAGGAAAGGTAAGCCTGTCAGACCATCAGGCCCTTAGGAGACGTAGCAGCTTCAGAAGTGAGCCCCGGGGACTACATGTGAACCACGCCGTCCCATCCAAACCGCCCGCTCCAGCACACTCACGGCTGCAAGTCTTGCCATTAGGGTCCAGGGTGTAGCCCCGGCGGCAGCGACAGTAGTAGCCTTCCTCCGTGTTGATGCATTCATGCTCACAGCCTGGTTTGTTCAGCGCACAGTAGTTGATCCCTGAGGGGAGAAAGGGCAGACTCTCCTGAAGGTTCTGAGCTTCCACGGCTGTGCGGTCAGCCCCTCACAGCACACACCTAGTAAACAAGGCGCTCTAAAGGACAGAGAAGACAACTCTTGCTCTCTGGGAGCTGGTTTGAAGGAGAACCTGGGATCAGAAGTCTGGATTTCTCCAGCTTGGGTCTTTCTGCCTTTTGATGACCAAAGGCTGATGAAATGAGTTGAGGACCATAATCCCTAGCCTGTCCCTTCACAAGAAAGAAACACCCAGAAAATCTAGTTAGTCTTTTCTTCCAGTTAACCTGATCACTAGGGTTCAAAGCAGTGATATCTGACAATGACATTGAACAGCACAAGGCAGAGCCAACAAAAGTTCATCGTGCAAAACACATCCAGCTTCCTAGGGGAGGCAGGACAGTGCAGTTCCATTGAGAAGGGTCCAAAGGCTTAAGCTCGCTCTACGTGAGATCATGGCGGCCTCCATATCAAAAAAGTGGAGAAGACACATCTGATGCTGCTCCGGGATGTGGCAGTTGTGTCCTGTATAGACATTTGTCCCGATCCAAACTCAAGTTTCTGCCCCTAGATGGGAGTGGCATTATAACCAGGAGCCAACAAGCATTTCATTTCCTGGTAGAAAATGTTTGAATCACAGGACCTCGCAAAGAGCAGGTTATAGGGGAGATGGAGAACAGGGAAGTCAAATGACCTCATGGAGGGCCTTCATGAGACTGGTGTTGGAAGAACTGTCACATTAGTGGCTGAACTGAAGCTGTCTAACTCATTGTTCTTTCTTCTGGGGATGTGGTAGACACTGCTGGTTGCCTTGACAACAACCATTACCCTGTCTTCTTGGCACTGAACCCTGACCCCCAAGGCATGAGTCATGACTGATCTAAGCCAGCCTGGCAACCATCCCTCCAAGGGGCTATGATGCGTTCTCCCAGGTGACTGGTGGGTGGAACTTTCTAAGGGCACAGAGTCTGAGCAGAAGTGGCTGCAGACGGAGCACACAGAGAGCACTCTCTCCACACGCAAGGAATGGCCAGAGAGGAGAGACACCACCACAAGCGTCATTGACCCCTTGGCACACTCTGTAACTCATCGCTTCTGCATGAGGGGAGCTGAGCATAGTTTCAGCCCGGAACTCGTCAACAACCTTACCTGTGTGGAACAGAACTGAATGCTGGGAAACAAGCAAGGAGCTTCAGTGAGGAAAAAGGGGCCTGTAAATAAAACATTGGCCACATACAAACAGACCAAAAAACACACAAACAAACAAACAAAAAAACCCCACCACCACCACCACCACAACAACAACCAAGCAAAGAGACACAGAATACAAAGAGCCCTATAGTCTAGGACCACATAGCCGAGGGTCTGCAGGAATCACTTCCTTCCACATTCAAAGAAAGGTCAAATTGTTTTCGGTAAATGCTATTTTAAAAAGCCACCATTCAGCCACTATGGAAAGCAGTATGGAGTTTCCTCAAATAGAGAATTATTCTACTTGTGGGTATTTACCCAAAAGAATCAAAAGCAGGGACTTGAATTCAGCCTTAAAAAGGAAGGAAATTCTGAGATATGCTATATTGTGGATGATGCCTGAAAGCATTGTGGGACATGAAATAAGTCAGACACAAAAGGACAAATATTATATGATTCCACTTATGTGAGGTAACTCGAACAGGCAAATTCAGAGACACGGAAAATCGAATGGTGGTTGCCAGGAACTGGGAGGTGGAGAGAGGAATGGAGAGTCATTGTTTAATGCGTATAATTTGGAGAAACGAAAAAGTTCTGTAGTTTAAGGATGATTGCATAATAATGGGAATGTTCTTAATGCCACCGAAGTGTACACTTAAAAATGTTTAGAATGGGGCGCCTGGGTGGCTCAGTGGGTTAAGCCACTGCCTTCGGCTCAGGTCATGATCTCGGGGTCCTGGGATCGAGTCCCGCATCGGGCTCTCTGCTCAGCGGGGAGCCTGCTTCCTCCTCTCTCTGCCTGCCTCTCTGCCTGCTTGTCATCTCTCTCTGTCAAATAAATAAATAAAATCTTTAAAAAAAAAATGTTTAGGGGCGCCTGGGTGGCTCAGTGCGTTAAGCCGCTGCCTTCGGCTCAGGTCATGATCTCAGGGTCCTGGGATCGAGTTCCGCATCGGGCTCTCTGCTCAGCAGGGAGCCTGCTTCCCTCTCTCTCTGCCTGCCTCTCCATCTACTTGTGATTTCTCTCTGTCAAATAAATAAATAAAATCTTTAAAAAAAAAATGTTTAGAATGGTCGTTTTTATGGCATGTATATTTTATCACAATTTCTTAAAAACCAATCTCTCTCTCTCTCTTTTTAAGGATTTATTTACTTATTTGAGAGAGAGGCAAGACAGAGAGAGAGCACGCCCACACACAAGTGGGGGGAGGGGCCAATGGAGAGGAAGAGAATCTCAAACAGGCTCCCTGCTGAGCCATGAGAGGACCCTGAGATTCTGACCAGAGCCAAAATCAAGAGTCAGACACTCAACCGTCTGAGCTACCCAGGCACTCCCCCCAGCATTATTTTTAAGAAAGATTTACATATGAAATAACTAAACTGAAAATCATTTAGAGTCTTAAAGATGTTACCACTCAGCTATCTGGCAAACAGCAAGGCAGCTCTTCTCCAAAGGGTTCCTGACTGCAAAGGTTTAACCGTGGATCTTGGCCTTCTTTACATGCTTGAGTTACATTTCTGCACATGTGCATCACTTCATCAGTATTTACTGAGTACCTACTATGTGCCCCAGATCTGGTTCAGTCTCCTCGCTAACCGTAAGTGCTACACACAGGCCGGGCTGGAGGGTAGCTTTACCTGGTGAAGCCCACGTGAGGTCAGTTGGCAAGACCGTCAGACAAAACATTTTAAACAGAGCTTATAGGGGCCAACTCACAAGAAAGCTGGAGACGTTGCTGAGAAGGTACAACATAAACACATGAAAGAGTGGACCCCAGGCAGTGAATTATAATGCCCGTGAAGTGGCTGGCACAGAGAGCACATTTCAGAAAAATTGTACAGGCTACCAGATGTTAAAGCAGGATGTCCTTTGGTTTAGCAAATCCAGGTCCAGAGAAAGAGAGTAGTATGTTCAGGGTCGCAGGAGCAGTATGAGTGACACGGCTAAGACCAGCCCTCACATCTCCCAGCTCTGTCCAACCCGTGGACGCCATCCCAGCTCTTCAAGTAGGATGTCTCCGAGCAACGGCGAGCACAGCCTTGGTGCCAGCATGAGCCATCCTGGAGCCCAGCACACAGGTCACACCCACAAAGGATTCTACCCACAGGCCCCACCTCAACAGCCAGGCCAGTCCCAGTTTCTGCGCTTTGCACCACCGCCTTAATACTTTATGCTTTAAAATGATGACAGTACTTTCTAGAAAAAGGAATTGTGCCCAGATGAGGAGGAAGAAGAAAGCCCAGCCAAGAGAGTTTTCTTCAGTAGAATTCTGTCTTGAACAGAACTTTGTTTTCCACCTTAATTGGATGACATCAAATTCCTTGGAAAAACAGATTTCTTATTAGATTTGAAAATCACCCATATCCATCCACCGTCAATTAAATGCAAATGGCTATACCCTGAGCTCGAGGTCCATAACGCTCTTTAGATCTTCAAACTCCTAATAACAAACTGCAGATTTAAATTGAATTGCTTGTTTCCTTCTTCCACGTAATGCCCCAGAGAGACAGGGAGCGCTTACTTCCATTAACAGCTGTCTGCCATAATGGACAGAATGCAAACATTCAGTCAGGGGAGAGGCTGACCTCCCGAGCCCAGGGCTGGGTCTGCACAGACAATGGAAAATGCAGCAATGAGGGAGCATGTTGGGAGAAGGACTGGTGAGGATATGGGGTTTTAGAAACAAATTCCATTTTTCTTGGATGAAAAAGCGGGACACCTGGCTAGAGAACATGGAGCTGCAATTGCTAAACAGAAATGAACCAGCATTAGAGACTCGGGACTGGGCCACAGCTTGGAAACGGGCCCATCTGTGGGCTCCTCTGTGGTGGTCAGACTACTCCCCACGGTCACCTCCTCTCCACCCGCGCTTTTGTTCTTGACCTCCCTCCTCGCCTGATGACTATGCATGTGTCCACCACCTTAGACCCTCCTCTTACTCCAAGTCACTCTCCAGGCAGGACGTGGGGGAGTGGCAGAGGTTGAAGGAATCCTAGATGATTGATAAGAGACGAAGAGCTTCAGGGGCGCCTGGTTGGTGTAGTCAGCTAAGTGGCCAACTCTTGCTTTTAGCTTAGGTCATGATCTCAGGGTTCCATGCTCAGTGTAAATCTGCTTGAGATTCTCTCTCCCTCTCCCACTCGTGCTTGCTTGCTCTCTCTCTCTCCTCTCTCAAATAAATAAAAAAGAGATGAGAGCTTCAAGCAAACTCCTCTGTACTGATGGCCGTATCTCTAACTTGTTCCCTTTTCTCTCTATTAGTAACACACATGAAGCTGGCAACCACAACGTGTGCTTGAGTTGAACCAGATCTAATGATCCCCTACTAAGAACTTTTGATCTGCAACGGAGTCCACCCGGGACTGATCTTCCCTGGGTATAGTTAGCCACGGACACACTTATCCCTAGAAAAAGGTATAAACAGCAGAGAGGAGTGGCCTGGCCAGAAAAATTGGCCCTTCACCATAATGAACGCATGTGTGGTCTAATGGAAAATATTCCACCTAACTGTTTTCACATTCTGAATGCTTTCAGTGCAGATTCTTATATAATGCTCGAATGTTTCCAGGGCTTGCATCTAGGCAAGACCGTAGGAATTATCTTTTATGAGAGAGGCTCAGTTTCAAAACATGGGCTCTGCAACCATCTCCCACCATACAAGGTCTAACGCTTATTAGAGTGAGTGGCTAAGTACGTATGTCCTGGGAGCAGAATGGGCCCTGTCTGGATTCAGTTCTATAGCCTACAGGGCTTTTTCAAGAGAAATTCATGGTCAAACTTTTGAAAATTCAGTCCTGCCTACAATGCAGAGCCCTGCTGTATATGTCACCAGGAAGAGGCAAGGGAAGAAGTGCATGGGAACATACACCCCTAAGTGGGGCCTCCAGAAAGTTCTGTAAACGAGACTGCCAGGAGAACATGCGCAATTTAATGTCGACTGACTACGGAAATACTTCTTTAAAAAGTTCACAATCTGCACACCTTAAAAGGGCCATCTTTCTAAAGAGATCGAGTAATTCAAGTAATAGTGACAATTTCTCAGGATGATAAATCTCAAAGAGATCCGTTTACTCATTCCTTCAGTCATCTGCTCAATAAGTCTTGTGTTACACCTCCATGTGCCAAGCCCTTGGGGAGTTGAGGACTCAAGAGTGGGAGAGTGAGAAGCCACTAGAAATGCAAATAATTGCATTATTGTCCTTGTGGACCTTCCATTCTAGTGGTTTCTCAGGGACAGTCTGGTTTAAAGAGATCCCATTTGGGGAAATGCTCTAGTCCCCCTTGATGCGCCAGCTGACTTGAGCCACGCAGCATCTCATTCATTTCAGCCTGTTGACACCATGTACCTCTTGAACCCTGCAGGGATGCCCCAGAATCATAGTTTTTCCTTCCTTCACGTCAAAGAGGATAGAGCAGCCATTTCCGCCCCCTTAGCAACCATCAGATATCTCAACTGGTATAACGGGAAGAAACTAACCTCTTTTACCTCCTTGTCTCTGGGCCCAGACAAGTCCCAAATACACGTTGTGGTGCTATTCAGTCTCTAGAAGTCATCCCTATCACAGAATCAAGGATGACAAAAGGTAAACTCAAGGGCAGAAGAGTGTTCGTGAACACAAATGCTAAGTACAAGTAAATCTGCTTAAGACTTGCAAGGACAAGGAAAATTAGCAAGGTATTGAGGGAACAAGCCCTTCTACACCCAGGGCGACTTACTTCTGCAGGTCTTCTTGTCTGGATTCAGGGTAAAACCTTTTAGGCAGCGGCAGAAATAGGACTCATCTGTGTTAACACACTCGTGCTGGCATCCATGACGAGACGAGGCACAGTAGTCTATCTCTGGAGAGAAAGAAAAATCATAATAATGATGAACGAAACAATAAGTCAAACAGGAAAACCAAGGGATATTCAGTCCTCACTTTCCCTAAACAAATAAATTCCTGTAACCTCAAACACTCCTGCTATGAAGGGATCTCTCAATAAAGCTATTTCCATGTTTAGAGATACGGCCCCCCAGCGAGAACTTTCTCGGCATGTTACAAAATGTTTATGCAGCAAATGAATTTGTGAAGATGCTTTCCTTGTCCTGGTTCATGTAAGAGCCGTTAAAATAGAAGAGTGTGATGGAGAATCTGTTTGTTGTATCAAAGGCTGGGAAGAGAGAGCTTACTTAGTTCAATGCTTTATGGAATTTATGCAATTAAAACAATGAGATCTTCCCAAAGTCTAACTCCAAACCACTTAAATCCCTCAAACACTGAGCCAAACAACAGGACACCAAGCCAGATCCTGGGAAAATGGAGTGAACGGCATAGATATTCGGATAGCAAAGTACTGTTCTCATTATTTCACTGGACTCCTCTTCACTTAGATTTTTCTCAAGCCTTCCCAGTCGGAGAACATGAAGTCTTGATTAGTTCAAACCAAAAAGTCAAGAAAAAACAAGGTTACATGGAATTTTTTATAATGGGATTTTAACTGTGTAAGCATTCTTAGATAAGGAAAGTGGCTTCTATGGAAGGGTCTGATCAAAGTTTTTTGCTCTCATGGGAATTGGACCCACTGCTTAAAATTGCTCGAAATAGTTGGCCACTGACGGGGTCATAAAAGAAATATTTTTGTTGTGATGAGGATTTTTATTGCATTAAGGAATACGTGACCTAAGGATATCATTTTCATAATGAAACATTTGGTATAAATGAGCTTTCCCAGCCAGTACCATAGGAAACAAAATGAGTAAGAGAAAGGCACACAATATCCTTAAAAGGAAAGACATTGAGTGAATGCCAATTCTTCCCAATTTAAAGTCACGGCATGTTAAAGGGACAGAAGTGTATAATAAACTCACGTACATTGCACTCAGCTTCAAGAGAATCAATCTATTTCTCCTATATTAGGATTCCATGTTATTTTGAAACAAACCCCAGATGTTCTATCATTTTGTCCATAGATAGTTCATAACGTATCCTTAAAAGATTGGAACTCTTTATTTTTTTAAGATTTTATTTTTAAGTAATCTCTATACCCAATGTGGGGCTCAAACTCACGACCCTGAGATCAAGGGCCAGCCAGGCCTTCAAAAAGACTGGAAGTTTTTAAAAAATATCATAATCACATATGAGGTATTTTTTAAAAGCTTTTAATTTGGAAACAATTTTAAATTTACAAGAAGGAGCAAACATAAAAATACAAGGATATAAGTACAAGAAACACCCGTATACTCTATCCAGATTTACCTATTGTTAACATTCTACCCCATCTCCTTCATCGTTTGCTCATCTTTCTGAACTACTTGAGGTCAGTTACATACATCGTGGTCTTTTTTCATTCAATACACTGTGAGCTTCCTAAGGGAAGGGATATTCTCTTGCATAACTATAGTATAGTTATAAAATTCACAAATCTACATTGATGTAATACTTTAATCTACCATCCATATTCTAGTCATATGAGTTATCTAATTGGGCTGCTTATAGCGTTTTTACTCTTCCATTAATAGGATCCAGTATAGGGTCAGAGATATATTTAGTTTTCATTTATGCTTCGCTTCCTTTAATCTAGAACCATGTGTCGAATGTGGCCATTTAAATCAAAATGGGTTAAAATTAAATTACATTAGGGGCACCTGGGTGGCTCAGTTAAGCATCAGACTCATGATTCGGGGGTCATGAGATCTAGTCCCTTTTCGGGCTCTGTGTCTGCTTGTCCCTCCCCCTCTGCTCCTTCCCTCCCCACAAGCGTGTGCACACTCTCTCAAATAAATAAAGGAATGAATAAATAAATAAATCTTTTTAGAAAATTAAATTAAAAATCCAGTTCCTCAGTCACACCAGCCACATCTCAAGTATTCAATAGCCACAGTGGCTTCTGACGACTGTACATATGTGGTGTACATACTGGACATTTGCTTCATGATAGTAAGTTCTATTCAGTGGTGATAGTCTAGAACATTCTTACAGGCTCTCTGGGTGTTATGACATGCATGGTTCTGAGTGATACGGTCTCTCCTGTTTTGAGTTGTACTAAGAAACAACAGGCAAAAAGCACATATTTCGGATGAACAGCTTGATGAATTTTCGCATATGTATGCTTCCACGAAACCACCACCACCATCGAGATAATGAACTTACACATTTCTCTCTAAAGTTTTCCAGTGTCTCATTCTTCTCCAAATCCTCTGGCCCCATATATTGATTAATCTTTCAAAAGTTTCAGTTTGTGTTTTCTAGAATTTTATTAAAATGGAGTATTCTTGTGGATCTAGGTTCTTCTTTTTTAAGAGTTTATTTATTTGAGAGAAAGAGAGACAGAGCATGAGCAGGGGGGAGGGGCAAAGGCAGAGGGAGTGGAACAAGCAGACACCCTGCCTAGCGGGGAACCTGATGCAGGGCTTGATCCCAGGACCCTGAGGTCATGACCTGAGCTGAAGGCAAACGCTTAACTGACTGAGCCACCCAGGTGCCCCCTGTCTAGATTCTTTCACTCATCATAATTATTTTGACATTCATCCATGTTCATGTGTGTATCAGTAGCTGTTCGTTTTTATAGTATTTCATTCCATGGATATACCACAGTTTATTTATCCATTTACCTGGTGTAGGGATTTGAGTTATTTCTAGTTTGGGGCTATCACAAATAAAGTAGCCACGAACACTCATGTATATAGATCTTTACGTAGACATCACTTTTATTTTTCTTGAGTCCACATCTACGAGGAGAATGGCTGGGTCATATGGTTGACATGTGCTTATTTCTTAAACATTCTCAACAGCACTTTACGAGAGTTCCAATTGCTCCACATCCTCACCAATACTTGGCCATTTTAGCCATTCTTTTAGGCTGTAGTAATTGTCTCACTGTGGCTTTATTTTGCAAAATAAACTCAACTAACACTGTTGCATATATTTTCATATGAGTATTTGCCATCTCTATATCCTCTTTAGAGAAGTATATGTTCAAGTCTTTTGTCCATTTTTGTTGGGTTGGTTGTTCCAATATTAAGTGTCAAGAATTTTTTATATATTCTAAATATAAATTTTTTTTCTTTAAAGATTTTATTTATTTATTCGACAGAGATCATAAGTAGGCGGAGAGGTAGGCAGAGAGAGGGGAGGGAGGAAGCAGGCTCCCTACTGAGCAGAGAGCCTGATCCTGGGCTCGATCCCAGAACCCTGAGATCATGACCTGAGCCGAAGGCAGAGGCTTAATCCACTGAGCCACCCAGGCACCCTTCACATATGTTTTAGAATCAGCTTGTCAGTTTCTTCTTCTTTTTTTTTTTTAAGATTTTATTTATTTATTTATTTAACTGACAGAGAGAGAAAGAGAGAGAGACAGCGAGAGAGGGAAAACAAGCAGGGGGAGTGGGAGAGAGAGAAGCAGGCTTCCCGCTGAGCAGGGAGCCTGATGCAGGGCTTGATCCCAAGACTCTGAGATCATGACCAGAGCTGAAGGCAGACACTTAACAACTGAGCCACCCAGGCGCCTCCAGCTTGTCAATTTCTGCAAAAAAGCATGGTATGATCATGATAAATATTGCTTTGATGGGTAGATCATTTTGGAAAGAACAGGCAGTTAAATATTAAGTCTTCAGATCCATGAACACGATATATCTGTTTTGCTAAGTCTTCTTTAATTTCTCTTAGCGATGTTTTGTAGCTCTCAGTGTATAGGTCTTTCACATTTTTGGTCAAATTTATCCATAGGTAACTACATATTTTGATGCTATGGTAAATGATATTTTTTTAATCTTAATTTTGATTTTCCATTAAAAAATATAAAAAATAGTTGTGTTTTGCATATAGACCTTGTGTCCTACAACTTTGCTAAACTCTTAAAAGTTCTAGTAGCTTGTTTGGTAGATGCCACTGAATTTTCTACACAGATGATCATGTTGTCTGTTAATAAAGACGCTTTAATTCTTCCTTTCAAATCTACATTTCATTTCTTTTTTTTCTTCCTTATTACAATGGCCAAAACCTATAATACAATGCTAAAAAGAGGTGGGGAAAATGGGTATCCTGTTCTGTTTCTAATCCTGTAAGGAAACTTTCAGTCTTTTGTCATGAAGTATGATGTTACCTGACGGTATCACCACTGATGGACTTTATCAGATCGAGGCAGTTCTCATCATTCTTGGTTTGCATAGAGGTTTTTTTCTTTTGGAAAATTGTAACTGAATGTCAGGTCTTGTCCAATGTTCTTTCTGTATCTACTGAGTTGGGCTATATGGCTTCTGCTTTTTTTTGTATGTTAATATTGTGAATTACACTGATCAAGGTTTGAATGTTAAATGAACCTTGAATTCCTGGGATAAATCTCACTTGGTTGTGATGTAATCTCCTTTTTATTGACTGTAGGATTTGATTGTTAAAAATATTTAAAGAACTTCTGGGACGCCTGGGTGGCTCAGTTGGTTAGGCAGCTGCCTTTGGCTCAGGTCATGATCCCAGCGTCCTGGGATCAAGTCCCACATCAGGCTCCTTGCTCAGCAGGGAGCCTGCTTCTCCCTCTGCCTCTGCCTTGCCTCTCTGTCTGCCTGTGCTCACTCTCTCTCCCTCTCTCTCTGACAAATAAATAAGTAAAATCTTTAAAAAATATATTTAAAGAACTTTTACATGTATTTGATGAGGGATATTTGTGTGTAGTTTAATTATTATTTTTCTGAGTTTTATGTTGGGGTAATTCTAGCTTCACAGAATAAGTTGAAAAATGGTCCCTCTTCTTTGATGATTTTCTTGAAGCATTTGTGTAAAACTAGTATTAGTTCTTCTTCAAATGTTTGTTAGAATTCATCAGTTAAGCTAACTAGTCCTAGTGTCTTCTTTGTGGGATGGTTTATAATTTCTTTTAATAGATAGAGGCAGGGGCGCCTGGGTGGGTCGGTGGGTTGGGCCGCTGCCTTCGGCTCGGGTCATGGTCTCAGGGTCCTGGGATAGAGTCCCGCATCGGACTCTCTGCTCAGCAGGGAGCCTGCTTCCTCCTCTCTCTCTCTGCCTGCCTCTCTGCCTACTTGTGATCTCTCTCTGTCAGATAAATAAATAAAATTCTTAAAAAAAAATAGATAGAGGCATTATTTACATGATCTATTTCTTCTTGAGTTAATTTTAATTTGAACAGACTATTCATTAATCAAATAACAACACCAAAAACATATATATTTGTCAATTATCTCTACATATTACCATATAGTTTTATGAAAAAGGTAATTAGATACGATAATAAAGCAATGATAAAATAAATTTTCTCTTAGCAAGTTAGCAAAAAAGTTTTAAATTGCCTCCTTAAAACACTTAGAGGGGAGTATAAGTTGTTACAAACTTTTTGGAAAATAATTTTGCAATACAAATCAAAAGACTTAAAATTGGGGCGCCTGGGTGGCTCAGTCATTAAGTGCCTGCTTTTGGCTCAGCTCATGATCCCAGGGTCCTGGGATTGAGCCCCATATCAGGCTCCTTGTTCAGCAGGGATCCTGCTTCTCCATCTCCCACTCACCCTGCTTGTGTTCCCTCTCTTGCTGGGTCACACTCTGTCAAATAACTAAACAAAATCTTAAAAAAAAAAAAAAAAAAAAAAAACCTTAAAACTGTTAACAGCCTTTGACTCCATAAATTTCCTTTTATGCTTTATTCCCGGTCAGAAATGCAAAGACTCACATATGAGGATGTTTATCACAATACAATTTGAACAGCCAAATTGTTGAACAGTTTGTGATACATACTTACAATGAAACATCATGCAGAAATTAAAATGTTTTTAGATGTTTTTGATAAAATTTAAATGACACGTGAAAATGCTCATAATTTAATGTTATACCATATGACCTCAACTCTATAAAAATATATTCATATGCCTTAAAAAAACTGTAGAGAAACATAGCAAATCAGTATTAACCATGGTTGTCTCTGGGTGATGAGAGTATAGGTTGTTTAATTTGATACGATTTCATTTCTATATGATCCAGTTTTCTACAATAAGTATATATTACTTTTATAATCAAAAAAGGCATTAGAAATAAGTGTACATGCTCTTAATTGTGAAATGAGTTGCCATGGAAAAGAGCATTAAAAAAATAGAAAAAAAGAACAGTGTGGGAAGTGCCCAGTAACAGAGAAGAAAATAATCAGGGAAAATTGCTGAGGACATTATGTATAGCTTCTGACGTCTATATCCAAAACACAAAATATGGGCAACAAACAAAGCCAGTTTGGGTTTTTAGAATAGGGAAGTGACTATGACCTCAGTATCACTGGAATTTGGGGATTCAAAGATATGACTATGGAGAGCACAGGCTCTATGTTCCATGGACCATAACACAACATTGTTATGTCTCACTATGTTGTTTGCGGTCCCTCAACATTACAAAAACTCACAGTGCCTGCCTCAGGGCCTTTGCACTGGTGCTATGTTACCCCTGCTTCAAAAGTCTCCTCTCCCTCCTCCTCTCCCTCACCTCTTTCAAGTCTTTGATCAAACGCCAGTTTCTTGTGAGCCCATCTGACTCCGCTCCAATAGAATTTCCATAAGCACAGTATTTTGGTCTGTTTTACTTACCACAGCATGCTGTCTCCAGTAGTTTCTGATTACATAGTAGGTGCTCAACAAACATTTATTGAATGCATAAATGGTGATCAGGATCACTCTTAATCAGTGTTACTCTTAGATGTGTAAACGTTGCCCACTAAGAACCAACACAGGGTCACTAAGGATATAAGACAGATCTCACACCCTTCTTCAGACTTCTTTTTGCCAAGCTCCTTAAAAAGCCTCCCTCCATGAGGATCTCAGCTCAGTAGTTAACATCTTCTGGGTCCAGACACTCAGACGGTCAAAGACCCAGCCAATTATTCTTTCATCCGGCACACATTTCTCCATCTGGTCTATGGGGTACAGGGCTTTCGTCAGCAAATTGGCTGAATGTCTATGAAAGTATAGATAGTTCCTACCACATTTTCCATGCCTGACTAAATGAAAGTTATTCTGATATGACTCAGTTTTAGTGACCAAGAAAATACAAGAAGCTTAATTTGTTCTGTCAGTTTCAAAGTGCAAGGAAGTAGTTATCAGCTTAGTTTAAGGAATCATTTCCTAAGAGTCAGAGCTGCACAAAGTGGAATGCACTGTGTGGGGTGTTGTGAGTATCTTGTCAGTAGGAGTATTCAAGTGCAGGCTGGACGATGGCATGGTGGAATGTTGTAGGACAGGTGGCTGGGCTAAAACTAGGTTGAACTTTAAGACTGCCTCCAATGCAGAGTCACTGATGCACACAGGTCTCACAAAAGTGGCTTATTATAGTAGCTTAACCACGAGCTGGCCAGGAAACCCAAAGACTGATATATTTTACACACTCTGTATTTTATGTTGCTGATTCAGTATAAAATTACTCCCTTTCTCCGTGTTTCACTTTTAGTGAAAAGTATAAATATTCATGTAGTACTTTCAAAGCATTCCTCTTTGAAAAAAGAAGGATGGAAATGTCAACCAAGTTATCAGTGGAGACTAAAACACAATGAGTATAATGCTCTCAAAGTCAGTAAATAATAAAATAACAAATAGCAATGTATTATTATGTAAATCACAAATGTTTATAATTGCCTTAACTCATGAATTCCTGTCCAGTGGATGGAAGCCCTCTATCTTTCCCATGAAAAGACCCCAAACATCTGAAAATGTTCTCATGCCTGGCTCAGTAGTAATGGTTTCAAATTAGACCTCAAAAGGTCTTGCCATAATATGATCTAGCAATCTGAAAGCAGGGCTTGAACCGACACTGGAACATTCACGTTCATAGCAGCATTATTCCCTATAGTCCAAAAGTGGAAGCAAGCCAGGTGTCCAGTGACAGACGAATGGATAAACAAAGTGTGATGTCTACATATCACGGAATATTATCCAACCTTAAAAAAGAAGGAAATTCCAACACAGGCTACGACATGGAAGAGTGAATCTTGGAGACATGATACTAAGTGAAATAAGCCAGTCATCAAAGGACAAATGTTGCATGATTCCACTTGAACCGGGACCCAGAGTCAGCATATTCATATGGACAGAAAGTAGAAGGGCGGTCGCCAGGGGCTGGGGGCTGGGGAGGGAATAGGGTTACTTAATAAGGATGAGTTTTAGTTTGGGGAGATGAAAGTTCAGGAGCTGGATGGTGGAGATGGTCGTCCAACAAGGTGAATGTTCTCAGTGCCACCGAACTATACACTTCAAAATGGTCACAGTGGGAAATCTATTACATGTATTTGATTATAATGAAAAAAAGTCTTGCCAATATTTTGCAAATTAATGGTACCTGCATGTTTCTACTCTTCTCCCCTCTACAAAATATTCCAGATCGTTTTGGATGGGTTGCTTCAAGGTAAAGGATTGATATAAAAAGGGCTTTTTTTTGAGTACTTACGTATTTTAAATTATTCAGGAACGTAAAGCTCTATTATGTATATTTTGGCTTAAACATAAATTGATCATGCTTGGTAGATCACATTGACATTCTCTTATTTCCAGACAATAATTGCATACTTAGTGATTAGATGAAGCCCTCAGATATACTCTTGGTTAAAAATAGAGACGTTTAAGGGACTGAGTATCTTTTGTTTTATTTCATTTTCTGCAAGTTTATGAGAAGTGGAAAAAATGTTTTAGAAGATCTCTCAACATCACAGCGGCAGCCAGGCTGACTTGGCTGGAAGCTGACGTGATGCCTCATTAATTACTAACAGGTTGGCTGCCTAGATTCTGAATTTCTGCCCCCATCCTGTTTCTGTCTATTTATCTGGCCCCTCTTTCACGGCTCTTGCTCTTGTCCCTCACAGATGTGGGGTGCTCCCAAGGCTCTCAATTCTTCCTGCTGGATTTCACTTTATTTCCTGCTCTTGCAGCTTTCCAAGTAAGCCAGGGGGCCCCTTCCTCTTGCCAGTAACCTCCCCACGTCTGGGTCTCACCCTGCTCCTGAGCATGGGAGGAAGAGGGTCCCTTTTCTAGGGGACACATGTCCCCGATGCTGCCTGCCCAGACTCCTATAAGTGCCTAACACTTCTCTCTGCCCATTCCTGGGTCCTGACTCTACCAGGGTTCAGAGGCAGCTGGACTGCTGGGCTCCGTGCCTAATTGGAGAGGCTCCCAACTGGACCAGTCTGTCCCCTGCCTCCCAGCCAGACCTCTCCTCCCAGTGCCCCTGTGCTTCAGTATCCACTGCCAGGGTCCCCTTGCCTGCATCGTCCTGGGGCTTGTAACCCTCCACATCCCAAGAGCTTCTGGGATAGGAGACATGCTGAGCCACAGAGTGGGGGTGATGGTGAGGCACTGGGAACTGGGTACAGGGACCCCAGGCAGGGACGAAGTTCTGCAGAGGCAGGAGGGAGACAAGATGGGATGTGTGTTTGCCTCCAAGTCTCATCCCAGTGGAAGCCTGGGGCCCAGTCTTGAATTTTTTATGCACGATTAAACTTAGCTCAGGCGTGTGGTATATGCTCAATAAATACCAATTTAAAATCTTTGAAGGCAGTATCATCCCTTCAGAGAACTGGCTCAGCACTGGACAATTTGCCCAATGGTTTCTGCGGATGATTTCATTTAGTTTTCAAGACAACACTCTGAAGCGGGCAGGATTCTCATCCCTATCAGCTGAGGAAACTGAGGCGCAAATAACTCGCCCAAGACCACCCAGTGAAAGAAGAGAATTCAATCTGAGGCTGAAGGCTGCCCCTTGGTGCCACATGGCCTCCTCTCTGGCGAAGAGAACGGACCTACCAGCCCAGCAACCACGTTCCCTGCCACGACCACAGCCCAGGCTGCTGGCTTATGGTTCCGAATGTTCAGAAGGGAAGGGAGACGAGAACAGAGGAGTCTTCGCCTTCATTCTCTTCTTTTTTCAATAAGCTGCGTGGAGGTCCTGGGCCAGGCGTGGGCCTGAGCCTGTCTGGCTCATATCTTTGCATTTCTTTCCTCCTCCAGGCCCCTACCCTGTCTCAGCCTTCTTCGCCTGGTCAATAAATGAAGGCTTTGCTATCGTCCAGGAAGGACCTTGCCTTGCTCATTGCAGTTGGCCCATGGTTAGGACTCTAGAAATGTGTGTTCTGACTTAAGGTGTCCCTTGCAATTTCATGCTCTAGCCCGGCCTCCAGCTCCAGTGTTTGGAAGCTGCTGGTATTTAGGGATCAAGGGGCAAGTTCATATGTCAGGAGTTTTGTGGGGGATCATTTTAAAATACTGTGCAAGTATATCCTGCTTTACATCATCGATTTCTTTTAGAAAGGTTATGGGTACAAGAACTTTTTATGAATTGAAATCCTATTTTCTCATTGATATATGTTTCAGAGATGACTTACGCTAATCTGCTGTTGAACTTCATTTTTTAGGGGCACCGGGTAGCTCAGTCGGTTAAGCGTCTGCCTTTGGCTCAGGACTTGATCCCGGGGCCCTAGGATTGAGCCCCACATCGGACTCCCTGCTCAGCCAGAAGCCTGCTTCTACCTCTCCCTCTGCTGTTCCCCGGGCTTGTGCTCTCACCTGCTCATTCTCTCTCTCAAAAAAAAAATACATAAAATCTTTTTAAAAATGACCAAACTTCATTTTTTAAAAATGCTGGGCCCTAATACTTTACAAAACCAAGCTTCTCTCAGGTGAACTCCTCTACAGGACGACACTCCATACACAAGCTCGTAAGTTCGCTGAACACCTTCATGTGTAAAAGAACGCTCTTGCAATCCTTTTGCCAAACATCTTTAGTTTATAAATTTTTTATGGTCAGATTTCAGGAGCTCAAATTAATTCTGATTTGTGTATGTATAGTTAAAATCAAAGAGAACTAAATATGTCTAACAAAAGCATGAGCAATTCTCGGCAAACCGCCCTCTGGCCACCCCTCCCCCACCCCAAAGCAACCACATTCGACTCCTTTCGGCTCAGCGATTTCCCTGTACTCGTGTGGAGTCAGAGCTGAACCCACAAGCCACAAGGCTTCAGTGAAAGTATTCCTTAAGCTCTGTTAATACTGATGGGCACCGCCTGGCTGAGCCAGCATGAAGTAAGACGGTCCGGTTGTCAGCACACTCAGCAAATGTTGGAAGAACATTCCCATAGGGGGTCTCCAATAAAGGACAGATACCTCTGTCTAATGCCTTGAGGACTGAGGTCGAGACAGGGTGGGCTACAGTCCCAGGACAAGTGAAGATAGGCCTGACAAAGGAGGAATAGAGGCAGAAGGTCTCAGACTCCCCAGCACATAATCTTGTCTTACAATATGCTTGGGAGAGGTCCCAATGCCACAGTGCCCATAGCGAAAGCACCAAAAAAATGCCGGTGGTGTTGCTGAATGACCGTACTGTACATCTGAAACTCATATGACACTGTATGTTAATGATACTGGGATTAAAATGAATGTAAGTAAATAAATAAAATGTGAGGTCCAAAAACAGTCCCCCAAAACACAGACACACAAACTTTTTTTTAAATGTAACTTACTTGTGCAGGTTTTTCTATCTGGGTTAAGAGCAAATCCCTTAGGGCACCGGCAAAAGTAGGAGCCGTCCGCATTCACACACTCGTGTTCGCACCCGTGGTTCTCTGAGGCACAGTAGTCCACAGCTGTAAATATTCAAACACAGAGTTGAAGTAGAAACACAAACAGGAAAGCAAATAATTGGATGGAATGGAGATAGTAGCATACTTATACCACATATAAAGGAAGATTAATATCTTTGCCCCTCCCAAACAGTATGGAGAAAAGAGGGATGAACCAAGGCTTCTCCCCTCCAACATCCAAAAAATAATCAGGGATCTAGAACAGATAGTTTATAGCAGAAGACAGACTAAAGAACCCAGGACCAACTGTATTTAAATGTTAAGGAAATGCACATCAGGGGCACCTGGGTGGCTCAGCCAGTTAAGCATGTGAGGTCTCAGGTCAAGATCCCAGAGTCCCAGGATAGAGTTGGGCTTTGGGATTCCTGCTCAGCAGTGTGTCTTCCTCTCCCTCTGACCCTCCTCCCTCTTGTTCTCTCTCTCTCTCACTCTCTCTCTATAAAGAAATAAAATCTTAAACGAAAAAAAGAAATGCAAGTCAAAACCATCACAAGGCTTACAATACTTACAACTATTTTTTTTTAAAGATTTTATTTATTTATTTGACAGAGAGAAATCACAAGTAGATGGAGAGGCAGGCAGAGAGAGAGAGAAGGAAGCAGGCTCCCTGCTGAGCAGAGAGCCCGACGCGGGACTCGATCCCAGGACCCTGAGATCATGACCTGAGCCGAAGGCAGCGGCTTAACCCACTGAGCCACCCAGGCGCCCCCAATACTTACAACTATTAAAGACACAAATAAAGACAGGACAAAACTCAACAGTGGCAAGGTAGCCTGGAAAGAGAGTCAGAGCTATTCATGGTGGTGGCCATGAAGATGGAAGATCATAAATTGACAAAAGTCCTTTTGGAAGGACATTTGGCCATGTTCATTGTGGAAATGTGACCCAAAGAAATCATTAAGAAAAGGGGGAGATAAACTATATGAAATAAGCTATTTATAGCAGCATTATTTATGGTGACAAGAAAAATCTGGAAAATAAGATGAACATTTCATAATGGTAAATGCTTTAGTAAATTATGAGATGATGTTTTGTCCTAATTCTTGTTAATTCTATAAATGTTTACTGAATACCTACCTTGGGCCTGGCCCTGTTTTAGGGGCAAAGGATAGAGCAAAAAAACAAAACAGACACCGATGCCAGTCCTCATGGGGCTCACATTTGGATGATGGAGGTAGTGGTCAAAAAATAAAGTAAATAAGTAAATCAGATCGTCTCGTAGGAGGTGGAGAGTATTCTGGGAGAAAGAAATAGAGCCTCTGGGAGGCGGGAAGGATGGTGGAAGTTAATAGAAGTGGCCCGGAGAGGCCTCAGGAGAAGGAGACAGCGGGGTAGAGTCTTGAATGAGGAATGAACCAAGAAGATAACTGGGAGGGAACAAGCACCGGGGCAAAAGGAGAAGCAAGCACGAAGGTCATGAGGTGGGCATCTGCCTGGTGTACTGAAGGACCCGCAGGGCGCTCAATGTGGCTGGAGCAGAGACAGGTGGGAGGTGAGGACAAGCGCATCAGGAAGCACTGAGGCCCACTGTGATGACTTTGGTTTTTACTCTGAGTAAGCAGGGAGTCCCTGGAAGGTTCTGAACACAGGAATGGAGAACAGACCACATACAGCAAGTATGATAGTAGAAAACCAGTTAGAAGGCTACAGTCATCCCAGTGAGGAACAATGGAGGCTGGATAGGATGGCATGGGAGAGGGGTGGGTAGGGGAGACAGCGGAGGCATGTTCTGGGTCTTCTGGACTAACCATGTTTCCCAAAAAGATAGGTTGAAGTCCTCACCCTGGTACCTGTGAATGTGATCTTCTTTGGAAATAGGGTCTTTGCTGATACAATGGAGTGGCAATGAGGTCCTATGGGTGGGCCCTAACCAATATGGATGGTGTCCTTCTAGGGAGAGGAGAATGCTACAGGAAGACACGGACACACAGGCGGAACACCCCACGAGGATGGCGGCTGGAGTGATATGGCCGCAGGCTGAGGAATGCCAAGGGTCAACAGTCACTGCCAAAACCAAGGAGGATTTCCCCTCCAAGTTCCAGGGGGAGCACGGCCCTGCCAGCCCCTCGGCTTCAGGCTTCTAGCCCAGAACTAGGAGGCAATACCTTTCTGTTGAGTTCAGTCACCCAGTTTGGGGTCTGTTGTGATGGCGGCCCTAGGAAGCCAATACACCAGGTATAAGTTGAGGTGGGGACCGTGGGGGGTCCTGCTGGAATAGAAGTGGGAAGGAGCAAAAGAGAGGGAGGAAGGTTGACTTGGGGGACCTGGCATGAGGCTGCAGCTGCTGTCATCCAATGGGGGGAGGCACAGTGGGTTTTGTGGGAGAAGATCAGGAGTTCCATTTGGGGCACTAGATAGTTATCAATATTCTCATCCTAATATAATTGTAAATAGGAAGACAGATATAATTTGGTGAGAAAAGTAGATCTAAAAATGGAATATTTACAAGGATTACACCCAGGTGAAATAGAGCTTCTAGGTATGTCTAAAGTCTGGAAATCAGAAATAAAAATTCTTGCAGTGTTTACATGGTAGCATTATGGATGATTTGTTTTTCCTTTTAAAAATATTTCCTTGGGATGCCTGGGTGGCTCAGTTGGTTAAGCAGCTGCCTTCAGCTCAGGTCATGATCCCAGCGTCCTGGGATCGAGTCCCGCATCGGGCTCCCTGCTCGGCAGGGAGCCTGCTTCTCCCTCTGCCTCTGCCTCCCATTCCGTCTGCCTGTGCTCACTCGCTCTCCCTCTCTCTCTCTCTGACAAATAAATAAATAAAATCTTTTAAAAAAATAAATAAATAAAAATATTTCCTGTGGGGCCTGGGTGGCTCAGCTGGGTAAGCATCTGATTCTTGGTTTGGCTCAGGTTGTGTTCCCAGGGTCATCAGATGAAGCCCCAAGTCCAGCTCTTGCCTGCACTCAGTACAGAGTTTGCTTAAGTTTCTCTCTCTCTCTCTCCCTTGGCCCCTCCCCCGTTTTCCAAATAAATAAGTAAATAAATAAATTCTAAAAAAGCATTTCCCAAATAGTAAATTTTTGGTTTTTTAGAATGTTGCATTTTGTTTTTTTAAAAAAACTTTTGTAATGAAATTATGTATATTTAAAAAAGCATTTCCCTCTATAATATTTTAGGACATTCCAGTGTCAAAAACTTAGAAATAATAAAAAGGAAATAGGATCCACAATTACTACACGTGTGATTTGCAAACCAAAACCTCTCCCTGGGAGGATAATGGCATACTTAACATAGCAATCAAAATATGCAAAGGAAAAACCTACAGACTTTTAAAGGCTGTGTTGTGCTTATCCTTTTACTTCCAGGCTTCGTTTGTTAAGTTTCTGTCTAAAATATCATTTTTGTGACTTTGCCTCCCTAAAGAGTTCTAACAGCACCTAATATTTGAGGGTTTAATACACAAGTCATTGTGGGAACAGGACATTCACATAGTTGCAGGATCTGCGTGTCTGTCATGGGACCTAAGCCAGTTGCTGGAGTTGAGTCATACCATAAATAGTGATCTAGCACCAGATTCTTCTAAAAGTTAATGTCTCATTATTTAAGAACCATTGTAACATTGCACAAATAGTCACGGAAACAGAGGACCCTGAGACCAAGCCCTGGCATGGGTCCCAGTCTGCAGGTCACAGGAGCGCGCCATGCTGTGGCCCACACTGACCCGCGTTGGCAGTGGGCATCTCCCACCTCTGACCTCCCATGCTGGGCCTCATCTGCCTTCTTAAAAATCTCCCAACCACTGACAAGGGGCACCTGCTTGTCAGCTTGACCCACCTCAGGCCACTTTTTAGTGTCCCCACCGAAGAGAAGAGCTGCTCCTCTGATTTCCAGGTTCCAGGACGGTGACAATACCACAATGATGAATGGAATGCTATCTATATCTAAAGTCAGAAACTCAAATTCTCCCTCTCTCCTGAAACTTCCTCTTACACGCCATGCGGTATAATTTCTGAGCCCAGCCAGCTCTGTCCCTGAGAGAGACACCAGAGTATGCTGGCCCTTATTAGAGTGAGGACAAATTGGAGGTTTTGCTTAGGCCTAAAATCTAGGCCCTATACTCCAAACTTGCATTTTTCCAGAATGCTCTAGAACATTCAGTGTTGGATCAGGTGGTTAACAGAGTTGTACAGAAGAAGCTCTTTCAACTGACCTCCACTTACCCAGTGCCTGATCAATCAATGCTTTTCATTCCCTCTGGGAATATGGGACCTGATGCCCAGAGCATACAAAATGCTCCAGGCTTTTGGAACACCTGTGCTGCTGAACAGCTGTGGCTGAGCTGTGTGGTTATAAAGCAGCTGTGGTGGAACAACTGTGCTCCAGAACACCTGTGTACTTTCCTTACTGACTGACTGCATGCTTGTAAAGTTCTGGTTCTCAAACGTGGTTGTGAACCAGCTGCAAAAATCATCATTTGAGACCGTGTCAGTCATGCAAATTCTCAGATCCCACTACAGACTCAGTGAATCAGAAACTGGGTATAGGACCCAAGAATCTGTGTTTTAACAAGCCCTCCAGATGATTCTCATGCATGTTAAAATTTAAGAACCGCTGCCAAAAAGAGCCAAAATTGGTTTTGTTCCCAAACCTATATATGCCATTTATATATGTTATTGTAAATAATTATAAATACTATAAAAACCAATTAAACAGAGGCATTAAAACAAATTGAGCTTTTTAAAAAAACAACTAAATTGAAAGCTTTGGAAAGAACTAATTAAAGCAATTTGCTAACCAAAATTGCGTGGAAGCAGGCATGGATAAAGCATGTAAAAGATTGAGAAATTTTCATGAAAATTTACAAGGATTCTGCCCTTAGACTAGTTTACAGAAGTCTTCCAATTCTTGCTCCAATTTAAGGAAACCAAAGTTGAAAATCGTGGACAGTACATTACGGACATGATTTATGTAAGAAAAAAAATTTTAATCATAGATTTTAGAAATGGACTTCAAATTAGTACTTTTTAAAAGTGTAATTAAAGGTAATTTTTATTAAAAGGACATTTATGTGTTTTCAATAAAAACAAAAAGGTTAGGATAGGTTTGGATATGTGGGTTTTTTATGATTCCACTCTTTGAAAGACACTTTCCACCAATCGGCCAACCACAGGCTCAAGCTCATGGCTTCTCCTGGACTTTGATTCTCTTGCTGGTTTTGGTTTTTGTGCACTCAGCAATCTAGGGAACTGAAGGGGGGAGGGGAGGTTGGCAAGGCGGGAGTCAAGCATTCCTGGGCTTCAAGACCCTGGCCTGTAATACCCCACAGTGTCCAATCCCCGCCTTGGCTTGAGAACCACTCACTGGCTTTCTGCCAGGCTGCTGGGGGACAGCAGAAGAGGCCATTACAACATCAGATGTGGAGGAGCCCACTTCAAGAATGTGAACCTCAAAGCTTTTTAAGACCAAGAGAGTTCCAGTCCATTCAACTCTGACACCCTTTGTCACATGCTTTGGTTTCTTGGCCTAATTTCCTTCGTTGCAAAACTGTACTTGTAAAAAGAGAGGCCAAGTTCAGGGGCAGATATATGGAGGTGCTCCATGTGTGTAACTCAGAGATGCTACTTGTTCCAAGTCTTCATCTCCTTCAAAAAAATCCTTTCTCAGTTGTTTTGCCTGACATATCCATACACTCTCCTTTACCTGCAGGATGTGTCATTCCCTGATTGTAGGGAATCTGGCTCTCCAGATCACAAAGGGTTAAAATCACAGGGTTAGAAGTGGTCTCCCTACGTTCAGACTCTGTGTCCAAGGATAAATGATACTTTGGTGCAAGGTAATGGAGCCCAAGATGGAGGGTCTCCAGTTTACAACCCGGTCACATTCCAAAGATTTCTCAGGAGGCATCAGTCTGCAAGGGGATGGCATCAGTAGAAATAGGATATTTCAAAGAGGAACATTTGGGTTTTAAAGTTTGTTGACGACAGAGTAAGAAAAACCAAATTCATCGTTGGAGAAATGGTAGACGCATTTGACTTGCTGAGTATACAGGAGATACCCACGTAGAGTCAGGGTCCTAAAACCTCTCCGTTGAGGGCCCAGCTGGGTTTCTATATGCAGGAGTCTGAAACTCGGAGAGTTTCTTATTGATTTTGGAACAACAGGGAAGCATTCTGGGCTGAATAGTCTTCCCCACACTAAATACAGATGTTTAAGTCCTAAACCCAGTCAGGATATAACTATAGTTGGAGGTAGGACCTTTAAAGAAGTGATTCAATGAGGATGAGGCCATTTGGGTGAACCCTACTCCAGTCTGACGGGGGTCCTTATAAGAAGAGGATATCTGGACACTCAAAGAGGCACCAGATAAGTGTGTACCCAGAAGAAAGACCACACGCAGAGGCAGGAGGGACCGACCTTCTTTGAGTCATGGAGAAAGACCTTAAAAGAAACCAACCCTGGTGACACCTTGACCTTGGAGTCCTGGCTCCCAGAATGGTGAGAAAATGTTAAAGCCACTCACTCTGTGGCTTTGTTATGATCCTAGCAAACCAGTATGGAGAGAAATCCAATACTTAACAGGTTGGAATTGGGGGAGGTCACACATCAAACATGGGTGGTTAGCTGATGGTCTAAAAAGCTGACGTTTCCATATAAAAATGGATCGTCCCATCCCTTGTCCCCAACTCAACTACCAATCATCCCCTCCTCAATGAAAGTGATTGGTAGAGCAGAATCCAGGGGGAAAGCTCTGAAGGTAGCAGTAATGCCCCGCTAAAGCCCCATGGCTATGTGCCACCGTTGTTCTGAGTACGTGCCTCAATTTGATTCTGTAAACGTAGGATACATCTGACATGCTGTTAAATGGAAGCATTCAAAAGAAGACAAAAGTTCATAAAGGTTATAGAAATTCAGGGGTACCTGGGTGCCTCAGTCGGTTAAACATCTGACTCTTGCTTTCATCTCAGATCATGATCTCTGGGTCGTGAGTTCAATCCCTGCCTTGGGCTCATGTCAACACAGAGTCTGTTTAAGATTCTCTCTTTCCCAGAGCACCTGTTTGGCTCAGTGGGTTAAAGCCTCTGCCTTTGGCTCTGGTGATGATCCCAGGGTCCTGGGATTAAGCCCCACATCGGGCTCTCTGCTTAGCAAAAGCCTGCTTCCTCCTCTCTCTCTCTCTCTGCCTGCCTCATTGCCTACTTGGGATCTCTGTTAAATAAATAAATAAAAATCTTTTTAATAAATAAATAAAGTCTTTAAAAAAAAGATTCTCTCTCTCCCTCTCCCTCCCTCTCTGCACACCTCCCCTCCCTCACACTCATTCTCTCTTTCTCTCACTCGCTCTATAAATAAGTAAAATATTTAAATAAAGAGGATACAGAAATTCAAATTCAGCTAATGTTTATCAGTTGCCCCTGTATCAAACAATATAACGACAGTAAAATTTTAACAAATGTTTTACATATATCCACTCATTGAACCTGCACAACATTCCTTTGAGGTACAAAAGATTTGAGGTATAAATTATTGTTATCCTCAATTTACAGATGAAGTCACTAAAACAGAGACAGATTAAGAGACTTATAAAATGTGGTAACAATAGTACCTACCCCATAGAGTTGTTGCAACTATACACCAATTATGACTTTGTAACATTCAATAAATGTGCATTAGGTTTTTATCACCCTGCATCTTTATTTAGATAAAACTGAATTTGGGGGTTAAGAAATACCTTAATGCCATTCATTTGTTCCACAACCACTTACTGAGCAATGACTATACAACGGGCATTGTGTTAAACCCTGGATAGTCATGACAAGCAAATACTACACACAAGACATCTTAGAAGAAAGGCAGAAAGGAGAAGCCAAGCTTTTAGCAGAGATTACTTCCAGGAAGTGAACCTGAAGAGGAACGCCTTTCAGAGTTTGACTTTATACACATTTATTCTGACAATTTCTTTAATATGCAAAAGCTGACTTTGGAACTGCAAAAGCCATTGAAGGAACAAGGCTTTTTAAAATATATGACGGCTTGAGATTGTGATCAATCACTCAGCCTCTGTCGATGTACTGAAACACACAAGTCTACTCTGTGAAAGATGAAAATGTCACTCTTTGGCCTCTCCCCAAGAGTTTACAATCTGCTTAGGCAGATTAAGATGCAAACTGGACTAGAGTTATCCCCAAAGACAAGACAGTTGGTAAATACCAGAAGAACAAGTACAGCAGAAAAGTAGAGGGAACTCAGTTAAAGCAGAAGGAGAACCTAGGTTGGGAATCCATCCTCGATCACCTGAATGTGGAATAAATTCAGTACTGTCCAGACTGAAATGAGCAGTTAGGGACATGGGACTCCAACACTAGAATTTAATGTTCCTCTAACTCAAAAATGGAAATGCTGTCTTGAAAAGTCCTGAGGATGTCTAAGAATTGGATTTTCATGCAGGTGACAGTCATAACTCTGGGATGAGTCAAAGTGCTAGACCCACAGCTTTGAAGGTTTGGTCCTTTCACCTGTAGCTGGATGTAATGAATTTCTACCACACGTCTCTAAATAAATAATTTAGAGTCGCCGTCCCCGCTGTCTCACCACCTCCCCTCCCCCTGAAATCGGCCCTCTGTTCCACCCCTTTTGGTCATTATCAGTGGGTTTCTGGCCATCGTTGTGTCCCTAATGGCCAGCAGAGTGTCTGGCAGAGAGTTTGGAAATATTTGCTGAGATGAATCTGTGACTCAACCCAATGGCTTTTTCTCTAAGTTCTGTTCCCTTTGGCCTCGATGGAGGATGACATTGATATTGACCTGGCCTAGAAATTCTCTTTCCCATCATATTTCATGACTTCTGATTCTTTTGCCCACCTCTCCCCTCCCCCCACCCCCACCTTAGGCTGTTCCTTCACGGATATTTCTTCTGCCCAACTTGTCGCCCCGGCTCACTACATGTGGCTCAGGCCAGCAGGCTCGGGCTTTCACTCTCTCCTCACTCCATACTTCAGGATAGCCAGGAAATGATGACAATGATGATGATGATGATATACATTGTAATCATGATAATAATGGCCTTGTGTGTATTAGAAACTTGACTCCTTACCTTATTTAATCCCACTACAATATGGATGAGAAAAACAGAGGCTCAGACATGAAATGACCCATGACCAGTGAGCAGCCGAATTGGGATTGAAGCCCAGGTCTTACTGTTCTGAAGGTCAAAACAGACACACACACAAATATGCATTTAAAGTGAAAAGTAGATGGAAATTAAAATTTACAAGAGGACGCACTGCGTGGCTTCCCAGCTGTGCTGTTGGTTCTAATCTCCTCTCATGGTGAGGTAATCTTATCTCCTCCCTCTTGACATGTCCTTGTCAGGGTCCCACCTTAACTTCAGACTCACCTTGTCTAAAACTGCTCATTATCTGTCAGAATCAATGGAGGCTTAAACTCAGGAGCGACTTCAGACTTTTCCTCCGCGGCTTTCCTCACAGTGTCTCCTCACGCCTTACTCCCTCCCTCTCCATCTCTTCAGTCGTCCCTCAAACTCTGACCCTTGTCACCTCTCCTCAGGACTGCCAGAGTCTCCTGACTGGTCTTTCCATCCCTCACTGTCTTCCTTCCGGAATCTATCCTGCAGTTCACCCAGAGATTTAGTTTCCTAAAATGAGGCTTTACATTTGTCACTTCCGATGAGAAACCATTCAGTGTCTCTCTTCCAGAGATGAAGTCCAGACATTTCACCCTGATTTTCAAAGCCCTGAACGCTCTGCTTGCAGCTGGTATCTTCAATTCCTTCCTCTACTTCACACCTGCAGACGCTCTCTGCTTCAACAGAGTGGGTCTCTTTCACTGTTTAAGCCAGGCTGGCCTAACTGGGGTGACCCTGTAGTTTGTCACCCCAGACTAGAACCCTTCGAAAGCGAAAGGGAGGGCTGTTGAGAACTAAGCCAACAGGCGCAAGCAGGGATCATTCTGGATTAACTGGGATTTATGGTCCCCATATTCTTAACATTCCCATCTACACACTGGTCATCCAGACCAGCTGCTGACAGAGAGCTTCCAGAGTCCCCGCCAGCCTTTGCTTCACTAAATTTCCTGTCTCGGTCTGACACCTGGAGTCTCCATCTTTGACAAGCCCGTTTCGACTGCTGTCCTCGAGTAAGATCACCTGCTTAGCTTTCAGTCTGGCATCCCTGTGACAGTCTCCCCTCATCTACCCACTCTCAAGAGCAAGGGCTCTGCCGTGTCCACACCATTACCGCCCTTCATGTCTCCTTGGACACCTGTCCAATGGCTACCCTTCCTTCCTTTCCTAGATTTTCCCCACCCTGGCCATTAGAATGACCTTCTTCTCTGACCTTCTGTAGTTTCTCTTACTTCTGCCATTGGCTCTGCACTCAGCATAGCTCCACCAAGCAGCTCTGGACCTCTAGAGACACCAAGGTTCTCTATCACACAGGGACGATAAGGCAATTATTTGTGGCAACGCTCAGAAAACTGGGTTCCTCACCACCCTCCAGTTTCCTAAGGCCCAGGGCAGGCCTCCTGCCCTAGCCACAGCCCCTACTGCCCTTGCCCCATCTACTCCTTGTTGCCCACACAAGCTCTGGGCCTTCCCGGCTCCTTCCCTCTCGTGATTAACCAGATACACTCCCCCTTTTTCCTGAAGCTTATCCACTGGCCTTATTCCCAATGGCCCAGGTTTCCTTCTGACCCAACAGCACCCAATGTTTCCGCCCATTTAATTACCAGTAAAGGAAAAAATATGTTAGACACAGTAAACAGCATGACCTCATTTTGTTCAACATTAACAAAATGTTTGGAATTAGATATTTTTGTAAGTTTTTATTTTATTTTTTTAAAGATTTTATTTATTTATGTGACAGAGAAAGAGATCACAAGTAGGCAGAGAGGCAGGCAGAGAGAGAGGGAGAAGCAGGCTTCCCGCAGAGCAGAGAGCCCAATGCAGGGCCTCGATCCCTCCACCCTGAGATCATGACCTGAGCCAAAGGCAGAGGCTTACCCCACTGAGCCACTCAGGCGCCCTTTTGTAAGTTTTAAAAAAGATTTTATTTATTTATTTAGAGCACGTGCATGAGTGGGGGGAGGGGCAGAGGGAGAGAGAGAATCTCAAGTAGATTCTACACTGAGGGGCTCGATCTCACTGCCCTGAGATCGTGACTTGAGCCAAAATCAAGTGTCAGGTGCTGAACCCACTGAACCACCCAGGTGCTCCTTGAACTAGATATGTGTGTGGGGAAAAGTCTGGCAGAAAATACAACAAACTATTAATAGTGATTTTTCTCATCTGCTTAATCCCTTTTTTTAAAATTTAAATTCAATTAGCCAACACACAATACATCATGAGTTTCAGATGTAGTGTTCAACAGTTCATCAGATGCATAAATCACCCAGGGCTCATCTGTTTAATCTGTTTATCCTCAATGAAAGTATATTACTTGCATGATAAAAATGAGTGAAGCATGTTGACTTCTCTTTTGCTCCTATTAGTGGGTGTGGTAACTTGCTCCCTATCACTGTCACCACCCGCAGATTAAGAAATAAAATAAATAAAATCTCCAAGGCTTAGGAGACCAATTCCATTTGTGGACCTCTGATGAGGGCAGCTTTCATTCCCGTCAGTGTGTAAAAACAAGGAAACAAACCCACTCGATTCTCACCTGCGAAGAAGATGCCACTAATACTTTTGTTTTGTGGCTTTTTCCTTCTGCATCCTTAGCTAAGAATCAAAGAGTGCTGGAAAATGTAAATTCTATGTGCAATATAATAATCGTTCACTGTGGGAAGCAAGACATAAGGGGAAACAACAACATATCCCCCTGAAAACAATGGGATATGGACAAGAAAATGCAGGATTTAGAGTCAGTAGCTTCCCCCTCTGACGTCAGTCGAGTCCTTTCCCTTCCTTAGCCCCCAGATTTTTTGCCTTAGAGGTACTGAGTTCAGTTCATTGAAGACCTACTTCTTGCCAGTCACTGTTTGCTGGAGGAAGGACGAATGAGACCATGTGAGTTTAAGGACACACTGGGAGGTGGCATTAGGGACCTGCTGGTGTGCTCTCTAAGTGCTTAGGAGAACCATTATCCTTCATTGAAGAAAGAAGATGCCACCCCGAGCTCTTCTACATCCCACCAGATCATACAAGGTGGGGTTGCCCCAGTGGGAAGTCACTCAACTGATAGCAAGCGGGTACCTGAAATTCCAAGCACTGCCCTTGCAACTTCTTCCCAGGCTTGCCTTTGAGGCAACTGTTCCTTTCTTCTGACAATGGTGTCTTCTCACAGATAGCTGGGCTCTCATTCCTGGTGGTCCCTTGGGCCCATCGCTGGCAGATCCATGCTTAGCAGGAAGGCTGCCTCCATCTTTGAGGGGCCACTCAGCAACCTCACCCACAAGCAAGGGAATCTCATGAACAACACACGAGCTGTACTGAAGTCAGGCCACCCCAGACAGCCTCCGCATTTGCTGAAAATCCACCCAGTCCTTTTCAAGGGAGGCAGTATGTAAAGGGATGCTTATATTTACAAAGGTGATCAGAAATCTGCCTTTTGTTGAGGACCTCGAATGAGATCATGCTAGCCTCAGCTGTAAAGGAAGTCTTCAGAGTTCAAATTCGGACTAACAACTAGACAGAGCACTTTGTTGAAATTCAAAGGAGAGTACTTGGATCTGTGGGAGGCTCCCCAGCCCCCTCACTGTGCCCAGCTTGCCCTTCCTCATTCAACAAGGCAGGGGAATACTCACCCACACATCTTTTCCCGTCCTCGGCCAGCATGAAGCCGCTGTAGCACTGGCAGACGAAGGAGCCCAGCACATTCACACAGAGCTGCTCACAGCCGTGGTCCTCCGCCGCACACAGATCCTGGACTGGGGCAGAGTCGCACCGTGAGAACACAGCTCTGAAGGACATGACCCTCAGTACACCGCCAGGCAATGAGCACTTGTTAAAATCACTTTTAACATATTAAGCCACTGTAATCCTACCATCCGGAGGCAACCGCTGTTAACATTTTGATGCATCTCTATGTATAAATAAAAACAGAGCTTTCGAAGTGGGACTTATTCACCTCTAGGAAACGCATTGAGTAATTTCAAATTAACATCGGTTTTGTATTTGCCTCATGTTCGTGAAAGTGCTCTGAACCATTCTGGTGCCTCCTGTTAAGTCCTCACAAGCAAGCATTTGCCCTCATCTGCATCAAGTACCATTCCTGTTGTTCGAGAACAAAAATGCTTTGTCATCCTCGTCTCACCAGCATACATGAGATAGTCTGGCACAATCTTTGACACTCTGCAGACGGGGAAGCCAGAGAGAGAGCACTGTGAAAAGACCGTCTACTCTATCCACCCCAAACATGGCAGGTCCCAATTCTGCATCTGTCCCTTTGGAAAATATTTCCCCTCACTCCATTTGTCTACCCGAACGATCTTTGGAAATCCTCCTTAAGCTCTATTTCTTCACGCCACTGACAAAGGAAGAAAATGTGACGCCAAAGGAGGTTAGATCGAGGTAACAAAGATTATTAGGGAGAAACAGCTATCTGGTTCTTAGCAGAACTCTTCAAGTCGCATATTTATTACACGCTGAGCCCTGGCTATCCACGCAAATGCAATGTGAGAAGGCACTAGCAGGAATGCATCTATCGCAAGCAAACTAAAAATATATCAGAGGATGAAAAGATTAAAGGCATTTTCAATCCATCACTAAGTCTCTCTTTTGCAAGAAACAGGCTGATGTGATGACATTATTTCTCAGCAAGGAGAATGGCTTGGTATTGTACCTAGCTCTTCCAGTGACTTAACCATTAAAGCTGGAGAAAACCAAAGAACATTAAAGGGATCAAATATGTTAAAAAGAGTTTTCACTGGTTAAAAGCTATCACTAATGAAAGCTATGATAAAAACTCAATTAACTAGAAAGCTTGGTTGATCCCCGAATCCAATGGTTATGTTTAAATGTAATCTCCTGTGTCATTGAGTTTTATTGTTTATTATGCTTTTAGATAAATACAAAATATTAAATTGATAAAAAGATAAAAGCTGATTTATTCTTCACTTCTATTAAATGCACTAAATCATTTTTAAAAATAAAATCTGTCTCATTATATTAAAAAATGTTTATGTCTAAGATTGTACAAATAGGGGCTCTGGCTTTTAAGTGCTAAAAGATGTATTTTCATTCCCGAAGCAATGAAGTAGATGAAGAAAACTATAGATGCAAATTCTTCTATCTCTTACCAGTATATTTATAGCTTAGATTTCCAATTGGGAACTCCAATTGAGATTTCCAGTGGATTTAGACAGAAGAAAAACACCAATAACCAAAACAAAAAACAAAAACCACTTTAGCTCACGTAAAAATCACAGTGAATAATTAATAATAAAAACCTTCAGTTACAAGCCTAAGCCAGAGATCTAATAAAAATCTGAATCATAGGATATTCTTCATTTATTCAATAAATGAAGTACCCCCTTTGTCCCAGGCACTGGGGATATAGGGAAGAACCACAGAGACAAAGGGGTTCCTGCTGTCACCCAGCTTATATTCTAAGGGTCAGTAATGGGAAGCTCTAGGAAGAGCATTTCTGATTGAAAGCACAGCAAATGCAAAAGTCCTGAGGTAGAAAAAACGAGCCCCATAGCCAAGGGAGGATTGAAAAAGGTTGTCAGGTAAGCATGAGAGAATGCAGAAGGGACAGGCATTCTGGGCTGAGGGAATAGTGTGAGCAAATGTGCAGAAATGAGGAAAATGGGACAGGCCTGGTAGCTGAATTCCATGCTGGGACTTCCAATGGAAGTGGCAGGAGGGAAGATGGAAAGGATAACTGATGCGAGATGACAGAGGGCCAGAAGGCAGGCTGAGAAGTCAATTCCATTCAGTGGGAGACCCAGATGAAAGCGTGAGTGCTAGAGTGGAGCCCAGAGGGAGGAGGCTCCAAGCCCAGCCAACCCGAAGAGGTCTTCCTGGAAGAGGTGCCATTTGATGGAAGTCATGAGCCATGAGTGGGGGTCACCAGGGAGAGAAGGCTTGGAAGGATAACGGGAACTCAGGATTCGGTGTTTCCCCTATCTCCCATAGTTTTATGACCCTTCAGTGAAATGGATCAAAAGGAGCATCTGACGGTTTCTTTAGCTCTGGTGAAACTTATCAGACTTCTAGCTGTTAAATAAAAATCACTGCTTTGTTTGGGAACAGTGGTAGTTTTTTTGAATTCCATGCTGAAATAGCTCTGGTCTGCTGGAACAGTGATAGAGAAATTAACCTCCTGATAGGAGGACCTTCAACTGTTCTCCTGAGCCAGAGCTATCCGCCTCCCCGATCAGCAGTCACCTCTCCCCTGGGCATGTACCACAATGTCAATTACACAGGCATCCATATGCCATCTATTCACTGTGTCTCCCTTGCAAGTCTCTAAGCTCCCTCACGGGGAGGAGAAAGCGCCTGCTTGAAAGTATTGTGGCCTTGAAAGGTCATTCCAGCACAGTGGAACAAATTACATCCCCAAATCCCCAGGCCATCTCTGAAGATGGGGGGCCCGAGCTCCTCCACCTGGGTATCCCTTCTCTGCTCTGGCTGCTGCTCTGCCTCCTTTGGTGTCCAGTGGGAACCCTGCCTAATGGCGGTTACAGAGGAGTGGTGGGAGCAGAGGTGCTTTTTATTCTTACTTATAACGATCTGCTTTCAAATTTTCTAACATGGGCTCTTAACAAGAGCTTTTATAATAATGGGGAAAAAAAACCCCCAACATGTTACAAAAGAACCCCTTGGAAAGCAGCATTCTGAAAGCAATGAACCAAGACCTTGAAGCAATCCTCTTTTTGTTTTCCCCCCCACAAGACTTCTCCTCACAGGGTAGGGAAGAGAAGCAATGCCCATTCCTTTCAGGATGGGGCTGGGACCCCCACGGAACAGTCTATAAATAACCACAAGGTCTGGCTGACAGAAGCAGCAGCGCCCAACCTTAGCTACCCATTAGAACCATCTGCGGACTTTTTGAAAATCGTGATGCTCAGGGTGCCCCCCACTTACCTCAAACGGGCTTGGCCAAGGAGTGGGGGGAGGGGGTAATGCAAGCAGCGGTGTTTGTTTAAAAGCTCCCCAGAGAACTCCAGCACCCAGCCAGGATGAGAGATGTCGAACTGGATAAAAGTCCTTGCAATCATCTGGGGGGAAAGTGCCCATACCCAGGAGGCAGTCTCCCCCTTTATTAACTGAGACTGCCAGGCTCAGTTTCCTCTTTCAAATAAACCTCAGAATGACTGCTGTCTTCCATTCCCTCTCCAAGTGGCTGAGAGGACTGCAGACACTACAGGAGGGCGCAGAGCGTGGTAGGACCAGGAGGCTTATCGCTTGCATTCCAGAAGCCCGGCCCCACAAACAGTGCGTGTGCCAGCTGGCTTCCTGTGTGTTGTACTTTCAGACTGTTTTTATAATGTGGGGGATTTATGGCCCGTAGGATCTGCACTGTCCCAAGGGAAACCACTGAGGGATTAACTTAATTAAACAAAGACTAAGGAAAAAATACAGACTAGGTTCTGACAAAACAATGTTGTTTTTCTGGCAGTGCTCACTTCTATTTGAAACAAATACAGATACTTTTTGAGGATTCCTTATGCTTTTGAAAAATAGCGCTTCTTTTTCTCACAGCCCAGGAGGGTTTCCACCGAAGGGTAATAAAATGATGGGGGATGGGAGACGCACCGAATTCTGAGTTCTCATTATCCTTCCAAGCCTCCTCTACCTGGTGATCCCCATTCATGGCACATGACTTCTGTCAAATAGTACCTCTTCCAGGAAGACCTCTCCTGGGTGGCTGGGCTTAAAGACTCCTTCCTCTGGACTCCACTCCAGCACTCACAGGTTTATCCAGTGGTACTAGAAAGACCTGATCGTGTCTGCCTGCTTCACTGGAACATGAGCTGATCTTACTCACTGATTTGCCAGAGCCCGACACAATGTTCTCACACGTGTCATTGGTGTTCTGTTTAGTGTTCATCTGCTGAAAGTACAGTGACAAAGGCCCATACTCCCTGTCTCCCCACAGGGATATTCCTAGAGTCCTAAAAATCTTCTCCTCCATCAGAAATGGGATCCTGGTTGGGGTGCCTGGGTGGCTCAGTGGGTTAAAGTCTTTGCCTTCAGCTCAGGTCATGATCCCAGGGTCCTGAGATCTAGCCCCGTATTAGACTCTCTGCTCAGCAGGGAGCCTGCTTCCCCCACTCTCTCTGCCTGCCTCTCTGCCTACTTGTGATCTCTCTGTGTCAAATCAAATAAATAAATAAAATCTTTAAAAAAAAAAAAAAGAAAAGAAAGAAAGAAAAGAAAAGAAATGGGATCCTGGCAGGATGAAGGTGATGGGAACAAAATTCTTCCTGAGTCTCCTGTACCTCTCCTTGTCCACAGCCAGAAGTGTTCCCATACCAGAGGAGGGCTCAGAGTATGGTGACCTCTGGGAGCCCACCCCCAGCTGCAGACGCCAGTGCTGTCATGACAGCTAACAGACTGGCTGTCTTGCTGTTTCTGCTACATCCCTGGTACCTAGCACTGTGCCTGGCACGTTGTCAGTGCTCAGTAAGGACTTAGCTATGAGAAAATGAACCCATGTCCATGCAACACAGGGTTGTCGAGTATATCTCCCTCATCAGTCTTATCTAGGCTGGAAACTTGGAGAGGGACAGTCTTGGATCAGTCCCGGTGTCCCTCAGTAGGCCTGGACGATACCACGCATCTCACACAGCAGGTGTGCAATGGACCTCTGTTGATTGGACTTGACCGTTCCCCCACCCTAGAGTTCTCAGACAGCTCTTAGCTGACTGCTCCCCGTTAGAGGTCGAGTTCCCCCTCACCATCTGCCTTACCATAACCATAACAGAACCCTTCATTTACGATTATTGAATGTCTATTTTCCCTCCTGTAGGAGGCCAGGTTTGATTTGCTCAGTACTCCAGCTCAAATATCCAGCACTACGTGAGGCATCTTTTAATTTCTTAATTTTTAATTAAAAAAAATATTTTTAAAATATATTTGAATGACCAAATTCGTTCATTCATTCATTTGTCAAACAAAGTACTGGGAAAACAACAGTGAATAAAATAGATTTTAAAAATATATATCTATCAGGGAGAAGATATTTGCAAACGACATATCAGATAAAGGGCTAGTGTCCAAAATGCATAAAGAACTTATTAAACTCAACACCCAAAGAACAAATAATCCAATCAAGAAATGGGCAGAGGACATGGACAGACATTTCTGCAAAGAAGACATCCAGATGGCAGCAGACACATGAAAAAGTGCTCCACATCACTTGGCATCAGGGAAATACAAATCAAAACCACAATGAGATATCACCTCACACCAGTCAGAATGGCTAAAATTAACAAGTCAGGGAATGACAGATGCTGGCGAGGATGTGGAGAAAGAGGAACCCTCCTACACTGTTGGTGGGAATGCGAGCTGGTGCAACCACTCTGGAAAACAGCATGGAGGTTCCTCAAAATGTTGAAAATAGAACTACCCTATGACCCAGCAATTGCACTATTGGGTATTTACCCTAAAGATACAAATGTAGTAATCTGAAGGGGCACGTGCACCCAAATGTTTATAGCAGCAATGTCCACAATAGCCAAACTATGGAAAGAACCTAGATGTCCATCAACAGATGAATGGATAAAGAAGATGTGCTGTATATATACAGTGGAATACTATGCAGCCATAAAAAGAAATGAAATCTTGCCATTTGCGATGACGTGGATGAACTGGAGGGTATTTTGCTTAGCAAAATAAATCAGTCAGAGAAAGACAATTATCATATGATCTCCCTGATATGAGGACGTTGAGTGACAACGTGGGGAGGTTGGGGGGTAGGAAAAGAATAAATGAAACAAGATGGGATCGGGAGGGAGACAAACCATAAGAGACTCTTACTGTCACAAAACAAACTGAGGGGGCTGGGGGGAGGGGGGCAGGGAGAGAGTGGTGGGGCTATGGACATTGGGGAGGGTATGTGCTATGGAGAGTGCTGTGAAGTATGTAAGCCTGGCGATTCACAGACCTGTACCCCTGGAGCTAATAATATATTATATGTGAAATAAATAAATAAAAATTAAAAAATATATATATATCAATTGATGTCTGTCCCATGAAGATTATACTCAAGTGGGGGCTGGCTCCTACCGACCTACATGACAGACTGTGCATGTACGTCTCTGCCCTACCCTGCATTCAGCAAGGACAGGCAGGGGCGTGAAATCACCAGCACTGGCTGTATTTATCCCACAGGAACCTGAGAACCTTCCCACTCAGGGCATCTTCCCCTGGAGATCTGATTCTTAAACATTTCCCAGCACACCACGGACAGAGGCCAGACATAAAATAAAGAGGTAAACCATACGTTATGTTAGATCTCTCTCTCTTTTTAATATTTAATTAGTTTATTTATTTGACAGAGAAAGAGAGGGAATAAACAGCATGGGAACAGCAGGCAGAGGGAGAGGGAGAAGCAGGCTCCCCGCTGAGCAGGAAGCTCAACAGCCTGGATCCTAGGATTCCAGGATCTGACCTGAGCCGAAGGCAGATGCTTAATCTACTGAGTCACCCAGGCACCCCACGTTAGATCTTACAAGTGCTTCAGAAAAATATTTTCTGGACAAGGGAGTTGGGAATGTGGAAGGAAGGGAACTTGTGTTTTATATGCTGTGGTCAGAAGGTGGTCTCACTCAGAAGATTCTTTCATACAAAGACTTGAGGGAGGAAACATGGAAAAGGAAGGAGCCAGGGAACTGAACCTTGGAGAAAGGAGATAAAGGACAGTTATGTGTCTTGCGGCGCGGGGCGAGGTGGGGGAGGGGGGTGGATGGAGACAGAGTGAAAAGAAGATCGTCTTCGGAGCCAGACCTGCCTCGGGCTAGCTGGCTTGTGTGACCTCACATGAGTGATTTCTAGAAGTTAAATAATTAAGTGGAGAAAACATTGCAGGGCTGAGATAACGAGACGAGTAAAGCCCCTGGCAGATACACAGATACTCAGCAAATGCTAGCCTCCTTCTTCCTTAGACGGGTACAGAAAGGTCTTGGAGGCACAGGCTCAGTTCAGCATGCAGGAGGGGTGGGCTCCAGACAAGTTTCGCCCACAACACCATTACAATCAAGTGTCAATTACAGACACCTCTGAGAATGCCACGCATGGACGTAGCTTCAGATTTCTTTAAATAACGTCAACATATCCTTGACTAAGTTTTGCTTTGTTGAATTGCTGAATTGATCTGATACAGCAAAGCAGGCAATTTTGAATTTTATAACAAAAGATCTCACCACATGCAAGCAATGTCTTGCCAGAAGGCAATCATTAGCACAGAGCTGACAGTCAGCAGAATTTACTTGCTTTTAGTTCCTTGTGAATTGTAGGGAGGGATATTAACTGCAGCTGCTTAGTCTTCCCAGGTGAAATAAATCAGTGAGGATTTGATAACTCAGAGCCCCATTGCTGTGCTCAAATCCATCCCTAGTGTTTGCCCCGGGGCTCGAAGGCATCCTAGATTTAAATGCCTGCCTTCATTTATGATCTCGGAAACCCTGGCGCCGCGCCTCGGCCAGAGAACTTGGAAAACCTCCATCTGGTTCCGCCGGACAAGGAGCACGGGACAAGGGCTGGGGGCTGCTGTGGCTGACATCATGCCAGGCAAAATCAAAGGGGTTTTTACTGGCTTTTCAGAGCTTTTGACAAGCTACACTGCGTGCTGTTCCCACCAACTACAGTTTAATCTGTCCTTTGGAGTTAAAGCAAAATGAACACCTTTAAAGACACACTCCACTTTTTTAAACAGCTCCTGCTGTTACTCGGCCGGAGATGTAGAAATCACAAGTTATCCATCCCAGCAAGAGCAAAGAGAAATGTATTATTAGGGCTGTTACTTCACTCAAGTGGGAGACAATGGGGTTTCCGCCCACACCAGTGTGAAAGCCCTCCCAGAATCAGGCCTCCACACACCCCAGCCTGGGTTTTGGGGACCATCCCCCTTCTTTCATGGTGCCTGAAAGCACTAATCTTATTTTGACAGCTGCAGTTTGGACTTAAAAACTCTCGACAGTCAATGTGAGTCATCGGCCTTGTGCTTCTAACGCTGGAAGAAACAAAACAAACCCAATGTCACCGAGAAAAACAAACCTGTCCTTTGGGCAAATCCCAGCTGTGCCTCTCCCCAACTGTCGATTTCTTTGCCAGTCAGTTCTCCTAGTCACTCACAAGATTTTCGTTCTGAGAAGAGAAAAGGGGAAATAATCCCCCCCCCACATCTCCCTGTAAAGCCTTAAAACATAAGTAAATCTGACCCAATGAGGTGCATGGAAATAAAGAAGCATGCATGAGTAACGCCCTAGTCTTGTAGAGCGCTTTGCAATTTCCAAACAAGGGCCTTCATCTTGTTCTTAATATAAACTCCCTACTGAGTGGAGTCTTTAAGATCCGGTTTAAAAGGCCTTGGTGGTTTCCAGAGTTGGGCTTAATCAGGATTGCCTGGAGAGATTGTTCACACACACATTCCTAGGTACCACCGCAGAGTCCCCATTAGGGAACTCTAGGGTCCTCCCCCACCCCGGGTGTGTGTGTGTGTGTGTTGCCTTTCCAGCCAGTTCCCCTGCTCAGCTGCTGCTTGTCTGGGGGGCCACTTTGAGAACCACTTATCTGGGCGCTTGTGAAACCAGGAACGCAGAGAAGAAGCTGCACGAGCCTCAAACTCACTTTCCCCTGACCGGTGCTGATTCTTTTACAGCGTTCGTCTCCACTCGCACATGGGCAGGACTGCTCTCCCATGAGAACACCACCCAGCCGGGATTCCTTTCTTTCTTCTTAAAAAAAAAAAAAAAAAAATCCTGCAGCCTGGCCCAACCAAAGGGCGAGCAGGCTGCACGTTACCATATTCAGGTCCCCGGACCTGGACCCCGAGGGTGGAGAGGAGGCCCCGTGGCCACGTCACCCAGCTCAGCAGCCTCTGCTTCCGCTCAGGGCGGTCCTAGCAGCACCTGGGCCCTGCGATTCCTCGACAAGCGGCAGGCTGGTGGGCTGTGGGGGCAGCCTGCTCGCCCTTCCACCCTCTCTCCTTGCTCTCACCATGGGCAGCCCCGAAGCTCCGACCCTGACCTTCTCTTTCCACGCTCCCTCTCTCCCTCCAAGATATGATCCGTTTTCAGGGTCAATTACTACCACCAGGCATATCCAGCCTGGGGTTATCCTTGAACTCTAATGCCTCATCTCCAGCTGCATCCAACCACTTGGGTGGGCTGCTTCCCAGACTCGCTAGTTTTGCCTCAAAACCAGGTTTCCTTTCTGAAGCTAGCTGTCATTTTAAATTCTGCTACCATCCCCTGACCCCCATCCCCCAGCTTCTGTCATAAGCTCCTCCCCGGGGTGGGGCTTATTGCGGTGGTCTCCTAATAGATTCTGTCACTGAACGGACTGAGCTGATGGGAATTGTAAACTGATTGCCTCTTTCATCTTCCGCTCCATAGGTGCGGGGCATAAAGGAAACCAAGATCTGAGTGTTTCTTGGGTCGCCAACATAAAAGAGAAGCACTCCTTTTTCTCCTATTGCCCAGGAAGAGTGCCTAGAGGGAACCAGTAAGTGTTGGATGAAATGAGTGAATGGGTGGATGGTAGTTCTCCACCCACTTTCTATCAGTTTAAATCCCATGTATCCATTACTGCTAAAATCAATTTACTAAAATGTGGGTTTACCATAGACACCCCATGACCAGCTCCCTCTACCCACCAAAGACCGCTGCTGGGACTCAGCTTGAGAAACCAATTGCTCCATAATTTGTTCCAGCTTGCATTCCTTCCCTCAGCCCCCACTAATGCCCCAAACTGTTCCAGACAGGCAGGCTGGTCTAGTTAGCACCCTCAAAGACAGCAAGCCCTGCCTTTGTCTCAGACTTGTTGGAAAAAACCCTCTTCCACAACACCTTCCCTCATTGTTCCGCGATCTTTCTCCAATCTCTTGTCTTGCAGCCTCTCTCTCAGCATCACTTACCTTTCAAAACCACCTTGTTCTGACTTTCTTTCTCTATATTAGCCTGATTGAGTTGTAAATGGCATACAATAAACTGTACGTGTTCAAAGTATGCGCTTTGATAAATTTGTCTTGTCAACATGATCATCACAATCAAGATAATGAACATATCCATCACCCCCAAACCCTCAAAATGTCCTCATACCCCTCGGTAATCCCTCTGCCCGCTTCCCCGCCACTGCCCGCCTCATCCTCAGGCAACCACGAATCTGCTGTCACATAGATTACTTGTCATTTTCTAAAATTTTCTATAAATGGAATCATACACCATGTACACTGTTTTGTTTGTCTTATTTCATCCAACATGGTTATTTTGAAATTCATCTAGCGTGTTGCTTGTGTCAATAGTTCATTCTCAAAAAAAAAAAAAAAAGTTCATTCTCTTCATTGCCTTGTAGTATTACATGGTATGCAAATATCACAATTTGTTATCCATTTACCTATTGATGGACATTTGGGTTGTTTCCAGTTTGGGACTCTTACAAGTAAAGTTGCTGTGAACATTCGTGTTCAAATCTTTGTTTGGACATAGGAGCATGTGGGTGACTCAGGGCTCAGTTGGTTAAGAATCAGACTCTTAGATTAGGCTCAGGTCATGATCCCAGGGCTGTGAGATCAAGCCCCACCTCGGCTCCATGCTCAGCATGGACTCTGCCTGAGAGTCTCTCTCCCTCTCTCTCTCTCCATCCTCCTCCTACTCGAACACTCTTTCTCTCTCTCTCAAATAAGTAAATAAATATAATCTTTTAAAAAAAATCTTTGGACATAAACATTACTTTCTTTGGGGTAAATACCTAAAGCTTGCATGGCTAGGTCATACGGTGGGTATATATTTAACTTTGTAGAAAACTGCTAATCTGTTTTCCAAAGAGTGAACCATTTTTTACATTCTTACAAGGAACAATGATAGTTCCTGTTGCCAACTTTGCCACCATGTATTATGGTCAATGTTTTAAATTTTATCCAATCCAGTAGAGGTATGGTAAGAATCTCATTGTGGTTTTAATTTGTATCTTTCTAGTAATTAATAACTGAACATCTCTTCACAGGCACAGAAGCATATGTCTTCTCTGGTTTATATCTGTTCAGATCTTTGGCCCATTTTCACTGGGTTGTTTATTTCCCCATTATTGAGTTCTAAGAATTCTTTATGTATTCTAAGGTCCTTTGCTGGGTGTGTGTTTTGCAAATATTTTATCTAGTCTATGGCTCACCTTTTCATTTTGGTAGTAGTATATATTTTTTTTAAAGATTTTATTTATTTATTTGAGAGAGAGACAGTGAGAGAGAGCATGAGCGAGGAGAAGGTCAGAGAGCGAAGCAGACTCCCCATGGAGCTGGGAGCCTGATGTGGGACTCGATCCCGGGACTCCAGGACCACGCCCTGAGCCGAAGGCAGTCGTCCAACCAACTGCGCCACCCAGGCGTCCCTGGTAGTAGTATATTTTGAAGTGAAAATGTTTTGATTTTTTTTTAAAAGACTTTATTTATTTATTTTAGAGAGAGAGAGAACATGAGCAGAGGGAGAGTCAAAAGGGGAGGGAGAGGGACAAGCAGACTGCACACTAAGCATGCAGCCCATGTGGGGGGCTCAATCGCCCGACCCCCGAGATCAGGACTGGAGCAGGAATCAAGATTCAAACACTCAACCAACTGAACCACCCAGGCACCCCCAAATGTTTTAATTTTGATAAAGTTCTGTTAGTTGAGTTTTCTCTTTGGTGTTCTGTATCCTATTTTTAAAAATCCTTGCCAAATCCAAGGTCATCAAAAAATTTTCCTACATTTCCACATAGATGTTTGTTTCCACTCTTACATTTAGATTTAAAATTAGCTTTAAATTCATTTTTGTATATGGTGTGACGTGAAGGTCAAGATTCATTTTGTGCACATGGCAATCCAATTGCTGTAGCACCATTTATTGATGACATTATTCCTTCCTCATTAATTGCTTTGGCGCTTTTCTCAAAAATCAGTTCACATATGTGCGTGGGTCTATTCCTAGACTATATATGCTGGTTCATTGATGTCCACCAACACACACTGTTTTGATTGCTGTTGTTTTATAATTAGTCTTGAAATCAGATCATCTAAACCCCCCCACTTTGGTTATTTTTTTCTTGGAGTTTGCATTGATCTCATTATTTGCAGATTCCATATTTGCGAAGTCACCTACTTTCTAAAATTTACTTGTACCCCAAATCGATATTTGCCTATCTTCATGGCCATCCATGGATGTACACAGAATGGTGAAAAATTTGAATGACCTGAAGCACACATTCCCAGTGGAGGTCCAAAAAGACAATGCTTCGCCTTCCTGTTTTCTTTCTCATACTGCCAACAAACATCCTTTTTGTGTTCTATTTGGTGCCATGTTTTGTTTTGTTTTGTTTTTCCTGCCTTTTATGCATTTTGTTAGGTGATTTTACTGTTTAAAATGGCTCTTAAGGGACGCTTGGGTGGCTCAGTTGGTTAAGCCGCTGCCTTCGGCTCAGGTCATGATCCCAGGGTTCTGGAATCAAGTCTCGAATCTGGCTCCTTGCTCAGTGGGGAGCCTGCTTCCCTCTCTCTCTCTACCTGCCACTCAGCCTGCTTGTGATCTCTCTCTCTCTCTGACAAATAAATAAATAAAATCTTTAAAAAAAAAAAAAGGCTCTCAAGAGTAGCATGGAATGCTGTCCAGTGTTCCTAAATGCAAGAAGGCTGTGACGTGCCTCACGAAGAACAGGTGTATATTCGGTGATCTTCATTCAGGCCTGAGCAATAGTGCTGTCAGCTGGGAGTTCAATATTAACCAATGAACAGTATATACTCAATAAAGTGTCTTTACATAGAAACACACGTAAAACAAGGCTATGAACTCATTGACGATGTGGCCAGAAGCTCACAAGAATGTAATTCTGTATTTCTTCCAGGAGCATTGATCTAGTAATTGCTAGTTCTGTGTTCACAGAGGCTTCCAACCATCATGAATAATGAGAGTCAACTGTATTTGACTATTATGGTTTTGGGTTTTTTTTTTTGCATTTTCATATATATATTTTAGAATCAGATTGTCAGTTTCTACCTAAAAACATCCGCTGGGATTTTGATAAGGATTGCTTTGAATCTATAGATCAACTTGGAAAGAATTGACATCTTAGCCATATTAAGGCTTTCATTCCTTGATATGATATGGTCTTCTTGCCATTTATTTAGGTCTTTTTAATTTATTGCAGAAGTCTGTTATACTTTTCAGTGTACAGATCATGCACACTTTTGTCAACTTTATCCCTAAATTACATCTTTCCCATGCTATTATAAATGGCATTTCAATTTCTTTTTCTTTTCTTTTCTTCTTTTAAAAGTAGCATCTTTACCCAGCATGGAGCCCAATGCAGGGCACTGACTCACAACCCAGAGATCAAGAGCTGAGCTGAGATCAAGAGTCAGATGCTTGGGACGCCTGGGTGGCTCAGTTGGTTGGACGACTGCCTTCAGCTCAGGGCGTGATCCTGGAGTCCCGGGATCGAGTCCCGCATCAGGCTCCCAGCTCCATGGGGAGTCTGCTTCGCTCTCTGACCTTCTCCTCGCTCGTGCTCTCTCTCACTGTCTCTCTCTCTCAAATAAATAAATAAAATCTTTAAAAAAAAAAAAGAGTCAGATGCTTAACCAACTGAGCCACCCAGGCGCCTCTGGTATTTCAATTTCTGATTTTTGTTGCCAGTATGTAAAAATACAATCAAATAATTTCATATATTGACTTTGTATCCTACAACCTTGTTCATTTATTAATTTTAATAGCTATTTTTATAAGATTCCACCCACTCTCTATAGAAGCAATCACATAGTCTGTGAATAAAGACAATTTTACTTTTTTCTTTCTGACCTATATGACTTTTTAATTTCTTTTTATTTTTTTATCAGTTAGAACTTCCAGTGCAATGCTGAGAAATGGTAAGAATGAACATATTGTCTTGTGCCTTCTCTTAGGAGGAAAACATTTATCTTTCACTCTTGAGTATCATATTAACTATAGGTTTTTCCATAGATACCTTTTATCAGGTTGAGAAATTTCCTTTTATTGTTAGTTTGCTGAGAGTTTTTATCATAAATGAATGCTGGTATTTTTCAATACCTTTTCTGCATCTACTGAAATGATTATATATTTTTTCACTTTTTGATCTGTTAATGTGGTGAATTATGTTAAAGCAAACTTGCATCCCTGCAATAAAACTCATTTGGTCTTGATTAGAGGATATAAATATGGATTCTATTTGCTGAGTTTTTAAGAATCGCTACATCTAAGTTCATGAGGGATGTTGGTTATGATTTTCTTTTCTCTAACAATATGACTGTTTTTTATGGACCATGCCCCTTGATTAAACTGTAAAATAAAAGCTACTAAATCATCTGTGTAGCTTGGAAAAAATAATGTCAGGAACATATCTGACGAATGAAAGCAATAAAATGCATTTGGTATGGTTCTTGAGAAAGAGAAAAAATGAGAAAGCTGGATAAGAAAGTTTACATTTTTTTGCCAAGTGAAATTTTCTAAATGTTGCGTTTTCAATATTTTTCCAGATAGGTTAAATATTCAAGAAGGAAGGGAAAATTCCTTATCTAAAAACGTAAATAAAGAAAAGAGAGGAGATAAAGTTCTTTCTTATTAGTGGGAAAGGAATTCAAGGGAGGGGGATGGTAGGGGAAAACAGAAATGTGAAGACAGGCGTACTTCATGGGGGTTTTTCCCATTTTTTTTTAAATGGGAAAAATGGGAGAGGGAAGGACATATATGTCTTTTTTTTTTAATTTTAAAGATTTTATTTATTTATTTGACAGAAAGAGAGCACAAGCAGGGAGAGCTGCAGAGGGACAGGGAGGAGCAGGCCCCCCACTGAGCAGGGAGCACGATGCAAGACTCGGTTGCAGGACCCTGGGATCATGACCTGAGTCACAAGCAGATGCTTAACCGACTGAGCCACCCAGGTGCCCCAAGGACGTAAACTTCTTTTGAGCCCTATGGGCTAGGTACTATGCTAACATTTTTACATATATTTCATTTAATGGTATTGGATAGGGAAGACTTCCTGGAGGACAGAAGAATCCACAATGTTGACTTCCAGTACATTCCAAATTGCTCATATGGGCAGACTTTGAGGGTAATATTTAATATGCTTGATCTAGTCTTTGAATGGAAGGGTACATTTTGAGACAATGACCAACTAGTATGCAGAAGAGGATTATTTGGACAGTGAAGAGACCCCAAATCCAGCTACTTAAAGAGCTGTTTATGCTTCTCCCCAAAAAGAGAAAATTAATAAGGGATGTGGGGTAACACTCTTCAATAATCAAAGGGTTTTCTCTTTTTATTTGGAAAAGGAAATATACTTTCTGGTATAGAGCTTTAGCTAGCAAAATTGTATCAAAGGTGGGAATTACAGGGAGTAGGATTTCAGCTTTGTCCACTCTATCTGGAGGTAGGATGGAGGTGTTTTGCAACAACCTGGTATCCCAGGTAGTGAATGGACAGGCAACATCATCCATCTGGGACACTAGGAGGGAATAGAATTCTTGGGTTATGTGGAGGAAGGGAGCTAAAAGTCTAACAGCTAAGGTCCCTTTCCACTTGCAGAATCTCTGAGTTAGCTGTGTTGGCCTCCTCCCTCCACACAGACAGGTACCAATACAACAGGGTGGGTATGGGGTGTGTGTGTGTGTGTGTGTATGTGTGTGTATGCACACACGCACACACGCACATCTGAAAGCAATCACCTAAGAGGTCCTCTCAAATCATTCTGTAGGGTGACTGTCATAGCAGTTGGTAGTGGACTTGGGGGAATGATAATCATTTGAATATTAGTCTTGCTGAATTACTACTGAGCCTCCCTTGAGATCAGTGAGCCTTGGAACCTGCCTGTCCTGGGGCTAGAGGAATTTCTCTGGCTGCAGGGTTCTCCTGTCGCCATCTGGGGGCCCTCAAGGATCATGGGACAGTATCCAATGGTGGTTAAGGGCTAGGAATATGGAGTCCTGCGTTACAAGATTTGGATTCTGCTTTGGTCATAGTATTAGCCATATGACCTTGAGTAAATTGTCTGACCTTTTTGGGGGAAGGTACCTTATCTTCCTTATCTGTAAAACGAGAATGATAGAATCCACTGTGAGAGCTCATTGTCAGAATTAAATGAGATAGCACGGATAAAGCACTCGGAGGGCTCCTGACACATGGCCAACACAGTAATAAGTGAATGGGCTCTAGTTCAGCCTGACCTGTGCAGCACAACGCTGTGGAGCTGAGCACCGGCTGCAGTCAGTTTGGTGCAATCGCCAAGGGCATGGTTGCAATTACATTAGTTATTTGAATTACTCCCATGCTGGAATGTGAGCTCCAAGAAACATAGACATTGCTGTTTTATTCACTATTTTATTTCCAGTCATGTGCATGCTGCCTGGCCCATCTTACATGCTCAAAAATGGAAAGAAGTGTGTCTCATTCTTCTCCAGGCCCACTGAGTCTCTCTCCGTGTTGGCAGGGACACGTCCCTGCCAGCAGTTCCTGAACAGAGGTCGAGGAATGGCCCAGCCTTCGCTTGGCACAACTTTTAACTATCCACCAGACTACAACCACAGGCTAACAAGGACTTATCAACGAGGTAAATATGAATTTGTCACCAGCTTCCCCATTTTATGGGTGAGGAAGTTGAGTCAAGGAGTTTCAATAACCAGCTCGGGAAGAGACAGGCTGACCTGCAGCAATGCTGGGATTGAAATTGAAATCTGGTTCATGTACCATTTCAGACCAAAGAGTTACCACCTTTGTCAGAGAGAGAGAGAGAGAGCGAGCCAGGCTCTCTATGACTGTCCCAGCGCAGCTAAGTCCAGTCCTGCTAGTGCAGGTGGTTGAACTACTTCTGGGTGACCAGAGGGGCTGGGTCAGAGGGACACCAGAGTCCTGGTTCCAGCTCCTTCCCTTCCCCCCTACCTTGAAGCCCTTCCCTCCTGCTCCCTTGTTGCCTGATGCCAGTGAATCTGAGTGTGGCAACCATTCATGTCAGAAGTTCACAGGAGGGGCGCCTGGGTGGCTCAGTGGGTTAAGCCACTGCCTTTGGCTCAGGTCATGATCTCAGGGTCCTGGGATTGAGTCCCGCATCGGGCTCTCTGCTCAGCAGGGAGCCTGCTTCCTCCTCTCTCTCTCTGCCTGCCTCTCTGCCTACTTGTGATCTCTCTCTGTCAAATAAATAAATAAAAATCTTAAAAAAAAAAAAAAAGAAGTTCACAGGAAATGCAGACTCCTGGCCCACACCCCCGTCAGACCCACTGACTCTGCCTCTCTGGGGGTGACACCTGGGGCTCGGTTTCCTGAGTGGTTCTTGGTTATTGGAGCTGGAGCCCCTCTGCCCTGGACCACCTTGTTCCTCCATCTAGTCAGTCTGTCTGAAGCCCTGGGCAGTTTCTGCACCCGCAGCCCTGAACGGGAGGGAGCCCAGGCCAGACCAACACCAGGGAGGGCCCAGGGGGCCTGAGGGCTTGAGGTGGGACCAGGCAGGGCCTGACAAAACCTGGTGCAGGAAAGATTTTGCTCAGGACACTGAGGGGAGAACATTTTCTTTTTTATTTGCTAGTCTCAGAATTCCTCTGACTGGACCAAGCCAGCCCCTGGAAAGTGGCCACCAGCAGATGCCCCAACCGCAGCAGGCGACTGGGGCAGAAGACCAGGGGAGGAATTTCTTGTGCTGCTAAGAAGGGAAGGGCAAGAAGGGAGTTAGCAGGGGGCCCAAAGGCTGAGCATTCTTCAGAGAAACCCCTTGGGGGCGGGGGAGCTCCTGAAGAGGCTGGGAGAGGGGACAGGCAGACCGTGCAAAGAAGGTACAAGGATGTCCAAGAGACGTCTAGGTTGTTTGCTGAGCAGTGGGTGAGATGACCTTGCCAGAGCTGCCCCAGCTCTCCAGAGAATTCTATTAAGCCCATGAGTATTTGGTGTGGGTGATTTTTGTTGTGGAAACTGAAGAAGGGTCAGAGGTTCAAGCAGAAGATGGGAATGATTCAGGCTGCACTCAAAAAATCTGAGATTTTGCGGTCGGACAGGAGCCAAAGAACACAGAGCGCCTGAGATTCAGAGTCCGAGGTCTCGATGCTTCCATGGGCCACAGCACTGGAGGAGTCGAGCAGATGTTACCTCATCTTGGGGAACAGGAAGGCCCCTATCCAACTGCTCTCAACCCCGAAAATGAAGTGAGGAGAAAACAGGAAAATGTGGTTTGGCTCCATAAATGTGACACTAATTACAGCCGTTTGTGCAAATGCTTCCCATTAATGCTTAATTGCTTACCATGTGGTGTAATAATTATGCATTGCATGAACTGTGTGTCAGATTAGCTGAGTTTTATTTCCTCTGTAGGGGCCGGTCTTCCTCTCAAGTCTTGAATCTTGAATCCTGAGGAAGCCTGGTTTGGTGGCCCGATTGCCTATGGGCAACCAACCACGCGTGGCTTTTCTTACAACTTAAAAATATATAGACGTAAGCCCACACTCAGCATCTAAGCAATTCTCTCTAAGAGGCGGAGTGCCGCTTGCTGGCTCCAATGTCAGTACATGGTCAGTCCATTTTTGGCCAAAAAAAAGAGAATGTGAGTTCTATCTGCGTCTTATCTATTTGACCTTTTTTTATTTAAAAGACCTATAAAGTGTCCTTCACCAAAGCTACTAGATCCCTGCACACCTCTAAAACAGAACTGGAATCATCATTCCCAGCCAGTGTTAATAACTCATCCAGAGTCAATGCTTCAGAAAAGAGAATAAAATAGAGAAACAATTCCTCGAGGTACAGTTAATAGAGACAGTGGATAAAAAGTCTCCCCGGTGGGTCCCCTTAAAGAACAGCTTGGAAGTAACAGAGACCAGTGCATGAATTCAAAAAGGTTATTTCTAAGAAGGTGCCTTCAACGATTTTCCAAACTCTCTCCGCTTGCCTACTATGTGCCAGGCTCTGGTCCTGGCACTGTGATGGTGGGGGGCGGTGGAGAGGGGGGAGGCCAACCTAAAATGCACGAGTTATAAAGCCTCTTTTCTTTCCTTAGGGAGATAATGACTTGGTTGGGTGAGGGGCCACAGATGAACTCAAGAGGCCCTCGAGAGAGTTGGGGAGGACAGTACAATAACATTAGCAAAGCAATCTTACTTCTGCAAGTCTTCTGATCCGAGTTGAGGATGTACCCTTGTTTGCACCTGCAGACGTACGAGCCCGGGGTATTGATGCAGAAGTGGGCACAGCGGTGCTCCAGGATGCTGCACATGTGGACCGCTGAAAAGGAAGATACACTGAGTTAAGGTGATGATGACGCCTTCTCTGCCTTCACCCACCCACGTGTATCCAGAACCTGCTGTGAAGGAGAACGCAGGACCCAAAGGAAAGCAAAGTGTTGTCCCTACCCTCAAGGGGAAGTACAGCCTCTGGCTGGACAAGACAGTCTTAGATAATTGCCATTAGCAGATAAAGGCCCACAGAGGGTTCAAGGGAAATGATGCAAGGTTGACATATGAAACTGCTGATAAAAACAGGTCAAAAATGATCAACCAAAGAACAGACATTTCACGGTTCAATGAATAATGCTTAACTGGGGAATCAGAAAGTTTACTGATACCGGAGGGGGCTTTGGCTAATGCATAGATTTTCAGCAGCAGCAATGGGGTTGAAGGAGAAGCTGTTAGTTAAATGAGGACGTGGCAAAGAGTCAACAGTTTTTCAGGACCATAAATCCCAAAAGAAATCTTTTTTTTTTTTTTTTTTAAGATTTTATTTTATTTATTTGAGAGAGAGAGACAGTGAGAGAGAGCATGAGCGAGGAGAAGGTCAGAGGGAGAAGCAGACTCCCCATGGAGCTGGGAGCCTGATGTGGGACTCGATCCCGGGATTCCAGGATCACGCCCTGAGCCGGAGGCAGTCGTTTAACCAACTGCGCCACCCAGGCGTCCCCCAAAAGAAATCTTTTAATATGCAAAAGTGTCATACAGAATATTGTGGAGTAAAGAATGCATTCCTAAGTTCCATGTTTCCATAATCTTTTAATCTGATCTTAATTTAAAAAATCTGCATTTAGTTTCTGAAGTCCTTTGGCTTTCAGATACATCAATTCTTGCATAAGTCTATCAGGAGCTCATAAAAATGCTCACTGTGTTTTACATCTTAGTTTATTACTTTATTCAATGTAATTCAACTTGAACGTATTTAAAATTAACAAGCATCATTATCCACAGGGTACAAGTTACGCAAGTGTTCTCATAAACAAAAAAGATGCCCGCGTGTAGAAATATATTTTTATGAAGCTGAAATAAAAGAGGCTTTCAAAAGCTAAGAACAAGCCCACTAATCCAGTGCTTAGGAAAACCGAGCTACTGATGAAACTGATGGTGTACGTTACATAGATGTCTCGTTACCAGTAGGTAGGAAATAAATAAAGGGAGTAAAACTTCAAATTCTGAACAATACCATTTAGGATGATGGTTGTGAGCTTCCAAATGCAGTGTCGCCATGACTTTAGAGAACGTGATTCTGAGAATAATGGGAATTGACTGTCTATCTCAGATATGATCAGATACGTGAGATCTAGCTTATTCCCTTCCAACACTTGAGCTATCGGTCCTATGATTGATTCTTCCTCGTTGTATTTCACCATCTCCCCATCAGCCATCATTTGAGCAGTGCCCAAATTTTCACACTCACTCACGATGCTGTGACGAACGTTCTCAAACGCATCTCCTTGAGCCCCGGTGCAGCTGTTTTGCTGGGACCGGGTCCCTCCTTTGAATAGGTGTGGCCTACTCGCCTTGCAAGGTGTCCCATGCCAGCTGTGCATGAGGATAACGATGCCCACAGCCCCCAAAACTTCAGCACTGGAGATTATCAAGATGTTCAGTTTCTGACAGTCCTACAAGTGGATCATCATTCTGCTTTTAATTGGCACTTGCTCTGCACCCCGGAAGGCTCTCTTCCTACCATGGACTGCTGGAGCCCAGTAACCCACGGGCCTGGGGGCTTTCCCAAGGAACGCTCAGTGTGTCCCTCTCCTCTGTAGTGAAGGCAGTCTCACATCCGGGCAAAGAGCCACATAGCAGTTATCCACCAGTTGAAGCCCCGGTGACGAGCCTGGTGCCTGTCTTCTCACCAGGACCCTGGCAGATGAAGTAAGGGGACAGGAGATGCGACGCAGAGCAAACATCCATTGGCAGCAGGCAGCACAGGGGTGAAGAGGGAGGGGCCCAGAAGCAGATGGCCTGAATGCTCCGCCTCACCACTTACTATGACTTCGTATGAATTACTTAATTTCCCTAAACTCCACTTTCTTCACCTGTCAAATGGGGAAATTACAAGAACAACCGCAGAGGGTTTGGGAGTGACAGCTTGTTCCCAAGGCTCGTGTTGGCCGTGTGCCGTGAAAGAATGGGAAGCAGGAGACTGGAACTTGGTATACTACAAAGGGCACAGGATGAAAAGCCATATTTGTGCCCTGGTTCCCCTATGCCTGAATGAGGGAGGGGAGTTCAGGTAAGTTGGGTAGCTCTTTAGACCTGTTTTTTACCCTGTGGAATAAAGGCATGAATGGTGTCTAGGGACCCTCAGTACAGACATTTAGTTTTTTGTCTGTGTAACACCCCCCCTACCACCTTTTTCTAGAAGCTGCCCTCCCTTCTCACCTCAAATGCATGGGGACTGTTGAATCTGTCCCCATGCATTTGAGGTGAGAAGGGAAGGCATCCAGGAGGGGGCTGCCTTATACTGCACAGGGTTTGACAGAACAGAGAGGAAGGGGAGGCAGAGGGAGAAGATGGAGATAAAGGGGCACCGTCATTCATTACCCTTCTCCTGATTTCCACGAGGTAATAGAATATAATCTCCCCCACCCCCAAAGCTGGTTCAAATTGAATTTCTGTTCCTTTCAAGCAGAAGAATCCCAACAGTTTTTACTAAGATAAAATAAAAAAATTTCCATCTGTAAAATTTTATGGATGAGTGATTGGTGTTTCCAAAGAACATCAGCTATCCCCTGGGACTGGCCTCTGGGGTGGGATTGAAAGGGAGGCGATCATCTTGCCTCCTCCACTGGCCTCCAGAAGTTCTAATGGGTTGCAACTGGGTCAAGGCACTGTGTTCTGGGGAAGGAATCACTAATCAGCAAACTGGGTCATTGGCAGGATTGGATTTTTTTACACTAGGAAATAGGAATCTTATTAACAAATGTATAAATGACCAAAGGAGTGCTAGGGCTGACTAGGGGTCTAGAAAAGAACACTTATTGGGTATATAGAGTCAACTTTTGTGGAAGTCAGTCTTATCTCCCACCTAACATTAGAGGGCCAAAGGGCTGTACTAAGCGTAGACCTTTCCCAGGCTGGTTCATGAAAGGGGTGTCTTAGGAGCACTACTATAGCCTTCATCTGTGCCGGACCTGGGTGGGATCGAGCTATTAGGGGAGGAAAGGCCTGCTGATAGAGCAGGGACTGATAGAGTAGGGAGCAAGAGGTTAATTAAAATCAGCCCTACCCGGGTTACAGTGAATCACCAGGAAGCTCAGGATAGACCTGTGTTTTTCAGTCCCCAGATTCAGTGCCCCCTCTCACTGGGAGGCAAAAATGGCAGGCCCCAGGATGTGTAGGTTTTGGTCATTTTGTAGACAGGGCCCCAATTCACAGGATGCCTCGTTTCCAAGTCTCTCTGGTGCTCTCAGGGGTGGCCTGAGAATGCAACCTCAGCATTCTACCCCTTGCTGTGGCTGGTGTAGGAATTTACTGCCCAGGGACATAAAGCCACCGCTGTGCCCAAGTTCATGTCCACACAGCCAGTGAGAGCCAGATGAGGTCTCCCAATCAAGGGCAGTCTGGCTCCAGAGCCTGAACTCTTCCTAGTTTTACAATACAGTTTCCTGCTTCCATCACACAGGAAGACTGCCTATCTCCTCCCCCCAACAGATCCAGCACGTTTTTCAGCTCTGCTGGAAGTGCAGAACCCCAGCCCTTCTTCCTTCCGAAATCCTCTCCCTACCTGCACCATGGCCTCCATTGCCCTGCCTACCCCTTCGTCCGCCTTTTTCACACTGTGGGTCACATCTCCTTAGCAGGCTATAACATTAAGAAAGAATCTGGACTGGTTCTTTGCTGCTGTTGTTATTGCTTTAATGACACAGAAAATCCATCGGAAATATCATTCCTTTCCTGGCTTCTTGCCATGGTGCAACCCCACCTCCCCAAGTAGCCAAGAAACTCCTACTCATCTGTTGAGTGTGGGTAGCACACAGTGGTCAAGAGGTAGGCTCTGAACTAGAATGCCTGGGCTTACACCTCTACTCTACCACAGTGCTGTGTGACCCTGGACAAGTCATTGAACCTCTCTGGGTCTCAATTTCCTCTTCTGTAAAATAAGAGCTGTAAGAGCACTTACTTCACAGATTTGTTGTGTGAATAAAATAAGCTAATGTACGCTAATAGCTCAAATCAGAGCATTAATATTATGATATTAATAACAATAAATGGTAATGATTATTATTATCATCTCCTTTCTACAGCCCTCCTGGAGCCCCTAGAGAGACCCGGATGTTCTCTGATCAGAGGTCCCTCAGTCCAGGTGACTTTCCGAAGAGCACATTTTGGAGAGCTGACATCCCGTTTCTCTGCAGTGAGAGAGAGCATCTTCGCACAAGCCTGGAACCCTCAGGCCTGGCATGTGGAGGGTAAGAGCTTGGGCCAGAGAGCATGCAACCTGAATCTCCAACCCTGCTCTTTGAAGTTGCTTATCCTTCCTAAGCCTCAGTTTCTGCTTCTGTAAAATGGGAGTAATAACAGCACCTGCCCCATAAGCCTGTTATAAGCACTAAATGAAAAGACAAGTGGAAAGTACCTAGCCCAAGACAAAATTAGCTGTTATTCTCAGAGCGTAGCTCAACGAATGTTTAAGGAAGAAATGAGACTTCCAAACCCTCACAGAGCGCAGAAACTTGGAAGATGCTCATTCCTGCTGTCTGATAATCGGAGTGCAGATCAAAACCGAGCCCATCTGCCTAGCTTGCTGGTCCTCCGAGTATCTGACTGCAATCACACACAACACGGTGCACACTGAATGGGGCTCTACAGTTGATAACCCGCATTCCCACATCTAGTCTGGAGGTAAAATCCCCATTTTACAGATTTGCAAAGTACCCTACGGCCGGCAGGGGGCGACGCTGAGATTCGAGTCTGCTCCTCCGCCTCCCACCCTAGAAAGGCTCCCGGTCAAATTCTGAGGTGAATGCCAACCTCAAAGCTGGTTTACCTAGTGTGGCTTGAACTTGGGCGGGGGCGAGGGGGCGGTGTCAGAAAATGGCTTACCTTTATTTTAATCTATTTATTATTATTATTACTATTACTTTTTTTTTTTTTTTTTTGTCAAGAGAGAGAGGTCACAAGAAGGCAGAGAGGAGGCGGGCGGGGGGTGGGGTGGGGGTGGGAAGCAGATCCCCGCGGAGCTGGGCTCCTGATGCGGGGTTCGATCCCAAGACCTTGAGATCACAATCAGAGCCCAAGGCAGAGGCTTAACCCACTGAGCCACTCAGGTGCCCAAGGAAATGGCTTACCTTAAAAGAGGGATTTACAACCCCCGAGGTGCAGAGGAGTGGAATGAGCCAGAACTTTGGAAGCAGCACCCACCTTCGCCTGGCAGCTCTCGGGGAATTCACTCGAGCAGTTTACTAGGGTGCAAAGACGGAGGGATCCTACTGTGTTGCCTCCCCCCCCCCCCCCCGAGTTTCGTGAGGATCAAATACAAGAACAGAAGGGAAAGTGCTTTACAAATGTCGGATATTGTCATCTTAACTGCTAGGTGGATGACTAGGCCTCGGGGCCTCCTCGACCTTTGAAGACAGCTGGCGAATGGCTCCGCAGAACCGGGGATGCTGTGGGAGCAGAGCTGGTCTCCTGAGGCGGCCATGCAGAGAGACGAACAAATGGCAGAATACCGATATTTTCTTGGAGCTTCCAGATGACAACAAAGTCCGGGGTGGAGGGTCCAAACGGCCTTTTAATTTTGCTGACAGAGAAGCTCCTTCTTCAGACAAGTCAACAGCCTCCGCCTCAGCCCGCCTTTCCATTTGCTGATCAACCCAGAATGCTTCTAGAAGAATGCCTCCATTGACATTTTCCGAGACAAATGAATAAACCCATTAGAACGGTTAGGGAACCAATTTCTGTTTTAGTATTTCCAGGAAAAGGGGAACATAAATTCTGCAGAAGTCATTTAAAGTCATAAACCTTAACATGTTTGCAGCGCATTCTACTGGCTGAGGTTGACCAGGTGACCTGCGGCCAAGGCTCCCTCAGCCGGGCCCTTCAAAGGTGCCCCGCCAAATGGCACTATTGAAAATTCTCCAAGTGACACTGCAGAGAAAAAAGTTCTTTTGCCTGCAGGGCATTGATTTTTTTTCTTTTTTAAGTAAATCTTTTGATTTGGGCATCAAGACACAATGGAGTCTCTGCTTTTTGAGGTTAGTTCTCAGCCAGGGATTTTTTTTTTTTGAGGTTAGTTCTCAGCCAGGGATTTTTTTTTTTTTTTTTAAGACGCAATAAAACACAGTTTTTGCCCCCTAAGACTTCGGTGGGGGGAGTGGCAGTTCCTAGGCTCTGTCAGAGTCTGCGAACAGGGTGAGAGTCCTCAGAGCCCCCAGAGTGTCAGTGTCCTGCTCCCGGGGAGCTGGAGATGAGTCTGGTCCTTAAGCTCATTCTCCACAGCCACGCCTGGGGAACAACAGTCATCTCAAAATAGACATTTCCTTTTGCTTGCCCACCAAGGAAGCATGGCAGCTGGAGGGGACAGGGACAAATGGAGGTGGGCGAGGCAGGACTGGACACTGTTTACCAGGCCAGGAGGCAGGTTTCCAGTTTCCCGGGATTAGCAAGGAGACTGGGTGGGCCCCTTGGCACCCCCACTTGGAGGAGGAGATGACAGGAAGCCAGGGGAAGAAGAAGGAAACTAGGAGGAGGGCAAGTTGGCCCACAGGGAAACACTGAGTCAGAAGTTCCAGGTGAGGGTCCCTGAGAGCCATCCGGTAAGGAAGGGAGAGCAAAGCCTTGTGGAGACTAGGGTCAGAAAGCAAGAGAGAGTGGAAGAGCCTTGCAGCAGATGCAGCTCAAGGACATGGGGAGGCATCCCCCTTGCAGGAGGAGGGGACCTCAGCTCCGTCCTCCCCATGCACCGGGCCTCTTCGAGGAGAAAACCTCCACCACTTGCATCGCCATGGGCCAACACTGCTTGGTATTCGACCCCATCCAAGGAGATGTTGTGGTTTCTTTTTTTTTTTTTTTTTTTTTCTCCCCTCCTGATCCCATCTCTACTCCAACTCATGAAGTTTAACTTAGGGAATGCCGGAGCAATCCAATGTGCTGGAGAAAAACTTTGCCTATCTGTTCCTCTTCACTCAGCAGTTTGGGTTTGAACATCCCTTCTCCAGGGAATTTTCCCTGAGCACCCTGGCCGGGATGAGGTCCTGGCCTGAATTCTTCCTCCATGCCTCTGTCACAGCTGCAGGTACTTCCCTGTGTCATTATAGCCTTACTCTCTGACCCCTCAGCTAGCATGCAACCCCAAGACACGCTGTGTCTATCCTGGCCTTTACCCAACACCCTTGCCAGCGCAGTACCTGGGACAAGGTTAGCCCACTCTATGCTAGAAGATGAAAGAAGAAATCCTAATGATCCCCTGAAAGAGTCCCAGAGGAGCAGGACTTACTGCACAGCTTGTTCTGGAACACGGAGGTCAGTGACTCCATCTGGCTGAAGTTGGCCACCAGAAAGACGTGGTCCTCATGGGGCTCACTCCCGATGGCCTTCAGTGTATTGAGGTCCACCTGGCCCACACCGATGGCAAAGATCAGGATGCCCGTGTCCCGTGCCTTTGCAGCCACCTCGGCCACGGAGTCCTGTGGCCTCCCGTCGGTCACAATCATTATGACCCGCAGCACATTCTCCCTCAGGGGGCGGGCCCCCTCAGCTTCCGAGAATGCGATGTTCAGGGCATACTGGATGGCCAGCCCTGTCATGGTGCCAGTGGACAGGTGCCTCATCCTCTTGACCGCACGCTCCACTTCGGACTTCCTCTTGAAGGTCTTGAGGGAGAACTCATTCTTGACGGTGCTGCCATACTGCAGGAGGCCCACCCGGGTGACATCCGGGCCTATGTCCAAGAACTGCAAGATGTCCACAATGAACTCCTTGACCTTGGCATAGTCATGGGTGTTGACACTGCGGGAGCTGTCAATGATGAAGACCAAGTCTGCCCGCTTATTCTCACAGGAGCTCTCTGGGGAGAGAGGAGAGGTCAAACTCATTAGAGAAGCACTGAGGGCCCCTGAAGGCTGGCTGTTACTGGAAAGCCCAGGGGTCCGGAATCACCTTGCAGAACTCTGATTTTCTTTGGTTTTTCTTCCCCCCTCGGGAAAGCATGAAAGGTGTAATATGCATGACTGGGAGATCATGAGTATTGGCTACAAGGAGAAACTATTTGTGCAGGATAAACAAACACTTCAGTTCCTAGAAAGTCATCCATACAGTTTTTAGGTGGGACAAATACCTGATCGGGGTCAAGATGATTTGATGATTGACTGACTGTCCCATAAGCGTGGCTGGATACTGCAGGGAATACACCACAAGCCAATGGCCCATGTCAAGGAGCTTACAATCCACCTTGGGAACTTAACTAATGGACCAAATGAAAGAATAATTACATGAAGCAGTGTGGTGCTTACACTAGATGTTCCAGGAACAGGAATGTTAGTGGGCTGGGATCAAGGAGATAGGACATGAACTAGGTTTATGCAGTGTTTGGATCGAGAGAAGGAACACATGGAGAGAGGCACATGAACAGAAGCCCAAGATGGCAGGAATATGGTGGAAATGGAAACTACTAGGAGGTGCAGAGAGGAATGGAGCTGGAGGGTAACCTGAAGCCAGCCATGAAGGGCCTGAGAATACGTGAGTGTCACATTATGTCACTGAGCTGAGCTGTAGGGAGCTCGCATAATAAGTCAAATGAAGAGGTTGCAGACAATTACTGCCCCAATCTTGCTGAGAGAGGGACTCAACCTTAACTGGAGGGGGTGGGGGAGCATAGGGGAACTGGAAAAGGGACCAACCAAAAAACATTTCTATCTTTTTTTTCCTTTTTTTTAAAGATTTTATTTATTCGGGGTGGCTGGGTGGCTCAGTGGGTTAAAGCCTCTGCCTTCGGCTCAGGTCATGATCCCAGGGTCCTGGGATCAAGCCCCACATCAGGCTCTCTGCTCAGCAGGGAGCCTGTTTCCCCCTCTCTCTCTGCCTGCCTTTCTGCCTGCTTGTGATCTCTGTCTTTCAAATAAATAAATTAAAAAAAAAAAACCTAGTCTGTTTAAAAAAAAAGATTTTATTTATTCATTTGACAGATTTATTTATTTGACAGATTTATTTGACAGAGAGGCAGGTGGGGGCCAGAGGGATATGTGGAAGCAGGCTCTCTACTGAGCAGAGAGCCCAATGCGGGGCTCGATCCCAGGACCCTAGGATCATGACCTGAGCCGAAGGCAGAGGCTTTAATCCACTGAGCCACCCAGGTGCCCCCCAAAAACATTTCAACCAAAGACACCATTAAATGGGAAAAAGGCCAATGTCAAGTCTCTCCCCCACTCCCGCCACCCTTATTCCTTCAGCCCCCAAGCAAGAAGGCTAGAAGAGGTTTGAGTCTGTGGCTAAAACTCATCACATTCTAGGAAGAGGCTGATATGGGATGAGATGAGAGGCCTCCTGCCTCAGAGGGTGGAGGCTGGGTCTCCCTGCTGGAGTTCTCAGATGTTCTGAGCTACTGCCTCCAGCCAGCAGGGAGTCCCTCCTCCCCTTCCCAGACTCTGTAGCTAAATCCAGATTTGACAGGGATTAGAGAAGGGATCCCAAATGCTTGTCCTAAATCCCAGTCACCACAGCTGCGAGAAAGAGAGAGAAAGCCAAATATGAAACAGTGAGCCCAGTCATCAAAATGAAAAGTGGGAAATGCCATGAAGTCATCCTGTCCACCCCGGCTTGCCAGGCTGTGACTCGCCCCGAGCGAGTCACACACCTCATCCACTTATGGCCTCATAAGTCTTCCGATTTGGGGATAAGGAAGCACCCCTGAACAGCAGCATCCTGGCAAGGAGACCAAGCTTGTGCTGCACCCACATCTAACACTGGGGCTATGTGAATTCAAAGTGAGTTTCTCAAACCAGAGGCCCCAGACGCCACCTTTGAGGATTCTGGGAGAAAGATCAATATAAAACCTGCCATTTGTGTGATGTTTTCAAAATCCTTTCTCCAGAGCGCATTCATCACTATGGTCTCATCTGAGTTTCAGAATAAACTCTTAAGAGGAAAGTACAGTGTCATATCCATTGGATACATAGAGGTACCAAGAATTGGAAAATCTCTTCTAATATAGAAAAAAGCCTATATGGAGACACACCAACACCCACCACATTAGGGGTTAGTGAGAATTCAAGGCAAAGAGGGTGGCCTTGGGCCCCATGTGTGGGAACCCTCTTGTCTGCCCACACTGCCCGTCACTTCTCTCCAGGGGAGAAGGCTTCTACTCCTGGCCACGTAGTCCGGGTTGCCCATAGACACCTGCCTTATGAGGCAAATGGCTGAAATCCAGTCCAGCGCTGGGCCCCCAGGGCTGCATCCATCCTGAGATGTACCTAGAAGGGGTGCCTCTTTTTATTTTCACAAAAGTGCCCATGGTCTAGCATATAGCCCTTGATCGGAGCCATGGAGGACAGACCCACAGGTCTCAGGAGCCAGGCTGGCCCCCGTCCAGGAGCCACAGGCCCTCCACCACTGATGTGTGAACTTACTGCAAGGAGAATGTGGCCCAATGTTCTCTGCCTGGGAGGGGGAACGGAAACCAGGCTCAGACCCTGCCACGGTGGGAAATATAAAGGAAAGTCTGCTTGGAAGGAGAGGAGACAGCCGAATGGCCCCCTAAGAATGCTTCCTCTGGAGAAGTTTGGAAGCAGGAGGTCGTCTGGGGTTGGGATTCCTGCTGTGGGTCTTAGTCACCATATCAACATCCCATCAAACATCACAGTCACTTTAAAGGGAAGCCTGGAGGTTCCACGGGGAATGGTGTGCTAAACTAGGTTAGTTTCCGTCAAAACAAGTATATCATTTTCACAACGCCTGGGCATTGACCGAAACACCACAAAGGTTCGAAATGGTGTTGGAGTTCCACAGGAGCCGTGACTGTGAGTGGAAAGTGAGTCTTGGCAGCCCAAGTGAGTGAGTTTTCTTCAAGACAATTTCTCAGGTCTCTTAAGGGCTAAGAACCACAGTCTTGCAGCTTGTCCCTGAGAGGACCAGTTCAGTGGTTCTCAGACTGCAGGTGCCTCCCAAGCCCCCAGAGAAGCATTAAACACTGAGATTGTGGGCCACACTTCCAGAGTTTCTGACCTTGTAGATTTAGGGTGGCACCAGAAAAATCTGCATTTCTAGCAAGTTCCCAGGTGAAGTTGATGACGCTGGTTAAGGAACCACACTTGGAGAACTATTAGTTTTAGGTACTAGAGAGATTGCTGGAGGAAAGACGTTCTGGCAAGTTTGTTTGTTTGTTTGTTTGTTTAAGATTTTATTTATTTGACAGATAGAAATCACAAGTAGGCAGAGAGGCAGGCAGAGAGAGAGGAGGAAGCAGGCTCCCTGGTGAGCAGAGAGTCCGATGCGGGGCTCGATCCCAGGACTCTGGGATCATGACCTGAGCCGAAGGCAGGAAACTTTAACCCACTGAGCCACCCAGGCACCCCGTTCTGGCAAGTCTTGACCTCACTATCTCACTGTGAATTCCCCAAAGTGGGAAACTAGTCTCATTCATCTTTCCAACCATGCAGCTGGGAACAGAGTTAAGTCTTCCGTCAACATTTATGGAATTAAATGGAATTCTGGGTGGCAGAGCAAGGTTCTAGGTGGAAGGAATTGAACCAGAGCAGTCATTTCAAGGAAGTGGATGAAAACCACAAAGTCAACGTGCTCTAGAGCAGGTGTGGCTCTAGAGTCAGATTCTAGTCACAGATTCTAGACCCCAATATTCACCATTTTATGAGGAAGTATGGCCACTTTTGAACTTTGGTTCACAGACTCACAGGCTAATAAATTGTTAGAGCTGGAGGGGTCTAAACAAAGTCAAGTCACTCAGTGTACACAAGGGGAAACTGAGGCTCAGAGACGGCTCATTGGTGTCAGACCTGGGATGATAAAGAGTCCCCATAGCTTTTCCACATGGGGACTGCTAAGAGGTGTTTCCAGAAAATGGACTCTCCTCTGTGTGTATTCCTTTCACAGACTGGTTCTGATTAACAGCATCCCCGTCTCCCAAGCCTGGGAGAAGAGCACACAATCATCCTTCTGGCCCCTCATGACAGACTTTCAACAGCACTGGATGAGGTTTTGTGGGAAGATCATAAAATGTCATCCCTTGAACCACAAAGTGACAGTCTGGACCTTGTCAACTGCACTTCAGTACTGTCAACTTGCCCTCAAAGCCCACAAGTTGGGCAAACAAGTGTCTCTTACTGTTGAACTTGAGCCAGGACAATTTTAAGAAACATTCCAATCCAGCAGGATTCCAGTGTGCAACCTTGGAGTGATTTCCATTGCTCAGGGTTGCAGACTTGTCACTAATCAGCCTCCCTTGCTCTGGCTAAATTCAGTCATGGCCGTGGAATTGGACAACAAATATTTGGTACCATCTGCCTGGGATCAAAGCATGCTTGGAGAAGGAAAGTATGTGAATATCTATAACATGCAGAGAATCAAAGGGGGCTCAGAAACACTTAGTGAAGTGACGTATAGTTCTACGACCTCAGTGTAAGTCACCTTTTGTCCACATGATCTTTGAGCCTCTCCTTGACCTCTCTGACCTTAGTTTCTTCTTCTGCAAAATGGTGATAATAATACCTCCCAGAGATGTGGTGAAACTCAAAAGAATAAAATAATAATTTATAGCTATTCTTTATTGAGCACCTAATATGTACTGGGCCTTGTTCTGAACACTTTCCAAGTGTTGGCTTATTTATTCTAGACACTGTTACTATTGCCATTTTACAGATGAGGACAGTAAGCCTCAAAAGACCAAATAATTAGCCCAGGATCTCATACTTAGGAAGCAGAGGAGCCAGGATCTGACCCCATCTTGTCTGCCTCTGTAGCCCACACTCTTAACTGCCAAGCAATACTCAGAAAGGATTTTGTCCTTTTCAACCCACCATCGTCAGCATACTCAAGGTGCCCCAGAACTGCACCGGCCTTTGGGGGTCAGTTCTTTCCTTCCCTGGAATCCAGGCCTGAAAGCTATGGCTCCAACTTGCCTGCATCTTGCCAAGCGCTTCTCCCTGCAAGATGCCTATCTGCATTTTAAAAAATGTAATAGAATGATAAAACAGATGCTTGCCTCCCTGAATAGCAGCAGCGCTTCTGTCAGGCTGCTGGTCACCCCCATTCCCACTCACTCCCATTCTCACTCACCTGACAAGTGCTTGTTGAGAGAGGAGTAGGAGTAGGAGCAAGGCCGGGGAGGGCAGGGTGAGGCGCTGCGGGATGGGGCAGGTGTGAGGGAGAGCTGAGGGAACTCGCATCCCAGAAGCATTTGGTGTCTGTGAATTGAGGTGTATAGGCTGGTCAAAGACAGCCAGCCAGAGAGACGAACAGACTGAGAGAAAGAGACTGCCAAGTAGAAGGGCACCACAGGCTGACCCAGTTCCGTGCTCAGGGAGGCCTCAGAGGTGCCCACAGGAGCCTGAGATGTGGCCCCCAAGTCCACTTCATGTAGCTTTGTTGCCATGGGCCTCCAGACCATGACTAGTGGTTGGGACTTACAGGTGATTTCATGGACATTTCAGAGGCGATTTAGCCTATTTTTTACTTTTGTCCCTGATGTGACTTCACCTGAAACTCCCCTGTATTTAGGGCAATTGACTGGGGCCTGTGATTCTTGGCCTGTGCTGGAAAGACCGTGGTCCTTCCCTCCCTCTCCAATTCCCTTATTAGTCAGTCGCCAGCTGCTGCAGGACCTTCCGCCAGACACTCGGCAGGGCTATTGATGAGCTATGGCCTTCTTTGAAAGCGTTATGCTTTACTCACATCTTCCTAAAGAACCACTGGGGAATACCCTGCAAACTTGATTACCTTCTATTAGGGAAACACCCTGGACTGCTTCGTGGTATCTAAAACATACCTTGGCCCCATTAGCAAATCATTCCCCACTTGCTAAGATTTTCCAAACGTGTTTCCAAATTCTGGGGCACTTATGGTTCTATATACACCATTACATACAATTCTGGGAGCAGTGGCTAATAAACCGAACAACAGAGTCAGGAGCAGAAAGGATTTCTGGGCACTGGAATAATGAGTCAAAGCTGACAAGATGAAACCTAACTGGTATAAATGTCAAGCCCTGCACATAAGGCTCAAAAACCCAAGTGTATAAGCCATAGGAAATGAACGTCTGGATTGATAGCAAGTCACATGATAAAGTCTCAAGGCAAGGCAGCAGATCCCAAGCTTTACACATTGTCCCCCAGTCTTCCGGTGCTGGCACCTGTGAGACTCCCTAATTGATCCCAGGCTAAGAATCAAAGTTCAGCCACAGAGTAGCTCCTAACACAGCTCCCCCGAGTTCCCTCCACCTGGCGCCTGGAGGGGGCTTAGGAGTGAAAACTATTTGCCAACCAGACACTTTGCAATGAAGCCCATTAGATCCCCCCCATACTCCCCCATCTCCACCCACCAACCTTAATGCCCCAACCATCTCATCAATGGCTTCCCTTGCCTGAGAGAATAGAGAGACTCTCCGAACCAATGGAACGCACACTTCCTCTCTTTACATCAGAAATTTCCTATATGTAAATATTTTGGTGAGTTTCATTGATCAGAGTCACCGTAGCTGAAGGTGGCAGCTATAAGTTCTCAGGATGTTGTTTCATCAAAGCAATTTCTCCAAAAGCCACCACCCTAAGGTTCACGGACAGCAAAGTCAATAATGTTCATGGGAGAATGAACTAATGAACTCTTTGGCCCAGAACTCCCCACCCTCTACCCTATACCCCAGTGATATCAAATGGTCTGTAGTTCCCTACATCCTCTCTGAGCTGCCTCCTCAGCTTAAGACAACCCTGTGGCCACCTATTTTTTTAAAAACCCTTCTTAGATGCCCAGCCCCCAAACACTGGCCTAAATGAGGCCTTTCTCTGAGCCCCCTGGTACCTGCCCCATTTATCTCTATCTGAGCATGTTCCTCCCTGCGTCTCATGCGTGGAGCCACCCAGCCACAAGTGGTATCTCCTGTGAATCCCTGGTTCCCACACAGTGTCAGGCATGACGCGCCATCATTCCTTTGATGTACATGTGACTGGGAGGGGTGGGAAGGTGGGGAAGAGAGAAGGTGCAAATCCCTCTCCATGAGCTGGGAAAACTGGTCAGTTTTCCAGTATCCTCAATGTCTTGAAGACATCTTGAAGACATCAGAGACTCCTCAGTTGTGTATATGAAATGCTAAGCACTAGGCAGCACCCTTGACCCAGTGAATACGAATCTCTGGGGCCAGTGCCCAGTAATCTGCACCTGTGACTCCTTCGGGTGATTCTTGGACACAACACATCTGAGAACTCTATCCCGAGGGGTATGTGAGCCAGGGAGACTCTGGCCACACACCCAAGAGACCAGAGAAGGCGATATCAGGGGACCCCTTCCCAAGACCAGAAGAGACCTTGTAAACATGACAACCGTACATCCTGGGTTTTCTCACATGCTCTGACCCACATTCTGCACCGATGTTGGACCATGTACATGTCAGATATGTCCTGGCTTTCAATTAGGTTCATAAAATAAATAAGGCAGACACCACTGTTACCCCAATTCTGAGGTTTAGAGCTTGAGTAACCAGTCTACTGGTATGGAGCAAATGAGTGGGGGCAGAATGTCACACCCACATCAGTATGACACTAGCACCTGTACTTTGTACCTGTAAGGGTCTGCCCCTCCCAGAGGAACTTGCTTGTGGGGCAGACTGAGTGGAGACATCCAATCAGTAAGCCGTATGTATATCCACTGGGAAAATTGGAATTCAATTGGCCACCTGTGTAGGGGCGGGGCTTAACCACCCCCATAAAGGTTGCTCTGCCAGGCTGTCAAAGGGGGGGCTGCTGCAGGAGAGCAGCGGCTGCTACAGGAGCGGTGAAGTCGGTGGAGAGCGGTGAAGCGGTGCGGAGAGCGGTGGAAGTCGGCGGAGAGCAGGGGAGTCAACGGTGAATAGAAGAGCTGTAACAGCTCTTGTAAGAGCTACAACCATGTTTGCAGTCTCCAGTCTCCCCCGGGCCCCAAGCCCCCGCCTGCAGCCTCGAGCCGCCTGCAGCTTCCAGCTTCCGGCGGTCTAGCCTCCGGCGGCGGCCCCGAGTGCCGCCGCCTGCAGCCTCCGGCGGCGGCCCCGAGCGCCGCCGCCTGCAGCCTCCAGCGTCCGGCGGCGGCCCCGAGCGCCGCCGCCTCCAGCGTCCGGCGGCGGCCCCGAGCGCTGCCGCCTCCAGCCTCCAGCCTCCGGCGGCGGCCCCGAGCGCCGCCGCCTCCAGCCTCCAGTTTCCGGCGGTCTAGCCTCCGGCGGCGGCCCCGAGCGCCGCCGCCTCCAGCCTCTGGCGGCGGCCCCGAGCGCCGCCGCCTGCAGCCTCTGGCGGCGGCCCCGAGCGCCGCGGCCTGCAGCTTCCAGCCTCGGGCGGCGGCCCCGAGCGCCGCCGCCTCCAGCCTGCAGCCGCCGCCTGCAGCCTGCAGCCTCCGGCGGCCGCCCCGAGCGCCGCCGCCTGCAGCCTGCAGCCTCCGGCGGCGGCCCCGAGCGCCGCCGCCTCCAGCCTCCAGCCTCTGGCGGCGGCCCCGAGCGCCGCCGCCTGCAGCCTCTGGCGGCGGCCCCGAGCGCCGCTGCCTGCAGCTTCCAGCCTCCGGCGGCGGCCCCGAGCGCCGCCGCCTGCAGCCTGCAGCCTCCGGCGGCGGCCCCGAGCGCCGCCGCCTCCATTCTCCAGCCTCCGGCGGCGGCCCCGAGCGCCGCCGCCTGCAGCCTGCTGCCTCCGGCGGCGGCCCCGAGCGCCACCACCTGCCGCCTCCAGCCTCCAGCCTCCAGCGGCGGCCCAGCAGTCCAGTTGTCAGCGGTCCCTCGACGCCTGCGGTCCTGATGCCTACAGACCCTAGATGCCAGCAGTCGGTCCTGACACCTGCAGCCCCTAGATGCCAGCTGTCTGGAGGCGTGAGCAGCCCTGAGATGCCAACGGCCCCTAGACACCAGCAGCCTCGCTGCAAAATGCCTCGCCACCCCGAACCACAAGTGGCCTTGTCCGCAGTGGTGGCTTCCTCCGGGTGGAAGCCTGGTCAGAGTAGCATCGTGGGGAGCAGAGTCTGTGTCATCTGGGTTGTCCTCCTTGTCATTGTTGCTTCTTCGTCATTGGGAGTGGCCTCATCCAGGAAATGGTCTTGTCCAGAACAGCCTCTTCTTGGGAGCGGCCTTGTCCGGGGAGCAACTTCATTGAGCAGTGGCCTTGTCTTGGGAGCGGCCTCTTCTTGGGAACGGCTCCAATCATGGAGCGGCCTCATCTGCGGAGCAGCAGCATCATCTAGAGCGGCCTCGTCCAGAGTGGCCTTCTTGGAAGTGACCTTGTTGGGTTCATCGTCCCCGCCTTTTCGTAAGAGGTAGCTCTGACTGGTTGTTTGATTCCTGATGCTTGGCGCGAAATAAAGTTTTGCTTGACCTTCGCTTTGTATCAGTCTCGTTCCTTTGATCACGGACCCTAACAGTACCCTGTTTCCCGGTCGGTGACCTAAAGTAAAGAGTCTCCTCTGAACAGGAAAAAACAGAGAAGAGTCTTACCCAGTGGCCCTCCTCATTGCCAGTTAACACATTTTTCCCTGGACAGAATCTGGGGAGGACTGGCAGCAGAGACTGGATGAGCCCCAGGAGTTAAAGGTCAACTCAAGGGGCACCTGGGTGGCTCAGTGGGTTAAGCCTATCCCTTCGGTTCACGTCATGGTCTCAGGGTCCTGGGATCGAGCCCCGAATTGGGCTCTCTGCTCAGCAGGGAGCCTGCTTCCCTCTCTGCCTGCCTCTCTGCCCACTTGTAATCTCTTTCTCTCTTTCTCTGCCAAATTAATAAATAAAATCTATTAAAAAAAAGAAAAAGGTCAACTCGAGACACACCCTTCTCATGCACATGTCCCCTTTACCCTCTGCCCTGAACCAGTGCCCTGGGAGTCCCCACTGTGCCTCAGCCACCCAGATTCACCTGCTGCGCTTATCCGTGCAGAAGTGTCTTCTGCATCACCAGGCAGTGGGGACAGTAAGCACTATTAATGGCAATGTACAACGATGTCATCCCACAAACACCATACCTATTGGCCCACAAGCCCACAAAACAATAGGACAGACCTCTGAGGTCACAACTGGCTTTATTCAATTTCATTTCATCCTGCCTGGCTCACAGCTGGTACCCAGAAGGTAGTGAAGCAAATGAAGACACTATGGGCAAAATACAGTGCTGGAGGTGTGGGGAGGGGACAAGGAGAAGATGCGGCAGTCCCTGCCCTCAGAGGCCTACCATCCAGGGGTTCGGTGAGACAAGCAAACAGAAGCTTGCAGAATGAGTCAGGGGAAGGGGAGCCATTGTTCGGTAATCCTATTCATAACAGACACGTGGCCAGAAGAGCCTAACAAGTAGTTACCAGAGACAGGAACTCCGAACGAGGACGCATGAACAGCCAAAATACAGAGCGAACACATGCTCTACCCCTTGGCCAGCTCCTGAAGAGAAGAATACCCAGTACTTCCAGATGGAGGGCATTTCCATGGACTTCCTCCTCTGCCCCCATTTACCCTGCTTTGAATGCCTGGTTGAGGAAGAAAGAAGGTAGAAGACAGCTAGGGGAAAGGAAAGAGTGGCTTTGGAGCCCCTCTGGTTTTCTCCTCCCTTCTGTGTGGTCTTTACCACGGACTTGCTTGTCCCAATGAGCTGTGCAGAAAGCAGTGGATACCACTCAAGATGCCACGTACCACATGCTTCTCTCAAGAACACATGACATAGGGTCAGGATGTCAACCCTTCTTCTAATAAGTTCTTTCCAACAGCCTCAGAGCAGAACCAAAGTTCAAGGGCAGCAGCTGAAATTTCAGTACCGTCAGGTTTGCTCTGCGGACACTTTCCCAAGCTGTTACCAAGGAGAACATTGGCAGGGCAGACAGATGAGTGTGGCTGGGGGAGATGGATGTTATCTGGCTGTGGAAAAACATACCGGGAAGCTTTTATGCAAAAATATACTCTCCAGTGTCACAGTGAGATTTTTGTTGTTGTCGTTCTTTTTTAAAGAAGGTTCTGGTGAATGATCTTGCATCTTTTGGGTCACAAGGAGGGATTCTGGATTGACACCAGCTCAAATTTCAGTTGTCCCTGCTGACTGTCATAAATTCCTTGAGGAACACAGCTCTCTAAGGCTCTCAGGGAGTGTGCACCAATGTGCCAGCAAAATGGAAAAGAAAAAAAAAAAGGAAAGAAAGAAAAAAACATGCCACATCACACCGAGTCTCCCTTCGTAACTGTTAACATGAGCTGAAAGAAAAGACATCATATGAGGTTCAACAATCGTGGTTTCCAGAACCCTGGACAATTTTCTTTGCAAAGAGCCAAAGAGAAAGCTGCCCCAGTTTAGCCCTGGAGAAAACAGTTTCCAAAGAACTGAATTTCCTTGCAAGGTAGCAGTATGCTAGAGTTTCACTGAAAAAAAAAAAAAAATGCTCCTCACATCTCTGAGTTTGTCGTACAAACAGGCTTTCTCCCAATTTCTAAAAAGATGTATAAAGAAGCCCAGAAATAATCCATGGTTTTAAAACTCATTGGGCTAAATTTGGTTCAGAGTGAATTTGGTAATCTCCACCAAAACCCCTCTCACTGTCTTTCTTTCTTTCTGAAACTGAGAAATGCCTCATATCTTAAAATCATAAACTAGGGGCGCCTGAGTGGCTCAGTGGGTTGGGCCTCTGCCTTCAGCTCAGGTCATGATCCCAGGGTCCTGGGATTGAGCCCCGCATCGGGCTCTCTGCTCAGCAGGGAGCCTGCATCTCCTCCTCACCCCTCTCTCTGCCTGCCTCTCTGCCTACTTGTGATCTCTATCAAATAAATTAATTAATTAAATATTTTTTTTAAAAAATCATAACCTACACACACACACACACACACACACACACACACTCAAAACCGGCCCGTCCCCCAGTACAAGACAGTACAGAAAATACTGGGGAACAGGTGATTTGTCCTCTCTGCAAAGTGAAAAACAGCATAGGCAGCTTGAAAAAAGCAACTGGCACTTAGCTCACAGGAGCGTTTTAACTTAATAAATTGAGCAAAGGCCTCCTCTGCTTTCTGGGCGTTCGGCTCACGGAAGTCGGGAGCGAGCAGAGAGACCTGTGAGGAGCAATGCAGGGTCAGGCTGGGAGAGACACTAGCTAGGAGAAGGAGGCCCTTGGGGCAGAGTGTGGCACGCCTTTCCCTGGAAGGGAAGAGGAAGGTGCGCACGGAGGCAAGGGGTTGAAGGTTTCCAGGGCCCTGTACCAGCAAAGACAAAGTTGCTCCTTGGAGTCACCTCTCTCATCATTTTGGTTTGGCTGAGTTATGCCAAGGGCCCCCTTTCTTTATGCTAGGTGCTGGGGATATGGTACGAGAACCCACCTTGGTCTGGGAGGAGCTTACAACCTTGGAAAGAAGACAGATTCATGAAAAACATAAGCAACAAGAACAAAAAGGAGGACACTGGCTCCCAAGATGGTGGACAGGGAGACTGCTGGAGAAGCTGATGGGTGCTATATTATTTTATGGTATTATTCTATTATTATCAGATGAGCAGGGTTGGCCAGGCAGAGTTGGGGGTGGGTGCTGTAGGCAAGGGGTTCAGTGTAAGCAAAGACCAGGAGGCCGGAAAGGAGTAGGGGGCACGTGTGCATGGGTAACTGCAGCGGGCGAGGCTTGGCTGGATCTTAAAGGACAGGATGGGGATGACAGGGCCACAGGATGGGGATGAAGGTCACATGTGCCTCCTATTAAGAGGTTTGGACTTCATGGGGTGCCTCCCTGACTCAGTTGGTAGAGCACACGACTCTTGATCTTGGGGCTGTGAGTTCAAGACCCCATTGGGTGTAGAGCTTACTTTAAAAAAGAAAGAAGTTTGGACTTCATTAAGGAGCCAGCGGGAATCCCCTGAAGGGTCTTACATGGGCTATCATCCTCCTTCAGGACATATCCGAAGGGCTCCTGCCTCAACCCAGACTTCACTCTTCTTCATCCCTGACCCAACCCAAAACCCGTCCCTCCAGGCCCGCACCCCTTGAATGGAACCCAGTCTGGTCTCAGACATGAATTAGTATCTTCCATGTATAAAGTAATAGAGAAGGCATCAGAGAGGATTTGAAGACAACTGCTTCATCTTTAGGAGCTGAGTTTCTACCCCTTTGCTACCTAATCCTGGAGTGAGTCTACCCGAAGGACTTTCAGTGATGGAGCAGAGAACTTAGGTCAGCAGCTGGGCCCTCCCAACTCAACTCATCTCTCCTTGGGTCCCCACTCCTTCTCCTCACCCTGGTTAATTCAGAAAGAACTATTGATTGAATGTCAGTTGGGCCTCGGCGTCGACTCCCACCTCTTTCATGAGTCTTCCTTTATGCAGGAACAAGAAAGACAAGAAACCCACTTCCCAGACCCCCTTGCAGCTAGGGTTCTGGGTAACTGTGAGGCGCCACCAATTAAATATACCCACAAAGCAGGAAACAAAGTGAAGGCTGTTTCTACTGGCAAGCAAGGCTGTAGAACGACAGGTTTCGTGTTCTAGTATCTGCTCACCAGCTTCACAGATCCAGTTATAGTGGCTGCAGCACCCTGATCCCGGCAGACTCCCTATGGAGCAAGGAGCCTGAAGCAGGACCCCATCCCAGGACCCTGGGATCATGACCTAAGCCGAAGGCAGATGCTTCACCAGCTGAGCCACCCAGGCGTCCTCCAGCAACCAATTCTCAAGTGATGGTTCCAACTCCCACTTCTCTGATCTTTCCAACAATTATGTAAATACCTTGTTCGCAGAACGAAATCGTTTTCTGTTTAAAATGCCTAGAGCGCTTTGCTTCCTGCACTGGTCCCAGTGGTCCCCGCCACTTGTCAACACGTCTGCCTTCTTGCCACCTCCCTCATTCACAGCGGGTTCCAGCTGAGTGTTGGAAACACACCAGAACAAAGGAAAACACAAGTGGGCATGCTCGGTCCTCTTCACAAAACTCATCTGAAGGGCTAGTGGCCCCAAGCTTTGTGGAAGCAGGGCCAATTCTCTTGCCCTCCCCTGAAACCTGTCATCCTTCTCTCCATGGGGACTCCCCCAGGCACCTAGACTGCTGGCATTCTTCAGTTCCTTTGGAACCTGTAGCCTCTCCACTTGATCTGATGCGTCATCTCCTCCATCCTTCCTGAACTTGGCCTAGTCCTTCGTTCCCTCAAATACACTGAGATGGTGTATTAGACAAAAGGAGAACGATTGAGTCAGCTCTTTGTTTCCTCATCACTCAGAGCGCTTGGGTGAACACGCAACTCCAGCTGGTGCACTCGACTCCGTGAAGCTCAACGCCCTATGTTAGGGTTGCCATGGAAGCCAGAAATAACATTTCAAGCATCCCTCACAGCCTTGGTGACTTTGGTTTCTAGGCTGTTCTACAAATAGTCTTTCTTGCAGCTGCTCATTAAAATGAAAATCGGTTAATAAGACAGCGTGTTTAACAAAGGAAAATGGTATTTGTTACAGATCTGATAATCACAAAGTACTTAGGGTATACATACTTTGAAACTGAAAAGGGGGGCCCCTGGGTGATTCAGTCGGTTAAGTGTCTGGCTCTCGATTTCAGCTCAGGTCATGATCTCATGGGTTGTGAGATCCAGCCCTGGCATCGGGCTCCGTACTTGAAGATGCTCTCTCTCTGCCCCTCTCCCCATACACATGCATGCTCATTCTTTCTCTCCGTAAAGTAAATAAATAAATCTTAAAAAAAAAAAAGAGAGAGAGAGAGAGAAACAACAGAAAAGGGATCTTCGACTGAATTCAATTTCCCTATTCCAGAAATGGAGAGGATAGATCACGTAGTATAATGGTAAGGTAGCCTCCTGACTCTCGGGCCACCCTCGTTCCCCTACCAACATGCACTCACCATCCTGGGCAAGTGACCTGCGCTCTAACTTCAGTTTCCTCTCCTATCAGATGGGGACAAGGACCTGGCTTATAGAGTTGTCATGAGGATTAAGTAAATTAATGTGTGTAACATACTTAGAATGGTACCTGGCACAAAGAGTCAAAAACTCACTTATTGTTGTTATGATGATGATGATTATTATTACCACCTGGTATTATGTTGAATGTTGTCCAGAAGCAACATGGAGTAATGCAGAAATCACTGGACTGGGAGTCCAGAGATTCGTGCTCTGATCCCTGTTCTGCCATCAGCTAGATGACATTAACCACATAACCACTTTCTTCTTCTTCTTCTTCTTCTTTTTTTCTTTTTTTTGACCATGTCACTTTGATCTCTAGGGTTGGACTAAATGACACCTCAGTTCCTTTCCAGTTCTAGCTGGGTCTAGTTTACACCAGGGTGTTAAATAAGTTACATGGAACTGTTCCTTGACCTTTATAAACAGTTATATCCATATCTATAATGATGGCTAATATTTATTGAGCAATGGTTATCTATCAATACAATGCTAAATGTTGTACATGTATTAACTCCTTATTTTTCACAACCTGTTGTCCCCATTTAACAGGTGGGAAAACTGAGGCACAGAGAGTTTTGAGTAATTTGCCCAAGGTCACATGGTTGGTAATTGGTAGGGCCAGGATTTAAATCCGGGAATCTGAGGCTAGAACTCATGCTATTCATGATTAATCTACAGGAAACAACAAAATCAGATACCACAAGTAGACAATGGTGCAAGCTGCATGACTTTATAGGACATTGACGCTCTCTAGTTGTAACTGTAGGGTACTCTACCGGCTGTATCCATAAATTCCCAGCAACTGGTACTGTTCAAAAAGGTTTCAGGAAACTTGCCACAAAATAAAATAGTTCTTAGTTCTTCGTGACACTCCAGAGATGCTCACCTCCACCAACATCCCTTACCTCCATATTGGCATTAACTTCCCACCTGGCATTTCTTTGTCCCTCTAAAGACTGTTCTCAATCCAGCAGCCACAGTGATTCTGTGGCAAGTGAAATCACCTCACTCCTTTGTTTAAGACCTTCCCATGGTTCCCATCTTTCTCAGAGAAAAGCCAAAGTCCTAGACATGGCCCCCCAAAAGCCGGCTTGTTTCTTCTCAAAGCCATACTACACTGGCATTGCAACTCTGAACACTTAAGAGTTGTTCCCTCAGCCTGGAACATTCTGGATTCCGTGACTGATCCCCTCACCTGCCTTCGGGTGCCTGTAGAAAGCACCACCCTCTGGGTGAGGCCTCCCCTCCCCGGGTCATGATCTAAAACTCCCTCGCCCACGCCCAGCACATCTATCCCTCTTTCTGGCTTTTCTCCAAAGCATTTATCAACTTCTCTCTTATGCATTTTACTCGTTTATTTTTTATTATCTGTTTCTATTGGAATACATGACCTGAGGTTGAGGATTTTTGCCTGTTTTGTTCCCTGCAATGTTCCCAAGACTTATACTGCTAGGTGACACAACTCTTTTTGTGAGATGAATGAATGAAAGGATGACTGAATAGGTACATATCGAGGCATCTGTGATGCGAGAAACCAGCATCGGACTCCGACTTGAAGACTTCTCGGAACTCTCCTCTTACCTCTCAAAGGTTAGTCCTGGGAAAAAAGACCTGAGGCATGCCTGGATATTTACATTCCTAAAATTATACAGAAATAGGATTAAATCTACTCTTGCAGGGAGAAACCTCCGAGAATCCAACAGACGACAAGGCAAAAATAAGCACATATTACTTTCATAACAGAAAATGTTTTTAAAAATGTTTAAAAGTTGGGGATGGATGTTTACTCTATCTAACTCTTGAGGCCAGACCAGAACTAAAGGATGGAGGTTATAGGACCAATCTCAGCCTGCTACAGAATAAGGAGAGTATGTATGGATTTCAGTCAGCTATGTTTCAAGACGTCTAGAAAAATTCATGAAGCATTTACTACACAAGTTTTAAATTGCATTAAATACATTTAAATTGCATTTAATGCATTTCTATTTATCATACAATCCTTAAACTGCAAATAAAACATACAAACAAACAAACAAACAAAAAACCCCAGTAATAAAATCTACAGCTTTGACATTCTTTTTTAGTTTTTTTAATGTGCACCAACCATTTGGGTAATTCTTTTTCTTGTCCTCTCATCTTTCAACTTAATTATCACTGCCCTCTTCCCATTTTGTGTACTTTCAAGACAATGGCTTAACACAGTACAGCAGACAACCCTAGTGGTTGACTACTTAAAATTCATTTCTCTCCCCGACTCCTTTCTGCTCCATTTGCCTAAGATTTCAAGCAACTAAGAGGTAGCCATGGGCGCCATAAGGGCAGGTCCCTCCCCACCAGGAAGGAATCCTTACTGAACAAAGCCGGTCATGGTTATCCCACTGTCCAGACTCAGTAGCTGGAGTGAGCACTCGATTCAGTTTTGGCCAGTGGGGAGTAAGGGAAACTCTCCTGAAATTTCCAGGAAAGATTCTGGTCTCTGATGAAAGGAACAAACCAAGGGATGAAAAAGTCCTCTTTCTTCTCTTTGTTCTCTTCCTCACTTGACCATGGTCATGGAACAAAGTGATATTTGGAGCTGCAGCAGTCATCTTGGGACTATAAGGCAAAAGCCTAAGGAAGGAAAGCCAATCTCCTGGGATGACACAGCTAAAAGCTAGAAGGAGCTCTGGTCTCAATGACAAAGCTGAGCCACAGCCACGAACTAGGGATCACTGACCTCCAGACTTCTTGTGAGGTATTCAAATCTTTTCATAAAACCACTGTTAGCTTAAGCCAACTGCAATCTACCTATTACCCAGAGATTTCTCAGGTGATACCAAGCTTGCTGCAGAATAGCTCCTTAATGAAAATGTATGCCATGTATGGAGGAATGGATCTGATGGTACAGATTTTGACATTTTAAAAAATAAAATGTATTAAACTCTTCTGCTAAGTGTGCATATTTTCTAAAATGCTCATGTTATCAACTCAGTAGAGGTTCTTCTCTAAGACCAATATCTGATTTAAGCCTCAAAGAAAAAAATGCTCTTTTATAGCTAAATCAGTAGATGCTCAGATAGATAAATACAAGTTAATAATACCAATAATAGCAATAAATGTCACCTCACAATTCATTCAGTATACATGTATTTTTTTAAAAGAAACGTTTTTTTTTGTTTTTTTTTTTAATATTTTATGGGGCGCCTGGGTGGCTCAGTTAAGCCTCTGCCTTCGGCTCAGGTCATGATCTCAGGGTCCTGGGATCGAGTCCCGCATTGGGCTCTCTGCTCAGCGGGGACCCTGCTTCCTCCTCTCTCTCTGCCTGCCTCTGTCTGACTACTCGTGATCTCTGTCAAATAAACAAACAAAATCTTTACATATATATATTTTTTTATTTATGTATTTGACAGTCAGAGATCACAAGTAGGCAGAGAAGCAGGCAGAGAGAGAGAGGGAAGCAGGCTCCCCGCTGAGCAGAGAGCCCGATACGAGGCTCAATCCCAGGACCCTGAGATCATGACCTGAGCTGAAGGCAGAGGCTTTAACCCACTGAGCCACCCAGGTACCCTAGTATACATGTATTGAGAGGTTACAATGCCAGATGCTTTAGACCCAGAGATGAAAAGACCTAATTCCTAGATTTAAAGATGTCACAGTAGAGTGGGCTCTGTTAATTCCACTTTGCAATGTACAAAGTGTTTTTTAAGAATAGATTTTAAAATAGACAATAACAACAACAGGCGTTTATTGAAGGCTTACTCTGTGCCAGACTCCATGCCAAACTTTTATCTGCGTGGTCTCCTTGTGTCCTCTTTCCCACTGATTATCATCCCTGTTTTACAAGGGAGACAAGGTGTTGAGGGTGATTGTGTTACTTATTCATGGTCACACAGTGGAAACCCAGAATTCACACTTATTAAAAGGCAGCGACTGTTATTTGTAAACCAAGCTGACAAGTGCAGTGGCAGGTGCGGGAAGATTCAAGAGCCACAGTTGATTAGAAGCTTGTAGGAAAACAGGACGAGGAGATCATTAGGAAAAAGGAAGCCATCTTGGGCTCTCTGAAGAGCTGGAGGCTCCCAATCAAGAAATGGCATTTCAGGACACCATTCTGTATTTAAAGGAAACATAGGCAAGGTTCTTTTCCCTTCTTGAACTTTAACCCGTAAACCAAACTATCAGTCGAGCATCTCCAAGGAGTGTCCCTGTGGATAACCCCTAGACACTGAAACTAAACATGGAGTTTGAGCTCACACAAGGCACTCAGTGTTTGCTGAGTGAATAAGGATTTAGCTGCTGTGGTTACGTGTGGTAGTTTTATGTGACAGCGGTTTGCGGACAGGGATTGTGTCTGTCTCGTCTGTGTTTGTGGCTCGCCTCAGCTTCAGTGGCTGGTTGGTTGATGGCTTTGTTCCAGCCCTGACTCAGTCTGACCACTGGCTGGGGCAAATGTCTACATGAGAAGACACTATGTAGTAGGAGGAGAAAAGGGCTCCTTTGAGCCCCAGGTGACTTGGTCCTAAGCCGTAGGTACTGCTGGTGAATCACTTCACCTTGAACAAGGAACAGTATCTCTGGGCCGTGGTTCCTTCTTCCTCATTTCTTAAAATTTATTTGTACCAAGGATATCCACGGCAGTGTGGGGAAGCCCATGACCCCTCCTCCGAATAAACTTGTTAAATGCCTGACATAAATTGCAACACCCACTAGGATGGCTACTATTTAAAAAATGGAGAATAACAAGTGTTGGAAAAATACAGAAAACTTGGAACCCTTGTGCATGGCTGGTGGGAATGTAAAATGGTGCAACCACTGTGGAATTTGGTTGGGCAGTTCTTCAAAAAGTTAAATGTAGATGGGGCACCTGGGTGGCTCAGTCAGTTAAGCATCCGACTCCTGATTTCGGCTCAGGTCATGATCTCAGGGTTGTAAGCTCCGGGTCAGCCTCCATACTAGGTCTGGAGCCTGCTTCAGATTCTCTTTGCCTCTCCCTCTGCCCTTCTGCCTTTCTTCCCACCTTCTGCCCCCACTCACACACTTGTGTTCCTTCTCTCTCTCTCTCAAAAAAAGTTAAACATAGAATTTCCATATTTCTCAGCAATTTCATCCTTGATATATAGCCAAGAAAAATTGAAAGCAAGGACTCAAACAGACACTTGCCCATGTTCATGGCAGCATTATTCACAATAGCCAAAATGTAGAAACAACCTGTGTCCATCAGTAGATGAATGGAGACACAAAATATGGTATACACATATAATGGACTATTATTCGGCCATAAAGAAAAAGTTCTGACACCTGCTATAACATGGATGAACTGTGAAAACATTATACTAAGGGAAAAAAGACACAAAAGCGCCACTATTCTATCACTCCACGTATAAGAAGTATCAAGAATAGGCAAATCCATAGGGACAGGAAGTAGAAAAGAAGTTCCTGGGGAAGGGAAGATGGGGAGTTCCTTCCTAACAGGTAGTTTCAGTTTGGGATGATGAAAAGTTCTGGAAATAGACAGTGATGATGGCTGCACAACGACGTGAGTGTTCCTGATGCTGCTGAATTGTACGCTTCAAAATGTTCGAGATGGTTCATCTTATGCTTTGCATCTCAATTACCACAATAAATAGACAAGTAAATGCAAAGGGTAAGAAAGGAGGCCAAGTATTTGAGTTTCAGTTATCAAGTTATTTAAAAGTTGGGGATGTAGTAATGTATGGACTTTAAAAAATAATATTGAGTAACAAGGTCAGTGGGGCACCTGGGTGATTCAGTCAGTCAAGCGTCAGCCTTTGGCTCAGGTCATGATCCCAGGGTCCTGGAATCGAGGCCCGTGTCGGGCCCCCTGCTTCTCCCTCTCCTCCCCGTTCATGTTCTTTCTCACTACCTCTGCGTCTCTCTCAAATAAATAAAATCTTAAAAAAATAAATAACAAGGTAAAAAGGGGGGGTGATCTAACTAGTGTAATTTCAAAGTAGCGTTGCATGTCAACGGTATTTTTAAATATCTCTGCTGAGTCCATGATGCACCATGGAGACATCTGCAGTTTCCTTTGGTGACACGGTGCTGCTGTTTCTCCTGTGGTTTGTGGTTTACAATCATAATAGATGGAAATGTTCAGCTGCAGTTAGAGGTTAGTGAAAAAGTATGCGATTTTTTTTTCCCATCCAAATTACAGGCCCAATGAAGTCTGTCCACGGACTCTGTTGGTCCATGGCCCCTGGGGTTAAAAACCTCTCAGCTCTCTTCTAGGTAAACCGATGTGATCTAGGAATGGCTTCATTTCTACATCATCAATAAATTAACATCTCTGATCAGATCTTTTCTTATCTGTAGCAAGACTGTCATCAAATTTACCTCTCAAGGGCTCTGTGAAGAAAAGGGAGATAAGGCAAGCAAAAGATGCTTTCAAAACCTGTAGAACTCTCTTAACAAATGCTAGGTATTACCAGAGAAACCTAATACTCAATGGAGACTTCTTCCCCCCATACCTGGCACATCAGCCCCCAGATCTCAGTGTTCCCTCAGAATTTTGGTAGGAGCTTTGAGAGCTATGGGAACAGAACGCTGAGCACTTATTGTTAAATACCATGCCCTGTGTTAAATGGTGATATGACCTGTATTTTGTATGTATGCCGATAGATTTGAAAATACAAATTAAGGAAAATGCCAATTACCAAAATAGACTCGAGAAGAAATAGGAAACCCCAATAAGACTCATGACTGTTAAAAAAAAAAAAAATTGAATTAGATGTCAGAAATACCCTCTCTACAGAAGGCATCAGGCCCAGATGGTTTTATGAGTGAGTTCCACTGGCCCTAGAGGCCATCTCTCATGGATCCCATACCAATTTTTCCCCAAAAGACCTGTGCTGCCTGCAACCAGGGAATTTGCCTCAACCCCAAAGCATGACAGGTCCCGAAAGGGGTCCAGAAAGGACTCTGCCATACCAACAGTGCCCGAAACAATCCTGGCCTTACCCACTGTAGATCCTCAAGCTATATCTGCTCAATGAGTGGATGAATGATAAAACTGAGGCAAATCATGAAACTAAAATAACGTATTAGAGCTAAACAATTTGGGTACAGAAAAATAGCTAGGTAAAATTGATGGCTTTTCTAGTCCTCTTCATTTTGGAGATGAATTCAAGTTTGCCTGGACCAAGAGGGTGAAGGAGCCTGCTTCCTTCAGTAGACGGGACCATCACACAGGACAGCCGTAGGAACACTGGCCCTCTGGGCACTTGTGGATAAATAGTACCTCTAAGGGGAGGGCATGCTTCCCTGGCTACCCCAGCAGTGAGTCCTAAACACTGAAGGATTCTGCATCTTTCACTTGGCCCAGCACAGCTCTTGTAATGTGGGGATTCTCAGGTCATACTCCTTCAGTGAATGGATCCCATCAACTGGAACAAGCCTTAGGGTCAGGGCGGGGGAATTAAGAGCTAGAGATGGAAAGCAGCCTCTCACGGTCTTTGCCAGCTCTGAGCCCCTCTGGACTGGATTCCTCCACAGTTACATTATGGGCCAACCTGACTTTAAAGACCTTTGAGGTTCATTCTCCCCAGGATTCTCATGGCCCAAATGCCCCACATGGCACGTAATGCATCCTGCCTTTCCAAAGGTCCCTCCTGGCCCTGAGCCCATGTCATCAGATGCCTACATTCCTCGTTTCTCCCCTGCATCAGCTCCTTGTACATCTGGCCATCAGCTCCCTCTTTGATGTTCTCACTCCTTGGCTGGGCTGCGGCCTTATGATAACTTCTCCCTCCTCCCCCTTTCCCGGCCCCACCGTCCTCTGTGAAGCCAAAATACACACATGGCTCTCCTTTCATCTTTCCCTATAAATCAGCCTCCTCTGGATATACTGAAAGAAGGCTGTTCTGAGCCGGTGGTTCTCATTCTTGGCTCTTGAAAAGTCTTACTTGGACTTGGCTTCACATCCTGGCTATGCTGTACTCGTTTCCCATCTCCAGCCCTAGGAAGTCGGCTGCCCAATCCACCATGTTCGTCCGACCTGCTCTAAGGACTCAGAAACCTCCACATCTCTGGAGTCTCTTTGAGCATGCTTCCCCGGCATGTGTCTGCAACATTCTATCACCTTGAAATGGGAATACATGGTGAGTCAGAAAGGAGAAAGAAGCTCTTTAGGAATGTGTCACAGAAGACGTATTGTCATCCACTGATGACAGTGAAGAGCAGGGCAACTTGTTTGGACCTGCATCACATCCCCCACAATTCATACGTTGAGGTCTTAAACCCTAGTACCTCAGAATGTGAGTGTATTTGGAGATGGGGTCTTTAAAGAGGTCATTAAAGTCAAATGACGTCATTAGGGTGGGCTCTAATCTGATCTGACTGGTGTCCTCATAAGAGGAGGGAACAGAGGGCACCTGGGTGGCTCAGTGGGTTAAAGCCTCTGCCTTCAGCTCAGGTCATGATCAGGTCCTGGGATTGAGCCCTACATCGGGCTCTCTGCTAGGCAGGGAGCCTGCTTCCCTGCCTCTCCCTGTCTCTCTCTGCCTACTTGTGATCTCTCTGTCAAATAAATAAAAAAAATCTTTTAAAAAAAAAAAAAAAGAAGAGGGAACAGGTAGACAGGTCCAGAGGTAGACAGGTCCAGAAGGAAGGCCACGTGAGGACACACAGGGCAACGGCAGCCCTTTGGAAGGCAGCAAAAAAGGCCTCAGAAAAACCCACACCATGCCAACACCTTGATCGTGGACTGCTAGTCTCCAGAAAGGTGAGAAAACAAATGTCTGGAGGTTAAGCCTCCCAGCGTATGGTGCTTTGTTATGCCGGCCCTAAGAAACAAATAGACAACTCAGGTCTCTGTATTTCCTCTTGAGAATACATGAAAAATGTATGGGTTGATCACTCAGGCGACTTTCTGAAATAGCTCCTCTTGTATTTCCAGTATCTAGGGGTCATGAAATATTTAAACATGAACTTCTTAAAATAAAGATGATTATTCTTTCTAATCATTTCGAAAGAATATAAAATGTTCTTTTAATATTTTCAGGGGAGACATGAAGAAAGATATAAGAAAGCATTATATCAAATTTGTAGAGGATTCTGAATTGCTATGTTAAGGAAGAAAAAGATTTTAATCAAGAATGAACAACTTAAATGAAGAAGATAAAATTTAATGCAAAAAAAACCCTCAAAATGTCCTACTTAAGTTAAAAACACCTGCTCTATGATGGCTATTAAGCCACTCAAGTAAAGGTCTAGTCACATTCACAACTGCAAGCTGTACATGAATTAATCAAAAAAGCAAAAACAATTAACCTGTAATCATTCTCTTCATTCATTCAATTAACATTGCCAGAAATGAAGCCCAGGGATTCAACAAATTATATGTTGCCAGTCACTAAAAATTTCTCAGTTTCTCTCTTGCTTAAAACTTGTTACTGGAAAGGCTCCTATGGCAGATTGTTCCTGGAAAGAAAATACTTAGCTTTTTTTTCCTTTGGTAGGAGAGAAAGTTCTTATCTCCTAGTTCAGTTCCTAATTCTGTAGGCAACTCCATAGAATCCTAGACCATGAGGGTTCACAGATTAGAGGCTTATTTTAAAACCACACAAGAGGGGTGCCTGGGTGGCTCAGTGGGTTAAGCCTCTGCCTCCGACTCAGGTTATGATCTCAGGGTCCTGGAATCGAGCTCTGCATTGGGCTCTCTGCTCAGCTGGGAGCCTACTTCCCCCTTTCTCTCTGCCTGCTGCTCTGCCGAGCTGTGATCTCTCTCTCTCTCTCTTTCTCTACTTTAAATAAATAAATAAAATCTTTTAAAAAAATAAAATAGGGGCGCCTGGGTGGCTCAGTGGGTTAAGCCACTGCCTTCGGCTCAGGTCATGATCTCGGGGTCCTGGGATCGAGTCCTGCATCGGGCTCTCTGCTCGGCAGGGAGCCTGCTTCCCTCTCTCTCTCTCTCTCTGCCTGCCTCTCCATCTGCTTGTGATTTCTGTCTAATAAATTAAAAAAAAAAAAAAAAGTTTAAAAATAAATAAATAAATAAATAAATAAATAAAATAAAATACAAAAACCACAGAAGTCTTTCCGCATCCCCAAAGCCAGAGGAGGCAAACTGTTTTCCTTCTTGGGCTACAGAATTTCGCATGGAAGGAAAACCTGTTCCCTTGAAAGCACGGGTGTTTGGCTCTCCCTTGCCTCTGTGAGGTCTTGACGACAAGCCTGGACCCCTCTGTAACACAGCCTTCAGAGACCCCCTCGACCTTTACAAGCTAAACATCCTGAGGTCTTTCACATCTTTTGCACATGCCCTGGCTTCAGAAACCTTCGCCACCCTGGCGGCTCCTCTCTAGATACTCCTCTTTGCTCATTTGTTCGTTCATTTACTCCTCCAGGTGTTAAGAGAGTCCCCGCTGTGGACCTGGCATGTTACCGGTCACTGCAGATTCCGCACAGACGATGAAACAGCCAATCGTGGCACAGCCTAGAAGTGCCGCACTGGGACATAGAGCCTGCTGGAGGAAGGCACTGTTGGGGCATTAAATCCTGACCTAAGAAGATTAGGAGTGCTTCCGTTGAGCCCTGAAAGATGAGTCCAGTTGGGTTAGACAGAACAGAAGAGGTAGGGTCGTGGAAAAGGATTTGAACCGAGGAAAAAGCCTGTTGCATTCCCATATCCCTCCTCCACTGCTCAATGGTGACTGACCTTGGGCAAGACATTTCACCTCTCTATGCTTCAGTTTCTTCATCTGTAAATTGGGGACAATAATACAGAGTGACGTGTGAAGTGCTAGCACAGTGCCTGACACATAGAGATGCTTCCCCCCACCAAAAAAAAAGACAGCCCTCATTATCATCACTTTAATTATTATCATCAATCAGCCACAGCAACTTCTTTCAAGATACGTCTCCAAAGGCAAAGGAAACAAAAGCGAAAATAAACTTCTGGGACTTCATCAAAATCAAAAGCTTCTGCACAGCAAAGGAAACAGTCAAAAAAACAAAGAGGCAACCCACGGAATGGGAGAAGATATTTGCAAATGACAGTACAGACAAAAGATTGATATCCAGGATCTATAATGAACTCCTCAAACTCAACCCACACGAAACAGACAAACACATCAAAAAATGGGCAGAAGATATGAACAGACACTTCTCCAATCAAGACATACAAATGGCTATCAGACACATGAAAAAATGCTCATCATCATTAGCCCTCAGGGAGATTCAAATTAAAACCACATTGAGATATCACCTTACACCAGTTAGAATGGCCAAAATTAACAAAACAGGAAACAACATGTGTTGGAGAGGATGTGGAGAAAGGGGAACCCTCTTACACTGTTGGTGGGAATGCAAGTTGGTGCAGCCTCTTTGGAGAACAGTGTGGAGATTCCTCAAGAAATTAAAAATAGAGCTTCCCTATGACCCTGCAATTGCACTCCTGGGTATTTACCCCAAAGACACAGATGTCGTGAAAAGAAGGGCCATCTGTACCCCAATGTTTATAGCAGCAATGGCCACGGTTGCCAAACTATGGAAAGACCCAAGATGCCCTTCAACGGATGAATGGATAAGGAAGATGTGGTCCATATACACTATGGAGTATTATGCCTCCATCAGAAAGGATGAATACCCAACTTTTGTAGCAACATGGACCGGACTGGAAGAGATTATGCTGAGTGAAATAAGTCAAGCAGAGAGAGTCAATTATCATATGGTTTCACTTATTTGTGGAGCATAACAAATAGCATGGAGGACAAGGGGCGTTAGAGAGGAGTAGGGAATTTGGGTAAATTGGAAGGGGAGGTGAACCATGAGAGACTATGGACTCTGAAAAACAGTCTGAGGGGTTTGAAGTGGCGGGGTGGGAGGTTGGGGTACCAGGTGGTGGGTATTATAGAGGGCACGGCTTGCATGGAGCACTGGGTGTGGTGAAAAAATAATGAATACTGTTTTTCTGAAAATAAATAAATTGGAAAATAAATAAATAAATAAATAAAAAATAAAAAAATAATTATTATCATCAGTTAGGGAGACCTCGGATGTGATTGGCCAGAGGGGTAAGATCGGGTGCCCGCCCTCAGACAGGACAAGCCATCAAGGGAAAGAAAAGACGAGAGGCTATGTCACCCACAGGGAGGGTGCTCCCCACTGCCACCCCCTTACAGACGGCACTGCACGGGCCAAACACATGGGCAAGCTGAGGATAAAACATCCTGGAACTGAAGAAGGAAGTAAGGGAGGGAGGGAGAGATTTAAGAGGGAGAGAGAAAGGAGAGTTACAGAAAAGGAGGGGGATAAAGGGTTTAAGAGAGAAGAGAAAGGAAGAAAGAAGAGGAGACAGGAGAATCTGTAGGACAAAAAAAGGTCAAGTTACTTATTCACTGACTAGGAAGGCGCTTTTTTTTTTTTTTTAAGATTTTATTTATTTATTTGAGAAAGAGAATGAGCAGCGGGGGAGAGAGAGAGAAGCAGACTCACCACCAGCAGACTCACTGCCCGGCAGGAAGCCCGATGCAGGGCTCGATCCCCAGACTCAGAAATCATGACCTGAGCCAAAGGCAGATGCTTAACCTTAACCAACTGAGCCACCCCGGTGGGGGCCCTGGCTAGGAAGGCTTTGTAACTTATTGGAAGTCAGATAGTAGGCTTTTTTTTTTTTTTTTTTTAATTCTTCCAGTACAATTACAAGATAGGAATTCGGAATTTGGTTTATACAGTTTATTCATCGTGAATGCCTACAGAGACACTGGTTTGTACAAGAAGCAGCGAGCACAGGCAGGGAGAGATGCTTTTTATGCATCTGGGCTGAACAGCAGCCATGCCAGCCCCTCCCCCCAAACCTGAGTCCTTGTTTCTAGCTGCCATTGAATAGCCCGGATGCCCAGTGGAGGGCTGAAGATGGGGTGTGATGGCACTTCAAAGGACTTGACTTTTGAAAAGCCTCTGCTATAGAGAAAACAACCTGATAAGCTCTACCCTTCATTTTTATAATCAGATCTGATAACAAAGACACACACCAGCCACTGGATTGTTTAGCTGTGTGTTAATCCGTCTGCTAGAAGAGGCTGGCTCCCTGCATGGCGGGGAGGACCCCTTCACCAACTCCCCATGGAGAGAAAACTGCCAGCAGCTTATTTTCAAAGCTTCAAAAGGAGTGGACCCAGCCTCCAGTCGGTTAGTTGATACTCTATGACTACAGCGTTCTTACAGATGTTACTCACCCCTGCATTGTGTTTCTGGCTCGTGCCCCACAGCATCTCCTCCTAAAATCCTTTCCTCCTGCCCATCCCCCTGACCTCACTTTCTAGATTTCTCTTCTACAGTGATTTTCCAATAGAGAGCTCCAGAAAGGCAACCTGAGTTCCCAACTCAGACCTACTGAATCAAACCCCCTGTGCTCCTACTGTCCCCTCTACCTCCCTTTCTGATCCTGCTATTCCACCCCACCCGTTGTCCTGCCCCCTCTCCCCTACTTGGTCCTACTGCCCAGCCTCCTACCTGATTCTACTGCTCCACCTCTTCTGTTTCAAAACCCTCCTAAGCCTCCAGATTATGGTTCCCCCTTGGCTCTCCCACCTGGAGAAAGTGAAAGAAAGCCAAGGATTGCACTGGGAGGTTCAACCACAGAAGCCAGGTAAGGGACATCAGGTAGGCACTGGAATTAGTTCTGTCATCACATCCTAGATGAGACCTGAAGATCACTGACTTCAACCACCTCCTTTGGTAGATGAACAAACCAGAGGACCCAGCGACTTGCCCAACATCACCTGCTAAGCGTAAGTGGAATCAAAACTACAACCGTCCACATAGGGATGAAATCAGCCACCTGTATGTCTCATCCACTCAGTCATTCAACAAGCACCGAGCTTTACTGTGGACTGGACCCAACACCAGGACTTGAGGTCCACAGACCCCAAGGGAACCAGCATCTCCAAGTACGGATGGGCATTTCATGGTTTGCTCAGAAACTCCTGGTCAGGGAGCAAGCTCGAGTGTGAGGTGCCTTTTCCTTTGTTCAAACACACCTTCCCTAAGCCATGCAACTTCTCCCTAAGAGGGGTGGGGTGGGAATGGGCACCTTTTCTTCCTGGGTTTGCAGAAGTTTTGACAAGCTTGCCAAATTGCTTAGCTTCTCTGAGCGTGGGCTTCCTCTCCTGAAAATGAGATAAACCAATAACCACCTTGCAGTGTTTCATCTTTTTTCTCTCAGATTCAATGAGCTAGCAGGGTCCTACTCCCAGCAGGCGCTCTGAAATTTAGAGCAGCCTCCCAGAGGTGCTCTGAGACCAGAAAAACCGTCTTGATCTTCAAAGGTTTATAGTCTGGTGGTAAAAACAAGGCAAGTAAAAAAATATCCAGAGTAGGAATCCATCTTGGGTAGGCGTCGCTCTGACCCCTTGGAAGATAAGGCAGACAGGGTCGACCACTTAGCAGAGGACCCGCAGAGGGTGTGGCCCATCCCAGGAGGGTCCTGCCTGGCTGCGAGAGGGACAAGTGGCATTTGGACTGGCCCTGACTGATCACTGGCCTTGGATAAGGAAAGAAATTCCATGTAGAAGAAAGAGGCTGAACAAAGCCCCTGAAAACTCAGGGAAGGAGACAAAAGTTCAAATCTTGATAAAGTGGCTCCAGGGCATATAAAGCCTGTGGCCTTAAGGGGTCTGTCTCTCCAGGAGCCAGAAACTCTCATGGCCTGTGGCATCTGCTGTTCCTCCCTCACTGAGGATGCCAACGTGTGTCAATTAGGAGGATTGTTTTAGGATGCTGAAATTCATTTACTGGCAGCCAACCCTTGAAAACGTTCATTATTTTCAACTTAGGCGAAAACCTCCATTGGCAAGAGAGTAGGACATTCTTACACTCAATTCTCTTGGCTGGCCCCTTCCTTCGGGCACGTTGCTAATTTCGCAGGCTTCAGGTCCTTATATGAAACACATTGCATTCTCACTAATATTTTGATGTCAGATTTCATTAGAAATGTATGTAGGAATGGAAATAAGTCCCTCATAAGTGCTGTGATTTCCAAGGAACAGAACCTGGAGCTGTATATGGTGAGTTTTTGGAGTGTCTCCATTAGCTTTATTTTTAAGTAGTAAATTAACTGTTGTGAAGAAATTTCACTGAATTCTGTAGCCCTGATCTCTGGAATTTTCCCTGGAGAGTATATGTTGGCGGGGGAAGAGGGGGTGCATCGGGGAGAAGGGGTTCAGCTCCCCCCAATCCCTTAACCGTATTATGGGGCTAGCCTCCTTGAAAACCTCTATCTTCCACTTAAAACACTCTCTCTTAAATCACAAACACGAACTCTGTGTGGGTACTATTGCTCCAAAGGTGTATCTGTTACAGGGAAGGGAAGAGGTTTCGAGGTTAGCAGAAATAAAATGAGCGAGGTTGGTGAATTTAGAAAAGAACGTGCACGTCAACAAGACCTTGTAGAAGGCAAACAAAACAGGGAGAGCCAGCCCACAGAAGCGGAGACGCTTTGTGGACTGTCGTTCTAGGAGGGAGGAGGAGTCCAGTAGAGTGGGAGTTTGGGCAAAGGGTTAAGGTTTCCAAAAGGCTGATAAGAATCCTGCGGTTCCCCTGGCAACAGCTCTGCCCCCATAAGGCAGTGATAGAGTAAAGAGAAAAACTGTGCACAAGCAAAGCAGACAGTAATTGAGGTGGAGACAACATGACTTCTGGTGCACCCCACCTTGAAGGGAGCCTAAGGAGGAGTTGGGAGTTTGGGAGGGGAAGGGCGCCACTGATAAAGAATGAGGACAGAGGGATGAATCTGGAAGCTTTCACTGGCTTACACTCTCTGGGTACAGTCCATCCTGCAGCCCCGACTCCACTCGCTAGCTTGGACGCCTGGAAGGGACTTGGAGCTGGAGAATGGGCTCCTGCATTCTCCTGGTGGCCTGTGCATAGAAGCTCTCCCTGCCCTTTGCCACAGCCCAGGAAGGCTGAGGCTGTCCAGACGGCACAGAGAATGGAAAGAGGGTCAGCAGTGATCACTACCGGTGCCCAAACTCTTTTTTGGAGCCCCGGAGACCCCGGCCCTCAGTGATTTGGTTCCCTCCTCCAGGCTTGTCTCCAGTTCACACCACCCACCTCATGGTGTGGCAGTGCCCCCAGGGCCTGACCGGGTTCCACCTGATGCTCGGGCCTCAGTGCTCCCGCCCGCTCGTCCCTCAGTGGGGAGCTCTGCTTTCACCAGGAACGCTGCCCTAAACCAGCTGTTTTCCAAGGGTGGTTTAGGGGTCCCTAAGAGTCCCTGAGATCCCTTCAAAGGGCCCATGAGGTCAGAACTATACCCATAATAGCACAAATATTTGCTTTTTATATTACTATTTTCCAATGAGTACACAGAGCATGAAAAGTTTACTGATGTGGTTTTCATTTCCACATTGCAGCTAACCTTTAAGAAACCACCATTTGCCAAGTTTGGGTGTCATCTCAAAGAAGAATATCCACAATTACATGAAAAGGAAATTTAAAATGCTTTTCCTTTTTCAGACTACGTATCTGCAAGAGGCCATAATTTCTTCAGGTAGTCCGACCAAAACATTTCATGACACACTCAATGGACAAGGTAAGAATCCAGCTGTCTTCCTTTAAGCCAGACTCGGAAGAGATTTGCAAAAATGTAGAAGAGTGCCATTCTTTTTTAACTAAGAAAAGGTTGCTTTTTATGCAAGTATTTATATGTACGTTAGGGGTTATGTTGTGGGTCTCTTATTGCTATTTTTTAATTAATTAACTCATTAAGGAATTTTTTTTTTAAGTTCTCCACTTTAGCTTATGACCCAGTAAATGTCAATAGGTCTTCAGGGTCCTCAATAATTTTTTACTGAAAAGGGATCCTGAGACCAAAACATTTGAGACCCACTGCCTTACATCTAGTAAACGGCAGGCAGTGTGGAGCTGTAGGCTAGCTAAGGTCACTTCTGCTGCACATCAATGCACCAAATTAACGATCTTTGTCCATGTCTGTCTCCCCCACTACATCTGTGATTCCTGAACCCACAATGTCTGCCACACAGCAGAACTCGATGAATGAGGGACGTAGAAGATAAGCCCACAGAACACACATCACCCCGGACTACCGCCTGGGCTGCCTGCAAACATTCGTAAGTGGGGCACATACATACATGCATTATTTTTTTTAATTGGCTCAAGTTGTTACTGGAACTCTGATTTGACTTTAGATATACAGTATAATTTTTTTAATCAAAAAATTCAAATGAGGAATTAACCTAAGAAGCAATTCTGTTTCTCTGTTAAAACATTTGGAGATCCCAAAACCAGACAAGGATCCCATCAAAAAAGAGAGCTATAGACCAATATCCTTGATGAACACAGATGCGAAAATTCTCACCAAAATACTAGCCAATAGGATTCAACAGTACATTAAAAGGATTATTCACCACGACCAAGTGGGATTTATCCCAGGGCTGCAAGGTTGGTTCAACATCCGCAAATCAGTCAATGTGATACAACACATCAATAAAAGAAAGAACAAGAACCATATGATACTCTCAATAGATGCTGAAAAAGCATTTGACAAAGTACAGCATCCCTTCCTGATCAAAACCCTTCAAAGTGTAGGGATAGAGGGCACATACCTCAATATCATCAAAGCCATCTATGAAAAACCCACTGCAAATATCATTCTCAATGGAGAAAAACTGAAAGCTTTTCCACTAAGGTCAGGAACACGGCAGGGATGTCCATTATCACCACTGCTATTCAACATAGTACTAGAAGTCCTAGCCTCAGCAATCAGACAACAAAAGGAAATTAAAGGCATCCAAATCGGCAAAGAAGAAGTCAAATTATCACTCTTCGCAGATGATATGATACTCTATGTGGAAAACCCAAAAGACTCCACTCCAAAACTGCTAGAACTTATACAGGAATTCAGTCAAGTGTCAGGATATAAGATCAATGCACAGAAATCAGTTGCATTTCTCTACACCAACAACAAGACAGAAGACAGAGAAATTAAGGAGTCAATCCCATTTACAATTGCACCCGAAACCATAAGATACCTAGGAATAAACCTAACCAAAGAGGCTAAGAATCTATACTCAGAAAACTATAAAGTACTCATGAAAGAAGTGAGGAAGACACAAAGAAATGGAAAAATGTTCCATGCTCCTGGATTGGAAGAATAAATATTGTGAAAATGTCTATGCTACCTAAAGCAATCTACACATTTAATGCAATTCCTATCAAAGTACCATCCATCTTTTTCAAAGAAATGGAACAAATAATTTTAAAATTTATATGGAACCAGAAAAGACCTCGAATAGCCAAAGGGATATTGAAAAACAAAGCCAAAGTTGGTGGCATCACAATTCCGGACTTCAAGCTTTATTACAAAGCTGTCATCATCAAGACAGCATGGTACTGGCACAAAAACAGACACATAGACCAATGGAACAGAATAGAGAGCCCAGAAATAGACCCTCAACTCTATGGTCAACTAATCTTCGACAAAGCAGGAAAGAATGTCCAATGGAAAAAAGACAGCCTCTTCAATAAATGGTGTTGGGAAAATTGGACAGCCACGTGCGGAAAAATGAAATTGGACCATTTCCTTACACCACACACAAAAATAGATTCAAAATGGATTAAGGACCTCAATGTGAGAAAGGAATCCATCAAAATCCTTGAGGAGAACACAGGCAGCAACCTCTTCGACCTCAGCCACAGCAACATCTTCCTAGGAACATCGCCAAAGGCAAGGGAAGCAAAGGCAAAAATGAACTTTTGGGATTTCATCAAAATCAAAAGCTTTTGCACAGCAAAGGAAACAGTGAACAAAACCAAAAGACAACTGACAGAATGGGAGAAGATATTTGCAAACGACATATCAGATAAAGGACTAGTGTCCAAAATCTATAAAGAACTTAACAAACTCGGGCGCCTGGGTGGCTCAGTGGGTTGAGCCACTGCCTTCGGCTCGGGTCATGATCTCAGGGTCCTGGGATCGAGTCCCGCATCGGGCTCTCTGCTCAGCAGGGAGCCTGCTTCCCTCTCTCTCTCTCTGCCTGCCTCTCAGTCTACTTGTGATTTCTCTCTGTCAAATAAATAAATAAAAATCTTTAAAAAAAAAAAAAAAGAACTTAACAAACTCAACACCCAAAGAACAAATAATCCAATCAAGAAATGGGCAGAGGACATGAACAGACGTTTCTGCAAAGAAGACATCCAGATGGCCAACAGACACATGAAAAAGTGCTCCATATCACTCGGCATCAGGGAAATACAAATCAAAACCACAATGAGATATCACCTCACACCAGTCAGAATGGCTAAAATCAACAAGTCAGGAAATGACAGATGCTGGCGAGGATGCGGAGAAAGGGGAACCCTCCTACACTGTTGGTGGGAATGCAAGCTGGTGCAACCACTCTGGAAAACAGCATGGAGGTTCCTCAAAATGTTGAAAATAGAACTGCCCTATGACCCAGCAATTGCACTACTGGGAATTTACCCTAAAGATACAAACGTAGTGATCCAAAGGGGCACATGCACCCGAATGTTTATAGCAGCAATGTCCACAATAGCCAAACTATGGAAAGAACCTAGATGTCCATCAACAGATAAATGGATCAAGAAGATGTGGTATATATACACAATGGAATACTATGCAGCCATCAAAAGAAATGAAATCCTGCCATTTGCGACAACATGGATGGAACTAGAGCATATCATGCTTAGCGAAATAAGTCAAGCGGAGAAAGACACCTATCATATGATCTCCCTGATATGAGGAAGTGGTGATGCAACATGGGGGCTTAAGTGGGTAAGAGAAGAATCCATGAAACAAGATGGGATAGGGAGGGAGACAAACCATAAGTGACTCTTAATCTCACGAAACAAACTGTGGGTTGCTGGGGGGAGGGGGGTTGGGAGAAGGGGGGTAGGGTTATGGACATTGGGGAGGGTATGTGCTTTTGGGTAAATTGGAAGGGGAGATGAACCATGAGAGACTATGGACTCTGAAAAACAATCTGAGGGGTTTGAAGTGGCGGGGGGGGTGGGAAGTTGGGGGTACCAGGTGGTGGGTATTATAGAGGGCACGGCTTGCATGGAGCACTGGGTGTGGTGAAAAAATAATGAATACTGTTTTTCTGAAAATAAATAAATTGGAAAAAAAAAAAAAACATTTGGAGACATCCTTGCAAGTAAGTAACTAGTGAAATAAGTCACCCAGGGTATGCGTTCAATACAGACACAATGATTTGCCATAAAAGTGAAATGTGTCTGGGCAATGTTTAGAACATCGAAAACAAAAAGCTGAGAAAAGCAAACGCCCATAACAGGGAAGATACAATATCCTGAGAATGAAGAGGAAATCAAGTATTGGGGCAAGGACTCCAGTGAATGTGGCTTCTGCATCTTTGTTCCCTGTCAAAGGAAGACCAAAAGCAGATGACACTTGAGAATCCAGGCCAAAGCTGTGGTTTTTGCCTTCCAGTTTCATGATTCTCACTCAATCACATTCACAGGTCTAGCAGCCCTCCAAGCACACCTGGGAGTGGCCACTGGCCACTCTCTGGAGTAAGAAGAGGCGCCCTGTTCCATCCTTCTTGTCTCTGGCACATTCTCCAGCAAAATGAGGAATAGGAGGCAATACTGGACGTGGGGCTGATTTCAGACGACAAGGGGTTTCTACTTCAAAGCCTGAGCTTGGGGTGACAGAGAGGACAGTGAATGCTGACAGCTAGCTAGGGAAGATGCAGTATGTGTGGGTCAGGGGGAGGAGGAATTTGGGGCCAAGAGGAGTATGTTTTTCCAGCTAAGTGTGTGGTGGCTCATTCTGAAAGCCCCATCAGAAACCCAACTGCGGGGGTAGGGGGGCCCTGGTTGCTCAGTGGATTAAAG